>NC_092589.1:103600000-105025000 GCF_047663525.1 Anas platyrhynchos
CTCAATGTTGGCAGTTTTTCATCCTGGATGATCTAATCTCTTTCCAGTCCAGGTTTTTCTCCCCTTAGCTCATTTGTCATATACAGTAAATATGACAAATACTGATACAGTTGAAACACTGAGAGCTCCCAGAGGGCCTACATCATTCCTTATAATGGGTTCATCACAATCTTCTGCAGAAAATTGTTCAAGATCTTGTTAACTTGTGTTCAGTAGGACATCTGCATCTGACATTTTGCTCTGTGTGCCCTGTTACCTGGGAGAAGAAACTATTGTACTTTACAAAATATATGAATCACTTATTTCCCACCCAGGTAAAATGTATCCATGTGTGCAGGACCCCAGATTACAAAGGCCTGTATGAGACTTGCCCTTGAAGCAAGATTCTGATTGTAGCGCCTAGTTTAAGTAGGAGGCATTTAGAAGATAAGCTATGCTGTTCTTGCTGTAAAAAAAAATAAATATTAAAATTAAAAAAAAATAATAAAATAAAATACATGATTAAGAATATCTAGTACAGAATAGATCTCTGTATTCACCAGGATTTAGTAAAATCTTGAATTTAAATTATTGTTTTGATGATGAACTGTTTTGATTTCAATGAGTTCTTCACCATTTTCCTGCAAGACATCTTCTGGGACTTATTGTCAAACTCAACGAACACTAAATTCCTCAAAGCAGTTCCTTCCTCCATTCTACATACTCTACATCCTTATCAGATGCAGACTGAACCACATGATTTCTACCCAGTTACTAAATTCCTAACAGAGAAGGAAAGCATTAAGCTCATAGAAATATATTTTTGCTGGAGGGAGGCAGAAGTAAGGACCAATTCTGTATTCAGACTTGGAGAAATAATTGAAGCCACATCCAGGCACATCCTCCAGGAAACATGGCAAGTTTCTGTAATCAGTCACGTCAAATGCCATACACTAGTCTAACAATTTCAATGGGAATAAAGGGACTTTGTGAAGAGCTTCTCAGATCAGATATCTCAGTGCCATTTTTACATATAGAAAAAAAAAAAAACAAAATGGCTCCTCCCAGTACTGACACTAGTTTGGATGTTCTTGCTGTGATATTATGAGGTGAACTGCTTTACATTGTACCACTCCCTCTTCCCCTCTCAAGTCCTATTTTAGGACTTCCATGCAGGGTTACAAGAGAACCCCAAACATCATGTGGTTTACATGGCTTTAGGGTCCTGGGCTTGTCAGTCTCAAGTCCCTGTTTGCAGACATAAATTTTGAGTGTCTTCCAGGTTGGAGCAGAAGACAGTGGCAAGAGTGGCAGTATTCTTAAGATGTTGGACTTCTCATCCTCTCTATTTGGAACGTGAGTTTGACATCAAGAATATCCATTTATTTTCCATACTTTACTAACGTTTGAATAGAGTTTTCTTTTGGACCACATTATGGCTGGTAAAATGTTTTCATTATGTTCATGTGGTTTTGTTTGTTTGTTTTTGTTTTACAGTGGAGAAATATTTTTCTGACTGTTATGAATTAAGGAAAATTATGACAAGCTTTTCAGTTTTTGAGTAAGAGGAACCCAAACATTAGGGGGAATCTGTGTGTATTTGTGAATGGGTGGTTGCTGATAAATAAATAAATAAATAAATAAAAACAAAAACAAACAAAAAATAAATACTGTGAACACTTTCTGGTTGGTAAATGAAATATCGTAAGAATGTTTCCTGTATTTTTGTTTAGATCCTCATCTTTTCAGTAATATAGAAAATTTCCCTTCCCACTGAACTTTTTGTAGGTTTTCTGTGCCAATTTTATTATTTAGAAAAGTATTTTTTTTGTTCTCACCCTTTGAGTAAGTATACTGAAATTGTACAAATATTATACTCATAAAATAAGATGTTGCCATAAAATTTCAATGTAGTCTATTTTTTAAAGATAAGGAGTTGACTGTTTTCAGCCTGCTCATTCATGGCTGCTTGATTTTAATATCTGTGAATGAAGATTTTCCAAGCTGATTATAACTTTCCTTACTTGAAAGGATTGTCTGGTATCAAACAAGTTGGAAGTTCATATTGTAACCTATCCCTTAGGTGAATAAGTTACTGTATCTCTTCCCTTTGTCTGCTCACCTGTTTTCATTTAAAAAATATTTGTGAGTGAGGACTGAATAAAGTGAGAGACATCCCTTAGGACAAAAAGTTACTGTATCTCTTCCTTTTGTCAAATACAGAAACTATGAAACAATTTTTGAGAGATTGGTAATGAGGAAGCATGATGAAGTAAGGTGGCATATACATAGTGTGATTATACAAGCTGTGCTTCATGGGAAGCTATTTGAAATGTAAGAGAAGGAGGACCATACACATGGAAGTTAGCTTTCACATAAGCATGTCATGAGTAAGACTTCCTCTTGACTACCATTGTCCAGTTCTTGATATGGATTCAACCCTTCTAGCTTTACATATTGTTCTAAACATGAAGGAACTTAAACACCTTGTGAAATATACAGATAAGTAGGCACATGCAAAGAAAGAAAGTACACTCTTTCTTTGACACTAGGTGTCTGGTGTATTTATTTTCCTAGCTTGGATGCCTCACTGAAGTGTCTAAAATTAGGTAGAATAAGTCAATAATAATGTCCATACTTTAAGAATACAGACATTTAGGTGAAAGCTGACTGAACAGCTGGATGTAAGGCTTATAAGACCCACATGTTCAGCTCACTGAAGAGAAGCTGAGATGTTGATTAGACTATAGCACATGCAAGAAAACACATCTGACAATTAATTTCAGTGATTTTTCAGTTTATCTCAAAATGACATGTAATGTAATAATTGGTAAAGACTGGATATTGAGCAAGACACTTTTGGATAGACCTGGATGATCAGAGTGGTCTGTCTGCCTCACCATCTAGCAGTGTGTACATACTTCTAACTCATCCTTTTTTTCTTTGCCCTTGGGGAGAATTGGTATACCAACCTTGTACTTGGCATTCATAGTATACAGAAATGTCATCTTTCAAGACTCAAAGGGTCATATCAGATGGTTAGAAATGTATTTTTTTCTCTCAGCTTACTACTGTCTGACTTGCATTCAAGGTACTCTGTTTTTAATACCTTCCCTTAAACAGTCTTCACAGTTGAAGACGGGATGCAGGACAAATAACACCCATACAGATAAAGGAAAAAATCATAGAATCATATAATCATAGAATCATAGAATATCCCAAGTTGGAAGGGACCCACAAGGATCATCGAGTCCAATTCCTGGCACCACACAGATCTACCCAAAAACTCAGACCATGTGACTAAGTGCACAGTCCAAATGCTTCTTAAACTCCAACAGGCTTGGTGCTGTGACTACATCCCTGGGGAGCCCATTCCAGTGTGCAACCACACTCTCAGTGAAGGACCTCTTCCTGATATCCAGCCTAAAACTCCCCTGTGACAGCTTCTATCACTGGTCACTAAAGAGATTGGCACCTGCCCCTCCATTCCCCCTCACGAGGAAGTTGTAGACAGTGATGAGGTCCCCCCTCACCCTCTTCTTCTCCAGGCTGAACAGGCCCAGTGCCCTCAGCCGCTCCTCATGAGTCTTCCCCTCTAGGCCCTTCACCATCTTTGTAGTCCTCCTCTGGACACTCTCCAATATTTTCACAATAGAGAGAATTCTGTTTAGCAGATGGCCAGCTGATGTGTGCCTTGCTCCTGTGCCATGCTTTCAAGGGCCATGCTGATTTCTTGATTTGGGATATGGAAGGACTTGTCTTTTAAACCTAAGGTTTTCAGAGACAATGGAAGTTGTGTTACCCTGCACATTCAGCATGGTTCATCTGTTGGGATCCCCCATGTACACTTTTTCTTATTTAGTATCCTACGTAACAGAGTAACAATTCAGAAATGAATAGCATCATGGATTGTTTTCTTCTGTGTCTGTAACATACAACTTATTTTTTTCCTGGCACAGAAATGCTTTAATTTATGTAAAATATATAGCTTTATAATAAGTAAAATATAGTGTCACACAAAAAGATCAGATGGTAACTATCTCTGTGAAATTAACAATATGAAAGTATAGAGAGAGTTTTTAATGAGGACCCTTTAGTGACAAGATTAAGAGAACTGCTAAAGGTTACAAATTTGAGACTGCAGAAATATAAACTGCACTTCCAAACTTTGAGAAAAAAAAAATATATATATATAAAATAAACAAACAAAAAACTTCAGGGATGGCCACACAAAAATTCCAGGGGAAAAAAAATCCACATGACTATTCAGAATTGTGGCAAATGTTTCAGGTTATCATTCAGCTGGGGGTGGTTTTACACTTATATGAAGAACCTGTATAAATCCCAACCTTTCTGACTTGCTTCTACTACCTTTGACATAAAGTGGGTGTTCAGTCTTGAGTCAATAATGTGAAAGGACTGTATGCATGGATTAAGTTGAGAAAAAGAAGCTTCTAGATGTTGAGACACTTTGAAAAATTAGGATTACAGTGTTCCAGAACCTTGAAAATCCTCTAATCTAATTATGCAATCTATTTCTTAACAGTGTTGTGAATCAAAAGAGAAAATTATTAATCTGCACATCATTATTTGCAATAGGCTTGACTTTCCCTTTCCACAAGGAAAACCTTGTGGAATGTCCCTTTCTATTGCAAAACAAGTTGCCCTTCCAAACCCAGATACCAAGTCCCTCTGGATACTTCATGAAACAGCCTCCAAACACTGCTTTCCTGAAGCTGTGTCCTTTCTATATCTCCTGAGCATACTAATCCTCACCTACATACAGTGGCTCTGATATGGCCCTGATACTGCAGCTGAGGGGAGTTAAATTTTCTGGGTTGAATTAGCTTCTGCTTTGGGTTGGCAGGTAGCAGATAGAAAATAAATGGCTTTAGGAGCTCTGGGGACATTAGTGGTGCTGCTCTAGAGGAGCCAATGGAAAATAAATATCACTAAATGAAAGAAAAGATATTTACTTTAGTTCATCTAAGCTTTGCTTTCAGACAGAAAAAGAAGTGGAATTGGAGAAAAGAAGGAATTCAGGTCAGCAAATGATGCCCCCCAGAGTCATACAAGATATGAAGTCAAGCCTGAGTATAATTTGGCTCCTGCGTTTAACTACATTAGTACAATAAACTATTTTTATTACAACACACAAAGCAGACTTGCCAGCCATCGCTACATTTACTGAAGGTCGTTAATTTCTTTTTTAAATATAATACATTCCTCCCTGAAAAAAAAATAAAATCCTCATGAAACATAAATTTTAAGTTTAGAGAGATGTAGTTACAGATGAACATTTAAAAATAATATCCACTATTATTCACAGATTTGGCACTATTTCATACAGCATTTCAGCATATATTTTTAATGTTTAAATAAAGCCAAGGAACTAGTTTAGAAAACCACTTTTTTAAGCAGATGACTTTCCCTAAAGATTTCTAAAAGCCAACATTTCGAAAAGTGTGGGGTCATGTCAGCAAAATGTATGCTTTGTTTCAATAAATTCATTAGCAGGTGGGTTGTTTATACTGATGCAAAGTGCCAAGGTATAGAGGTCAATGGATTTATAAGGTTCAAGGAAGAAAATTTATAACCCCAAAGCGGGGCAGCTGGCATGAGGAATTGCTAGTACAATTGTGAGCTGTTAGAGTCAATAGTGAGACTCCTAACCAACTAAAACTTGTCTGGCACCAAGAAACTTTGTTCATGAAAGCTTTACTCTATAGCTATAGCTCGTATAAATTGTACGAGAGACTATTATTGTTATTGCCATTTATTTACATTGCAGAGGTGCCCAGAGGCCCCACACAGAATCATGATCCAGCTGTGTTTTGGGCTACACAAACACAAAGATATAATCTATCTCCAAGGCACGTTCAGTCATCAGAAAAAAAAAGTGATATATGAAGAGATAAAGGTCATACATGAAAATCAAAAGGAAGCAACTTCACAGTGAGCTTTATATACATTAAATGTGGTTTTTTTTTTTTTTTTTTTTTTTTTTTTTTGTGGAAACCGGTCTAGGCAAAATATCTCAGGGGGAAGTAGGTAACCTTCTGCTAACTGCTGGAAGAATGTTTCTCATTTCAGAAGCAGCACAGAGGACATACACAGAAAAGCAAAGAACTGCCTTAAGCACAACTTCAGGGTGATGAGAACTTTGTGAAACCTTTGCAAGGAAAAGAAAATCAATTTCTAAGGTTTGAGGTTTGGTTACAAGCCAAGAAACTGGATTCTTCTCAAGGTTTGCTGAGCTTTCCAAATCCTCTAGCAGTGCTAGGAGAGGTTTGCAGGGAAAGGAGGCTGACATATAGTTTACAATGGATTATGCAAAGTCTTGATCCAGTTCTTAAGATTTGAGATGAAATTCCCATTGGGCTTTGAGGTTTATTCAAATCCAAATGATGGGCCATAAACCCACTCAAGCCTGTTAAAATAATTCACTTGAACGTCTGCAAGCTGAAATCAGACAGTTGCACAATAAAGTTCAGGGAAATTTTTGAGTCACTGAAATCAATAAGAGTTTTGATACTGATTTAAATTAGATAAGTAGTAGATATAAATTTTGGCTTTTAAAATTTATAAGTAGAAAATGCAAGCATCACCCAAAGAGCAAGGATAAGGAACTGGCGGCTGTAGCCAAAGTTGAAGTTTCCACCGACAGCATAGGTTTTTCACTATGGTTTGGAAGATGAAGATGCTTTTCTATTCTCTTCAGACTCTTGTGCCATTCACCACTGTGCCATTTATATGTCATGAAGTCAAGCTTTACCATAGCTGTGCAGCTGAACATTCACATGAAAACTGCTGGTCTGCTACAACTAAAACTTCCAGTCTTAAGAAAACAGAACCAAACACCATTTTAGGAATGAAGGAAAAAAAAAAAAATTGCAGGGTTTTCTTGAAATTAAATTATCATCAATATAAATTAAACCAGTGTCACACCACATGGTAAATTATTGACTGCTTATAAAAAAAGGTCTACTAGAATTAAAAACATTGTGCAAAATAAAATATTTTATACTCAGAAGGGCCATTTTTAAAAAATATAATTTCTATGATTTAAATTAAAAAACATTTAAAACCCTTTCCAGGTGAAAAAATACATTTCATATATTCTGTCACAAATTTGATAAGTCTATTGCACTTTTGTAAAATAGTGCAAGGGAATCTGTCACAGGTTTCTGAAACACACAAAAATGAGTAGGTTTCTGATTGCAAACAATATGTGGAATGAAACCAGTAAGTTTAAGTAGTTTATATAGCAAGAAGGTAATTTTGCCATTCCAATTTCACCTGATTTATACAGTTATTATGTCACAATACAACTAAAAACTGCCCTTAGAGTCTGTTTTTCTTAACAATAATTATTATTACTACGAAGTAGGAGACTCTGTATTGGCTGAGTGTTGGAATAGTCCCCTGTCTCCCACCCTGTCCATTAAGAAAGCTTGCACCTCATAAATAAATGCAGCTAATAATACCAAATCTCTCTCTCTCTCTTTTTTTTTTTTTTTTTCAGTTAGCAAAAAAATACAAATATAAAAAAAGTTACATTTGTTATTAACACATGAATCATGATGTAGTGCTTGACAAAAATGAGGGTACAAGAGAAGAGATAGAAACTTTGAAAGTAAAGTTTGATTGCACTTTACAGTTTCTTCTGGCTGCTCTTGTCCCTGTGCCAGCTGGCTACTTGCTGCCTTTCCCTCAAGATGTTCACTCTGGCCACAGCCACATCTGGCTCCCTGACCCTGGTCCGGTTCTTTTGGCTCCATTTCCTTTCTTTCTGTGACTCATCCTATTTCTGTAATTACTTCTTACCTAGCTAACACCTCTACTCCAACTGTAACACAAAAGCAATATGTATCACACATAAATGAATTTCATAAAGAACTATTTAAAATTTCAACTCATATTATTCCATATAATTCTGTGTAACCTCAGTTTTATTTTCTATATATTTTTCTGAACATATTCTGTATATATTCTATGTTTATTTTCTGTATGTAGTTGCTGATTGATGAAAAGGATAAAGCTCAGTGATTTTTTTTTCTAAGTCAGCTGGTTTTTTTATTCTCTTACCAAAGTTTCCTGGTATATAAATGGTGCCCTCTACAGAATCATTAGCAAATACAGTATAGGCTGAAAAACATCTTTTCTCTGACGATGGCACATCTATGTTATAGTTTTACCAGAAGAGAAATTTGATTTTTTAATATTTTTGAATAAAATTTTGCAAGTTTTATTTTGATTTTGTTTTGAAATTGAGAGATACATGCTTTCTAAAATATGTTTCACCACTAGAAATAGTAACATTGATGAAAAGATACATGAAATAAGACAGGGAAAAATGCTTGTAATGAGGAAGAGATGTACAATGAAATTGTACATCAAATGTAAATGTTGAAAGCAAAACTTCTATTTGGATTGTGTTTACACAGTTCACAATTTGGATTGTGAAAGGACACAGAAGCAGGAGCAGTCCAAATAAACACTACATGTATTTCATTAAGAATATTTAAAAGTCAACAATGCTGATTTCTAGCTATTTTAAAAGGTGACAGTATGCTAGTCCATACTGTGGGCCACTGGGAGTGCCTTAATGGGTTTGCAAAGCCTTAATCCACAAGTGTGGATTGCCACATTCCTTTTTTTACAACCCAGATCCTACCCAGAGCAACAGCTGCAAATGTAGCCAGAGCTGATGCTTTAACACAGGGAGCACAAGTGGTTGCCTATGACAATGTAATATTAGGGGCAATAAGGTGTTTAGTAACTGTTTATGATACAGATGTGAGAATGTAGTAGCATTTGAGGTTTTCCAAATGTCTCAAACTGTTTCAGAGTGTGTGGGGGGAATATATAAAGCTCCATTTATATTTCCCCTGTAACCTAAATCCATGTTCCTCCCCCAACTCACTCCTCTTTTTTCTTACATCCTCTGAGTATAATTCAATTAAAAATAAAGACATGTTTTCCTACTTGCTAAAAGGAAGCATGTGTTACTCATTAAAAAATTGGCTGGCACAAATGGGTGGCCTGTAGATAAAATACCATTTTATATTGCATTCTTTTTTAAAAATTATTTTTATTATTAGACTTTCTCTCTTCTCCAAGTCTCTTTTCCTACCTCATGTTTTATCAATTCCTTCTTTCTAGATGTCTTCCCACATTTATGTTGAAGTGAGACAATAACACAGAGAGATAAGTATCTCACATGGTTGATGAAAGGCTAAGAAATGGACAACTGTTTTGTCCACACATTTCTTATTTACTCATTAAGAATGGCTTTCACTGTCAGGGCAGATGTGTCTTCCAGTTTACCTGAGACAGCATGGGTGAAGTCAGAGGAACACCCCATCTCTATTTCCTTGGGGTTTGATGGTCTTCTTCAACAACTCTGGAGAGACCTTAGTTGAGATTCCCACAATCTGCATCTGATATTTTCTGGGAGGTGGAAGTACAAAAGCCTGAAAATAGGGTTCGGGGCTAGTCTTCATTTTTTGCTGGAAACAAACCCTTAGATTTCTTAATTCAGGTCTTTTATCATGTTAAAAATGCTTTATGATAAATGAATATCTTTTCATGTCCCATGTGAAATCCCTTGACTTACGCACACAGCTTCCCACATCCTAGTATTTCAAATAGTGATAAACACAACAAACATCTCTGCTCCCACTATCCTGTTAAAAGTCTCTGTTCACACAGGGAAACATGTCAAAACCCCATGAATACTAAGCAAACTACAAACAGCTCATTTGGTCTTGAAGAAAAATTCTTGAAGAATTTTATTATTTGAAAAGTTGAAAATTTCCTTAAAAAAATATATATCAAGAGGGTTAAAAGGACTCAGTAAATATGTTAGTCTATCTTGGAGTTGTTAAGGATTGTAGTAAAGAATTCTCCTCATTTTTCCAAATAGAATAAATAGAAAATTTCCTAGCAGAGCTGCCTCTTCTGACCTGCAGTACCTTGGAGTGGTTCTTACTCAAACCAAGAAGCAAAGCTACCTTCACATCAGGATAAGCTGAGTTCAACAAGGCCAAGTGCCAGGTCCTGCACCTGGTGTGCAACAACCTCAAGCAGAGCTACAGACTGGGAGAGGAATGGTTGGAAAGCTGACAGGCGGAGAAGGACCTGGGAGTATTGGTGGATAGTCGGCTGAATATGAGTCAGCAGTGTGCTCAGGTGGCCAAGAAGGCCAATGGCATCCTGGCTTGTATAAGAAGCAGTGCGGCCAGCAGGTCTAGGGAAGTGGTTGTCCCCCTGTACTCGACTCTGGTGAGGCCACACCTTGAGTACTATGTTCAGTTTTGGGCCCCTCACCACAAGAAGGACATGGAGGTGCTCAAGCGAGTCCAGAGAAGGGCAACGAAGCTGGTGAGGAGTCTGGAGAACAAGTCTTACGAGAAGCGGCTGAGGGAGCTGGGTTTGTTCAGCCTGGAGAAAAGGAGGCTCAGGGGCGATCTTATTGCTCTCTACAGGTACCTTAAAGGAGGCTGTAGCAAGGTGGGGGTTCTCCCATGTGCCTGGTGACAGGACGAGGAGGAATGGGCTAAAGTTGCACCAGGGTTGTTTTAAGTTGTATATTAGGAAGAACTTCTTTGCTGAAAGGGTTGTTAGGCATTAGAATGGGCTGCCCAGGGAAGTGGTTGAGTCACCATCCCTGGAGGTCTTTAAAAGATGTTGAACTTAGTGATATGGTTTAGTGGAGGACTTGTTAGTGTTAGGTCAGAGGTTGGACTCGATGATCTTGAGGTATCTTCCAACCTAGACAATTCTGCGATTCTGTGATTTTACTTTTAATGTTTTTATGACTGTTGATGGTTTTGTTTTGTTTCAATTTAATGACAGGTATTGGTACTTAAAATGATGTCGTATTATGGTGTCTCTAGTCTGCAGAGTAAGTTTAACTATGTCTTTAACTTTTTTTATGCAAAACAGAAAATAAATACTTTAGCTACTGTTAAATGGCATGTTATGTACAAGTGGAAAGGCAACAAAATATTGAAAAATAACAGTTATAAAATGAAAAATACTGCTTCAAATACCTGCTTTTAAAACCTATTTAAAATCATTTGTCATAAGAAACACTGGAAAACATAATTCTTTACACATAACATGTCAACAAAATTCATATAGTTGGGGATAAAATGATTTAATTTTCTCAAACAGTAATTTCCCAAGGACACTTGTTCCACTGAAGAAATTCAGACCAATTCCTTCAGAAAAGCACTGCTTCAATGCATTGAAGCAATGAAGCAGCAGAGCATCTTTCTTAGAATATGTAAATCCTCTATAACACATCACAATTAAAATTCCTGTCACTCGTCTCAACGGCTTACAAAGCAGTCATTGGTTAGGATTGTACACTGATATTTTACAGATTTCAAATTAAAAAAATGACTATGGACAAGATATGTAGTTATCCTATATCTCCTCACCAGAGAAACCTTAATAATTCATTTTCCATAAAAGGTTCTGAAAAACAAAACAAAACAAAAACAAACAAACAAATGATCAAACAAAAAACATAAATGAGAGGTTAAGATACTGAACTAATATGGAGTACAAAAAAAAAACAACAACAACAACATGGCTGTGTATGTTTCTTCTATTTTTAATTACTATATATTAGATACTATATAATTATAAAATGTATTTTTCTGCCATGAGAAAAAAATAAAATATTTTATTAAAATCAAATAAAAATGAATTAAATCTGTGTGAAATTAAAATAACATCATTTTTGTCTAAGCAGTCAGACATTTTCTTGGTCAGTGCACAGAGCTATTTCAGTTATGCATTCAAGAGGGGGTCATCTACCAGTAAACTGAAAATATGACAAAGAACTAAATTTATGTATGTGTGCATGTATATTAATTTAGTTCTTTGTCATATTGTCAGTTTACTGTCAGATGTAAAGCATGTATATATAGATACATAATTTGCCCTGAAGAAGAACTTATGTACCTGAAAACATGCCATTTCAGGTGAGGTGACCTAATAAGAGATATTACCTCTTTCTACAATCCATGGCATCTGGATAAAAGTAGGCTTTTCACCATTTGGAGACAGGGTACATAAATCACTACTATTAAATTACAGAAAAATTTAAAATATAGAAAATGTCATAACAGCAGTTTACTCTAAAACACTACCAAAAATCAAAAATAATAATAAAAAAAAAAATGAACTGTGAATCTGTGCACTCACTTTATATTCAAATCTACAAATTGTCAAAGGAACAGCAAGTATAACTCAACTGCACAAGATATTTAGCAGCCTAACCCAGCAGGTTGTTGCAGGTCATGCAAGACGCAACTAACTGAGGAAACTTTTTGCTGTGTTGGGGCCAGAAGTGTGTCTCTCATCCCCAGCTTTGCATGCCTGCTCAGTTCAAAGGTTTCAAGTGCTCACACCACTATCCTTTGGCACCTGCTTTTTGGCTTTCGAGGAATTCCAGACGATGACAACAAAACACAAGAGCTGAAACTTGTCCTTCTGAGAGCATTTTGAAATTTTCTATTATATTCCTATTTTCTATTCCTATTATATTTCTATTCCATTATATTTTTTCCTCATTTTCTGACAGTGAGATTTCATTACTGGTGTGAGCCAGAGAAATTGTTCCAGGTGACTAAGATCGCATGAGGTAGGAGAGATGATTGCTCTCACAAGTTCTTTCCACAGTAATTAAAATAACATATTTAGAGCAGGAGGAGTGGTGTTACATCACTGGTACACTGTCAAGAAGAAAAGATTAAGGATTATCCAAGTAGGATCTAAGCAGGTTTGCACTATCCTACAAAATGATTCTTGTTACTTTTCTTTTACTATCAATAATGTTTTCTTGGAGCACCTGGAAAGGAGATTGAAAGTGGGGATGTATTACAGCTCATTGCTCTCTAAAGCTTCTGCTCCCACTCATCTGCAACAAAAGTTATTATTTGATCAGCTTAGAAGGAATTCACCTCTTTTCTCAAATTGAAAATGTCTTGTTACATGAAAATTGGATGTTGTTTTTTTTCTCTCCTAGTCCTATGACAAGAAAGAGAGAAAGAAAGAGAGAGAGAGAAAGAGAGAAAGAAACAGAGAGAGAGAAAGAGAAGAGAAAGGGAGGGAGGGAGGGAGGGAGGGAGGGAGGGAGGGAGGGAGGGAGGGAGGGAGGAAGGAAGGAAGGAAGGAAGGAAGGAAGGAAGGAAGGAAGGAAGGAAGGAAGGAAGGAAGGAAGGAAGGAAGGAAGGAAGGAAGGAAGGAAGGAAGGAAGGAAGGAAGGAAGGAAGGAAGGAAGGAAGGAAGGAAGGAAGGAAGGAAGGAAGGAAGGAAGGAAGGAAAAAGTATCGTGTCTGAAATAAACTGCAAATAATACATGCAATGTTAAACACCTACCTTGTACTCCACACTCTATTTCAGAGCATCCTCCTTCCCCAAAAAAACAACTGTTGAGGTACTTACACAATCTGATAACAAAGAAATGTAACTCATCATCTTACTCTCTTTAGCCAAAATTCAGGATCTTTTTGGAATAGGAATCTGGTAAGCAGATAAATATATTATGTCTTCTTATTTGCACACAGTCTTTACTTAGTATTGTTTCTCTGTATAAAACATGAATAAATAGCAGACAGAAGTTTTCTTGCTCATAAATCCCCATTGTAACCCCTGCAGCTTGCCCTAAGCTCTTGCTTCTCCTTTCTCTGAGGGTTACACTTGTATTCCTTCAGGGCCCTGCATCCACAGCAGACAGATTGCTACTAATTTCCAAATCCCTGCATGTTTCCCCTACTGCTGGGGAATCCCTAGTTAGATCTGCCTGAGTCAACCTTTGCATGCCAAGCAGCTGGTTGTTTTACAAAGTTAATCCTGTAGAAAAACTCAAATTATTTTCCCTCTAAAACTTTGGGCCCTTCCGAGACCCAGAAACTCCAGACAGGAGCCGTTTGATAAAGCACATGCTACGGGATCAAGTGAGATTTATGATAGAGGCTGAACCTCATTTATCTATTAGTTATGGTTCAATATGGGACTATTTATTAAAAGAATAAACCTTAATTTTTCTAAAGCTGAGTGAATATAGCATTTGTATCTGCATGTCCAAAGATATAGACAAGGGAAATAGGTCCACAGTACATGGAGTCAGTGTTTCAGTCTGCCTCGGAAAGGTGATGGCAAGGGCAGAGGTTCAGAGAGGGCTCTCTGTGCCTCATATCCTTTCCAGAACACTACATCAGCCATCATAAAAGCTGACAAGTACGATTGCCAGCACTCATCTGGGCTGAGGTTTTTCAATTTGGGGTCCAAACAGTGCTTGTTTTGACAGCTACATATATTACCAACTGAGTCCAAAATACCTTGAAACAACAAAACATCTATTCAACAACAAAAGAACATTGTGACAGTCAGTGGAGCTTTCTCAAACTCCCTGCACCAAGGATGAGGGGTAAGTCTGCTCAGCCCACCATCCCCACACCGCATGACAATAAACTCATGCAAGTAGAGGAAGAGCCCAGCTACCTCTGATGATGATAGTACATCCAAAGAATTCATGTCTCTTCCTCTCAAGTTTCTAAATATAATATTTTAGTGTTTTCCTTCCTCCATAATAAAATTATTCCTGTTTTAATCCTTCTGTTTAAAATCTTAGTTTGTAATTGAAAAAGCACTGCTAACACACCATCATTCAGGCAGTTTAATAGAGCTTGCCAAGACTGAAGGTGGATGCTAAACCTGGTGTCAACTAAAATTTTAAAGTGGTTGTTTTTCTGTTAGACTTTTTGCAGGCGACCCCAGAAATTGAACCCAGCTGCTTTTATTGCCTAACAGTGCCTGAAAGAAGAGTTATGTAGATGATAGAGATATGAGGGTTAAATAAGAACACAATTATATTTGTTTAGTGTGTTTGAACAGCTCATGGGGAAAGTAAAAACACTATATTAATGCTTTGTGGTGTACCAATTACTCTAGCCTTGATATATTTAATTGTGTTTCAGGACAGGCTTTCAACTGTTTTAACATTAACATAGCATTATGTTTATATTCAGTGAGTTATAACAGTATACAACAGCTGAGGATCTAATAAGGTCTTTGAGTCTAGCAAACACAGTCATTGAAGGCTTCTGTGATAACTTTTCCTGTTCCTATTTCCTTCATGAGCAATGGCAGAATTTTTGTCAATCACTTTAGAGACATTGCTTTTGGATGTGCTAATTTAATTCAGTGGGACAGACAGATCTATAGCAGCTGGCAGCAGATAAAGGATAGGCTGAAGGAGGCTTTCTAAAGTTAATACTATTCTTGGTGGAGATAATTACAGACTTTTAAAAGTCAACCAATGAGCTCACCGAATGACGATAAAATGCGCACATTGAAGGAAGCAGGCAAGAGGCAGCATTGTCTTCTACAAGATATTCTACAAGGAGATAGGTGACTCATTGGGGAAACTGGTCGGAGAAGTTTCAGTGGAGCCGTCAGCTCCCTGTCAGAGCTGAAATGCTCTACAGAATCAAACCGTTCCTGCCAGTGCTTCACTTCTGAAGGAAACTGGAGGAAAATACTGAATTGAAGCTTCTCACCCAGATTCAACACTAAGTTGCACGTGACACAAGTTTGGATGGGTTGTGAACACTCTGGAGAATAGGATTATAATTATATCTTGACAAACATGAATATCTGAAAGGTGTTCAATAAAATTAAATTAAATAAGGCAAAGTGCAATATGTTTTCTTAGGAGAGAGAAAAGTCCAAATAAATGACAAAGTAGACAAGAGACTGTGGACAAGAATCTGCAGACTACGAAGTTAGTACCAAGTCAACCAGCTGGTGTTGTTACAATAATTAAGTTATTCTTGGATGTATTGACTGGCATGTGATACTTAAGAAACAGGAGCTAAGTTATTTTATTCATCATTTGTGGAGCCATGTCTAAAGAACTCTGTCATCATCTGAGCTTCCCACATTGTAAGTTTGTAAGGGCTATAAAAAATCTGAGATAACCCAGGGGAAAAAAAAAAAAAAAAGGAAATCCAAGTAGTCCAGAAAATATAGAATCATAGAATGGCTCATGTTGGAAGGGACCTTGAAGATAATTTAGTTCCAACCCCTTGTCATGCGCAGGGATGCCACCCACTAAATCAGGTTGGCCTAGGCCCCATCCGGTCTGGCCTTGAATACCTCCAGGGATGGGGCATCCACAGCTTCTTTGGGCAACATGTTCCAGTGTGTCACTGCCCTTACAGTAAAGAATTTCCTTCTATTGTCTAGTCTAAATCTGTCCTCTTCTAATTTAAGACCATTTCCCCTTGTCTTATCATTATCTACCTGAGTAAAGAGCTCTTCTTTTTTATAAGACCACTTTAAGTACTGAAAGTCCACAATGAGGTCTCCCTGGAGCTGTCTCTTCTGAACATTCCTAGCTCTCTTAGTTTTGTGTATATAATATGTGCCCATTTTCCACGTCTTCTCTTAACAAAAGTGCTGTTTTCCAGATCAAATCATTTGTTTCGTCTTACTTGTACATTCCTCTATTCGCTTAATTATTTGTGCCAGTGTTGTTGTTGTTGTTGGTTTTAGTTCTATCATCTATTCTGGTCTGCAGTACAATCACACAAACAGTATGTCAGCACTAAGTATACGGGTGGAAACAGCTAGTCACAGGTAAAAGCACCCAAAATAGGGATTTTTACTGAAATGAAAGAGTACTCTGAAGCTGTACAGAATAGCAGCCTTCCAATAATGTGTAAGGCTACAATAAAGATGATCAGCTATTCCCATTCCCACCAGAACTGGCTATGATCCAAATGAGTTAATATTTAATAAATGAGATACAGGATGTTAGGCAAACTTCTGACCATAATGACAGATTAGCACTGGAACAAGATATACCAAATGGATGTGAAATCTCTCTTCTCTAAAGGCTGGTTATCCTGTGTGGATTTCTGCTACATGTAAATGTAGTTTAATTATATGTAGGCTATACAGTTGACTGACATACATACGAGTTCGATTCAGGGCAGAATGTGATCTGGGTGACATGTAAAGGCAATTTAACTAACCCATGTCATAACACGGTTGAAAGCCAGACATCAGAATGTAACACGATATGAACAAAAACTACTGAACATCATTAGGTACTGTTCAATGCTCATTGCCATCTCAGAGTAAACTGAAGGTCAGGAGTTCCCCCTTTTCTTTTTTTTTTTTTTCTTTTTTTCTTTTTTTCTTTTTTTCTGTTGACTAATACCATTACAAGCAATGCAACTGGTTCTGCTACCACAAGTAGCAGCAGCACTTCCTTACAGCCTGGGCCACCCTAAATTGAAAAGGGTCATAAATCACTAATGGTTCATATACCAGAGTACCCTGTTATCTGGTCAGACAGAGCTGAGGTAGCTCTGTTTGATTCTTAAAAGATAGTCAAGAATACTTAGATGAAATAAGATCTAGTGCTGGTGATTAAGTATCTGGCATTCTTTTTTTCAAGCAGGACACAGTCAATCTTTCTTGAAAGATAGCTTTGTGCTACTAATAGTGTCTTTTGGGTAAAGTGCAAAACTGCTGTGAAGTCCTGTTTACTTGTAATTTGAAAACTCCACAACTCTTTTCTGGATGAACTGAACGCAGTGCCCAAAAAAAAAAAAAAAAAAAAAAAAAAAAAAGTAGCCCATTTTTTTACCTTCTTCCTGTAATTAGTATTTTTGTTTTCAACCAAGCTGTCAAAATGATATGACAGATATGCCACATATGTTATTTTTGTTAATTTTGATCTGCATACCAGTTCTCACTTTAGTGAATCTGACCCATTTACCCTGGCTTAAAACACTTGCAATGTAATTCAAGTTCTCTGCAGAAAAGAAAAACAAGTCATTGTTAGAAGGTATATCATTATTTTGAATGAGAACATAACTCTCTGACTCCAGCCTTGGAATATGAGAATATCCATGTATCTGCAACAGGAGCAAATTCCACTTCAGAGATATTCTGGTACCAAGACTCCTAATTAACAATATATTTCCTATTAATTGAAAACCCTTACAAGAATAGCTCTGCTTTTCAAAAACTTATTCTTTTGGTCAGCCTGGGCCAGCTGTCCTGGCTGTGTCCCCTCCTACTTCCTTGTGCACCCCCCCCCAGCCTCCTCGCTGGCAGGGTAGCACACAGAGCAGAACAGGGCTTACACTAAGCTGAGGACTTATCTGCAACATCTAAAACATCTGCATGTTATCAGCATTATTCTCATCCTAAATCTAAAACACAGCACCATACCAGCTACTAGAAAGAAAACTAACTCCAACCTCACTCCAGCTGTGTCTCTAGGTTTTGCCTGTCTTCCAACCCTAACTCTAAACCTCAGTTGTGGGCTCGTCTTTTGCTACAGGCCCCATCCATGGCCCAGATGAAAGACTTCTGTGGAGTGAATTCTTGTTTTCAGCCTATCCCTTCCTTTGAGACTCCTTGTCACTCCCATCCCAGATGAAGTTCCAAGGTTTTTCTCTGTCTTAACCATAACATGACTCTAACCCCAACCTTAACTTTACATCTGAGCAGTCTTTATCAAGGTGAAGATGTGCCTTCATCCATCTCCTTCCTATACATCTTATCCAAAGGTTTCCCTTGACTTTATTCCTCCTTTGGAATCTCTATCACCCTCAATATCAGAAGTGAATCTTGAGGAAGTGTCTGAGAAACTTTGAGCCATTTCTTGATGGACTTGTTACCTGTGATCTATCCTTAAAATAAATAAATAAATAAAATAATAAAAAGCACCTCTTGTGACGGAAATGTGTCCCTAGATATTTTGGAAGTTTGTTGCTGTGTATCTCAGAGCTTGTGAATGGACAGAGCTGTCTACAGCTTCCTACACATCATTTTGGTTTCCTAAAACTGATTACTAAAACTAAACTGTTTTATAAACCCTTAAGGTTATAACTTATCACAACGCACTGCCAGAAGGCTCTTTCTGGTCCTGCATCTGTCTTTTCTAATAGCCCATTCCTAAATGTTCTCTCTTGAAACAGAACAAGAATCGTTAGTTTTCAGGTACCTATCATAGTGTTTCAAAGGGTACCTAAAAATAGGTCATATTGATAAGAGTTTCATTTGACAAATGTCAGGCTCTTCTAATACTTCCCTTTGTAAGACAAAGGGCAAGGCAGCATTTTCACAGCTGTCAAGTAATGCTCTGTACTGAAACATGGGAGAACAAAACCTGACAGTGAACCATCGCTGCATCTAAGTTCTGGTTACATAAGGTAGTATAGAAAAATGAGTGTTTTTCAGATTAGATTTAATGTCAAGACTGATAGTATGAATGTAATTATGGCTGATATTTTTATGCTGCAGTCTGACAGATAGTTAGCAATAAATACACCACCTCATGCAGAAAATGAGCAGACTTTCAACAATGGGAAAAGGAGGGTGTCAAATACTTGCACAACTTTCATGCAGTTGCTTTCTTTCAATTTTTATGTCCTTGTAAGTGCTCCAGATCACAGTTTAGATTCTCAATCTCTACATCTCACCTTTCAGAGAAAGTTTTAAGAGATGGTCTGGGTTCCGTTATCTGAAGATGCTTGTGGCACCCATCTTTCAGCTGAGAAACTGAGACTCATGATCATCAGGACAAAAAGCATTAATGAATCGTTAAAAAGGAGGTGAGCTTAAGGTGATGTGAACACTGCTGAACAGCAAAGTCCATGGGGCCACACCAAAGAATTGGATCAAATAATTAATCTCCTGGGGCAAATTAAAGTTTGTGAATTCTGGCTGTGCAAACTAAAGGATGGACAGGTGTGCACATCAAGGCGAAAGTCTGCATTCAAGTGTTGTGGTTCAGACCATAGAAACAGTATGGGAAATAAATAAATAAATAAATAAATAATAATAATAATAAAAGAAACACCTTACTTAGCTAAAGGAGCAAAAGTCATGATGATTGAGGGGAAGGCTACACAGGGCTGGCTGTAAACAATTCCTGACATTTTTTCAATGTTCAACGCTCACATACCATATATTCAAAAATAGGGAAAGACTCTTTTCCCCATAATTGCCTATCTTTTTTTTTTTCCACTACAGACGTGGTGGAAGATGTGGTGGAACTCTTCAGCTTCACTATAGTAATCTGAGAGTTTAAAGTGGTTTTTTGTTTGTTTGCTTGCTTGTTAACAGGAAGAAAATGTTAAGAGCAACAGAACAAGAGAATTTAACATCACCACAATCCTAGGCCTCACCATCTTTTTATCAGTACACATTTACGCATGCATCTCTCACAGAAAGTAGATTTATATTTTATAAAAGTGCTACATATCACAATCAGTATTCAGTTCAAGTACACTTTTTGTGAAATAGCCAACAGAAAAGACAGAATTTAAGTCTTATACTCATTGAACTTCAGTGGCTGCTTTAATCAAGAGATTTCACACGAATGCACTACATCTATCATTATAGGGGTTGCTTCCATACGGTGATTTTATAATTTCTCCACTCTGTGATTGTGAAAACTTCCTCCTACATTCCCTCAGGAAATGAATTTTTAATATCATATTAAAGAATCTGCTTTCATTCTCTGGTTCAATAGCAACCTATCCTAGATTAATATTTATCAATAATATTGCTGAATGCTAGCAGACTGCAATTCCCAAATAAATCATTGGTCATTCTTCTGTAGAGAAAATCACGCAGCTAAAAGAAATTGCAGTCATTTTCAGATTGACCTGGACAGTCAAAAAATGATTGGTGTACATTGTAAAAACGTTTGTATGAAATTTATTTATTTAAATGAGCTACTACCTCTTAAGTGCTTATAAGTGTTCAGGTTTCAACAAGAAGTAACAACAATCATGCCACATGTTCACCAAGTTTCAGAACTGCTGACACTATTTTTCAGGGTTGTATATTTAAAAAGCACAGAATAGTGGTACTCACTTCTGCATAAATAGAGGCTGAGAAATGAGGAATAATAATATATTCTTGTGGTTTTATAACACTAGTGATTACTATAAGGTAGGAGAAATAAAACATTGTAAGGATGTAGTCTACAGTGCCATCTTCTGAGCTTTAATGCAACTCAACTATTAATTTCTATTTCCCCCTTTTAATAAATTATTATCATCTGTGATAAATAATATTCCCTGATTGTTAACACTGGTTTGGGGTCTTCATTTCAGATCATATCTTTAGATATCTGTGTTGCAAATAGCAAGAAGTATGAATTTTAAAGATATAATCTGCCTGCAAAATGTGGTACTTAATATGTTCTTCTAAGAAAGTCATGCTGATACTTTTATTTGATCACCAGTTTAAGAAACATCCAATTCAATGAGCTATTCCTAAAATCAACAAAAATATTTAATTGGTTTCAGAGTAACAGAGTACCAGCATACCAATCTGCATTTGCATTTCTTTCTGTCAGAATTCCCGTAAGAATATTTATCTGTTTAGTGTTAGTACCTTTAATTCCCATTGTAAAATGGAGGACTGTAGATGCACAATGTTTCACAGCAATATTCAACAAGCAGAATCAGATGCTATATATAGGTTAGAATGATAATAATGCCTTCCAAATCTTGCTGCACAGGCTTAGATTCATTTCTCAGTTACTCTAGAAACTTGAAAATACACTAAGAAGACATATAGATGTTTAGCTATCTGGGAGGGGGCTCTGTTTTGAAGTAGACTGAGTAAAGCACTTGGAAATGAAATGGAAAATATAGGCATATAGGCACATGCAATGGATCTTTTATTTCAGTACAAAGTCTTGAGATTTGAAGCAATAAAAGATAAGATTTTTATTATTATTATTATTATTTTTATCTTTAGACCTGCCTCTAAATATGACTTAAAATGTAGATGATGAGCAAACTCCTTTTATGATTTGTTTTAAGATGTTTTTGGTACCAAGGAGAATAGGATGGTCAAAATGGAAAACAAAGAGCATGACCCAAACACATAGTTTTTAGCATTGTACAATGTGTATGGAAACAAGTCTTTATTTGACAGCTCTGTTTGTATGCCATTGAGATAGACTCCATGAAAGAAAAGAGTATACAAAAAGGGAAAATGTGGCGATAGATGCAGAAAGGATAGACTACCAAAGTTTTGACCAAATGGTGAGAGAGAATCAGCTGTCATCTTCCCATCTGGAATTTTTGACCTATTATTGGATTGCTGGTAAATTTGTTGCAAAAAATATCTCTATGGAAGAAAGGAACCAAATGCAACAGGGCACATCCCTAGTGGCTCTCTCTGCACAATGGCCAAGGAACTTCAGCCAAAGAAAAAAAGGTTCATTATCAATGAATCACAGGGAGAAAGGTGAAAAAAAATATATAAAATTGTAAAGAATATACACACAGAATAGAGTGTTCTACTTAGTAAGTGAAAATATAATCAAATTGTCTTGAAAAATCTCAGGAAGTCTGTGACTTCAAAACGATCACATATATCAGACTTTAGAAGTGTGATGATATTTCTAGAGATCCACACAGCTGAAAGAACACAGTGAAGGTCAGACAGCAGGTGCCCTTTTGGCTTTGTGCAGCATTCAGCCAGCTCTACTGGGAGAGAGAATTGCAACAGCTAGATGATGACTGTCATATGTGTATGTGCCTGTGTGTTTGTCTGTCTGTGTCTGGAAAAAAAAAAGCAGAGAGAGACGGTGATACTGATATTGGCTTTCTTAGAAGGAAACTAATAAAACATTCATTCTGAAATAAAATATAAAATAAAAAAACTGGTGACCACAATGAATAGGTAAATACTGACTAACATAACAAAAAGATTTTTAACCTTTACATATTGGCTTTCTAATTTCAGGAATTAGAAACATTCAATTATGAAGACAAAGTTTGTTATAACTGGCATTGTTACCACTTGTTGAGATGCATCACACAACTATAATATGAAAACCTTTTGTTACTATTTATTTTTTTTAACAATAAAATAGATTAAAAAAAAAAAAAAAAGACAAAGAATTGGAGTTTTTCATTAAGGGTACTGTTACCTGTAAGTTTTATTGGTAATTCAAACCCAGGAATCATGAAGGCATATTGATATATACACACTAGTAAACATAGCTCAGCACAGAAAGCTGGTCACTGCTTTTAACAGTCCACTAAATAAGAATGAGTTTCTTCCTAAGTATCTGTTAATTATGTATAGGAAGAAAAATAATGTTTTTACAAGGATTTGGATTTGAGTAATGCATACTGGTGGTCTCAAGTAGTAGGTAGTGAAACTTCTTCAAAATCCTTAGAATTATGGATGAAGATTTTATAATTCACAAAGAATTAGAACAAGAAAAGGTGACTCACTTTTGGACTTCACTGTGCCAGATAAAGCCAAATAATCATGGTACTGGTAGACAGTGGCTGCCTAGAAAATGGAGATCAAGACCTTATATTCATAAGAGCAAACACTGCCTCAAATAGTGACATACAAAGAACATGCATAATGCTCCAAGCTAATTTAGAGTTAAAATTTAAAGAAATAAGAAAAAAAAATATATTAATAGGAAAAATGCTGACAGGAAAAATAATAGAAATAAAGACCTTTATGAAAATAATACAAGTGTCCAGAATTTCCCAGTTCCACAATTAAAAGTGGGATAACTCTAAAAAAAAAAAAAAGCTAAAAGTTTGTCTTGGTTCCGTGGTAAAGACAACTGAAGAATAAAAATTATAATAATAATAATAAGGAATTTATAATTGGTGGGAAAAAAGGGTGAAATAGATAGTTAACATAAGAGCCATGCATTACCAAAAATAGCTTAGGGTAACAGTGGAATATACAGACTAGCAGAGCTAAAAATGTTTAAGATACTTTTTGAAAATGGATAGGGGACAAAATAAATTTTATAAAGGTCCATTACCAAATGAAGATTGTAAAATTGTCAATGATGATATGGGAAGAACATAAGTTTTTAATAAATATTGTGTCTCTATATTTGGAAAGAAGCAGAATACTGCATTCATACCATATGAGGGCAGGGAAGCAATTTGTAGGCTAATAATAAGCCTTAGGAAGAAGTTAGAAAATGTCTACTTAGGAAAAACATTTTTAAATCAGGAGGCCTAGAAATCATTGATATTAGTTTATAGTAAAGATTGTATATACATATATTCATACATTCAGAAAACGTCAGGAAGCCTCAGATTATGTATATTATGTCAATATGGTCAATGGTCAGTCCATGGGCTTTAAGTGTCTGCAGAAATCCTACAAAATCTGGCATGGGATTTAATCAAAGTGACTGTGTGGTGAAAACAAAAACAACAACAACAATAAAAATTCTATCCAAGTTATCTAACTTTGTAAAATGGGCACATGATCTTTGTCAATCAGAATTTTAACACTATGATTCTCACATATCTCAGATTACAGATGAGCTGATAATGTTTCATGCAAAGGCACTCCTTTTACCAGAATTCCACAGAATTATAGAGAATTTTTTAGGTTAAGAAAAGACCTTCAAGATAATCAAGTCCAACTGCCAACCTGACCTACCAAGTCTCATCACTAAACCATGTCACATGCCACATCCACATCTCTTAAATACCTCCAGGGGCAGGGACTCCATAACTCCAAAGGAACAGCTTATTCCAACGCTTGATCACCCTCTCTGTGAAGTATTTCTTACTAATGTGCAATCTAAACTTCCCCTGACTCCCCTTGGGACTGTTTCCTACCATCTTACATTCGAGTCAAGGTATCATCATACAAGAGTACAACAGCTTCCCCAGACCTTCTGGCCACACTGTTTCTGATGCAGGCCAGGATGCTGTTGGCCTTCTTGGCCACCTGGGCACACTGCTGGCTCATATTCCATCTGTCAACCAGCACACCCAGGTCCTTTTGTGTTGGACAATTTACCAGCAACTTTTTCTTAAGCTTATTCCACTCCATGGTGTTGATATGACCCCAGTGCAGGATCCAGCACTCAGCCTTATTGAATGCCATGCAATTGGACTTGGCCCATCAGTAGTCATATCTGTAAAATTCCATATCACACTGATCAGCTTCCCTTTCAGAAGGACTACTATAAGATATAATACTGATTTTTCTTCTAAAGCCAACATATTCAATGCTGGTTTAAGGAGGTCCTTATTTCATCACAGAGTAAGCATTCCCTTAGATTTTTGCAATGATTTTGCACTGTGTGTCATTTTGTCAAAACTTGAGCATCATGTAATACACTAGTAATACTGGCTAAATAAATCAACAGCTGACTGACAAGCTTCAGCATGCAGTTGTTGATGAGCTATAGCCAGCAAAGAAATTTAATTTTGAGGTGTTCCACCTGAATCAAGAGTATGGAAGACACTGATCATCTTCTTTAGTAAGGGTATCAAATTAACTGTGAAGTAACTGGTTATAAAACTACCTTGAAATTTTCCAAATGTTTGTTAGAATGGCAGTGAGTGAGATGGGCAAGACACTGAAATCAGAGCTAGATGATTTGTCTGAGGAACTGCCGTTATATATATATATATATATATATATATATTTTTTCATTTCATAAAACTTAGTGTCAGCAAAGAACAAGGAAAGATCTGTGCACTTACAGAATGAGGGACTCTACTATGGTAACTAGAGGCTCAGAAAAGAATTCAGGAGATAGACAATACAATAAAAGTTCCAATTTAAAAGCTACCATAAATGGATGATGTGATTCTTAGATGGAAAATTAAATGAAAATAAAATAAAATAAAATAAAATAAAATAAAATAAAATAAAATAAAATAAAATAAAATAAAATAAAATAAAATAAAATAAAATAAAATAGCTAACATAACCAACGCTTTACTCATCTGAGGGAACAATTTTAATTCTACAAACACGTGTTAATTATAGAATTGTTCAGGTTGGAAAAGTCCTCCAAGATCATCTGGTCCAACCATAATCCTACATATGTTACCCACCAAACAATGTCCCTAAGCAGCGTCCAACTTCTCCTTAAACACCCCCAGGGATGACGAGTCCACCACCTCCCTCGGCAACCCATTCCAATGCCTGACTACTTTTTCTGAGAAGAAATGTCTACTAATTTCCAACCTAAACCTCCCCTGGCTGAGCAGAACTGGTAGTGGTATACTGTGATATGATCTCATATTCATAATCAAAGGATTTTAAAGTCAAAGACCATCCATAAAGAAAAGCTGCAAAAATATCTGAGAACTCTAAGAAGGCTTGTTTACTGAAAGACTTAAAGAAAGAAGACTGAGAAAAAAAAAAATAATTGAGGAAATAACTTTGGAAGTAGACAATTATGAGTGCTATCAGGCTCTTTAATGTAAGAAAGGAAGGCATAAAAGAATCAGTGTTACAAAAAATAAAAATAGGCAAATTACAAATTGAAGTTGACATATAGATGTTAAAAATGAAGATGGTTCACTACAGGAACAAGTTGACCATGGTGATGGAGGTTCTAATATTTGTTTCTAATATTGTCAAAAGAATACATTATACCATTCAAAAAAAAAAAAGTTATTTGGGGAAAACCATCAATAACAGCTCAAAATACTTGATCTGATGGCTCATTCTGGCCTTAAATATGTGAAAGCACATCAAGTTATTCAATGATGCTCAACTTGCATAACAGCAATCACCAGTAAAGTTTTCCTTCCAGCTGGTTAAAAGACTATTTCCTGGAAGGCAGTGACCTGGCCTTAGTTATTCATGTTTTTGTCATTTCTCATTTAGATTGCAATGATTCAGCATTCAGTATAAATGGTCACAGTGTTCCACGGCTTACAGAAATTCAGCTACTGATGAGTGGTACATCTCATTTCACCAGTGCAGGCCATGGGGAACATATCCGACATGTCCCCCAGGCTTTTCCTTATAGCTTCATAGACCATCTAAAGAAATTCAAGGTCTTGATTCCTTTCTTTAGTATACCCCATAGCTAGGGGTCAAGAATGAAAAGGTCTATATGTTTCATGATGAAAACCAAATTTGATAACTTTTTAACAGTTTGCTCTAGTATAATTGATTCCTGACTCCTTGCCCACAACTGTATCTTAATGACATTTTATGGACTGGATGAAGCTGGATCTACACATGCTTTAACCCTGCAAAGACTTCAGCCAGTTATAATTCAAAAGTCCTGTAATTACATTTGGACACTATTGTATTTAGAATCATAGAATGATTTAAGAAGGAGGGTACCTCAGGAAGTGAAACTCCAGTTCAAAGCTGGTCTAGTTCCAATATTAGGAGCCCTTGGTGTTTTAGAGCTCCAAGACCTTGTCCATTTGAGTCTTATACATTTTCAAAGACAGAGATTTTAAAACACTTCTGAGCAACTTGACTGACAATTTGAACACCCTTATGGTATTTTTTTCTTACTGCAAAATAACATTTCCCTTGATGAGATTTTTGACTATTGAGTCTCATCCTCTTTGTAGCCTTTTCTGTAAATGCTCATTTAGTTTATCTGAACAGAGCAGTTAGGTTCTCTCCATAGCCTTGCCTTGTCTAGGTGGATCAATCTCATCTTCCTCAGCCACTTGCTCCTTCAGTGTCTTTATTGCAGTAGGAAGCCCCACACTGGACATAGTGTAGCATCACAAGTGTTAGATAGACAAAGAATAACAAGCTCCCTGGATTGTCTTGCTATACATATACTGTTAGCCTTCAGCTCCACAAGTACTCACTGTGACTTATGTACTCATGTTCAGCATTTTGTCCACAGTCTCATTGTTGCAAAGTTGTTTTGATCTAATATATCCCATCTGATCTAGTGTATCACACTCATACCTGTTCACAATTGTAAAGGCAATACTGTGGCAGAAACAAATTTTCTTGCGAAGGGAAATACAAAATGGTAGAACATACTCCAAAACCTAGGCTTTTATAAACGTTGCTGGTCTCTTCAACAAGTGCAGCATAAGCCTCAGACGATTCCTAACACCAGTATTAAGCAATGTGAATGCCAGAAGAGAACCAAAACCACCTCTAAACGACCCACTTCTCCCACTTTCCACTCAGGGGAAAAAATAAAATAAAATATAATAATAATAATAATAAAATGAAACCTTGACAAAGGAAGACACTGAACACACTTCTCTGGCTGAGGATAGAACATAAAAATAAACTACTCAGAACAGATGTTCAAAGGCTGAGAACCACGCTTAACCACGCTTTTCACTGTATGGAAAACATGCAAATATGTTAGAGCCAAGCCCAGTATAAGAAAGAAAATGAGAGGAAGCGAAAAGTTTTCTTACTACTTACCTTTTTTTTGTTTTGTTTTGTTTTTTGTTTTTTTTTGTTTGTTTGGCAACTGAAATTATGCCATTATAAAACTATAGGAGTATGACAATCATTATGACAAATTGTCTAAATATGACTAATGTTATCATCCTGATTATGGAAAAAGCTTATTCTCAGAGTATTAGTTTTAAGGGCAAAAAGCACAACAGGATCTGCCATTCTGCATATAACAACCCATAAAATCTTTTCCAGTAATTTCCGTGTCCAGTGCCAGTTATATGCAGCTTGAATTAGCATGCATGTTTGGACATGTGCCATCTTACTTGACAACATGAAGGAAGAAAAAAAATCTACATGTCCATTAGCAATTTGCCCTGATGGTTAAGCATATTTTTTAATTTAAAAATATACACATTATTTTCAGTCAAAATCATTCTACCTTTAATTTTCATCTGTTGAGAGCAAATTTTACTGTAAGTGTCCACAAGGTCAAAGAGTCTTCTACTAATTGATAAGCTATCCTTTTGTAAGCACTTAATATTTGTAATTATGTTGCCTTTTCAATACCTCCTCAGCAAGCTAAATATATAGAGCCTTTTAAACACTTAGATATCTTTTCTTGTACTCAAACCATTTTTATGGCTTTTCTTGAGAAAAACAGAACAACACTTAAAAAATATTTTTTCAACGTATTTTCTTTTCAGAAACAAAATGAAAGCAGAAAGAAATAATAACAAGGTATTATATTCATCAATACTTAGCACAGCTCCTGACTCCTTACCACATCCTGACACTTACTTAAAACCTTTTTCATAATATATCCAGGGACGATACTATTTTTCAAGTGAAAAATAAACCATCAGTTCTTACCATGCTGTTAGATTTGTCACATTCTCCAAGCTCACAGATAAGCATCCAAGTACACCACCCCTTTGGGGACTACAAAGTACTTTCACTCACATGCTCCAGCTGTACTTCACTGTGATATATAAGTGACCAAACAACTAATGTCTTGTCTACAGACTTTTTATTTTTGAGACAATTAATCTCAATTAGAAATTGAGATATTCTCCAGATCTCAGTTGCTTTGACCATAGCACTTCGACTGAGACCCTTTTTTGACAAAATAAAATAAAATAAATTCAACATGTTCTTTTCTGGTTAATCTTTGATACCCATGGATAAGGTAGATCTAGGAATACTACCATAAAACATGTCACCTATAAGCCACTAAGGACATCATAGAGTTAAATAGCAACTCAGCAGGCATAAAAACAACTACAGAGCCATGTTCAAATGGATCAGATAGATCTAGTATTTCTTGACATTATTGGGATCCTTTCCATTGGCTTCAGTGAGTGCAGAATTGCCTGAAAACAATAGATTTTTGTGGTTGTTTTTTGCATTTTAACAAGCTGGATTTAAATTCATTAACATTCCAAATGAGATCAATAATGAATAGTTCAGTAATAATTACCAGGACTCTACAGAAAACTCTATAAATTATGTTGTGAGCTATAGACTGTATGTGCCAATTTTCCATAAACAAGGAATTCATTCACTCTCTGTTTTCTAACAACGAGCACGTTTGGTAATTGTGACTAGAGCTATACGTTGCTGTTCATTCCAATTTAAAACTGAGCTCATTTATTCCTTTGCTAAATTTGTCTTTCCATTACAATACCAGGTCTGTAAACAACAGATTCAACTGACGTTTCCTCCAAGGTAAAGAGGTCTCTTGAACCTCATGACCTAGATCTGATTTTGAGATGAAAATTCATCTGTTCTAATAAAATTCACGAGTCCAAACATGATCAACCAATAGATAATTCAGATGACTTCATGACAACTTGGCTGCTTGCCATAACGATTTGGTTGCACATCCCATGGTTCTGTAATGTTTATCCTAAGTTCCAAGTCCCTAGAGTAATGAGAGTAAAATCTTACCTATTTATTTAATAAATAAATAAATAAATGACTAGACTTTCTGGTCACAGAAAGTATTTGAAAATGTGGGGTTAGAGAAGGCCATAGTAAAGACCTCTGTTTTGAAAATGACTTTTAATCCCAATGCATTAATACATGATCCCTAGTCATAGTGTTAATCCACTAGGTCAAAATCAACGGTAGGTTAAAATCAGAACTGAAAGGGAAGAGATTTTTACATAGAAATCTTTAGATTGTGAAGGGAAATTACCAGTTGTGAACTTATTGGTGTATTTTATTTGGTGAATACTAAAATTTCAGCAGCTGATAAAACAAGGAAGGAACTTATCCTGAAGCAGAATTTCAAAATTATATTTACAGAAACTGTAACTGCATTTCCAAAATGATCACAAGGTACCATTTATTTTGTAGTAGTCAAACATCAGAGTTCTGGGTGGAAGAAGTTATTGGAAATTTGTCTCTAAAATTAGCTTTAAAAATTCATACCAACCAAATGTTTTAATATCTACAACCTCTTGCACATGTGAGAACTGGAAGAAATCACTTGCTGCAAAATCTAAATCTACTTACTGCAAGAACCAATTTAACTATATAATGTCATCCATAAACTTACCATATTTACCTTCTGTCCACCACTTCAAATGGAAATCTGCTCCAAATGAAAGCCTACCCCTGTTGATTAGAAAAAAAACCTTCTTTCACACTTTGTGTGAAAATTATATTCATGGTCGCTATCATTTATTTGTTCTTATATTAACATTATTCTTCTCTGAAAAATATATTTTCATTCTCTGGAGGGTTGTAGGGTACTGGAACAGGCTCCCTAGGGAAGCGATCATGTCATTGAGCCTGCTGGAGTTCAAGTGTTTAGGCAATGCTCTCAGATATATGATCTGATTTTTTGAGTGGTCCTATGGGGACCCAGGAGTTGGACTTGATGATCCTTGTGGGTCCCTTCCAACTCGGGAGTTTCTGATTCTGTGATTTTTAGGGAACCTTCTTCTGGAGTTCAGAAAGCCAGACTATTCTAATCTCCTTTGTAAAATTAAATACTTAAATCATTTGGTCATCCTAGTATGTTTTCTCTGTAGGTTGCCTGAATACATTTTTCCTGGCAGGGTATGATTAGGATCATTTTATTAAAATTAATGAATTTATTTCATTAAGATGACCATACCAGTACAGGTAAATACATCATATGAAGGAGGAGGTCAGTTGTCTTGGTGTAGCTCACTTCCACACGGGTGAAAGCACTTATTCCCCTGCTTTTTCTTTCTTTCTTGATAATAGTTCCCAGCCCACCTTAGCTCCTGAGCCATACTATCCAGACTGGGAAGGTGTTAACAGACCAAAAACAAAAACTAGCAATTTAAAATAGAAATGATCACACACAAGTGACTGGCCCTCATTTTCATAGATGTAGCCATGATGAATTTTAAAGTGGTACTAATACTTCTGAGTTTCTCCTGGAAATACTTTTCACAATGTGTCGTATATGTGAATTTGTCTTTCTCATTACTGCATCATGTTTATAGATCACAGACATCCTTGGGTCATCCGCTGCACCTCATCTTTCTCCATCTGTCTGCTGTAATCTTTTTTTTTTTTTTTTTAACCCAGATCCACGCCATTTTGGGTTGTCTAATTGTGACATTTACAATCTTGTTCAGTTCTTCAAATGGTCTATAGAGTTTTCAAGATTAAACTAATTCCATCTCTACACTGTAGGCTAGTAAATCAGACTTGAAAACTGTAATAGATCCAGGTTCTGTTTGGGGCAAGTAAGGAAATGAGTAACAATACAGAGGACAAGCGTTTTTAAGTATACAGATATGATCTTTAGATTACCGTGTTTACTTTGTAAAAGGGTGTACATGAGTTACTAAAATCCACCTGAACATTGTTTTTTTTTTTCAGGTACTGTGATTCACCTCTAGTCATATGCCAATAACTTCCTACATTTCCTCAATTTCATCCCAAAGTTGCATTAGTTAGCAGAACACCCTGAGAGATTTCATGTGAATCTGTTAAAACAATACCCAGAGAAACTTCATGTACATTATATGACATTAAAATCTCAATTTTATCAAGCTTTCATTCAGAGACCATATTGAACCTTCATATTCTTCATCCCCAGGAAGTATATAACCAAATCAGCTTTAGTACTCCTTTCACTTTAATCTTTGATTAAAAAAAAAAAAAAAAAAAAAAAAAAAAAAAAAAAAAAAAAAGCATAAAAGCATTCTGGTCAAATTCAAATGCAATACAAATAAAATCAATACTGACGTTGACTCTTTATTCTTAAATGTCTTATCTCTTAGCCACCAGAGTAAGCTTATTGAGGCTATGAATAGTTGAAATAAGTGATTGATAATGAAGAGGGGGGAAAAGTTAATTAAAGATTTCAAATGAGGATTTTGATACCCTATGGGTTCAAACGAAGTGTCTTTCTTAGATCGTACAAAGCCTTACGATATGCTAATTTCATGGAAATGGGGTTTATTATACTCTCTGGTTTTTCATTAAACAATCAGAGACATAGTCATATAAACTATTCTCTCCCTACCCCAAGCTCTCACACATCCTGTGAAAGGTGTGATAGCTACTTGCTTTTTATCAATTTTTATTCCTTTTCAACTGGTCTTTGTTGAATCAATATAAAAGAGAGAGTACTACACTAGACAGATCACCACTCTGAGCAAACTCAGCATTTCTGTGTGATGAACCCTGGCACTGTTCAGTTCTGTTGGTCTCTAAAATAGAAACTCTCCAGATGCAAATAACTTATTGGCAATGGTCTCTGACTCACCCTATCTACCAGATCATGCCAGGGACTGGGCTAACATCTTAACGTTGCAACCAATTTTGTGTTCCATCTCTTGGGAATATTACCTGCTGCTTTAAAATGTGCTATTTTGGACATATTTACAGTCTATATCCAGAAGATTTTGTCAGTTCTTTCTTTTAGCTGTTTTCCTGGAGCATTTACCTCCCCATTCTACCTTCAGAGGGTTGCATCTGGCCCTGAGTGCAGGTGCCAGGACAGGGATATGCAAACTTTTTTTTGTGCTCCTGACCGCAGCCCTTTTAATACAGCATATCACATATTTAATTTATGCACGTAATCTTTTTACTAAGAGGAAAAAAAGCTCGCTTAGTTTTTAGAGGTCAGCAATAAGCACTGCCTTAAGTCTATTCAGAGAACCCAGAAAGTTAAACTAAACTCCCTAGAAATTTCTTGCAGATTTCATGGTGAATCAACTGTCTGGGGAGAACCTACATGCTTTTTTTCTGTAGCAGCCTTCTGTTCATGGTTATTCATAATACCACCTCTCTGTACACACCTTCCAAGAGGAATCACAAGCTTCTAAAATTTCTTTGGTTTTCTTAACCTGCTGCTTTTACTTTCTCTGGTGTTTGCCTGAAATACTGACTTTTCTATCCTTGCTTGGTCATCCAACACAGAGCACTCTATCACACCATAAAGAAGGCTGAAATGAATACCAAGCATGAGTGTTACACACACAAAAACGAAAAACAAAACAAAACAAAACAAAAACAAACAAAAAAACCTTAAAGAATATTGAATTAGCTAAAGAAAAAAAAAGTTTTTTTATTATTATTATTATTATTATTATTATTACTATTACTATTACTATTACTATTACTATTATTATTATTATTATTTTAAATGGAGAGAAGTGTGGAAATCCAGTTCTGATATGGATATTGTGTGTGGCTCAAGGATGCTAGTGAACCAGATATGCTATTTATTATTTATTTAACTGTGCTAGAGAATGTCTCATTTCCTACAGAAGTACAAATAACTCATTCTACTTGTTCCAGCAAGAAGCTTATAAGGATATATATATTTATTTATATTCTGTATATTTTTTATTGTTTCCATTATTGTATTAACAAGCACATCTGGGCATAAAGGGCTCAAATACATTTCTCAGTTATATCTAGTATCCCATAGACAGGATCACATTCTATATCCTAGGTCATATCCTAGATATAACTTAGTATCTCTTAAATGTCATTTGAGGTGTTCTATATAACCCCCAATTGCCAATTCAGTTTTGCTCCTTCTAGTTTTCTGCCATATTTGCAGTGCCCATGGATGTCTTATTATGTCCTGAGGTTTCTCAAGAAGCCTAGAGAATCATGTTTACACACCTTACTCAATGCTGAAGTGTTGTAGTATTGAAATATACCTCTTCTGGAAAATACCTTGTCTAAAAATATTCATTAAAAAACAGCATGATTATTTTTCATGCTTCTTTTTTTTTTCCATTGACCCCAGACTCTCTCTAAAAATATATGATGAATGAAAATTTCAGGAATTAATTAATTTAAACTGTTGATTTTAGAGATTTACTCCCTATCTTTTGCTCTCTTTCTGGGATACTTTAAAGTTATGGATTTTGGTCTTTCCATTTATGTTATGAGTTGGATTTAAGAGTTTTGTCATCTCGACATCTCCTAGACATCCTATGGTGATCTCCTAGTATATATCTTAAAGATTTTTCTAACCAAGATATGCAGTATGTCACTATGTGAGAGAAGGGAACTGGGCTTGGTGAAGTATGTTGTTCTTCCCGGGGCTATTCTTGTCATACAGATTTTGTTCTTCCACTAAAAATCTCCTGTAGTTTTTGTGCTTTTCATAAGAATCAATGACTTAAAAACTAATATTGTTCAGTTTTGATTGCTTTGAAGCTTAAAAGATTCTCCCTACATTCATCTTGATGTATGGAAGCAGTAAGCTGTACCACTGCAAGCAAAGATGAAATGTCAACAATAAGAATTAAACCTGGGACCTCTGGATCCAAACACATATTTCTACTGATGGAGCTGAGGGGCCCTGCTCCACAGAAAGGGGCTGTGGCAAGGTCATCAGCTTCTCTCTGCACTAAAGAGGGATACAATACTGCCTTCAAAGGGTGAAAAAAGGTTCACTGTTTCCTGCTGAAATGCACTTATTTTGATCTCATTGCATAGAAATGAACAAAATATGTGACTATTTTAAGAGTATTACAACAAATGTTTTATATGAGCAATCAGTGAAGTTGTACTGAGTTCAGGAATTTTCTTTGTAACTATATTGATTTAAATTACAGTGGGATGCATAGAAAACTAATTAGGAAGCAACACTTGGCTTCCCAGAACAAATACTTAGGCAAACCCTTCAAAGATAATGGGCAAAATTATTAACCTCAAGGACATGTCTTCTAATAATATGTATGTTTAATTTCCCAAGCTCAGAACTTGAAAATGTATAGGCTAATGAGTTCTTAAAAGTCTCCTGAGAAGGGATAGTATGTTTCTCAGAATATGGCTAGGGAAACAGACTGAAGGGCTAAGCTGAGGGAGAGACAGAAAAAAAGTAGATTCTGTAGAAAGTCTAAAATATTGGTGCCTTTCCAGAGCAAGGGTGTAACAAGCTGTATGGGGAAGCTTGGTTTGAATATATGTTGGCCTTGATATCCTTCTTGTAGTGAGGGGCCCAAAACTGAACACAGTACTTGAGGTGTGGCCTCACCAAAGCAGAATACAAGGGCTCTGCTGGCTACACTATTCCTGATACAAGCCAGGATGCCATTGGCCTTCTTGGCCACCTGGGCGCACTGCTGGCTCATGTTCAGGCGAACATCAATCATCATCCCCAGATCCTTTTCCTCTGCACAACTTTCGAGCCACTCTCCCCCAAGCCTGCAGTGCTGCATGGGGTTGTTGTGGCCAAAGTGCAGGTCCCAGTACTTAGTCATGTTGAACCTCATCCCATTGGTCTCTGTCTATTGTCCAGCCCATCCCAGTGGCACTCCTACACTCTGGCAAATTGACACTTCCCCTCAACTTAGTGTCATCTGCAAATTTACTGAGGGTGCACTCAGTTCCCTCATCCAAAACATCAATAAAGATATTAAAGAGAATGGGCCCCACCACCAACCCCTGAGGAACAACACTTGTGATTGGTCACCAGCTGGATTTCACTCCATTCACCACTAATCTCTGGGCCTGTCCATCCAGACAATATTTAAGCCAGCTAGAAGTGTGCCTGTCCAAGCTATGGGCTGCCAGAATCCTGTGAGAGACCACGTCAAAGACTTTGCTGAAGTCTGGGTAGACTACGTCAACAGCCTTTCCATCATCCACCAGGCAGTCACCCAGTCACAGAAGGAGATAGGTTGGTCAGGCAGGACTTGCCTTTCATGAACCCAGGCTGACTGGGCCTGATTCCCCAGTTATCCCACATACGCTCTGTGATTACATTCACAATGACCTGTTCCATCACCTTTCCTGGCACCAAGGTCAGGCTGACAGGCCTGTAGTTCCTTGAGTCCTCCTTACAACCCTTCTCATAGATGGACATCACATTAGCAAGTCTCCAGTCATTCAGAACCTCCCTGGATGATCATGACTGCTGATAGATGATGGAAAGCATCCCAGCAATCACATCTGCCAACTCCCTCAGCACCCTTGGGTGGATCTCATCTGGTCCCATGGAATTGTGACAGTCCAGGTGGAGCAGGAGGTGTCTAACTGTTTCCACCTGAACTGTGTGAGGTTTCTTCTGCTCCCTGTCCCAGACTTCCAGGTCGGGAGGCTGAGTATGCTGAGGATAAGTGGACTGACTAGTAAGGACAGATGTAAAGAAGGCATTAAGAACCCCAAAATTTTCCTTATCCTCAGTAGTCTTGTTCCCCCCTGCATCCAGTAAAGAATGGAGATTTTGCTTGGCCCTTCTCTTACAATTAATATATTTGTAAAAACAATTTTTTTATCCTTTACTGTAGTGGCCAGGTTGAGCTTGTGCTGGGCTTTAAACTTCCCAATTTTTTCTCTGCATATATTGGCAACTTCGTTGTTCTCTTCCTGAGTAGTCTGTCCTTTCTTTCACCAGACATAGACTTTATCAAAATAAAGGGGGGAAAAAGCAAAGCATTCCATTTCATCACAGTTAATATGTTACTTTTTAACATCTAAGACCTTTGTTTTAACTCCTCTCTCTCTGTCATGCTTAGTTATCTAGAGAGGATATTTTTCCCCTCAGTGAGAAGACTCTTCCTTTTCCATGTACTATCTGGCTCTTCCTCTTGTGGATCACCTTAAACCTGCATTTGACCTATGTAGGTCTGAGTATCGTGTTACTGTTATAAGATGCAATGTATGGTGAGTCAGGATGTGACAGCTTTATAACATGGGTAATAGTACAGTGAACAGGCACATTACAAAAAGGGCAATTACTGTAGGCTTCGTGATGTTATTTACAGTACTTACTTTACTAACATGAACAGCATTGTAAAAATACTGGTTGTTAACACTGCTAAAACATAAAGCCAAAGTTTTCTGCAGCACAAGTGGCTGGTATGCTGATAAATGACACTGCATGAAATGGTGGCCATGAAAAGCAAATTCACAGTGAATCATCCTCAACACCAGATTGGAGTAAGAGCATCGCAAAGCTGATTTGTAGGCTGATGTTGCCATTTAATGTGGTTTCCGTCAAACCTTTCATAAAATTCATAGCTGCAGCTAACCTCCATTACTGTGTCCTTGTACATTCTTCTTGAAAATAACTTGCTTATGAAGCTTCAGCAGCACAGAAGGATACTGTATGATCTGAAGGAAATGTAGTAGTTTCATGTAATCATGAGTTCAAAGTAGTAGCCAAAAGGCACATTCCCTGTGTAGGCTTCAACTTCTTGCACATTGTGACTATGTACAACAATTTTTGTGATTATCTCCATCACATATATGGAGACCTGCCTACAGGCAGATGAAGGTCCATAGTTCATAGATACCTAATTTATGAATCTTAGAGTTGAACTCTCCCCATTATCACTCTGGTACATCTCCAGTATCCTTGCACAGTGATGGCATGATCTTCAAGAAATATGAACGTTATTCAGGATCCATGGAGGGGCCTGATACATTATCACCTTCAGCTCCTTGGAGAATCCCTGATTTAAATACCTGTACCAATTCACTTCTAAACTGACATCAAAACCATTTTCATGAAACAGTATTTATTTGCAAAGTGGTGATTTCATTTCATGTTTTCCCCTGTGTTTCCCCTGTGTCTCTCCAGTCTAATGGCCAACACTGTATAATTAAATGTTCCTCATCTCCAGTCATTTTACATGACTTTGATACACAATGATAAAACATTAATGTCATATCTATAGAAGGCATAACAATAAAATAAAAAAGTATACTGTATATTCTGAGAAGGGAAATTTTATTTTGCTTATTTACAGTAATCAATTCCTTTTTTTCAAAAATATTTCTTCCTCATCTTCTTCTCCTTCTTCTCTCTCACTTACTTTTTCTTTTTTACTCTCTCTTTAAACTTTGGAATATACATAATTTATATATAAAATAATGTTCTTTTTCTTATATTGAGGAAAAGAGATTCAAATTTAGTTTTAAAATCTCACAGTAGCAAAGTGAAGATATATATTCTTAGATGTCAGAATCTGGAAAATGTAAAACAGTCAAATATTGCTGAGGTGTGCACTTCACATGGTTTTTAAATCATGTTTTAAATGGTGTACAGATTTACACCATTAATATAGTCTGTGAAGGAAGAGTTTTTAATGGTCCAGTAGTAGCTTAACTCTTCCTCCGATTTTTCACAGAAAAAAAAGCATCAAATCCTTTTCAGATCTGATTGTATGACTTGTCTAAAGGAGAATCAACTGAAAAATAATAACTACCTATAAGGTTAGTATGATTTTAATGAAGCAAGAAGCCCTTAAAAAACTGTGTGTCCACCGTGATATCTTGGACTATATATTATGGAATCGGTAGAGTCTTTGTAGAAGCTTACATTAGAGGATGAAGGAAGTATCTCTTTGAGCTCCATAAAATGTGAACTCCAAAAATCTCAGTGTTTTTCTCCACAATGAGCAAAAGCAAAAATCAAATATTATTATCTGGTAATGTATAATTCAGTACTGAGAATTTATTATAATGTTGGAATTACCAAATATGTTTATAAATATTCTAGGTTCAATTATAAAGGAAAGTAATTGAAATGTATAAATGAGATCCAAGCTTGCATTTCGCTGGATAAGCTGCTCAACCAAGAAGCAGAAAAGGGAAAATACAAAGGACAAGATTTTCTCAACTGATTACGGAACTGAGGGACTCACTTTGCATTTTCTTAAAAGGGGAGTGATTTTCATAAAACACAGGGAAGCCTTGAACTGTATCAAGCTGAGCACCCCAAGCTAAAACAGGTAAATTTACAATTAATTTTTATTCCAGTCTCTGTGGTACATTCTAATTCAGTTCCATAAATAAATAAATAAATAAAATAATAATAAAAAAAATCAAAGAGACTAATCCAATTTGATCATGAGAATCAAGTCCTACTAATTTTAATTATTGATAAAATAGATCAAACCCAGGAAGGATGCAACTGCTGCTGACATCTTTTGCTTTCATTCCTATTTTGGGCTACCAAGGAAACGCTTGCAACATCATGTTGCATTCTGCTATTGAAAACAAACAGCCTCTGCACTGCAAAGTCCTCAGCCAGAGTCAGAACAACAATAGCTAATTGGATTAAGAAATGGATTATGACACCCAGCATAGTCTGAATCAGTTAATTGGATTAAAATAGATTGAACTGGCCATTTGGATTAAGGCATAATCAAACTTCTCTGCAGACAAAAGATCTAAGTAATGCATTAAGAAATAAAATAAATTTAAAAATAAAAAGAAAAAGAGGGGAAGGGAAGGGAAGGGAAGGGAAGGGAAGGGAAGGGAAGGGAAGGGAAGGGAAGGGAAGGGAAGGGAAGGGAAGGGAAGGGAAGGGAAGGGAAGGGAAGGGAAGGGAAGGGAAGGGAAGGGAAGGGAAGGGAAGGGAAGGGAAGGGAAGGGAAGGGAAGGGAAGGGAAGGGAAGGGAAGGGAAGGGAAGGGAAGGGAAGGGAAGGGAAGGGAAGCGAAGAGAAAAGAGAAGAGAAGAGAAGAGAAGAGAAGAGAAGAGAAGAGAAGAGAAGAGAAGAGAAGAGAAGAGAAGAGAAGAGAAGAGAAGAGAAGAGAAGAGAAGAGAAGAGAAGAGAAGAGAAGAGAAGAGAAGAGAAGAGAAGAGAAGAGAAGAGAAGAGAAGAGAAGAGAAGAGAAGAGAAGAGAAGAGAAGAGAAGAGAAGAGAAGAGAAGAGAAGAGAAGAGAAGAGAAGAGAAGAGAAGAGAAGAGAAGAGAAGAGAAGAGAAGAGAAGAGAAGAGAAGAGAAGAGAAGAGAAGAGAAGAGAAGAGAAGAGAAGAGAAGAGAAGAGAAGAGAAGAGAAGAGAAGAGAAGAGAAGAGAAGAAAAATATTTGCTGGGGGTGGGTAGAAAGTAGGGAGGGGATGGAAGGGGAGAACAACACTATGCTACCCTCCTCTTCCTAGCTATTTTTAATGAAGGGAACATTATCTTTTTGCTTAGCAGCTGAAATAACATTCTGTAATGGAAATGAGCTCACCAAAAGGGCTGTAGTCATTATAAAAGATAAAAATCCCTAGAAATCTGTTTAAATGTTAATAAATAAAAAAGATAAAAGGAGAAACCAAACATTGTAATGCAATGCTACCCACTATGCAAAACTCCCCAGTCTGCATTCCCTCCCCTCTACATTATTGATTTTTAAATTACATTGTCTTTTTATTACTTTTCCCTAAATCTGTCACTGTAAGAACTGACACAAAATCTAATCAAACCGTAAGGAAACCATCAATTTTATCTAGTTATTCAGATGGTTGTTGAATAACATCACAGCCCCTGGTCCTGTTCACAGTAATGAAATCAAGCCCTGGCCTGTGCTTTCTGATTTTAAAGGTTTTGCTTTGGAAGAACTCCACATCTAAAGATAGCACCTGTTTTGAGATATAGAGGAGAAGATAAGAATACAGACCATCACAAGCTATTGAATGAAACATTTCTATATTTCTAAATGAAAGATCTACATAGAGAACTACTTTTGAATACTTTTTTCATGTATTTGCCTTTTCCCCCCATCAAACAAGCCCTACAAACATATTTATTTTCAGAGGTTTACAGAGAAATAGATATCATTCCTATCAGTGTTATTTCACTGAACATCACAGGGGTGTGCACAAAATATTTAGCCTGTTCAAAGTGCCTTGGGCCCTTGTCATTTATATGGGCATCAAGCCAAGTGCTGCCATCCATTGCCATTCAGGGACTGCAGAAAGCCCACGGTTCAGGGACTTTCTGCTGAAATTCTGGACTCTCCAGAAGAGCCAAGGGCTTGCAGCAGCTCCAGCAGTGGTTGGATATCTGTTTTATAATCCAGCTTCCTATTGTAGAACTGCTGATCGCCTGGAAGGAAAGATGCATGGGAGATGGATAAGGAAGACCACTAGGTTGATAACGGTGGTTGGACTCCTAATGTTCAGTCTCCCCTTGTAGTTCCCACATACCATGCAAGCAGCAGGAAAGTGAGTTACTGCAATTGAAGCTTGTGCTTAGCTGCCAGGTTAGAGAGGAGAGATGTCTCCTTGTCCAGACCTCAATCATTCTGGCTTTTCTCAGGTACACTAAGTGCACACCTCAGTAAACAAAAGTGGTGGCAGGGTCTTGAAAACAGATTACACTTGAGGTCAGAGTACGATTGTCAGAGTAGGATTGAGTGTCATAGAAGTTCGGGACTATTTGAGCATTTTTCCTTGTTGAACAATTTACCAAAAAAAAAAAAAAAAGTCTGTGTTCAGCAGCAATGTGGTGTGTGCTTAGTTAGTGTGAAAATCCTAACTTCAACCACAACATTTGCAGAAGCCCTATCATAACCCAAGCAACACTGTTGGGTTCATACATGACCTAAATTAACGTGTTAATGAAGACAAGAAGTAACCATAAACTCTAGTCATAAGTCAGTGCATACTGTACTTTCTAATCACAATCTCTAAATCAGTTTTGTTCTGTCTGAATTTTCTTTTCCATCTTCTTTATCAAGAAATGAATACATGGGACTGTTCAACAGGAAATAATAAAATCCCAGTTATTTATTAACATATGAACAAAACCTGATACACTCATGGACAGACTCTCATTTCCTTCAATGGTTCAGAAATTACATTTCTTGTGTTTGGTTTCCTTTGGTTTGGTTTCAATCAGAGACTGTATTATGGATATCTGCAAAATTAAGACAAGAATCTCACTTCAATTTCAAATAGAAGACACCTGTACTAGCCTTTAAAGAATGAGGAAAGATTTATTTTTCTAGTATTACAGAAGTATAAACAGAGAAATGTTGTACTTTGTACTCTGGATTTCAGAGCTTCCCTTTGAAAGCTATTTTTGCATACAAGCATCTTTCTCATATTTGTTTGAGCAGCCAGGCTGGCTCTTCCCAAACAACTTAAGCAACATGTAAAGGAAGGCAGGCCCTTTTCAGAGAGTGGTGGAAGCTCTCTGCTTCATCATAAACCAGAACCAAGAGATTTCAGGGCTTTAGGATCATTAAATTTATCTGTTGCTTACCATCACCTACAGAATTATTTGTTTCCAGATAGAAGTCCCACTAGCTATACGTCCATACTAAAGATTTCAGTTTGCTTAAGTGCTCAGTTATTTTGCTGGAATTCTGGGACTGGCTAAAGAGAAATGGCCTCTAAACCTCTGCCCCAGCTGTGCTCAGCTCTGATGGTCTGACTGAGTACACACAGGTATGCCACTGCAGATGAGCTAAATAGAGGATTAGCATTAAGGGTGATTACCAGGCCAGCACCATAAGAAGTAATTCATAAAGCAATATTGGCTTTGACCCACCCTCTTCTCCTTCCTCTCCCCTTCAGTGAACCTGCCTGTCAGTCTGCAGCTTCAAGGTGTCAGAAATGAGCTTCTTCATGCTGAAGTAACCAATTAAGTTTTATTGCTTTATTGATGCCGCAGATATAAAATGACTATGTAGAGCATCTGTCATAAAATGCTTGCTTAAGAATCTGTTGTTGGAGACATCAGTACTCCAGTATAAAGATGAAAGGAAGATTTAAAACGCATGATGTGGATATGTGTTAGAAGCTAATTACATGCAGTGGGAACAGATACAAGGATGGCTTGCCATCAGCTGTGGATTGCATCTAAGATGTGGTTATCAGTGCTAAAATGTTTTCATAAAACAATCTTATGTGCTGTCGAGCTAGTCATTTTTCTATCATGAATTGTTCCTTCTAGGGATTTTTTTTTTTTTTCAAGAAGAAGAAAACACTGTATTGGTTTGAGCACTTACATTGTATAGAGTAGAGATATTTTATGGGGAATTCACCAGAACACACAAAACATTAAATGCTGCTCCTGAACAGGGAAGCCCATTGTCAGGAGCCATCTCGAATAGCAATGGCATTAATTTATAGAAATATAAAGAATAAATTCAGCATGAAGAATCTGTGACCATATAAATCTATCATGGATCGGTTCAAATGAACAGTGTTGAAAAGAACTGGACTGCTAGTATATTCATGTAACTGCCTGTGACAGAGAAAGTTTACAAAGGAAAAAAGAAATGCTAGCAATAAAAATGGAAAGGTGTTTTTTTTCTGCCATATCCTTTCATCTTGATATATGCCCTGCTTCTGCATTTTTCATATGAAAGCTTAAGAGAGTATTGAAATTCTTTAAAAAAGAAAGCCAAAGGAGAGACAGAGTGTGTTGCCTATCAGATACAGTCATGGAGGCAGTAGGCTCAGATACACAGATTAGGAAATCTTTTATGCCTGGACAGCATTGGCCCTTGCATTGTTTGCATAGCCCAGAGCAGTATTATCTTCTTAATTTGTTATTGTATAAATACTTTGAGCACTGAAACCCTTAAAAAGACCAGAATAAAATGAAGAGCCCAAACAGCACCACTATTGTCAGTTTTAAAATAACAAACTCATATTCCTAGCAGGTTCCTTTGAAAAGGGAAATTGTGTATGAGGATCATGTGCATAGGGACATGTTATCAATTCTGAACAATTTTCAAGATGCAGTCTTGCTGGCTGCTAACACATTATACAGTGCTGCAAATCGGATGTACCCTTAAGAAAGGTCAGAAGAAAGATATTTTAAATACCATGGGATTCTTCTTCTTTTTATATAAAAGGCCATGCTTTATTGAATAGGTTAGGAAATCTGGTATTGTAAAATCCACAGTGCAGAACAATTTTATGGCACTGAAATGGGAGGTAGGTTATTTACTACATATGTAAATATTAAAAAACTGAAAACCTGTTCTAACTTAACATAAAAACACATTTTTCAAAGACCCAGGCATGTATCTAATAAATTCATCCTTTTATTCAGGAAAACAAGGAGCTAGAACTAAGTATTAAAACGCTCTATCAGACCTGCCCTGAATTTTTCACTGATGTTTTCCATTTCTTATTCCTTTTTCTTCCCTCATTTCCTTTCTTCCTCCTCTTCTTTTTTTCTAGCTCTATAAATACTTATTTTTCAGGGTCAGAAAGGATGTTTCGTGGCAAGAGGAGGAAAGAATCCTTTTTTTTTTATTATTGTTATTTTATCTTTTGTTTCATTCATATACCAAGACAGAAATAATTAGCTTCACATACTCCCTAAGTATTGAAATTAAAAACCATTAGATACTTTCAGTCTTTTTGCCTTGATATGATCATGGCAAAATGACATGATCAGCTTTCATTGCAGTCCTACCAATGTATTCAGCACTTCACTCAGTAAGCTCATGACTAGAAGATTGATGAGAAAATATTTGTTTTGCTGTTTTATGTTATTATTTTAATAATAAAATATTCTATCTTTATTGTTATATTTGAATGTGCCCTACAACTCATTGTGAAATTAAAAACTGTGTTGCATTCATTTATTGGTCCTGACACAAAAGCCCTCTTTTATTGATGCAACAATCTCTGTAACCATTCCTCATCTTCTAAAGTGAGAAGAAGAAAACCAGAGGAACTGCTTCTTTATAAAATTTATTTCATGTCTTGACATTTCAAGAAAGGTAACTGCAGATGCCAAATACTGAAGGTAATGTAGTTTTCCCCTATCACGTCAAATAAGATCAGGCAAATCATGATGCACCAGGACCAGTCTTTGTAGTCATAATGGGGAAAAAAAATCTCAAAAAAAATACCACCCCCACCAAAAACAAACAAACAAACAAATGAAAAATGGTTAACTGGTTAATGATAGTAAACAGGAAGGCTACAATGGACATACCTTTGCAACTCTGTCCACCAAGACAGTATCAGTCACCATTATCAGACAATTATCTGTGTGCACTTTTTCCCTACTTCCATTTATTTGGAGAGTAAAACTTAGTTACATATGAACTTCTTGGAAACTTCTCTGTGCTGAAATATCCAATTGTCTTGAAAGTTACTAAACAAACTGCAAATTTGGATATTATTTAAATTGACTTATACAAATATACAGTCTTCTTTCATTAGTGTTTTTCACTATATAAATCACAAAAATAAAGTCACAGCAGAGCAATAGAGTGTATAGTATACACACTACAGCTACAGAATCCCTGGTTCTGACACAGATTTTATCCAGATAGGATAAAAAATGGACTTACCTTGCCATTAAAGCACTTTAGACAGTTTGCATACAGGTAGGATGAATTCCTGGATCAATCAGAGGAAGCACTAGAAACATGAATTTAAAAAAAAATAGTGCCAAAAACATGAAAAAAATATTGCCTGTCCCAAAAATGTACAGGAAGTACAAATTTTGGTTGTGTAAACTTGGATATTACAGTGATAAGGAAGACAGTAAGAGTAAGAGCTCTTTGTATCATTACAGTTTCTTGACTTCCTTCTTCCCTCCTTCCTCCCCTTCCTCCCTTCCTTTCTTTGTTTTTTTTTTGTTTGTTTGTTTGTTTGTTTTTTGTTTTTTTTTTTTTGTTTGTTTGTTTGTTTTTTTTTCCTTTTTCTCAATATTCCTTAGTCCCAGCACCCTCTTGGAATTCCTACAAACAAAGTACTCCTGAAATACTCCTGCATCTCATCTTGCCTCTTTGCTTGCATGAATACTCTGGTTCACTGTGACTTTCTGGGCAGAGCTGGAATCAGCCATGGCATGGGCTGGGGTCAGGCTGTAAAACTATGAAACTGGGAGCATTATCACATGGTTTTAATGGGGATCAACCACCTCCTGAACCCTTCCTTTAATGGCAGTCTATCTTAAGATATGCATTAGTGAGGAAAATCAATTAAATTACCACCACTTAATGAGATATTGCTTGTCAACTTAGTCAGGGTACCTGACTATGTTTATCATGATTCAAAACCATGGCATAAAGGGGATTAAGCAGATGAGTTTCACTTCTGAGTGAGGCAGGCTGGGATTCCACACATATTCAAATAGCAGTGAAGAGCATTGATTGCTTTTGCTTGAATTCAATCTTCCCCTCTGGACAAACTGGAGGTCACAAACTACAACCAAACTGGTAGCCACAAATAGTAGTCACGATCCAGTCACAGGCTGGACCAATGGGCTGAGGTCAACTGCATGAAGTTCAACAAGGCCAAGTGCTGTGTCCTGCACCTGGGGCGCAATAACCCCAAGCAGAGCTACAGGCTGGGAGATGAGTGGTTGGAGAGCTGACAGGCAGAGAAGGACCTGGGAGTATTGGTGGATATGAGCCAGCAGTGTGCTCAGGTGGCCAAGAAGGCCAACAGCATCTTGGCTTGTATCAGAAGCAGTGTGGCCAGCAGGGCTAGGGAAGTGATTGTCCCCCGGTACTCGGCTCTGGTGAGGCCGCACCTCGAGTACTGTGTTCAGTTTTGGGCCCCTCGCTACAACGAGGACATCGAGGTGCTTGAGCAAGTCCAGAGAAGGGTGACAAAGCTGGTGAGGGGCCTGGAGAACAAGTCCTACGAGGAGCGGCTGAGGGAGCTGGGCTTGTTCAGCCTGGAGAAAACGAGGCTCAGGGGTGACCTTATTGCTCTCTACAGGTACCTTAAAGGAGGCTGTAGTGAGGTGGGGGTTGGTCTAGTCTCCCACGTGCCTGGTGACAGGACAAGGGGGAATGGCCTGAAGTTGTGCCAGGGAAGTTTTAGGTTGGATGTTAGGAAGAACTTCTTTACCAAAAGGGTTGTTAGACATTGGAACAGGCTGCCCAGGGAAGTGGTGGAGTCACCATCTCTGGAAGTCTTTAAAAGACGTTTAGATGTAGAGCTTAGGCATATGGTTTAGTGGAGGACTGTTAGTGTTAGGTCAGAGGTTGGACTCGATGATCTTGAGGTCTCTTCCAACCTAGAAATTCTGTGATTCTGTGATTCTGTGAAATTACAACCAATCCCCTTCTTTGATATCCGCTTGTGGTAGACCAGACCGAACCTTCTCCTTGTGTTCTTTCTCTCCCTAAACTATATGTATTACTTTGGACTACACCTGAATAGGAAATTATTGACAAAATGTTTAAGAAAAGGAAGGAAATCACTGCAGCACAGTTACACATGCAGGTACAGTCAAATGTTCATTTAGCTCCAGTTAAGCTACATAGCATCTTTCTCAAATCATTAAGGATTAGAGAGTGCTTTTGCACTGGTGCAAACCTTTTATTGTGAAGACTTCTGAACTTTTAACTTTACAACATCTAGTAGGTTTAAGGCCTCAAGCGCTAAGAATTTTGTGATCATGCAGTTGCCAGTAGCTCACATTACAAAGTCAGCAATAAGTGTCTTGCATGGCTCTGCACAGGAAATGGCCATAAATGATCTGGACTAAATTTCCCCTTTTCCCTCGAGAGGACTTCCAAGGTTAGAGTTGAGGTCATTAACAGGACAGTGTGGGGAAACTCACACTGTAGCTATCTCTGGTGTTTGCAGCTCGTGGATAAACAACGGACTTCACTCTAAAATGTTTCAGTCCATTAATCTTCATAAACACAAATATTTATAATGCAGAAAGAATGTATTAGCCCTTTACACAGAGCTTGCTTGGTTTGCTTCTCTTTGTGCAGTTCATTAACTGTTTTAATACAGGCTCCAGTTGCAAGGTGAGCTGTGTCCACTCTTCATCCATCTCCTCATGTAAATCATACAGTGAGTATTTGAGAATATAGGGGTCATCTTCCTGTTTTGGATTTTGTCATGAGATTAAGGAGAACTTAATGGTTCCACCTGTATGCTCTCCCTCTGAGGCTGATAAGGCCGTGAGAAAGAAGGCACTTTCTCCAATTGCTTTGAAAATCTTGGGTACACCTTCACAGAGTAAAAAAAAAAAAAAAAAGAATAGTATCTTCAATAGTATTTTCAGAACAGGCTTTTATTTATTTATTTATTCTTTTTTTCCCCTCTCCCAATTACTTTAATATGAACTTAAAAATAAAAAGACAAAAAAAAAAGCTTTATTCCATTCCACCAATACGAATATGTGTCAATAGAATACTATACTTACCGCCCTCTAACTGAGATCCACATTTTGTCTGCTGTGCTTACCTTTCAAACATAGATTCAGCACTCACAGCTGCAAGGAATGATTTTTCATAATACAGAGCAGTAATAACAATGCTGTTTCCCAGGTAGAGCTACTATAACCGACATAATATCATATCTAATGGGCCACTGTCAACAATGAGCCGTCCATGAAAGAGCACATTCAATGCTGTCACTTTCTAGGCAATTAGTTTCACCATTTAAATTATTACATTTCCAGTAACATTACAGCAGTGACATATGCACATCAAGGAAAAACTCTATTCTGGCAATTCTTCACCCATGTTAATTGCTTGCAGAGCCATGGCAAAGAAGATAGAAGGAAAACAAACAAAAAAAAAAAAAAAAAGAAAAAGAAAAAAAAAGGAAAAAAAAAAAGGAGGGGTTAGGGAGGAGGGGTGCAAAACAACCCTGTCAAGTTATGAGTCCCTGATGGAAATGATTCAACATTAGTAGTGTGTTATATGTTTATCAGTTTGTAGATACGTAGATGTTCCTTAAATCTCTTTTACAAATATTTGCATAGTTAGATTGCTGGTTTCATAACATTAGCTAATGGATCAAAATTATTTGGTATACTTTTATTATTATTATTATTATTATTTTGAAAGATTTCAAACATGGAAAGGTATTTCTATTTCCTTGTTCAGCTTGCTAACAGAATCCAGCCTCTCCTCTATGTGCAACTAGCCTTTTGCCTTTCACTGTGTACCAGTGCAGATCAGCAGCACTGTACAGCTTACAATTTAGTGCAGGATTTTCTAATAAAAAGCAAGATTTCTGCTCCAGCTACTTCTGTCAGATGGGGGAAATGTAAGTGTACTCTGGCACCACCTAGCAAAAACACAAGGCAACTCTCATTCCATTCGTTTCTGAGTACAGTCTAAAACAGGGACTTGCAATAACCAAACTGGGAGAGAATTCAAAATATTGGCATACTTTCGAACACCCTGGGCCTCTTTTTTGAAACAGGTGAAAAAGTACTTTAAGGTTCATTGGGAAACACATACCCACTGCTCAAATTTGTTTTTGTACTGTAATGGCAGAAACTAACTGCTTCTATTTCAACACCAGTGGAAGAGAATATGTAATATACAACAATGATTTATGCCTTTGCAGAAGGGGATTGAAAAGCAAACTCAAATTTCTTAAGTGTAGGCTTCTGCTTTCATCTTACCTGAAACCACCAACCAAGGCAAACACAAACTGTCTCCTGTGGAAAGAGGTGACTGACAGTGATTTGTTCTCTGGCCATGGACTCAGGTTTGCAGTGTCTCCATATGCGCAGTGGGAAAATGAAATATACTTTACAGGACTACAGTGACAATAAATTCTTGTACATTTTCTACTTATTGTGAAAGCATAAATTACATTACCAATCTCAAGCAACTATTTTCTTTGCTATTCATACTCTAATCAGACACCTTTCACTCAGAAGCTTAAACTTTTAAAAGGGAAACATGCAATCAAACCATTCAGATGAGAAAGAAAACCATGTCACTGTATTGGAAAGAGTAACAGTGCTGTTTGTGCTTTACCTCAGACATGGAGGGTGAGCTCCTCAGCTGGTATAAATTGCACTCCTTCCAGCTGGCTTCAAATGATACCAGTTTACATTGACTGAAGGTCTGGCCTATGTTTTCTAGCAACTCTGACCTTAGAAATCCCTTTGTTTTAAGACATTTTATGGAAACCTTGCCTTAAAAACATTTATTTTTGAAAGACAGAGACAGTCAGAGAAGTCTTTTTTTTTTTTCATCAAATAACAAATAATTGCTAGCTTCTCTAAATAGGGCTTTGGAAAAGTTAAACACAATTAGTCTGACTTTATAAATCCTATTGTTTGGGCTCATGTTTTAATTTTCTTCTCATCAAATGATTTGTTCCATAAATACTTGCTTTTCTTTCATCTCAGCACTGCCGTTTTCTTGCGATTTCTGATAGTTGTTTGGGATGGTTTATACAGAGCTACAGAGCTGGGGTTCCTTAGTGCTGAAAACTTATCCAGACATTTCAAAGTATCTGTAAACTTCAGGAAAATCAGGAGGAAAAGCTGTTTAGCAAGAGGTTTGAATTTGAAAATGGTAAGCAGTGTAAATCGTGTAATTCATTTTGGACGTAAATCAATGACTGAAATGTATAGGTATTTGTAAGTATGAAGTTTGTTTTACATGTTTATCTATGGATTTTTTCCATTTTTTCCACTTCCTCCATTTACCTCAATGAAGAGATACATTTAAAACTTTGTTTTGTTTTGTTTTGTTTTTTTCATTGTATTAATGCCATCAAATCCACTTAGGAAAAAAAAAAAAAGCTAACAGAAGATCTTATCTGGAATTTGAATGCACTCAAATTATTGTGGATAATTCATTAATTAATTCATACACCATTATATAATATCTACAAAATATGGTTAGGAAAGAGGACATTTCTGATTTTACTATTTTTCTACACGAGTGCAAGCAGTTTCCAGTTTGAGGGATTTTCTCTTCCTGGCTTCTCTTAGTCCCTGTGGTGCATATTCAGGCTACAAAGAGCTAACTGCTTCCATCTGTGGGGTGTAACCTCAAGATATGTTATATACCTCTCAGCTGTTTTCTGGGCCAACACATAGCTTGATAGAGACATATGTGAGCATGCAGGATTATCAGAGAGGAATGTGCATCCGTACATTAGCTCCTATGGACTACATAGATGTATCAGTCCCTGGCAAAGAGACTTTTAGCAGGGCTCTTTTCATCGTGAGGCTCATCTCACCGTTGGGATATCCCCACAGTTCCTGCCTCTCCCAGGGGCCCTGAGTCCTAGTTCCAGGTCATGCTGCAGCACCAAAGGTACCTGGAGCCTGTGGCCAAAAACCATGCTAACGAATTGCAGCAGAAAGGGGAAAATGTAACACACAGTACTGGTCTGTGCTCCTGCCACCGTTTTATGGACTGGTGGGAGGACTCAGCCTAGGATCTCACAGAGCTGCCTAGTTCACCATATCAGCTGATTATAGGTGAAAAACCTTTACACAAAGACATTTTTAACAACAATAGGAAATATATTTAAATCTGATCATGTATGTTATTTATTATTTATTTAATAGCCACCTGCGTTGGCTATTCCATATTAAAAGAAAAGTTTTTCTTGGCTCTTTGAAATGAGTTTAAAATATTGTTGTGAATGTAGCTATGTGGGAAATTATTTGAAACTGGACCTTCCTCCATTCTGCTGGAACAATCCCTATGGCTTCAGGGTAAACCAAATGGAAGGCATTTTATTTAAGCTTTGGCATGTCTCCACACTCCAATTTTTCACAAAGTCATGATATACATATGCTGAAAAAGTTGACGTATCTGAAGTCTTTACGCAGCACAAATGTCATAGCAATAATAAAATAAATGGGCTATGGTTTAGGCCTGGGTTCTTTGTACCATGCCAAATTCCCCTGTAGGATGAACACCAGAGAAATTATCTCTGGAAAAACAGGCTGATTTACTTAGCTGCATCAATAAGCTCTTGGTGTATCCCTCTAAAACATCCACATATGCAAATACTGGCCTTCATATATTTAGATTTTCCTCTATCACCCTAAGACTGTCCTAGCTCACTGCAGCTGTGTCCTCTCCAAGCTGTCAGACTTGCATATTAACTGATATTTCATCAATTTGGCCTGAGCTGCATTTGTAACCGAGCCTCAAGGGGAAAAGCTAATGCATTAAACACAGAACATTAGCCTCCTGGAAGTCGTATTTCCTTCAGAACGAACAAAACCTTCCTCAGTCGAGCCATACAATCCAGAAGCACCAAGATGGCATGGAGAAACTCATATCATTTCTCGTGAATATTTCATGAGTGTTTCTTCCTATGCATCTCTAGCATCCAGCCATGCTTTACTGACCTTTACTTATCCTTATCCCCACAGTAGGGATGAGAAAGATAAAAAGGATCAAGCCCTCTATATTTTGGGGGATATTTGATATACAAGGAAAACAGAGATACTTGTTTTCTGTTTAAAATGAGACAAGGATATCACAAGGAGTATTTGGATCTGGGGGTGGGAATCAGGATGGATGTATGTTAGTTTGCTAGTCTATAGCCCAATGTCTACAGAATCATGCAGTGCCGGAGGTAGTTAGTTTGTAGCTGCACAGATGGTCATGGATGATAAGATTTGCCTCAGGCAGGAGAGCTGTTCTTGCTTATTCTACTGAAATGCAGCCTTAGATATCTGTAGCTAAATTGCTTTGATTTTTTTTTATTGTAAACTCCTCAAGTTAAAAGGGTAAAGCTCAATTTATGAACAAGATGTCAGAAGGCGAAGTATAAAATGCAAGCATCCCTTAACCTAGCTTAAATACAAATTTCAGAAACAATTTCATTTGAAATACATTTAACTTGCAAGCTTACCAATCGCATCATTTCCCATACAGTTCAAATCAAGACTCGGCAGAACTTTCTCATTAATGCATCAAATAATGCAGATGTCCTTTTTTTGCCCCCTTTGAAGTGACATATGCTTCAATTTATTTTTAATCTTCTAAGTGATGTTGTAAGTAAAGCCGCCCTGTGTGACATATGAAGTTACTATTTTCTTCATTGCTGTGAATCTGGAGAACCCAGGCAGTAGTGGCTAAACCCAGATTGAATCAGGCTGTTTAACCTAAACGCCAAGGAATGAAAGCCAGCATTTAATTGTGAGGACATACACAAAGGCAAATGCAATGAATTTGCCCCTTGCACTAAGACACAAAATACACTAAACACTTAAAACCCCACATCTGCACTTTTCTTTTACAAGGCACATTTTCACTGCCAGATGAAGCCTTTCAGCTGTAGCTGTGTGGAACAACAGTGTCATCCAGTGGTTAGTTGGCTAACCACATACTTTTATTCCCTCTAGATTTTCCAAAGTGCATCACAAGCTTGCTGCATTGCTTGAGAGATGACAGCCTGAAAATGAGCTGGCATGAACAACTTGCCCTCTTCATCACATCTTTAAGCAATATTTCACATAGGAGAGTTGTGTTCTGCAGATTCAGTGCTGAGGGACTGAGAATGGACTCCATGTGGAGCTTGCTGGTTCTTTGCCTTTTGGGGACGAGGTACACAAGCAACTATTTTGCTTCTGGCTAATACAAACAAGGAGAATATGCAGTTCTTAAAAAGTTGGTTCTCAAAGAGCTCAAGGCCATTTCAGTGGATAGTTTTAAGATTTGACTCTGGAAAGCACTTTAAGAAGACTGGCCAGAGAGACCCAGAGTGTGTCCCACAAAACCATCAGGTTCTTCTGCCCTCATCACAGGTTGGGGGTCCTGTATCTTCCCCTGAGGGGAGAAAGAGTGCAGGGGAGCTGGGCTGGAGAGTCAGTGAGGGCATAGGATGCTCTAGTCTTCACTGTACAGGTGATGAGAACAACCCAGGACTGAGCAGGTACCACCCAGACACAGCTCCCAGCTCTCCTTGGGCTGCTGATGTGCTGCTCAACCAGGAGCTATAAAGGACTCCCAGAAAACTTTGTGCCTGGTAATGTAAGAATATACAGCAGCTGTGCTGGGCCATAGCAGAAGTCTGGCTAGCCCAAGGAAGGTACAGAAAAGGAGGCTGTCATGCTGCTACACTTTGCTAACCCCTCACCAGCCTCCGGCATTTGCACCTCATGAGCTTCCTAACCCAGAGCACAGCACATCTGTGTTCAGCAGCCCATTCACTGATCTTCATTCACCGTGCAGTTTGTCCAGTTACTCAGAAAGTCAAGATAAAAGGAACAATGGTTTTAAACTGAAAGGCTGATTTAGTTTAGATATAACGAAGAAATCTTTCACAACATAAGTGGTGAGACACTGGGAGAGCTGCCCAAATTTGCAGATGACCCATCTTTGGAAGTGTTCAAGGCCAGGTTGGATGGGGCTTTGGGCAGCCTGATGTAGTGGGTGTCATCCCTGTTTATGGCAGGAGGGTTTGAACTACATGTATATGCTCTTTAAGGTCCTTTCCAACCCAAATTGTTCTATGATTCTACAATAACACTTTGATTCACATGCCTTCTGCTGCAAGGAGCCTCATGGCTTGTATGTGCTTATGTGCAGAACCAGCCCTTCTCATCTGTTTTGACTCCATCACAGGTCCTTCTTACTCTGAACAAGGAAATGAATCATCTGTTCTATGCACTTCCTAGCTCATCATGGTGCCAGATCTGCCCTCATCCACCTTTTCCCAGCTGCCAGACTTGTGTTTGATCCCAGGAACTACACCAAACCTTTGAGCTTTATTGACCTCCTCTGTGCCGTAACCAGTTGTACAATATCCTTTTGGAGACAGAAAGGTATGACTGCAGACAATATTCAAAATTAAAGATGGCATTTTTGGCAAAGCTGGAACTTTCACTTTCAATAAAAGCACATCAAATTAATAACACAGCTTTGTTTGTTTAAACAACATAAAGATCTTTACTAGTATTAAAATAAATTGATTTGGCTTTATTGTTTTCATGCATTTTCCTCTGACCTAAGGATTAAATATTAATGTTACTCTCTATATAACATATCTAGAGTATTTAATATTTTATAGTGTGATTTGCCATGGCCTGAATGAATTTTTTTAATATTGCTGAACTGAAACTTTCTGACATTCTAAAAACAAAATGGAAGAAATGTTCTGACATTTCCAAATTTAGTGACAAAAATAAAAACAAAACAAACAAACAAACAAAAAAGGATCTCGTCTTTCATAAAATTCAAAATTTCCATTTTAGCTTGGCATAAGATGTTTTAAAAAAAAAAAAAAAAAAAAAAAGGAAAACAGTTCTATCTTCTCAAGGCTAGTTACAAGATAGGAAATGATGCAGTTTCTCATAGGAATATAATGCTTTCCATGTATTTTCTTAAAGGAGAACATTAATCTAAACGATACGTTAATCTAAAGACTTATGCTTTGTTTGCAAGAAAAAAGATACTGCCAGGCAAAAATAAAACCTAAAGAACAACCTACAAGAAGCCACCCTTATGACTAAAGAATTTTTCTTTTTTCTTTGTGAGAGATACCATCCTTTTTCAGGGCTTAATTTCCCTTTCAGTTGAATGGAGTCTTTAAAAGAAATTCAACAGTCTCAGGGTCTAAGACCCCTCTCTCTCCTTTTGTGTTTTACTGCAGGAGGGCACTGGAGATAAGAAATTTTATAAAAGAACATAAGTGATTTAGGCACAATTAGATATGTGCTCTTAAATCTGCTAGGTGCATTTAGAAGTCTCCCAGACAGGTTATGATCATTTATATCCTCATTTATATGGCCTGCCAGGACTACTTCTTTAAATTAGCTTGAAGCAGGCCAGACAAACCTAGAAGGAAGTCAGTTGTCTTTTCTTTTGGCTTATGGATAGCCATTGCTTTTGCTTTCAAGGCTAACAACAAACAAGATGAGGGGAGAGATAAAGAGGACAAAGACTAAACTATCTTTTTCCTTAAGAGCTCACCATGCAAGCAGCAAAATGTCAAGACGAATTGGATGAAATAGTAGAGTAAACTCCAATATGAACAATACATCTTTTGAAAAGAAAGGCTGCCAGATAGCCTGAAAATGTTCCTTGGCTAGATTACCTCTTCCCCAGCAAAACTCATGAAATCATCACGCTAAGCAATCACAGATAAAAATGATAGGGTAATTATGAAAGTTTGAGCCATAATACTTGAACTTGGCAAAAAAGCAATATAAAAGCTCCCCATTCATTAGTGTTACTAGGTTTCAGTTTGTGCTGAAAATCTATGATATTTTAAGTAGCCTGGAAGCATAACTCAGCTTAGAGAGCAATTTCTGCAGGAGCATACAATGCCAGAAGAGGAGAGTGTGTGATAGCTTCTCTGCCAGTCTAACCGGAGCTGGGTGCTGGGGGATGGGAGGGGGCTAGAAGAGGTATTACCACCTCAACGTTGCTAAGAAGGTTTCGGGGAATGTGTCCTGATAATCTGGAGAAAGAAAGCAAGTTTTATATGAAGGCGACCTTCAGAAAAATGTAAACAGAATATTATCACTGACCTCTGCCTACAAAAGCCAGAGAGAGCTGTGCTCCTGGGGGAAGGGAGAGGGGTCACAGCTACAGATCCAGGTGCTGCCCATATGTCTTAGTATTCTGATTTTAGTGAAACTATATAACACTGATGCCTTTTTTAACCCCCTGTGTTTTGCTTGGTTGTTTTGTTCTTGTTACCATTTTTTTTGTTGATTTTTGGTTGATTGGTTTGCTTTGTTATATTTTTGCAAGGGCTTGCACAGGTGTGTACAGCTGCAGATGTTACCCAGCAGAGCATACGAACACACTCATGTATTCTGGTTGCAAATGAAGTAAGTTTACCAGCCTCCTGGGTGAAAGATTCAGGAGCAGGGGGGAACTTCACACAGGAAAGTCTTTAGTCATCTGAACAGTAGTACACCAAAAGCTTCATGCTACAAGATGGGGAGAGGAAAATTCATTCACAGAGGGAGAGGCTGAAACATGCAAAACACAACCTCAGCTTCAAGATATCTTTAAAATATATTGGCAGTATATGGATGATATCAATGTGGGCACATGTAGAGTTAAACCCAACACCCAGAGCTATATAATGAATTTAACATCCTGTTCCTAAAACAAAGGGTCTCTAAGCGTCACTTCCTCTGTAGCTGGAAACCAGTCCTTTGTAGGAGAGCAACCTGCAGGTTGGTGGGGTGGGGATCCCCTAACTTGCCTGGGTTTACAAAACACTAGAAGACACCTCCACCGTGCCAAGGGGTTACAGACACATCTTCTCCCTAATCTCTCCACCCTACTCAGGACAATTCAATAATGCCATGCCTCAGAGGGCAGCAGAGAGGCGGCAGGATGATAATACTCCTGTCCTGTACTGCAGCAAGTGAAATACTCCAGACCCTCACAATTGAGGCTGTAATTCCATTGAGGGTTTCTGGTGACATTAGCCAACCCCTCAAGTCTTCCCCATGATGGAATTAGAGACCTGCTATGGTCTGTGGGATAGACATCAATGCTGATGTCATTAGCATCAGCTCTGGTTCTGCCTGAAAAGGCTGAAGCACTGAAAAGCAGCTTCTAAAACTAAGAGCTATATGAAATAATGTTTTAATAGGAAGCCAAGGAGCTTTGTAACATAGCTGAGCCGTAGCTTTCAAAACAGCAGTAGCTGAAAGATATAACAATATGCCAAGAAATCTGTTCTGTTGTTTACTTTGTATGTTACAACTTGCAACCTCCCTGCTTTTCACCTTGCTTGCACCAATAACTAAAGGAACCTCACTGAAGGCAGTGGAATGACATTGTATAAACCCAGCTGATGTGAAGTCAAGATCCACCTTTAAATATATTATTTAAATTATTTAATATATAGTTTAAAGATATTACTATTCATAGGGCAGCTACCAGACAATGGTGGAAGTCACCGTTACCCAAGGGGAGGCTCTGTGCTTGGAGCTGTGTTTGCACACAGCTTCGCCTTCCACAGAAGGCTGCCTAACTGGTTTCTGCACTTTGTCATCTTAAGTGGCCTAAAAATATGCTGACAATAAAAGCTTTTTTTGACAGTTGTGTAGAGGCCTCTAGTGGGGAGATAAACAGAGGGTGGAGGTTGTCCAACCCCTCCTCCTCTGCCCAGCGCTATACTCCACCCAAGCCAGCAGAGCCAAAAATGTGTCCACTGCAGAACCTTTCCCTTATTTTTGAAAGTTAATCTCCTCCAGAACTGGATTACCACTGGCTAATCCCTTTAACCACAGGCACATAATGTTGGAAATGGATAACTTGCTTAGAAACCTGCTCTGAGCACACACATTTAAGGCACATACACGGCCTTTTGGCTGCTCAGCTTCACGCCTGTCAGAGCAAACACTGCCTGCTACTATTTGCTGGCTCCTGCCTTGCTTAAGAGGCCTGTCATACCCTTCCTATATATATTATAGAGGTCTTTTTACAGAGCTGTTGTGCGCTACCCTCCACATTACGCTGGAGCTGTGCTATTCCACCTCCTGCCTGCTTGGAATGTGCTGTATGTTTTAGTTGGAGGGCTGTAGCAAAGGTTTTACACAAGCGGTTTCTGCTCATTACACAGGCCTGCCACCCTATTAAACAGATAGATGCTGCATTTTGCACTGCGCTGGGGTCTTCTGCAGCAGTCTGTCTGCTGTGTCCCACACGCCGCCGCCTTTTATTTACACTTCAAAACACCTGTCTGGTGTCATGCACGCTGCACAAAAATTAAAATTACAGCCTAGCACCAGAAATATGCTAAATATTTCTGCCTCGTTGATACTGCACAGGAATGAGTATGAGGGAGAAGGGAGAAAAAAACATTATTATTTCATTTAGGAAGTATACAGAGAATCAGAGCTTTTTGATTAGTACAGTGAAGCATAAAGGTGACTTATGGGACAGGAGTAATAATGCATCTTAGCTGTTGAGTCAGCACCGAGCAGGGGGGCATCTATGCTGCTTTTTATTCTGAGCATCACCAGTGTTTGTTCCACAGTCAGACAGTATCTGGGATATTGATGAAGTATAGGTAGCAATACTAGTTATGGTCTAATCATGGAGCTGGAAGACAGCTTCTGAACATATAATTACTTTTACAGAAAATCATCCATGCTCTCTGCTAAATTATCATATAAAAAGGAATATTATTAATATTCTGTAATAGCACAGAGAGCAGGGTGATAGTGAAATAGTATATCCCGATCCTCACATTAAAGACTAATCTCATGCTGCATTGTGATTCAGGAGGTGAAGTCAGAGGCAGTTAAAGGCAATCCTACCCACCTCAAAACCATGGCAGTTGAAACTTGCTTGATATAGGATGGAAGGGGCCTTTTAATTTTTCAGCAGAAGTAAACCTCAAATGTACAGATTCTTCTTGTAGAACAGCTATTGCATTTGCCTGCAGAGTCCCCACAATACCAAATTCTAATCAGATATGTATTTTTAGTACCTATGATGCCTAGAAAATCATTCTGAGTTATCTATGATGACTGTAATGTTTGGAGCTGGTACACAAAGATTCCTTGTCATAACAGGGAATCAGCCACTGTCTAAAAATCACTAATAATGTAGAGCAAAGGCATATTTCTTTTTGTTATTTTAATAATGACCAGAGCTGGCTTAATCAATTAGGAAGAGTTGTTAGATTCACAGCTTTCTATGACGTTGGAAATACAGAAGTGACAGTATGCCAGTATGCCATATGTGCATCACTTCTGTCTCCAAGGCATAACAGGGAAACAATTTATCACTATAGTGCACCCAACATGTCCCCATCTATCAGCCAGCCCCTTTATCATATGTTTGTGCCTCCATTTCAACAGCAGGTACGAAATGACATATTTGTATTTACTACTGCACAGTTCTGCTGAGGCAGCTTCTCAAAAGCCTTTGTACCATGAAACCTAATCTTTCACGAGAAAGGACTTAAAAAATGCAAAAATGTTGTACCAAAGTAGAGGTCGGCCTCAGACTGGCTGCTGTCAGCAGAAAACCAAGGCCTAGGTAAACTGTTTTGGAAACAGTTCAGATGCTCGGCAACATCTAGCCTACAACCAGTATGTGAGCCTCACCCGCTGTATTTCCAAGGAGACAGCTGGTGAGTGAGGAAATCCAACAGCCTGCAGAGCTTTGGATATGTTGATGCTGCCCTTCTGTGCACATCAGCCAGAGCACCCTGAAGCTGGTCCCTGTCTTGGGACAGCTAACTACATGTAGCAGTGACATTGTTTTAGTCCTGTCAAACTGAGAAGTATTTTCCATGCTGAAGATTTGTTGTTTTATTTATGATGCTGTAATGCCTTACTGTCATGAAATGGCACAATATGGGCTGTAGATTCACTGGAGCAGAGAACAGAAGCTATCTTCACCTATTAAGATAAAGGCTTAAAGTATTGCTAATTCCTTAAAATAGTTCTTAACGAAGGTAACTGAATCTTTCCAAGACATTCTCTTCCAGTCTTTGAAACGGGGCTAAATCTCAATGCTGTAATGACTAGAAAGTAGTCAGATCTCTCTGATGACAGAAAGTGCATAGGTGTTTCAATTTAATCACGTAGAGAATCTTCTACATGTTTTAAATCTTCCCCCTCTCCATTTCTTATGAAATTCAAGTGTGCTTTCCGTAATTGAAAGACTTGACAGTGATGTCAGATTTATAAATCTGGATTTTAAATTAGACAAATTAGCTTGCCTGGGATAATACGAAATACATTCTTAGTCCGACTGGCACAGGATTTGTGGACACCCACCCTTTGTGTCCCAAAGTGTTGAATTCAGATCTCTTTCATAGGCCTTTTGGGATTAAACCTTGGGGCAGAGAGTACTACCACAGAATATGCTACAGGTCTCAGCTATACCTGCATGTTCAGCTGGTACCAGACAACCTATGCACTGTCCTGGCAATGTTGAAAGAACTAATACTGATGTCTCTGAGTTTAGGTGTGTACTCAGTTTCCACAATGAGAATGGATGACTCAAGAAGCTGTGAGTCCCAGTGTACCTTTCCAGAAACCAATATTTGTCATTTACAACCAGCAACTCACAGGCTTTGCAAAGGTTCCTAAACCATATCTGTTTGCTTGAGATATCAAAAGGCATAGACAGCTCTCATTTAAACGACAGCAACATCTGGATGAAGTCACTGCCTCAGCTCCTTCAGTAGTTGCATGTGCTCAGGGGTCTGTCTTGGGACCAGTGCTTTTTTAATATCTTCATCAATGATATAGAAAGTGGGATTGAGTGTACCCTCAGCAAATTTGCAGATGACACCAAGCTGAGTGATGCAGTTGATACCAAAGAAGGAAGAGATGCTATTCAAAGGGACCTGGATAGGCTGGAGAAGTGAGCCCACGTGAACCGCATGAAGTTCAACAAGTCCAAGTGCAAGGTGTTGCACCTGGGTCGGGGCAATCCCAGCCATGAGTATAAACTGAGAGAACACATTGAGAACAGCAGTGAAGGACGTGGGGGTTCTGGTGAAGGAAAGGCTCAACATGAGCCAGCAGTGTGTGCTTGTAATCCAGAAAGCCAACTGCATCCTGGGATGCATCAACAGAGGAGTGGCCAGTAGATTGAGGGAGGTCATTGTCCCCCTCTACTCTGCCCTTGTGAGGCCCCACCTGGAGTGCTGCATCCAAGTCTGGGACCCCAGAACAAGAAAGATGTGGACCTTTTAAAGCAAGTCCAGAGGAGGGCCACAAAAATGATCAGAGGGCTGGAGTACTTCTCCTATGAAGAAAGGCTGAGAGAGCTGGGGATATTCAGCCTGGAGAAGGGAAGGCTCCAGGGAGACCTCACTGCAGCTTTTCAATGCTTAAAGGGGTCTTATAAAGAAGAAGAGCTCTTTACTTGGGTAGATAATGATAGGACAAGGGGGAATGATCTTAAACTAAATGAATAGGTTTAGATTAGACATTAGGAAGAAATTCTTCACAGTAAGAGTAGTGAGGCACTGGGACAGGTTGCCCAGAGAAGCTGTGGATGCCCCATCCCTGGAGGTGTTCAAGGTCAGATTGGATGAAGCCCTGGGCAATCTGATCTAGTGGGTGGCGGGGTTGGGGGGTGAAGGGTGTATGTGTGTGGAAATACGTGATCTCTAAGGTCCTTCCCAACCCAAGTCATTCTATGATTCCATGATTCTATGAACTCTGTCTCATTCACTTGTATTGGCCATCATTTTTTTCTGTGGTGGAGCAGAAGACTGCCCAATTGAGAAAAGGGCATTTTAAAAGCAAACAAACAAACAGAAAGATGTAAATCTTTTATTTAGAATATTTGATCATGCAGTCAGAGAGTGCATGAAGGGAGCACACCGTTGAGCATTCAGATGAAGTCAACCTGGCCAATCCAACTTTTTTTTTTTTTTTTTTTGGTTTTAAGTGAGACAAGTGAAAGAATATACAAGCGCAAGAGCAGCAGGATGAGAATGTGCACTTTTTCTCTCTTAGAGCTTCCAGAATACACTCACACCAGAGAGTACTGGGAACACTTTGTGATTAATTGTGCATTGACACATCAAACTGCTTGTTTCAGTGAGTTTGTAACAAAGGGACATTTCAGTTCTCAGGCCACTCCATGTTTCTCAAAAGTGAATTTCCTTGGGGCTAAATTGTGGTGCAACTTCCACAGCCACATAAGGGAACAACGGGAGTCAGACACCCCATAAAAATTACACTGTGAGTAGCTGCTAGAGCAGGGCATTTGGTGACTCAGCTTGCCTTGCAGTCTGCTGCTGGGGCAATGTAACATTATCCAGCCCTTTGCATGGGTCTCACAGCAAAGCCACAGTTTATCCTTCAAAGAATAAATCTCCATCGTTATATTTTGCCTGAACTGTCAGCATTGACATGCCGATGGTTAGTTTTAGAAGTTACGTTGTGTTGCTGGTTAGTATAATGGCCAAGCATGGGTAAAGTGGGAATTCAGCATACTGCAGCAGGATATTTATAATTTAACATAGTCTTTCAAGGCTTCTCAGCCATATGGGCAAAATTCAGTGTTGCTGGTGGTGGCAGAGTGGTGGCAGAGCCTGGGGTGGGGTGGGGGAGAGGAGAAGTGGAAAAGAGGCCAGAAAGTTTGAAGTGGGAGAAGTTCTCATGAAGATTAGCTAAGAGAGTGTTGAAGGAAAAAGGGTGCAAGAAAAGGGAAGACAGAAAAGAGCTAGAGATGGAAATGCTTTATTTTTCTGCTACTGCTGAGATGGGACTGGGGGCAGTAATTCTCTCTGGATGGGAGCAGCACATGCCTTGAAGTAGAAACCATCCCATATCCTTCTGCATGAAGTCTGGGCTTGAGGCAATTTTAATATGCTCTGCCTCATATTTCTAGCTGTCCCAAACAGCTTGAGCTTGGAGTACCACCTCATCCCTTTCCTCTGCCAGCCCCAGGAGCAACAGGGGCAAAGGCACATTTCATATGCAACAAAGTGCCAATGGGAATGGCCACTTAGGAGGTTTCAACCCATGTGTTTGTTGCAAAATTTCCATCTTGCTTAATGGTTGTGCTTACCTCAGCACAGCATTTGCTCTGTGTGTGAGCCTGCAAAGGCATGCGGCATTCCAGCAGGAACAAGGAAGGGTTAACAGCCTGACCAGGGGTATGCACAGTTGCAGGTTCAAACGAACCCTTGCAGACATTGTATTCCACTGTTTGCACAGGGCTCATTTTCCACTGCACTCATACCCCTGCTCACACATGCACAAGCATACATCTACACACACAAGGACTCCTCTAAGAAGATTACAGTAACCAGCAGTTATAATTTTACTTAAGCTTTTATGACGTTTTTAATTAAAAAGGCTTTAGTGCTTTTCTAGCATGACATTTGATTGCACTCGAGATAATGCACCCTTGCCGATTCTGGCAGCAAAAAGCTTTTAGAAAATATATGAAATATTTTTATAAGGAATTCTGCCTGATCTGTCTTCAATGAAAGATATAATGATTTCAAACCATATGTATTCTTTGGAGTAAAAACAACATATGCCAGAGCAAGATATCTGAAGAAAATCACCCTGTCCAAACTACTGTCCATTCAAAACTGTGTTTTCATTCACATTGCCTAAGTTCAGGCTTAGGTTTCCTATGGGAATTTACTTAAATATATTGCACCATTTTAATGTACTGATTCAAATAAAACCTGCTCCAAGCTGCTGCTTGCCTGAGGAAAAAGCAGTGTCTGATGTGTTTGTTGTCTGTACCATTTTAATTTCTTTGAATTAATCCTGATTTTCAACTCAAGCAGAATCACAGATCAGCACTCCAAAGAAGCTGTCAGATTATGCTTTATTATTACTTTTATCAATATTAATATTTGTATTCCTTTGATTTATTTGTATGTAGTCTGCTATCCAGTTTGGTCAGCAATAATCACACTTTGCTTAAACGTGGTACCTTGGTAATCTGTTACACTGAGCTCTCTTGCTACGCTCATCTCAAGACTTATGCAAATCTGAAAGCAGAACTGCTGTTACTAAGGACCACACACACTTTGATAAGACAGATGAATTTTCAAGATCAAAGAACAAAATTCTAGCCCCACTGAAGTCATTTGGAGGCAGCCATTGACAACAGCTCCCAGATCTTCCTCAAACTAAGTGATCTCTTAGACAAATAATTGATTTTTTTTCCCAACCCATCAAAGTTTGTAGTATTTCAAACTGCTTCTACTCCAACTGAAACTGATTTCTATTTTTGAGAGTTGAATCTGAAGGAGAAAAACAAATAAACAAACAAAAAACCAACACCTTATTAGATCAAGCCAAGATGCCCATTTTGATTAAATTTAAACCATTTTTTCAGTTTTTAGAAAAAAAAAAAAATAAAAAATCTGTATATATCTCTTGTCCCATCATTTGTTGCTTGGAAGAAGAGACCAGTCCCCACCTCTCTATCTCTACTACCTCTAAAGGAGGCTTTGAGGTAGTTGTAGAGAGCGATAAGGTCTCCCCAAGCCTCCTTTTCTCTAGGCTAAACAACTCCAGCTCCCTCAGAAGCTTCTCATAAGGCTTGTTCTCTAGACTCTTAACCAGCTTTGTTGCCCTTCTTTGGATAAGCACTGGGGACTTTTAGCACACTTCTCCTGATCTGCAGTGAATTGAAAGGCTCCATTGACTTAGAAAGAAGGAGAAAGGCTTATGATCTGTCCAGATGTTGATAGCTTTTGATTAGTGAAAGATATGGCATGTTTCTGACATCTGGTCAAGAGTGGCCAATGGCTCGGGTTTCCACTGTGTTGCAAATCCTGGAGATGCTGCAGTCCTTTAAAGAAATGGTGGCTGAAAATTTATAAGGGGGAAGCAGCCTGCCTTTTCCTGCTTGCCATGATAGGGTATCAGCACACTATATGCAGTGAAGCAGTGGTTTACCTGGATGCTTTGCTAACGAATTTCTGAAACCATTCACCCTGAAGCAAGCACTCTGCAGAAGATACTTAAGTCAGGAACATTGGCAAGGTTATGAGAAACTAAAAATAGAGTCTTGACAGAATTCAGGCAGCTTTTGCTATAAGTATTGATAATTATACTGTTTAGAAGAGGCATGGACCTACAGAGTAGGTACAATTTTTGAGGCATCGCAACCAATTTTTCAACAGTAAATTTTTCCCCTCTGATTTTTCCCCTCAAATCAAAATTCAATATAGCAACATGCGGCACTAACATGTTATGTCCACAATGCATTTTTCTGTAATTTCTTTAGCACTATTAGTTCATATGATTCCTTCCATTACTTGTGGCCTGAAATATATCAGGAGAAGAAGGGGGAGGAATTCCTACTGACTTGAAAGAGATTTTTAGGACCAGCATATTAAGGAGTGCAGTCCCCTTTTTCTTAATGGCTCAATTTGGTTCAAAGAATGCTTCAAGGCATTTAAAAATGCTTTAAAAGCAGCAGGTTCTCAACTACATATGTCAAGTTGCAGCCAGGAGTGAAATTTTATAGCCCATTGAAAAATAAGATTGTATTATGGAAAAATCTGGCACGCCCTTAATTATTGCAGCCTGAACAGACCCATTACAATAAAGCAAACTGATAAAATTCAGGAGGCACAGAAGACACTTCTGTAATAGGAAGCTGGATCAATGTGGTGTCTGCATTGCTGCAGAGCTCTGGAAATCTTGACTTTTTAATCAGAATCCTTGGCTTGTAACCTTGGTGGCACCCCTTCTGTACAGCTGCATGGGAAACCAGCCTGGGATTTATTTGATCAAAAAAATAGCATAATTTAAAATAATAATAATAATAATAATAATAATAATAATAATAATAATAATAGTTATTTTATGCTCGTTGTAACAAAGACAGTGAACTCCAGGTACTTTCAACACAGAAGCTTCTTACCCTCTTTAGTGGATTGAACATCTTCAGTTTCTCTGTGAGGGAAAGAAGTTGCAATGCATTTATTTCCGATGTACAGGGCGATTGGGGAATATGGGAAGTAAGACAATGGTATTATTTAGATGTTTCACTTCTGCAGTTTTTGTGAGTATTAGTTACATAATTATCTCTGGTTTTGGTGCCCACAGCTGCACAAGAGAATAGTGATAGAAAAGTCAAACTGCTTCAGCAGTTGTAAGGGTAAAGTATTGTGTTTATATCCTGTAAGATGAACTGACAGTCATCTTAATAACCTTATTTCATATTCCCTTTTTACTTTTTTCTTAGAGGGGTAGCAGAAAGGTACATATATAAGCCACATCTTTGTGTCATTTGGCAGCTTAGGCAGTTTAGCCAGTGTTCTGTATAAAAAGAAATCAAGAACTGAATATATATATAACCACGCGTATCAAAATGGCTTTAAGCTGTCTTTTTGTTTTCCACATTTTAACACAACCTCATACCTTCTGAGCTAAATCCCCCTGTTCTTCTGTGTTTATGTCACCTGAATGCTGACTCTGCTTACCCGGAGGTGTAACCTCCCCTTACATCCCAAATCTCTTTATTTAGTGCTCTCGCTCCCTCTCGTGGCTGTTTGTTATCTATACACCGCCTCTCAAGGATGGGTTGCGGGACAACTGCAAAAGACATCAAGAGACAGCATTCCTCTAATGCGCTGCAGATTTCCCTTTATACGTGAGCATCTGATACACTGGAATAATAGAAGAAGTAAAAGAAAAGAAACTTAAAAGAAAAGGAGCTGGCATCTCAGCAGCTTTAGGCATACAAACAGAGTAGAGTGGGTGGGTCAGAGCCAGCCTCCTGATCTGCAGCACTTCTCCTTTTGATAGAATTTCTGGCACAGTTCATTGTGAAATCAGCCCGCCTGCACCCCGCATGCTAGATCTGCTCCCTATGTGGGAAAATCTGGGCAAGCATCAGGAAGTTCTGCGAGGTTCCCTCAAGGCAGCTTCCAGCAGATTGTTTTGTCAGATGTTGGCCACCCTGCAGATAAGGCCCCAGGGCCTCCAGATCTCTAAGGGAGGCTGCCAAAAAAACAGAGTCACCTCCCCTGAGTCGCTGGGACTCTGCTTTGCCTTCCCATCCCGAGCTGCACTGGGGGCACCCTGCTCCTTCATCTCCCTTTGGACCCCCAAAAGAGATTTCATGGTACAGCGGGCTATCTTGGGTGAAATTCATTTCAAAAATTTACACTAAAAATATTTTTTCCAGAGGCCAAAAAAAAAAAAAAAAGAGGATCTTAATGTCAAGAGGCATAACTCTTTTCTGTACAAGACTCTGCACAGAGCACCAGGGACGTCAATAGGTCATGTGCACGGACAGACAGCACTTGGTGGAAAAAAACGTGCAACTTGAGATCTCTGCTTCTGTCTGGGATGGGCAAGCAGCCCCTACAAAAGAAAATGCTTCACAAAATAAATGAGATCTGTCTAAAGTAAATGCTGCTCCTTCAATGACCTTTTATGCTCCGACACAGATTATAAGGACAGAGAGGTCTTTTGAAGTTCCTCCAAATAATTCACATACGACAATGTTGCTTTAGATATTTGATTCTTCTTACAGAAGTGCATGAAAATAATTATATCTGGAGGCTGTAAACCTCTTTCACCTCCTGAAGCAGGGTGAGCTACTTTTTCACCTCTGACCAATGTACAGGCCCCACTGCTCTGTGCCTCAGGGTGCGTGCAGCTCCTGTGAAAGAGCAGGGGCTCAGTGCACAGGCTCTCCACATCTGAGTTTTAGATTCCAAATCCACCATGTGGATCCCATTAATCCCATGCTGAGAAAGAATAGCAAAGCTCAGAGTGGTAATCTGTAGTGGGCCTAAACCAAAATCCCCAGCTGAGGCTGCCACGAGCTCTGAAGGAGTTCAGACCCATTTCCAGGCTTCTGTGACTTACCCCAGTGCTGGATATTGAGCATGCAGCACTGATGCCATCTGCACCCCAGAGGATGAAAGCAAACCACAAAGTTGCTGATGCACCAGCTGTGCTGGATTTACTGAGGCTGGATTCAAGGCATTCCCTATCATAGTAGGCCATAACAATGGCATGGTTAGATGCAACAGGCATTATTTGATTTTCTCCCACTAAGTGCAAGTTCCTGACTATTTCCTCCCTGATCCTGTAAACCAAAGCAAAGTAAGGGTTGATATTTTCTAAGAAGGTGTTTCTGTGTGGGGTGGGAACTAGAACTCAGGGTTTGATGACAGAAAACCTTCAGTCAAACCTTCACTTTGGCCATTTCTTTAGTCCCTTTTATGTCAATACCTCCAGTTCTGCTGATATTTTCTGCTCCTTAACCTGGCAGTGGGAAATGCTGAAATCACTCACCCCTTCAATTTTCCCTGCAGGATATGAACCAACACCATCTGCAATATACTCCTTTCTCTCTTGATAAATACAGCTGCTGAGGAAGAGAACAAAACAAAAACAAACTCTCAAACAGAGAGGTGAAACAATGGTGAGAACAAGTCCCCCACAAAGATTTCAAGACTTCTGTGGTTTTATGGATACAGACCCTTTCTGACCCCCTCAGAACTTCACCCTTTATAGTCCTGGGTGAATGCAGGGTGAAGCATATATGCATGACAAGTTGAGCTTCAGAAGCTTCTTGGACAGTTTCTTGGGCTTCTAGAAAGCTTGGTCTAAACACTCTCCCATCCCTACTGCTGATGTTTTCTAAAAATTGATCATTGCAGCGTGTTTTGCTATCTGTTTGCCACAGATGGAGTCAGAACTCTGAATGAGGTTCTTGCATTTTGCATGCATAGCATAAACTTTGATCAAGGAACACATTACAGCAGTTATGCACAGCATTAGAATTTCCAAAAGCACCAAAAAGGAAAGACTGAGCAGAAGGCCCATGTCAAATCATGCGTCATACCAGATGCATTACTCGCGTCTGCCCAGGAGCACTTTGTCTCAGTGGTACCCTTCTGCTGAAAAGACTGGCCAGGGCTCATGCGCTGACCTTGATTGCACAGGACAGAAATGCTCTTCCTTCATACAACAGACTGATAAATGCAATTCAAGAAGGCATAACTAGGGTTCAGGTCTTTATTCTATCTTAGAAGATTCAACCCCTTTTCTCTTTTCCCAGGAAAGAGTCAGACTAAAATTGCTTTGGGAATAAGAGTGCTCTTGCTGTTGTAGCCCTGTGGGGAAAAGATTAAGAAATCAGTATGTTTCTCTTTCCTGTGTGAGAGAAATCACGTTCTGCTAAGGAATCACAGTGCATACTGAGTAACATATGCAGTGGTTTTAGAAGCATGTTAAATAGCACTCAGATCTAGGGAAGTAACACACGTGTGGAGCATTACACCTGCTGAAGTTTCCCTTGCACAGATCAGGTTAGGGTTGTTCATTCACTTAACACACTGGTGAGCTACACAGGCAGCTTGGGGGAGCTTCTGGGATATGCTAAACCACAGGTGCTGTCCCTTAGGGATGCATATGAAATTTCCATGCAGGAGGCATTTGAAAAAACATTCCTGTCATTGAAATAATCCATGGATTCAGAGACAGATTTAATTCCCTTCACCATCCCCCAGCATGGGTGTGCACACAGACACACACAGGTACACTTCAGGATCGTGTGCATCCAGCCCCAAATCCTTGCATCCTTGCACCACTGCAATCTTACATCTCTGTCACTCTATTATAGATCAGTTTTTGAAACATAAATGCCTCTACTCTTTGTATTTATTTATTTATGTATTTATATAGTATTTACTGTGCTTTTTGTGCTTCTGATGGTATGACTTTTCAGGAGGGAAATGTGTATGCCTGCCTTTTGTCTGAATATCCCTCATTTTTCCTGTCGCATTCTTTATTATAGCATGGGCTGATCACAGCCCTCACTGATTCCTCCCTGACTCATGCTTCCCTGCTTCCTGGTGAGTTGCAAATCCAGAGCAGCTCCCGGGTTTGGTTTGCATTGGAAGACTTCTGCTGTTGTCCTCTACCCTACCCCAGAGGCTTTCTGCAGCCTCCTGGGTTTGTGTTTGATCAGACTTCTGAGGCATGTGCAGCATCCCAGGGCTGTGCTCAGGGTGAACCAGGGACTGTTGCAGCTGGTGAATCTGAAGATTCAAGCAGCTGCACATCATTCTGCTCCCCTTCTCCAGGACAGTACTTCAGCTGCTCTTTTATTTTTCCCTGAAAAGAACTGCCTGAAGAAGTTCTTTGGAACAGATGAGGGTAGCAGACGTTGTCCCACACATGGTCCCTTCTGAATGTTGTGAAGTCATCCTGAAAAAATACCCCACTGACACCCAGGCAATGCCTCTGGAGGCTTATGTGAATGACACGTTTTAACCCAGCAGACTCAGATTTATAGGAAAAACTTTGTCAAACGCCAAGCAATTTCTTTTTAAGATCAAACACTTTGGGAAAGCGAGTCTATTTTGGATGATTGCTGGCAGTACAACATATAGGTGCTTCCTCTGTATTGCAGCTGCAGATAAACAAGTTTTAATTTCCTATGCAGAGCCCACATTCAGATCATTTCCTAGCTGCCTGCTCAGTGAAACTCACGCACATAAAAAGGAGAGGCTGTTTACAGCACCTTGAGAGCAGTTTGTTGCCCAGATGATACATCCTCCAAGGGAGGCAGCTGTGACTGCAAAGCAGATGAACTCTGGGGCTGAACTCCTTGCTGTGTTACAGGCATCATGTGGGAATGCTGCTGGGAGCTGAGGAGCTGTGCTGCTACAGGGAGGCTGAGTCAGACCCAGCTAAAGGACTCTGATCCCAAACACCACAGTTAAACCCAATGGCACTGTAGAAGCTGAGAACTGCAAATTAGAGCTAACTGCAAAAGTGCTTTCTCTTCCCTAAAAGAGCTTGTATTCCACTTACCAAACAAATCTCATGTGGATAATGTAAAAGCAGAGAAAAATACCTATTGTTTGGACAATATACAGAAAAATAATATATGAACTATGTTATTAAGGCATGTCTATATTGCTCTTATGAGAACAGACACACTTACATAATCAGCTCCACTAAATATTATTGTAGAGGGAGAAAGCTCAGATGAAAATATTAGCACAGAGACATTTTCACCAACTTGGCACAAAAGCATTTCATACCGTTTCTTTATTTGGAAGGCAGTGAGGCCCTGGAATAGGTTGCCCAGAGAAGCTGTGGATGCCCCATCCCTGGAAGTGCTTGAAGCCAGGCTGGATGGGGCTTTGGGCAACCTGGTCTGGTGGGAGGTGTCCCTGTCCATGGCAGGGGGTTGGAATTAGATGATCTTTAAGGTCCTTTACAACACAAATCATTCTGCAATTGTACAATTCTATGATTCTAGAGTGAAAACTGAAAATAGCCTTAAGGAGCTTGAGCATTTCTTTTTTTTTTTTTTTTTTTTTTGGAGGGGCAAGATGAGGCAAGGGTGTCTGAAGCCTATGTTGTGTGTCTTATGCCAGCACTTTGGATTGTGTGAAGGAATGGGAGATTTCTGGAAGCTGTAGTCAGGGACTGAAGCATTTACTCTGAAAGCTCACAACCTGGGAATGAGGGATACATGCACCTAAATACAGACCAAGCTGCACAAATAACAGCAGCACAGTATTTTCTGTGTATCAATACATCAAGATCTCTTTGAGGTGAGGTTCATTAATGTTGTGCGTGGTTACTCAGCACTCCAACCTAACGCCAGCCTGACAAATACCATTAGAGTTAAGAAAGCTTTGTATTTGGAACTGCTCCTCTAGGAGAGTATTGTATCACTAACAAATGCCTCAGAGTTGCTGGCCCAGAAGAATTCCAGCTGTGGGAGGAGGTCTAGGTCCTCTGCAGAAGTTCTACCTTTTTTTCCTCTTAAGAAAAGATATGCTCACTTGATCACAGCATCTTTCACAATAAATAAATAAATAAATAAACAAATAAAAATAATAAAAATTTAAAAAATAAAAACCACCCTCAAAGATGAAGCAGATGTGCAGGCTGCACTAACTTGCACAGCACAGCTGGCCCTGAGCAGGGGCCAGGCTGCAGGAGGACTAAGTGCCACTGCTAGAGTTCATCCTGTACCTGCCGTGTGCTCAAATAAGGGCTTTATCTAGCTGTCACTTTTCATAAGCAATGAGTTTGCGGACACGGGAACATTTTTCTTCATATTTCCCCTGCTTCGGAGTACATGACATGCACTGTCTCTGTAGCTGAATGGAAGGTCACGACTGACCAGCTGGTAATACCGAATGCTGGTTTACACTAATGACAGGGTATTCTAGCTTTTGTTTCACATTACAATGACTGCATATTTACATAAACCCTACATCTGTTTAGTTAAATTAAGCCAGAGGGTGATGATCTTTGTCTTTACAAAAGAGCTGATTTAATTTTATTGAACATAGTTTTCCATTTAAAAGATCAAAGTCAGCACAGCCCCCTGCAGCAACAACTCCATCTTGTGCGCTTTTTCAAATACTCAGATTAAGAAAATAGGGGAACTGGGACTGGAAAAGCTAATGAATTTTAACAGACAGCTAGTGATGTTTCATTTCTTAAATTATAATAATAATAACAAAAATAAATAAATACTGTCTTTGAGGCTTTTGTATATCTTGGACTTGAAGAGAGACATTTTTCCTTCCATCAAAGTCCCCTGGAGCATGCTTACTCTCCTGCCTCCAGGAATTGATAGTGGAGGTGGCATGCACATTTTTAGGCAAATTTCTAGAAGCTGGGAACGAAATGGAGAGAACACACAAGATACGGAACAGAGAAGAAAACATAGTGAAAAATTGGCCTTACATCTCACTGTTACCACCTGCAGAAACAGAAGAATATGCTTTGAACATGCTATAGCATGTTCAAAGGTAGCCCTCAGTCTGGAGACTGAAGAACAGGACCCAAACTCTGCTTTGGCTCCTAGGAAACCTGTCCGCTCCACTTGCAACATGCAAAGATGCATGTTGCAACGACATTGCTTTATATAATGCCTCTATGTTAGCATTTCAGCTTGGATCGGGAACTTGCATTTTAAGTGTTTTTCCTGACCACCCCTTCTCACCACACTTTGCTTCATGCCATGTAAGAGTCCTTGTGTCTGTGAACTGGGCTCCATCCAGACAAAGCTAAACCAAAAGATCTGGTACAGGAGTATACTTACAACACTTTCTAATGTGAGATATGACCAGATTAGAGCTGTTCTGAAACAAATCCCTGAAATGCTTGTAGGGCACACACTAGATTTTCTGCACCAGCTCCTCTCCTACTTGTTCCATGCCACCTGCGCAGCCCAAACAGGCTGCATCACCGCTTTCTAACCCTCACACTGCTTAAAAGGGTGAATAGTGCCATTTTAGGCACCATATGGTATCCCTGCAGGCCTCCAGCTGTCACTCTACAGATGAACAGCTCACCCTAGTGTCTTGTGTCTTATCTGGCAGCCCTCCACAGACATCTCAGATTCCCTAGGGAGACTAAACTGGCCCCGGATGTCTGTGGTTAGGTAACTGAGTATCACTTTATCTATATATTTGATTGTTCCTAGACAGAAAGAAAAAAAAAAAAAAAAAAAAAAAAAAAAAAAAAAAAAGTAAATGAGATTAAAAATTAAAAAAAAAGTACTTGAAATACTACAGTGAGTTCTACACAGCACAATACAATGTCTTGCAGAAATCTCTCATATAACACTCTTGGAGATTTTTTTAGTAACTAAGAAACACAAAAAGTTTAAGTTGGGTCAATGAAAGTATTGTTTTGTACTTCAGGAAACACCTGCACTTTGCAAATAGAGTTTATTTTTCAGTAAGAGCAGGATTCACTGACTTTAAAGCATTACTGAGTAGCCTGAAATTAAGTTTGTACATGTGTGCTTTACAAGTCCAACACCCCAGATGCTCTGAGGTCTGTAGTATTGAGATATTTTTCAGTATCATGTCTTAAATCTAGGTTTATACTAGTAAATTAACAAATTGTTAAATTTAACAAATTTTTAATTTACTAGTAATAAAACAAACATGCCTCCCTAGCCCTAGGAATCACAGCCTTCTGTACTCAGAAATGCCTGGGCTCCAGAACAGTTTGGCCACAGGTAAGTGGGGATGCTCAAGGGTGACAGAACAGGGGCCAGGGCTATGTCATGGGCTGATCTCCCAGTCTTATTCATATCACACTCCAAAGATGCAGAAAAACAATTTTATCTATGAAGACTTAGCCTAAATTCCTTGTTCTTCATGGAATTATTTGGAGCCTCAGATCTTTAAGCACTGAAACCAAACTCCTGATCTCTCATGGCCATTAAATTTCCTAGCAAAGCAGTTTGTTACTCATGAAGCAGATGAAACTCTTGCTTGGCATGATTGTCACGTTAAAGGAGACTTAGGGTCAAACACCTGCCTGTTTCAGAGCCCTGCTAAGGGCTATCACCAAGACAGTTTCACAAAATTGAAAACATGTGCAGTCCAACACTTGTTTCAGAGCCCTGCTAAAGACTTTCACTGAGATGGTTTCACAAAGTCGAACGTATTTAATAAGGCGATAGACATAACAGATTCGGAACTGTTGTTGATAAGTACACTTACTGCAATAGCACCAATATATGATAACAGTGCTAGCAAAATGCTGTCCCGGGTATTCCTCACCAAAGGGTGAAGGCACGGAGCTTACCAAGAAGGTGTCTCTGTCTTGGTGAAGGAGAAGGAGCACAGCCTGTCGATTGCCTCCTCTAGGTTTCAAATTATTTTTTTTCTTCCCCCCAGTCTTCTATTTTCCTCACACTATTTTTTTTTTTTTTTTGCTAACACTAACTTTTTTTTCCTTTTTCTTTTTTACACTAACTCTTAACACTCTTTTATATCCTAACCGTATCTATTCCCTTCCTGGGGTGATGTTTAGCATGATAGGGTGAAGAGTCAAGTACTATAGTCATATATGTTTAGCATGTATGCTAAACATTAAGCTCATTATCATATTCAGATAAGTTAATTTTAATATTCATTTTACACTTAATGAAGCAAAAGGTTTTACTCGAGCAGAGTGGCCCTTGAGAACAGAAGTTTTGCCACCAAAACATGGTCATCCAGCCAACACAAGACTCCCTCCTTCTGCAGCCTCTCACACCAAGCCTGCAGACTTCCATCCACAAACTTTGTGTCAGAGATAAACATAAACAATCTGCTCAGCTCCCCTTTGCCCAAGCCTGGAGGTTATCAGTGAGGCTAAGAAACCCAGCTCCTCTCCATAACATTATGCTTGGCATACCTCAGGCCAAATGATCTCTTACCTGGAAAAGCTAGGGCTACAAAATGTTTTGGGCAGGCATCTTATTGGTACGCTAGTCATCCATGTGTAGTGATGCCCTCTAGATGTGGATTTCCTTTAGATGTAGATTTCCTTTATACAGAACTGAATAACTGTATGCTTCATAATATTTCTAAAATAAGTGTATCACCTACAATTATCACAGAATCACAGAATCATCTAGGTTGGAAGAGACCTCCAAGATCACCAAGTCCAACCTCTGACCTAACACTAACAAGTTCTCCACTAAACCATATCACCAAGCTCTAAATCTAAACTATGTATTTCTGTGTAAGCACATAAAATCCCAAAGCCATACAAATAACACACCAAATACAGCAGCATATATTACCAGTATGTATAAATTTATATTAGCAGCATATACTCACAAATATCAAACACTGCATGAATAAAATGTATTTAAATTAAGAACATTGTTTTTTTAAGATTTTCTTTGTACCACCTTCCATATAGAGACTGGATATAGTGAATGAAATACTGAGTTCATTTTTATTTACAAGATGGATTCATTGATAATTGCACTTGCTCAGCGGAAGAAAGTAAGCATAAACAGTGTTTTAAATCAAATTGCATTTTTGTTGTGTTCTTTCTGGAACTGCAGTTCATTTCTGACCTCCCAAAGGCTTATCCATATGTTTTGTTTTATACTTAGGAGCAATAGTGAAACAAATGTATATACAAATAAGCCTTTGCAGAGCTGAAGACTTGCTGGTATCTTGTTTTCATATTCAACATGTGGGGGAAAAAATGGAGTGAAAAGGCACAATTGTTCTCATAGCTCCAATTCTCTGCATATTTTCATTTAACATTCCCTCAAAAGAACAAAAACTCACCTTAATAAACCTCTTAATAGGATAGAGAAACTGTTTTGTTGAAAAAAATATTTGAACAATCATTTATAAACTGCTTTTAATCTGTTTCTAACATGTCAGAATGTTTTTTCCTTTCAAAATGAATTGATATATCCTTAGCATATATTGAAAAGCTTGGACTTTATTCCTTTGAGTCCAAGATGCTTAGAAGCCCTTATTTATGAGACAATTTTTTCAGGATGACTACAGCAGCAGGTGCTCATCTACTAGTCCAGTAAATAACACTGGAATGATCCTAGAAGTTGTGATCATTTTATGGCTTTACTGCTGGATTACCTTTCAGCCTCTACTTGAGCATCTAGTGCTCCTGCTGCAAACCAATGAATCCTGGTATGCAGCGAAGGCAGGAGCAGGTTCTCATCGTGATGATGATGCAACCCAATAGCACCTTGAAAAGCCAGTGTCAGAAAGCCCTCTCATGTACTTCCTACAAGACCATGATATTTTTTGTGGCTTCACTGAGAATGTTTAACAATGTGTGAGTGCTACTTTGCTTTATGCAGAAAAGTACAGTAGATATCAGTGAAACAGATAATCTCCCCAGATTATTGTAGACAGAAGAAATAAAAGGTTCTGTGAAGAAGTAAAGATGGAAGAAATAAGAGGTCCTTCTGTGGAACAAAACATATCACAGTGCATTTTCAGCTAGCAGATGCAGAGAGGTAATAAAAAATATCTTTTAGGTGCTAGGAGAGAAAAGTTACTTTCAAAAGGCACAGTGTTTTTTAATTAGTTGCAGCACTGTCTTGAGAACCTCTTCCTTTGAGGGGTTGGCATCGACCTCTTGGCACGCAGGATTCATCATCCTTCTGTACGACTCTTCAATTCTAAAAACAAAACAGGAGAAATAAAACTACAAATTGCAGGGATTAGTCATCAGTCTCAGAAGTGTCAGCACTGCAGAGACATAGGAAAAAAAAAAAAAAAAAGTGAAGCTAAGAATGAAATCTACTGCAAAGAGCAATAAACCATTAGCAACTGTAACAATGAGAACCCCAAAGTGTGAAGTTTCTTTGACAGTGACCAGACCCTTATTGATATTCGTATGACATGACATTAAAGTATTTCTTTTTTTATGACTTAGCACTGGAAACTGTCCACTATCACAGTACAGTGGGCAGCCTGCTTCTAACCCCTGAGTTAATTTATTTGGAGCTCGCTAAGGTGTCTCTGTACTATATGGCATTGCACTGTGTACACATGCTCACTGACTGATCTCAGCTTTGAGTCACCAGAGAACAAGAGACAGATTACAGGGTTCACACATCATTTAACACTTTAGTCTGATTAACTTTGCTAACCAGATGAATACTGGGATGAAATACAGGATGAAATCCTCCTTGCTTAGACTAGAGGCCTTCTCATAATGCAGCACTCTTCCACTTTTAGTCTGAGGATGTGAATGGGGGTATGAATATCATTTTCTCTGTTCCCACAAGAATTAATAATGTCAAACATTCAGGCTGTAAGTCGTAAGACAAATCAAGCAAGACTCTGAATGTTCTCACATCCAGGTTGACATAATTAACAAAAAGAAATAACCAAAGGCTTTCTGGAGGGAATAAGCAATAGAATTAAAATGTGAAAGATCCTTAAATGTCAACGTGTTCACTTAGTTCATCCATCCTTATGCAGGTCCTACTGTGTGAACTGAATATCTGAACAGAGCTTCTGTCAAAATGAAGCCATAGATTTTTATTAAATATATCAACACCAGAAATGTTGAAGCCCTACAGGTAGGTCTCAGCTTTAAGATTTGTAGATATGGACACCTACATTCAGGTGTTTATATGGAGGTTTTTACTTGAGCACTAGGTATTCAAGCTCCCACTGTAGATAATGGTGACCTCATTGATACATTTGGTGGTGCCTAGATAGCAATTCAGCTCACTGAAGTCGGATACCTAGGGCATAATTCAGATGCCTAAAAACATGTATTGAATACTGCTTGAGATGACCTGTACTATGTCATTTAGCTTCCAGTTGCTGGTCCATAAAGGGTCCACAGGTGGTGTGTCATACCTGTTAGCCTCATGAAAATGCCTCAGAGTATCAAATGGCTCTAGTTATTTATGCTTAGATCACCAGGTGTCTAACAGGTGCGCAGCTGAATCACTCTGACAGTTGCATGGACTGTGTTGGCTATACTGGGACCTGAGAAACTTAGCACGACTAAGGATATCTACAATAGGAGATCTAGATTTTGTTCATTTAGCCTAGACCTGAATTCTGGGCTTTTCTGGAGTATATTGATTTCTTGTTTCTCAGTTCTAGAACTTCTACGTCTCCATCCTTCACCCTTCATGGGTGAGAAAGGTGCTACAACACAAGCAAGTAGCAAAATACAAGTATTTGACTCTAATCTCCTTTGTAAAATGAAATCATTCACATGTAGCTGTCAAATACTTTCAATCAGAAATGACAAAATTTACCCTCCTTGTCAGCTATGAATCTTTTTTTTTTAAAAAAAAAAAAAAAAAAAAAAAAGTTAAACATAGGGGAATCTTTGTCACAGTAATGTAAGCAGAACATATTGCTGCAGATTCTACAGGAACCAAGGTTGCCTCCATCCTCTTATTCCTCGTTAATGTATACCTTTGGCGAAACAAGCTGTTAGCTTCCATCTCAGCCTCCTCCTTTGTTCTCTCCAGCCCTCGATGCTCAAGTCTCCGGGCTCGCTCCTCAGGGCTGACAGTCAGCAGAAGAACAAGATCAGGTTTAAGCAGATCTTCAGGCCACTGATACACCCCATCTTGAACTGGTGGAAGATTTTGGACATTCCCATTTATTTCAGTGGCTATTGTATATGCAGCTGTGCTGTGCCAGTATCTGCCAAGAAAATACAGAATGGAAAGAGACATTTTAGAAAGGACACTAATTCTTCAATAATACAGAAGGCAGGTAGCAATATAATCACAAGTGTAAAAGTGACTATGTAGGTAGAACTATGAGTTGAAGGCTATTGTAAGGACCAATTCTGTGCCAGCCATTACTTCTTAAAATAGCAATACTACTAATAATAGTCAGTCTTACTGTGAATTAAGATTTAAAAGGTATGACAGGACTTACACATTAGGCAAAGTGCTCCAGATACTCCCATCAAAAGAAAGTGTTCTTGTATAATGAGAGAGACCAAAAGGACAGTTGCATTATATGTCCAAATCCAGTACTCAGAGTCCACTTTTTTTGTGGTTCCCATCCTACTTTATGCCACATATTTAGCAGAGAGCATGCAGTCTTTAAACAAACGTGAATGAAGACGTTTTATTAATCGTTACATATTTCACATGTAATTAACATTCCCGCCACTACAAGGCACTGTATTATATATACTGTAGTGGTTTTGAAGTGGGCTAAAAATAGCATTCACAGATAAACAAATTCTCTGTGTGTGCATGGGGCAGGGAGGTTATAGTACATCTACTGAAACAAGCCTGGAGTTTCAAAGTACATCTAGATATTCCTTATTAAGAGTAACACTGAAAGCTGTGTACACAGTGAACACAAGAAAAGACACAAATAAAACAAAAAAGGGGGAAGTAGACTTCTGGCTTTACATCCACAAAAAGTAAGTCAACTTAAAATTTGGTTACTCTGAACCACTCAGACAAGATCAGCAGCCCTCAAAGCCCAGCTGTGGTGCAGGTTGTACAGACCATGCCTCCATTCCTGACTGAATATACACTTGTCATGCGTGCCAAAAACAGTTATGAAGATTGGGGTCCACAATATAAAAAGTTTGTAAAGATACCCAGAAGTGTCCAGAGGAGGACAACAAAGCTGGTAACTGGGCTGGAAGGCATGTCCTGTGAGGTGAGGCTGAGGACACTTGAAGAGTCTGGAGAAGAGGAGGCTGAGAGGTGGCCTCACTGCTATCTGCAACTACCTGAGTAGGGGAAGCTCAGAGGGAGGTGCAGGTTCTCTGGGAACTGATGACAGGATGCATGGAAATGGCACAGAGCTGTGCCTGGAAAGGGTCAGAAAAGGTATTAAGAAAAATTTCTTTACAATGAGGGTGGTCAAACACTGGAACAAGCTTCCTAGAGAGGTGGTTGATATCCCATGCTCATCAGTTTTCACAAGGCATTTGGACTATGTCCTCATTAATATGCTTTAACTTTTGTGTAGCCCTGAAGTGCTCAGGCAGTTGGACTTGATGTTTTTTGAAGGTTCCTTCCAACTGAACTATTGTATTGTATTGTATTGTATTCTTATGCCATGCCATGGCATTCTATTCTATTCTATTCTATTCTATTCTATTCTATTCTATTCTATTCTATTCTATTCTATTCTATTCTATTCTATTCTATTCTATTCTATTCCATTCCATTCCATTCCATTCCATTCCATTCCATTCCATTCCATTCCATTCCACTGACTTAAATTCCTCACCTGACTTAGTATACATATTATTCTTCAGAAGACTTAATATTTATACAACTAACTTTAAAAAACAACAACAACAAAGAAGATATAAGAGGTCTTCTTATATATACAAACCTGTCTACTACCACAGGTGCCTGAGTCGATGCTTTTGCTATTTCTGAAGCAAGGATGTAGTTGCCTGCAGCATAAAATGCCCTTCTAATGGGTGTTGGCTCATCATCAAATATCGTCCTCCACTGGCTGATGCAAGCTGGTGGAGACCTTAACAGAACGGCATCCAGGGCATCCTTAACAGCCTGGGTTACAGTGGTTTTGCCTGCATTTCATTTACAGAAGGAAACATTTGTTATATTACACATTAGATACAAATGGCTTTTAAAACTGAAAAGTGATCTGATTTTTTCACTTGGAGTATATGTTCTGACCCCCAGCCATGAAACCTGATATCTTGTGATAAGGTTTTCAGTGAAAAATGATTACAAGGCTGGTTCAAAGATTATGACTCCACTTCCTACACCTGGGTGTTCCTCCCCTCCCTCTTGCCAGTTCTCTATCTTCACTCCTTTAAATGAGTTATGAATAGCAATCTCTCTATATATACTTTTACAGTATTTTTCTAGGAGACAGTCAATGTGGATATTGCCAATACTTGCTTTTCAAAAGGTATTTTCTGTTCTCTTTAACTGAAAATGAAGAAAACAAAGTTATTCAGAGACAACTCGCATTTCTCCCAGAGACAAACTGCTGACACTTTCCCCGACTGCCATTATTTTAGTTCCACCAATTTAGTTTACTCACCAGTAAAAACATGCTTTATAATCTGCATGAGAAATAAATCTAATTTCCGGTATGACACACTTTGTGTTCTTTCATTATATATACAAGGAATTCAACCATCAAATGAAAATTAGTGCATATTGCTAAATAATTCACAAGTAAGAAAAGTCTGGTATCTATAACAACTAAGTACATATGTCACGAGTTTCCAGGACTTTTTGACATTTTAAGCATTAGGGGGGGTGAGAGTCACAGCAGTTGCTCTTCCTAACAACTTCTCAGCTATGTCTCTTCACTCCCACTGCTCTCCTACCTGTGGCATCCAGCCCTTCAAAAACCACGATGGGGAAATCTCCCTTGCACTGCTGCTTGGTGCACTTCTCCAGGATGGCGAGCACCTCTCTGGCCTCTGGGATCCGCGCAGCACACTGCAAGGAGAGAACAAAACCTTGGCACCCATACACCCATACACCGTGCCGGCTGCTCTAGCTGGTCCCTGTGAAGTCTCGGGGGGGGGGGGGGGGGGGGGGCACAATACCGCAGCCCCCCCAGTGGGTGCTCACCTCCCGCAGGCGGTCACAGACAGCAGGGAGAGCGGCAGGCAGGGCACAGCGGAGGGCATCCTGTGGTCCCCGGGCGCAGCTCCGCAGCATCACTGCTCGCAGCCTGGGAGCAAAGCCAATGTGTTTGAGGGAAGGCAGAGAGAAACGAGAAACGAAACTTACTCCACCAACCGGGAAGGCACGTGTCATTGGGCAAAAGCAAACACTGAGGCTCAGGGAGGCTGTTCCTCCGCTGCTCCCTCCCCCAGAAGTCGGAGAGTCACCGGAGCACTCCCCATGGGAAATCGCTCTGTGCAGGCTGGCCGTGGACGGGGTGAAAGTGAAAGGAAAAATAAACAAACAAACAAATAAATAAATAAATAAGATGGCGACAAATAGTTGTTTATGCACTTTGTGACAGCTGCTGTGAGTGATGCAGTCCAAAATGTGGATTTCACATTTTGCAAATGTGTAACTTGAAAAGCAGGAAAAGTTGCAGCTCTGCAGAATCCCACTTCTCCCTTTCAATAACTGGAAAAGCGCCACCTATGTGATAAGCATATGTGATATGACCTTAAGCTTCTCATGCATCTCCTGAAAGAATACAGAGGAGACACTCACTCTGCAAGAGATTCCTCAGAAACGTCTTCCTCTGGTCAGCTCAAAGCACATTGCACAAATATTTGTTTAGAACAGCTCTGCAGGGGGAAGGCTGGGCCAGCGGAGGAACTGGGAATACAGCTCTGGAGGCTCTTCAACTGTAGCAGTAGGTGCCTGAACTGGCTCTTGTCAAGGTGAAACGTGCCCTTTTTCACATAAGCAAACTCCTGTGTTGTTCCACGTCACTTAGATACACGGAAGCTGCTGGGCACAGATGCCAAAAGACACAGGGCAATGCAATAAACCAATAGATGGTAATTTTAATAACATAACAGTACAAACTACTGAGTCAGATTAGTGCTTGTTCTAGACCAATATTTTGTCTCCAGCATTGGTAGAATGACATGCTGCACATAACCCTGGCTTCTCTGTGGTCTGTCTCATGCTCCTCTAGTATCCACAGTCACCAGATAAGGAATGTTAGACAGCAAATCTTTACTTCTTCCTTTTAGCACCAATTTATGAACCCTCACTCTATAAATCTGTCTAAATACATTTGTGACACCACAACGGAGTCCACCTCCACAAAACCCTATGGTCTCCAATTTCAGCAGTGTACATCCCATGGTGAAAAAAAAAAAAAAAAACAAACAAAAAACAAACAAACAAACAAAAAAAAACCAACTTTCTCTTATCTGTTTAAAACTCATATCCCACTTGTGTCAGCAAGTGCCCCCTTCTGATGAAATTGCTGGCTTTGGTAAATAACAGTTCAACACTCTGGTCAACAGTTCAATCACCTTCATGATTTTGTAAGGCTCACTCAGATGTCCCCTTCAGCTTTAGCATGTCTGAAGTGAGAGCCCCCTCAGCTGCTCCATCCCCCTGATCATTTTGGTTACAAGGATAACTTCTTTAACACCATGAGGTCCTGCTGAGATGTGGAGACCTGACCTGTACCATTGCTCAAGTTATAGCTGATATATGTGCAAAGTTTTCACCGAACAGTGAAGTAAGGCCATCTCTCTTGTTCTCAGTACTTTTCCAGATAGTACTAAGTTTTTGTTGACTTTTTGAGCTGCTGCCTTCCACAGAGCCAATGATTTCAGAAGGCTAACTGCAGCAACTCTTGAGATCTCTCTCTGGAAATCTAAGTGCCACTACTGAGCACAGCACTATGTAAATATGATTTTGATTAGTTTTTCTTGCATGCACTGTGTTACGTTTCTCTACACAGAAGATTATCTGCCCCAGTTTTGTTAATTCAGTTTTATGAGGGCTAGTTGGCTTGCAGCCAAGTTTCGGTTGAAAAGCTGACCTTATTACTCACTGACCTATCAGGTTTCTTATTCTTATGTTTTCCTGGTTTCCTGATGCCACTGTTGCCTTTCTCTGAGGACTAAATGGGAAACGTTTACTATCATTTTCTGTTTTCCCCTCCCACTGCCTTGCTCTGGTCCTGCTTACAGGCATTCCTGAGCCAAGTAGCTGGAATTTCTTTTCTTATTTATAGCGTGCTTATGAGATCACCTGTAATAGGTGTGACTTCTGCCCTACTGGCTATTTACTTAAAACTTTACTTCATGAAAGATTCTAGGCATTTCCCTCCAAATTATGCAGAAACAGTTCAGGTAAAAATAGAGGTGAGCTGAGTTGCCTTTCATCTGCAAGACAGATCTTTGTATTAAAAATCAGTGTAGAGAGTATAAATCTGTTCTGAAATTAAAATATATTAAGTACTTTTTGGTTTCTTCAAGAGGAATTTATCATTTTTGTCTTCTGTATAATAGGAAATGATGTTGCTGAAAAGCAAATGTGCTAAATATTTGTGAAAAGCACTGTTCTTCTGGAATCTCTTCACATCTTTGAGGGCCCAGAATGCTTACTTGTAGCTACAGCTGTTTTCATGTAGAGCAACCTTTAAAGGGCTAATAAAGAGGGCAAATAAAGGGCATTAGGGCAAATAAAGCCTATAAAGGGCTCTTCAGTAAAGCTAAAAGTCCGGGCATAAGATCTTAAGAGTACAGAAGTTAGTAAAGTGTCAGGCCAGAGACCCTGCTCTCCTGCCCATCACAATGGACAAGCCCAGATGTTCAGAGAAGAGTGTGGAAAGGACACAGAATGATCCTTCTCCTAGCTTCCTTTGCCGCTGTTAGAAGCCATCTGTTCTTGTACTTTCTGAGCTGTAGATCATGTACACACCATATTGTATTAAGGGCCTGTGGTGGACCTCTTACAAATGTTCCTGCTCTGTATCTATAATTATATGGTGTGTTTCATAACTTGATTGCATGTGGGTTATAACTTCTACTTGGTAATTTCAGTGGGAACCCCTCAGCTTCATGCACCCCAGGGAAGGATGAGTCACTCTAAGTACAAGTCCTTGACCAAATCCCATTTATGGTATGGCAGATATAACGTAGAGATCATTTCCAGCTGGGAGTGGAGCAGCAAGCAAAACAGTTACCAAGTGCTAAAAACTCCAGATGCCATTACATGACTTGCCTGCTTGTCCTTGGATTATTTCTTGTCACGTCGTGCCTCACAGGTGACGTAGTAATCGCTCCTCCTTACATCAGGTGGAGAAGCCACATATTAAAATATTATTTATATTGCTGCTGCATGTTGGCAATTTGCTTTCCCTAAAAAGATACTCTTTTGCTAGAAATGTGAACTAGCCACACTGGAGAAAGAAATCACTGTGTTTGATTAAATAAAAAATAAACAAACAAATAAAAAAAGATAAATAATAGAATATTATTTTAAAATTTTCTTTTCTAGCAAGTGGGGACTACTGTTGCATTATTCATGTTTATCCAGATGGAAAAGCCACTAATACCAGTATTCGATCATTTCTGCAAAATCATATGTATGTTGAAAACATATTTTTGATGCAAATTCAATGAATTGAAACATTACAGTACTGGGATTGCAATCTCCCATGCCCCCCAGGAGGCATGTCCAGGTCTGGGCTTAGTTTGCAGTCACAATTACACATGGGCTTTACAGGTAGTGCAGAGAGTGTAATCTGAAAACATACTCAGCTGAGGCAAAAATAGAGAGAGCTTTTATAATTGCCATTGATTAAGAAAGCATAGAGAAAATTATGAAGAACAGGAAGTCTTAAGTATGTTTGAGTGTTCCTTGAAACAGAGATCCTCTCTTTCAAAAAAACACACTGTTCAAAGACGACCACATGTAAGTGTACTGGTTCAATGAGCAATACTCTGACATACTCTTGGAGTCATTTTGTATCAGGTGTAAGTCTTGGGTTGAGCCAAACTGGTAATCAGCAAGGTTTTTAACTGATTTTGGAAATTAAATATCTTGAAGGTTATAAGTTTAATTGTCTATCCAGCTGAGGCAGTAGGCAACAAACCCAGGAGAAAGTCTGCAGTAGGTCTAAGTCACTCTGCCAGCTTCATGGCTATCCAGTCAATATTCTGTGCAGAAGGCCAAGTCCATATTCAAATGTGCAGAATGCCAAGGAAGTTTCTGAGACCAGTGATCATTTTCCACCTGCAATGAGATCTCTATGTGAAGCTAAACACATAGAATATGAATTTGGTGGCGTAATGTACAGATACACAAATACATGTATACACACAGACACAACACACAGAATATTTTCTGAGATGCACAACTGGAAGTCTTGTCTTTGAGATCTTATACCTACCAGAAGTATTCTCAGTAAGATTTTCAACTCAAAGGAGGGAGAAAGTTATACTCCTTTTAGCTGCATTGGCCCAACACAACATGAACAAAAGTTAGAAATGAGCTGAGAGAGGAATTTGAATTGGGGACAGAGAAGATACAAAATGGGAGAAAGTTCCTAACATGAAGCTGAATGGATATGTAAGTGATAGGGGACCAGAAGGTACCAGAAAAGCCTGCTTTCATCCTTAAGCTTGTGCCTTACACAAACCTGAAGGACCCTGGAGTGCACATAGATCATTCCTCCTGTGGGTAACTCATGGAATTAGTCTCTGCTGATAAACTCTGAGACAATTTTGGAATGTCTCAGGAGTTGAGATGTTTCCCATCATGCTGCAACCATCCATTTGTGAGGTGGCGTTACTGAGGCTAGATGCAGCAAGAAGCCTCCCTTAGCGGCATGGGTTGGTTCAAGCAAAGATCAGCTGATAGAGAAACTGAATACTGGCTGAAGGGGAAAACCTGAAGCCATGTTATGGTCTGGACATTAATGGGCTTGTAGATTAGCTCTAGGAAAGCAAAGGAAAGGTGATGAAAAATTATGGATAGTGTGTAACAGTACTCATTAACATACAGGAAACATTTTTATTCACAAGTAGGTATTGTTTCCCATTAGAAATGGGAAACAAGATTAAGCTAGTTCTTCAACCCTTTTCTCAAGAGGAAAAAAAATAAGTCAATATAAATACAAGACTGTTGTGCTGTGTTACTTGTTCTGGCTGGTAAATGGACAGGGGATTGAAGCTCTAATTTAAGTTTGCTAGACCCATCATGCAGCTGGTAAATGCTGGGATTCAAGTGTCAATCGAGTGGAATTCAAGTGTACCTTGGCAGAACTGGTGACACTAAACTGGTGATGCAAAAACAAGGACAGCCTGACTGAGGGAGACACAGGGAGTGCTGTGTAGGGGCTGTGCTGTAGGATGCTGTTACATACAGGTGATGTGATGTAGGTTGCTTCTCTTTTGGTAATTAGCTGTTGTGCCACCAAGGACTCAAAGAAGGTGGGAACTGGCTGCTTGGCCCTGCTCTCTCCTGATCCTATTAATTTGGGGCACTTATTTGCCCCTAGACTGTGCTACCCCAGGCAGCTGCCATGTTTTCTGCTATTAAAGCCAACCCTATATTCAACATGGTGTAGTAGCTTTCCTGGAGGTGCTTTAGGCAGTATAGGAGACCAAGAATTAAGTCACATTCCAGTATTTTCTTTTCACAACTCTGCAGAAGTCATCGGGCTCCCTAACCTTGACTGCTCTGCACTGCAAACCTCTTTAAGCCTCCCAGAGCTCACGGCCCTGGGCTGAGAAGGACGCGACCCAGTTTGGCAAGCACAGCTTTCACCCTGCTTCCCAAGCCTCACATCCTGACCCGCTGAAGTGCACAGTGCTACTGAGACCACTCACATCAGGGGGTCCTTGGGCACTGGAAGTGCCCCAACCTCCAACGGGGGGGCAGCTGCCACACCAGGGCAGGAGGTGGTTTCGGTGAAGCGGCTCTGGGCTGAGGGTTCATGGGCTGGGAGAAGCAAAGCAAGAGAGCACGAGAAGTGGCTCGGTGCCAAGTTTCCGTTCAGTGGGAAAGGAAAGCGAAACCCAGCGCTTCCCCGCGACACGGCACGGTACGGCACGGCACTGCGGGGCGGGACAGGATGGGGCTTTTAAGAGAGGAGCTCCGGGCTCCTCGCTGCAGGTTGCGAGCCGAGGCAAACCGGGTCGAACCGAGCCTGATCGAGCCGAGCTGAGCCGTGCTGAACCTACCCCAGCCGAGCCGAGCCGAGCCAAGCCGAGCCATGCATCTGGGCGCGCTGCTCCACCTGCCGCTGGCGCTGTCACGGGCGGTGCTGGCGGCGCTCCGAGGACGACTGGGCGCCCTGTGCTGGAGCCTGGCGCCTCTGTCCCTGCACCTGCCCCTGCCCCTATCCCTTCCAGGCTGGCGACGGGGACCGGTCCCCAGCCCCTCAGCCCCACCGGCCCCCCACCGGCAGCGGGAGCAGCGGGACGAGGCGGCCCCGACGCCCACCAGCGTCAATTACCACTTCACCCGGCAGTGCAACTATAAGTGCGGCTTCTGCTTCCACACCGCCAAGACCTCCTTCGTGCTGCCCCTGGAGGAGGCCAAGCGGGGGCTGGAGATGCTCAAGGAGGCGGGTGAGCCTTGGGGGGACAACTGGGACAGCTGGGGAGGGATGCACAGTCACCGTAATCAGGACCAAGTGGTGTCCAAGAAGTTATCCCTGTAACTGTCATGCTCAGGGTCCCTCTTAATATCGGGCACCGTGTTGGAAGGGAGCACTCAACAGGCAGTCAGGCTCACAGCAACTTTCTTTGGTCCTTTTCTAGGAATGGAGAAAATCAATTTCTCAGGAGGAGAACCGTTTCTTCAGGACAGAGGTGAATTTGTAGGCCAGCTGGTCCAGTTCTGCAAGGAGGAGCTGAAGCTGCCGAGTGTCAGCATCGTTAGCAACGGCAGCCTGATTAGAGAGCGGTGGTTCAAGAAGTACGGTAAGAGAAAATCAATGCACAGGAGTGCTGGTGTGGTTTGGGATCCTTGTTGGGGCAGCCTCATGGAAAGATGGGAGTCTTGCTGTCAGTGCAAGCAGGAGATGGTTTGTTTGTAGTTCATTGGCAGTACCTGCAAACCTAGAGTAACTACCCGTGAAATATTGTCAATTACATGATCTGAACAGATTCAGTCTGCTATATTGCCTCTCTGGTATAATACTGTAATAAAATAATAGCTCAGAACATCGCCATAGGGCTGGAAAAGAGAGGGCATGCATTTTGAAGATGCCACTGCTGTGGCTTTTGTGGTTCATGTGATGATTCAACAGAACTGTACTTGGGTGGCACTTGGTGACAGATTACAAGGAAGTGAAAATGGGTAGACTCCTGACAACTTTCAGCTAAAGAACTGACTATTAATCCATTTTTAAAACTTGTTTTCAGGTAAATATTTGGACATTCTGGCAATTTCATGTGATAGTTTTAATGAGGAGGTCAATGTTTTAATCGGGCGTGGTCAAGGAAAGAAGAACCACGTGGAAAATCTGCATAAACTGAGACAGTGGTGCCGAGAGTATGCTGTTGCTTTCAAAATAAATTCTGTGATCAACAGATTTAATGTTGAGGAAGATATGAATGAGCAGATCACAGCTCTCAACCCTGTGCGCTGGAAGGTAAGAAAGTGGCGTGTAGTGTAGGTTTTGTGTTCAGAGAAAGATAAGGAAGAAATGAATTTCTGGAGTTCTCTGCACCTCTTATAACCTCAGGCAGATCTCCAGCTCCAGCTTGGGGTGGTATTAGTGCACTTTTTCTCAGTATTGCATGGTGTTGAAATGGGTTATCACTCTTTCTGCACTTAAATGGGGCCCGATATGTCAAGAATATCTTCTGCTATGACATTTACACTTAGTTTCTCACTATTTGCTTCAGGGAAACAGGTGTACACACATGATTTTCCAGGAAAACAAACAAACAAAGAAAAACGTAATAAGTGAAATTGTGGTCCTACTAAAGGACTGTAAAGAAAATATTTTAATATTTTATCAAGCTTCTGTCCTACATTTTTTTTTTTCCCCTGGGGTTTCAGAGTGTGTTGATGGCTAAGGCACCTTTTTCTTCAAAGTCTCATCTGTATGACTTGTCATGTAGAAGGAAGCCATTCAGTAGACAAACTGTTTCATTTCTGGGGAGTTCTATATTTTCTGCAATTATCTGAAGATAGCTGAATTTACAGCACTCAATCAAGTTAAAGTCATAAAGGATACAGATTGACTTGATAGTCTGCAAGGCACATAGTACTTATGACATTTATAATATAGCCATACTAATTTAGGTTCAATCAGAAGTTTGTTTGGGCTTTGATTATCAGTGCCCTTATTAAGAGCAAAGCTGTTAAGATTTCTGTGGAAATCTGGTTAGAAGCCATGACTGTGTAATTACATTTAGAACTATGAGATGGTAATTTGCTAAAAATAAATCTGTGCTGTATCCTTTGCATAGGATTCACTTAATCACAGTTTCTATCAGTGTGGCTGCAGTTACAGAAAAAAGAAAGACATTGATACTGATGGTATTTGTAATGATGTCAGTCTGTTATTCTCAAGGCAAGTAAAGTCCTAGAATCTTACCAAGGTACTCTTTGCCCTCAGGTGTTCCAGTGCCTGCTCATTGAAGGGGAGAACAGTGGTGATGATGCCCTGAGAGAAGCAGAGAAATTTGTTATCAGTGATGAAGAATTTGAGCAATTTCTGGATCGCCACAGAGATATCTCCTGTTTGGTACCAGAATCTAATCAGAAGGTAAAATTGAGACTGTCCTGTCATAACTTTATTTTGTGGTTAGCTAGAAAGATTTCATGGAAATTAACACTTTTCCTATTAGTATTGGGTTAGAAGAGGTACAATACAATGTAGCACCTGGTTTTGTTACAGTGGAAGCCAAGATTTTTTATTTCCTTTAAGATTTTTTATTGAGCACGATGTTACTAATAGAAGAGTAAAAATTCTTTGATCCCAGTCATGTGGAAGCCAATGAAAATTCTGTCACAATGTCTTGTGGCCCTCTGAGTTAGGTGGATGTAGAAAGTATCAGCACAAAAACAGTAGAAACTTTATTTTCCACAACTGAGTTGTGAACTCTAAGCAATATCTAAAACCTCTGGAATCTTCCCCACCATGGCACGTGAGTCTGATAAGGTTGAATGACAATGTAAACACACTTTGTACCGTGTGCACATTTTCCTAATAGAGTTTCATCATGACGTTATGCAGTGTCATTGACCCACATGAAGTAAAGAGATCATCCCATTCAATGCTATATTGGGTATTGAGGAATGAGAACTGGTATTTTTGCCTGACACATCTTACTAGTAATTCTTTCCACAATAAAGCTGCATTTATAACATTGTCTATCTGAATTCCTTTGGATTGCATTTTCAGACTCCTTATTCACAAGGAAACTCCTTGCACTACTGCATTGCTCAGCATTCAGCTTGCTGAGCTGCCATCTAGGTTAAATTAGCTGCACTAAAAGACTTCAGTGCCCAAGGGTGGATTCCAGAACCTTTTAGATGTCTACAGACCCTATACAAGGCTGGAGGAAAGTTAAAAATTCACTGTTCCAAAGGTTTATGAACTGAATAAATAGTAAGTTTAGCCAACTTAGGGAATGCCTTGAGTCTCCGATCTCTTTCCTTTTCCTCTCCAAAGATTAAGACTCTTCATACATATCTTACTTCCTCATGTATAGAGAGCTCAAGCGAACAGTTTGGGTTGTCTTAGTACATAATACCCTTGTGGCTTTCCTTTCAGAGGAAAGACATCTCTGCTGACCTTAGCCTCAGTGAATAACTTGAGCAGTAAGAAAATGTCTGAACTGTAAGACTAGGCTGTCATGGGATACTTCTCCAGTCTTCCTGGTGAAGTTGTGACACTCAGCTGCAAAAAGTTCTAGATTACCTGATTAGTCATAGAAGGTAAAAGTAAGAGAGAACTGAGGAAGGAGAAGCTGTTCAGACATAACCTAGAACTTTCTGCTTTTTAAAATGTATTTTCCATTTAAGAAGTCCTACAAAGAAAAAGTAGACATCCTTCAATAAGTTTGGTTCTCTTTTCATGTAGTAGAAGATTCTGTGCTTCTCATTTCCATCAATTCTGTGTAGAAGATAGACACCAAATTGATCAAACAGATTTCTTGCGTTGCACAACAACAAACTCCACTAACTCAGAGAATATTTTTTCTTGGGGTGGTAGGGGGAGAAAGTAGGAGATGCCCAGTTAGCTGAGCAAATATGTCTTATTTCTGCTCTTGGTCTATTTCCTGGTGCAAATCTGAGAGCTTTTTGATTTGGGAGATTACTACTAATACACATTTGTCTGCATGGTCGATAAATAAATACCCTCACTAAAATAGTCATGTCATTTGTTTGGCAAATAACTTAATCATTCCAGTATGCAAAATAATGTAATTACTGCTGGTGTTGAAGTTAAGAGCAAACTTGAACGTTATTTAGAACACCTTTATCTAGTTGGGCACCCACATTTAAATTTGATGTTTAAGACGTCATATTCAAATAATTGCTGTTTAGTTCCTGTGTTGAGACATGCTAGTAATCCTGTCACTTATTCTTGTAAATTTGATCCAGGCTCACTGAAATAAGTAGGAAGACACTACCTGGTTCAAAGATTTGGATCAGGCTTTGAAAGAGTAATTGTTTGTCTTGTCCTTGACTTTCTCAAGAGTAGAATTTTCATTTGTATATTAATTTGTTCTTATTTTGATATATTACAGATGAGGGATTCATACCTCATTTTGGACGAATACGTAAGTCTTTGTTTGATACTTGATATTTGCATGCTGACACATGCCCATGTGTACTACAGTTATAACCAATTTAATTTACATGTTTACCATGTAGTACAAGGAATACATGTCATTTCTTCCCACAAACATATTGAGTACTGAATATAAGACTGTCCTAAGGAGGAGTTGCCATCAGGTTGCATGCATAATCTTGTGAATCTTAAAGTATAGATGTGTCATTGCTGCTTTCCTGTAATTTAAAACATAAAACTTGTCCTGAAAGTTAAGTTTCATAGAGCCTACTTATTTTACACGTAACTGAAGAACAAGCATTTAATCTTCAGGGTGTTTGGTATGGCTTTGTTCCCACTAAGATGTGTCAGTGCATCTAACCATGAGCCTCCAAGCCATCTAAGAGCTGTTAATACATTCTCATTGGCTTTTGAGGGATTGCAATGCAAGTTGTTTAATTCCGTAGAAACATTAAGCTTGTACAAATTAACTTTCTAACATCTTACCTATTGATTTTACAGATGCGTTTTCTAAACTGTAGAAATGGACGGAAAGAGCCTTCCAACTCTATCCTGGATGTTGGTGTAGAAGCAGCTATAAAATTCAGTGGATTTGATGAAAAGATGTTCCTAAAACGAGGAGGAAAATATGTGTGGAGTAAAGCAGACATGAAACTGGACTGGTAACTCAATACACTGAGTTGTTACAGGTGCATTCTGTAATGAAAATATGTGTGTATATGTGTATATGTGTATATGTATATAATGTTATTAAGTACAATATGGTATATTATACAGACTGATGTTCAGTGCAATCCTATATTTGAAAGTGTTAAATGTTTTTAGGATGTAGATTTTGTTCTTATCTATTGTTGGGTTGAACATTATCAACTACCTACAGTGTTTTCATATAAATAGATCTCTGAAATCTACTTACTGTTCCGTTGTATGAAGGACTTAAGGGCAAACTGTTAAGATACTGACACACAGGAAACAGTGTTAAGATAATAGATAAGGTGTGCTGGCAGGAAAACAAACCACAATTAAAACGTACAAAAACGTATAAAAATCTGCAGTTCATTATAAACAGCTATAATGACTGGCAAGTGGAAACCCCTATCTGGAAATGTTTTCTGCATAGGTCGTTATGGACAGGTTGTTGCAGTTCCTCACTACCTCACAAGAGGGCTAACTGGTAGGCCTTTGGAAGCAGCCCTTTTTCAGAAGTAATAGAAGGTCAGAATCTAGTTACCATTTTCTATAATAAACAATATATTTAGAAGGAAATCAAGATTAAAAAAATGACAGTTTTCATGCTTAAAGACTGAACTGTAAAAGCATCTGTTGTTTTTCTCCCTCTCCTCCATATACACATATGTTTTTTGCAAAAATGTTGGGAGATGTAATTTTCTCTGAAAACATTTTTATTTAGTCACGAGAGATTATTACATTTTTCCTAAAACTTGAAAGTGAATTTCACTCGATAACGAGCAACTTTTTATTTCACATTGGCAATGACCTTACTTCTAACAAATATTTACAGGGGAAAGAATGTTTGCATTTTATTCATAACTTCCTCCATTTTCCCTTTATCTGCAAATATTGATTTATTATTCTTTATCAGCCTCATACATACAGTTCTGTTGAAGACCTCCTCTGAAACGAATGAATAATATGTAAGATACTTCAGATGTATCTTCTCTTGAATACTGGCACTGTTACTCTCATGCTTTTTATTTTTTTAAGGCATGGTGTTGCAAGCAACATATATCATGTACCTTTCTTTTAAAGGTTACTTGGTTTTCACTGTTGGCTTGATTGCCAACACACAGATATTAAGTGAACCTAACTGGGCTTTCTGATAGCTATCTGTGATTTGAAGAGATGGCAGCACCAACATAAAATAGAAAATAGTTTTAAAAACCTACACAGGCAATAATTAAATATGCTGCCTGATTTCTTGGTCTTCTGACGATTTTATAGTATTATAATTACAGTTTTTCAAATGTATCTTGTCCCACCCCTCTAGAGTTCTGTATGAAGGGCACAGGAATGAACATTGCACAAAAGAGAAGTGAGCTGGCACTACTCATTCTTACTGTCTGCTGAACTTGATACCTAGACTCACGTGTTTAAATATTTGCAGTTCAGCACACATTTAATGTACAGTGTAGAGAAAATTACACTTTCTTTTCTTTTCCTGATTGTGTTGGTATTTTTAAAGTGTTTTTTCAAGATAAATGTTTTGTATTCACCTAATACACCTTCAAAGTTGAAAGGGAAAGCACTTAAAATAGGAGCTGCTACTTCTGAGTAGAAAATGGTGCAATCTCTGAAAATGCAATGAAAATATTTCAATTTATTATTCCTTCAGTTTCTATTTTTACTGTCCTGACTGTAAATTTACTATCTCAATGGTGCTCTTTTGTCTTTTTTGCATTTCACAAAATAATCACGACACTTCCAATACGTTTCAGTATTTTTTTTCTTGAATTAATACTAAGTGACATTTTAAATGTGGCCCACACACATTAACCCCACAGTCTTTTGGCAGCTGTTTCGCTGACCTCAGTTGGAGTTTTGCCTGAGTAGCAACTACAGGCAGCGCAAATTTGTGTAACTGTGGTGGTTGACTTCCTCTGTGTTCCCATTGCTCAAACGTTAAGTCTAGCATCTTCCTCAGCACTAACGCTGCATGATAGAAAAGAAGTATTTTCCTTTGCTGCTGGCTCAGTTCCAGCCCAAGGAAAGATTTAGTGCATCAATGTAGCACTAAATCTACCAGCTTGCTGCTTCTGCAGAAAATGCCAGCTGTATCGCAGCACACAGATGCGAGGCGCACAAACTCCCATTCAGAGCCAGAAATCCTGCCATTCTTCCCTGTGCATTTTTCTCTGTAAATGGCTATTGTTGTGCTGCAAGAGATCCTCTGTGCCTGAGGAGGAAGCTGCAAGATAAACAGAAAGGAGCTGAAAACGTGAAAATGCAGTGAATAGTTTAAATGTTAAGACATTGAAGATGACTTTTATCATAAGGCTCCTATTTCTTATTTCTTAAAATTTTAAGGATTTTACATTGCCTCTTGCTACCATGTGTAATTAAGGAAATGTTTCTGCTCTGTATGATACTGTTTTCCAAAGAAAATGCCAGTTGTGTACATTGCAAATGAAGAATTTGACTAAAACAATTTGACAACACATTGAACTTAATAGATAGCTATTGGTATTTTAATATGCAAAATTTGTTTTTGTGTGAAAATAAAAATAAAAAAAATGGCTGCAGCTTGATTAACCCATATGTATATATTTTAATCTGTAAACATAGTTCATGTTGGACTAAAAATTGATTTGAGGCTTTTATTCTGTACTTGGGCCTAACTTTCAGCACAGGACTAGAGGAATAATACTGAATTCAATAGGGCTACTCCCAGACTAAAAGATTACATGCACAGTGTGACCCTGAAGAGTCAGGATTTAAAGTTAAGTCCTGTAAACACAGATATGCTTGATTGTATTTTCATGTGTAATCCCATAGTACTGCATCTGAGCACATGCTAAAAATGCTGGATCAGGCAGTAACTTACATTACTGTTTACTAGCGTTATGGAGCTGTTTATATTTTTAAAATTCTTAGAGATGAAAATTTGGGAGAATGAATTGATTCAGTAAAGAAGTGAATATATCTTGAGTAATGAATAAAACTGTCATTTAAGATGCATTTTACAATGCCCACCTTTTCAATGTGAAAGAAGCTTAATGTATTTGAATGCTGATATGAATTTTTGAATTATACTGCCACATAACTTGTACTAAGTATTTTATATGACTATGTTGCACATTGCAATAAATGTTTCTGTTTGCTTAAGTTTGTCTATAATTTCTTTCTTAAAAAGAAAAAAAAAATACAACCCAGAGCCACAATAGCTGAATGTATGACTGCATTCACACGAGAGCTGTAATTCAGGATGAAGCCTGTATTTAGCACTGGGGTCTGCTTGCGCAGCGCCAATGGCAGCGTCTAGGCCGCAGTGGAGAACAATGGTGGTGATTCTCCTCGTGATGAAAAGCATTCGTTATGTGCCTGAGTGGACTGTGCTGTGTTGGGGGAAGAGAATTAAAATACATTGTGCTGTTCAGACGACAGTCATTACAAAAGCCACAACTGTCCATAAATATCCTGGGAGAAACAGATTGTCTTCTCTCATGGTAAATAAGAGAGAAAACCTTGTCAGGTTAGAGGAGTAAAGACAAGAGGCTTCTCAGGCTCATCTCCCTGTCTTTGGGTTGTGCTATGAACTGTTGTACCAGGCAACCCAAAAAGGCACTTTCAGCAGTAATTTATTGTGTGTGTGTTGGAAGTTTAGCATTTTTTCCATCTTGCTTTTGCCTTTTTTCTCCACATTCTAGTGTTGGGCAGGTGCCTGGGCGTAGAGCCACAGCCAGATGCTGTTCCCCACCCCAATCCCTAACCCCAGGGGTGCCGTGCTGCTGCCCTCACCCCTCGCTCAGGGGAGGGTAAAGTCTGTGTGGCACTAAGTCAGCCAGACACCTGCAGACCATCTCTTCAGCTCAGTGCTTCTCCTTTGTGCCTCCATGCTTTACAGAAGAAAGCCGTGCTAAGTGCATAAACGAACAACAGGAAAGCAGATGTTCCTTTATTTATTTATTTATTTTGGTAAATAATGCTTGCAAAAACAGCAGCTTGCCAACCAGCCGTGACCATCATGGTTTCCTTCCTTTCCTCGCAAGCAAGGCTGAAACCTTTCCTTTGTAAACCCCGAGAAGGTTTGTACATCTCTCCTTGACGCGAGCTGGGACAACCTGAGCCGCGACCAAAGGGGCCATGAGGGAAGGGCAGGAGGGAAGGACAGCGGCCCGGCACGGCCCGGCACGGCTCCCAACACCTCCGGGAACTCTCTCCCGGCTGCCAAGCGGGGAAATCCCCGGTATCCCCGCGGCCTCCGGGCCCGGAGGCGCCTGCCGGGGCCGCCAGGGGTCGCCGCAGCGGGGCGGCCGCTTCAAAGCGGGCGGGCGGCAGCAAATGGCGCCCGCCCCCGCCCCACCCCGCTCCACCTCACGCCGGAGAAAAGCCCGGGAGCGGCGCTCGCCTCACGCACCGAGGGGGAGACCATGCCTGGGGTGGCGGCGGTGGAGGAGGTGGTGGCGGCTCTGGTGGCGGTGCCCGGCCGCGGCTCCACGGGATAGCGCCGCGCACCTCGCCACCCTTCCCGGCCGAGGCTGGAGCGGCGCGGTAAGGGCGAGGCTGGGGGTGCTGCGGGGTGCCCCGCGTGGGTGTGTGGGGTCGGCGTGTGGGGTCCCCGCTCTCCCCACGTCCCTCAGATCCCTTTATATAAAGGGATCTGCTCGATCCTCCTCCGAGGCCTCCTCCGAGGGGGCGACGGGGACACGGCGTCGCGGCCCTGCCCGGGTGCCCCGGTGTCGCCGGGGGCTGGCTGCGGGACGAGCGCTGCGATCCGGAGGCGGCAGCCGCCCGCTGGGTAGTCGCGATAAATCGCGGGCTGCGACAGAGGGAGGGCTGCCGGCAGCGGTGCGGCTTCCAGGTAACGAAGGGAGTTCCTTGCACTTGCCTATTTTCTGTGCTGCGATTTACAGAAATGAGCTAAACCTCCGTGGGGCAGCCCGTGCCCTTGGGACGCGACAGCCACTCTGGGAGAGGGTTTAAAAAAAAAAAACAAACACACCCCAAAACCAGCCAAGCAAAGCGGCACGTGAATTGACATCCACAGCCTATGTTCTCAGGAGACGAAGTGTGCCATTTGGGGGGAAATTGTGGTGTTTGGGTCTCCGGGGTGAAGAAGTAGGAGTTGGAGGTGTCTTCTCTGGCTTTTCCTTCGTTCACTGCGATTAAGAGATGCTGTTGATATAAATGCGTATTTTTGAGGTGTCAGGAGAAACAATATGCATGATAAGGGTGCTGTCCCTTCAGCCAGTTCCCAGTGTCCCTTGAAACCAGCATTATTTTCGTGAAATATCAGGCCCTGTATCACTTTCTTTTTATATCTTCTAAAGAAGTGGAACAGGGAGGGCAGGCTGGTGGGAGAAGATGCAAGCTGCTTGCGTTTTCCCCCCGTGTTCTTGGAAATGCTCATTCCTCCCCTAGAACAAATTATTCTGTGTTCTACAATAAGGGTGATTTATAAATAGATCCGTTTGTTTGTATTGTTCGTGGTGTAGCCAAACAACTGTTTATGTTGTGAAATGGGATTGCTTCATTGCACATTAGTTTATCAGTGCTGACCCAGAAGTGGCTGCAGCTGAAGTTGCAATGTTCTTGTCCAGTGCTACTGGAAATTACATCAGTTCCAGTTGTCTGGTGATAAAACTTGTGGTTGCTGCCCTTTTCTTTGCCTTTGTGTATTTTCTTTGTGGATCTGACTTCTAGTGAAGGGTGTGGTGGGGAGAAGGAGGGAGTGTGGGGATTCTCAGGGCAGATTTGTGCCTTTAAAGAAAGTGCTTTGTTCGTACCTCGAAGGATCTTTACAGCATAGGAGAATTTGGATGACTGTCTCGTGATAATGTTAGGCAGTCAGTCAAACTGGACTGACTTGAAGTTTGTTACATACAGAACAGAAGCAAGTTTAAATGAAAAGGGTAGGGAGGGGAAAAACTCCTTTTGCTTAGGAGGAACTTGAATAAGATATTATTTTTTTCCCCTCGGGATGAAGTTCTGTTCTTTCACTCCTCTTTTCCCTGGCCATCATGTCTCATTATCCTCTTGTGCAATTGGAGTACTGGTCATGATGGGAAGAAACCATCTGTGCTTGAAATAAGAGTACGATGTTTCAATCTGATTTAACTTCTTTGATTGAGATGTCCTTTAGGTAGAATAGAGTTGATTTTTGTCCTTTCTGAATCACCTCGATTCCTATTCTAGGAGCTGCTAGAGCAAATCATGTGTTTATTGTGTACAAGCTATTGTAGACTTTTGCCCTTGAAGCGTAGTCTAGTTTAGAGTAGTCTTCATTACAGTCTGGACTTCACATATTTTGGCATTTTAAAGTGATAACTGGGGGGAGGGGGGCAAGGGGAGAGGAAGAGGTGTCTGTTTAACTGTTTTTGTTTTTAACACTTTTTTTCAAGAAATATATTCCATGTCTTTGTTACATTTTGTATATTTTTAAATTTTATTTTTCAAATAACTTCTGACAACTTTCCTTTCAGTTAAGCCAAAGGACAAGACTGCTGACTTAACCATGAGTTTTGGCTGCAGTGCCATACTGAGGGTATGAATGGCTTCAGTGTATCTGCTGTATTTACAAGAATGCTCTCATAGGCTGGCAGAAAACTGTTGTTTGCCCTTCCTGTGCTGATTCAGGGTAAAATAACAACTCCAGTCATCCTGTAGCTTGGTCTGTGTGTGTAGACCCTTTCTGCCCCAGAGAGCTGGTGTAGCAGGGGAGTCAGAACGTGTTAGTTTCTTGTTATGTTTCCTGTGGAGTTGTATTGATAGGCAGCTGTATGTAGTCTGTGGTTTGATTACGAGATTTGCCTTTAACTGCATGTCTTTTCTTATATCTTGAGGTACAAAAAGGAAATGCAAAACTGTTACAAAGCAACTCACCACTCAGTTTGGTTTGGTAATTTTGCTATGCACAGCTTAGGCTGTGGTCAGCTCTTCTAAAAAGAAGACAAGATCCTTTCCTATTTGCCCCTGAGGAAAGGAGCTCATAACGTTCATCTTTCATTTTCCTTTTGAAGGATATGAGACAATAAGATCATAAAGATACGTATTTTCTCCTAGTTCTGATGCCTGTGCAGAGCTGTTGGAAATACTCTTGCTTCTCTGTGGGAATGATTTTCTTTTTTTTTTTTTTTTGCTTCTAGTGGGAATGATTTTCTGTTTTATGATCTACATGCTTCGCATCGTATCAGAAATGCTTACAGTTCTTCTGCATGTGCAGTCAGTGGATACTCGAGCTGGCTGCTCTTAAAAGTTGGTTTTCAAATAGCTTGATTGTGTGCTGATGGTGATATTTTGGGGTGGCACTGCAAGTGGACTTCCTCAAAAAAATGAAGAAAATGAGGAACAGAGAAAGTGAAACAATGCCTGGTACTTCCTATTTACTGTGAGAAAGCAAGTCTTAATCAGATGGTTCTAGTCTTGCCAAGACAATGGTATTTCTTTTCTGTAGGATCACTTCCAATGTTTCGAAAAATAGCAAGTGGGCAGCGGCTTATTACGTTGCAAGACTTGGCTATTTTATCTTCCAAGTACCAATATGTGAGTTTAATGAAGCTACGTCCTGTTCATGCCGAATGGAAACAATTCAAGGTGGAAGAGGTGGAGTAAAGCTTACCTCATACTACCTTTTCCCACCATGTACATGTAATATCCAAGGGATCATCCAAAATACTTGGGGGTGAAGATGGGCCTTTCAGGTTGTCTGGAAAATAAGATTCTGACTCTGTATACTCAGGCATGAGTTCTCTTTTGCTGTACACAAGTGCTCAGTTTTGTTTGCACTGATCACAGCTTTGCTGCTGAGCACCTGGGTTTGGAGTCTTTGCATTTGCTTTTGAATTTCACTTGAGAAATTCTGCTGATGATCCAGTTTCTGGAGTGTGTGTATATATATAAACTTTTCCCCTTGAATTTCTCTAAACAGTGTCTGGAAGGGGGCTGATCTGGCAGAGCTGTCAATGGCAACTGAACACTGTCCCACCCCTGCTAGCTTTCCCAAAGCACTGCTTATCCTGATCTCTGGTGCCTTTCTCTTGCGCAGCACTTTGCCCTTGAGGTACGTCCCCTCTAGATTTGGATATGCTGATCACAAAGCTTTAGTTTTGCTGACCAGTGCAGGCTGGGAGCAGTCTCCTCCTGTGGCTGTTGTTGGTATGTGCAAACCATGACAGCCCCCTGGTCCTGGTGGGGTGGCAGTTGTGGCGAGGTCAGCGAGGCTGTGCAGAGTACCTCTCCTTGCCCAAATGTCCCCTTTTGTTGGGGTGACAGGGTTGTGAGGAGAGTGGCTGCCTCAGGGTGGTGAGTGGAGATGTCATAGTCTCCTTCATAGCCACCCCAATGTAGCTGCCAGGGCAGGAAACTGAACTGTACCTGAGCCAACACACCTTTGAGCTTGTTTGTGTATAGTTTCTAGGAACTGATGAAACAAATTCAATACAGCACTCTGAACTTGATTACACTGCTATGAAGGTGTTCACATCACAATTGCCTTAAGAAATATGGGCCTGATGTCTTAAGTAATGTTCATGTCCTCTTGGGAGGAAAATAAATGTTATTTAAATCTTTTTTTTTTTTCCTACTGCTACTTAAAGAAGGAGTTTTCTCTTAATTTCTCTACACTGATGTTGAGAAATTCATGCATCCAGACAGAATCGGAGCAATGCCCTGTGATTTGGGTGGCTAGGCTTACATCTTCAGTAAGAGCAATGAAAATTCAAGACCAAGCTTTTATGCATTGACTACAATATATTAGCCTGGCTTTCTAAGAAAACAGAGATTATGTATAACTCCCTCTGTGAATGTCTGTCTTTCACTGTAGCTCTTAATAACTTTTTAAACCTTTTTACTAATTCCAGTTACATTTGCAAGACAGGTAGAAGCGTATCTCCAGTGAAGCCACCAGTTGTCTGACAGTAGGCAGCCTGGGCAGATGGAGAGATCCCTGCAGAAGGAGAGGCTGCAGCCTGAACTCTTCCCATCACCTTGACACACATGCCTAGGAAACTGGATTTTGCTGGCTCAGTTCCTTAGAAAATAACTTACGTTATACTGCTGTTTTATTTTTACCTTATCTCAAATCAAACTATTACTTCCTCTTTGGATATTTTAAATATGGAAGAAGAGCAGGAATTTAATTTCAGTGTTTAGCCCCAGATTACTTCATAATACTGCAGAAAGTGCGTGATGGAGGGGACGGGACTACAACCCCACCTTTTTCTTAATTGTATTATAATGTACTTCAGATATTGTGCTTCTCATAATGTTAATTCCTTTTTGTTAAAATAGCTATTTTAACTTGCTTCCTCCTTTTGTTAGTTTTTTCTTGCAGTAATGATTCATTAGAGACCCAGAAGCTTCAAGGATTTTTGTAGCTGTTTTGTATAAGGACTGTTCCCAGAATGGAGCATGTTTTGTGATAGGACACAAACTGATATAGTTCAGCTTTATTTCCTTATTTCTCATTTGTATTTGTTTTGTGTATATATGGTCTGTTTATGCTGGTCTCTTTTGCTCACTGGTACCTGTTAAATACTTTTTCTTGTCTTCTGTTTCTTTCTTCATAGTAGCTTGATTAATGTTATGTCATCATCTTCCTTCACATACAATGTATTTATTGCCATGTGTTTGGAACCTAGAGGAGAAAACATCTACACATACTTTTTTCAGATTAATAATGCATTACTTTTACATTTGTGTGTTGTCCTTTCTTAACTTTGTGGGGAAAAGTGCTGACCAAAATACACATTGAGGATATGTTTAAGACGTGTATGATTTGTCAAGAGCCAATCCATATTCAGTTTTTGGAGAGAGGAGAAAACAAACATGCATACACGCAAAAAATGCAACCTTTCTTTTAATAAACCTCTTCATTTTTTTTATTCCTTATGCTCTTTGCATTTCTGCTGTATGTTGACATCTCAGATCTTGAAGTTTGCAGGTGATGTTTCTCTCTTCTGTAAATTAGTAGGTCATGTTTACGTCAGTGATTGTTCTGAATTTGTAGCTTTCTAGCAAAGATGTAGTGGGAATGTTCACTAGGTTTCACTCACAGCAGCAGGAAAGCTGGGAGTGGTAGGGTGGCCATGGTCACTGCTGCAGGATGCTTGTGCCATCTCCTATGAGGTGTTTGCACTCACAGCATCCTGAGGTCTGGCCTGGGCTGATCCTCAGGCCAGACTCGCCGTCTGTGCAGGCATGCATGCAGGGCTGCCTGGGAAGGTATGGGAGGGCTCCTGATGGATCAGGGTGACACCAAGCAGCTTAGCCACTGGGGTAAGCGGGTCAGGAGCCTGCTGGGCTCCAGCTTGCTCCTGAGGCCGCTGCTGGGGTCAGAGCCTTCATGCCACGGGTAGGCTGCAGGTGGAATAGAGCAGGCAACTCTTCTTGCTGACTGCTGAGAGGTGAAACCTCTGAAAGGCATTAAGCACAGTATGATGGTGACCTTTGTAGTTACTGCGTACCGACACCAACCACTTCCTAAGGGTGCGGCATGCGTTATCTCATCTCCAGCTCAGATTGTAAACAGTTACAAGCCTAGAAGTTCATGCTCTTCATCCGCTCATGTTCACCTGTAAGATGTAAGTTTATCTCAGGGTTTCAAGCTAGCTTGTTTATCTTCTAAGTGACATGACAATTGGTGGCCTTGGGGAATGTTATGCTGGGCGTGTTTGTGCTGTGTTTCTTGCACTAAGCAGTGCTGCTGAGCCTGGCAACTGTCCATGCTGTTGTTGGATCCAGTATGTTTGTTTGGTCCTACCCTGTACTTTGGAGCTATATGGCTGTGAGGGAGCCCATCTCCACCGTGTGATTTCATCCTTGTCTCTGCTGCAGTTCCTCATCTCTGCTGCTTGCCTGAGCAAAAGGCACCAGGACTTGGCTGGCATCAAATGGCTGCCCTTACTTATCAGACTTGGTGGTATTCTGAGTATGCAGTGCTCCAAACTTACCTCCTTTCTTCCATGATGTGGTATCCTGCTGGAACAGCAGTCTTAGACATGGGCTTTGTATAGATTTGTGTCTGAAAATCCATTCCCAAGTACTTCAGTGGCTGTTATTTGGGGTGAAGTATGTAATTCTTGCTTGTTTTCCCGTGCCCTCTGCATCTGTGAAGAGGCACGTTAGTAGGATGATAACCCACTTTTCTTTCATCTTTTGTTTCAGGTTGACATTGTTTGAAAAATCTGACTTGAGAGGGAGCGGCAATCTAGTTCTAGCTTCAGTTCACGTTGGATATTTAGTTTAAAATCAGGTTATGACAAATCCTTAGACGACTCATAAATCTGAAAAGTGTGATAGTCTTTTTAGCAAACTGTCAGTTAGCGCTAAATATTTTCACCAGTCATTTCACATTTCCATTAGCTCCTTAAACAGCTGAGGTTCACAGATTTGAATGGAATATAATGTTTATGGCTGTGTTCACTGCCTTTCAATTTAGACTACTGCTTTGAAGCTTTATTGTAGTTTGAGGTGGAAGTGTTTTCAGAAAGTTGATCATGTGTTTGATTTCTGTTGTCTGAAAGATCTGCATGGCTTGTTTTTTTCCCTCGTCCCCCTCCATAATTCTACTATACTGGTCTCCAGACCAACACTGGCCTGTTTGTTATCTTTCATTGGTAGAAATCATCCCATTTGAATGGGATGGGTTGGTGTAGCTGTAAATATCAAAGGAACAGAAATCAAAGAATCATGGAGTATCCGGAGTTGGAAGAGACCCTAAGGATCATCGAGTCCAACTCCTGGGTCTGCTCAGGACCACCCAAAATCAAACCACGTGTCTGAGAGCATTGTCCAAATGCTCCGTGAACTCTGTCAGGCTCAGTGCTGTGACCACTGCCCTAGGGAGCCTGTCCCAGTGCCCAACCACCCTCTGGGTGCAGAACCTTTCCCTTACACCCAGCCTGACCTTCCCCTGTCCCAGCTCCATGCCATTCCCTCGGGTCCTGTCGCTGTCCCCAGAGAGCAGAGCTCAGCGCCTGCCCCTCTGCTCCCCTCATGAGGGAGCTGCAGGCCGCCATGAGGCCTCCCCTCAGCCTGCTCTGCTCTGGGATGAACAAACCCAGGGACCTCAGCCGCTCATGTGTCTTCCTCTCTAGACCCTTCACCATCTTTGTAGCCTTTCTTTGGATACTCTCTAATGGCTTCATGTCCCTCTGATACTGTGGTGTCCGAAACTGCACGCAGTGCTTGAGGTGAGGGCTCAGCAGCGCAGAGTGGGAGAGTTGAGGCTGAGGAAGGGTTGAGCCATCACGTCCACTCATCGTGCAAATAAAAGCATTATACTTTTTCTGGCAAGCAAACCTGCAGCTTCAGGAGGGATCACTGGAAGGCAGAGCAGGGGCACTTGGGATTCCTGCTTTTTCCTCTCACCTTTCCTCATACAGCTTCAGTTCTCACCCCTCGAGGCTGACCTGCTCTTTTGATTGAAATAACTGCGTATTTTTCAGTGTGATACCATAAAATTCTAATCTTCAAGTGCGAAAGAAGGACAAAGATGGTGCTCTTCTCTCTTCTGAGTAACAGCTTTTGTGCTGCCCTAGACCGTGTTAACTAGAACTATCCCTCGGAGAGGGCCAGTGTAAACCAGTATGTGGATGTGCACATCTGTATGTTCTATCAAAGTCACCTTAATTAACATGAAAATCCACTTCTAAATATTTAGGGAGCTTTCATATGCGACTTCTTTAACGTGTGACATGGGAATTATCCACTGCTATTGTTTGATGGTTTTGAAGAACTTGGAATATTCAGGGTTTGATGTGAAAGAGGAAATTCTTGTTCTGTCTCAAATTCTTTGCAGTGAAAGTAACTTAGGGGAAGTAGGCTTAGAAAAATGAAGCGCAGTCCTGCCTGTGCGATCTTAAATGAGGACATGAGATATAGGCACATCATATTTTAATGCATGTACAAATGCTTAAGAGGGTTTCAATAGCTCTGTCTTCTGTGGTGCATCATGATATGCTTAGGGATTTTAAGTGTGTCAAATTGACTTTTTCTTTAATTTAGGTGGCTTATGCCATTTATAATTAATATAGACCTATGGTGTTGAGAACTCAGCAGGGATCAGAGAATGTTTTGTGATTTGCCTGAGATTTTTTTTCAAAATACCATGTTCTCATATTTCTCTAAAACTCTCCAGAAGTTTGCTTTTAATAATAGTAATAATAAACCACTTCAATTTATTTTCTTCTAATCAGCACTCATTCAGTACATTGAAACAAATGAAAAGAGGATATATTTTAAATAAGGATGGTTTGCATGAATTATTTCCTAAAAGAAGTACTTGTTGGTTTTTAATGTTGCTCTTTCCTATGGATGTTAACAGTTAACTAATTTAATGGAACTGTAAAAGAAAACAAGATGTGAGCTGCTCAGAAAAGAAGAATGCAAATACAGTTAAATAAAGTGGTTGTTCTCTGAATGCAGTATGCTTAGGCAGGTGTAATCTATTCTGGGTATGTACCACATATGCAAAGCACATAAATACAAAAAGTGGCTTCAGGGCAGTCTGTCTCAAAACAAACGAGTGTTGGGCATCTGGTGGTACGCATTAAAAGTTCGTGTACTTGAAGATGTAAAGACTTGAGTAGATGTAAATGAGTGAGCAGTGCTGTACAGCAGGCAAGACTGAAGTTAGTTCAGAGCCTTCTTGGATCGTCTGGTGTTAGCAATGGAGCAGTCGGCCTGAATGAGGGCCTTTATTGCCATGGAGTTATGAATTACAGCATTGCATACCATGCTCAAAATGAGTAACAGCATACACAGAGAAGGGGCTGTGTACTCTGTATACAGAGCTGTATTTTCCTTACCAGTGGTTCTTGTTCAGATCATTGCCATCTTCTTTTACACTCTCTCCCTTTCCCTGTGTTCTCTTGAGTCTTTGTCTGTGTAGGGGGGGTTAGCTTTTGTTTGCTTGGTTTTGAGGCTAAATATTAAATTTGAGACAGAAAATTAGAAGATTAATTCTATGTCTAACTCCTTTTACCATCAAAGGACCATTGTTCTCTCAACTGATACAGTGCCTCTGGTAAATGTACTGATACAACACAGACATGGGAAGAGCAATGACAGTCACTGTACAGTTTTCATCCTATAGCTGTGGGGGGAGTACCCCCAACAAAATGCCACTGCTATAGGGAATGTGTATTTTGGGATAACACTGTGCCACCAACTTCTGTTTTGGCAGTGCAGCTTCACTGCCAGTCCAGTTCTGTCCATATAGCTGTAGGCTACGTGGAATGCAGTTGTACTCCTGGTAAGATCCCATAGTATGTGAACAGTTTGAGATCCAAGAGAAATTACTTCTGTTCGCCTAGTCAGTTTCGTGTGCTCAAGTTTTGAGACAGAATGTAAGTGCTTCAGGGCTGCAGAAATATGAATCTATGGTACTTAAAATTTTCCTTCATAAAGTATCCTACTGAATAACAGTAGTATTGTGTTATATATTTCAAAGTGTCTGAGATGAGTAGCAGTCCCTCAGTGACTGGTTGTCGAAATTAGGTTAGGTTAAATCTGTGCAGAATTTTAGGTCAGCTTGAGGCTGCCCTTAAACAGTGGTTTAAGTGAATAATAGCTTTGAGGAGTATTTGCAAATGGAGGAAGAAAAACATTGCTTTATGTTCTCATACATGTCTGAAGGATGGTTAGAAATTTTCCAAAATTCAGCCTTTTTCTGCTTAATACCACTTGGTACTTCCATCCAGATCGTAGTCAAATTATTTTAATATTTCTTCTTAAAAAGCTAGACTACCAAGCCATATGGGAAATGCAAGTTTTTTCACCGCATTGTATTGCAAATGTTTAAAGTGACATGCCTGCATCTTCCTTTTTATAAGAATCTATACAATATCTCTTCAACTTAACTAATTTAAAGAGCATTTGGAGGGATTACAAAACCTTCTACGGTACAATAAATATGCAATGCTGATTTCATTATGTTAACAGTAGCTTTTAAATGTTTGTTCTTCACTGGAGGGAAAAATAAATATAGGGGAGACATCTTCCGTTCCAACTTCTTAATGAGCAGGTGTGCAGGGGGAGTTGTCTTCTCATGAAGGCTTAATTGTGTGTGCTTTCCTCTTGCACATATGGTAAACCTGGTAGTTAAAAACAAGTTAAGACCACCTCTTCTTATGAGTCTAAAATGACAAGGCTTCTTTTGTAAGTGCATCCAGGAGTTAGGTGAGTACTAATAGCTGTCACATTCAAAGCAGACCTGGTAATTAAATCTTCTGGTCTATCATGTTGGAAATTTATTACTCTTCCCTGTTTTCAGCACACAATATCTCATGTATTGGTGTGAATAGATCTATTAAAACAGCTTCTCTCACTACTTTGAGCACTTCTATCTTTGTGAAATTACATAGCTGCTTTCTGGAAGAAGCTTGCTAAAAGCTTCCCACGTGGGCTCTGATAAGAAAGCATCTTATTGTCATGAATCAGCTAGATGAATAACTGTTCAGCTGCGGTAGTCTGAGTGATATTTTACAAGAGAGAATGATGTGGAATTTGTATGGGGTAAAACAGAAGGGAAGAAAGGGAGGATTGTAGTAGGTGGGTGGCTTCAGACGCTGCTCTTGGGAGGCCATGGGAATTTCACTTCTTGACTTGAAGGACACACTGACACTGAAAACTCCTATATTTTTTTCTGTTTATTAAATTGTACAGTTGCATCCTGTTTACATGTTGCAAGATGTAACTCCTCTAGCACAGGGATCACAGGATTTGGGTTTGGTTGTGGCACTGTGCACAGCCATGGTCACACCCTGTGACCAATGCATTGTTCCCCGGCTCCTCCGCTGCCTAAGGGGGTGATTGCTGCCAAGGGGGTCTCATCTTCACCCTGCAATTCTTACCTTATTGACAGTATACGGGTGCACAAATGCAGCCTCCTGACAACATTAAGGAAGCCAGTGAGGTTATTACGTTTTGCATAATCACACATTGTCCCCACCATAAGTAAAAGTGAGAATTGAAAGCTGAAATTGTGCATATAAACTGTCACATTTCATACTCTTTCCCACGTGTCCCTAAGCTTTTGTCCTTGGACCCTGCGGCTACCGGGCCATGAGCTGTATCATCAATTCTGACAGAGTGGAGTGGAGGGAGATGAGTTTCACGGCCGTTCATGCCTCCTGGCTACTCTTGGCTGACACAAAAAACAGATGAACCATGGGCTGTCACACAAATATAGAGCAGATCCCACAGCCTTTCTTTCCGCATCTGTCACTGGTCCTGTGCTGAGCCTGACACAGGTTTTCTAATTCTGCCTGTCAGCTTGTGGCTTTGTACAATGGAGCTTTCTTGTTAAGAGAGGCATTACAGCATGTCAGCGAAAACACACTGGGTGAATGGAGCAGCAGCTGACTGGGAAATATTAACAAGTAGATGTCTGCGGGAAATAAACTGGGAATGAAGATGCTCCAGAAGGACTGGGCCTAGACCAGACAGCATTTCACAATTTCATTTTTTTTTAAGAAGAAGCCAATTATGCTGATTACCAGTCTGTTGTTCCCAGATTTCAAAGATAACTAAGCAGCCACAGAAACAGATTTATTTTTAATGAGTGAAACTAAATGTAGGTACGCAGGATGTTGCTGAATGCAGTCAAATTTCTTAGCGTAAAGTTTTCTGGACATCCATAGCACAGGAGACAGACACTTGGAAGGCAGGAGCTCTGCAAAGATTCAAGGGAACACAGTGGACATGGAACTCCATTTAAGTTACCACTGCATTGTTAGAAGGAGTGGAGAGAGGGCCAGGGATTAAATTATCTTTGGCTGGGATTTGTAAAACAAGTATTTTTCTCTTTGCACAGCAATGACAGTAATACACAAATTCTGCATCTGGTCCTAGTATTCACATCTTTAAAAGGTCTTTTTAAAACTCATAGGAGGTATAGAAAAAGAGCCACAAGAATTACTAGCGCCAAAACAACTCCTGTTAGTGATTTAATGGGGAAAGGATGAATTATTAACATCTTTTATTTACTCCTGCATTTGTATTTTATGGATCCATGTCCAGGTAGTTTTTGACAGGCTTCGTGTCATCCGAAGACAGATGCCTAAAATAGGTCAGATGGGTTGCTGTGTCAGGTGCATCTCTGTGCAATAGGGTGTCCTCCAGCACCAACAGAGCAATGTCATGGGGAGGGCTGATCGGAAATAGGCAGATGGTTCTTCAAACTGTAGTGAAAAATGATCAGAAGAAAATGGTCTGAGAAGATGATTGAAAGGAGTTTTTATTGTTTTTGAGCAAATTAAAACACACTCAAAAAAAAAAAGGAATTAAAGGGGTAAGGTGGCATGCAAGGAATATAATTTCTTTAGAAATACTTCTTAAAATCGTATTTCATTGGTTGAAGCCCAAGAAAAGGAGGAAGATTTTGAGTGTCTGAGTAAGTATTTTGTCTGTCTGACTGATCAGAAAGAAAAGACTGTTTTATGTATATTTATCCATGTTCTTTCTGCACGATTTAGGGAGGCTGGATCTCATTACATACAATGCTCAGCCCACAGGCTGGGTGACTGGCAGGATGCTGGCTAATCAAGGAAGAGCCTCTTGGGAAAGCCTTGTGTGGGAGGGGAGATAAGAGCTTTGTCTTTCTCTGTGTAGAGATTAACCTAGTAGCTGGGTATCTCCAGGAAAATGCCAGAGAGGAAGACTGAAATTTCTCCGTGGATACAGAGAGAAAGGCCTGCAATAGGAGGTAAATCCATGAGATCCCTCTGTAGAGAGGCTGGCTGAATTTTTGGGGCTGTAAGAAACAAACCCAGGAGGCTGTAAGAAACAGCAGAGCACTGACAAAAAGGAAATTGTTTCCTCGGGTTGCTCCTCCCTTTGAAAGACAGAAGTGAAGCATGTCCGAGGGAGGCAATACTGGTGGAGCTGGTGAATACTGGTTCACAGTAATAGTGGTAAGTGGTAAATAAGGTGCTGGCAAGAGGAAGGTTTTAAGAAGAGAGAGAGTCAGGAGACACCTGAGTCACACGAAGCTGACTGATGCAATGGCTGAGTGCTGGCTCGGACAGGTTTTGTGAGAAGGAAAAACAAGGGCTGGCAGAGGAGCTGGAAAGCATGTGGTTTGGAGCTGTAGGAGAGGAGCTCACAGGCATCCCTCACCCAACTATCAGAAGAGATGGAGCACCATATTGCTGCTGCCTTGACCAAGAAATCTTGTACTAACTTTTCTTTCCTACCTTCTTTTTTTCCTCTTTCATTATTTCTCTTTCTTCCCACTTAGAGAGAAATATAACTTGACTCACTGACTGAAGCTGAAGTAACTCTAAATGAGAAGAAACTATGGTTCCCCAAACCAGTAAATTGCTCTTCTCACCATTAGAGAAAGCAGCGGATCTCTTAAAGTGTCCAGACCTAGGCAGATCATGTGCCCTGGTAATATTTGTTAACCATATACAAGTTACTGTCTTGTTTTTGGTCTAGCTGGGAAATGTGTAACCTGCAAAATTCGGGTCAACAAGCTAATGCATCCAATGGGCCTTCTGACCTTCAAATCCAGGAAGCCACTTTCCTATTTTATATGCAGACATACCACAATAAAAATAGATATTTTTGAAACTTTTTTTTTCCTCCTAAAATGTCAGGAGAACGTGGGAAGAGGGCAATAATGTGTTTTTGTCATATTTGCTAATTTTCAAGCAAAACTTGAGGCAAAGCAGCAAGTAGGAGGGGAAGGTTAAAAAAAGTGTGGAGAATGTGCAGGAACGGAGGAGGGAACCTCCTTTTGGTGGCATAATGGTTATTTGAACAGCATGCTGGATGGCTCTAGAATGCTATAATGCGTATATACACACAGATGAATATATAAAAGCTCGTTGAAATAAGCTTCTTGTTGCCTGAGCTCTCAGGTTGTTCCTTTAGCTACTGATGTTTTTTTTCCTTTTTTCCAGAAGTATGGTAGAAAGTTTTTCCATATCACATCTGTCTCTAAGTGGAAAACAGTGTGGAAGATAAGAATATTGCAGAAATTAAATGCTCATTTTTCAGAAATTCCAAATGTTAACCTACATCTTGATAATTGCAACTATTTTTAAACAACATATTGTTTAATACTGTTTTGATTATGAAATTAAGAATATCACAATCATGTGTTTGACTATAAATTAATTCCCCAAAGCTGCTTTAAAATCATCCTTTATTATCTTTTTTTTTTTTTAAGTTTAAAATTTACTTACTCTGAGCATATAGAGTAACATTTGGGTAAATCTGAAAATGGGAAATAGCTTGAAGTGGAACTAGAACTGAATTCTGAATTCCTCCTCTTCTCTTGCATCTCATCATCTTTATTAAAATGCTCTGCCTACGGTCCATTTTTGCTCAAAGTAGTAGGCTTGTCTGTGTATGTGTATGTTGTCCTGGTACTGTTTCTTGGAATGCTTTGCTAAATGTGTGAAAATGTGACTTATTTCGTACACTATGAAGCCTGTGAATCTGTTGCTGGATGCAGTCTGTGATACTTCAGAGTACGTTTTCATGAAGTTCTGATCATGAGGACTTAAGCTATGTGAGGGGTCATAACATGTATTTTCTACCTTCAGGTTTAAAAGTGCATTGTATTAAGCATTTGTCTCATACCAGTTTGAAACTAATCCCATCCCATATACTTATTGAGCCAGAAAGAGTTAAGAGGTGAATTTCTGCCTTCTCTAAGACCACTTGTGCCACCGCACGCTTTTAAAAGCTCATTGACAGAACAGAGCTGTTAGTTCCGGTTTTATACAGTCAATCTAAATAAAGTCTGACCCTTATTTTTGTTTTTCAGGCTTGTCTAACTCTACCTTGAGCCAAATTCCTAGACTGGTTGGTGCTTTCTCATGGGATCCCTGTGACTGACAAAGGAGAGCTTGTTGTGGTAGGCGTTTGCATTTAACTGTCTTGACAACACTTGGCCTGGGCACAGACAGATGCAGTTTCCAATGCAGCCACTCTTTCATAGGCCTCTTAAGCCAACAAGAGCTGGAAAAAAGCTCCTGAGAGAGGGGTTTTTGGAGTCTCTGGAATTACTGATGTGTTCCCCCATAAAATATCAAAACCATGTAGCCCAAACTTCTACAGAGGACAGAATTTGTCAAAGTTAGTTTTTAGTTATAGAGCTCTAGAATAAAATGACCTTGTTTGTTTACAAAATTAAATGTAGGAAAAACAAACAAACAAAAAGCTTCATTCCTATTTACCTTCTAGAGAAATGCATGGCATAAAGAGAAACTTGTTTTGGTGCAGTTCTACAGTTGTCCTCATAGTATAGTTTTACCGTACTACTTTAAATAGTCTCATTAGGTTTTTATTTTTATATTGAGCTCTATAGCAGAGCCTTATTTGCTTTCATATGTGTTCCTTGATTTATTAGCTTAGTGTTCCACAATAATACCCTTTCAATTTTAATGAACAGTAATACTCTAAATAAGGAAACGGGGTAATAAAAAAGTGATTCTCTTTTAGAGATGGCTACAAATCTATATGTACTGATATCATGGCAAACTGTTGATTTATTTGATAAATGCATTTCCAATCAATGAAAAAAAGATGTAGCACACATGCTTATCTTGCCTACTAGAAGGCAATAAAAATTCTATTTCAATAATGAGTGTCCATTTTTTTTCTGATAGTGGATTGGAAAAAAATCATCTTGTAAATATCACCAGTGCCATAAGTGCTGCATTATGCTTACCCTAGTATGTTGCTATATGTGGAAATTAATGACACTTTTAGATTCTTCTTTTCCCTGAACTGGTAGTTAGCTATTAGTAACTTTCCATTTTCCTTAGCAATGCCACTTTTGCTTGCATGTATCTTTTGAAAATAGTATTTAACAGCCATATACTTACAGACTGGCAGACTTTCTTCTTTTTTTCCTTTGAAACTCATGTTCTTGGCTTAATCCTCAAACTGTAATAATGTTCTTGCATGACTTTTTCTGAGCACAAGAAGAACCTAGTGTGAAGAAAACATAACCATTTCCTCATTGGCTTGAGTTTAGCTATTGAGTTTTTATATAACAAGCTGAGTGTTCAGCTTGAGTAACATGTTTTAGTTTGAAGAAATGCTGTTTAAATGTAAAGCTTGCTGAAATATTTCACCTGGTGTTTTTTCCAGCTCACTTTTTTAGTACTAACTGAAAAAAAAGCTTTTTTTGTTTACCTTTTTACTAGCAGAAAAACAAAACAGGAAAAAAAATTAATTTGAAACTAGAATGTATTATTGTTTTCTGTACCTCTTGCTTAAAAAGGGGGAAAAAAAAAGTTGAAATCAAACAATTCTACTACTTCATTGCTTGGTATTTTAAAGATTTAAAACTTAAATGCAGAGAATTGGGATTAATTTCTTGTTTTCCCCTGAAGTTTGGACTGTAGATCATGTAACTTCATAAACTTTCATCTCACAAGTAATCACTATTTCTGTTCCCCCTGCTTCTTTTGGAAGGCAGTAATAGAAGCATCTGGTGCATCTCTACCACTCTAGAAACTTTCTTCATATTTTTATAATAAATGTATAATAACAAGTTTATACGTGTAAGTTCTTGTGGTCAATGATGAGTTTTAGGTTGGATAATTCCTTTCCTACTTTGTTATGCAGGTAGACCATGTCTCTTCTTGATCCCCGCATGCTAAGCTAAATAAGCTAAACTCCCGTGTCTCCTTCCTTGAGATCAGCTCTCCATCCTTCTCCTGTGAGAGTTCCAATATTTCATACATGCTGGTCTGCCTATGCATTCATTCCACATCACATTCTTATAAGCAGTTCAGTTTGTTCTGTTTATTTAATTTTCAGCTGAGGTCTTTCTAAAGACCCTTACAGCTCTCCAGGCATCTTACTGCCTTTTCTGAAATATAAGGGGCAAATTTTCTTGAAGTACTCTCAAGATCTGTGTCCAATCTCTTGGAAAAAGCATGCAGAAAAGGGCTATTACTAATATTTTAAAGGAGTAGAAACTACATTTTCGTGTCATTGTTCTACCAAATGTGAAACAACTGAACTTCAGCAATCTCCTTTGGGCTTCTGTGATCGTTCTGAGCAGCTCAGATCCATTGTGTTTTTCCATAGCTGAAGTGTGATTTGATTTTGCATCTTTCTGCTCCCTGCCAACCCTGTTTGCACGGAAATGGCTCTGAAGGATTACTGAAATGGAGCATATTCTGGCAGAAGTCTGTATTGGAAAATATTTGTGGCATACGGATGATCATGAGGTATTTGTGTAATGAACAAGAACATACCATACATAGTTCAAGCTATTAATATGAAGCAGAGGAGTGCTGCCATCTGATTTTTCTTGTCTAGCAGGCAAAAGCTCACTGCTCTGTCAGTATGATAGTAAATGTATCGACAGAACCCACTGATCTTCTCTAAGTATTGATCTTCCTCCCTAGACATCTAGAGAAAAGCTGTGTATTTTGTCTTTGGAGATGCTTTCATAGATGGAGCTTTGTAGCTTGCTTCTGCTCATTAGTGGGGGGGTTGAGAAGGGAACAGATGGGGAAAATTAGTTTGCCAGTAAAAGGCAAAAGTCTTCCCTAATGATCTGGTGTTGGCTTGAAATTGTGGAGCTTTCTTATGCAGTTGTTTATTTCTGTCTCATTGTCTATAGCCTTAAAATAGTTGTTTCATTTTACTGTGGAAGGAAGCAATCGCAATATTTTTGCCTTTGCCTCAGATCATAGAATCATAGAATATCCTGAGTTGGAAGGGACCCTTAAAGATCATCAAGTCCAACTCTTGACACCGCACAGGTCTACCCACAAGTTCAGACCATGTGACGTCACAGCAAAGATAAGATTTCCTCACTAGTTGTCTGCACCCCTTGTGGTATCTGAGATCTCTGTGCTGAGTGTACCATCATTTATTGGTGGGTGCAAAGTGTGGATGACTCAGCTCCAGTGACACATGCATAATTTGCATTATTATTATTATTATTTGCATCTTGTAGCCAAGCGGTGTATTTGGGTACTGCTGAATCCAGCTTGGAAATGTTGATAGGTAAAACAAAAGTTAGTGAAGATGTGACTGTAAAATGTCCACAGAAGCTAAGTATTGGCTTTTCAGCCTGTGACAGGAAGAAAGAACTGCACTGCAGAGGTGACAAACCCATTCTGTGGCAACAGCCACAAGGGTGTCTGAATTACAGTTCATGAAACAGGATGTAAAAGAAAATCTTTTTTTTTTTTTTTTTGGCCTTAGTCCACAGAAAATCTCTTCTGATAGCAAAGAAAGGTTTGAAAGTGAGAAATGACTTATTTTGGTATGCAAAATTTTAGAAAGTATCTTATATCAGATCATTTTAGAGCTATCTGTGTTTCTTTGTTTGCCTGGTTGTTTATATGTACAGGTTTGCGGTTCGTGCAAAGTGACAAGGAATAGTCCTAACCAGGCCAGGAGCTTACTCTTCAAAATTTAAAAACAAACAAACAAACAAACAAACACACTCTTAGTTCTTATTGTCACTATTGCCACAGAAGAACTTAGCATCCTCTTGAAATCAGTAGCTGTAGGTTGCATCTCTGAGATTTTCTTTCAAATACTGGAGGTTTTTCCCCTTTTTTTGTTGCTGTTTTTTGAAAATACAGCATTGGTTTATAGATGATGCAGATTGAGTAAGTTGTTTTGGGGATTCTACTGCATGCTTATAACTAAATTGGAGGGTTTTTTCTCCTTTTGCATTTTGTAGAACTGAAATCTGGCTGAAATGCTTGCTTTTGAACAGATGCTGTGTATGTGTGAAATTGTCTCTCTGAATAGTTTGTTCCAGGTACGTGTAAATGGCCACTTCTCTATTAAGATTGGATTGGAAGAGTTGGTGGAGTCGGGAATTGACCACTTTTTTCCCCTAGTAGTGAATGAGAAGGGAGTAGGGGGCACTGACTGCTACAGACACATAAAGCAATCAGGAAAGCAGTAGGATTCCAATACTTAAATGTGCTGGAATGTACTGGCAGTGCATGAAGTGGAGAAAGAGGCACAAGTCAAGACACTTGTCTGTTGTTGTGTATTTTGACCTTCATAGGGAAGAGTTAAGCAACCACTGCATACCAGTCCTTGTAGCAATTGACTGCCTTATGCAGAAGGGTCTTGTTGCTCATAACAAAGTCAGTTCCTGAGCTTTCATAAGCAGAACTACCATTTTTTTTCTCCTTTTAAATGAGATTCACTACAGCTGTGCTTGGGAAACTTTTTTGCCTCTTCCTAGATTCGGGGGTTACTCTAGGTCATCTAACTTTCTCTTACCATTTTTTTGTTCACTGCTAATGTATTGATACCATCTTTTTCCAAGTAAAACCAGTTCAAAAGCCCTCTGTGTTTTCTCTCAGCGTTATTGAATTTTCCTCCCATCCTGAATAGCTAGAAATTTTCTTCCTTCCTTTATGTTCAGTTGTGGTTTGCTTTTTGCATAACTCCATCCAGTTTCACTTTGCTACAGAATTTGAAGGTTGGGTTGAAACAGTCCCACAGGGTAAGAACTGCCCAGTAGGAAAGAACCTGCCAAAGGGCTTCTGCATCTCAGAGAGAAAGGATCTGTCAGCTTCATCCCTTTCCTTTGCCACTAAGGTAAAAGGCTGATTTACAGCTTGCCGAATAACTTTTATATTATTCAGTGGTCCTTTTAATGTCTCTATCTAATTGAGGTGTTGGTTTCCAGTTCTATAAAGGCTGGAATCGAAGGCAGAGGAAGCAGGAGGTTGGTGTCTGGGTCTGTCACAGGAGCAAGCTGAGCTGTGCAAGAGAAGGAGCTTTCTCTGGGTCTGTGGAAGTAACTTGTCCATGAACTTGGAGCCCTCTCAAACCTCAACACTTGCTGTTCCAAACAGAGTACTCACTTTTCAACCATACTTGCTTGAAACAAAACACAAAGCCAATCTCCCCAAAACAAAAATTTCATTTTGAGTATTAGTAGAGAAGGCAGGAGAGTACAAATTGTCTGTGATACAGGATGATTATATTCCCTTAGGTACTACATACCACTTTGCCTGCTTTCTCCATCTGCTAAGCCTCTAAATGCTGCTGGTGTTCCAGCATCCCACGCCTTCTGCTTATTTCATGTCATTAGCAGGTATTGGTGCAGTCTCCATCAACACAGCTCTTCTAACCATAGATTTGAATCAAGTCCAATTTGTTTCTGTGGCCAAATGTTGTGACCAGTGACTGGGGGGAAAGGTCTCTGCCCTTCAACCTGAATTCTGGTTTCACCACACTCTAGTACCCTTATTTTGCATCCATATTTTTAATGTATTATGATATATATATATATTTTTTTTTTTTAAATTATGTCATCGTTATCTAGCATTTTATAAATGGCTAGTTAATTCCATTCATTTGATAACTGCCACTCATTCAGAAACTGCACGTGGTCAGTTTATGCTTTAAATGCCTTTTATATCTTGTTTTTTGGAAGTCTCCTGGTCTGCATATCCTCCTCTCTTCATTGTTATCTTCTGTAAGGTTTTGCTAGCAGGGTTTAGAATTTTTTTTATTGTTGTTCTTGTAGAGTACAGATTAGACTACAAATATGCCTGTAGTTAATCAGTTCTGACCTAGTTGCTTTGACAGTCACATTCTCAGACAACCCATTAATTCAACTGCATGACATTAGCTATTAGACTTCAGGTGTTTAAAGCTTATGTAGCATTCCCTTGGCTTACAGCTGTAGTAGTAAGTTTGTTGCAAACACCTGTATGCTCTCTATTTAGAGCAGTGCTTGATATGGATGAAAGGAGTTTCCCATCTTCTCTAGGTTTCCCATCTTCTCTAGTGCTGTGGTCTTCCTATGTTGGTCTGCTCAGGTCTTCATGCTTGAAGGAGTTCTGAAACCCTCCGAGCACCTCTCTGAGATATGATGCTCTTGCTCCCATTTGTGCTGACTGCTGTAAGGGAGATACACTGCCTTTCTCTCCCTTCACTTTTGAGACAAATAATTGTTCCAGCTCTTTTGGAGAAGCAGCAGCCAGGCCAGGTACTCTATTCCTCCCTCATAACTTGTTTTTAAAATAGCACTGTGTTGCTCTTGAATCTGTTTAATTGATTTCCTGCTGGAAAGAAGCTAAAGGGCTATCTTCCCCAGTTAAATGGGGGCAAAATACTGCATTAGTAGTCAATGAAGGTCAACCAGGAATTTCATAAAAATAAATATATGATACCTTTGAGACAGTTGTTCTTTTCACAAAATATAAAAATAGGAATTCAAAGACATTTTAGTGTTCAGTTCCTTGCTTCTAACAGCTTTTTTCCTTCCTCTCTAGTTTTAATATGGACAAACAATTTAATCCTAAAATCATGTAGAGCTTTTAACTTCTAGCCAAGTACTTATTGTCCTTTGTAGGAGGGGGTGGGTGGGAAGAAGACAAAAACCTAGAGAATAATTTCAAGCCTGTGACAAAGCTTACTCATTTAATAAGCTATCTTTAGGAACATTAATAACCATATTTTTAAATGAAATTTCTATTATTGGCCTCCTAGATTGCTCTCTCTTGGTTGACTTTATTGTACCTAGCAATCAGATTGAATTTGCTACTAGGAATATCTAAAAACAAACCACAAAAGCTAATTTTAAACAGTGGGTTGCAACTCGTGTTGTTTGGTTTAGAACCTCTGGAGCAATTCCTCTCCAAATGCTTCTATTTTAAACTTGGTATGTCAGACAAATGTGGCTGCTCTTTCACCATCTCCTTAACATAAAACGCGATGGTGACCATTAAAGTAAATAGGAAAAAGCAACAATTACAGAACTTACCAAAAAAGATTTGTTTCTTAGTACAGTGGATTTACTTTAAATAGGGGATTATGTCTTGAGCTGGGTGGGTGGCGTGTGACTGTGTGCATACCATGGTACTCAGCTTGGACCATAGTGAACGACCTCATCTGTGATCTTCCCAGAATCTGAAAAGAGGGCAGGCTTCTGGGTTTTTTCTCCTGTTTGGTTTGGGAAAGCATGAGTTGAACTTGGAAAGCTTCCTACTATCTAAAATGCTCAACACGTGGCATCTGGAAAGCGTAGAATATCTTTAAATACCACTTTTGAATTCAGCTTTTTTTTTTCCAGTGAAACTTCGCTGTACTAAGTTTTTTACTGTATTTTTAATATTAAGATACTGTGTTTGACATGATCACTTACCTTTTTTATGCTGCATACAAAAGGAAAAACTACAAGAGTAAAACTGCTCAGACAACTCCGGTTTCAAAGATGTTTTCTGATACCCAAATGGATCTAGAAAAAAACACTTGTGATTTAAATTCAACTACTCATCCATTTTTTGAGGTGGGGAATACAGTATCAAGGGTATTAATTAATTGAATTGTTTCATAACTTTAGATTGTTTTTAACTTTGGAAACCTGTGGTCCATCGTAGCATGCACTGTGCAAACACAATAAAAAATAAAATATTTTTTCCCACAGAGGAGTGTACAGTTTGAGCATGATAATGACTATTCTGGCTATCCTGCAGTGTGGAGAGAGCCGACCTAATGTTAAGGTAGCTTGATTCCTGTTAGTAAACTGTTTGTCAGAGTGCAGAGCAACCATCTATCAGTTAAAATCCTTTTTAGAAGGGTATCTTTCAGGCATAACTTACGTTCAGGGTAAGAGGCTTGAGGTGGATGTTTTATGTAGGGAAAGGAATATCTAAAGAGCTATTAGCTGTTACTGGGTGGTGTTTTCATGCAACAAAATTCTGTGACCTTTCAGATAATGAACTGATCGCTTGGATGTGTAGGAGGAGCTCATTTTTTATAAAGTGGCTTAGGGAATGTATTTTCTTATGGATATCAATGCTTTAAATATCAATGTTTCTTCTTTATCTGAATTAAAGAAGTTAACAGAATTAAGTCATTAAAAAAACAACACAATATCAAAAGTCTCCTAAAAAAAGCTCTTCATCTGTTTGGCTGGTTTTAAAGCTCTTGTTTATAACCCCGTAGAATGATAAACAAAAACAAACAAACAAAAAAAAAGCTGCCCTAGAAATATTTTTTCCTTCTTGTCAGAATAAATCTTATGAAATTTCCCTTGCTTTATGCTGCATGCCAGATCTCTCTAAGAATAAGTACGTTTTGTATCACTGCACCCTGAGTACACTCTAGTAGTAAGCAGGTAAGCACTGCAACTTATAAGAAGGCTGCAGCAAGGGTGACATTTTGGTGCTCTTCTTGCCCAGAACCATGAGCTGGTAGAGGTCATGGATCCAGTAAAATGCACCTGGCATGCACAGAGCCACAACCCAACACTGCTGTTGTGAATATGCAGTGTGTGATACACGTAACACACCAGAACTGAGTATCACAGGGTGGGTTAGGTTGAAAGTATATGTTTCAGAGTGTGTGTGAATTTGGAGAAGGGGCTGATACGTTCTAGAAGAGCTAACAGACATCACAAAACACTTGCAGGTAATTTCCATCTTTTGAGTAGGCTGTAATCTTCACTAAATATCAAGCCTACAGTATAGTGAGTACTCTGCTCACATTAGGTGTTTTCATATGTATTAATTGTAACCTGAGATGTTCCCATGTGAGCAGATGAATTACATGGTATGTGGATACTGGAAGGGACTGGCTGCAGTCCCTTCAGCTTTCCTTTTCCAACAATGCAGTCACGTGTAAGGCAACGTACCTTTTTTCTTTTTTCTTTAACTGCAATTCAAATTAATTATGTGATTCAGATTGGTTATGCTGACATATCAGAAAAGTCCAACACCTATTTTTTTAAGAGCTGTGCTCAACCTTACAAAAACATGGAAAAAAACACAATAGCATTCCTCTACACATGTTCTATAACTCAAAGGTTTGTTGTAATTCATCAGTGCTTCTTGTCTAGACAAATCTAGCTTGGGGGGCCCTGAAGAGAACACTTCTGCTGTGGTGAAACTGCAGTCTTTCATTTCTTTCTGTATGTTTTTGGCTGTCCCAGTATGTCACTAGTTTGATCTCCTGGCCTTTCTGCTTCTGCTGTAGCAGATGTTATACGTAGTTTCTGCTCCATGCAAATGGGGTGCTATAGTGCTTCTGATGTCTGCAGCAAACAGGTGCATGTGTTATGCTGTAAAAATTGTTAAATGTGGGGAAGAGGGAAATGGGTGGGGTGGGGGAGAACTCAACCAAGCAGCAAAGCAGGAAGAATTACTACATAACAGCAATATTACTGTGTAGGAGTAGATCTGGGGCTGGTGTTGTGAGGTTGATGCATTGCTCCTCTGAAAAGCCAGCAAATGCCGGTTCTAATTCTGCAGAGGGAGTAGAGAATGGAAAATGTCTTATAGGCGGCTAGTGAACTGCTCATCCAACCCACAAGCCTACATGATGTGATAGGTACTAGCTGACACATGTGCCTGCAATATAAGTAAACTGAGCTGCTCAGTTCTGCAGCAAGTTTGGGGCAGAAGGGGTTACCGATAGCTTTGTATTCAAGTAATGTTCTAGTAATCACTAGTTCATGTTTTTTTGTGTGTGTGTAGCTCACACTGGTTATAGGAATTTCATCTTGATTGTGTGTGTTGAAGATCTTCCACAGCCTGTACTAAATGACTTGACTATCAGTAAGAAGGTAAGAGATTACCACATTAAATATCTGCCCTTAATCAGTGTTATTGCATAATAAGGATCTATCTATAGGTTCTATAGCTGTGCTGTCAGGGGCAATGTGAGTGACAGGTCTGTGTCCACCCGTGTGCAGGCTGAGTGTTACGTCGGGACGTGATTAGGAGAAATGAGTTGAAGATGCAGTTCTGTAATGTGCAAATGTGATATTAAGCGGACACAATCTCTCTCTGAAGGCCTTCAAAATTGCCTACTTAAACAATGAAAGGCAAGCTGTGTAGGCAATTATTTTTGAAAACCTCCTTCCTCAGGTGCCAACAATGAAGTGACTGTCTTAGACTGAGTCTCATCCTCCTCACGCTTAAGCCTGGTATGTTACACTGACATGGTAAAAGTCACGTATGCCATAACATCCAGTTCAAATCCACTGCATTCTGTATTATCTGATGACTGAAAGTACAGTTCTGGGACAATGTGATATGGTACAGTGGAAGCTGTTAGATCTACAAAGAAGCTGTCCAACTTCTAGCTATGGTTGGTGCTTTTAGATGTGGTTTTGAAAAAAGTAATTTTCCAGATAGCATTAAGTAATTATTGCATGGAATGTTTCCATGAAGATTTCCTCTTTCTATAAAGAATCATTCTCTTTTCTTGTATTTCAGCCATGTTTTCATATTAGCTCCATTGACCGTACGTGCTCTGTTGGGTCTTCTGCCACTTACTATTAGTAGAAGTGAGCTCTTCACAATCTGGGAAAACTCCCCGCTAATCTCTAAGGGGCAGAACTGAGTCATGAGTCTGGGAACTTGCTGTCAGCACTGGGAGCTCTGGAAATGCTGTATCTTATAAATATCTAACTGGAACTTGGTTATTATTCAGTCAGGGGGGAAAAAAAAAAGATAGCTGTAGGTAAGTTAACCAGACTCCGTTCCACTCTGAATGCGGTTTTCAGCTACAGGCTTATCTGCTTTAAAGCACAGTTGTAGCGTATGTGGGGATGGTACTTTGTATGTGTTATCTTACAGCAAGGATGTGAGCAGTTGTTAAAACCCAAGTTCCACTGTTAATATACAAGTGACAGACAATAAGAGTGTTTTCAGTGTTCTTTTTTTCATTCCCAAGTAATTTGTTTCTTCATCTGAGACTTGTGCAGCACTGGGCAGTGCACCAAGCATGCATTTTGTCATAGTTACAAGAAAGAAGACAATTCTGATTTTCTGTTTTTGGTGGAGACAAGAGAATTGCTCAGCCAGTCTCACTGAGTGTCTCAACTAGGGCTCCACTCCCCTTGCTCATATTTGCATTTTCCCAGTAATTTCACACATCTTTAAATGTGGTTTCTAGCTTGAAGTTTCCAAGGCTTTTCTCTTCCCTTCCCTTCCATCCCCCGCCAACTGAGGAAAAAACCCACAGAGCTCAAGCTTGGTTTGATTTGGGCTTTGTGTAAACATAGCTGTTACTTTTCTAGGGGAGTCAACTGTGGAGAAGAAAATCCTTGTGGTATGTTAAAGTTTCAAACTACTTCTTGCTGATTTATTGTTATTGTGGAGACAGCTCAAAGAAAGCACTAATTCATCAGTTCCTTGTAAGCAGAGGAGGGAAAGAATAGGAGGAAGTGAAAAAAGAGGTGGAGGGGGAAAGAGTTGGGGGGAACAGAAAAATGAAAACATGGGAAAATGCTAGGGGTGGGAGGGAAGGCAAAGAGAAGCGGATGGCTTTGACTGGGTGGTTTATGAGTTTCTGGAAAATAATAAAATGAGATGTAACCCTAGAAAGCAGTAGAATAGTCTGTACTCTTGTTATTACTGTTGCCTTCACAAGCTATAAAATAATTCAGATTTCTCACTGCCAGTTAGTGTCCTAAGGATTTTGCAATTGTGAGTTGCATGCCTAGGTTGCAATTGCTTTTGGTTAGAACTAGTCTTTTTTTCATCTTACCTCACTTCTAGACCTCTTGGAGGTGAAGTCTCATTGGTTTGCCCCAGACTCCTTTCATTTTGGGTGATTTCAGCCCAGCAACAGGGTGATTTCAGCCTGTGGGTGAGAATTGTCCTAAGATTTGAAGTATTTTAAATGCAGGTGTCTACTGGGTTGCCTTCAGCTAGTAGTATAGTTGTAGCCAGTACAGCCAGCAGCACTGCTAACATAAGTCAGCACAGACAGAAGTAGGCACCCACAGCCCGTGCCTATAATGGGAGCTTAGATAGCTGGAAAACATACTGATATTTTCACTTCACTATGTTAATATGGAACAGGTCTTAACTGCATGCAGAGCTGCCTTTTGTGGCTGAGTGCTAGCTTCGTATACCTCCATGTACCCATGCATGAATTATGTTAACAAAGGTGGAGGCTACAAGATGCAGAATACTCTGTAAATCTAAACTTAGTAACCATCTGCTTTCTTTCAGTATAAGCAAGATCTGTAAGTATTCAGTCAGGAAAATGAGTTGAACTGTTTCTGATTTTGTCTTCTGATAAGCAAAAAAGTCAACAGGATGTTGGTCTTACACTCTGAATGTCTCCTGGTTGTTGCCAGCATCTGTTGAAATGATTATATATATCGCAATTCCTTTAAACAATGATACCGCTTTAGTTCTTGTCAACTGTCAGTGGGGAGGGAGTTTTTATTCTGAATTCCCATCTTTCTCTGGTCACGATGCTTATAAATTGTTCCAATCTGTTTGATCTCAGTCAGACTATCTCAATCATGTAGCCTTTGTTCAGGTTTGTTGAAACCTGGGGAGAAGGTGAACAACAGCGTGTATAGCACGACTATTAATATGGAGAAAATCTTTCTTATTTCCTAGATTCCCTGTGCAGTGATTTTTCTAACCCTAGAATCATTAAGGTTGGAAAAGACCTCCAAGAACATCTGGTCCAACCATCCCCCTACCACCAATGTCACCTACTAAACCATGTCCCTAAGCACCACATCCAACCTTTCCTTAAACAGCCCCAGGCACAATGACTCCACAACATCCCTGGGCAACACCTTCCAGTGCCTAACTATGCTTTCTGAGCAGTTTCTCCTAATTGCCAATTTAAATACCAAATACTAAATTTAGGTAAATACTCAAAGAATTTAAGCACTTCAACTGTTAATGATTTAATGACTGGTCTTCCATGCCTTTGACATAAGACTTGGTTGTTGCCACAACAATTTATAGGTTGTAACTTGATCTTGGCTGTAGTATTCAAAGGCAGTGGCTCATGGCATTAAAGTGGTATTAGAAAACAGATGGGAGTTCTTAGTGAGGGCCTAATGGGTCCATGACTTAAAGCAAACAAATGAGATGGCCATGCTCATTTTCTCCAGAGCAACATGTTTGTTGCCAGTTTCAGATCCAGGTGATGTACCTATGCTACTGTGTCAAGGCTTTCCCTTACTATTAGGGGGAGATTTTCCTCCTCATGGTGGAGGAAGACACTTAAAATACACATTGTCTTTTCTTAGCTGTTTCAAATGGTCTTGAGGCATTGTCTCTGCTGAGATAGTGCCCAGAGCAGAGGGTCTGTGACTTCCCTCCTGGGAGATGAGATGGTGCAAGGACATGCAAGCTCTGTCCTGAGGTGCTCTACTGCCCCAGGACTCCTATAAGCTTTTGGATAGCAAACATCAACAAGATAAATGAATTCTGAGCAATGTTCCTTAATATTATGACCTCTCTGTCCTTTTGTTTATGTCATCTTTTTATAAAAGACATTTGGGATATTCAGTGTTGGGGGCATATTACACTTCAGTTGTTATTGTACTCTGTATGACAAAGTACACTTCTGGGAACAGGGAGGGAAAAAATCCTTTTATCTCTGTTTCTGCTGTCTTTCTTCTCACCCCTTTTTTCTTTTCATAAAATACATTTTTTTTTTTTTCCCCACACCTTTGAATTTTCCAGCTCATCCCCTTCTTTTCCCTGACCACAATTTCTTTCAGATGGAATCCAGTGATTTTTTTTCCTTTGAAAAATTTTCACCACTGTGTATGGGGTCTGAATAACAGACACACCCAGTTTATTTCAGGTTGTTGCTGCTTGGCAGTGCTTTGAGAAGCCACAGCAACACCAGAGCTGGTGACAAACAGAGGAAGATGCAAGGTCAGAAAATTCTTTGCCTCTATCACATGTAGAAGCTGTATTTTTCAAAATAGATGTTAGGCTCTTGCACTCTGAGGCACTTCTGTCTCAGCTTGCATGTGACTATCTTTTAGACAGAAGATGAATTTCTGGGATGTCTATTTGTAGTATTCTTTAGAAGTCAAAGCTTATAAAAATTTGTTTTCTGTGTTTGTCTTTATAATGTCTATTTCTCTACACCCACACATGCATTTGATAGGCAACACTTGATATACATCCGTAGATCTACAAGTTGTCTGATACCTTTATAATACTTAAAACTTTTTACGGTCTGTGGCATAATCAAACCCGGTTGTTAAATTTTTCATTGTTTTATGCCTTACAATATGATATCTAATTAGTCAGTAAAAGCAGGGGGAAAAAAAAAAAAAACAAGTCAGTCAGCCGGTTTAGCAAAGATTATGTTTTTTTTTGAATTGCCCGCTAACTCAGTGACATTTTCCAGGAGTAGTTCAGTATATTTTTGCATTCTTGGTGCTATTGTTCAATAGTATTTTTCACTAGTGACAACCATCCTGGTCTTTATCATTTTTCTTGGACATTGGCGTGTCTGGAATATTTATTTTTATATTTTATGTATATACTGTAGTATGCATATACATAAGTATGTAAAATATGTTTTATGTTTGTCAGAAAGGTAAAACAAACACACTCAGTTGCTATTTGTGCGGTGGACCTCAGTCCCTAGAAAAGATCACTTCAGTTACAACTTGACCCAGGTTTCCCACATGCTCTGTTGGCTGGGAAACTGAAATTGCCTACAGTGCTCTAAGTTTTTACATAGTCTGTTTTTTCTGGGCTCAGGCCATAGTGTAGCTTGAAGATAAGAATAGAGATGGTAAGCTTAAAGTTGATAGGTAGCCAGTGTAAGGAATAGAGGCCATAAAATCATAGAATATCCTGAATTGGAAGGGACCTACAAGGATCATCGAGTCCAATTCCTGACTACACAGAGGACCACCCCAAAATTAGACTTTGTGCAAATACTTCTCGAACTCCAGCAGGCTTGCTGCTGTGACCACTGCTCTGGGGAGCATGTTGCAGTGCATGACCACTCTCTCAGTGAAGAAACCTTTCCTAACATCCAACTTGAACCTTCCATCACAGCTCTATGCCATTTCCCTGGGTCCTGTCGCTGTCCCCAGAGGGCAGAGCTCAGCGCCTGCCCCTCCACTCCCCTTGTGAGGGAGCTGCAGGCCGCCATGAGGCCTCCCCTTGGCCTGCTCTGCTCTGGGCTGAGCAAACCAAGTGATTTCAGCTGCCCCTCATGTGTCTTGCCCTCTGGACCCTTCATCGTCTTTGTAGCTCTTCTTTGAACGCTCTAATAGTTTTCTTTCTTATATTGAGATAAAACTGTTAAGAGTGTCCAAAGGTCAGGTTTGAGGATTTCACAATACACTATGCATTGACAAGATGTTCTGTACAAGCTGGGGCTTCTTATGTGTTGAAAAGTTATGTCATAGTGCATCAGTAAAAGGACAAACAATATCCATGGGATGTGCCCAGTAAATTGTGGATCAGATTTAAGAGTGAACCTTACGAGTTAAGAAGGCATTTGGCAGGACCTAAGAGTTCAAGGAATGTAGGCAACAAACCTCTGGAAGCTGGTCACCTCTAAACATCTGTGCAAGTCTTCTGTGTGTTGGTTTGCCTGGCATCATGTGGAGAGAATTATTCTCTACCTCCTGTGCTCTTTATTAGGATTAAGATTTAGATGCAGACAGTTAATGCAGTGGTAGACACCAGTAAGTAACTGGAATTGATAAGAGGGCCACTAATTCGTCCTGTTTACTTTTATTATCATAAAATCATAGTGGGTGAATTTGGCCTTATCAGAAAGCCATTATTCAGTTTCTTTGTGTCAACATTAACAAAAAAATTAATTTATGTCAACATTAACAACTGTCGACATTAACAAAAAATATTTAGTAATTAGTTGATTCTGTCATGAGGGTTTCCTCCATATTTTCCTAGTTATATAATCCTACTGAGTATCCTTGGAAAAGCAAAGGAACAGAAAATAACAAGCTCAAACCTTGTGAGGAAGAAACAACTCCAACTTGCAGGACCCTTTGTCAACACCCTCAGCCACCAATGTCTCTCATGTCAACTAGTTTCTGCTCCCTTGTAGGCATTCATGGGCAGTGAGGTATAGTTGTGGCTACCTAGGGAGGCTCAGAATTGTTTAGGTCCCAGAGTCAAAATATTCACTTAACAGATGTGGCTTCAGTGCTGGTTCCAGACTGCCTTGCTACAGATGATTTCACATCAGAAATGAGTGGTTTTTTTCCACCGAAGTAAAATATTCAGAGAAACTGTACTATAGCAGATGTTTGATTCTTCCTAGCAAGAAGTATAGCCTGGATTATGTTAACTGGAGTTATTTTGACAAAGAAGGGCAATAGGAATGAGATCCATTTTTTTTAAATCCTATTTAAATCCTTTCCTTTGACTTCTGAAAGAGCTGTTTTTCATCATGCTGCCAGTAAATTCAGTTAAGATTAAGAAAAAAACTAAAAGCAGGTGACTTTAAGTGTACATGACTAACTGTCTTAATTTAGAAATTAAACCCATCCCTGATCTAAAGCTTAAACTTAAATTCTGTTGAAAGCTCTATTTTGAGTCTTGCTAGGTGAAAAAGACCCACCAACTGAAGCACACAGTGGATGACTATTTTATTCATCTGTATTCTCTAGTCATTTTTTTTCTCACCTAGCCGGTCATGTATCTGTGAAGTGTTAACTTGATGCAATTGCAACTTAACTCTACAGTGCCATGAAATATTTGACTCAACAGTGCAATAAAAATCCATATGGTTTTATAACTTGTCAAATGACTTGCACGGAAGAAAATGTTGCATTGTCTTTGCTTTCACAAAATTTTTCACAGAAATTTATACATTTTTTCTGTTTCACAGTGTTCATTAATTTTTTTTTTTTTTTTTTTTTACTCTTGGAAAGAATAAATTTTTCTGCTCTTGGCTTATCAAAGATCAAATCTTTCATTTGTTCTCAGTTAACAGTGTAGTCTGTAGGCGGCCAAAACCTAGGGAATTACAGGTCAGGAATCCAGTTTATCTTCACTTAAGTCATTCATTATTTTTCTGCACAATAATTAAACAATTGTTTCCCTTCTATAAACATCTTCCAGATGGAACAACAGACACACTTCAAATAAGCTAATGTGTTACAGCAACAAGATTTAAGTTGTTTCTATATTTTTATGCAATGATTCCCCTTTCCTGTGGACATAACGCATGGCTGCAGAATAAAATTGTCATTATTCAGGTTGCTGTCTATTTATGAAAAGAAAGCTCTGAACAAAAGATTACATCAGCTGTTTCCTGTGACTACTGTTCCCTGCTTTTTGGGATGCTGTTATAGAAAATCCCACTCATTCAGGAGTGGAATTGGACTGTAGCTATACCTTTATTAGCTATATTTTCAAGGGCCTACTAGCAGGTGCTCAAAACTTTCTAATGGTTGGTGCTGGGGAACTGGTGTTCTTAAGCATGAAGGCACTCCAGTGTATATTTTTCAACGTCTTGTTCCTCTATAGCTCCTTGCAGTTGCTCTCTCTTTCTCCTTGCTGTTACTTTACATCATTCTCCCTGAAACACTGCACATCACTAGAAAGTATGAGAATACAATCTAAAGCTATAAAAAACATGGCTATGGAACATTAGGAGTCTTTATCTTTTATCAAAATCATCTATTTTGACTGAAGATAATTTCTTTTCTGTGATTTTTTTTACCTAAAATATATGAATTATCCCTAATATAGACACATCTATATTAGTCATCATGATGTAAACACAGAAGCTTGTTACTGAGTTATGACAGTAAGCTAGATGATCATGAAGCAAGATAAAATCTCCTGCTTTGGAAAACTTAGTGTTTGGAAAGTCTTAGTGTTCCTTTACAGGGATGTCCAACAAAGATGCTCTGCTGGAACATGATAGCTTTGCATGTCTTTTCCAACGCTAAGTGGCAGATCTCTTGACCCTCACTCTAATGTTACCAGTGACAGTAACTTCCCTCTCCCCCCCAGCCTTGCAAATGAATGTAAGATTTCATTATTAAAAGCAAAGACTATTTTTAATGTAGATTTAGCAGATCTAAAAGCCTGTGCTCTGCTTCCATTTGATGCTGTGGTCATATTTTGCTTTATCACCATGGCTGAGTTGAAGTCATGGATTAAAGTCATGGATTACATGCCAACTTTATTGGGTAGCCAATTTCTGCTGGCCCACAGGATGCCACCTTGAAAGAAGTTGCACTTTGCTTCATTCTTGCCTTGCCAGGGAAGACAAAAAAAATAAATGTTTCCCATTGGGATGTAATTGCACTGTAGATGTGCTGCAAAAAAATGAATTACCACAGTGATACCAGTAAGCTTCTGTCAAAAGTCCTAGGGAACAGGGAACAAGTGTAAGACTTGGAACCAAAAGGTTAATGCTTTCCCCTATATCATCACTTAATTACAGATATTAAATAAGCATAAAACTTCTTTTGGATGGATTTCATTGTATATTTGGCAAGCATTTAGTCTGAATTGTGTTAGATTTTACGTCTTTGCCATAATGCTTGCTAGTAGTTTGGTCTGCCTGACACTTCTAAGTGCACCTGTAACTTACATTTATCTCTCTTCATTGTTCATCTGCTGGTTTCATCTGCTTGCTGCAATAAGCAACAGATGTGCAATAAACTGGGCAGGATGAGCAAAGGACACTCGAGCTAATAGAAAACAGTCGGGTTGGGTGTGTTTGATCATTGCTTCTCAAATACTTCATAAGTCTTTCTGTAAATGTCAGATATACCAGAGCTGGGAAGAATAAAAAAATTAGCTGGTATTTTGTGTTAAATTAAAAAGTAGTGGGAATTGACAATAAAGCAGCAGTCTAATAGCCTCCAAAAGCTTAGGCTTTAATTTGTATCATGTTGGACTTTCATGTTAAAGTCTCAGAAAAGACTGCACAGCGCTATTCTTATTTTGTGACCTGGAGCCATTATTCGTGTGCTGTTCTGCAGGACTATTTCATCTGTTTCCTTCAAAACTGGGGATTTTACGGGTGTTTTCAGAGAAAGGGATCCAGAGCATCCCTGGATATAGAGTTGTTTAATTTTTCATCTATTTCCCTTTCTCCCCCGATGGCTGCACTAAAAAGAAGTGCAGTTAGGCTCTGATTTTCCGGTGTCCTTGATGTACTTTAAGGGGCATCTTCCAGTGCGTTAGACTGAATGGAGGGCTATTGTAAAATCTCCCCTTTGTTTCAGAGAGTTTAGAGATCTTGGTGGAGTCATGTCCACAATGAATTAAATAGCAAAGACTCAGACTTCACAATGCTTCTTTGAACTCTCCATGTGATTTGTTTGGGGACAAGCAGCCATCTTCTCCTGAATATCTACCTAAACCTCATCTACAAGACAAGTCATATTTGCTGCAATTCTGGAAGACTTAGGAAGTTCACAGATAATAAGGCTTAGATATTGCAGCTCATGTCAGTGCCAAAGATGGGAGTGGGAGCTGTGGTGGGGGAAGGGAAAGCAAAGGTGGGGGAAGGAGCAAAGGTGTGATCACAGTTGGGCTGCAGTAACCTCCTGTGTGGGGAAAGGTAAGAAAACAGCCAATTTGGGGAAAGGAGGTGGTGACGTAATGTGGACCTCCTAGCAGTCTTTGGATGTGAATTTCCCACTTCTGGAAGGTCAATGTCACTGTGACAATTACAATACTAGTAAATATCACATTAAGATTGGGTATGCTACATGTTACCCTAGTTGTTTGTGGGAGTATTTTTTGTTTTGTTTGCTTTTTCTCCCCCATATGTGTAACTTATAAATTAGCTATCTTCTTTGTGATAATACATTTGGTATGTGTGAGGTTATTTTCCTTCTCCTTAGTCATTTGACAACTCTCCATCTGGACCCTGAAGCCTAGGATAAAGATGCTCTGCTTAGTCCTATCCTATTGCTGTCTTGAGGGTGATATAAAAGTATTATAGCCTTTTTTTATAGCACATTTTTGTGTTATTTGTCCCAGTTGTTTGCTGCTGCAACAAAGCTGTGCATTCGGCATAGAGCAAGCATTGAGAGAGGAATGCAGGCAAAGAAATGCTGAGGATGCTCAGAATATCCATCGTTCTTTCTAAAATTAACTTAGCAAACTGATCAATCTGTCATGCTCTTAGGAGCAAAAATATCTGGCTCTGTGAGGTGCAATACCATCAGACTGGAAAAGGGTCATAATGGATGCTTGGCTTATGGAAGACACCTAACAAATCTTGCCTGGGTAGCTAGAATGGGGGAGATTAAGGAATGTATTTTAAGCAATGGGTAATCAGTGTCAGTGAAAGCAAGCTAGAGCTGAAAATAACAAGAATTGGGTATGAAATTTTATGTACGTAATGTCAGAGACAAGTCTGTGACCTAAGGATGTGTCCTGATGTCTCCTGATATTTTGTCAGTGCATAGCACGGCTTTTTCCTTCTGCTTGCTGCATGTGTGCTCTGGTAGGCAGGAGATGTATAGCCTATTTTAAGTGCCAACACTGCCCAATTAACCATTGCTACTCTATATTTTTTTTATTTTTACCAAATAGCTAGCAGGCAGTAACTGATGATGGGGTTTGCAGTGGCAGAAAAGTGCAAAGTATCAACATAAGGAACTGGTGAAGTATCTTGACTTTTGCTCTGTTTTTCAGACTGCTCTGCAATGACTACAGCAAGATATAGGCCTACCTGGGACTTGGTACTTGACCCACTAGTGTCCTGCAAGCTCTGCCTTGGTGAATATCCCGTGGAGCAGATGACAACAATAGCACAATGCCAATGCATCTTCTGTACCCTGGTGAGTTTGCTAATTTTATTTATTTATTTATTAGGCATAGCTAGCAAACAATGCACAATTCTTAACTGCAGAAATTATATGCGTTTCTGCTGAGTCGGTTTCACCCAAAGTGTTGATGCGGCACTGGGCATGAATACTGTTGCTACGTGCTTGACATAAATACCAGCGAATCGACTTTTCTGTTTTCCTGTTTTTTTGCTTTTGTTTAAAACAAAAAAAAGACTCAGCGATTTAGTATACCGCTGTTTACAGCTATGTGCTTATGTGTTACTCACATTTCCTTTGCCTGTTTATCTGTCTGCAACTTGGATTTTTTCAAGCCATGAACTTGCTTGTTACTAGAAAAATAATATATTAATGATTTTAAATTCATTGCATAATGTTTTAATTTCATAACATTATTTTTTTTACTACTATGTTGCACAAGTACATGCCTGGAATAGCACGAACCTTGGCTTTTGAGTAGAAAAAAAATATAAACACAAGTGTAGTGTACAGTAAGGGTCACCCTTATGGTAAATTGGTATTGCTAGTTAATGGACAGAGAAACAAAAGTAATAAGTAGTTTTATTTCCACTTGTTTGAATGAAAATGGTAGATCCTTTAATTTTGCAATGGCTACAAGTACACCAAAAACCTTGTAATGATTCAGCAGTGGAAAGTAACTTCTAACACCTTTTTTCTAATGTTGATGTAAGGATTTCTAAGTGATCTCTTTTTTCTTTTTTTCTTCTAGAAATATTACCTTTTTTTAAAATGCATTTATTTCTGATGGTTATTGAGAACGAAGGTATAGGGGATTACCAACTAAATGGAGAGCTCCTTTTTGTTGCTGTGTGAAAATAACAAAAAAGATACAATTCAAACAGCTTAGTTTCTTATACATGCAATATTCCAAGAAGTTCAACTTGTCACAAACAACTTTAATGTTCCATGGGAAAAGATACAGTGAATACACAGGCAGGTAAACAAATAGTCTTGTTGCAAATGCTATCTGTCCAATTAAATAGTAAACATTGCTTCATTATGCACTTTGAAAGGAGTGTTTACTCAAGCATGCAAAAGCATATAAAATAATAGGCTTCACGAAAAAAAAAACAAAACAGAATAGCAGGCTTCATCCTCTTTACTGCACAATGTAAGTTCTCATACTTACAGCTGGGTTTTCTGCATCTCTCCATGTTACCTGGATCTAGACAATATCTTAATTTCACTCTTTTAGTAACCCTTAAGCGATAGCAGCAATAACCCTTAAGCAATAGCAGCAAGACTGCATTACCAGATGCCTCTTCCTCCCCACTTTGTTCCTTCTAATGCTCCCTGCCATCCCTTACCTTCCATTTCTTCTTGGTGGAACCATGCTTACATCTTTCAAAATGGCAGTAAGAGTAACCTGTTACAGATACTAAAAACGATGTTGTAGCCTTCACTGATAACCTGTTATAAGTAAGCTTATCATGGTGACAGTAGTTTCTTGTCTCCACCTTCTGTTCAGCTGGCATCATGAGTCCATTTTTTAACACCCATATTTGATTGTATTGAATAATTCATTTAGCTTTGACCTCCTTAAGAGAACCAACACATCTCTCTTGTCTCAGGATTTGTATGACATCTATGTTAGAGTGCCCTCAAAAGCTTACTTGCCCTGAAATTTTCTCGTGAAGTAACATGAAAGTAAAATTACCTTTGCTTTCACTGACTGGAGGTAGGGAAGGAAATGAGAATCTATCTTAATCATTTGAAGGGGTAGACTATAAATCTGTGGTAGCCCAGGAATTCAGCATGACTGAACCTTAAGTCCTCAATCTCTACCTTGTGAACAGGTTAATAAATTGCCTAAGGAAATACTCCCGAAATGAGTGAGGCTAAAGATTGTTTAACCCATGGTGAAGGATGAGTTTGCTGGCTGTGCATGGATTCCTCCAATGGTGATATTCCATGTTTTTGGAAACTTGATGTTTCTGGAAGTCATCATTGCAGTCTTCAGTATGAATTGCTGTTTTGTAAACAGCCAAATCAGTTACCAAACATGAAAAAAATCCTTTTGACTTGAGACTTTGGATGGAATCTACATACAGTGGATTCAATACGTTATACTAATTCAAGTGGAAATACACTTAGAGAGAAATTTGCAGGGTTTTGATTTTGATGGATCAACTTATTTTATGTAAATATATAAAACTTTATTCTAACTTCTTGCTGTAAAAGATTGGAGATAAATGGTGACCTCTGCAATGATGTGAGAGAGGGAAAAAAGAAAAATGGATGTCAGTTAAAAGTATGAAAACTATTTTTGCTACAGCTCTTGCTCCTGGCTCTAGTCCTTCAGTCTAAATCTCAGCAAGCTGAGACAGTGTTAGTATGTATTACAAAGAGATCTTTCAAGTGCAGTGCTACTGGTATGCAGACAGAATTTAGATCACCTTGCAGATTTCTCAATCCTATAATATTTCTGTCTGCAATCCTTTGCTCCTTTATAACCATAGAAGTACTGTGGTAAAGATCTCATGAAGGATTGTCTCTTCCCAACATTTATACAATAACACAAAATTGCTATTCAGAAAGATAGAATGGGGGCACTGTTTCCTTCTGCTGCCTGGCGGAGCTGTGCATGGATTGAATAGAGCTGACTGCCACTCCTCTGCTGATAAGGCATAGAAGCTACAATTTCCCATCGTATTATTTTGCCAGTTGTGGCTATTAGTACAATACTCCATTATGGTTTTTATTGTTATGATTGTTAATGCATACACAATGCTGTGAGCTCTCTCAGGTTTTGTCCATCTCATCCATTAGAAATATACCTCTTGTTGGACTGCTCAGTGTACCAGAAGAACAAAAGTCTAGAGAACAGAAAGGAAAACAAGCTATATGCAGTTGGCTTCGGTTTGATTGTTTTCTGAGTATTATCAAGGGATAAACTAATATCTCTGTCCTCTTGGATTCACATCAACAAAAAGGGGAATCTTAAGCATGCTTTTAAAATTTTGGTCCAAAATGCTTCAGTGTCTTGCTTTCTATTAAGTCACTTTTTCTTACTAAGAGTTTGCACACATTACGTAGCCTTAAATTTCAATACAGTGTGTGTCTTGGTAGTTGCTTGCCCCAGGAGAAGTAATAGATTGTTGCAAGTTTTGCTCAGAAAGCTTTTATAATGACACTCATCTCTTTATGTAAGGAAATGGAGAGTAAAGCTAACAGAATCACTTCTTTCTTTTTGTTAGACTTGTATTAGTTCCTGCATCAAAATCCTTGAGTTATTAGCCCTTTGCCTGCTTTCTCGGGGGAAGCAAGAAGACAACAAGTTTAGTTCATTTGCTGCCTGAGGTTGTGACCATTTTATAATCTGATGACATTCTCATGTCCTAAAGGACAGGATGTTCCCTTGGTGTGTTACAGATTGTATATGTGCTAATGTTACAACAGGTTTTTGTTCCATTTAATCAATTAGCTACTTGAGATCTGTTCAGTTTCCAGATTGTGTGTGTGTGCATATATTGTATACAATTTAAAAATAAAGCATACAGATAATGCTAAATGTGTTGCAAGTACAGTGTTGCTACTACTTTCTCAAGCCTGGCTAAGCGCTTCTTGACTTGATGTCAGACTGTTCAGATTCACTCGAGACTTTATACTGTGCTGATCATTCCAGTACCAATGGTTTCATTGTTTTCCTTTCTTACATTAATAAATAAATAAAAATGAGTCAAGTAGACAGTCCAGGGAAACAACGAGCTAAAATAAATATGAAGTCTTTGAGAGAACTTACCTTTGTTGATAGAAAAATCTATTTTGGTCACTCATGCAATTCACCTTGCTACCAATAGAAAGGAGTGTTATTCAGATGTGAGATAAAGTCCTACAATTAGAAAATAAACCAGCAAGTCTTATATTAAGACCTACCTTCTGCTGCCTGTTAATTACTTCTTTTTGGCCAGCTGTAGATACGTGTATTAGCTTTGCTGTATTAGGAGTTAGCACTGCTATGCCAATTTTATCTGTTAGTAGATACTCTGATTCTTATCCACAGGCTCTGCCTGAAGCCATTGAGGCAGCTGGCTCATCTTCCCTCATACTTTAGGTGACTCCCGTCATTTGGTTTAACTGATTTGAGTCTTTTCTACGTGTATTCTATCTCAAGGAGTGTGTCAGTGGGATAGTGACAGACTGTCCTGTTGTCACTGGTCCCCTTTAACCAGGATTACTGTGTCTGCCTAATCTTGACTCTACACATCTGCTTAATTCTAGTCATTTCTCAAACTAAGCTTCCACGTAGGATGAAGACCTGAATGGAAGGGAAGATTGTACAATAAACAAGGCAAATGTTATTAACCTGTCTGTAACTGGTAGTAGGCTTTTTTTTTTTCTTGCTGCAATTGACTGGAAGTATATAGAGCTTTGCTAGAAAGATAATAAAAAGTAAGGTTTACTTAATGCTTTCCCTCACTCCAAACGAAGCAGCTTCTGCTTTCCCCAGGGCAAGACAGACCAGGAGCAGAGTGGATGGGAGCTTGGCTGCCTTCCCTTTCCAGCCACCAAGAGCTGCACTACTCACTTTGATACAGGAGGGAGGGGAAAAACAAATGGCTTGTGAGTTTTCTGTAGAAATCCGAGTAGTTTTCTAGCAGCTGTAATGTTTTCCTGTTTCCCAACAGCTTTTGGCAAAGCTTAGAGCTTGCTGCTTGTTCTCACTTCCCCCAGACCTTAGCAGAGAACTGCTACCAGTCTGGGCATGATGGTGTCAGAGGTCACTGGTCTTTGCATAATGATTCACATGGCAGTCCAGGTTCTGACTCACAGGTGTTATAGTGTCAAAACTCCCTGCTTCAATAAGAAACTGGCCCATTTGCAGAGTAATTAACATACAGTTGGGAACTGAAGAACCCTGAGTGAAAGCTGGGCTTGATCCAGAGCCTTTAGTTCTCTACTCTCTCATGTGTTGTTACTAAATGAGAGAAGCGTTAGTTGTCTTCATTGAGATGTGAGAATTATTTCTTTATTGTTTGGTTAATGTTTTGCATGTGAAAGTCAAAGGTTCTTTGTGCTCCCACTCAAAGATATCCATTCTGTTCTTAAATTAAAAAATAACAAACAAAACCACAGCTTTCCTCATACAACTATATAGGGGAAGACTTTTTTGTTGTGTTTATATGTTATATGTGTGTCTATGTAAGTAAGCACATTCAAAAAAGCAGTTCAAAGCATAGACCAGCTGTAAGTCTTCATTTCATTCCCATTCTCAATTAAGAAATTCAACTGGAAACACACGCTTGTATTTTTGGTTTATTTTGTTACTGCTGCTTGGTCCTGCTATTTCTATGAATTTCAGGCCTCAATTTCTATGCCTCAGATAATATTAGCCTTATTCTAACATTTCTTGTGCTGAAGAAGTCAGTAGGGCTTCTCTTTAATGGATATTTCTCACTGGAAATACCTATATCTTAATGATGCATACATATATTTTTTTTTTCTTGCCTCCCCTTCATTTGTTGACTGATGGCCATATGGTGGCACATTCCTGTACTCAGACTGGCACAGTTGTACGCTGATGCAGAGGGGTGGTGCACCCGTTACAGTTGCTTGCATCAGTTGAGAAGGGTGTTCAGTGACTGCTGTGATATTAGAGTGAACTGTCAATGTACTTGGATAGAGGCAGAGCCAAAGCAGCAAAGTCTGCCCTGCTCTCCACAGGAAAAATCAGCAGCACTAACTACGGTGACATCTGTACCAAGGGAGTCTCTGCTCTGGGCTGGCTGTTTCACAGCCTGAGATTCTGCCAGCTGATGGGAGCACAAAGACTTTTATAGCTGAGGGAAGGATGCTCAGATGGTTTGTCCAGAGATGTGGAAGCATCCAGGTTGTATGCATCTTCTACAGCTAAGTGCTGCTTGGCCATCATCCATGGGCAAGAAAATGTGACTGGATTTACGCTTAGAATATAGGCTGTAGCAGGGCTGCAGAGCAGCTGGGTTAGTCTTTGAAAGCTGAGAATGCTGAGGGAGGAACAGGTGTGTACCTTTTGCAATCTGAACAAAAAAAATGTGTTTAAAAAGAGGCCAAATGTGCAGCACGTAGAGAGGCAGGAACCCTATCCTAAACAGTTTTTTCAAATTACTTTTTACTTTGGAGATAAACATTTGGTGCCTGTGATGTTACCCACCTCTGGCCCTGGCCAAAGTCCTTTTCTCAGTGCATGTTTTCTTACTTGCTGCATAGAAGGACAATATTGGGCACTAGGTATTTCCCTGTTGCAGAGCTCTGGAGGGCCTTGTAGTCTCCTGAGTGAATTTTTGTGTGCCTGTGTAGTGTGATTTTTGCCGCAGAAGAAAAACAAAGGATATAAAGAATAGCCCCGTGTAAGAATACTGTTATTGCTTTCAGATAGTAGATTTGAAGTATCAAGATAAGTGACTGTTTTCTCATCTGATTTATTAAGGATGATGAGTCAGCTACAGGATTAATAAAAAATTGGGTTTTGATAGTCAGGATTTCTTTGAAAGTAAATTCTTGGCTCTTAGAAAATGTCTAGGGAAGTGGTAATGATCTACTGAAGTTCAAAGTAGAATCTCAAACATCAGACATCTGTCTAGTGTACATCTGTCTCAGATCTAGATGGTTTGTGAGGTTGTGTATAGATTGTGTTCTTGGATTTGGTCAGTAATAGCTGACAGTATATCTAATAAATAGGAAAAAAAAAGACTCCAACCATTGAGTGTATGCCTCAGATCTTTGTGATTTAGTGTGTGTAGATGTCTTTCAGTAAATCACTTATCAACCAAATGGGATTAAGGTGGTACTAAAAAGCCAGATTGTAGATTTGCAGTGGAGAATTGTGCACAGGGGAACAACAGTGCAAGAGTATTTTGAAGCTGAGCCTGTGATTAAATAGGAATAGAGCTGAGCAGGATTATAACTACTGCTTTACAGGAGGAACAAAAAAAAAAAAAGACTTCATAGTAGGTTGGGAAGAAGCTTAAAAGCTCTCCAAGAAACCTACCACTTTTTCTTCCCTCACATGTTTTCTTTTCTAAGTATACTACTGAAATTTGGTGAAGTGTTTTTCTCTTTCCATAAAACACTGATTGAAAGCACCAGATAACCATTCCTGTTCCTTTTAGAAGGATGTATACAAATACCAAGGAAAGTAGCATATAGCAGTAATAGATGGCTACAGGAATTCCTACTCTTCAGGAATATGAAAGCCTCAGGCTCAAAAACCCTAAGCTATCATCCTTTCTTCCTCTTCAGAGACTATCCCAGCTGTAGGCTGTTTATTTTAGAGGAGTTTTTCTTCTTGAAACCATTCAGTTTTGCTTTCTAGAAAGACTTTCCACTTAGACAGTTTTCTTTGGGGTAAAGCTCTCCTGTCCAGAGTGCACTTGCTGTTGAGATAAAGGGAATGGTACTGATACTCCAAGGGTATTGGCTGCCATCTGAGATATAGATACCCAAATTCTTCTTAATTTCTTTTTTTTTTTTTTGTAGCAAGAGATACTCATTCACTCATATGCATGCTACCCCTTCCTGTCCCCAGTAGAGGTTATTTGCACATTGCATCTCTATTTACTAGTTTTTAGCTTTGGACTAAACTAGTATTGCATCACATTACCCCTGAAGACTTGCTCTGTGTCTGCCAGTATAAATACCTGTTCACCAGACAGACTGCAGAATTAGCTTAGTGGAATTAGCACAGAGCAGTGAAATAACCTTGGTATTGTGCTGTCTTCCAACAAGAAAAGAGACAGCCTTCTCTGTATTCATTTATCATCAACGTAAAGAAGAAATCCTGGAATGCAGAACATAAAAACATTTTTAAATACTTACAAAAGTAGTTGTTGCAGTGTATTTTCTCACATTTCTTATGCATTGTTATACGTTCATCATGTGGATTTTTAATTTTGGTTTAGTAGATTTTGAGCACAAAAACATTTGTAGCTACAAAACAGGGCTTTTCACTCAGTATTCTTTCACATTTCCTTCTTTCCTAGAATGTTAGACAAAAAGGAATGATCACATTCATCTAGCCTGATGTCATTTGTAATGTAAACCATAAAATACCAGCCAGCGTTTCCTGTCTCTTCCTGTGGTTGAATGCAAGTTTACATAAATATATAAATATGTGTGCATATATGTACATATATTTAGAGAAGTTCATCTAATCCTGTTTTAGAGATGATAAACAATTTGCTGAACTCTTAGTAATTTTAGTAATTACTAACTCTACATGTTAATAATCATCTTACTTGGAAACATTTTCTTATTCAGAATAAACTTTCTTCCCCGTATTATTTTCCATTTCCCGTACTTGCATTGAAATTTAGGACAACTAATCTTAGAATCAGAATTTCTGCTTTAAAAAATAGTAACCTCCAGTGTTAGAGAAAGCATGTCAGCCCTTACTTGTGTCTCTGAAGTGGGATTGCAAAACTAGTGATTGTCAGCCCAAGATGAAGGATTATTTTCCTGGCTAATATCTGTGAAAAATAGTAAGTGCTTTTATCCAACTTTAATATTAAACTTTTACCAAGTGTTTTGCAAGATTTTTTTAAGGACATAGTGTACACTAGGTTTCTTTCCTTTTATTTTATTTTATTATTTTATTTTATTTTTATTTCCCTTCAATTTTATCAGTAGATCTTGATTTTTGTTGTTGTTGTTTTTGTTTCTTTTAAATGTGTTACCAATATCAGCATACAGCATTTTTTGTGAAGTGCATGTTTCATTTTGGGATGGGCTGTCTTAGTGCCAGCACTAAAATACATTTAAAGCTTTAAGAAATAAATCAAATGATATGGTGATAATATATTTGGCTCTGCAGTCCTGTCATGCTTTTTGGCCTTTCCAAATCCATTGACTTATTTATAAAATTTCCCATATGACTTGGCACTTGCATCTGCAGCATTAGCATAGTCAGAAATATGCATTTTGAGAAAATCCACCTAGCAGCTGTTAAGAAAATAATACAGGATAATCTTTTTGCCTGCCTAACTCTCAAATAAAAAATGACATCTCGAAAAGACATTTTTTGTTTCCTACGATATTAGCAATAACATGTTCTTGACAGCAAACTTGTTACAACTTATCCAAAAAAAAATATACTCTTCTATTTCAAAAAAATGAAATTGTTCACCAAAAATATCTTCAATTCTTTCTAATTTCATGCATTCTGTATTGCAAACCAAGGCCTTCTCAGTGAACGTGTTTTTTCTGCCGAAGTAGATGGTGCACAAATGGTGCCCCATGTGGAAAAAAATGGAAGTAAGATTCCTTATAATGAATTATGGTGTCTTGAGTTTGGTTTTTCGGGTGTCAAAAAAAAAATAAGTTAAAGCATCTTCATCAGAAATAGACACAACTGTTTAGCAATTCTTCTAAAAGAAAGTCGAGACATTTTAATTCTTTACGTTGAGATTTTGTTATCTTCTGCACAGGTTTGTTAGAGTTAAATACAGCAGAGTAAGATCATTTGTTGAGGTTTGGAAGTTAGGCAAAAAGTAATGGTTTTGATTCTTGTAGGGTGCTTTGATCTTTTAGCATTAGACAAAAAGACGTTCAGCTCTAAAGCAACAGCACATCAATTATGATTGTTTCTTTCTGAGCAGTGCAGTCCTTGATGTACAAAGGTTGTAAGGACAATTCATTGTGCACAGCTTTAAATATCAGGCTATATTGACAACTTTAGAAGGGAAGTTGTTCAATTAACCATTTATTGCTGAGGCAAATAAAAATAAGGAACACAAAAGGAGTGTGCAAGCATAGCGAAAAATACAGGTGTAATGCTGAGGGGAGCTAACCAGGCTGCTTTTGACTGATCTTGAACTGTTTGGCAGCAACTGGGGCATGAGACAGGTCTTGATGTGCAATATGTCGTGCAATGGCTTGCTTTCTTTTGCCTGAGGGATGTTGCAAAAACTATATGGTAATGTAATGGTAATATTTTCATGATAGTTTATTACTGTATTATAGCACGGTTTCCCAGGGCTCCATTTTAGGGCGAATTCTCTTAGAACCATAGAATCATTTAGGTTGGAAAAGAGCTCTAAGATCATTTGGTCCAGCCTTTTAACCTAGCACTGCCACACAAAGTTGCACCATTAAACCTAAGCACTACATCTACACATTTTTGAAGACCTCAAAAGATAGGTAGACTCAACTACTTCCCTGGGCAGCCTGTTGCAGTACTTGACAACCCCTTTCAGTGAATAATTTTTTTCCTAAACGTCCCCTGGTGCAATTTAAGGCTATTTCCTCTTGTGTTGTCTCCCAAGCACTTGAGGCTTGGGAGAAGAGACTCATCCCCACCTTGCTACAACCTCCTTTAAGGTAATTCTAGAGTGAGAAAACATCCTCAGTGTTTCCATAAACGACTTGAGTGTAGGACTAGAAGGTGTTTTGAGTAAGTTTGCAGATGATACTAAATTGAGAGGAGCTGTTGACTCCATCAAGGATGGAGAGGCCTTGCAGAGAGATCAAGACAAATTAGGGAGCTGGGCAATCAGCAACAATTTGAAGTATAACGGGAGCAAGTGCTGGATTCTGCACCTGGGAAGGGGCAACCCTGGCTGTAAGTACAGAATGGGGGATGAGAGGCTGGAGATCACCCCCACAGAAAGGGATTTGGGGGTTTTGTTTGACAGCAAGTTGAACATGAGTCAACAGTGTGCCGTGGCAGCCAGGAGAGCCTGCTGTACCCTGGTGTACATCAGGCACAGCATTGCTAGCGTGTCCATTAAAGAAAGGCTAAAGATGTGTATTAGGTTTATAAGAGTCAATGTGCAAAATGAAGATATCTTGCTCTCTTTTTCCTACTTCACCCACTGCATTTCTAATTTGAGCTCTTGTTTTCTATTAGGATATCTTCCCCTAATATGGGACCACTAAAAGCAGGGTAGAAAATGAACAACAGTTTGTCACCTTTTTATGTAAAATATTTGTCTTTTAAAAAATTTTGCATTGTGTAACTGGGCACCTAATCTTACTGTGGTGTTTTGCTTGCATACTGGAACATCTTGTGTCTACTCTCAAGCCATGGGTAGCCTTCAAACTCCCTTGCAAGCATCCTGGATTACTGCTTTTCAACACACACACAAAAATCTCTGTAGTGGGGAAGGCTAGAGTGGACAGAATACTTAATCCTCTACCTAATTTACAATGTTGTTTCATGGCCTCAAGACAGCATCTGTATTCCCAGAAAGCATAGCATCAGAAGTGCACTTCAGCTGGGTTTATTTTAAGCATACAAGGGCCAGTGCCACGTCAGTGGAAAGGGAAGGTATTGAGCACTGCTTGTGGCAGGGATGAACTGTATCATTCCTTGGAAGACTTGAGGAAAAAGAAACAAATCGAATGGGCTTTGGCAATGCTCCCAAACAGGCCGAGGAAGAGAATTAACCACATTAATGATTAATGATAGCAAAGCTCATTCAGCTTGAAAAGTACTTTCTATAAGTGCTAAGTGCTGGCATTAAAAATGTATGCACTTTCACTTTAATCTACACTTGGCTTGAAAATGGAGGGGAAAGGGAAGAGCCAGCAGTGTCATTATGGCAGTGCTAATAACCTTGCTACAGCTGAAATCACAGCCTGCCAAGGCACGCAACCTCCGGCCTAGTTCTTACAGAGCTCAGCCGGCTGTCGTTGCTGCTACTCGTCCTCTTGAGCCGCTCCACCACCCACCCTGCGGGGCTCTAAGGGACAGGTTGGAAACCTTCTGCAAGATAAGCATCTGCTAAATGAACTGTTATCTTCGTTAAATTCTTGCTGATAAAGATGTATCCCATAATCCATCACATAGGGATTTCTTTATGCATACAAAACATTTAAAGGTACTGATTATCCAGTCTATTTTTCTTTTCCAAGAAATAGTCTTGTCATCTCTCATGAGAGGGAGATGCTGGGAAGGGGAATCTGACAGAAATGATTTGGAGGCTATCAAGGCAGTGGCAGGTTGTCACCAGCAAAGCTGTGTACCACAGCAGCAGAAATTATGCAGGTAGAAAGTGAAGTTTTTGCTGCAATCAAGCTGTAAGAAGTAACATCCAAAATAAAGCATCAAGGTACATTACAGGTTCTCTGAAAGAAGCAGAAAAGATGTAGTGAGAGGCAGAAGTGAAGATAAAGAGAATGAGTGAGCAGAGTGAAAGTCTGGACCGTGGCAACTGCAAGCCACCTGCAAGGGTTAGGCTGGAAGTGTGCTTGTTTGCAGGCCTGGTTGGTGGCATGGTTGGAGAAAGAGGTGACTGTGCTCTGGACTCTCATGAGGCACACTGGACTCAGTGAGGATGAAGCAGTCCTTTGACTTCCCAGGCTGATAGCAGGCTGCTGGCTGCATTTCTTTTAAAAGAGTAGTCTGGAGACGCTATTTGAAGTCCCCGTTCTTCCTGCTTGCTGCAAATGTGCAATTCCTCTCGCCTCCCACCCATCTGTATGCTGAGCTTGTTTTGTTTCTTCATTTTGCTTTGCTGTTGGTCTATCTTCAGTGCATATCCCACAAATCTGGTAACAGGGAGTTGGGGATCTGCTTTCTGTATTTGTCCGTAGTTTGCCATTGCCAACTGAGCTCGTGAGGTCATCAACATAGGGCAGCCCACCTGATGGGAGCAGACCCTCATTTGCTCTTTCTGTGTAATGTCAGGCTGGTCGAAGCTGTGGGGCATCTGCAGAGGAAAGCGTTTCTCTCTGTACATCTTTCCCCTTTCCTCCCCAGCAGACACCTGCGTGGTAACTCTCAACTTGATGTGGGAAGTATGGAGGTGGAGAGGGGTGGTGTTAAATCTTCAGGACTATTTTTCTAAAATATCCACTTGCCCTCTCTCTTGTCAACGTTCATGCTGTGTGCCACTGTGTCAAGATGCCACGTTTTCACTTATTAGGTGAAATACCATGGTTGCTAGGAGAGAGAAGTATTAGTATTACCAATAGTTATTATTCAGTCCCCATGGAAACTGTAGTTCTTCTGGGAGTCCTAATTCTCACATCCCTGCTTCCTATGGAAAAGATACATCTTTAACCATGAAGTTTGGATAGTTATTTTCTAGAAATAGAAAGCAAGATACACTCCATTTTGCTCTCTGTATGCTTGACAGATGTCTGTCTCTGGGTAGTTTCTGCTTACTAAGCTGTGTTGTGGTTTCCAGTCACATATGAAGATTTTCAGAATGTGGTTTTTCCTTTTTTTTTTTTTCCTTTTTTTTCTTAGATCCCTCTTTTATTTGTCCTTCTCACCATTATTGCTATTTTTCTTTTATATACTGCATATTTTAAATTGAGAAAGTGTTATTTGATGAGGAAGTGAACTTGTTATTTTCTATTTGAGAGTATAACCACAGCACAGTCTGTGTGCACAGACCATGGTAGTAAAAGGGGCACAGCAGTATGTTTTGCAAAGAAGTTTGAATTCCTCAGATTTCCAGAGGAAAAGTGTTAAAACATTGAGTGGTTTATTCTTGATGGAATAGTTAAGTCAGTCTTTGGCTCTCCTACAGTGCCTAAAACAGTATGTGGAACTTCTGATCAAAGAAGGTCTAGAAACAGCAATCAGCTGCCCTGATGCCGCTTGCCCAAAGCGAGGTCATCTGCAAGAAAATGAGGTATGTTTTTACTTTAAATTGTTCATTTTTTATTTTCCTTTCCATAACGTTTAAACGTGTCTTGCTCTGTATGTTACAAATGTCATTGTTGCCAGCATGCCTTTTTAATAGTTCTATAAAGGTCAAACATTTTGTCTCCATTTGCTGAAAATACCCTTGCTGTTCTTAATTGGAAATTTGTTTTTTCCTTTCTTCAACAGATTGAGTGTATGGTTGCCTCAGAAATAATGCAGAGGTATAAGAAGCTACAGTTTGAAAGAGGTGATGTATGTAACGCTATCCACTACAAGGCTGTGGGAATGGTATCACTCTTCAGTGATCCCAGAATCAGAATCTGGTTCTGTACAAGTTCATGCAGTAGTATTGTGCATTAATTGGTCATCAGAAAACATAAATAAATAAATAGTTTTTGCTTTTGTTGGCACGATACCTGTTGCAACATTCTGGGAATAAACTAAGGAAAGAAAATTACTATGTATTATATTGCTCTATAACTAAGGGAGGGAGTGACTTCTATTTAGGGCATTACTGTCTGCGTTGAGTCTCAGTACTGTAGGGGCTGGCAAGGTAAAGTGGCCTTTTTTATTGAGCCACCAATATCTCTCGTGCTAGAATCTAGTGCAGAATTATTAGGCAGTTGTGTATGCAACAATAGCATGAACCTTATTTTTTATGAGCATGTAAGCTGACTGGGTGCCTCGGGTTATATGAAACTGCATGGAGTTCTGTAAAGAAGGCACAGTATGTGTGGCCATAGAGAACTTAGAGTAAGGCTTTTGCTGAAGGAAGGACCTAGCCAAGAGACCACTAAAGTCAGTGGTAGGTTTCTCTTGACTTTGGTGGACTTTGAAATATGAATTGACATACCAATAAGCGGTCTCCAAGAGAGGGATGAAACTGGGTAACAGTTTAACACTGTTGGTAATCATGTGGTTGCAGTAGTGCAGAGAACACCTTGAAATACTGGGCAAGGCACTGCAAAAAAATGCCATGTCTCATTCTCAGAACAACATTCTTTAGCTCAGTGAATGGAAGTGAATAATGAATCCAGATGCTATAAAGTCACTTTACTTTGGTTCCTGTTTGCAAAGCAGGCTAGGTTTATGTCTAAGTGGGTAGCATAAATTAAAAGGGTTCCTTTGGAAATGTGCATCTTCAAATGCCCTGCCAGTCAACCTCAGCTAGAATACATTGTTATGGAAGGTTGGTCTTGTAACTGTCTTTGAGTGCTGTTCTTTTATATCCCTTTACAGAAGTGCTTTTGGATCCATGTCGGACTTGGTGTCCATCCTCTACTTGCCAGGCAGTTTGCCAGCTCCAGGAATCAAGCCCACAGGACCCCCAGCTGGTCCAGTGCAAAGCCTGCGACATTGAGTTCTGCTCTGCTTGCAAATCTAATTGGCATCCAGGTCAAGGCTGTCAGGAGAACATGCCAATCTCTTTTCTTCCAGGAGAAACAAGGTAGAGTATTTCAATACATCAGGTATTTAGAAACAAAACACTGAATATTTGAACAAACATGAATATGAATAGTAAAGAAGCACTTTCCAGACACTTTGTTTTTAAGCAGTTTTCTTCACTTAATCATTCTCCTTCCTTTAATGCTGTATTCCAAAAATGGATAGCCCTCAGCAGCCTCACCCCCTTGTCACCATTCCCAGCAAAGCACAAAATAGCTGCTCTATCAGCAGTCCTTTTGCCCTAGTGGGAAAAATTTGATATCTACCCAGCTCATGATCTTCACAGTTCTCATTGTTGCTGCTGTTCTGAACAGTAATGAGTGTTGGTAGCATCATGACAGACAGTGATTTTTAGGATACCCTGTCGATCATCTGAATTGGTGTACATCAGAACAGTGATCTTAAGTTCTTTTTAAGGCCACAATGAAAGAACTGTGAGCCATTTCCACCAGCATACTGCAGAAAGGCCATTGTGCAGATTTTCCACCTAATGTGTGGTCTTCATCAAAGATTGTATAGCAGTTCAAAGTATCATTAAAGCCCTGGTCAACCTTGGACTTAGCAGTTCATTTCAACTTTTGCTGTAACAGATGACTAGCTAGGATGCTATAAGTTCCCACTTAAATATTTTAATTTTTGTGTGTGCTTGATCGGAACTGAATCTAACTGAACTACATTGAAAGATAGAAGACTTGATCTATTTTCGTTAGTGGTTCTTTGCTTTTAGTTCATGCTTCGGTTTTTACTTTGAGGGTTTTTCCTAGTATTCTGGAGCAAAATGTTCCAGTAGCTGTTTGTGCTGCATGCATTTGGAGTTTCATCTATGGTTTATGTATTCAAAGCATTTTTCTGTGATATGTTTTCCCCTAGTGTGACTAACAAGAGTATGTCCTTTTATCCAGCCAACATGGTAATCAGTGGAGGGTCAGTCCTGTTTTTCAGCAAATTGTCGATACCCTACCAGTCACTCTTGTATCTCCCGCTGGCAGTGGCTGCAGGAAGCAGCACATTTTAGTTGTTGCCATACATAAAGGCTCTGCAGGTTAGAAAGACACTGAAGGGAAATAAATATTTTTCCACTGTTTCCTCTGTGTTTTTTCCACTATTTGAAGGGACATCCTACAGTTTTGCATAGTGCTACAAGACAACAAGAGGTGGTGCTGACCCTAACTCATGAACTGTGATTCATTAGGGCAGTTTTAAAGATGAAGAGATAAGCTTTGAAACAACATGATGTCTCAAAAACTTCATGTTTCTTTCTCAAGACAGCAGAGACATGAGATACCAAGTTTTTTTGAAACACCTTTTAGTACTTAAAGAGGGGTTATAAAAACTATGGAGAGTGACTTTGTATATGGGCAGGTAGTGATAGGACAAGGGGTGGTGTTTTTAAACTAAAAGAGGTTAGATTTAGATTAAATGTTAGGAGGAAATTCTTTACCCAGAGGGTGGTGATGTCCCACCCCTGGAGGTGTTCAAAGCCAGGCTGGATGGGGCTTTGATCAACCTCATCTAGTGGAAGGTGTCCCTGCCCGTGCATGGCAGGGTTATCATTAAGGTCACTTCCAACTGAAACCATTCTATGATACGAATGAAAAAGTAGGCATATTGTCAGCGCAGTCCTTAGAAGTTCTTCTCTAAACTGACATGGCTGCACATCCTGTGAGTTCTCCACTCTCTCCCACAGTTCAGTTTTTAAAATGGAAGAAGACGATGCTCCAATCAAGCGCTGTCCAAAGTGTAAAGTTTACATTGAACGAGATGAAGGCTGTGCCCAAATGATGTGTAAGAACTGCAAGCATGCCTTTTGCTGGTACTGTCTGGAATCTCTCGATGTGAGTAAATGCAGTACACTGGGTTTCAGAAGTTTAGAATTTTGTGGTTTTGCTATCCAACTGTCTCATCAATTAATCCTAGGATTTGTATATTCCATTTTATTTGGCCTGTGTGATCTTAGCATTTTTACCTACATGAGCCAGAAAATAATTGTTATAAAGCAAAATTTTTTGAAAACGTTTTGTTTTCAGTTTTTACATAGCATCTATCACGATATTTTATTTTATTTTGCTTTTTTTTTTTTTTTTTTTTTTTTTTTTAAATAATACCTACTAAGTACTGACTTTTCAGTGTTTCCCTTCTTGAAGGAGTTACAGGATGAGTATCAATGTTCTTAGTTCCATGGAAATTTGAGACAAAAACTAGATTTGGTGCATCACCATGCAAGGGGCTAACAGTCAGATTTTTTACTACTCGTTTCTACGGGACAAGAAATAGATCTTACGTATCAAAAAGAATGCAATGTTTTCCTAACACCAGAAATTTGTCAGTGTATAAGCCACAATTGTCATGTGTTTATAATTTTTTAAATCTGCCAGTTATTGTGCTCGAGAATCAGAGTATATACAATATATAACATCTGTTTCCATGTCATCCGTTTTATTTTGTAGCATTGTTAACAATAACAAAGGAAATGTTTTAGGTTCCCCAAAGCTGCTCAGAGTATTCAACTCCTGTGGTTGTCCCATTTGAATGCTTTACAATCCTAAACAATGCTTAACAATCCTAAAGTTACAATCTTCTCACGTGCTCAGCTAAAAGGTAGTGTTCCCTTGGTACATGGCCTGCTATGTTGGCTGTTTTTTTTTTTTTTTTCTGGAGGATGGCAGGACAGATTGGGGAATGATTTCTCAAAAATCTATATTAACCATACTTATATTTTTCAACTAATAAAACGAACCAAGTTTGGAAAGCCTGTGATAGAAATATTATCCTTTGCTCTTTCTATTTGTGTCTGTAGTATATGCTGTGGGCAGTTTATCTTCTTGGACCCTCTTGCTCACCTCCGTGCTACCATTTAAATATTCACGTTCAGAGCCTTTGAGAGAAGAGATTCCTTACAGACATATAACACTTCCTAAACAAACCTGTTTGTGAAGACACTTAACTGTAAACAAAGCACTTGGGAAGGTTGGATCTGGCCATATCCACTTTACCAATGTTTTGTTCTCCTGGTTGTTTTTACTTCTCTTTATTGTCTACCTTTCCATTTAATATTTTGTAGGATGACTTTCTCCTCATACATTATGACAAAGGACCTTGTCGAAATAAGCTGGGACACTCCAGGGCGTCTGTTATCTGGCACAGAACACAGGTAAAGCTCAGATCTCTAAAAGCTCTGTGTGAGTTGACAGAGAAACAATACTGTGATAATGCCTTCCTTTGCCTTACTCATTTTAACAATGAGTAAAGTTTTGTGCTGAATGGTAGCTAATGTCTATAGCAGGTTTAAAGAGGACCGTAGCTTGGACAAAAAGTTTTGGAGTGAGAAGACTCACTCATGTGGGTCTGGACAAACAGGTAAAATGAAATGAAATTAGAAGGATCGTAGCCCTGTCTCTCTACATACACCCCTGGATGCCTCTGCTGTGGGCTGGGTGTTGCTTGGCTTAGGCAATAGTGTGGTAGAAAGTGTATGGGTACGTAAGCTTTCTTTGTAATATGAATTACAAAGTACCTGTAATATGAAGGGATTCATCTGATTTTGGAATCAGTTCTTGGCCACAGTAGTTGATACAAATATGTTTGAAAGACAGAATGCATGATATTCTGGTCATTGTTGAGAAAGAAAGTGATAATTCTCTTCCAACAAGGGTGTAATTCTGCTAAACCTACTAAAGCCAATTCAACATTACATTCATTTTCCTAAGTTAAATTTTTGAGTACTTATGCAAGGCAAGTTGAGATTAGCCTTTGGTTTGTTGTTTGTGGATTAAAAACATATGTACAATATTATTTTATATAATAGATACGTATTATTTATATTTGTTTGGGCCAGAAGGAGTGGCTTGATGCTGCACAGAGCTGCAGCTTCTTTAGAAACAACTAAACCAAGTGGAAAATGAGTAACACTCAGCAAATAACCTACTGTTAAAGCAAACAAACAACAAGAAAACCACAAAACAAACAAACAAAAAAGTAAAGTGAAACCTAGTTAAGTCTTTAGTGCCGTTTTGAAGTTGAAATTGAAGGTGTAAATAGGCATTTTATAAATGTTAGCAGTTGCCAGTCCAGCCCACTGAATTGGTATATAAGAGCGTACTGTCTCCAGAAAGTAGCATGAGGACAGTTACAGCTCTCAGTTTGTAAAGGAGATGAGAATTCAGCTTCATTTTATGTCTATAGCAAATGAATGCAGAGATTAGTAAGTGGAAGTTGCATCAGATTGTCAGCACCTCCAAAAGAAGAATGAGTAATGCATGCCACTGAAGCTGGAAAAGAAATTGTTCTTGGCAAGAGATAAAATTGTTAGGGCAAGGAAGTTTGACCTCTTTATCCCTAGACAGAGAAAAGCTAAAAGCAAAAATTTGGCGTAACTGAGGCAGTCTAAATGCAAGAGCTCCCCTCTTCGCTGTGACTGCTGTCCCACAGCGCCATCTCCTGCAGCCAGCGCTTCATGTCAGGTCCTCGCTCCAAAAATCCTCGCCTAGTGGAATTGCAAAAGAAGAAATACGTGGTAATCATAAAGAGAAATGGTCCGTGGCGGACAAAAGTACTCGTAAATCATTCCTTCTATTCCAAGGCAAATTACACATTTGCCAGCTAGTTGAAGCGGTATATCTAGCACTGGCTAGAAGAATTCTTAATGAGTGCTGTGCTCTAATTTCATTTTGCCTTCTGTTGTGAGGTTTTGCTGGCAGATTAGCATTCCACTCCTGCATCCATTATTAAAAATTATTCACAGACACTCTTATGTGAATAAATCTAAGTGATTTTTTCAAATAATTTGCAGACATATTATTATGAAATTACTATTACAGCTGTCTATGGCAAACGGGAAAACTTCTTCAGGCAATGACACTCAACTTGAATTTTTGTGAACAATTTTCCAAAGTAAACCCTGTAGAAACTAACAGTTTGGCACATTATCAGGATGGGTAGATCTGAGGTCCTCTGCCCCTCCTGGGAGGAAGGTGATCAATAAATGTAGGTGAAAAAACAAATGCTTTTAGATAGAGTTAGTCATATCCCCTTAAACAGCAGGATTAGCTCAAGGCTGAATGTAAAATAAAATAAATAAAATAAAATAAAAATGCTATATGCAAAGTTTTCCTTTAGTCCATAGGTTTTTTTAATCTCTGGCTGAGATTCCCAAGCTTCTGTTTTTGTTGGTGGGAAGAAGATTGTGGGAATCTTCGTGGGTTCTCTGTGAACAATGCCAGAACATGGGCAGCTGCTTTTTGGAGCTTTCTCCAGCAGAAAGGAAAGCACTTGAAGTGAGAGTCTGTCTTGTAGTCTTGATCCTGATATTTAATATTTAGGTTTGATCAAGAAAGAAGTACCTAGTAAACTGTTTTCATTAGTTGTTCCAGATACAACAAAACTCAAAATGGCAATAGCTATCTGCCTTATGTTTTATGATGGAACTGAGTTGTACAGCACGGTTCTGATTAGAGCAATGAAACAGGAACATCTCCACACCAATCTCACTCATGCTTGCTGATTTTGGCAGTTGACTGTAGCATGTGCACAGAGGGAAGTCCTGGCTCTGGTGAGGCCAGTGGCAGTTGCTGAGATCCTTTTGAAGGACACTGATGATGTGCTGATTTCAGCAGGATCTAGACAAGTGTTTTCTCTAACAGTTCTATTCCTTTCTCTTTCAGGTGGTAGGAATTTTTGCAGGATTTGGTCTTCTGCTTTTGGTGGCCTCCCCTTTCCTTCTACTTGCTACACCATTTGTTCTGTGCTGCAAGTGCAAATGTAATAAAGGAGATGATGACCCTCTACCTACCTAGACCGAGAGAAGACTGGACTCATCACAACAGACGTTTTGATTTTATTATTGCTGTTGATGTTTCCCTCTTGCACTTATGTTGCTGTAGCCTTACTTGCCCCGTTCTGCTTTTTGTTGACTCACAGTCTTGGTTCCAGGAACTGTTGCATAGATCAAATGATAATAGACAAGGAGGGTAATGGAAGGCAAGTTTGGTGCTTCAGGGAGACCATGGACCCAGATAGCTATCTGAAATGAAAAAGTGATACTGCTAAAAGTAATACAAAAGGTTTCTCTAGCCCTCTTGGTGGACTGGGAACTGTGCTGAATGACATCAGCAACACAAGCTAAAAATGCACACCAATCTAAACTTTCTGCATATTTGTTTGCTTCAAAATTCAGTGTCTTATTCCTGTATGTATTTTAAGTTGCCTGTCTTTTAAATCAGTTAGTCAGTTTTGTTTGACTTTACCATGTTTATTACTCATGTTTTTGTTAATGCCATCACACCATGTTTTTTAATGCATATTTTTCCAAGTATAACAAAGTCAATAAGGTGCATATAGGCCATCCTATGCCTTTCTTGAAGTTTAAGGAGGGACAGAGGGACAAAGTTGGTCCTGTTGCCTTCCAGGAATTTTTTGAAGTCTTACTAGAAATTTGATTGAAAGTACATTTTTAAAACAAATTGAAGAATCTGTTAGGTTAAGTGGTGACACAAACCTGCTATCTAATCAAGGTTCTTTTAAAAATGCATTGATGGTATTGATTACTGCTGGACCACTAGTTTCTCTGAATTGTTGTTTTTTGCTGTTGTTTAGGGTTCTGCTACACTTACAGGGCTACATAACTTCTAATCCAGGTATCTTAATCTTTTTATATATATATATATATAACCCTATTTAAACCAAATGTGTAAATAGCTGCGCTATTGAAATATTTTGGAAGTTCAGAATAGCTTGCTTATGTCTTTAGGGCACTTATTTAAAAATACAGGATTAATTTTACTATTTAGAAGATGCTTGGGTTATCAGTGATTCTTTCCTTCTAAGTATAAAAATACATCAAGATCATCATTGTAGTTAATAATAAAAAATGCCTGGAATATTTGTGGACATTGTACTTAACATTTAAACTACTTAGGCCATTTTCAGAGTTAATATATGGTGTATGCTGTTAATAACAATACTGTGATGAAACAAGTTTTCATTTGACAAGTAATCAGACTTGATATGATAGTTTTGCAGAATTCAGTGCTGTGTTTCTCCAGGGTAGTAAAGTGTGCTAGTCAACATACTGTTAATCATTGTAGTTTCTCTTTAGTAATATTTTGTTGGAAGTCATTTTGCTCTGATTTTAAAGCTGGCAGAAATTTGACTAGTAACATCTCTCCACAAAATACGAAGCACCTGAATCAATGTGTATGTCTGTGTTTAATACCGGAGGAAAACCTTCTGAATGGCATGTAGACGGAAGTTTGACTGCATTTTTATCACCATTTATTTCTGTGCGTTATCAAGGTACTGAGGTTGATGAATACATTGAAGCCAGGATAACTTTGCACTGAAAATGCATTAAGACCTTTAAATGCAACTGTTTCTGGCTGCTGTTACAGGCTGGGAATTTGTTTTCATATCTTAAGCATAAGGAAATTACTACTTTTTTTTCATTATCTTTTATTTTACACTGTCCATCTGTTAAATAAAAAGACTGTAGGGTGTAATTCTGAAACAGGCCACTGTCTTTTTATGAAACTACACTTGAATTTCTTCTCCCTTTCTTCCAAGTTTAATGGTATCCAAATTTGAAGTATATCTAAGCACAGATCGTAGCTGCAGGAGCTGGACATCACCTGCAATGCACTTATTTGGCTCGATTTTAATGAGTTCAGCCATTATATTGTGAAGGAAAAAGGATAGCATGTTATCAGCAAGTCTGAACTCCTTGGGATGTGTTCAGATTGTTTATGGCAGTGGTTCAAATCTTTACTTGTAACATCTACTTTTTGTTATCATAGTATTTTGAGTATGTCTTCGTTATTAAAAATCGCATAGCTGTTCCAAAATATCTGTAGGAAAGTCTTGGTAATGCATTTGGTTATTGGTTGCAAAGTATTGTGTAAGCGTGGGCTGCCCTGAGTCCCAGCTTCCATCCGTTGCAAAAGCAATGAAACAAATGCCTTTCTGTGAAGGACAGCTTCCTGCAAGTAAGCTAGTGTGACAGGGTGGGAAAACTTGAGTTACAGTCTTTCATCCTTGGTCCTGTAATTCTGTTTAAATGCAGAAAAAGAAAGGGGCAAAGGGACATAAGATTTCCTAGGTTGTTAATGTTCTCTAGTTGGGAGCAGGAAGGAATTTCCTTGTATGTGGCAGTGGCTCTAATGACCAGGTTTACTGGGATGATAGCTGAGGTGCAGCAGGCTGCTAGCAGTACCTGGAGTGTCCTGTTTTGAGGTTTGTTTTCTACTGTGCCTTTCTTAGAGACAGCCTCTCTGTGGCAATATAGCAAGGCTGAAGATTTCCACGGTATTGTGTGGCCAGTTGATAATCAATGTCAGAAATAATGCATTTCCAGATTTTAAAAAGGGAAAGACAAAAATGTGGACATTTAAAGTTGTATACAATTGATGCTTGCAGTTAACATAATGTGTAATCAGAAAACTGTATTTCTGTTAGCATCTCTCTGTCTCTGATCTCAACATACTTGAATTGCTGGAGATTTTTATGATCTATCTTTTGATTCATCATATCCTGTCTGTTGGGATAGACTATATGCCTACATATATTTACCAAATACCTAGACTTTTCAGGTATGCTAAATATCATTCCGTCTGTGTTCTCGGGGATTTTTTTTTTTTATTGTTTTGTTTCCAAAGTAGCATACTTCTGTCAGTGATGCATTGAGTTTGGGGTGTTTTTATGTTACAGCTTTTGTTGACAGTGTGACATTTAATACCCTGAAGTTGAATTGTAAATACATTATTATAAACTCTGACATTTAAACCCCCTGACATGGAGAAGTGAATGTTTGTTTGCTTTTCAGCTGAAACTGTTACAACAGCTTTGTCTTTTTAGATTTACACCTGAAAAATAAGATTTACTGCATGATTTTTGTTGCATTTTTATAGCTATATGCTATTGTTTAGTTTGTTTGCATTGTCTTAAATGCTGTTTTTAATGTAGTTTGTGACAGTACATCATTTGCACGTTCCGTTGGGGTGAAATAGCGTCTTGTCTAGTGAGCATGGGACTGGGTGTGGGGTCCAGACTCCAGAAACTTTTAATCTCCCAGACTTGCCATTAGTTGAGCTGAAGTCAGTTCAGAAGAGGGATCAGCAGCACAGCCCTCACTGACTTCAATAGCAGTAGCATTGGGTCTTCCCTACGTGACATTGGGCAGGTCATTTATCTCTTTTTCTCTCGGTGTAGTCATCCTTTAAATGGATGGACCAATGTTCACCTACCTCACAGGAGGGTTGTGAGGACTAATTCATTGGTTTTGAGACCCTTCAAGATTCTCTGATGAAAGACTATATTTAAATGCTTACAGCAGCTTTATGTTAATATTTCAATTTTATTCACCTTGGCTTTCATTCTAAAACCTCCTACTACTGACCTTAGCATGCCAAGAATTTGGGATGCTTTTCCTCCACATACCAAGCAGCGTGATCTTTCCTCAAATACTCTGGCTTATGAATTAGACAAAATCCCAAATAAGTACTGAATGGTATAGCTCTCAACTTACAATTGATGTCCTGACATGCAGGAAACACAATCAAAACTAGAGAAAAGCTCCTTTGTTTATGGAAAAAACAAAAATATTCATAAATCAGAAAAAGATGAAGAGCTTTCAATTTAACATTGTTATGGACAGGAAAATAGAAATGAAGTTTTATGAATTTCATCTGTAGTCCTTTTACTGTAGAGGGATAAATATATTTAATACAGGCAGTTTTCATCCCAGTAAGGTGCAGCATGCATAAAGCTTTGTGCAGGTTTATTTTGGACATTTCACATATAATCTGCAGTCCTGAAGGAAACAGGTAGAATATGGTGGTTGTTGATGATAGTAATATTAAGAACATCAAAAAAAGCCTGCATCAGTGCTTAATTGCTAATGCACTTATACTAAGTAAGGCATGCTGTTTGTGTTTAGAGCCCTGTGGTCTTCATTATTGCTTTGATTTGTGTATCTCTCTTATAAGAATTCCAGGAACATTAGGTACAGGTACGTGGTACAAAACTGAACCTTTCTTGATCATTTTATCATGGATGTATTTTAAACACACATAGGGTAAGCATGAAGGAGTCATGCATATGTATAAATAATGTATTCGACCAGTGTAAAAATAGTTCTGTTGATGTATTGAAATGTAAGTACATTTTGTGCCACTAACACTGTGATGTATAAAAGAGCTGTTGAATGCCTTTTAATGTTGTGTTTTGTACTTTGAATCATATTGAAGAGTTTAATTTGTAATTTGAATAGATATTTTAAATGAATGTGTCTCCTGTGATTCTTCATAGTGACTTTTCACTGATGTCCCCTAAAGAAAAGTGTTTTTATTATGGTAGGACTGTTTATGCTTATCTGCCTCTCCTTCCTTCAGAGCAAGCACAGCCTGGGAGACCTCCTACCTCACCTCTGGGAAAACTGAGGTTTCTGACACATAGTTGCACACATTAGCCAAGAGAATGAATCTGGATATCTCTCGAGCTAACTTAACCAACAGCCAGGTCTTTCTTTGGTCCAGCTCCTGTTGCAGGGAGTTGGTATAGGCTATACCTGAGTGGATTTCATAGAATCACAAAATAGTTCGGGTTGGAAGGGACCTTAAAGGTCATCTAATTCCAACTCCCCTGCCATGGGCAGGGACTAGGCCACTAGACCAGGTTGTTCAAAGCCCCAACCAGCTTGGCCTTCAAAACTTACAGGGATGGGGAATCCACAGCTTCTCTGGGCAACCCGTGGCAGTGCCTTACCACCCTCAGAGTAAAGAGTTTCTTCCTTATACCTAATCTAAATCTACCCTCTTTTATACCCTCTTTAAGTTTAAAGCCATTACTCCTTGTCCTATCACTACACTCCCTGACAAAGTGTCCCTCCACAGCTTTCCTGTAGACCCCCTTTAGGTACTGGAAAGCCTCTATAAGGTGCTAGAAGCACCTTAGGTTTCCCTGGAGCCTTCTGTTCTCCAGGCTGAGCAATCCCAACTCCCTCAGCCTGTCTTCATAAGAGAGGTGCTGTATCCCCTTAATCATCTTTGTGGCCCTCCTCTGGAGTCATTCTAATAAGTCAACATCCTTCTTGTGCTGGGGGCCCCAGAGCTGAAGGCAGTATTCCAGGTGGAGTCTCACGAGGGGAAGAATCACCTACCTCCCTTGACCTGTTGGCCATGCTGCTTTTGACACAGCCCTGAATATGGTTGGCTTTCTGGATTGCAGGTGCACATTGACTGCTCATATTGAGCTTCTCATCAACCAGCATCCCCAGGGCCTTCTCATCAGGGCTGCTCTCAATCCATTCTCTGTCCAGCCTGTATTTGTGCTTAGGATTCTGGCCCAGATGTTCTGGACCAAACCACCTTGCACTTGGCCTTGTAGAACTTTAAGAGGTTCACACAGGCCCACCTCTCAAGCCCATCCACGTCCCTCTGGATGCCATCCCTTCCCTTTAGCATGTTGATCACACAGCTTGGTGTCACTGGCAAACTTGCTGAGGGTGTGCTCGATCCCACTGTCCACGTCATTGACAAAGATGTTAAGAAGTGCTTGTCCCAGTACTGACCCCTGAGGATCACCACTTGTTACTGTTCTCCACTTGGGCTTGGAGCTATTGATGCAAGTCTTTGAATGCAACCATCCAGGCAATCCCTTACCCACCAAGTCGTCCATCCATCAGATCCATGAACAACAGAGCGTACTTAACCCTGTAACAGTGGGAATTTGTCCTTGTGTTCTTGGTTCCATTGTCAGGCACTTCATGTTCTGCCTGAACTGCAGTTTAGGATGGAGTCATTACTTTGGTCCCCCTAGTTTCTTTCTCACTTGCTAAGAAACACCTTGTCCCATTTTTTATTTTTTATATTTTTATTTTGTATTTTATTTTTTTTAAGTTACAATTTCTTACAAAATAATAATAATGGTGTGCATAGCTACTATACATGTGTGCCCTGATAATTTAAGGAAAACCAAGGGCACTTAATAGCTGCTACTCACTTACTCCGTTCTTCCCTTTTTATTGAGTGTAATGATTTTTCAGTTGAGATATTTTGTTCAATTAACTGGGCAGAAAGCAGTCTGTAGATGCCAGGGCTTTTTGATCTATTCTAGGAGCACGTATTATTAACAAAGCAGGCTTTCTACTTTCTTCCTCTGTTCCCACAGCCTTGCTTCCAATTAGAGTTTGTTTTGCTTTGCAATTTTCTTGTAGAGGGGAGAGTTAGTTTTCAGTCACTTGCAATTTTCTTTCAATTTGGTAATGTTCAGCCTCTCGGGCATTTCCTCAGTCTCTCTGCAAGGTTCAGCTTACCTTGCCATATCAGGATTTTCTGACCCATGCCTTCAGCTATGTGAATGGGTTTCTGTACAAAAGGTCCATAATCAGAGAAACAAGCACTGTAGAAACTGTATGTGGTGTTAGAGATGTCAGGGCCTCAGCTGTCTAAAATTAGAGCATTTAGATTGGATTTTTAAATGGCAAACTTCTAACCTCCACGTGTTTTAGTAAATAGAGTTTCCATGTTTGTGCTATCACCCTGAAGCCAGCTGGCTTGCGGTAACCCACATCCATAGTAAGAATCTCTGTTAGGAATGGCTTCAGCCCCACAGAAACTCCTGAGCAGTACCTGGGCTTGGGTAGGAGAGTTTCGGTCAAAATCATACCAATAGCTGCCTTCTAGGAACTGAATGATTTAGACAATTGAATGCCACAGCACTAAAACTTGTCACGGTTAAAATGGTACATGTAGAGATGTAACTGTAGGAATTGCACATAAAATTCATGTGGTTAAAACTGAGTGAAGCACCTTTCACTCTTAGAGAGCCTTACTGCAAGTGCTCATTTCAGGTATCTGGGCAGAATTTACTCTTACAAATTAGAACCAGGTCATTGTGCTCCCATATGGCATTCCCAGATGAATGTGTGCGTGATGGCTGTAATTCAGATATGGCATATATACAAAATGTTTAGATGGTAGAAATCATACAGACCAAGTCACACATGCAAACAACAGAAATGCACTAGAGAGACTGAATAGACGGTGAATAGATGGCGGATGTCTTTTTTTTTTTTTTTTTTTTTTTTAAGGGAAAATTGAAATGATTGCTATAGTCAGTACATGAACGCTAAATTTAAACCTCATTCCCGAAGAAGTGAGCCTCTGGGAGTAAACTTTAGATGTCCTAACTCGGTGCTGTTTTCTAAATTCTGAATGTAAATATGTGTGTCTAGACAATGTGTGGTACTTTATTTTTATGCACAGCATGTTCTTAAATGTCAAATGTGTCTTCTAGTTAGTGTAGCATATCTACGTCTCCAGGAAGGAGAAATTCTCCTGCATAAATTTGTAAAACAAGAAATCTGTTCCTGGAGCAATGCAGGTTACCCATATTAAATAGACTGATAAAGGCTCTGGGATATTTTTGGCACTTTTAAGTGGAAGAAAGTGTATTAGAAACAGAATTTAATCATTTCCTCCTTCAAAACACTGTCTTTTTCCCCTCGAGTAGTTGGAAAAATAAAAATAAATACCTACAAGTGGTACTCCATGCGTGATATGAATTGGATTCTCAAAGCACATTAAAACGGATTATTCTTCCTGTTACCTTTAGTGCATTTGCATTTTCATTTGAGGTGAGCAATGGGCACTTCTTCGTATTCTTATTCACCTTCCTGTGAGAGAGAGCATGTGCAAGAGGGAGCTGTGTTTATCTGGCAGGGTTTTCTCTGTCAGTGACTTGCTTCAATTGTCACAATGTGTTTTGTGTGACAGGATATGAGACTGATCTCAGCTGTGGACTAAAGGAAAAAAGTTGCACATCGTTAAAAGAGAGTGAACATAACACATTAATTTGGCAGATTATGGGGGACTGACCTACTCATAACAGACTAAATTAGAGTCAGTGGGCTCAGATGTTCCTGAAATCTGCACTGCTCTGTTTTATTCTTGAGAATGATTAAAAACAAGCACACATCTTATTTTTCATTTTCACTCTCTTGAGATGGTGTTTTGGGTTTGGTGGGTGGCAGAAATGCTGCCTCAAAAAGCCTTAGGTCTCATATTCTGTGGAATTACCTGCAGAAGAAATACATAAAGATTGTGCAAAATTTCATCTTAAAATTGGCATGCTAGAAAATGATGATGCAGCATTTATTTCCTCATATTCATGCCTCAGTAATAATTAGCGTACTCATTTCACTGGTGTATTGTGTAACTTCTGTTGTGGGAATGAGGGATACCTGATCTGGAATACGAATAGGCTTCTCTTTAGTACATTTTGAAAAGCACACCAAAAGAGTATTTCAAGCCCTCGCGCTGCTGCGAGCCAGCAGGGTGCAGTCTCTGAACACCATTGCAGGCAAGAAGGAATTGCAGTCTGAGAGTACTGCACAGAAATCCATATGAACAAGATTTTTATCTCACGACTTTAAAGTCTATGTTTCAAAACCTGCACAGAGTTAATTGTGATGATATCATGGCTAAAAATAACAATGTTGTGTTGGGCCTGCACACTCTGCTGGGGCTGCTCTAGTCTCTAGATATTAACATATGTTATTGCTCCTCTTCTCTGAGCGTATATAAACCTTCTCTGAAAGTTAAAAAGCCTAAGTATTTGAACTTTCAGGAAACAGATCTAAGCACAGGGAGGTTTCAATCCATAAATCTAAAATAAGAGGTGTAAACCAGAAGTTTCTTTCAAAATGCCATGTTCAGAGAGTAACAATTTGTCACACTGAGAAAACGAGGGGGGGGGGGGGGGAACACTAAAAATTAGTTGGTTCCAAACGTTATACATTGGCTAGTAACATTGCATCTTCTTTATATTTTATAATTGACGGATGTTGTAACTGAGCCAAATTATTCTCTTCTCCCTTCCTACCCACGCCTGCTGTCGTATCTGTGTTCCTCAATACAGATGTTCAGCAGAAACAATGCAACTGTCCAAACAATAACTCCAACCATCCGTTCAGCAGTCAACATGTTTGGCAAAGGAGACGAGCTACAATGGGTGTTTGCTGCAAGTCCTTCTGCCTTTAGCTTGCTTTATTTATAGATGGCCAAATGTTTGTGTGTCTTCTTCCCCACCTAACAAATATCTGAGTAAAATGAAGTGAAAAGTTAGTTTCTTGCATTTGTTGTGGCCTGGAGGTGTGCTTTGGGATCCTGCCAACACTATCACAAACCCTGACAGAGAATAGATGAATGTGGTGTCCTGGCTGCCATTATCTTCCTACTAAACTTACAGGTATTCCTGGGAAGTTCATGCCAGTTCTAGCCTGTTTGTGATCTGTTTGGAGCATGGTTTTCAGCTGTATCCATTTTTCCTTTGCAAGACCTCACAGATATCTTATGGAAAGCAGTTCAGTTGGAGGATTGGTGTAGCTTAGAGTGTTTAACCAGACTGATAGCATTTTGCTCCCACCATGTCATTGCATGGGGTTCAACAGATTTCCACAGCCTTCAGCACTGGTTGGGTGATCACAGGCTGAGGACCTTCTCAAACACTGGACAACTCCAGCCTTTTGGTGCTGCTTGCAGCTGTCACTGACTTCCTGGAAGCAGGGTGTGCTTTCTGGGTGCAGAGCAGCATTGTGTGTTGAAAAACAGCCCTTGGAAGATGCATGTCTACAGGGGCCGTCTCACTGCTTCCCACAGTAGGAAACAGAAAGCTAAGAGACCCTGAGCAGAGGAAGGGAGAGGCATTGGGAAAAGGCACCTTTCCATCTGTCACCTCTAGCTAATAGGTGACAGAAAGTTTGGTACTTAGCTTACCCTTACAAGCAGCTTTTGTCCTTTCCTGTATGATCTGAGCATGTGCAGCACTGCAGGCTCTGCTGGAAAACAATGGCATCTCTTGCATCTCTTTACAGCTAGGACTTGATGAGGGAAGCGGGGGTTGATGAGGGGGGGAGGTTGTTGCGACTGGGTTAAAATGTGAGAGGCAAGCCTCTGAGTCTGCTTCTCCTCTGGACTAAAACCAAACCTGTTAACCCAGACATTTCCTCTGCCAATCGTCTGTGGAAACAAAATGAATGCAAAAACCAAAAATGAATGCAAAAACCTTCAGTACCTTCAAGCAGTATCCTTGGTCCTTCTAGAGACAACCCAGGGCTCCCTTTAAACCCAAACAGCTCTTGGGTGCAACCATCTCCCTTTGCTAGCTGCTACCATTATGGCCTGAAAAACCTCCTCTGAGCCACAGGGCTTGGCCAGAGGCCCTGGCTGAGAGGCAAAGAAAATGGAGAAATTCCTGAGGTTCCAGCTATGTCTGCTTTAAATCACAGGATACCTTAACAACCCTTCAGGACACTTAGTACTTATGGTCTTTAAAGCTTTTGATGGCAACCTCAAATGCGCAACTTGTCAGCACAATTCAATAAGATTATAACACTTCTTTTGGCTGGATGGACTATGGCTTTCCTTACTCCAGCTCGAATACAGAATTCAGAGAAACTGCAGCTGCTATCCAGTGCTAGCAAAGCATCTGGAAGCTGCCTGCCTGCCCCTTCCCTGCAGATCCCAGCGCTGGGGAGCACTCAGTAGAAATGCCTGTGGTCATCTGTGCTCATGGGTGATAATCTCCAAATACATGGTTGGCAGCACTCCCCTGGAGGTAGCTTTGGTGTTGCTGGTGTCTTGCTTCAAGTAACAGTTGTTATCGGCCTCAGTTGGGAGGCTGTGTTACATAGGATTTTCCAATAAAACCACTAATGATGCTTCAGTAGAAGTGTCTTAGAGGGTTTTATGTTTCTGAGACTTCATCATCCACGTGTGAAACACTGTGAACTATAAAACCCCCTGGAAACAAGGGGTGATCAGCATCTTGTTAGCAGGAGGAAAATGTTTTCTATTTACAATAAAATTAACATAATCTCTTTCAAGTCCATAAAACATGAGGTCCGAGAAAATCTCCCTTGCTCTTTAGTGTGTCCTATTTGTCCTTTATATAAAACAAGCATTTTCACCCTGAAGAACTTAATCTCTCCTAGCATCTCTGAAGAGCTACTGAAGACTCAGTACAAGGTTTGTGTGCTGGGTGTGTGGGTTGCATGCTGCACTCTGGCTGATTGCTGCTCCTGAGGCGGCTGGGAGTGGGTGGCTGCAGAGGAATATTAAGCGAGGGTAGTCTACAATAATTAGAAAAGGTGATAATCACTTGGTTTGCCAGGAGGAGGATCAGGCAAGCTAAGCAAACATCTCTGAGTCATTATTATTATTTCCTTAAATGAGAAAGATTTCAAAAGATATCTGGCCTCCTCCTCTCCTCTCCCACTGTATGGAGGAAAAACCTGTCTGGTGCTACTGCTTACTTTTGTTTCACTATCATGGAATTTTCTTGCTATTTTAAACATAAGAAGAAACAAAATTCTTACAAGCTCTTGAGCGGTGCACAATGCCTGGCTTATTTCTTTTCATGCCTGGTGTCATGGCAACAGGAAGAATTCAAAATTAATTATAATCCGGGCAAGATGGTCTCTACTCATAATAGATGTTGGTTTTAGCCTGGCCTTGTGATTTATTTCTGCCAAAATAATATCAATGACATTCTTCGCTACTATGGACTTTTCTTTCTCTGGTGAATAAATCTTGTGGTCACTAACTTGAACATGTAGCAAGCTGTAAATAAAAATTATGACTTTGATTTAATATGAAGGTATGAGACAAAACAAGATTCAAAAAGAAAAGCAGAAAAAATGTAGTAAATGATCAAGGGAAACAGATCTTGTTAAACTTTAGCAAACCCTGTGGGTAAAACAAAGCTTGCTCTTGATAATAGGAACAGCTCAACGAATGTTAACAATTTCTCTAAAAATATTTGATTTATGGGCTTAGTAATCAGATATGAGAATTTGTTTCATCTGAGAAATATTCTGTACCTGCCTTGATATGGTGATGCTTTAGCCTTAAACAAACTTTGATGGTACACAAAGAACTCAATGAAAATTCAATGAGGTTTTCCAGCCTAACAGGTGTTTCACTTGCTCATTCATATACAATGTCCCAACTTATCTCTTCTGTTCTGCATTGCTAAGAGTCATATATCGCATACATTTTCCAATGTAAAGGACTAGATTTAGATTTTTAACCATTAGGTAGCATTCTTACGCCTAGAAAGCCAGCTCTGCAGATCTGTACCAGTAAGGCTATTTTGCACTTTTATCTGCAGACATACCGTGCATCTTGTGAAGGGACAACAGCTGCCATGAGAGCTTGCAAAGGCTGAGATTTCCCTCAAGCAGATTTCACAGCCTCTGTTCTGCGTAACATAGAAATAAGCCTTATGTAGTGAATGAGTGGCTCATTTATGAGATAGCTTCCCAAAAATCATGAGAAATGTGTATTTTTTTTTTATGTCCACCTATTTTTTTTTTGAACCATGAGCATCTATATCTTCTTCCGTATGAAGAGCAGAATGATGTGTTTGAATAAAAAAAATAAATAAATAAATAAAATCTAAAACTGAAAGATCTGAGATTCAGCACAACCTCCAAAAGCAGACTTTGTAAATAAATCTTAAATCAAGCCCCTCAGATACTAAGCGTGATGCTGTGGAGTACAAGCACATGGAGCAGGTTTCCCAGACAGGCTGTGAACTTGCTGTCATGGGGAACATCCAAAACTCACTGGATGAGCTGCTGCACAACCTGCCTCCATCGGACCTGCCATGGGAATACAGATCGAGTTATAGTGATTAGTTAATAAGGTACTCTGTAAGCAGCAGAACAATTGAAACTCACAACTCAGTGTCCTTGTGCCTCATGGCTAGATCCTCTGAACTAACAGCCCTCTTGCCTTAGAAGCATTAATAGATCTCTCTTCCTCAGAGCCTTCACCTGTAGGACATTCATCTCTTTCAGACTGCTATTCCATAGACAAATTTGGTTAGATTTGGTGTGGCAGTTTAAAAAATTATTAGGGTGATACTCTAAGAAGCATGCACGAGAACACACACATAGAGTATAAACACTAAAGTGGCATTCCTTCAAAATACATTAATGTAATTTACTCAGCATTTGTTATTCACCAGGATGTTTCTCTGAATATTTTGCCAAAGCTCAAAATCAGGTACCTCCTTGCTTCTGCCTCTCTGAGTCTTGATTCAGCTTGAAAGCATGGTGGCTGGATGACCTACCGTCATGACAGAAGCCAGGCAAGGAGGGGTGTCACTCTCCTCTTTATTCTCTCCAGGACTGGGAACAAAGGAGAAAATCAAACTGTTTTGCTGCACAATGTAGCTAAATTTAATCTGTGTGTACTTACTTCAAGAGCATTTTTATTTATGCATTTATTTATTTTCCCCCCACATTGTCCTCAGATTGCAGTTCATGTGGTTTGTGGATGCAGGCTTGTGTGTATTGATGGCATGGAATGATCCTGGGTGTTGAAATACTTAGCAAAAAAATCCCCCTGAATGTCTAATACTTTAAAATATGGATACAATAAGGGTTTAATTCCAGGGGTCATGTTATTTTGATGCAGTTCTTTGACCTACATTGTCACTGTAACTGGTTAGCTTTAAAATGTTGGACATGAAAGCCTTACTTATAGTGTCTTTCTTACCTCTAGCTGAAGTGGATGAGCAAAGTTTGGGAGTAAAGTAGCAACCTGACTTCTGTGTAGACTTTTCTGTTGCAGACAAGCCATAAAGATTCTGTTAAATATTCAATGAAGCTTTCTCTGGAAAGCTTTAGATAGTATTATTTTGTAGCCAGTCAACCTGTTGTTTGATTTTTAAGTATTGTATGAAAATTACTTCAATGTGCCCACTGCAAAGTACAATCTACAGACAGCTCGTTGTTGGGTAGTTTTCTCTCCTTTTCTCTTTTTTGCTTGTTTGTTTGTTTTTTTTTGGGGGGGGTTGGTGGAAGTGGCTTGTGTGTTCTAGCTTAGTTTCAAGATAGATTAGCACTACATGGAAAAAAAACAGTCTTGCACAGTCTTGTTTACACAAATTTGATTTTGAAACTGTTGGACATGGTGTCTGCTGAGTTTTATTTATTTGTTTATTTATTTATTTGTTAAGTAGGCACACATTTTAATCTGAATTCTGTAAACTTTGAATTTTTGAACTCAAATTCATTATATTATATGTTTGAAATATCACTTTTAGCTTTGATTTTGAGCTAGGCCCAGAACACTAAGATTGTGTTCTCATTCCAATGAGGTAAAAGCTCACACAGGCAAATTTGGGCAGGATTCACTTTGTCTATACCCTAACTAATTACCTAGTCCTACTTCAGTATCTTCCAAGAGAAGTAGCTCCTTTTAGGACCTGACTTATGTAACCAGGTCAGAATATCTATAGATTTGGATACAATGGGACATCAAATTAACAGGATGATAAAAATATCCTAAATCGTGAGCTTTACAGACAGTTTTAATAATCAGGAGACAATGAGCCCCAACAGAGAAAGGGGATTTCATAACACTGTATATAACTCAGCAGTGTTGCTGAGGCCAAAGAGTACATCAAGAAAGTCCTTGAGTAATTCAAACACATAATCTGTATGAGATTCCATTCTCTACCTGTTTCTATTATCTGTGTATAAGCAGCTTTGGGGGGATCTACCTTCCATTTTGATGGACATGACAGGAAAGCCTGAGCTACTGTGTACCATAGTTTTGTACCAGATTTTTGACATAAATCAAAACTGCAGTGAGATGTTCAAATCAGCCATGAAGTATTCTAATAATTTGTGAGCTAAGGGTTATTAATAAGTAAAATTAGCAACTGAACCTTATTTAATGGCAAGATGCATAGCTACTTAGGGGAAAAAAAAAAAAAAAAAAAAAAAAAGGCAGCTATATCCAGGTGCTACTTCACATTTATTTATTGACTAAATGAAGGTAGCAAGAGAAGACTGTACTAAATTGATAATACTTCACGAGTTAGTCACCAGGCAGTTCTGAAGACTTGTAAACATCACTATCATTCAAGCCTTTGCATGTAGTGTGTGTTATGTGAAGGGCACTTTAACCCTAAGTCTCTCCACTCTTATTTGGTCTCAACAGAAATTCTAGAAGACATTGCACAAGATGTTCTGATGACAGCAGAATTTCCAGAAGATAATGCCATGCAAGACATGATACACTAAACTGGCATTAGGGATCAGTGGTATTGCACAACTATTTTCTGGACAATGTGACTACGTCGTACGTTAGAACAACAGCTACGTTTGCAACAATTGACTAAGAACATGTGGGAAAAGTAGCAACAAGCACTGAAAAGCATATTAGTGCATGTCCTCCAGGCAGAGTGCTAGAGAGCTGGTCTACTTACCAGATGTATGGGAGAAGTCCACCTTTCCCAATTCCTTGTGGAACAAAAAGAGACAAATAAAGACTGTGATAGATGTGTTTTTGAAGAAGGAAAGTTACTCACCCAGCTCTTCAATGGAATATTTAACAAGTGTAGATACATCCCCAAGATGGAGAATGAAGCCATTCTGAATTTTTTTCTGTACCCGACCTTGTGGATAGTCTAAGGATGCTGGGGAAAAAAAAAAAATAATAATAATAAAATCATAATTGCCTTCATAGTCTGGATAGATTCTGTAACATTGGCTTTCTGAAGAAACCTGGGATGCTAAAGGAGAGCAAGCAAAAGACAAGGAAGCAACCTAGTATGTTTTCTACCCGTACTGCCCGTAGTCAGCACTATTTATAGCCACAGATGATAGAGGAAGGTTTCTAGCATCTGAATTGCTCTAGAGTGTTTTCAGATAGTTCCACAAATGAGTATTGTCATTTATTTTGGATACTGTTTCCAGTGACTTTTTTTTTTTTTTTTATTGCATGAAAACAATTAGACCCATTTTTTTTCCATATGGAATGGCCAGCAAGCAGTGATTGAGAGCAGTGACATGCACCAATAAGCCCTCTCTGCCAGGAGCATGCTCCTAAACTGCCACATCTGCAATTCTGAAAAACCTGGTCACAGTTAGCAAAAATAGTGAGACTACACAGGCAGCTGAAGAGAGTCTGTATGTTTAATTCACAGTCAAACAAGAGAGGAAAAGCAGTAGTTACCCTGTATCTTCTTGGGTATGAGCAATCCAATATCAGCTAAAAACTTGACAAGTTGGATTCATAAAAGAAGCAAGGACAAAAGGTGAGACAAAGAGCTAGGGGAGAGGTACCCTGTAGAGTACAAGAGGACATTGTATTTATTTAAAAAATAAAATAATAAAATAAAATAAAATAAAATAAAATAAAATAAAATAAAATAAAATAAAATAAAATAAATAAAATAAAATAAAATAAAATAAAATAAAATAAAATAAAATAAAATAAAATAAAATAAAATAAATATAAAATAAAATAAAATAATAAAAATCCACAAACATCAGTATAATTAAAAAAAAAAAAAGCATGCATGCAAATACAAGTGAAAGGAAAAAGAAGCACCAAATGCAAATCAAACAGGTGTAAAATGTTTATGTGAAAAGCCATACATATGGTATTTCATACACCTGTGTAAAATACTATTCTTAATGTGTTTGATAAACCGTCTGTGTAGAAAAGTGCATATCAAGGTTACTTTGCACCCACTGTGCAAACTTGCTGAAATAAGGACTGACAGCAGGACATTTTCCCTCAGTGACAGCAGTATTCCTGCTCAGCTGAACCCAAATAGTTCTGACTTCATTCAGTGCTGGAGTCAGGGTCTATGAAGATGGGGCACTTTGCATTTGGAGACAGGGCAAGTTTAAGAACCAGGCCGTGTGATCTTGTAATTTTGATATATCATTGCTTAACATTCATTAAGAGTTATAAAGTGGTAAAGAATGATGAAGCAGTTCCAAAGATGCCCTTGGTAAACTATTCTCAACCACAGGGGATAAAATTGAATTACATGAATTTGGAAATAGAGAAGAGCCTAACTTTGACAGAAGGTGTTCTGAAATAAGGCACTGGCGTCCTTTCAAAGATGTCATGCTAGTCACTATTTTTGTTTCCCCAAATTAGAGGTTAAGCATGCTGGTATGAAGTTAACAGGAGCCAAAGGTGCTGCTTCTCAGTCAGACAATGTGCCACTGATGGGAGGTTCAAAGCCATCAGCAGACAGGGCTAGGAACTGCTGCCTCTTGTAGGAGGTTGGGCAGTCCCAGCCACTTCTGTCCCCACTGATATGGTCTTGATGTCTTTCCAATAACGTATGGCTGCATATCATTTTTCTGAAATCTCTAACCCTGACTTTCCCTTATTTGTTTTCTATTTTGTTATGTTAAGTTTTAGAAGCAAAAACTAATTAGCGATATAGACCAAAAAGTCAATCACAAAATGTCTTCTCATAGGACATCAAAATCACTTGACAAGCAGACAAGTCCTTAAATATCTTGGAGAAATTTCAGAGACAGAAAAAAAATAATGCACAAAACAGCAGTGAGGATTCTAACACTGGTCAAATAACAATACCTTTCAGTAACACAGTAAGTTCCCAACCCACACCAGTCTTGACACTGGGATGCATATAGTGACAATGAAAAAGGTGTCTAAAACTAACTGAGTTTTTCAAGAGAGCCTTATTTCTTGATTTTTTTTTTTCTCTCCCTCTTACACACAGAAAGACTCACAACATTTATGTTTGGTTTATTTCATTTCCACTGCTCAGAAGTCATTCATTTGTTCTTTTTGCACAGCTGTGCTGAGGAGCTTGAAACTGATCTTCTCCCCCCTGATTTTCTTCCTATTTTATCTCATCCAAACTGGATGTCTACTAATCAGACAAATAGACAGTAAAGTTACATTCAATTACATCCAATGGAAAGAAATAGTACCTCCAGAGCAGGCTTACTTTACAAGTGAGGTGAGATTTAGACTTGTCTCTAAATTAAGTGTCTAAAAGGCATGAGATGGGATGTACTTCTCACTGCTTCAGTCCACTGCTTATGAAGGAGCTTCAGGCTGGTTTCCCAGTAGCCTAAGCCAGATGGACTGCAGGCTGATATGGATGTTTACTCAAAAAGTCAGTTGCTTTTTCCCTTCCCTGACACTGATGACAGCGCTTGTGGAACCCCTCTGTGATCTTTTTCTGCATGCTGATTTAACAGGACATTATTGTGGTTAAAACTGTAATTTAGTGCAATGTGTCCCCAGGTCCAGTGAAAGTGGGAGAAAAAAATGCAAAGACTGAAACGCAGCAGCCAGTGGATGGAACAGTGACGTTACTGTAAAATTGTAGTCTGAGATGAATAAATATCGTATGCTTAAAGTTGATGAGATTATATATTTATTTGCTTGTTTGCTTCTGTTGGGACTAGTTAGAGGGCTCCTGATAATTTATTATAGAGATTAGTTCTCATTCTGGTTTCTAAGCTGACAGGATAAACTTGTTTTCAAGTGTTTATCTTTTTTTTTTTTTTTTTTTTTCCTGTGAAATAATAATAATAAAAGTAATAACAACAACAACAAAATCAACAATAATAAAAGTCTAGAAAACTTCTGTGAATATGAAAATGGAGTCTGGCACACACTGCATTTCAGCAGCTGAATTCCTGAGGGAAGTACCCAATACTGGAGAAAGTGGAAACAGAGTTCATACAGTTGAAACACAAAGTGAGTTTGATTAAGAGTAAAAATGGCAAATGCTTGAGCCTTTGTGTCTTATATTCTCAACTCTGATTAGAAGCAGTCTGAAGCTCGCTGTGCAGCAAACTTGCCTTAACTCATCTTTGCCATCTTTGTAACTCCTATTTATTGTTGTTTATACCCATTAGGTATACAGGCGTAGATTTTACCAGTTCACCATTTCATATATCCACAAGTAGACTGCACGTAAGAAGGTCCAGTTCAGGACATTTACAACTTAAATTAATATCATTTAGGAATATCACAATACTCCTTCTTTCCATTCTCTTCTAGTTGCTGTTTCTTTTCCCGCGTAACCACACATCATTGATGTCATAACCCATATGTTTTCACATTGAGTATTCATAAGTGGTCTATAGTACCCTTTGTTTTATTGTTTCCGATTAATCTTTCTTTTTAGAGTAACTCATAATTTAAAAAGTAGATGGGTGTATTACAATCAAAAATCCCCATGAAGGATGAATGCTTTGATATATTTTTTTATTCAAAAAAATGCTAAATAATAATTATTTATATGGTATGACTTTCTAGGACTGGCTTAACACAAGTATTTATCTGTGTCTGAGCAACTTAATGGGCCTAAATAGCCTTCATTTTGTTAACGAACAGGGAGTTTAAAAAAAAATGCAAGTCAAACTAAATTCTCTTATTGTTTTCATTAACATATTTTTTGGCAAACCTTACCTCTCTAATATATTTTGTCTAAATTCAAGGCTCATACTCACATCTTCGATTCACTTAGATTCACTTTTGTTTGAAAATGCCTAAACCTGAAAATGCCTAAATTCTGGAGTAGCATGGCCTAGGTTGAAACACCTATTCCTTTTTCTTTCTGTTGTTGTTGTTGCTATTTTGAAGTTTAAATCCGTCTCTAACCCAAAGTGACACAGTTCTGAGAATGAAAATAAATAATGCTTATTTTTGAGTCACATGAGTGATTTGGGGATTCTGCAATTTTCTGCCTACCAGGCTGCTTAAGTATATGTTGCAGTTGAGGAAGGTTATTGCAACCCTCTGCACCAGAACTGAGTTCAATAAATGAACACATCTCTGGAGGATGCCCCAGTTCCTGGCTGCTGGATGGGCTGTGGCCTGTAATCCCAGCTACACAGGGTGCTATGTTGGCTATATGACAAAAGCAAGGTGATGGACTTAGCAAGGGTGATGGACTGGGATCTCATGAACCCTTTCTGAACTCTGTTGTCTGAGAGTAGAGAGGCCTTGCAGAGAGATCTTGACAAATTAGAGGGCTGGGCAATCACAAACCTCATGAAGTTCAACAAGAGCAAGTGACAGATTCTGCACCTGGAATGGGGTAACTGTGGACATATGTACACACTGGGGAATAAGAGGTTGGAAAGCAGCCTCGTGGAAAAGGATCTGGGGGTTCTGGTTAACAGCAAGTTGAATCTGAGTCAACAATGTGACCTGACAGCCAAAAGGGTCAACTGTACCCTGGAGTGCATCAGGCATGGCATTGCTAGCTGGTTGAGGGAAGGAGATTTTTCCCACCCTGCTCTACACTGCTGCAGTCACCTTGAGTGTTGTGTGCAGTTTGGGGCACCACAATATAGGAAGGACATAAAGCTGCTAGAGAGTGTCCAAAGGAGGGTTATAAGATGGTGAAGGGTCCGAAGGGCAAGACGTATGAGGAGCAGCTGAAATCACTTGGATTGTTCGGCCCAGAGCACAGGAGACTGAGGAGAGGCCTCATGGCAGCCTGCAGCTCTCTCACGAGGGGAGTTGAGGGGCAGGCGCTGAGCTCTGCTCTCTGGGGACAGCAACAGGACCCGAGGGAACAGCATGGGAGACAGGGGAGGGTCAGGCTGGGTGGTCAGGCACTGGGACAGGCTCATCAGGGCAATGGTCATGGCACCGAGCTTTCCAGAGTTCAAAAAGTGTTTGGACTATGCTGTCAGACAGGGTCTGATTTTGGGGTAGTGCTGTGCAGACTGAGGAGCTGAACTCAATGATCTTGGTGGGTCCCTTCCAGCTGAAGCTATTCTATGATTCCATGATGATATAAATTCTAAATCTGCAATGAGACTTTCTGTTATCGATAGCCATTCAATTAGCATCCCATCCAAAAACTTCAGGAAAATTCGGAGATGTGTTCAAACTAACTGCTGCAGACGCTTAGGTGAGTCATCATTGCCCCACTGCTGTTTTATAACTCGGGAAGGCTACCCTGGAGACATATACTCAAGGTGGCATATGCAGCAAGCAGTCTGAGTCAGTGACAGAGCTGTCTCACATTATTAACAGCGTGTGTATTCACATAGTTAAGTGGCTATTTGTGAACAAAGGAGATAGAGTCTCACTTAAATGGAAAAGGCATTTTCTTGCACCTCTAATGTCCCACTGCAAAGGCAGCAAGAATAAAAGGATAGAGAGCCCATCTGCACCCTTCTCCTCCACAGCTACCCTGGCTAGATGCCCTAAGGAACTGCAGAAGTAAGGTAGATGTGCAGGGCCTCTCTGGGCAAGGCTTGCAGGATCTGTTTCATTGCCTTTGCCGGGGGCTCTGCTTTGAGAAAAGATAGTGAGAACAAAATATTTGGGAAAAAAAAAAAGTCTCAGCAAATGCCTAGGAGTGAAAAGTACTCAGGAAATAAAAAGACAGTGAGAAAAGGCTATTGAGTTAAAAAGGCAGGTAAGGAAAAACTTTGTTTCAAAGGCTTGCATCAAATCTGCAACAGAGGACAAGTTTATTTGCTCAAAAAGTAAGATCTGATGCACACACATTCAATAACCTTATTGCCTTTTTGATAACCAAACAGTGGGACAGTTTTGGATTCCAGCTGTGCCAGATCAACTAGATTTGAGGCAGAATGAAATACATCTATGCTTGGAAACAAGACTTGCTGTCTTTGCAGATAGTGGCTACTGTACTCGAGAAAAGCTTTTTATGAAGGGAAAGAAAAAGCAGTCAGTGCTGTTTGCCAAGTCAGACTTACTCGGGAAGTCCATAGACTAAAGCTTTACTTTCTTTCTCTTTTTATTGTTTTAGTGGAATAAAACCATCTCTCAAAAGCCTAACATACCATGGTGTTTCTGGATTCTAGAGACCCTTTCTAAGCCTACACATTCACACCACCCAAAAATACATTCTTCCTGCTCCTACTTTGTGTAGATCAAAGCACAGATAACATTCCCAGGGCAGATAACACCCCCAGGGACATATTGACAAGTTATTTTTTTCCAGGTGTGTACTGTATTATTTCTTAGTCCCTTCGGGCTAGTTATGAGCTGGACAATTATAATGCAGAACAATACTTGCACTGAGGACCAGTAGTCAGGCTCAGAAATACTCATGAAAACCTTGCACAGACTGATCTCACACTCTATTGTACATGTTTGGAGGACCCCAGCTGGACCTTAACTCTCCCCTGCTCCTAAAGCAATGGAACAAAATTGTATTAATGTGTTTTCCTGTGAGGTGAAAAGCAGAGAGGCAGCTGCACTTTCATTTTCCCTGACTATTTCTAACATAAGATAGCAGCAGAATTTAAATATGGAGGAGTGGCAGGAAAAGAGGTGACACATAATTTAATTTCATATGAGAAAAGAGGTGAGGCATTATTCCTTGAGCTGTCACAAAAACAATACTACAGTTTCCACCCTTCTTACCTTTATTTTACTGTGCAGAATGAAAAAAAAAATAAAAATGAAAAAAAAAAAAAAAAGCAATCTCAATGGTTACAAGGAAACAACAAAACACTAGAGTAAAACAGAGTATAAAGTCTGAGTGGTCACATTCCAAAATAATGTTTCACATCTGATTGTATATGTTATTGCTTGAGAGAGAAAGAGAGAGAGAGAGAAATTAAAGTAGGAAACAGAAAGGAGCCATGGGAAACAGATGAATGATGACATTCAAAGAATGGCATGAAAAACTGAAGAAATGTTGTACAAAGCCAGGAAATTGTCATTTTGCAGCAATGGCATCTATCTGTGATCGTCTCCAGTGCTGTTTCGCCACATCCATCAATGAAGGACGCACAGATGTCACCATGAGAAATTCACAATTTGAATCAAGCTCCACAGCAAGCAACGGAAAGGCTTTGATTGACTCCAGTGGGCTTTGGATTGGGTTCTTTCCATATCCTGGCTCGTTTTGGCTCAGGCCCTGAAACCACTGTTGTTCTTTTTAATAACAACACTTTCCACTTCTGTAGGGACTTCCATCCAAAGAGCTCAGTGAAAGTTCAGAATATTTCCTCCTAGGAGTTCTATTAATATCAACCAAGATAATGACCTTTCTGCTTTAAATACAGGTCTTCTTAGCCTCTACTCCTATCACAGCTCAGAGCCAGCTGAAAATTGTAATTAATTTTGAATAAGAAATTGCAATATGTTGAAATGTGTTCTCATTCTGATTTGCAGCAATGCATTTCTTATCAAATGACTATTATAAAACAAAACAAGCTAATAAGTTACACAGGTTTTGAAATATCAAGAAGTTTTGCAATATCTATCATTAATTATTGGATGAAATGCAGCATATTATAGCCTCAAACACAAAATGTAACAGAAGAATAGTTGAAAAATGAAGTTATTTTGTTTTTGAACTATCTCCTTTTTTTTTTTTTTTTTTTTTTTTTTCCAATCAATATCTCCTCTTTATGTTACAATGAAATCATTTGATCTTTTCAGACAGGACAACACACTAGGAAATATAAAAGCAATAAAGTCAAGAGGTCTCCCTTGAGCACAAAATCTAGTATGGAAGTTGTTCTGCTAAATGTTTAAGGAATGGAAAAAGTGTTTTTGCAGAGCAATATGATGGAAATAGTGTTTGTGAGGAGCAATATGATAGTAGATACTTCTGGGAAATCTATCTTGGGTTATAAATAAGTAAAAAATTTGTTTTGCTTAGGGAACCCCTGACTTGTAGACAATGAAGATAAAATATCTCTGCAGAAATATAGATGGCAATGAGCACACAAGACAGGTGTGTTGTGTGCGTGTGCGCATGCAAGTTGCACTCCTCTCCCTTGGAAGCGATTTTCAAATCCCAAAAGATAAGACCAATAAAAAGGAACAATAGTACTGCTATTTCAGCAATAAGAAATGAGAAAAAGGCAGCTCCAGCAGGAGCAGCTTGATGCAAGAAAAGGGCTTTTATCTCCCCTTCCATCCTGATATCATAGCCAAGCATCATGATGAGACTTTCAGTTCCAGTGCAACAGTACACTCCATTTTTAAAGGCCAAAACGGATTCTGATGAGGCTGTCTTGATTCATTAAAAATAGCCTTGTGCTGAAGTGGAAGAGGGCTTGTTCCAAAGCCCACTGAAGTCAATAGGAGTCGACTTCAATTGCCTTTGGATCTAGGCCACGGTAATGACAGAGGCACCATGAGGTCATAGTTTAACAACTTTGTTCTGAAGGACAAAGCCTAAAATGTTCCAGCCCTTGTGAGTTCCTCACTTAGCTGCAGGAGGCTTCAATGGACAGTTTGCATTATGAACTGAATCCGCTATCTTTTTACTGAGAGGATGCTACCGGGTGCTCAAGTTAGAAAAGCTTGTGGTTGCAGTGGTTAAGGCTGCCTTGAGAACAGTGAGGGCTCTCAGGGGTCTCTGAAGCTTTCTCCATAAATTGCAACAGTGCATCTCAATTCCCTTCTTCAGCTGCCATCACAGATGGCCTGGACGGGTTCAGCAACTGCATGTCACCGTGGCTGTGATTGCAGAGATCGTCTTAAGGACTTACATCAGTAGTTTAGCATTCAGCCCTCTGCAGCAGCTTTGGAGATTATTTTTCATTTATTTTATTTTACAATAAATAAGTAAACATTGTAAATCTATTGCACACTACTTTTTCCTTATCTCTTTCTTGTAGAAGCCTTTCTCTTTTTCTCTCTCCTTCCTTCCCAGCACTGTTAATGCCCTTTGTTCCAGTTGGGCAGGTACAGCACATAACAGGTTTCTGGTATTCTGCCTTTGCACATTGGCCATGCAAGGGGAGCTCATATTGGTTAGCTGAGTAATCCTGGGCTGGTAAGGTGTTACCTTTGCTTTCCTCCCACAGCTGTGTTGTAGGCTGTGTGTGTTTCAAAAATGCCCTTATGGGTGTGCTTTTCTGAAGGACAGGATTTGTCATTATATTGTGCAGAATGTCACTGAGCCAGCACGGGGCAGTGAAGGGTACAAAGTATTCTCCAGTGACTCTCCCAAAAGAGCAGTGACTCTCCCAAAAGGGGCATCCACAGCTTCTCTGGGCAACCTGTTTCAGTGCCTCACTACCCTGTAAGTGAAGAATTTCTTCCTAATACCTAATCTAAATCTCCCCTCTTTTAGTTTAAAACCATTTCTCCTTGTGACTACACTCCATGATAGAGTCTCTCACTATCATTCCTTTAGGCACCCCCTTTAAGGATTCTATAAAGTCTCCCCAGAGCCTTCTCTTCTTAGGCTGAAAAACAAAAACAAAAACAAAACAAAACAAAACAACAAAAAAAAAACACACCTTTCTCAGCCTGTATTCATAGGAGAGGTGCCCTCTCATCATCCTTGTGGAGCTCCTCTGTACCTGCTCTAACAGGTACATGTCTTATGCTGGGGAACCAGAGCTGAACACATTACTCCAGGTGAGCCTTATGAGAGTGGAATAGAGGGGGAGAATCACCTCCCTCAAGTTGCTAGCTAAGTAACTGATTTTGAACCACTTTGGATCAACACACAGTTTCACATACAAGCCATTTAAACTCTGTACCCTTTCCTTGAGTATTTTTTGAGGTTTTATGCTTATGCTTAAATCTGTGTTTAAGCATAAGGAAATACATGATGAATTATTAGGAATGAAGCCACTACAAGCAAATGGGTCCCAGCTGCCCCTCTGAGTAAAATACTACAGTGTTCTTTTCCTTCAGCAACAATTGAAAAATCCAAATAAATAAAATTAAAAAGGAAGAAAATATTGTGGCATTGGGCTGGATTTTCTTGTGCAAAATGGTCCCATAAAATTAACAGTATAATCCCGTGGTGGTGTGGCTTAGACTATTTAGCTGAAATATCAAAATCATAAATATGTTAAATAAAGCTTTCTAAATGTATCAGGTTTTGAGAAATATTTAGTAACTTATAAAAAGAGATATAAAATCAGGCCAGGTTTATCTCTGTGAAAGGGTGGCATGACCCTTTGGCATGATCAGAAGTTAATGAATTCAATGTCCTAACAGCAAAAACAACAAAACACTCTATCTTAGTGTATGCATTTCCCAGCATAAATGTTTGCTATCTGTTAGAATCTATAGCTACAGTCCTCTACCTGGTTCCAGTAGTTTGAACTCTGGTATTTCTGATGAGATCTTCTATTAAGGATGCTGCTGGTTCTTATCCTTGATCAATGCTTATGTCAGTAAGTATTTCACACCAATATTATTGAAAAGGTAGCTTAACTATTAATATTAGCTAAATAAATCAAACAATTTTTATTTTCTGTATATGAAGAAATTCTTTCATGGACAGTAAAGTTCTTGTCCATACTCACTGAATAAGCAGTATTTTTAGTCTATTATCTCCCATCATTATTGTAATGTTACTCAATAAAACTAAATGCTTTATTTGTTCAGCAGGGTGACAGTGTATTTCCTTAACAACACAACATCATTGTGTGCTTTAGGAAACAGCTGCGCAAGCCAGTAAAGTGATGACACATACTTGGAATTTTCTCCATCTCTCAACCACATTTTGATGAATATCCCATGAAATGAATAAAAGCTATCTGCTGTAAATGTCAGGCAGGTGCTATGCAGCTGCACACCAAACACGGAAAGTCTATTTCATGAGAATCTAACTATCTGCTGTATCTATCTTTTCATCTCTCCATCTCTGCACTGTGTCTACCCATCTACACATTTTCTGTCCAATTTGTCTAAATATCATCTCTAAATCTATTTCAATCTAATCATCCACTTGCATCTATATAAACCCAGGTTTAACAGTCTACTATGGCTAAATCATTCAAACCCTTTTACTTAGGATATTAAATACAACATTTTTCAAGATTTAGTGTTCAGTGGAATGTTCAGTTAGGGTATATTCAAGAAACCCATGTCACCTTTAATCACCATTTAAATACAATTTTCACAAAGTATGATTTTCTTCTGAATTTTGTTTATATCTTACCCTAATCACTTGCACAATATTTGAAGTGCAAAATTTTTTTAAAAAGGGATTTGCCTTCCCACTGCACAGGGTAGAGGCAAAGAAGAATCTTAATACCATCTTTCCTACAGTTTACTGTCAAGATAGGTGTATTTGGATCATCTGGCTGTCAAACAGTATGTGCTTGTTTCATTGAACCTTGACACAACATACAGCAATCTACAGGCTTCATGAAGAACTGATAAGACCAGAGGAGTGTTGGTGTGTTCTGTCCCTGTGGCTTTGCTCAGCATAGGCTGATGATTTTTGTGGGGGGGGGGGGGGGGGGGGACAGGACTAGCTGTCTGCAAACTTATATACATATTTTATATATATACATATATATATATATATTTGCATTTGTTCTATATAATCTAGTAAATAGTATGCATGTTTGCATGTGCATTGAGGAGAACTGCCAATACTGCATATAAATCTGCAGTGTCAGCTTGTATCCATGTGGCTACAAAATTGGGAGGAGTAGCTAATATACCAGATGCTTATGCTGAAGTTCAGAGGAACCTCAACTGGCTGTAGAAATGCTCCAGCTTACAAAGTTCAACAAAGGGAAATGCCAAGTCCTGCACCTGGGGAGGAATGACCCCATCCACCAGAACACACTGGAGGCCAGCTGGCTGCAAAGCAACTTTGGAGAGAAAGCCCTGGGAGTTCTGTCAGGCACTGAGTTGACCATAAGCCAGCAACGTGCCCTCACAGCTAAGGTCAAAAACATCCTGGTCTGCATTAGGGCCACATTGCCAGCAGGTCAAGGGAAGTGATCCTTCCTCTCTGTTCAGGCCTGCTGAGCCACATCTGGACTGCTGGGTCCAGTTCTGGGCTCTCCAATATGAGAGACATGCATATACTGGAGCAGATCCAGTGAAGGACCACAAAGATGATGAAGAGAGTGGAGCACCTGACTTATGAGGAAAGGCTGATTCAGCCTGGAGAAGAAAACCCTTGGGGGAAATTTTGTCAATGTGTATAAATACATGATCAGAAACTGGAGATAGACTTTTCTCAGTTGTGTTCAGTGACAGGGCAAGAAGCAATGGTCACAAACTGTAATACAGGAAATTCTGTTTAAACATCGGAACCAAAAATATATATATTTTATTTATTTTATTTATTTATATATATATATATATTTATGTGAGGGTAGTTGAACACAGTAAGATTGCTCAGAGAAATTGTAGTGTCTCCATTCCTGGAGATATTTCAAACCTGGCAGGGCACAGCCCTGACACAGCCGTGAGCAACCTGCTCTAGATGACAATGCTTTGAGCAGGGTTTTGAACTAGATGATCTCCTGAGGTGCCTTCCAGCCTCAACAATCCTATGATTATGTGAGTGCGTGTTTCTGTGGATAAAGGTTCCCAGCACTTCTTATTTGCTCAGCATTTTGGCTTAATTTTGGGTCCATCACACTAGACACCTGGAAGCAGATATCTGCCTTAAATACACTCAACAGATTTCTACAACCACTGATTTTTCCCATTCATTGTCTGAGAGATGTGTGGACTGGCTTCCTTGCTGCTCCATGCTGTTGCTGAAATACTCCCTAATACCTATCTTGCTCAGTTTTTGGTATACAGAATTTTATCAAGCAGTTATATTATGGAGATTGTATCATCTTCATACTTTCCTCTGCAATGCCACTGAAATAGAGCAAAAATAATGTAAAATATCCAGATCTTTTTTACATTGCAAAGTGATATTAGTTTATTCATTCAAATTAACTAATCTGTAGTCTTTTCTATTTTGATGACCCTATAAGTAAAAAACAAACAAACAAACAAAAACCACCAAGCAAAAAAATAAAAATTGCTCCCTATAAGCATAATTAGCTCTCTTATTTTGTTTATACTGTTGATTATTTGCACTGAAAAGCCTTGCCAGGGAGAACAAGGGGTCTGTTTTCTACCTTTCCAAAGGAAGAAAACATTTAACTGAACTAGCATCCCATTGTAGTACTTCCCACCCTCAAAAAACAAGACTTTCTCAGTTAAAATGAATTAAAAAAGGATAACTGTTCACCTGACGTGGTAGAAGCTGGATGATTATAGTCATTGCCTGATTAATCCTAGACTAAGCCCTATCTAAATTCATAGGAAAGCCATATGAGAATCTTTCCCTTGGAAAGACTCCTAAAAACAGTTTCTTTAAGCTTTCAACACACAAAACAAAACATGTACACAGTAATAATTAAAGATATATAATAATTATCCTCTATATTTTATCTAACAGGTTTTCCTTTTTTTATTAGTTCCTGAATGTTAATTTGTCATTAGATAGAATTAATAATTGTTCAGCAATAAAAAACATGTAAAGACCTATAGTATTTTCCCATGCTTTACATTAAATTTAAAAAGAAACTAAATATAGGGACTGATGAAGACTTATTTTTATTTGTGATTTCCCTCCTCAGATAGTATATAAATGTAAAGGGAACAGGACAGTTAGGTGTCAGAAATAATTTTAATATAATAATAGATTCTATAAACACATAAAAATGTTTCCTCCGTGCTTTTTCTAACAATTATTTTAACTTTTTTTTTTTTTCTTGGTGTACATAAATAAAATCAATGAAGCTCTTTCTGAAATACTAATTCTTCCTAACATGTGTCAGAAAGATGAAAATTACCCTTAGCAAGGATAAAATTTCAGGATTAATGTGTTTATTAAAAAAGGAGAGAGGTAAGACAGTTCCACGACAGTTAGAACTGAAACTTAATTTATACTTATTTGATAATATGCAAAAAGGATGCTTTCTGCATTTATTTGCTTTTCACCTAAAACAACCTTTTTTTAAAAGGTTGCTTTAAGGATGCAACTTTAAGGATGCATTTGTCTATCACACATACATTGTTCGTAAACACTTCATTTTTAGGGGCCTAAAATATACATTTTTCATTATAGTTTATGAGATAAAATCAAGTAAACAGAGGTTAAAGGAAGTGCATTCCTGTTGTGTCTATTTTTCTCCTGCGCCCCCCTCCTTTTTTTTTTTTTTTTTGATTTTACTTGTATTTAAAACTGAATGTAGCTCTCTACTTTTCTTCACAGAGATGAAAAGGATTTTTGACTTATGCACAAAGATTTCAAGCAGAAGTGCTCGTGGGTATACTTTCAGTCAGCTCCTGCTGATGAAAGAATGCTCTACCTGACAGATAAGGAAAAGGTACAGTTATTTATGTTGTTTTCTCTCCTGAAATGACTAAATTCATAACATATTCCAGAATATGAATCTGTCAGCAACCCAGCTTGTCTTCCAAGCTCTACTCTAGTTTCAAAGCTTTTGAGATGTGCTATAGACTGAACTGAGGATATCTAAAAATAACTCTTTAACTCTAGGCTCAGAGATAGCTCAGTTCCTTTGGAATAACTGCACACTTTACAGTTAAGTCTCACCTGCAAGTGACATGAAAGTTTCTCAGAGAAGTAGTTACATCCATCACAGATCTTACACCATTCCAGAGCAGACTGTATTCCCAATGTCATGACTGTTTCTCATAGTCTTTTCTCTACATTTGTTTTTCTTAAAATGGATAATATTTCCAGCAGCTGACAATGGAACTGAAGCAACAAAAAAGATTAATCTTTATCTGTATCATTCCTGAAAAATCAAATATGTAGGGAAGAGTCTAAAGGACGTAATCCAAACCACTAAAACCAAAGGTAAAACTTCTACAAACATATCTACTTACCCACTCATACGTGTATGCATAACAGCTTTTTACCTAACTTGGTCTACAAGCTGTTAGGATTCCATAATCATTGTTGGAAAGCTAATCTGACACTTCCCTCTCCTTACAGTAAGAAAATTTCAAGCAAATTTCCACTGTTGTACTTTAAGCCCACAAGGATCTTTCTACCCCAGTGTGTATGAAAAAAAGAAAGCAAATTAAAAACAAACAAACAAACAAATCATCAAAAACACTACTACCAAACATTTCTTTTCCCTTTTCAGAAAACTTTTATATAGCTGAAAACTTCTTTTAAGTCACTACCTCATTTCCTTTATTAAAACAAAACAAAACCAAACCAGTGAATTCAAGACCTTCCTTGCTGGGTCTTTTTACATGTATTCAGCTTTCTAAACAAACTTGTTGCTGACCTCTGAACACTCTCCTATTTTTCAGGAACATGTGTGGAACTCAGCTATGACTTAAGTCACATTTTGTTCTAAGTGGAAGGAGTTCTTGCTTGTCTTCCATACAATATGTCAGCTTAATAATAAGCCAATGCTCTTTTGAAATGTGTTACTATCAACTTATGTTTAGTGTGAGATCTACTGCAGATTCAAGAGCCATTTATGTAGAATTTCTCCAAAGTGTTGTTTTTCTGTTGTATTTGTACTCAATTTTTATTTCTTACAGTGCCGTGTTCTGCATAAATCCTTGTTGAGCTGTATCCTATTTATTGCATGTAATTTATTCAATTTCCCAGTGTTATTCTTGACATCAATGAATGAATTCAATTTATCAAGGTCATTTGAGTTCTAATCCTGCCCTCTAATATACTTGCAATTCCGTGTCGGTACAACCACTGCTTTCATAAATATATTTCTGTTCTAATGTCCAAGTTTCATGTTTTTCACTGGGATAGAGTTAGTTTCTTCTGCGAGGCTTGTGTGGTTGCTATGTTTTGTATTTTTGATGAAAATAGTGGTGATACCACATGGATGGTTGAGCTGTGGCAGAGCAGTGTTCACACTGCCCAGGACTGTTCTGTTCTGCATGCTGCCCCACCAGCGAGGTACCTGGGTATGCACCAGGAGCTTGGGGGGACAAAGCCAAGACAAGTGGCCCAGGCTGGCCAAAGGGATGTCCCACACCACTTGGTGTCATGCTCAGCAGTAACAGCTGGGACAAAGGAGGGAAGAGGAATGTTTGGATTGATGCCATTTATCTTCCCAATAAAACCTTCTTTGAGATGGATATCCCTTTCCTTATATGTCATACTGTATTTTCTCTTTTCAGTCTTCTGGAGCCCAGCTATCCAACACAGTCACTTGATTTTCTACTATTACCCTAGACAGTGTTCTAAGTACTCTGAGGAGAATTTCAACAAGGTATCAAATGATTTGAAAACATTAGGTTATTTAGATAGCCTCTGAGCTGCTATTTTTCTATGCCAACTGACTTCATATTTCTTCGACATTGATGTTAATTGTGTTAGCTATCTAATCATAGTCAGCAAAGACTAATGCCAAAAAAATATAGACCACTTCAGATTTGTTGGCAACATCTGTCATTAGCCTTCCCTCTCCATTAAGCAAAAGACTAGATCTTACTACTTAAATCATTACAGAATGCTTTCTTGTTACTCTTTTTCTTGTTACAATTTTATAACAACTGCATCAAAATTATTCTGTGCTTTGGTCTTTCTGACATTGCCACTTCATGTTTATATTATTCTCCGTGCTTGTCAGTAGCAATTTGACCAGTTTATGTTTTATATTCATTCCTTTCTTGAGAATGAGGTACTGAAGAACTAACTAGAGTTTAACCTCTTGCTGTTAAGACTGTACATTAGTTGCCAAGGAGAATTTGAAGTGGAAGTCATAGCTAAGACTAATTTTCATTGTAACTAATGAGAAACAAAGAGATAAGGGAGGAAGAAACTTGTGAAGGGGTGAAAGGAGTTTCTACTGGTCTGGTTTGTAAGGCTGTTGAACACATTCTAATTTAAAGGATTTGCCTTTAAATTAGAATGTTAAATCAGTCTTTTAGACTGCTCATCTTTCTTTTGCCTTTATTTGAGAAACTTCTAACTCCCTTATACTCTCTTTCCTATAGTTGTCTTTCCTATTGGGTGCTACTTATCATTTCTCTGAGTTATGAAAATTATCAAAGTTCAAAGACATCATTTCTACCACTTCAATGAACATTCTCCTTTAAGATGCCTGCTCCTTCCCGTTTTCAGTCATTTTCTCCTTCTTGATCAGAATCAAATCTCGAAGCAGTTTGATTACCATTCAGCACAATTTAAAAACATTTACAGTATGAGAATCCTTTAATCTGACTTTATCTTAGACACTTTGTACTCTAGGTTTCCTCCATTGACAATGTAGACAAACAGGCTCTTCAAAGGCAATTCCTGAAATAGCAGTCTAAGACAGGTGAAAGGGACTGATTGCAATGTGAGCTTACCTGACTGGTTTAAATTTGATATGTAACTATGCAATGGCTAAATTTAAATAAAACATGCCCAGTTTTTCATTCTCCATGTCCTGCTGTGTTCTTTCCCAAAGATGCCCTTTCCTCCTTCTGTTATTACCCTGGAGAATTTCAACAGGTCTGTCTCCCACCAGATTCCAGATCTCAGAGTGAACATGTGCATCCTGCATCATATAAGGCAAAATACTTTACACATATCTACGACTGATTCAGTCATTTCCTTCTTGTCCCTCTTATGACCCTATTATGAATACCTCCTCCCCCCTTCAGGAAACTCAAGTCCTCTAAAGCTGCACCATCTGTATAGCCATATATTTATCTCCAGGATGTGCCTGTCCTTGCTCAGGCTTTTACCCTCTCCGATGGGATTGATAAGAACACCAGCTGAGGCTCCCATTCTCTCATCAGTCCAGGAGTCTTGCTGTTTCTTATGGCTTTCTCTAGCTTGTTCCTAGAGTAGCAGCATTAACTCCCAAGTGAATGAGCCACACGGAGGACTGTCTGAATGAACCTTGGCAAACTCATGCAATAGCTCTGATTTGGGCAGAACCTCTCCATAAGCATTAGGTCACACCAACAAATGGATGTTTCTGTTACTGAGAGAAGTGAGTCACCAACCACTACCACCCTTCATTTTGCCTTGTGAGCAGCGGTCATGAACCACTCAGCTGCTAGAGCATGTGGTTTTTCTTCCCTCAGCATTACTGTTGGTTTCCCACTCATTGCCAAGAGTTTACTACGTTTTTTTAAAAACTTGATAGATTGCCAGCTGAGGCTGAAGCTCCATCTGCCAGCAATAGTAGATCACAGCCAGCTTTCTCCCTGTGGAGAAATGTGTTCCCTTTTCTTCACTGGGGCTTCTGCAGATCTCAGCTTCTTTGTTCTTGGAGACTCCACGTCCACTATGTCTATGAAGTCTCTGCGTTCCCTCATGCTTCTCAGAACACCCTCCCTTCCTGTAATTCTGCCATTTGATTTCTAGGAAATTACACTTCCTGGCTCTCTGGATTTTGCTACAAAACACATTCATTGAAAATCCAGACTGTGACCCAGATAAAAGCATCTACAGTTGGGATCCTGGTCTGGACATAGCTCCCCTGAGGGCAGGTAGAGGAAGAGCTGGTTGCTGAGTCAGCTGTAGCAAGGAGAAATTCCTCAAACTTTATACCCTATTTTCCATAGCCCCATAAACTCTCTGAATCCTGGTTTATACCAATTTCCTTATGAAGTTCCCTTTTGTTGCCATCTGTTGTTGGTTAACTGATCCCAAACCTTCTACAGGAAAGGGGTTTTCTAAGTCCCTGAGTTAACACTTCAAAGCTGAAACTGAATTTTAAATCAAAATGTGATACGCTCTCAGCTGATGACCTGAAAATATTTTATTCACATTTTCTCAGGTTGTAACTATGAAGTCTGCCTCTGAGCCACCACAGTTAAGATCAGATGAACAGTCTGGGTTAAACCTAGTTCTTAAGGCCCCATTCACTTCTGGGACAGACTTGTCCATTGAGCTGCAGCTCGTCTGCATATCTCCAGGGTTGAGCCTAAACTCCATACCTATACTTTTGCAGCTCCTAGGTTGGCAACTTTCATGAGGAAAATGAAGAAAAACAAGGTCAACAGTTTTTGGCAGGGGACAGCAAGAGGAATTTAAAGAAAAGTTGTAGTTGAAAGAAGACATTGGGTTTAATGGTACCGGGATTCAATTGAGGGTTACTGTGCACGGTGTAAGACTCAGACTGCTATTGTTTCAGCCAGAAGCCTCAGCAAAGTAGTCTGAGAGGTTTCTAAAATCTCAAATTCTAAAAAATCCACACTGGTCTTTCATCTATCATCTAAATGGTGGAGATGTGATGATGAAGGAAGATGTGGAGAAACAGCAAGAAAAAATAAGAGAATTGAAAACCTTATTTTTCTGGATTGCTGGGCAGTTATTTTTCTACATAAAATCTGAGTTGTTTTTTTTTTTTTCTGTGGTATGATAGATTTTCCAGAACAAGATGCAGTACACATTCTCCTGTTATTTTCTTGCTCTCAGATTTTTCATCCTGATGAACATTGTACATTTTCATTTGCTTAGGTCTGACTGAGGGTTTTAAATGTTTTGGTTACTGCAGAGCTATCAGTGGTCTTAGTATACGTGTGGGCAAAGGACCAGAATAGCTGTTGCTAAATGTTATTCATAAACAGCAGGCAGAGAGAAAAGACAATATGCTATTTTAACTCCAGAAAAATTGTTAGTTTTGTTTTGTTTTATTTTTAACTTTAGTGTTGCCACATCCTCAATCTAATTCCTCTCATTCCTCCTCCAAACATGCATGTTTGTACTCTAAATAACAGACGCAACCACACTTTTCTTCTGTCTGTCCTATCACAGTCCTGGTCTTCCAATCAAGAGGAGAAAGAGACTATGAATTTTCCTGGATTTTCCTGGATCTGATAAAACTGCAGGATTATTTCAGCTTTTAAAAGTCACTGTTCATGTACCTGTTGTCTGTCTTGTTTCAGTGTCTTTTTTTTTTTTCTCTAATTGTTTTTCTACTAAGCTTATTCAAAATCTCTAATATAGATTTAATTTAATTTAATTTATTCTTTTTCATTCGTGTCACTAATACACTTCAGGTTCTCTGAAACTATCACCAGTCCTAAATTAAGGCTGTTTTTAGTGCGGATACACTGTCCTTTTTTGGAATTTCACAAAATTTTGCCCGCTCTTGGATTACCTTCAGACATTTTGACACTTAATTTGTAATTTCCTTTAGCAAATCTTTTTCTCCCTCACTTTTCCTGTCACTAGATTATATACAATTCTCGCCTCCACCTTTCCTTGTTTTACTTTCTATCCCTTAGCAGTCAAGTCTGTTCCCCCACATCTCCACGGCCAGTGACTCAAAACTGACTTTCCTGCTCATTCAGCCTGCATTTAGTGCTTATATAAATGGAAACTCCTCTTCCTTACCATCGTCTTTAGCACAATGGGTCTTCTTTGTCCTCCTCCTCTTCCTCAGTCAAACTACTCCTTCATTTCACTAGTGTCAGATCTAATACATTTTCCACATCACAGAAAGTTGCGGAGTTATGGGTTTCCTGGTCAAAAGGGGAGTAAGGAAGGACAAGCCAGCCTGGGGCACTTTCTCCAGGCTGGTGTGCTCCATGGGGCTTCCCAGCATCTCTGCTACCTTCAGCGCATATTGCCTTGCCTGAAGGGTGAAATGTTCAGGTTCTTTCCAAACTCCAGTGCTTCGTCTTGTGTAACATTTCCTTTTGGTTCTGACAGGAACGATTTTTATCATCTTTCCTTTCATTAACTGCTGTGCCCTTTTCACAGCATGCCTCCCCTCCCCTCCCCTTCAATTCCCTGCCCTGCCCTGCCCTGCCCTTCCTTCTCCCACCTTCTGATCCTTCTGCTCCATGAGGCAGACTGCCCCACTGAGGAGGATTACATGATCCCTGCTGTTTGGCACAGTGATCTGCAGTATTTTTACCAAATCATCTCTGCACACACAAGTTAAACAGGCACAACTTCGCCCTGTGACAGTTAGATGATGCAGCAGTGGTCATCTGTGATTTTGTATCTTCCACTGCCAACAGGTCTACCCATGCTTTACAGACTGCAAAGATTTCTGGTGTGGGAAGAGTGGTGTGCACAGATCTCATCACACCTGTCGGGATAAGAGGAGGAAATCCATGGAGTAATAATTTCAGGGCAAAGAGAAAAGGAGAAATAAATTACACATCTAATGATATGACATTATTATTTTAATATTATTGTTCCCTGTATGTACAACTGACATTCATCCTAGTACCTTTCATGAGACAGCCCAAAACCCTGCTCTTTAGCAATCTGGTTTATATTTCAAGTTCCTTAAAACAGTTACAATACAATACGATACCTTCTCTGTTGTTCCTTGATCAGGTAAATAGCAGACAGTAAAGGAAATTGAGAATAATAATGAATCTCTTAACTGTGAAGTTCATAGTTAAAACTCTCAGATATGACAGACCTATAAATCAATGCCATCACCATACCACTAAATCATTTACCTTTGAGGGTTTATTAGAAATATTGTGGCTAAGTGCTGCACGTCCCTAAATCTGAAGGATTCCTCCAAACACCTTCTGTATTTTACACCTCAGTGTTACGCACATTTAAAAATAATTGATGACCTTTGTGAAGGGTATTAGAGAGAGATTTATGCAATGCTATTCTGTTTATCATGATGTAATGTCAATAGTTGAAGCAACATCTGCCCAGGTGGTTTTGATATGTAAAATGTGAAGTGTTTCAAAATTCTTTCTCCTGGAATTTCACAAAAAAAATCATAAAAAATGTCAGCTGACATTTTTCTGATGCAGCCTTGACTCTTTAGCTCAGAAATCCTTTGAGCCAGATATGATGGATAGAAACCCAGGCCAACTGCATTTTTCCATTGTTTTAAATGGAGCCAAGTTCTCAGCCCATTTTGTTTCTAGCTTCTTGTTAGGCTCTGACATTCATCGCAAAATCAACCTTTCATATATTTGCACTGGGAGAATCTGTTTCAAAGAGAAGAGTGATTCAACTTTGAAGAGCTCACATGCAAAACTGAAGAAGATAGTTTTCAAGCTGTTGGGTATGTTTTAATTTATTTTGGATTTTTGAATAATAACTATAATGAAATATATTGTACTATTGATGACAAAATACCAGAACAGAAAATAGGGAAGGAGTCATACATATCTGGGGAAAAAAAAAAAAGAAAAAAAAGCAACACAAAAATCAATAACAAAACTTCTCTGATTTGCAGGTAAGGGCTCAGCTGGACTGCTATAGCTAGTTTTGAATACCATACCTCAGGGTACCATACTAAAAGAAATACATGGACCCATGGATGAACTGTAGGCTTTGGAAATGAATAGTAGGTCTAAAAATGAGGGGAAGGGAAAGAAATCAGAAGAAGAAGAGAATTCTGAAGGAAGACCAGCAAAACTGGCTTCAAGTATGTAGAGTGATGGTGCAGAAAGAAAAGGGACAATCTGTTTTTCACATCCAATAGGGATTTACTGAAAAGCAGTGGAATTGAAGAAAAACAGTGAACATTTATTTCAGATGCTGAGAAAGCTTACTAAAGTAAAATTAGTGAACCTGTGGAAGAGGTCACTTAGGTGTCAGGAGGTAGAGGTATAGAATATACCTATAGTTAGAAGGTATAGTTAGGCTATAATTAGGAGGTATTACTGATCTCTTCCTACAGCGGTATGGGTTTTGAGGTCTCTTCTAACCTTACTTTTCTACGGTTATTTTTTTTTTTTTTTTAATGAATCAGGACTTTAGTATTTGGCTCTGATTCACTTACTACTGAAGTATTTTTGGAAAAGCTGTGTCCTAAATGCAGTCTTTAAGTGTGTTTTTGTTTGTTTCTTTCTTTCTTTTTCATGCTTTGTCTAAACAGATATATACTTTCCACATTGAATGCACTATTGTATTAAGCCTCTGTGTGCCCAGTTCAAGTTCCTCTCTTGGTAGAACTGACCAGGACCAGAAACACTCAGAGAAGTAAAATTTGAAGCTCCTATCTCCCCTGCAGTGACTCGCACGTAATTCAGGAGACTGTTTGCTGGCTGTGAGGGGACGCAGCCAGAAAATATTCCAAGCTGGCACAATGAAGCAAGCCGTAACAGCAAGGCAAGTGTTACAGGAGCACTCTGCAAAGGAAATGTGGAGCGTTTATAGACAGGGTGCCAATGGCATTAAAGAATACGCAGCATTATTCACAGATTTTGCAGACACCGTGGGTTTTTGCAGCAGTGTCTTGCCATGCGTTATGCATGGGAGCCAGGGTCTGACTCTCTCTGGAGCCTCCCGGGGGGAGCCTGCAGGCACTGCTGCAAGTAGCAGCGCTGCCACAGGATGGAGCGATCTGCCCAAAACTGCGAAACTTGGCTGGTACATTTCACACTGTAAATTTAAAACAGAAATCTGAATACGGCAAAAACATAAGCTGTTTCTGGATGTGTCTCAACACTCATGGCTTCTTGTAGAGAGCAGGCAGAAAAGAGGGAAGAATTCAGCTTAAAAAAAACCCACAACAAATATGCCCCACCAATGGAACATAAGGGCAAATTGTTTTAAAGTGTACTGAGATATTTTGAGTGACTGTTTTGCTCTTTCATATTGCTGAACCACGTTATAGAAATAGAACCCCCTTTGCAGGACTCTCTGCAAAGATTATTGCCTTTCAATAGTTGTTTCATGCAGGGCATCACTTAGATTCTACTTCCTAAACTCAGTCTTTTCCACTCTTTTTTTCAAAGTTGTCCAAAGTTGCTTAAAGTCCTCCCATCTCCAGAAAAGAATATGAAATAATAATAAAAATAACAATAACAATAACAAACAATAACAATAACAATAATAATAATAATAATAAAGGTTGAGCAAGAGATGGTCTTTTTGTCCCCACACAAAATATTTGAACTGGAAAACAGCTAAACTACCAAACTCTATTTGTGAATTGCATCACTTCAGACCTTAGATGGCTTGTGCTATGCATCATCTTTTACATTGTGAGAATGTATACTGTTTCAGGGACATTTTTCAATGCTAGAGGCTAGGAAAAGCCACGGCCAATTTATACTGGGGACAGAGTCTAGGCAAGAACGGGAGATGAACAGAACATATTTAGTCAATGAGACACACTGTCAGCAGGAGTAGGGAACTGATCTCAACACTGAAGATAACCTTTGTTTTCAGTGAAAAAGTCTTATGGACTAATACTATGAAAGAATTTTAGTAGGTATTTGGGAGAAACTAAGAATCACTAAGGAGGAACTAAAAATTCACTAAGAATCATCATGGCAGCAGAATATTATATCACTTATAGAGGGCAGGGAAGGGCAGGGAAGGGCAGGGAAGGGCAGGGAAGGGCAGGGAAGGGCAGGGAAGGGCAGGGAAGGGAAGGGAAGGGAAGGGAAGGGAAGGGAAGGGAAGGGAAGGGAAGGGAAGGGAAGGGAAGGGAAGGGAAGGGAAGGGAAGGGAAGGGAAGGGAAGGGAAGGGGAGGGGAGGGGAGGGGAGGGGAGGGGAGGGGAAGGGAGGGGAGGGGCGGGGAGGGGAGGGGAGGGGAGGGGAGGGGAGGGGAGGGGAGGGGAGGGGAGGGGAGGGGAGGGGAGGGGAGGGGAGGGGAGGGGAGGGGAGGGGAAGATATATTTTATTTACAGTTTAATAATCACCTAAAAAAATAAATACTTAAAAAAGAAGCTAATTTATACTTTCAGGTTATAATGAAGATTCTACAACAAGAAAACTTGATAATTTAAACATCCTTCAATGCTAAAGACTACTTTTTAATGCTTTTTTTTCAGAGTTAATTAACTTATTTTGTAATTTATCTCACAACGGACAATTAAAAACTAGGCAAATTCTTTTTGTGTAAGGGCACATTTATTTTATTGTCAAATTTTATGACTTCCAATTTTCCTGTGAACTTACATCAAATGCTTGAAGGTAAGGACTAAGTACTGCCAACAACAATAATCACCTATATGGAAAAAATATATACATCTGTTGTAAGTCATGGCAATTGTTTTATTGTCTCTGTATTTTGTTACTATGTCTTTGTAAAGAAAAATATATTAAATTCACCCCGTGTTTTGACCATTAAATTTCATCTGTCTGTGTGACCGAGTATTGAATTGGTTTGGGAAATTCAGAAGTGTCCAACTTCCAGGAGATGGTGCTGTAGTACTTCAGCTGCCCACTGCCTTCCAGACAGGATGCGTGTTCAGAATTCCAACTCTGATATTTTTTTCCCCCTTTTTGTTATTCTTCAGAAATGCAGGAGTAAACCCTCTACGCACACAGTTTCCCCTCCAATGAAACCCTTGAATGTCAGAAAAAATCATAATTTTTCAGGGAGCACAATTACCACCTTATGATTAATATAAGGATCAACAAAGACAAGTATCAAGTAATGAGATGTAAGATCAAACCACTTACTTTAGACCTGGCTGAAAACTGATTTTGAATACAGTTCTGATATTTTGGTTCAGCTGCTTTTGAAGGTACAGGTCTGCAGCTGAGGTTTTTATCTTAGTTGGTCACAGTTCAGCAATATTTAAATCCAGAAATATGAATTTCATTCTGACTTATCTATGCTCCTAGAATATCTTCAACTGTTAATTATAAGAGTCAAGTCTGAAGGCAAGTTATTCCTCTCCCACCAGTGTCTGTTCTAGCATCTCCCATGGAGTCAACCTACTGCTTATTCAACATTATTTAACAAAAATAATAAGCAGTGGGGGCGGAGGCCAACAGCAGCAAGCTTAAAAAATTGATCAGAATAACACCTTTTAAAGCTCTAGCTCTTATCTCTTTCCCTTTACATCCCCCAATGACTTTAGCAAGCTGATGGGTATCAAACATGTAAATCAGGTGTAGATGAGGCCTCTGAGTGAGCCACCATGGAGGAAGAGGAGGAGGTGGAAATAAGTGTGGGGCTGAGGCCAGGAGTGCCCAGCTTTCCCCTCCCTATCTCCAGGGGATACTCTTGATTTATGGCCTTGCAAACCCAGGCAGTACAGCCTGTGGTAGAGATAATTTGGGTCTGACAGCTAATTCTATAGGGGTGGTGTTGCAGACATGGAAAGTCTATCAATGCTGAAAAGGCTTGGTATCTTTTTGTAGCATGCTCCCCTAACTTTTGTCTTGCAAGTGTCACAGGAAACCAGTAGTCCTGGACGCCATCCAGTATCTACATTTCTGTTTGCTTTATGTAGATAATTTGGAGCTGTGTTTGGGGAGTTTTCCTTCCTTTCTCTCTCTCTATTTCTTCTTCTTGTTTTTTTTTTCTTTTTTTTTCTTTCTTTTTTTTTTTTTCTTTGTTTTGTTTTGTTTTAAACATAATGTTTCTGAAATTGTAGCAAAAAAAAAAAAAAAAAAAGAAATACTTAAGTGCAAGGGTCTGGAAATCAGTACTTCTAAATTCCATTACTGGCACCGACTACCACAGCTAAGAGGGAAGCAATATTGTCCACACAAAACACTGGAAAAACATGAAAAATACAAGGCCTTAAAAAATCACAAATAAAACCAAACATCTATTTATGCTCTTTACTGAAAAAAAAATAAATAAATAAAAAGAAACTGCTCTCTGAGAAAATCAAATATTTTCAAAAGAAAAAAAGAGCCTCTTTTTTATTCAATATTTATTTATTTATTTTTATTTTTTAGGTAGGTGGCTTTCAATGTACTTTTTTTCCACCAGGTTTAGCAGTGACTTTGACAGACTCTACTTGACTTTGATCTGCTTGTTACCTAAGTGATTCCCACCTGTGTTAGAAAAATGTCTACAGAAAGATAATGAAGCCTATTTCAAGTGTTTTTCTGCAGACATGTTTAGCTTAAAGAGTATAGCTCTATCCCATACAACTACATTTGAAACATTTATTCCTCTGCTTCTTTTTGTGTTTCTTCTAATGAAGTGACTTGAATTTCATGGTTTGCATCACTTTGTATAGGCAATAGATGGTAGCATGTGTAAGCAAGAAGCAGGAGAGTGGTTTTCTGCAATGTAGCAATAAGTATTTTGCAAGTAATATCTCCTTTTCCTATAGGACACGCAGAAACTTTATCAGAGACTAGTTGGTACCCAGCTAGATATGCGTATCAACATCATGAATACTCATGGAAAGACACGTTCCAGAGAAGAAGCACTGTTGAGTAGTCTCTTGCTTTCTAAAGTGTTTGCAGAAGTTGTAAAACTGTGGGTGTATGGATATAAGTGTATGTATGCAGCTATTTATTCGAGTACTTTATAGAGTGCGACTGATCACTGTTGTAAAACATTTGCCAAACTTGTCAAAATGAAGAGCAGGTCCATTTCATAGATAACCACTGGAGTCACAGACGATAAAATAGTGCAAGATCTCTGCAAAAGTCTGGGGCAGAGAATGGACTTGGGTTGGGTCTTCCCCACTTCTGGCTGCCACAGGCACTGGTGGGGGCCTGCTGGCCTCACATCAAAAGCGGGCAAACTGTAAAAGAAGAGGTTAAGCACAGAAAAGTAAAAGTGAAAACTGAACAAAAAGCTACATGAGATAAGTCTTAGGTAGATTACATGTACCAGCTCTTTCGCCTATTTTTTTTTTTTTTTTTTTTAATATCTAATTTTTGAGAGAAAGAAAATCTGGAAGATTTATTCTATCTGTCTTTCCACAGAGCCTCTGACTCAATGGAAGCACCTGAAGCATCTGATTCCAGAATAAAGATATGAAATTTTTAATTAAACTGAAAAGATTGAATAAAGACAGGAATTATAAAGGATTTATGTATGGAATTGTGATAATCAGTTGTATTAGATTCCTGGAAAGATCTGAAGCCTATGGTTCTTGAAGAACTGGGACTTTTTAGCAGGTTGAGTGGAAAAAAAAAGTTTGTAGTGATATAAAAATATTTTACAGTTTATAGCCTCACCCCCACACCCCTCCCCCTATTTTTCTATGTATCATTTCTTTTTTATCTTTGCCAATTCTTCAGTGTAAATCTGTGGTTGAAAGTAACATCCATCATTCTGGGGTTTTCCTTACCTGACCTTGCATTTCTGTAAAGTCACTGCAATGTGGAGAACTATGGACACCAACATATGGTACAGATAAAATAAGGGTACAAATTGTATTCCTCACTTTAGCCAACAGAACTGTAAAGAACAGCAGACGTTTTGCTATAGCTGTCACTAAGAAATTAATGTTTTTGTCAGTGGCTATACAGTCTCCAGAACTAATCAAAGCCTTATATAAATGCTTCCTTATTCACAAAGAAAAACTTGTTCCTAGCCACACCCTTTCAAATATTTGGCCCAAGTGGCTATGTTTTGGCTTGGGTTTTGATGTGCTAGATAATGGGAAAACAATAAAGCTGTATGTGCTGTAGCTGTTAAGTAGTTTAACTGGGAGATTAATCTTGTGGATTACAAAAATCCAAGAACAAAGGAAAAACTGACATCGAAAATGAGTTTGTGATATTTGTCATTTTTAGTTCAGCAGAGCCAACATGCTTTAGCTGAGCTACTATCCATATTGCAATGCACAGGAGAGTAATTGTCATAGAGATAATAAGCTCTCTTCCCATCATGGATACTGCATGATAGAGAAAAGTGACAATTTAGCTCCTTTCTCATATAGCTGTATCAATACAAGTATGTCTCTTTCTTCCACCTGTCAGCAGAGGTAAATTTGTTCCAAGCTGTATTCATAAATGGTGCTTAAATAGTAAAGAACACTGATTCTTCACTGATTTTCCCTCTTTGGTTTAGCTTTGCTGAAAGCTCACATAATTCCATAACAGTGAGTGAGCAATGCCAATGCTTTGGATAGAGGGAGAAGGCTCTCTTCTAATGCACAGGTGAATTGCGTAGAAAAAAAAAACAAACAAACAAACAAAAAACAAACAAACAAACAAAAAAAAACAGCTCTTTTTGACACGTACCTCTTTATAATTGTCCCATTTTGTTGGTGGGTTAAAGGAATTACTACCATGTGGGTAACTACCAGTTACTCACAGGGTGTTCAGGGCTGGAAATGGTATAACAGTCTGTCTTGCTGTACTGCTAATATTAATGCATAGCTCTAGGTAGTATCTTGGTATCTGCACCACATGCACACTATCCAGAGCATGGAGTCCAACTGAAACCTTGGAAACTGAGCCCTTTGAAGGCTCATCCTCGGTTGTTTCTGTTTAATTAAAGGCACAATTAAATTTAGCAAAATGAGAAAATCTTGTAAGTTTTTAATGTTCAGCAAAACATCTACCCAGGGCAGAGTACAAGTACTCCATTCCCCACTTTACACAGTCAGTAGCATCTTTTCCAAAATGATTAACTGAGCTAAGTAGTAGAAATGAAATATTAAATATGACATCCTCAATGCTAGCTAGCACTATAGCTGTCTTCTTACCAAATAAGCAGCGATGTGCTGAGTATCTAAGAACCATGGCATACAGCCTGAAAACCACCTTTTGCCAGAAATGACCCTTTGATACCTCAATCTTTACCTTCCTTAATGTTAAATGATTTATTTGTTCCCACCCCCTTCTCCTCCAAAAGAAAATGTTGATGCCAAATTCACCAAAGGCAAAGGGTGGTGTCCTGATATATCTCAAGATACTATTTAGTAATGAAGGCAGATTTTGAAGTTCTGGTTAATCTCAAACTGCAAATGCAGAATAATTTTGCTTCCTGTTACAGTTTCAGAAAAAAAATGTCTAAAATAGATAATAATTTATTCTCACTTTACAAGTTGAAGTCTACTTATATTGCTAGAGTTAGTAAAAGAGCACTAGGGTGAAGAAGAATGGAGTGCACTGTGCCACAGAGATTAAAGCAACACCACAGGCATGAAAATATGGAGTTCAACGCTCTTTGCTACTTCATTCTTTTACCCAGATGCTACAAACTTCTTATGCAATGAGCATTTATTTAACTTACTATAAATCCTCCAGTGTTTAAAATAGGTTGTTCATGGAGTTTACATGTCTGGGTTCACCCATCTTGATACCTAAAGGATGTGCGGTTGTGCCCTCATTTCACAGAATCACAGAATCACAGAATCACAGAATTTCTAGGTTGGAAGAGACCTCAAGATCATCGAGTCCAACCTCTGACCTAACACTAGCAAGTACTCCACTAAATCATATCGCTAAGTTCAACATATAAACATCTTTTAAAGACCTCCAGGGATGGTGACTCCACCACCTCCCTGGGCACCCCTTTCCAATGCCTCACAACCCTTTTGGTAAAGAAGTTCTTCCTAATATCCAACCTAAAACACCCCTGTCGCAACTTTAGCCCATTCCCCCTTGTCCTGTCACCAGGCACATGGGAGAACAGACCAACCCCCACCTCGCTACAGTGTCCTTTAAGGTACCTGTAGAGAGCGATAAGGTCACCTCTGAGCCTCCTTTTCTCCAGGCTGAACAAGCCCAGCTCCTTCAGCTGCTCCTCATAGGACTTGTTCTCCAGACCCCTCACCAGCTTCGTCGCCCTTCTCTGGACCCGCTCAAGAACCTTGATGTCCTTGTTGTAGCGAGGGGCCCAAAACTGAACACAGTACTCGAGGTGCGGCCTCACCAGAGCCAAGTACAGAGGGACAATCACTTCCCTAGACCTGCTGGCCACACTGCTTCTTATACAAGCCAGGATGCTGTTGGCCTTCTTGGCCACCTAAGCACACTGCTGGCTCATATTCAGCCGACTATCCACCAATACTCCCAGGTTCTTCTCTGCCTGGCAGCTCTCCAACCACTCTTCACCCCGTCTGTAGCTCTGCTTGGGGTTATTGCACCCCAGGTTCAGGACCTGGCACTTGGCCTTGTTGAACTTCATGCAGTTGACCTCATCCCATCAGTGCAGCCTATCCAGATCCTCCTGCAGAGCCTTCTTACCCTCGAGCAGATCAACACGTGCACCTAACTTGGTGTCATCTGTGAACCTACTGAGGGTGCACTCAATGCCCTCATCCAGGGCATCATCGATGAAGATGTTAAAGAGGACCGGCCCCAGTACCAAGCCCTGGGGAACGCCACTAGTGACTGGCCTCCAACTGGATTTGACTCTATTCACCACAACTCTTTGGGCCTGGTTATCCAGCCAGTTTCTAACCCAACGAAGCGTACGCCAGTCCAAGCCACGAGCAGCCAGTTTCTTGAGGAGAATGCTGTGGGAAATGGTGTCAAAAGCCTTGCTGAAGTCAAGGTAGACTTGCTATATATTGTCTGCTATATTTTGGCCTGAAAAGACACCATGACTTGAGAAACATCTTACTAAAGATTTGTCAAGACTGTTGTCTTGACGATGTTCCTGTAAAACAGTAAGTTTCTACAAACTGATGTTTCCAAGGATAAATACTATGGTGAAATATTATTGACCAATCTGAATAACAATCTGAGACACTATACTAGTAATTCCTTCTTACTGCTGTTAGAAGTGAAGCGAGATGTTACTTTCTTCATCTAGAAAAGGACATTTGTAAGGGAATATGCTGAGGTATATACAATCATAGATTGTTTGAATAAAGCATGTAGAGTATATTAAACATTACATCTAAGAAATCAAGAATGACAAAGCAACCAATGGTAGACCAAGATTTTCAAGAAGAGGAACTGTATCTTTAATTAGAACAACTGGTATAGTTGGAAAAATTGTCATGTTTGTAGACCATATTCAAGCCAATGTACAACTAGGAAAAACAGTGAAATTAGCCGGTAACAGATTAAGAACAAGCAAGTAAACAAAAACTTGAAAATAAAAGGCAGTATTTCTTTGTATCAAAGCAGAATGAAGTTATATATTTCATTAAACAAGATGCAGTATATTTATATTATCAGAAACTGGGAGTGGATAGTAGGGAAAGGAGCACTCTGCACATGACCTACTCTTTTATACTTTCTGAGTGTCTTTTGCTGCTGACTGGAAGAGGTAAATTACCAAAATGGATAAATCTTTCATCTGATTCAATACATGGAAGGCCAAAATCATGTAGATAATTTTCCCTTGAGAGGAAAGGTGGTGGTTTCCTATACGATAATAAGGGAAAGGGTGGAGATTTTTTTTTTATTTTTATTTTTAATATAGTTTTGATAGCAATGATACCACTAATTTTAGGCTTTTTATAAGACTTTGCTACTTCATACTAGAAGTGATAGCAGTTGAATGAGGCTCTTGTGAGATACTGCACTTCTGTATTACTGTAACCTATCATCTTCAGTGCTGATGGAAGATTATGTCAGCTGCTATTCTTACTGTTGTTCTTGCCTTCTCAATATTATAAACTTTCTCTCTAGTGGTGATGGGGTCACAGACAGAGAATGATGACCGTCCTGAAGACCTTATTAGCGTAAGGGAATAATTTCTTTCAAGCTATAAAATCTTTTATTTTAAAGAGAAAAACTCCTGGGTTAATCACCTGAGTTATTCCAGTAAAATGGACTCCAATAGCTTCAGTAAGAGACTTCCAGCTCACTTCACTGCAGTGCCAATGCTATCACTAAGGTGACTTACTACTCCTGAAAACATCTTGTATAGAAGATTTAGCTTGTGCTCCCCATTTCTGCAGTGATTGCCTCACAGTTTCACATTTATTATTAGCCTTATAGGTTAAGCACTTATTCTATTCAGCCATGAAGAGCTGCCATTCTCCCTGGAAGTGTCAGAAATGGTTTCTATCTGGAAAATTGTTTTAATGGTGGAATTTTTTTCCTCACAATAGAATAAAATAATTATAGCACACTGGTGATAGGGTGATATTTATTCCTCCTCACCTTGCCATGAAATTTTGAAGCAATCAAAATGTTAAGGCTTCTTGTTAAGTATAAAACTTTTCATATGCCTCCAGGGGAAAACTGAGCATGTGAGCAGTTGCATTCTGGGATCTGCAGCTCTCAGGTGTCTTGCTTTCCTTTGTACAGAGGTAATGTTCACTGGCACATTTGCCAAGGGCTGTTGTTTTGCTTTTGCAAATGTATTCTGGGTAACTCCGTCAACTGCATTCAAATACATGGATTATGTGTTAAATACCTTTGTCTGGTACATGAGGTCTAAACCCAAGAAAGGTCAGACAATGCAGTATGAGGATGCATAAGCCTTTTTCATTAAACACAGAAAACAACATCTGTTTTTCCTTATTTCAGTTTTGCTTTAACAGATATTGGGTGGTTAATGATTATACAGCAATTTACTATTATTAAGCAGGTGAGCCTCTACAACACAAAAAGGCATTCTTTGGAGCCAGTGGAAAATGACGTTGTACCACAAAAAGTGCAGTGAACATGCTGCTCAGGAGCTGCTGGAGGGCAGGTTCAGAAATGCCACAATACTAATAAGCTTTCCTCTGGAGACATACACTGTTCACTTGCCTCTAAAATAAACTCAAGTCCAAAGTACTTAACAGAAAGTGGTGCTGGGGTGCCAACAGTCAACATTTTAGCACTCAGAGCACCCCATCTGGCAGCACACAAAAATCCAGGGGTAAAAAGTCTAGGGTAAAAATCCAGGGTAAAAAGTCAGGGAAAGACTTTCTGCATCTCTAAGTGTTTTACAGACCTATATGGCCACACTGAGTTATCAGTGGTACATGAATGATATCAAAGTGTGCATTCACAGGAAACAATTTTCATCAGCCTTTGGAAGTACCCGGCAGGGGACAGACACTGCTCTCAAACCACTGAAAAGCGGCTTCATTATGCGTTTGTCCTTGGCTGTCCAACATGATCACTAAAAGCTTCATACAACAGACTCTTGCAACTCTTACTTCATCTGCAACCAACTCCAATTTCTCTTTGCTTGTGCTGTGTAACATGTTGTAAAGGGGACAGGTTGGAGAATGCAATGACCTTACAAAATTAGCTGTCTTCTGCCTAGCTATCCATGCTAAGGGTAGCCCAGGCTGAGAGTGGTTGAAGTCCTTATATTTCCCATGTTACTGCATAGGATAGACCTCACTGTGATAAAGTGTTAATGGAATGAGCAGGGCCAATGAGTTATGTGAGAGTAAGCAAAGATCAAACAAGGACTTCAATCCAGGCTCCTCTAGGGTAGTGCATATTCCCACTTCCTACACGGTGAGATGTTAGTACCTGGGAAGGTCACAGCTTGGACTTTTGTCCCAAACTCCCTTCAGTCTCTGTGCATACAAGCCCCTGCTGACAAGCTTTGTTTAACTAATTAGTTTATATATGGCCATGCTTAATTTCTTGTGGGACTACATTCATATAAGAGCCCTCCAAAAGAGCAGACAAAGTCAATGAGACAAGCTGCTGAGGACAAAAGAGAAAATGTTGGGGCAGAGGGGGGGAGGAGGGAAAAACAAACAACAGATTATCTGATTAATATCTAAGAGTTCAAAGATATTATTTCCATCATCTTGGCTTTCTGCATATACATTAGCCTTCTTACAGTTCAAACTTCTATTGGCATTAATGGGATCTTAGAGATGGAAAAAGCCTATTAGATTACGCAGCCATCTCTCTGCTGATGCAGAAGAGGTCATTGAATTATTTATGCACATTGAAGAAGAGAGACCTAAAGGGTTGAACTTACCCTTTCAAAGGTAATTCACATCAACTAACATCAGCTACCATTCTTGTAACATTTTGAAGCTTGAAGATCAGCAAGTGACTGAATTTATAAGAGAAAGTAATAAAGAGCCTAAATAATGCAAGTTAATATTGCATCTGTAGTAAAAATAGTATAATTGAAGTTGGGTTCTTTAGAATCGTGAGCATAAGTCTCACCAGCGTTAAATAATACTAAGCTAATTCAAATAATACTGATTTTCTGAAAGTCAAGACAAAGTAGATAAACATTATGTAAATCTTTTTGCAATTACAAGCAACATCTTTAACACTTCATGTCCTGTTTCTAGTCTTTGTTCAATGTGTGATGTGCTGTTGTTTTGCTACAGATCTACTGCACTTAATCAGCAGATCAAGATGGATAGACAACTGTAGTTCTTGCCTTTTGGTGTCTATGATCACTGAGGAACGCAAGCTGCATCTCTAGATGCTGGGGTGTGTGATGGTGCACATGTTGGAACTGGAGTGTCCAGATCACTCAAATTATGCACTGCCTTTTTCTGTCTTGTTCTTACGTTGTTTTTACATGGAAATCCTCGCAATATGAGAGAGGAGAGAACACCAGTTTCTACCATCATGATGCCTTAATGCTGTAACAGAATACAGCTGAGAGATACGCTAATCATTAACTTGAAAACTGAACAGTTTTGGTAGCCACAGTAACTAGTTTTCTTAAACAAATAATTTAAAATGGGAATAAAGGTGCTGAGAATAAAATAATTGTAGAACAATAAGCCCCCTTCATGCATACCCTCCCTACCAAAAATCCCATCATCTTAAGCTGGTGGATTGGACTGGTCTGTTTTGCAAACATACCACAAAAACAGACTGTGTCCAAACAACTCACAAACAATTCCTGCCTCCCCTCTGGAGAGAGCATTTCTATTTGGCCATGAATCCTTGGTGGTCCCCTATAGTCAGGCTAGTCAAAAATAATATTAATTACCTTGGAGTCAGGAGTTTGCATCCTCACAGATTATAGGCTGTCTATTGTCTCTCCACACTGTGTTAGCATTTATTACAGGCTCCATATTTTGTTTCATACCATTCTTCATTTTTCCCTGCATTTTTTTCTTACAGCTATAGTCAGGATGAGCTGGCATGTTCATACAATAATTATTGAATAGCCAGGTCACATGAAATATTCATAAATCATTGCAAAACATCCACATCAACCATCATACTGATTTTTAAAAAAAATGTGTCCTGAAAAATAATTACTTATTTTTATGTTGCTATCTCCTTACATAGACATCCTTCTTTCCTGGCTCTACTGTACTCATTTCTCATTTAACATGTTTAAAAAAAAAAAAAAGTTTTAGCAATTCATCTGATGGTTAAGCTGCAGTTATTTATAATTATGGAATATTCTTGGGTGTTTGTTTAAAGTGTGCTGGAGAGCTGCTGTTTTTTTTTTTTTTTTTTTTTTTTTTCTGGTAGGCAGCTCATTACTTCATAAATCTGTGCCTGAATGGGAATTGTGGCTGGGGAGCAACTGTGCTGCTTCATGCATCATGACCAAGTGTGTGTGGGAGTCAGGAACAGCACCTCTCTGGACCAGCTGCTCCATCCATCTGCAGCTGGGTCTAGGTACAGTGATCTACGGTCAAGATCTGCACTGGGAGTATTTTTATAGCTGTTTTATAGCAGCTGGTGTGAATGGCAGTAGAAAAATGAACGATCAACTTCCTAACCATCAGGAACAAACTAAGAAAGAAAAATAAGCATAAAAATTAGCACATTTTTGTTAGTATTATAAAGACACTCTTTGAAGTTCAGTTTCTCAGAAGAGCTACAGTGAGCCTACATATTTATTGGTTTGTCACTCAGCTGAAAATTTGCTTTATGCCAAAACTTGGCACAAAAATATATTTGAGTGGCAAATGATGTTTGTAATTTCAGATGCTTTTATGTCCTCTTAAAACTGAAAAATAACTACTTAAAAAGGAAATGTTACTTGAAATTGGTCTGTTTTTGTCAGTCTTCTGGAGAAGTATAAAGGCAAATGATCAAAATGAGTTATTTTTAAAATCCAGGTAGCATGGAAGCTTATGGAATATTAAGTTTATACTTTCAGTTCATGTGGAATCCAGTATATGTTAACTGAAGTTTTATTAATAGAAGGGCCAAATTTTGCATGGTATACATCTAATAGAGTGACTGACTTGTCTTCATTATCCTAGTTTCAACAAAATACAGGGAGAAATATTTTTATACCACTTTGGCTTTCAGCTTTGGATTTAAATAATCATGGGGAGTCTCAGCACACTTCAGATATCTGGATCTGTATGATGTGTCTCTGAAGCTTCTGCCAGAGGAAATATTGTCATCATATGTAGGTCTCCCTTGTAATATATCTACCATAGCCTGAGAAGATTTTTTTTTTTTTGTCAGAGATCTTATTAATATTACTTTAGTGATTATTTAAACTTTTGTTGTAGATGACACAGAGGGTTGACAAAGAATTTAAAGTGTCTCAGACTAGTAGGCTGGTGCTTCCAAGACTGATGTCTGGGAAGAGGATTCTTGCACTTCATGAGTAGAGTTCCCTTACACAAAAGAAGGGAAGAAGTATTTTTCTGTCTTCTAGAATCTACCTACTTTCTAGAAATGCTCAAAAAATAATCAGAATAATTACATTTTGAATATAGCAACTTGCATCCAGTTATCTAGAAACATTTGTCAGGAAGAGACTTTGAAAAACAAAGTCTCTTCAGTCCATGGTGTGATGTACTGAACTTGGTGTTTTGGAGCACAATTTCTGTGCTCCGTCTGTCTTTCAGAAAGGAAGAATCCCTTGCCCATGAACAATAGTCATATAACTGCCAAGTCCTGATGTGTCCTTCTTGGCTGTTCATTGTGTTGATGGAGGATTCAGACTCTCCCAGCACTGGCAATCCACACATTGTTACCATGTGCTCCTACCACAGTGGATGTAGCACAGGTAACTTCATTCCTTCTGAAATATTGACAATGTATTAGCATTTCAGAACCTCCCACATTAACATGCTTATTTCCTTACCCATTCCTTCACTCTGGTCTCAAGAAACAAAGACATGTTGGGTGGTCTGGTTGTTTAATTCACATAGCAAATAAATCCAAAACTCCTGTTGATATCTGGGACTGAACTTTTCTTGATGATGGCAGACAGGTTATGGACACAGTCTGATATAAAATAGAGGTAAGAATGAGGTACCAAATTAGTAAACTACTTGGGGAAATTTCTAGAATTTTCTATAGAAGTCAGAATCTGATTTACCTGAGCCTTTTGCATGGTTCTGGTTTATGTCAGTCTTTCGGCTTCTAATCTTAGCTGAAACTTTGATGCCCTTTAAAAGGACATACATTTTGCTAACATTTATATCACTTGTGTCTGTCCTATTTCTTCAGGAAAAGCTTTTCCAAAGACAATTTTTTGTTCTCCTCCTCCCACCCCACCCACCTCCCCTCCCGAAAAAAAAAAAATATCAAGTTACACTTACACCATTTAGAAATAAATTATTAGCCACATTTCATACAGATTATTTTGCATTAGTCCAACAAAAAATGATGAAAACAAAATGGAATAGCATAAAACTTTCAGAAAATCTCATTAAAGGTACATTGCATTAATACTGGATATACACAACAAATATAGTACATAGACCCTGGGAGACATGGTTATTTTGGGAACATTCATAGGTTGGGTTTGAGTATTCAGGCCAGATCATGGAATGCTCTGGGCAGAGCTGAATTTTTTTGCACCAGCTGAAGTTCTAATCCTTTCTGTTTGTGTTTTAATCTATGAATGATGTCAATGTAGCTGCTAAAGTTACCAAGAAGTTGGGGGGGGAGGGAGGGAAAGGAAGAAGCAGGACATAGTCACCCCTTGACCACAGCCCTCCTCAGGCACTGATAAGAAAATAGTAGGATCAAGATTATGTGCTAAAATTCAGACCAATTATTACTCATTTCAACATAAAAGAAGAGCATTCATGAGATATGAAAGAATCTAATCTGATAAAATCAGCTGCTCTTTCATGGCCATGCACAGCTTAGAGCTAAAGAATTAGAAAATGCTACTGTATATTCGATGGGAAAACAGGTCTCTTTAGTGTTTTCCAGTCAGCAGTGACAGTCTGTCTTCCCCGAGCTTGGTGCAGAGGGTCAATTTGAATCCTCTGAAGTGCCAAGAGCTCCATCTGCTCTTCCATCTGAAATGGGAATATTTTTGCTCTTTTTTTTTTAGTCTTGATTTGGTCTTTTGGTGTTTGTGTTAGAACACACAGCCCAGATGCCAATAATGAGGAAAATATATTAAGTGATAAGGGAGAAAACAGAGAAATTAAAATGAACGAGGTAGGAAAATTGTAAATGGAAAATGGGAGCTGATTGCAATATCCAGCCCAGGTGTGGCTGTGAATTAAAGTGCTTTCCTGAGAGATTCCAACAGATATATCCCATAATCCTACACATCTGGGAAAGTGTTGGTCAAGACAGTCCTGGAAGTTGTGCCAAAAACACCTTAAAGATATTCCACACAAAGATCCAGCTTGCTATATACTCCAGCTGCTGTTTATTAGTGATGCTCATATTTTATGTATGCTAGCACACAGGAATTCTGTTACAGACAAAGCTGTATATATAGATTTAAATCCATTGATTGTATATTCCACTTACATGGGTTTACTGAAGCATTTTTCTGTATGCAACCACACAGCTACAATTTTTTCTATTTGGAACTGAAACATATATGTATATCTACCTACAGACACGCATATTTACAATGCAATGCTTTAATTTTCCTTAAAGAAAATTGAAAAATGACAGTGCTTCTTCTCAGGAAAAAAAAAAAAAAAAAAAGGATATTTCACTTCTCTATTGTTTTTGTTTTCACAGATACTTTGAGATTTTCTAAATCCAGTAAATTAGAAAAGTCACAGTTCTGAGGTTGAGAAATTAACCTTACCAATTGTACTGATATGTGAACCAAAGTATTCACTGAAGAATTATTTCAATGTTTCTGGTGTGTGTAAGAAAACCATGACCAAGGAATATCAGAAAACATGCTCATATTAAAGCAATATTTTTTTTTTCCAGAAAAAGTCATGCAACAACTGATACATATCAATTAAGACTTGTGAAAAGTTTGCTTTTCTCTTTTTCCTGATCTTTTTTCTGTCCCATTTTCTCATCCTTTCTTTTCTTCTGTCTCCCCTTTCCTCTTTCATTGCTTTCTTCCTTTCTTTCTGTTCTTTTTCTTTTCTTTTCTTTTTCTTTTCTTTTCTTTTCTTTTCTTTTCTTTTCTTTTCTTTTCTTTTCTTTTCTTTTCTTTTCTTTTCTTTTCTTTTCTTTTCTTTTCTTTTCTTTTCTTTTCTTTTCTTTTCTTTTCTTTTCTTTTCTTTTCCTTTCCTTTCCTTTCCTTTCCTTTCCTTTCCTTTCCTTTCCTTTCCTTTCCTTTCCTTTCCTTTCCTTTCCTTTCCTTTCCTTTCCTTTCCTTTCCTTTCCTTTCCTTTCCTTTCCTTTCCTTTCCTTTCCTTTCCTTTCCTTTCCTTTCCTTTCCTTTCCTTTCCTTTCCTTTCCTTTCCTTTCCTTTCCTTTCCTTTCCTTTCCTTTCCTTTCCTTTCCTTTCCTTTCCTTTCCTTTCCTTTCCTTTCCTTTCCTTTCCTTTCCTTTCCTTTCCTTTCCTTTCCCTTTTCTCTTTCCCTTTTCTCTTTCCCTTTTCTCTTTCCCTTTTCTCTTTCCCTTTTCTCTTTCCCTTTTCTCTTTCCCTTTTCTCTTTCCCTTTTCCCTTTCCCTTTCCCTTTCCCTTTCCCTTTCCCTTTCCCTTTCCCTTTTCTCTTTCCCTTTCCCTTTCCCTTTCCCTTTCCCTTTCCCTTTCCCTTTCCCTTTCCCTTTCCCTTTCCCTTTCCCTTTCCCTTTCCCTTTCCCTTTCCCTTTCCCTTTCCCTTTCCCTTTCTTCCTGCCTGCCTGCCTGCCTTCCCACCTTCCCGCCTGCCTTCCCTCCTGCCCTCCTTCCTGCCTTCCTGCCTGCCTTCCTGCCTGCCTTCCTTTTTCTATTTTTTTCTTTCAGTTCCCTTTTCCTTTCCCTTTTATTCTCTTCCAAGTTAGCAAACCATGAAAAGTCCCAGATGCTGCTGGGCTTAAAACAATCCATGCTATGATAAGGATTCTCTCATACCTCTGAGATATTAACATCTTTGCTTTCAACAGCAGGTGTCACTGCAGTGATAGAAAATCTTAAAATATTTTGTAGAACTGGTGAACAAAGCAAGTTTTTCTAACGAGTATGAGAAAATAATTCCAAACTTAAGATGGCAATGGAAACAAAATAAGTTTGTGGAACTCCATAATATAGAGTAGCCAGAATAATCATATAACATTGAAAGCAAGATGGAGATAATAGAACTTTAACTGTAATATATAATTGCCGCAATACTCTGAAATTAAACTGACCCATCTCTGTTCTTTGTACTTGCCTATAGCATTACAAAACTATTTTTAAATAACATTTAAAAATATTATTTGCAAGCTTAGATAATTTCATCAAACTCCAAAATGTCAGCACTTAAATGAAAAGGAACTGAATTTGTCAATGTTTTTCAGGGCAAAAAATAAATTCAAAAGCAGATATCAAATGCATTCTGAGTAGCTTTGGAAACAATATTGTACAGCGGTGTTTTATGGAGGTTGCTTCAGCATGTTTTGTTGAATGTTAACAACATTAATCTGTTACATTTTGCATTGATTTTATTTGCTATTTTTATCACTTCCATGGCATTTTGTAAAAAAAAAGGTTTAGAATCTTCAAAAACAGGAATAATATTCAGCAAAATTTCTCACAGAAAGTTATTTCTATTTTTAGACCAGCTTTAGAAATAACAACAAAAAAAAGTCATAGAGCAAACATTTGTCTGTTTCCTCAGTTCTAGTAATTCTGATGGCTGCAGGAAAATAGGGATGTTACGAAATCATTTTGTCTAAAATGCTTGCTGAAGGAAACTTACATTGCTGTCTAATTAAAAATATCGTGTTTCAAGGTAAGAAATAAGAAATAAAAATAAGAATTTAACAATGAAGTAGAAGTAAAAGAGATATTAGAAAAATAATGCAAATAGAGGGAAATAAAGCAACAGAAGCACATTATTATTATTATTATTACTATTATTATTAATTATTGTTATGATGATAATTTTTTTTTTCACATCCTGCGATACTTTTCCTTAATTTATTCCCTCACTGCTAGGTGGTATATAAGGTGATACACAACACTTACATCCTTACAGTGTTGTGCTGAGTGCCAAGGTGTTCGTATCTCCTCTGAGAGGAGTGGCCAGGGCTCCCCCATGCTGGACACAGCTAGTTCCAGCCAGTTCAAATGGCCCCAGAGCTGGGCCCAGCAGCCAAAATGGTGGTGCCTCTGACAAAATGTATTTAAGAAAAGACAGAAAGTGCTGCACAGGCAGTGACAACTGAGGGAAAATATGTGAGAAGCAGCCCTACAGATATGAAGGTTAGACAGTCTCCGTGGAGGAGACAATGGTGGAGTAGACCATGGTGGAGCAGTTATTTTCCTCAGACTATGGAGAGGACTGTTGCTCAGCAGGTTTATCGTGAAGCAGCTTCAGCCCATGGGAGGGACCTGTGCTGGAGCAGGCAAAAGTATGAGGAGGAAGAAACAGCAGAGAAGATCTGCTATGGACTGACACAACCCCCATTTCCCATTCCCCTGTATGACTGCAGGTCCAGAGTGAAGTAGAGAAGTTAAAAACAAAGGAGTGAAGTTGAGCCTGGAGAATGCAGGAGGAAAGGTGTTGTTTCATTTTGTTCTGTTCTGCTTTATTTTCTTGCTGTCTAAAACCATTGTAATTGGTAAGAAAATAAATTAACTATCCCCCCAGAAAAAATTTTCACCTGCTTGATATCCGTGTCTTTATCTCAACTCATGAGCTGTTTCATCCCATTTTCAACCCCCATCCCACTGAGTAAGGGGAGTGAAGAACCAGTTGGGCAGGCATTTGGTTAGCCAAGGCTAACCCACCACATATCTAAAGGTGTTAAGATCAGTGGTCTATTGCTTTTACTAAGGTGCAAGAACACTTTGTTCTATACACTATTACACTATTACTGTGCACCTCAATACACCATTTATCGTACTTACAGCCAGAAAGAAAGCACTTGCCTTGGCATAACATGATTGTGGCACTGAAAGTGTCTGCCAATATGCTAACATAATTTGATTAGCTGTTTTTTTTTTTTTTTTTTTTTTTTTTTTTTTTTAATAAGAGGAACACATGAGAGGTATTTGTATCATAATAAATACAATATATTAAAATGTTAACATTTGTTGAATGGCGTGTCTACATGTATTAAAGCAATCTGAAAAGCTGTGATGTTGCTCTCCTAATTGTCCTTAAAGTCATCCAATAAAACATAGTTCAGGAAATATAATGTGACAGTTTATACCAGGGTCTTGAATAAATCTGTTCTTTTCAATCACCATCTTCACTCTTCCATTTTCACAAAAGGAATGTGAAGTTGAATTCATCCTTCATTCTCCATGCATAAAAAACCATCATTGTTTAATACATCTCAGCATGAAAGAGGGACACTCAGTGCTATTATGCTGAAGCAGCTGTAAAACAAACTGATGGAAATACTATTTTGTGCATTTGCATTTCAAAATGATGGAATTTGTAGATATACACTATCAAGAGGCCAAAGGTATGGTAAGTTCCTTAAGAGTCAAGGTAATTCACGGAGGAGAAATCTTTTCATGGTCAGGAAATACAATGTCCAAAGTCTAAACTCTGGATCAGAAAGTTTATGTTCTGAAGATTATGCTAAGGGAAATATAATTAAGTTCATGCCTTGGTGTCTTGTTCTCTCTAGAGGACCATGAAAAGCTCCACATGGAAACAGAACTACGTTCTTTGTATTTTACTGGATAACCTCTTGATCCACAGTAAACAGAACCATTCCTATCTAGCATCCCTACAGAATGCCTGGTGGAAATTTTGTGAAAGCAGAAACTATAGGAGCAGAAATATAGTGGGAGTCCATGATCAAATGTGAGTTACAGTGCTGTCTTACTGAGTTACTGTTGATTAGCTCCTTAAATCTTACTGTGTATGTTTTGGCTGAGTTAGTTGCATAGTAGGGTTATTTAACTTAAACAAAATAACCAATACTATTTTTCCTTACAAATGGGTCAGTGTAAGTATATACACTGCAACAGTTAGTTTGACAACTCAACTAATGAGCAATGACTACTATAGCTGTCTGAAGCTCAGTACAAATGACAAAGTACCAGTAACCCTCAATGAAGACCTAATCTATGCAGTGTTTTTACTTTAAAACACAAGTGTGGCAGGGCTTGTGCATCACTAGAGAAGTGCTTAGATGATCTGTGCTACAATTACACTTCTCTAAGGTTTGCAATGTATGCCTTATCCCCAAGTTATACAGCTCAGTTATAACAGGAACACAAGGATGCTGCACCTAAAAGCCAGGACCTGCCAGAAGGCTGGCAAAAGAGGAACAGGCCTGGGACCTCAAAAACTCTGTTGTTTTTGAGAGACAAGACCCAGTCTCAATTTGCTATATTTGGGGTCTTATTTTAGGGCCCAGATATGTTCTCCTTTAATATGCTCTGCTTCTCACATATGTTTCTTTTCTAATTTTGAAATAAGTTTTTCTGATAAAATCAGAAACTTTTCTAAGTCTTCTATGTGTACTTTGTTTTCTTAATATTTATTCAGTCTGTACATAAAAAGGAATGATTTTTTTTTTTTTTTTTCACAGAGATGGTGGAAAATCAAACTAACTCTGTGTCCTCATTTAATACTTACGAAAGTTTGGGGCAGATTTTTTCTTTTCTACATTGTATATGATAAGTGAAAAGTGGTACATCATCCTGATATGTCAGATTCCTGAATCCAACTTCCTTCACATGTCTGAAAATGCTTGGAAATTTGGAAACCTCTAAGAAAAAAAAAAAAAAAAAAAGCTTGTCAAAAAGTTTATTTTCCCATATAACTTGAACAAAAAAAGTCTTTCTGTTTCCAGAAAAAAAAGCTATGTGAGTTTAAAGTACCTGAGAAGCTCAACTTTTTCAATAGATAAATATATATACAACACTCCTGTCAAGTAGGAAAATCCTATAATCCACACTTCACAGATAATATATGAAGGCAAAAGGAGGGTGAAAGTCAACTTTTCAAAGAAATGTTGACCTAATGAATTTTCCTGACTTTGGAAAAACCTACACAAACCAAATCTTGGAAACATGTTCATTTTCTAATGAAAATGTTTACTAACTAAAGAACGGTCTACCTTTGGAAAGTTTCCTAGTATCCCACCTGATATATATTTTCAGAATGGATGTGAAGCCATATATTTTAGACTAGGAAAACTGATTTTTCTGTCTCAGTTTGTGCCCTCTTTGCAAAGTTAAAGGCACTATTTGAGCACATGCAAAGTTTTTCTAGAAAATCATGTCTATGCTAGCAGTTTGCATTGCCACAGTTCTGACAATCAAGCTATGTCACAATACCTGACTAACAATGGCAAGCCAGCATTCGTTGTGCAGACCTGGCCATCAACATCTAGACCTGATATATCACAATATAGCCAGGGAAATGTCTGACTGAATTCTCAATCCAAGATAATTTCTGCATTGGGCTAAGAGCATATCAAATTGTGAAAATTGTTGTGTACCCCTGTTGGAACATTGGCTTTGTGGATACATTCATTTAAACACACGGAGGATCCATTAGGCTTTATTCCAGGCAAATGCTTCTGCTGGGAAAGGAGCTTCACAAGTCTTTGAAAGACCAAGAGTTATCAAGGCTTTGAGCATGGGTCAACAAACATTTGAATCCTAACCATTCATTCATTCACCTATTCACCCATACCCATGGAGGGGCAGAGGGTAGATGGGAAACTTTTTTCTGTGGGAACATACAGATAATCGTTAAAGACCGATATATAATTTCATCATCTAGATATCCTGTGTAAGGCAGAATTCTTATTTATAGATGTTTAAAGTTTGCTTTTATAACTGAATATCTACCTGGCATAGATGTCTAGATGAAGAACTTGCAGGTATTTTGGCCAACGGAGAGATGTCTGTGAATGTTGGAAAGAAATGGGGGATAAATCTCAATGATGAGATATAGTTTTGAAATAATCTGAAAGTCTTCTGCTGTTTCGATGACTAGGATTGTTGTGTGGCATTATCTAATCTCTAGAGGAAATAGAAAACTAGAAACATAAAAATAAACAACAATACAATCCTTATAAAGTCTGGTTAGACACTATCAGAATCAGATGGCTTGAAATCATGTCATATCTAACAAGAGCCACTGGTACAATTTGGTACAATAGCCTTCGCTTTCATGAGGTGGTATTGTTCCAGTCTTTCTGAATGATTTCACTTCTGGAAAGGCACTGAACTGTGTTGTATTTTTGAAGCACACTATCTGTAAGATATTTTAAGCATATCCACTTCAAAAATCCCTTCATACAGCTACAGTCTTAGCAGTGTGCGTAATATAGTGATATATACACGTATCTGCAGCAAAATCCATTTCTCCCTAAAATATGCATATAAATTTTTAAAGTATTTGCTTTAAATCTTTGCCTTTTGATGGCTGCCATGCAAAGGTGCAAAAGTACCCAGAACAAACTTTTCAACCCTTAGAAATGCAAATTCTGTGGATCAATTCTCAGACACAGACAGGCTGTGTCTATACAACTGGAAAGACTGGGCCAAAGACTGCCACCTAGCACTGAGACTTGTAGCACTTCTCACACTTTTATAAGATGAACTATGTTTTTTGAAAACAGAACTACCCTGTACAGTCTTCCCATTGTCTAGCCCCTGCTACTTTCACTGTCAGCAGGATGCAATTTGCTTCAAACTGAAGTTGTTCCAGGGATGATACTAGGAATTCATACCAAATGTGAAGTGAGAGGACCCCGGTTTGGACAGGTGAAGCCACAAAGCCCCATGTCCTTCAGCTGGGTGTGTGCAATAGTGCAGAGTTTTGCTGTGTTGTGCTCATAACTGCAAGTGGGAATTGATTGTTGGGGGATCAGGTGTGTTAGGGGAGCTTTGCTGAACTAACACTACCCTGTAAGACCACCTCCCAGTACAAAGTGCCTGCAATGCCAGTGTCATGATGATCCCTCAGCAGTAGCACTCACCACAGCATTCCCCAGTTGTCTGTATAATACGGATATTTCGGTTGCAGGCTCCATTTCTGCTGGGGACAAACCACTTGTTTTACTTGGCCTTGTAAATAATGCTTTGGTATAGGGGAAAAACAAAACAAAATAAAACAAAACAAAGGAACAACAAGAAAACAGTTGTTATGATCCACTCTATCACTCTTCTCTGCTTTAGACTCACCAGCTAACCTTGACAAGTATTGTCGCTGGAAATCACAATGCATGGCACAAAGAAGCATGTAGTATTTTGTCCTTCTAGGGCACATTTAGAGAATGTACCAGTACTTCTTACTCTACTCTAAAATAATATCAGCTGTTTTAAATTTTAGTGCTGTCCTTTGCTGTCTTTTGGTGTGTTTGTTTGTCAATATTAAGTTAAATACTGGTGGTTTTGTTCTCCATCATATCTGACTTTAGTATTAGAAAAAGATGACAGTAATGTAGGACAACTGTCTGCAAAATACTTAGACCCTTCTGCTTATTTTGCTTGGGGTGTGGTCCTGGGTTGATGGGTTGATGGTTGAAGCTGGGTTAGCAACATATCCAGTAGTTGCATCACTTCACACAATAACATCTGCCAACCATCCTTGGAATTTCTGAATTAATTCCCCTTCCCAGTTCTTTCATAAACTTTATCTTTCCTATAGATCATTCTATTCTATGATTCTATGATCTTCCTTTCCAATAGCAGGACTAGGATGACTGCATAACATCTCATACTTAGCAAATGTCCTTTGAATTCCATTTCTAGCTTTCTACCTTAAAACAAATATAAATGGCATGCATTAGATCACTGCTCAATTTCAGTTAACTGATTCATCAGATAAATGTTCTTAGCATCCTTATTTGTCTTCCTTTTTGTTGTTTTTGTTGTGAGGATTACTACAAACACACACTGATAAACAGGTCAAAAAAATAATAATAATGTTCATGTACTATATAGGAGTATTGAGACTTACTATTCCAGAGAGAAATATCTCAGATATGGAAGGAAGTGATATGTGGCCAGCAGTATTTCACACTGTTCGCTCATCTAAACTGCCCAGAGAATCGTGTTTTATAGGAGTAATAAAACAAATGGAATGGTGAAAGATGAGGCAAATGATCTGGTTAATGTATATTGTTTAGCCTTTTATAAATGCTGTAAATATCAAGAGACATTGCATCATCCATAAAAGAAGCATCCTATTTAAAATATTTATTTAACATACAATAGAGCTTAATTTTAGTGGAGGCAGAATATAGTCTGTAGTTTATTTTATTTTTTCCATATTCTTTAAATCTCCATCATTTTAGCAAGTATCATATACATAAGGCTTAGATGCAGACTATCTTTTACTGTTATTTACACTACAATCTCACTCCTAATACTGATGAAACTGAGATTAAAAGTACATAAAACTGGGGATAATATATTCCCTCCCTACTGCTTCTTTCTTCCTCTAATTCCTTTTATTATCTGCATACTGATTGTTGGTTTCAGGTATGAGAAGCTTATAGATATTAAGGACATGGTTTCAGTCCATTTCAGGAGTGTTGAAAACTGCTCTTAGGTTGCAGAATCACAGAATAATAAAGTCATAGAATGGCTTGTGTTGGAAGGGACCTTAAACCCTTCATAAAGTGTTTAAGGACCTAAAAAGAGCAGAGGGGGACAATCACCTCCCTAGACCTGCTGCTCACACCTCTGTTGAGGCAGCCCAGGATGCAGCTGGCCTTCTGGGCTGCAGGCACACGCTGCTGGTTCATGTCAAACTTTTCATCCAGAAGAACCCCCAAGTCCTTCTCCTCAGGGCTGCTCTCAATGAGTTCATCTCTCAGTCTGTACTCATGTCTGGGATTTCCCTGACCTAGGCGTAGCACCTTGCAGTTGGACTTGTTGAATTCCTTTAGGTTCACAGGCCCATTTCTCAGGCTTGTCCAGATCCCTTTGGATGGCATCCCTTCCTTTTGTTATATTGACTGCACCACTCAGCTTGGTATCATCTACAAATTTTCTGAGGGTGCACTTGATCCCACTGTATATATGTCATTGATAAAGATATCAAAATGCACTACGGTCCTGAAAGTTCAGGCAGATGACCTTTCAGACACCCTGGGAGCACAGAGCGCTGAGTCAGTGGATGAGGGAGTTTTCTTGCTCTTTACTCTTCTGATTCACTTTGATTGTCACCCCCATCCTATGTACCATGTATGTTTCTCACTAACTCATAGGTGAATTCATTTGAAGTACAGGTTCTCAACGCAGCTGCCATCCACTGTGACAAGAGAATCTCATTTTGAAAAAAAAAACCACAAACAAACAGGAGAAGCACCAACTCATTGGATCTGAATGTTGATTGTTTCTGGAGACTACAAACTAGCTGTATATACAATGATCATTAAATAAAACCAGATATCAAATAAGTGCCTAGATTTTTCATATTTGATGTTTCTCAGGAATTAAAACTGCCATGACTCAGATGGCACTATTTAGCATTCACTAAGGACCTGATGTTTTGTTAATAGATAGAACTGGTCAGAAATTTTCTGCCAAAGCAAAGTTTGCTGAAAAATGCCAGTTGGTTGTGTATGAAATATTTCATTCAAAACAGCTTGGGTTTGATACAGTTTTGCCAAACCCAAGGCAAGATTCCAAGAGAAACTGCATTTCTGGCAGGCCTACCCCAGGCCTGGGAACTCTCGGTACTGAAGGCAGGAGTCCCAAATGGGACTGCGTCAGGGTTAGGGATGCTGGGTGCCCCAGCAGAAATGATCTGGGATATGCTCCAAATAGAGAGAAGCCTGTATTTGTCCCAGCTGGGGAACTCCCTAAAGCTACCAGAATTAGTTATGAGATGTGGAAAGTCTCAGTAAGTTTGAAATTTAGAAAATTTTCACAATGGATTATAACAAAAAACAAGGTAAGATTCCTCCTTTCTGAACACTTCTACTAATAGATGTGTCATAAATAACTAAAAAAGAGCAAGGAGTTTAATATTACTGGTCAAATCTCCATTAGCCTTTACTAAGCGGAGGACTGGGCTCTAAACATTATAAAACTAAATCAGTAGAGTTCAAAACATGGCCCATGGGTCAGATCTGGCAGAGAAATTGCTTCCATCTGGCCCAATCACCAGTCCTTGGGGTGGAGGGGGAGTGGGTGTTCACGCAGCTGATGCAGCTCAGTCAGCCAAGTAACTTCTGACCCTGCACATAGCCCTGTACAGCTGCGGACCCTCTGGGTCCTCTTGTGGGGTGGGCGTGAGGCTGGAGGCAGTGGGATCCCTGATGCACAGTGTGATCACTATGATTGCCCCTCTTGGACTGTTCTGCTGTTAGTCCCTGGTAGGCCTTTTCACAGATGCTTTCATCTCAGTGATGTGCTGTGGCTCACCTTCTTGCCTGGTATATCTCTTGTCCAACAGCTAAAAGCAAGGTTTACTGGAAATGACAGCTTTTTACTGTATTTTGAACCAAGATTATGAGTGTCAGATTGTTTCCATGCGACATCGTAGGTTACTGGACTCAATTATGAATTATCTCAGTGTTGCTTTAAAATGTTCAAATATCTTTCCAACTAGATGATTTAAAGTTTGTAACAAAAACCTTAACTGGACAAATTTCATATGGATTTTGGATGATAAGTGTTATTATTGCCAGTGTTTGTCCCAGTTATATCAATTGCAATAAAATCACATGCTTTAACACATTGATTTTACATTGTATAAATGTACATTGTACATTGATTTTAGTGACAATTGCTCTCCTACCTTGGTGGCACCACTCCTTATTTGATCACTATTTTAAGGGTACGTAGAAAGAGAGTATCTGCTCTTTTAAGGGTATCTGGCTAAGGACCTTTTCTAAGGCAATGAGGGATAATAAGAAAGGGAGGCAGTGATATTTATTCTAGCAGAGAGATCTGATTGAGGACTTCTAAGCTGGGAGACGATCACAAGAGACAATCCTCCCAGTAACACTAATAGGTGGGCTAATGAGCTACTGGCACCATTTCCAGGAATGATGAACCTTGCAGCTGATAAGATTGTGATTGAGGGGGCCAGACTGGGAGGGTGTTGAAGCTGCAGAGTTCTGAAAACCCATGGGGGCGTGTAGGGAAAGTGGGAGCAGAGGGAATGAAGAGGGGGATAGGTAGAGAAGGGTATAAAAGGGTTGGCTGCACCTAAAACAGGCCTCCTCAGTATGCTTCTCTGTCTGAGCCCTGTGTCTGTTCACTGCAGTATGCCCTATCTTGTATTTTCTCATTAAATATTTTCTTAACTATCCCTCTGCATATTTGCACTTGCTGTCCTGTGTGTGTTCTGCAAGGGCTATGTGCCAGCTACTGGTGAGGCCCATGTATTTAAGTGAAACTTCTGCCAGAGACTGGAGTCAAGTTGGCGGTTGGATGCCCCTGGCCTTTGGTGCCAGCTACTGGAGTGAGTGAGGGTCTCAATGCCAGCTACTGGAGTAAGTGGGAGTCTTTTACTCCAAGTCGCTGTTGTGGGAAGGGTGTATGCTCCCAAACCGGCTACTGTGGATGACCAGCGTGAGTGACGTGAATGCAGGGCTCCACACCAGCGGCTGGAGCAGCGTCTAGGCACACTGGCCTGTGTGCCTAGTGCCAGCTGCTGGTGGGGGCAAGTGTCTGTATCTTTCCCAACCTGTTGTTTGTGTATTTCCTAACAAATTTTAAGTTGTACCAGGTGGTGAGTAGTGGGGGCCTCAGGTATGGGCCAGGGTATTGGGAGGGGAGGAGGTGGGGAAAGGAGGTCCTGTGCTGATATGCTGAGGGGGACCTGTGAGAGATGAGTGTATGTGTGTTGTGTGTGTTCAGTGAGCTTCAACCTGGACCAGATAGTGAGTAGGTAACCTGTGAGGTATGTAAGGGGGGCAGAGATTGGTGCAGGGGTGCTGGGCTGACAGAGGGACTATGCCAGGTACTCAAAGTATCTGTGAATGTGTGTACATATGAACATAAAGAATATGTGTGCCCAGACTAGTGAACTTCTACCTTTATCCACGAGAGAGGAGGAGGGAATGTCAGCTTTGTCTGTGTTTTATGTGAGTCCTGTTGAAGGCGGCTCTGGGCTGAGACAGCCTGTATGGCTGGTTGTGTCAGTGTCCTGTCTCTGCTTGTGTGTGTCTTTGTCACCGGGGTGCATGCACAGCTTTATTACTGGTTGAACCTGCAAGTTGGAAAGCAGCAGGTGCATCCACCTGCCTGGGCAGAGACCCTGGGTCCCTGAGGAGTGGTCTTGGGCCACAGCAGCTAGGGGAGGTGGCCCTGTAGTTTGCCTTTTACCTCACTTAACACCTCTGTTATTGCTGTTTGTGGAGGTGGGCATTCAACATTGTTGAGAGTTAACACAGTAAGATTGGTGTATATGGAGGGCATGGGTAGGGATAATTCCTTGCGTAGCCTTCTGTCCCCCTCAGATCTTATGGTGTTGGGGTAAAAAGCTGCTCTGTGGAGCTCCAGGCCATTATCTAAGGAGAGCAAGAATAAGTATGAAGAAACTGCACCACCCTGTTGGCTAGAAGTAGCTCTTAACGTTTTTTATTTCCTAGATGAGAGGCTGAACAGAGTAGCAGAATTTATTGAAGCCTTGTGGGAAGGCAATAGGTGACCAATAGCATATGCAGAAACAATTCCAATAGTAATTTAAGATGAACCAGAGTCAAAAGTAAAGCTAGAAAAGGTTTAAGTACATGCTGAGGCACTTAGGGACAATTGGACAATGTGGAGAAATTGAGGAAGAGAAGATTGAGAGGATATTGCTGATACGGAGAGTGGAAGAGCTAGCCATGGAGATGTTTGGATTCTCATTCATGGAGTAAAAGAAAGCATACCACTCCTAAAATCAGGGCTACCAATAGTCAGCAGGAACCCTCACCTTTTCTAGTGTGTGTTTGTTTTTTTTCTTTTTTTTTTTTTTGTTTTCCGTTGGTCATCCTGGCATCAAGTGGGAGCATTCACTATAAGTTCACTGAGCTACATCTGCAGTACATTTCTTTCCTTTTTATAAGAACAGGAAACCACAAAGGATACTCTTCTCAGCTGCACCACTTGGTAAGGGCAAGGACAGAGCAACTTAGCTTCGAAAGACCTTTGAAAAAATCATTCATATAATAAGTTCACAGAGTAAGAAATGTCAGCCTTTTCTTGCTGGCATGTCCATGCTTGTTTGTTCACCCACACAGGGATGGGGTATAATCTGGCTCCCAACATACATTTTAATTTCCTCAATTCCTTGCATTTTCTTTCTTGTTTTGTTCTGCTATTTATTTATTTATTTAGAACTGGAGAATGCCAAGCCCGATGTTTCCTGGAAGGATTCCTTCAGTTACAAGCCTCATGAAGCAACTATTGTTCATTCCTCATGATTCCTTCAGGAGTACTATCCTGCCCAGAAATATGAATGGTCATTCTGTCCTTCTTTTTCTCCACTGTTCCACTTATTCCAAAATTTCCAAGATACTGTGAAAAGGATCTACTTCTGTAACAACACAGTTTTACCATTAAATTGAAAGGATCTGGAAGTTAACACCAAGAACCATTCACATCTCTAAAAACCAGCCTAATATAGATAACTTTTTCCATGCACTACCTACTTGACTACTTACGCAGGGGATATTTTAAGTAAAGAAAATCAAATTACAGCATCAACAGTATTAAAAAATTTCTGAAAACTTAAGAGTTCAGAAGAGAGCACAGGCATTACTAAATGATTGGAGAAAAAAATAAAAAATCACACCACTACAATTAGAGGCCTAGTTGGGGGTCCAATTTGTTTAAGAACACAGGGTCATCTTAGGAGGTTGACTACATGGGTAACATAAACATTTGCTTCAGGACGATTGTTTCACTAGAGCTCTAAAAAGTGGATGCTCATTAATGCTTATGCTGTTTTTAGGCAGATAGTATGATCTCATCATGATCTCATGATTCCTGCAGGCCTAAAGCAATACAAATCTATGATGGCAGAACTGGAATGTATATAGCCTAGGATCATAGCATAATTCTGTTTGGAAGGGACTTCAGGAAGTTCCTAACATGGTTGCTTTCTCTTCAAAACTGCAAATTTATTTAGTTCTTGGGCATGCACCTGAGTGGAGAAAGCAGATTTCTCTGTGTACAAAATGTGAAGTGAGGCTGAGAAATGAGAATCAACAGATGCAAGTTGCAGCACAATATATGGTTTTAATTAATTAATTAATTATGAAGTCTGAGAAAAAAAATAAATACTAGAACAGGAGCTCAGAGAAGATGAGTATTTTGGAGATACTAAAAACCTGACTGTTCAAGGCCCTGAGCTGTTAGAACTGATTTGAGCATTGGTTAAACTAAAGACTTCAGAGGTTTCTTTCATTTTGCTTAGTTCTGCAATTCTGAGACTGCTTGGAGACATAGTTGTCCCCCACTCCCAGCCAATGTATTTAGTTAAACAGTGATTATGTTATTTTTGTTTATGCATCTTTAAATAATGTGAAGACTTATGCTGCCAAATTGCAACACATCAGTGAGCAATTCCTCATCAGGAGTAGAAAGCATGATTAAGAAGTGCTTACATTGACAAGAAAAAAGTAGTCAACATCTTCAGACTGTCGTACTCTGTCATTGAAGATTGGAATGGATAATCCCCATTAACACCTCTCTGTATGAGGAGGAAGTACATATTCCTAATGACAGTGGTACGACTGTTTCCATAAAAGCTAAACATACAAAGCCATGAAGTACTAAAAATCACTTTCTGATAAAGCCAGTGAGGCCATTAAGTCACTTTGGAGTCAGAACAGAAATGCAAAATCAGAAACTCATAGTGGAGCAGTTAAAATATTTTGTTCTATCAATTCACAACAAAGGGTGATGTTGAAACATTTACCACAGAGTTACTTCCTCCTGTTAACAAAGATGAGATATCTTCAGAAAACAAGATGTCAAAGGCAGAAATTAGAAAAAGCTGACAGGTAAAGTCTCAGTAAGTTATTAAGAGGTCTTCTGGAATTTAAGAGGGAACTACTAGCATATAGTAGTATTCATATTCTCATCTACATGAGATGCTATACTGGAGGGAACACTTCCTTCCTATGCCAGGAGGAAGAAAGTATTTTACTTCTGTTTGGTTATGTGGCAGGTGCAGATTTATGTACCACTGAGGAGTTTCTTTCATGGTCAGTGAATTAATCACTATCAAAGGGTAAGATGTCTGTGGTATGACCAGGTCATAGCCTGTGTTTCGATGAAAAAATCTATTAAATAAAGGGAAATTCTAGGTACAGTTTTATTAACAGAACCATAGAGTATACAAACTATTTATTCTACAATGGATATTTTCAAGGTGTCAAAGTTCTACATCAGAACTTATGAAATAAAGACATTGATATTTTGCTTGAAATAGGTCTAAAAACAAAAAGAAGGAAAATATTTCAGTTTTGAGTAGCAAAGTTGTCCTTTGAATAAGGAAGAATACTTTTTATTTCATATATGAAATTTTTGTGATATTAAACACAAAATGATTGTGCCAAACAAATTCGTTTCTCTTCTGCTATTTGTTCGTAAGATTTCTTTAAATTAGACTCCAAAGCGACCTGAGAACATTCCTTTAATTACTAGTGAATTTAGTATACCTAGTACATGTGGTACATTTTGGCAAAGAACAGTGTGATGGGCAGGAGGAGTAGCCCTAATTGTTACATAGTTTTAGATGAAGCAGAACCCTTGAATGCAGTGTCACCATAGTCACCCAGGCCAGCTTATTGTGATACTTTAATTCAAGGACTTGTCTTCAGGATGAGCACTTGAATGGCTAATTTGGGAGTCTGAAAGAGCAATACAACAGTGCAGCAATGCATAACATGGTAGTAAGAGCCTATGGGGTTACTCTGTGCAGTTTTGGTGTCCATAGTGATGTAAAGTAAGTGAAAAGGAACTGCAGAGAGACAGGACCTAGAAACACTGCTCGTTATATGAAATTGAAGGGATCAGCCTATTCAGTCTACTCAAGAGAAGGTTTGGAGATTACTTGATTGCAGTGTATTAGTTCCTGCCACGAAGACAATGGTAGTAGGCTCTTTACTGCTAACAGAAAAATATGTAACAATGTGATGGGTGTCATCTGAAATTTAGATTAAAATATTACAATTTTAAAATATGTTTTCTATTGGAGCTACTTGCTTCAAGATGGGTTAGTTTTCCATTATTTGAAAGTTTTAAATAAAAATTAGTTACCTTTCTAACACACATACTACACAGGTCAAACTGAAAACATAGATCAAGGGCAAAAATCATGTAATCAAACTTGAAGAGGTTCTTTGTCCAGCCAATGCTGTTTATTGCCTTCAGTTTTACCCTATCGTCTTGTCAGATCTCCACCTCTGACAGCCTGTACCCACCCTCTGTCCATTTTCCAGTCCTGGTCACCTCCAAAAAATTGTGGCTGTTCTGTTCTGAGATTCCATTTCTTGTTTCAGATTAGACAGTTTTCATGAATGATATTTTTCTCACCTAAACCCCCCTGTAGTCCTCTTTGCATTCAAATCAGCAAGAACTGCTGCCCAGGTATAGCAGAGAAGACCACTGAGACCACTATACAAATCATTGCCAGACCATGGACTCAGGTGCTATCATCCATTTCTGTATATTCTTTAATGGTTAGTGCACTCATTGATATATATTTGGCTCACAGCAACTAATATTTTCTAAAAAAGGTGCCATACGTGGTTTAGGGCATAACGCATTCCAAAGATGAAAGACATACACAAAGCCACCCTTGTTTTGAGGGGTAAGAGAGTTAAACCATATGGATGCAAGACACTCAAGGCCATTTATACTCAGACAGAGAGCAGATCCTGCGATATTTTTATTTATTATTACAGTAGTAGCTGAAGAGCATGGGAGAGAGGAAACTGCCTGCTCCCTGTTTACTTCTACAGCCCTGGACATAATCCATCCCATCCCTTGGCAGTCCAGAACTGCAGCATCAGAGGAAACCTGGGATAGTGCCTACTTTGTTCAGAAAAAAACTAAACTGAATTCACATGCTTAATCAACATTCTCCACAGAGAATGAGTGAACTGCGGTTTTGAAAATGTCAGTACCAGGATGTGGCCCAATTAAACAGGTTTTCTCAGACATGTCATAAAAGCTCAACCCTGCTCAAATGCTGCTGTTGACAAGATGGAGATTTGCTAAGCCAAGGTGTTTTAGAAAAGTTCACCAAAACTCAACCAGTTTTCTTTTAATCCCCTCCAAAATTCTTTCTGAAAGAGTACAGAACACATCCGATATAGAAAATTTTATCCCCAGTAGTTAAACTCGAAATAGGCTCTTGGTGTAAGAAATGTGAGAAAATGTTAGTAAAAGGCCTTGCTATCAACCGTGCAAGTAATACAACAGTCTACTGGGAAAGCTAAAATAGGAGAGGATATGGGTCCTGTGCGACTCCATTCTTTCCAGTACAAGCTGGATGATGTCTAGTGAGCTTGTTTAAAATTCTTTGGTTTTAAATTTCTCTACCAAGGTCATTTAAAAGTGTTTTCAAAGTGAGGCACAGTTAGTATGGACTTGACTAAGTCATCTTGCAGGTATTTGCAAAGTCTAGGCTAGTTATGCTAGGCTTTCTCACTTCTCCTTGGAGAAAGAGAATTTTGTTCCTCTAGAAGATGAGCTCAGGTTTCCAGCTGGCAACCAATTTTAGGTGCTCTGAATTGCCCCAAGAGGAACATACCTCTCTGTAGCAAATAAGACTCACCTGCTTAGATTAAAGCAGGCCTTTATACATATCCTGTCCCCAGATCCCTGTTTCACATTCTTCACCATTAGTTTGCTATTTCCATACCTTTACTAGCATCTATATTACCTTATAGTCTGTAATGGGACACATGAAGGACACAGTTTTCCAGCCTTTCATTTGAATGCTCTCTGCAGATTTCAGCACAGACCTTTCACATCGCCTCTTGTTTGTTTTGTATTAAAGACCTGTTTGTTTTTTTTTTTTCTTTGTTTTGTTTTGTATTAAATTAGAGATGTTTTTCTGTGCCTGATGGTGTGTGAAATGGCATGCCACCCTGCACCATCAGCACATAAATAATTCACATCCTCACTGTACATACCACAGTAAATGTACTTACAAGAACCAGGGCTTTCAAAGCATTATTGACCTCCATGACCTTTTTTATTTTCAGTGGATGAAGTTATTTTTCCTTTTATTTATAGAGCACATAAGATGCTCAGATATTACTGTAATGGCTGAGGCATCAACATAAGATAAAGGGCTAATGGTGGAACATTAACATTGCTCTACAACATTTTAAAAAATGGTCTGAGTTTCATTTCATTACATATCTTATTAAGCACTGTAAGTTCCTGTCATGTCCTGTGTCTCACAAGAAATGTCAGTGAGACAAATATTGCCTCCTATAATCTCACAAAGGCTTGTGTTTACTTTGCAACTGAACCATATAATCAAAAGTGTAACCCAAATAATATTTTTTTAAAAATCACAGTTTAATAAATCACACATCAGTTCAGAAAATGTATGTTACAGCAAAAAAAAAAAAAAGAAAGTCAAAATAATTTTATATATTTTGTTTTCTATTAATTATCATTATGGCAATTTCTGCACTTCTTTTATACTTGGAATATATTAGTATTTTACATGTTTGTGAGTAGCCCTCTGACAAAATCTATGGAAAACATGTTCGAGCAGGATCTATGAGAGTTTTCTTACCATAGCCAGTGATAGAAAACTGTACCATTATTTATCTGTAGCATACCTTTAAAGTTTCACTTTATAGAGTTTCACTATAGACTTAATCGTAGTGATCTTATCCTTTCAAGTAATTTCTTAAATCTAAGACCTACAGAAAGGTGATTAAAAAAATCATCAGTCAGCTATCCCATTTGATCCTGTTTGTCCTTAAAGGGACAAAATTGGTCATTTATAAGCCCGGCAAAGACAGGTTAGCTGATTAGCAGGTGAAATAGCTAGTGCTAGGTAATTACTGCAGTTTCACAAACTGTTTTACTCTTCACAAACACCACCAGGTATTGACACTTCAGCTCACATATATATATATATATATATATATGATACATATATATCTTTTAAACAGTGTGCTCAGTTTTGTCCAGTCTCTTCATTCATTATTCATAGCTAATGACATGTTTTCTCAAGCTAATAGTACATAGCTAATGACATGTTTTCCTTCTTATCCTCCAGTCTCAGCACAAATCCTTACTATGGGACTCTTGGGCTTATCTCTACGTGCACTGAGCCCTCTTTTACACATCTTTTTAATGGGATGATTTCTGCCAGTGCTTACAAAACCACTTTTACATTCCCTGTCCATTTTGGTAAATAGACGGTGACCCACACAAAATAAATATTCAATTTCAAATATAGAAAGAGTAATAGATTATTTTGATAAGGATATGGGAAACTACAGGCCTGCCAGTCTGACCCTGGTGCCAGGGAAGCTCATAGAATAGATTATCTTGAATGCCATCATGCAGTACTTAAAGGAAACCAGGGGATCAGGCCTAGTCAGCATGAGTTTATCAAAGGCAGATCCTGCCTAATGAACTTGATCTCCTTCTACAATGAGGAGATATGCTCAGTGGAGGAGGGAAAGGCTGTGGATATGGTTCAGTAAGGCTTTTGACACCTTCTCACATCATTCACCTGAAGAAGCTGGCTGCTAAAGGCCTGGACAGGTGTATGCTTCATTGGGTTAAAAACTGTCTGGGTGGCCAGGTCCAAAGAGTCGTGGTGAATAGAGATAAATCCAGCTGGAGACCGGTCATTAGTGGCATTCCTCAGGACTCAGTATTAGGGCCAGTTCTCTTGAATATCCTTATCAGTAATCTGGATGAGGAGATTGAGTACGCCCTCAGTAAATTTGCAGACAACACCAAGTCAGGGGCAAGTGTTCATCTGCTTGAGCGTAGGAAGGCTCTGCAGAGGGATCTGGATAGGCAGGACCAGTTGTAGAAAATGGAATAGTATGTCTTAATAATTTGGCAGGCTTTGAACTGAAATTCAACTCCGGACCTGACCATGCCTAAGAAACTTCATGAGAAGTCTTGGACTTCTGTGGGACTCTGCACTATGGCTCCTTGTAACTGTACAATAGCACCTTTGAGGTCAACAGCCTGTCTTAATGAAAGGAACTGATGAAAGGTCAACAACCTGTCTTAATGAAAGGGACTGTACTAACACTGTTGTGCAGACTTGAATGCATAGCCAACCTTTGCTTCAATTTGGGTTTAACCAGTTGTGAAGTGTACCAAAACCTAATTTTGTTGGCATAAGAAACATCCAAATGCTGGTGGAAAAGAGAAAAAGTAGCAGACTCAGATGTTCACAGGCTAAATTTTTCTATGATGTGGCTTTATAATATGACAAGTAGGTATTTGATATTCATTACAAGGCTGAAATTGAGATGTTAGAGGGCTCAGAAAAGGAACCAGTCCATAAGCTACCCTCCTCAGTAAATTAAAGGGGCTGCATTATGTGTCAGTAAAGGAGAGAATTAGACTATGATTTCCAGTGACTCATAAGTCTTTGATAATGAATAAGATTTACCTGTATGACATGTCTGGATAAACTAAAAATGAACAACAGGAACAAGCACAATCAATTCTGAATTCCTACAAATGATGCCGTACGTGAAATATGGCTTTGAATACATTTGAAGTGTGCAGATCAACTGTGAAATTGTTTGCGTGTCCTGTGAAGAACTTATATACATATATTAAAAAAAAAAAAAAAGGCAATATAGCAAATACAAAATGTCTTAAAGTTTTTATTGCACTGCACTTACTAAAGAAGTCACAGTCCTTTGGATGTGCCTGTTTTGACTGTATGTTCACTGAAGGCTCTATGTTACAAGGTGTTGAACCCCCTTGAGAAGACTTTGCTTCCTTCAGCTCTGTTTGCTTCAAAAGAAACTTAAGACTGTTCAGCACCAGTCAGCTCACTTTTGTGTGAGCAGAACTCTCTGCTCAGCTTTGCCAGGTAGCAACTACAGGATACATCATTCATGTGTTTATAGGAGCAATGAAAATTTTGCAACTGACTGTAAGAAAATTTTGCAACTGACTATAGATCTTCTTGAGTGGGAAGACATACTAAGTTGTGGAAGCTCCAGTAAAAAGCATTATGTAGAATTGTAAGAAAGAACCAAATACTGATTTGTCTGATGTTTATGAAATATAACATACAATTAACTGTTGTCACTGTAGTGTTGATGCTGCATTTGACGAGCTAAGCTTCTGAACTTGAACAATTTAATTTTACACTTAATTTCTTGAGCTAAAGAGATAGTTGTACAAATGAACTGTTTGCTTTACATCTGAAGATGCTTTATTGTGTTGTATTCATGCTGTCTGTGCATTTTGTAAAGCAATTTTAAGTGCTTATACAAAGTGTTTTCCTGTGTAAATTGGATTCATTTACTGCTTGCAAAACTTCAGTCCAGTACCAAATATAACAATAACACATTTCCAGATATTTTTGAAGAACCTATACTATTCTGCTAAATTTCAAATTCTGATTTTGAATTGAGCCATAGGTTCAGTAAATAATGCTTAATTTTACATAAAAAACACAAGAGCCCTTATATCATAATAATTCAGTAGCTGCTGTAGTAATGCATTATGTCTCACAGAGAGAACTCAGTCTCTATACTGAGCTGAGATACCTATTCCATCTTTTGCCCTTGCAGGTGCACATTTCAATCCACTGATTTCAAGTGGAGCTTCTTCAAGGTTACAGCAAATGAATGTCAGGAATATGTCTTGTCGGCAGAACAAAAAGAAGCTAAGAAAATGAGCATCAACACTTTGTTCCTGTCCTTTGCCAAGGAAAGATTCTCAGAAAAGACCTCTAAATATCTATTATTTAAACTATGTTGTACTTTTGTGTATCTATGCATAAGAATGGAACAGGCAAGGTGGTCAGTTTCTTGCTCTACAATTCCAATTCCACACACAATGTAAAGTATTCCAAACCTTCACTCAGAATTACTGAGTGGAGCAAAATACTCATATGTGTGTATGTTTTATGTTTGAAGTTATTTCTTTTCAGGACCCAGCACTCTTCAAGGAGTGGCCAGACTTTACAGATCTGACCAAGGAGCTCTGGGTCTTCTTTGGATGTATCAGTCTAGAAAAACTTGAGATCGTACTATGGAAATGTCAATCTCAGACCTCTGTCGGCCTATAACTAAGCAGTTTGATCATGACATATAAGCTTTGTAGTGCTGATGTTGCAAGAACAATTATTACTTTATAATTCACTCAGTTTGAATTATCTGATCAAGGAGAAAAGTCAGTATGATTCCAATAAGCAAAATAAAATATTAGTAAACAGAGTTGGGACCAAATGGAAGAGTAAAAGTGGGAACAGAAAAAAGAATAATCAAACACCTCAAATTGATGTATATTTGTATATACAGAAATTTAATAGATATATGCGTAATTAAAATATATTAACTGAGATGAAAATTCAGTCACAAACAACTTCTTAACTAGCAATCCATGTTCAATCTAAAATAAATAATAATTTATCAACTTCTACATCAGACCAAGATAAAGAGTTAAGTCTTAAGCTACTGAGCTTGGTCTCTATTGTTTTCCAGTCCAGTGAGGAATCATTTTCATCACTGTCATGGGCATCAACTTACAACGTTTCAGGTTAAAAAAATAATGCAGTGTATGTCACTTGTCTCCCACCAAGGCCACTGTCCCTGTCTGGGTCAGGGTTGTGCAAATATTCCATTTAAGGGACAAGCATTCAGTACCACCCAAGTTATCTGACAGAAAATAGAAATTTCAGTCAAGCCTATTAACTACACAGGCAGTAACACAGATGTTTGCACATTGAGCAGGCTATTACTTGAGGGAGCGAGGGTGCTGGCACTCCAGTCTTTAAATTCTCCACATAGAAGGAAACACCACCTGGAGCAGGAAATGATCCAGGGACAAGCAACCAAAGAGAAAAGGGTGGGTGGAAAGGAAGCGGGAGGAGATCTATTGAAGGAAGAAATGTCTGTCATGTTCTTGCCAGCTGCTTTTTCTTTCTATTGAAATGCAGGTTTGTCTCTGTTCCTGTTCAAGCTGAGGGGAGCGTGGGGGGAGTGGGTATGTTTGTGTGTAGGATCTTCAATCTGCTGCATTTGCCCCACAGAAGGTGGGAGTCAGCCCATGAAGCTCAGCAGCTCCCAAAACCATATGGGAGGCTCAGGAGAGGACGTGAGAAAAGTATGTGGGGGCTCAACCTGAACAGGAGGTTGAGCAGTGGTATATCTATTGTAACACAGCAGCACGCATATCATGAGTCTTTATCCAGTGTGCCAGAAGGCTTTTTCAGTCAGGATTACACCATCAAAGCATCTCAGTATTACTCAGTAGTGTTGATTTGGGAAAAAAAAAATTGTGAAAATAAAACATCTGTCAGAGCAGCATATATATTATTATGAAAAGAAAGGGGAAAAAAAAAAAAAAAAAAAAAAAAAAAAAAAAAAAAAAAACTTGCATTGCATGAAAATCTGGCCATGAAGTCAAAGTCTAATCCAAATCACTCAGGAGACCATCTTTGGAATAAGGCCATCTCAGAGTTACTAGACAAAATGGATGCCGTTAGTTTCTGCTGTAGCAATAACAAGGTTTATAGCTGCAACAGCCATATTGCCTTTCAGTATTTTTTTCCTTCACCAAAGCCTCTCTGCATTTGCAAAGCCTAAATAACCATTGTGCCCAGTGACCAAAAGCTGCCTATTGTTTCCTGCCTCTTACACAGCTTAATGAGAGTTTCTGGGGTGTATATAGACATATGTTTAGAGTTTATATGGCAATAAAAGCTTCTGAGTTCCATCATAATGCTAAATGTAAATGAAGACTGTGGAGGACTGCACAAAGACTACAGAAATAGCCTCAAGTCTTGGGCACTCTGTTTGCCATTACAGGAGGATGAGCCTCCAAACCCTCAGAGAAACCCCTGCCAGCTGTGGGGATCCCTCGCAGGGGACTCTAAGCCAGCACCATCCACTGAAATAAAGTTCGCCCGAGAGCACAACCCAGCCCACAGTTCAGAACAACAACAAAATAAAAATAAGAATAAAAAAAAAAAAAACAACAAACCAACCCTAATGTTATACATTTCTCATGCTGTTTTTGCATAGTTTATGTGGTGTATAAGAACACGATGGTGGTTTGCATTTGAAAAGACAAATTCAAGCCCTCAGTTTTGAGCACATAGAAGTGATGGCCACTCCACAGATGCATTTATTTTTCATTTATACCTCTGTATATTTTCTGATAATTTAAAATTGTCAATCAGTAACTCTCTTTGTCATGCCTTTCCCCAACTTTTTATCTGTATGCTGAGATGTTAATCCAGCCACCATTTTCTCCATTCCCTTAGGTTCCAGTGAGCAGGAAAAACAACTGGGATTAAGCTGAATGGTTTCTTAGGGCTAACAGGGAAAGGCTCTCATCAAGATACAGTGTGTAAAGTAACTGTAAAACCTATTTCTACCACCTTGAGCCTGGGCTTGGTCACCTTAAGTCCAAGTTTCCCCAAGTATAACTACTTTTTTTTCCCCCCAAAGTGCTGTCCAGATATAATTAGGTCTTGGATGTTCAGAGATTCATGAATCTGGCAGCCCAAGGGAAGCAACAGCTGTAGCAACACATCTACATTACTTGCCTCCTGGACATAGGCAAAGACACTATTTAGGATGTGAAGAGCTAGCCAGACACATCCAGGGAGCACTGGTCTCACCCAATTCATTTTCAAAAGTTGGAACTACCTCTTTTGGAATTTGCTGGAGTTCTGCATGTGTGAACATGATCTAAAGCTCATTGAAGTAGCTCTGAATACCCTTTGAGATCAAGCTGACAAAAACACAGTAGGATATCAGTGGAGTTGATAACACATGCACACATTGAAAAGCTGAACTTTGCCTATATGCACAGTTGAAAGAGCATCACAAAAAGGAATTTGTTCTCAATGAAGAGGCATCCAGTTGATTCACAGGAAGGAATTTGTGGACTCACTTTGTGTGATGCACAGACATCGGCTCAGACATAGTCAGACATTTCTTACAACTGTGCTGCCCAAAAATACCCATACAGTTTGAGTGCCCTGCACTCTGCTATGCTGCCCAATCCATCACTGGTGTGGTCTGGTGATAGCCTGTGCTAGGAAATAAAATATGCAGGAATACTGTCTGCTTCAAGACCTGCCAGAACTTTGTTGCTATACCATCTGGGCTGTTTTTATTTATCCAGCTGTGATTTCTTTGGGTTTTGCATTTTTAATTAACACAGTTTTGAAAGACGGGCAACTTTTGTTTAACCTCTTCAGCTCTGTGCCGTGTAACTGAGGCAAATTGTATATTCCACTACAAAGGCACTCAAATTCAAGGCACCATCTCTTGAACTGTTTGTATGTCCAGGAAGTTATTGTGGGTTGTTGTTCTACATGAATTTATTGTGGATTGTTATCCCACAAGCTGTGATGAATTCAAGCATCAGGTAAGGGATTTTTTTTTTTTCCAGTGGGAAGAAGACAAACAGGTGGTGAGAGAAAGGCTTTAGAAAACAAAACTCAGTCATCTGACTGCTGAGTCACTGACTACATACAGCTTGTCTTATATTTGTATAGTTTTTTACTCCCCATAAAAAAAATTCTCAGCTTTAAGATCATGTTATAAAGAGTCTGAGCTCACAAGTAAGCCCACAACTGTGCACACGTCCATCAGATTTGCCAAATTGTCCACTGGTGATTTAGAAACACTATGTACAGAGATTTGGCAATTACACCCATTTAGGCAAGTCATGCAAGTCCTGCTGTCATCAGCTACAGCAGAAAAAGACTGGGGTCTTGGCAATTCCTGTTCACGGACTTAACTTGTTGAGAAGATAACTTCAAATGGGCTTAAAATTTAAGCATAGGAATATCTGTGTGAATAAAACCTAATGCCTTGATCTAATGACCTAATGCATTGCAGGGTTTCATAAAGATGTTGGCTGGTCTATTCTTTTTGTTAACTCACGTACAGAAAATATAACTTTTTGATACCATTTTGCATGTTTTCTTGCAGTTCACTTTTTGTTATTATTTCAAGATTTTATTTCCACAAATCAATCTAAGCAGTGCAACTCAGTTTCCTGAACTGAAATTTATACTGCTACTTCAGTATAAATTTATAAACAAATATAAAAAAGTACACAGCCCCTCTTGGTGTCCATATTTAATTCAGTAAAGTATCAGCCCTTTATACATACGAACAATAACGTTCAACAGGAATATCATACCCCATAAAGATTATCACCCCCCTCAATCTAGAAACTAACCCAAATAATGTAGCAAGCTATTCTAAACCCTGTGGTAAATGGGAAACATAAACATCTTAAGATTAAAACATGCTAGTTGGCAATTAGTCATTAAAATATAATTCCTCCATCAAGCTTGCTGAAAGCATGGCTGTATGCTCTTTGCACAGCTCCACGTTATTTGCTGAAAGTCATGGCAGGAGAAAGAGGTGCTCACAGTCCAGTGATGATCATTTCATTGAGAAGGAATTTACTTCCATCCTGCCCAGTAGTGCTCTCTGTAGCACCCTGCTATCATCAGGAATAATGTTCATAAGCCAGCCCAAGGGAAAACTTTAGCCCAGGAGAAGAAGAAAGTCATATGCATTACAATTAACACATCTGCAGACACATGTTTGGAGAATGTCCTGGGGAATATGGATGCAATCTGCTCATTTTACATATCTCATCTAATCTTAACTTTTATGTAGTTCCTGAAATAGTTCTAAAATAAAAGCTCACATTCCCTACAGACAGTGATAGGGGCTTTTGAAGGTTTCCAAAAGAAAATACAAAAGTTTTAGATTTTTAGACAGGATCTCTCTCTCTCTCTCCTCTCTCTCTCTCTTTTTTTTTTTTTTTTTTATTATTTTTTTTTTCCAAAGAGATTTGTGGAAATATTCTTTCCAAATTCACATTAAGACTGACATACAGATTTCCCACGGCGGAGATTTAAGTGGAAAATGGAGTGTTAGTAAAGCAGAGCATCATGAATATACAAATTTCCAGCTGACTACTAGAACTACCTAAAATAATATTAAAGATCAGGCATAAGTTTTAGAAAAGTCCGGTCCCAATCATCAGACCCAGCCGATGAGTATCACCTCAGCAGAATGTATTGAGGTTCTGAAATAATATGACTTTAGCTCTGTCTTTGCTCATCCTTATGACACATAGGCTTAAATGTCTGGATAAATGTCCAGAAAGGAAATCTGGTAGAAATCACACAATGACTTCTTTACTCTCTCCCTGTTGGGAGTGATAACTTGACTCACAATAAAAAAATAAATAAATGAGAGAGAGAGAAAGAACAAGAAGAAAATAATGGTTTGTTTGTGATTTTGCAGCCTTGAAAATGTACAGTAGCACCTGTCCTTGAAAGACAGGGAAGAATTTTAGTTACCTGCACATCCTCCTTTTTGTTCATCTTAACATCGTCTTGATTGTAGGTTTAAATGGATTTATTAACTGTGAATGACATGGTTACTCTGAGAAGCTGCAAAAAGTTTATTCAGATGCATAACTGTACAGTCCAAAATTCAGGAATTAATTTTCTTAGTGTTCCAAATCTACTGAAATGGTTTGCAGAAAATTCATTCTACCACATCTAATAAGGCTTCCCCCCACATGCACTATCATTACATTTCTTCAAAGCATTTCCAATAAGAACACTCCAAATTATGTCCCCTCAGCTAGTTCATCTGTTCAGTCAATAAGCAACATTTTATTGCTTTTATGAATTAAGCCCACTTTACATCCAATCATTCTGCAAACATCTGTAGCCGAATCAGTCTAGGGAGCTTTTGAAAAATCAATCAGTAGGGAACAGCTTTCACTTTTTTTAATTTAATTTTAATAAAGTATTTACACATGTTTACTCCACATGAAATAGAAAATGCAGTAAGTTTGGTTGTCATATCTGAACACTGCAGTGAAGCCCACCTTGCAGGTATAACTTTTACTTATTTACTGTGTTGTGTAGGAAGGCAACGGTATATTGATTTTCTTTCTTCTACTATCTTTGTTGATTAGGAAGCTAGAAAGAAGGCAAGGAAATAGTTTTGAGACAATGTAAAGAATTTCATTTTAGAGAGTATTATTTTTTTTCATTTGGAAAATGCTGATTTATGAAGTTCAAACTTTTCTGAAGGATGTGCAAGCTAGTTTTCACAGGAATTAAATTGCTGTTTAAAATGAGAAAGCATCCTACCCCAGATGATTCCAAAGTTTATAATATTCACCCAGAGCTCTTCAAGAAAAGAAGTCCTTTCATTCAACTGAAGGACATGACACCATTCTCTTATTTCCTAGATGCTAGATAAAACTCTGGAATATTCCCATGTGAAAATGCATGCTTTTTCACTTTGAAGTGGCTTAGTTTTGTCCTATTATAGAATTGTAAAATTGTCCAGATTTTGAAAACAATTTTGATATGGGATTTTTTCCCCCAGCTATCATTGGAATCAAGAGACTTAGTTATAACTTTGATGTTATAAGTTTGATGGTTCGTGAGACAAGTTGGCATCAGTATGTTTTTCTGCAAAACAGAGATAATTTCCTTCATTCTACCTTTGCTTACTTTCTCTAACTGAGCTGGAAATATTTTGGGCTGGCCTGTTATATATTTTTTACAATGCAGTGCAAATTAGTAACAGTGAGCTGTGCCAATCTGATGTCTCTGCTGGTTGACATGGGAGTTGAGAGGTACATACTTCTGTCTGAAAAATCTTGGAAGAAAAGCATATCAATTAAGAAGAACTAGAGCAAACTGTGATAAACTGAAGCAAATCCTTGGAGTGGTAACTTACAAAATAAAAATGACCAGTTTTATCAAGGTGGATTATACTCACCTAAGGTAACCATCTCAGTGACTATGATACTTCCAGGTATCAGTTATTGCTGAGTTAGCAAATCCAATAATGAGGATAGTAATGAGAACGGAGTTATTGGGAACTGAGTTCTTAGTTATCTAAGACAACTGACAAGTTCTTGGCATTTTACTATATGTGTACATCTTCCTTGGAAATGGAAATTGAGTCCTTTAGCACTAGTTTATGAATTGACTTAATTTGCATAGAAAATACTTAATTTTACATTTTGAAGCCTAGCAAAGGCAGGTAAAATATTTCATCCTGTGAGTTTTATTCCTGATGTCATGTTAGGAGAATTCAGTTGAAAACTTCTATCTATTTCATATCCTGTAAAGTTACCTGGTAGAGATACTTACACACATGTACAATAAACCAGAATTTTAATGCATTTCATAGGTGTATTTGTCTGCCTTCACTCAGGAGAAGGTGGGAAAGTTGCCACCACAAGGAGCCAGTGGCTTTCTGTTTCCCAGCAGTGCAACTGATGCAGAATTGCTTTAGCCCAGTCCCTGAGACCACTTCCAGTCTTTTGAGGGAAAAAGAGCTTGTTGGAGCAATAAAGATCCTTTCCTGAAATTCAATCAATGCTTGGCACCAACCAGCCTACAAAGAGATCACCTGAAGTCATATTGTCCCAGAGTGCCGGGAATCATATTCTGGAGCCATCAGGATGGAGTGACTGTGCGGGATGCATCCACTGGTGGTAGAAATGTCCCTGTTCTGTTGGGCTAGAGCTGTAACACCTCCACCTCCCATCTCTCCTCACCATTCCAGAATGCTATCTTATGGGATCATTGCTTCCAGTACTTGACCTGGGTGCCTTGCCTCTTGTCTTTCTACACAACAGTTCTGTTGTCTTTCAGTTTCATGTTGCAGGAAGCTCTAGTAAAATGAAACAGCTTGACTCCACTCAGTCTTCTTTTCATTTTACTAGTGTCTTCCTTACTCTGCTTGGTTATTTTTCCTAGGTATGCTGCTTTTATTCTTTTGATCTATGATCTGTGGGAATAACCTTGCTGTGAAATTAACATGGGTACCAGTCTGCTTGAATGCATTTGGTATGTTAACTATTTTTAAAAAGGTTCTTACAGGTGTTTAATATACATTGCTGGCATTTTATTTGGGAAGGTCATATGAGTATTTTCTCAGAACTACTGAGTTGTTTATTGATGTCATAATTACTTGTGTTCCTTCTGATGTTTGCTTTTCTGGGCACCATTTCATGTTATTTAAAAAAATAAAATAAAATAAATGAGTTTGTTTTGTGCTTGCTTTTTTTTTTTTTTTTTTTTTTCCTTATTTTTTCCCAATTCATTCAAAAATAAAAAAATAAAAATAAATGGAAGCAAATTTAATAAAAAAGTAACTAACATATTTTATTTCAAAAGAAAATTTTAGACTATAGCCTGGTGTTCATCTAGAGCTGGAGATCATGTGTTTGCAACTGGTATATCAATATCTTCTACAAGCTTGATCTAGGAGCTCTAGAGCTAAGAATATGAGATAAAAAAAAAAAAAAAAAAAAAGAGGTACTTAGGGCCAAATTCAGAAAACCTGATGTATTTACATAGCATGTGTGCTGGAGGCCCTAAAGGCATCAGTGCCAGGGCTCAGGTGATTCAGGGTACTTGCTGAGAGAGAATAGGCACAAGGACATACGTTGTCTCAGAGACAGAGCAAGTAGCAGGGACAAATGATTTTGGAGGAATGATTCAAAAATTATAGCATTTCTGCCAGCACCTTTGAAAGTTTCTATCCCTAAATGAGGTAAAAATAAAATAAAATAAAATAAAATAAAATAAAATAAAATAAAATAAAATAAAATAAAATAAAATAAAATAAAATAAAATAAAATAAAATAAAATAAAATATGTTGAGTTTGTATTCACCACAACTGAAGAACTGGAAATGTCATTGTAGAGGCTACAGGTAATAAAGATGGTGAAGGGCCTAGAGGGGCAGACGTATGAGGAGCGGCTGAGGGCACTGGGCCTGTTCAGCCTGGAGAAGAGGAGGCTGAGGGGGGACCTCATTGCTGTCTACAACTTCCTCGTGAGGGGAAGTGGAGAGGCAGGTGACCTATTCTCTGTAAACACCAGTGATAGGACCTGTGGGAATGGTGTTAAGCTGAGGCAAGGGAAGTTTAGGCTGGACATCAGGAAGAGGTTCTTCAGTGAGAGGGTGGTTACACACTGGAACAGCCTCCCCAGGGATGTAGTAACCAAGCCTGTCTGAATTTAAAAGCAATTGGAGTGTACACTTAGTCACATGGTCTAAACTTTTGGGCAGACCTGTGTGGTGCCAGGAGTTGGACTTGATGATTCTTATGGGTCCCTTCCAACTCTGGATATTCTATGATTCTATGATTCTATAAGTATTTTGTGCTGGCAGATCATGTGTCTAGGAAGCTCTTGTTCAGCTTTCCTCTTTCCTTTCCCTGAATTCTGATTGCACATACTTCTCTTTCTCTTCCCTTTCCCAAATTTTCCTCACTGACCCCCAGCTGTGCTTAATCAAATGAGGATCTGTTTTTTAACAGAAGCAGCAGAAGACTTCAGCAGAGATGAAATCAAATGTTCAAAGAGAGAAATGCCCTCACATTTCACCCTGAAATAGTTCTACAGCATGAGATTCCTGCAAACAATAGACAACAAATGAGAGGGCAAACGTCTTTGTAGCCTTGTGACCAGGAATGTTGTGCTATTTTTGTTCTTTGCTCAGCAACTGTGTAACCCCAGTGCAAAATGCATTTCTGTCTCTGGGAGCTTGAGTCTATCCAAGGAGCTACATGTGAAAGCCAACAACATGAGTGTTTAAATCTGGCACCTCCTGATACAGATGGATGCTTCTTTAATGCATGCCTTGTTAACTCAGGGTCAAAATAACCCTCTTGAACCAAGGTCACCTGAGTAACCACAACCATTAGATTGCCATCACCTGGCACTGCTTTCCAGCAGAGCTTTCCTATGGATGTGGTATTTGGAATGTGACAGCACTGTCATGGATGTGATAGCTTTTCCTACACACTGAGTGCCAAGGGCTCGTGGTGGGCTCTGGTGCCTGCTTACCTTGCTTTGTCACATCAGGGCAGGCAAGTGCCTCTGTTTGTGGACTACAAGAAACATGTAGCAGTGCTATAACCATTTTGAAAACAAACACTAGGTTCAATGTTAAAGATTCAAGTTCCCATTTAAGTTCCCTTTAACTGAGACCTTCCCAGGGGAGCTTCACCTGTAACTGGTGTCTTGTTAGTGTCTGGTTTAAGTGAGACAAACCAGCCTGGAATGATTCCTGCACTGAGTTCACTGCTAGTAGTAGGGATGCAGCTACTTGATAGGTGCTAGATCTGACACTTTACAAAAGAAAGCAGCACTGAAGATAAGCCCTACTGCAAACTTTTGAGTTTCATTTATGCTGCTGTACAGCTCAGCCTGCAGGACTGCAGCCACACTTGAGTTCATAAGTTCCCCAAGCAGCCTTTGCTTGGCAGGTTTCAGTCTGTGCTGATCCAGGTTTAGGTAACATCTAATGAGCAGCATTCAGCCTTTTCTTCAGCCACATATTCTCTCTTAGCGATTTGTTTTGCCCTCCCAGTTGTGTTTTAATAGCCTCTAAAACTTGTATGTCTATCACAGTCAGCAAAAACAGTCAGTGTTGGGATTCAGAATCTCACAGACAAACTGTCAAAAATGAAACCAACTGTTCATTAACATTTTAAACAGCAAAGAAAAGATCTGGGGATATATACAGTTGGTTTTCCCATTAAACTGTTAGCATAAGAAGCATAACTAGTATCTAAACACTTCTACTCTTAACTTTGGACATCAAGGTAAGAATTTATTTATTTATTTATTTATTTATTTATTTATTTATAACTAATCATCTTTATGAGCTGCTAATTGCCAGATTTGAAAACATTTCCAACCTACATAATTTTATTGTTTACAATATTAACTACTAAAGCAAAGAGAATTGTTTTTGACACCCCCTGGACAAAGACCAGAATGGAGATTTGCATCAATGCTCCAGTAAACAAATGATCATCAAAGAAAGATTAAAACACAGAGGTGGTTTCCATTCTTCCTCTGTACTCCCCCCATCTCGCCCCCCTTCCAGTTTTGCTTCTCCTGTCATTACAAGTATCTCAGCTGCATTTTCAAATGTTTGATTATCATGTAAGCATACACTATAAAATGGTACATAACGGCATCATAACCCATATGTTCCCTACTATGACAGAACAAAAGCATTTCTTGTGTTTAGTTGCAGAAACTAAATAGGAACCGTTCATTCAAATCTTCAACTTCCCCAAAATGAAACACAGAAAGTAGGTGTGAGCTACAATGTTCTATGCAATCCAATGCAAATGTATGCAAATTTCTTCATATTAGAATCATTGTCTAGTTGTCATCCTCACATGGGGCACATCAAAGCCATATGACCTGATTTTGCACCTGCTGTTTAATTAAATTTACAAGGCAGACACTCTCTCTACTCCCGGTGATATACAAATCCATTTTTACTACCGCAGCTTCTAATTTACAAGGTAGTCGACTGCTGTGTTTCCCCACCAATAGCTGCCCAACTGCTCTTTGTTAAAGTGAAGATTAAAAACTGAAAACTGTCCACCATTTGGGCGTATGAATTATAGGAAATATTAAATATAATTTCCCTCTTCACCTTTTTAAAAAAATGGGGTGAAAGGGAAACTACAGTAGGAACATTTCATACCAATTATAGCAGCCTTGATTTTTTTCATTTTCCTGCTGTGAAGAGGCCAAGACACAGCACTTTTGTCAAGTTATCAATAGTTTTTTTCTGTTTTGCAGGAGCCATATGTTGAAATGTAGCAATGCACCAGTGCTAGTAGCAATGATATTAACAAAGCTGTCTCTTTTCCTGGATGATCATGTAAAGTTTTCAGTATTTATGCTATTGAATTCTCATCTTGCTTGGAAATGATTTTACTGATCTTAATTTGATTTTTTTTTTTTTTTCCCCAAACCCAAAACCTCTTACATTTTACTCCTTCCAATGTGCAGTCAGTAAGGCTGCAATAAATCAGCAAGTCAGAATGCTCAGCACTATGAAATTGTTCTCTCTCCTTTAGACCAAGTCCTCAGCTGGTGCTCGTCTATACTCAACTTCACTATCATGAGGGCACTATTAGTCATACTATGCAGTTCATGAAGTACACAAATTATATGTTACCAAACCCAGCTTTATTTCGTGTATATGTGGGTTTAAGTTTGCTTCTGAAATAGTTAAAATGATGTTTAACTGAGAGCAATTGCTAGTAACACATCACAGGACGGGGAAAAGTCATCCTGTGCTCTTTGGCTTTTATAGACAGAACAAGAAACAGCAGTAATAATAATATTTTATTTACAAGCAATGAGACATCTGTGAACCACCTCTAACTAAAGTTATTAAAATAGCTCTAATCTTGTTTATATTTTTATTAATTTAATACCATATTCTATTGTTAGCTCCACATATAAGTGGGAGATATAAAACAAACAAACAAACAAACAAAAAACAGGGGAACACAAACTTTTCTGCGAAAAGTGGTGATTATAAGCTGCAAGAGCAAAGAGAAATTATTAGGGTGGCCTATGGGTGGCAGCACACGTTCACTCAACAACTACATTTGTCAGAAAAGTTACAAGAAAACCGTACAAATAAATTAAAGGCTTTTTTTTTTTTTTTTCACTTTTTTTTTTTTCTTGAGCAACATGGGGCAAATATCTCAAAATAATAATAAAAAAATAGCAGTGCTTTTTGATGCTGTAAAAGCTAAACTGAGAATAACTATGAAAATTGTGCTTAACACTGCCCACCCCAGAGCCTCCTTTCACTTTTATATATCGGAGAAGCTTAGTTCAAAGTTCTGGTTGTCTTTCTGCAGGCTTACTTGTTGCAGCTGCTATGCCTCACTGCAAATAATGTCAGCAGAGTTAGGCCCTGAGTTATCAGAAGCAATTCAATGACATGAGGGTGGCAGGGAGCTGGAGCACTGCCCCACACTTGCTGGCAGGTTTGGGACCATAACAAAATACAGGGTGGTAAATCAGATGACTCGGCCTCAAGTTGCTGTGAAGTAAATGAAATTCAGCTGTGGCACCTCTGGAGGCTCTCCAAGAAGGGCTGATTCTCAGATGGTAACTGTCTCAACCCTGTATTTCTGTGGAGTGCCTGTGCCCTCATGCTTTTATTGATGCTCTGGACCCAATACAATTTTCCTTCTGGATTATTCCATATAATCCATATTCCATTTCTGAAGTTTCACAGTTTTGCTTAGCCTCCACTGCTTTTACATCAATATTGAGTCCCTTTGGAAAAGTTATTTCAGTGCAAAGGCCATTAACACTTCTGGGTGTTAACAGCATTATGGGGGTAAGATATAGGGAGACAAAGCATATATTTCTAGCACAGGCTTCCATTCCTTAGCTTGTCCTTGTTTCCCCCTGTTTCTTTGGGAGCTGTTCTTTTTGGGAAGTGAGTGGGCTTTAGGTATTTCTCAGAAGCAGCTGCCACACATTCAGTGGTGACTGAAAGCATTCAGCAAAGGACACTTTAAAAATGACCCCTAAAGGACAGGGAAGGAAAAGGAACAGATAAACAAACAAAATATCCACAGAAATTAAAAATCCACCAACTCATATTTAGGCAACTTTGGAAACAGCTAAAAGACCCAAAGGTAGCTAAGAGTGGAATCTTGCCCAGTGTTCTCACACCTTGTAAACGGATACATGTAATGGTCCTTCGTCTACCTTGGATATTCTGCGATATATATTTTATACGCAGAGAAAAAAATTAAGACTTAACTCATAAATAAAAAATGACCCAGTTTCAACATAGCCCACTTTAGGTTGCCATAATACCTTAATTTTCCTGTTGATTCATATTTTAATGAGGAAACTATTATTGCAGTATTTTCATTGCTGAATTAAAATTATAATTAGATATTAAAATGCTAAAGCACAAAAGTAAGTTCTTGCTGAAGGGTATCCTCAGGAAAACAAAGACTTATAAGGGTTGTTATGACTGTGAGAAATTAGATGTGGTCACCAAATTGCATCTTAGTTTTTTGCAATAATAATTACCTCACTAAGAGCATACTGGGCTCCATAAAGAATTACTGGATTAAATTTGGTAGCCTGTGTAATGAAAAGGTCATACTTGATGATCAGTGTCGAACTTTAGGCCTTAAACTCTATAAATCAAGCAAATCAATGGTAAAAAGCAATTACACTTAGCATTTGCATAGTGTTAAAAACACAGACCACAGAACTAATAAATCTTCAGGGTCCCCTTTCTAATTCATTTCCTGCTCCACTACTGAATTAACAGTGTTTAATATTTCATCATTATATATTATCTAATATTTTAGAGGCAAATAGAGACTAAGGTATGAAGGCATAATAGGCTCTTCCAGGAGGAATTTAAAATAAATAAATAAACTCTAGATAGAAAAAAAAAAGTGTATTTAAGTGGGTTTATTGATACAAATGAGAAAAAGTTCTCAGTTATATTGGGAATCAGCAAGTAGGACAACAGGAAAAGCAGCTTGCAGAGGATCTGGTCCTGAGGAAGGAGGGTTAGATACTGACAAGGGAGCTGTGAAGACAACATGTAAGAGAAGGGAGTGGGAGAGGAGGAGGGATGCAGATTTGCAAATGAGTTGTTTAGTGGATGATGTGTGGTTACAGGTCACAAAGATCCATAGCAAGTATTGTGCTTGTGATGAAGGTAAGAGCACGCATCATGACTCTTATCCCACTTCCAGGGTCTTTGCTGTGTCCTCTGATACGTCAAACCAGAAAGTTGGTGGCATGAGGCAGGGGAGAAGGAGGTACACACGTGGGTCCTGCAGCGGAGCTGTAGCCACAGCATGCGTGCATGTGGTGCCATGGTTTGGTGGGATGACTACTCTGTGTTGGCAGCCCCATCAGGAATGGCTTGGCAGAAAGGCTGGGAGAGGGGAGGTGAGAATGGGTCTGCTGCACTGGAGAGGAGGTACATAGGTCTGCGGAGTCCTGGAATAGGATGTAGTTGCCCAAAGGGAGGCATTTATTTCATTTCAGGTTCTGTGAGGTACATGGTCCAGCCACCAGATTGTGCTCCAGAAGTTATTAGCAAATCCCATGTCATCCATGCAGATGTCTCTGAAACCCTGTTAGGCTTCAAGTGACATTAGATGCCTATATTTATCTGACAGATGTGCCTTTATTCAACACACCTAGAGAGGCACTACTCAGCTGCCTAACCCTAGTTCTCTCTGAAGTGCATGGAAGTATCTGCAACACCCAGGTTGGGTAAAGGGACCCAAAGCCTAGGAGAGACCCAGGACTTTCTGGAGCAACAGCTGGGCAGGCAGAACACTGTGGTACATATTGGGCCAAGTATGAGATACCAGCATGCATGCCTCCGAACAGAACCCTAATTATCCACAGGCGATAATGCGAGATAATGATATGACAACAGATAAGCTTTACTAAGTGGCAAACGTCAGCAGCAGGACTGACATAAAAGACAATTTTTAATTGCAAAAATATACCATCAATGTCATATAAAGACATCACTATGGTCCATATGTGGGTGTACTGAATAGTGAATGTGTTGAATTTGTCAGATTGTTTCAGGCAAGAAACAAACAAACAAACAAGAAGGTTAGAACATTTGTACTGATCCTTTGAAAACAATAGTGTGATTTTTCTCTCTTTCATTTTTCTAGTGTGCTTACATGGAATATTAAAAAACAGTGTCTGTTCCTTACAAATACTTCATTTTGCCCCTCTGAAATACACAAAATGCTTGATTTCAGATAGCACAAGCTGTTTCATTTGAAGGAAAAAGACCTTGGATGGAAGAATCTTGCATTACTAGGAGAACAAATATTGATATTATAACCTGGATCAACACATTTGCATTTTGTTTAATTTGATTACCCACATTGTCTTCTCATTAGCACTAGCAACATCTGAATAGCTGAGCTGCAATCTCTTCATCTATCAGTCATGAAAATCACCGTGACTTGTAGTGAACTGCAATCAGCACACAAGAAGTCTCAGTCTGATGGAATTTAGAAAGGGGAGAAAGGGGATATCCACGTTGCTTCCTTACAGCAGTTTGGGCTAAAAGGCTGCAGGTGAACAGCTGAACCACAGCAAACCAAAGGGAGCGCTGAGACCATTGTTACCCAGAAAGCTAGTAGACTAAGTACATTAATGAAAGGGCTCTGCAAGGTGAGGATGTTTTACGCACCCCATTCTAACTCATACAGAACATTTTCTAAATATTTTATTTCTTTTCTAATAACAGCTTGAAAAGGTCAATGCAGTCCTGAGTTTTCACTGAATTTTCAGTTGAGAGAAAGGGGCACCAGTTTGGGTGGAGAGAGGACCCAAAGTTTTGCCAGTCATAATTACCTCTGAGGCAGGCTACAAATTTTTATTATTTTTATTTTTAAACTGGAGATATTTCAGCATTTCATAGTGTTCTTTTCAAATAAAAATAGCAAATTAAAGCAGAATTCTACAAATTAAAGCAGAAATCTACTTCAAATTTCCCTTTTAACTATCCAGCACTGGAAAATGGTCGACCCACATTTGAAACACAACAGGCATGGAGGTGAGTTTCTGGAGGTACTTGTCATCAGCAGGTAGAAAAAAAATGCCTTTCAACAGGTATGCATGGGGTCTTAAACAAAGCTACAAAAATCTTGTGAGACAAAAAACATTACTCAACAGCCAAAGAAACAGCAACAGCAGCAAAAACAGGCTCATCCTGTACCTTCACTGAACTTGGTTGCAATGGAATGGGTGCTTTCTTGAAAGCATCGATATGTGTAACCCTTCACACCCCAACACAAAATATTTGGAATGGAAACGAAACTCATTGAGGAAGAGCTTGGGACACCAAGTCTGAATTCTCTAGCTCTTTCTTAAATACACAGTTACCTAGTAAATGTGCTTTACTCTTAAAATGTAGTGGAATTTAGAATTCGCACTGCCATTTTCTGGCTTTTACTAATGAAATATAAACAACTTATGATTTATGTTCCAGTGGAAGAACTTCAATATTCAGTTGCTGCAGAAGTTCCCTCTATATATCAAAGTACCTGAATGTGTTCAAAGCTGTGGTGGAAAACAGACTTTCTATATAGTGTCCAGTATGTAGTGACTCCCAGCTGGTTAGAAATTTTCTCATGGCAACTTGAAACACCCTTTCACAGGCCCTTCTGGGAAAATGTGTGAAAATGACAAAACAAAATCATTTTATATTAAGCTGATTTTTTTTTCCAGTGATTTACAAGCCACCCATCCCAAATGTAAAATGAAATTTCCAGTCTGCCTTGTTTCAATCTCTTAATTTTTCTCACAGCTTAATACATGTGGTCTTTTATGCAAATAGATGTGTATCTTGACTATTTTGTACATTTGCCCTTGCAAATGGGCATATTTGAGTTTCAATATGGTAATTTCTTTCTAAAGAAAATATGGTATGGACAGATAATGGAACTGAATAATATGCCTGTTCCATTTCTAACTTCTAGGATTCCATACATGTGCAAATTAGAGACCACTTGAGGAGAAACATTTGCAATATTTTAATTAATTTGATGGGTTAAAACAGAAGAATCATGGGGCACATTTAGAAAAGTTAAATGCTCTCTCCAGCAGTGCAAGTTTCTAACAGATTATTATCCCCACTGGTGCCATAAATAAATAAATAATAATTCATATTGTTTCTTGGGCTCAAAATGTACTTGGCATCATACAATACATATAAATAAAGACAATCCCTGCCACACAGAATAATTATCCTTCAATTACATATTCTGAGTACAGTCTCTATAGCACTGTGTTTGCCTGAAGGAGCAAAGAGCTCATTCAATATAGCCACCAGTTCGTTTCTTTCCCCCTCTTTACTGCTCTTTTCCACTGTCAAGGCCTGCCCTGATGAAGCTTTCAGCTACTTCTACTATGCTTACATCAGTGCATTTGCCTTGTACCAGTCCCTGCACACCAGTTATCATTCTAGAAGTGGTCTACAAGGCCCCTGACCCCTAACCCTAAGTTGTCAGCCTCTGATAGACAGTCTACAGCTTATCTGTGAGACATGAAACACAAATGCCACAGAAAATCAGAAAAGAGAGCTGTTAGTTGGTTTCAAATACTGTTTCATTAGTTAGCAAAGGACACAAAAAACAAACAAACAAACAAAAAAAAACAGGTAGAGTGGGGTTCTCTCCCTTGAGCCAAGGAGGAGGAGAAGGTTCAAACCCCTTACTGAAACTGCAGGATGAAAGGGATAAACTACAGCATTACATCTACATTATTCCATCTGAAATTTTATTTTAATCTGCTCTGAAGGAACAAAAAATGACACAAGCTTTTCTATACAAACTCCAAGCACATGTTTAATCTAAAACCTCATATATAATTGTCATTCCCTGTTTCCACAATACCACATTTGAATCTTGTGAATTCTCTGTGCGGCCCCACCATTGATTCACCTAGTCAGCTGCATTCAAGTATCTAGTAATGACATTGCCCAGTCCCTCTACTGAAAGAAAAATAGCCTTTTAGCAAGGAAACCCAATAAGTTTTGTCCCAAAGACACACATAGTTTCGTAACTTCCAAGCAAGTAACACTGTCCCAGGGCCCTCATAGCCCAGTGGAAACCCTCTTCTGCCCTTCACTAGGCAGTCTCTGAAAACTGTTATTCTGTGGTGTCACTTGGGTAGGCTTCCTTAAACAACTTAAAAATCAGGGGAAAAAAAAAATAATAGCTCCAATTAACAAACTTGAAATTAAATTGCAATTAACTGAATTGAACTTAAAGGGGTTACAAGTTCAAATTATTCTATTGCAAATCATACACAACATATTTACATTTTCACTTCGATATGGAGTAAATCTGTTTTATTATACTGAATCCATGTGGTAAAAGCAATAAACGTGATTACTAGGCACTTCTGGGACTAAAATCCTCCTCATTTTAGACTCCTGCAGGTAAGTTCCTTCTCTTTCTTATATGTCAGTTAGAGGCAAAACAAGGTGAATGAACTCACATGTACAGGAATTCTATATTTTAATTCCACATGCAGTGCACACATAAAATTCTATGTGAAAAGAAGAAGGTTAAAGTTCACATTCTCCAAAATCACAGGTATCAAATTTCAAGTTTCCTACATAGTTTAGACATCTTGTTTAAAAGCATTATGATGGTTTTCGGTTACAAACCACTAGTTTGTCTTCATGAATCCTCCAGATTTTCTCTTTCCTAACAGTTATTCATTGCATATCACTTAGTTCCAGTAGCACAATGGGAAATTAAATATGGGATAAATTCAATTAAGGGTTATGAGATATGAAAAGAAGTAATTTTACCAAGATTTAAAGCAAGTAAATTCAGTTTCTTTGTGTGTACCTTTCAGGTAGACCTGTGTCTCCTGCCTCCTCACTTCTTTTTCTTCCACATTGCCTCTGGACTATTTTGGTCCATCTTGAAATAAGTTGCTGCAAATAACATCAAAGCAACATCACCCAGAGCTGGGAAATATCTATCAGCTTATGTTTTTCTGTGGGTACATCAACTTATAGCAAGATAGTGAAAACAGAAGAAAAAACCAGATGTACAAAATTAATAAAATTAAACCTTTCAGTATCCTAAAATGTCTACTAGTAATATACGTGACAACATGTTCTCATGAAAGGTGACTGTCTTTTTAGATGTATAGATGTATGAGTCTTTGTGGAGAACAACTATTACTTCACAGTTGTTTTTTTTTCCTTCTTCTAAGGGATCTTTACTCAACATATTTCAGATAAGTAACAACCCACAGGGGAATGGAATCAAATATAATACTGTATGCATAAACCACAAAAAGTACTGATTAGAGAGAGAAAAAAAAAAATGTTTGATCAGATTGAAAAATGTACTATGAAACTGCAGAGATCTGAATTTTTTAAAGGCTTATTACCATATTGCTGTGCTCAGGGAAATGACTGCACATCAGTATACATTTTAATTAAAGCATAAAGTTTTAAAACTAGATTCTGTTGAGTTCTTACTCAGCATACCCAGAGGACTCCCCTCCCTATTGGATAAAGCATGTGATTTTACTGACCTGGAAATGTATATTTTTCTAGTGATTGCAAACAGCTATCCTTAAAAAGAGACTTTAAATATGAAATACTTGTCCAGATTTATACGATGTATATAGATGTTTTTGTGTATTTATTTTAGAGTCGACATAATGGTACTTGATTATTGACAGGAAAATTTAAAATTCAACTGCAAAACTAAAAAGCTGCTAGTTAAAAAGAAAGAAGGGGTTACCAAATGGGCTCAAACTGAGGGTATCATATTATTTATTTATTTATTTATTTGTGATTGTTGCAAAACACGTTCATCTGGAAACCCGTGTATGTATAAACATATACAAATGTGAATGTTTTTCCTCCTGTTTTCATGGATGTGTATATATATATATAAACAAGATTAGAAGTGCACTTTTTGCACATTGATGAATGGAAAGGTACAAAGGTGTGTGCTCATTCCAGGCAACTTCATATGCTCAGATGGAAGATTAGTCTCCCTTGTCTCCTTATACAGTCAGAGAATAAAACCATGCTCATCCCAAGGTATTCTAGAATATATTTTAAAATGGAGTTGATGTCCTGGTTGCCTTTAGCCAACTCAGAGCTGTCAGCGTCAGACATGCAGCACTGTTCTCTGAGGACTTTGAGTGTATTTTTAACTGAGTGGAGTGGGACTGGACTCAGTCTTTTTAGCGTTGAAATTTTTAAAGTTAATTTCTCCATGATTTGTTTTAGTTCTGAAAGGGGTGGGGGCAATAAATAGCTAGATTTGTGTTTCTGTTAGTCAATATGAAAACACATAATGTTTAAAAAACTGGTATGCTATCAGAGAAAGTCTGAAGACTGACAACAATTATTTTTGAAGCTTAGAATTTATTATTTTACCATGTGATTTTCTCTCAAATAGTGTACTTAGATGTCCTTCCTGGTGTCTAGAGCATGTTTATCCTGCATTCCTCACTTTCCACGTCCAAGATTAAGACCTGGCTATGGCCCATGTCCACATAAGATATGTCTGGGGTGTCCATCCTTCTCCTCATTCTCTAGTGGTGAGTTTTCCATGGGAAAAAATGTGTCATCAGAGAAGGTAAGAAACTATACATGATGCAAGAGGTACCCAGTCTCAATGTTGGAGGCACCAAGACTATATGGCACTCTCTTCATTGTATGTCTCCTGCTCATAGGCAACTTGGCCTCCTTTCTACCATATTGGTCTAGAAAATTCCGCTAATATCCCCAGAAGTATCTACCTTTTTTTTTTTTTTTTTTACTTTTTTTTTTTTTTTTTTTTCAGATGTGTGCCTTGACCATTTCACTGTTATTTTTTAATTCTCACGCTACCTTGTCTTCGGTAAATCTTGAATTCTTTGGTATTATGATGTCTTAGACTTGCCCTACACATGAGAATATGTGGCCTCATGAATCAGAAGGAGGAAAAGATGAAGCCCTGATCTTCATGTGATAGTTGCTGGCCTAACTATAATGAAATCATCCTTATGCCAGTCTGCATGAACACAAATCCCTATAACCAGTAACTGAATCCTGAATCCTGGGAAAAGCTGATCTGCAGCTGTGCTGGAGGCCGTCATAGATTGAAATGATTTATTCATAATTCATTACCTAATAGCAATTTCTATGGTACCATACGTGTACAAAGCAGTGTCCAAACAGGAACTATTTAATTAATTCTTACAATACCCCCCATGAACTAGTTAAGTAAGTTAATGGGAGCTCACAGGCTCTCAGGATTGATTACAGCAGGCAAGCAAGGAATTGTTTAGCTCAGGCTGATGGTGTGAATGGATAGATGAATGAAGTGGGAGGGAGGGAAGGATTTGCCTTTTACAGCTCTTAAGTTTACAAGAAGTCTTGGAAAATGAAGCAACTATCATCAGTGTGCAAATTAAAGCTGTCTTTTAAGAGGAATTCTTTTTTATTATTATTTTTTTTGATTTTTTTTTTTCTTTTTCCCCCCCGTCTACTGTTGAAAGTATAATATTTATTTTTCATCAGAGCTAGTGCTATTATGTTTTAATGACATGTACACGGCCTCATTCAAAAAAGAACACTTTATTTATCACATGAGCAACAGGCTGTGAATTATGCTACTAGCTATTGTTTCCTTTCTTTTTGGCAATTCACAAGCAAAATGCTAGCAAAACTACTATCACTCAACAGTGTTGATAGGATCTGGAATGACCTATGACATTTTAATTGGTGTCCATCATTAAAGGGAAAAGGAAAAGTAGAACTGTGAAATAAAGGAAGATAAATGATGGTGATGATGATATAAAATAATCACAAAGGGCAAAAGTGACCCAAATTAAAAGAATAATTTCACTTCTCACCCTAGATTTCTTCAGCTTAGCTTAAGATCTTAAGGGAATATAAATGATCCAGAGGGAAGATTCAAATAATGGGGTTCCTGAAATGCAAAAAAATCTGGTAAAAGTAGGTCAGATCATGATTTGACCCATTTGGGACTGCAGTCAGTTCTCACACAACAGCCAAGAATTATTTGATACTGATTTTTTCTTTCCAGATGGAATGAGTGGCACAGTCAGAACTGGTTTTAGGAGCTGACTGTAATTCATGGATGTGGAGCAGGAAAAAAAATGCCAACAACAAAAAAACAGAGTAGGTAAGATGCTTTTAAGAAGAGGCCTGCTGTGAAGCATTACACTAGACTTTCTCAGAGAGCTCTTCAGCATCTGAAACCTGTGATGGGAGAAAAGGCAGAGGGTAACCTGCAAGATTAGGTCATTTAAGGAGTAATCTTTCCTGCTTCCAAATCTGACTCTCTGACTCTGTAGGGACTGCAGAATCTGGCTTCTGCTTTTTTTTTTTTTTTTTTTTTTTTTTCCCCAGTAGGTTCCTTTTCATGGAGAAGTGTTTTAGTCCAGAGGTTACGAATTCAAAGAGCCTCTACAAATAAAAGTGAAGGAAGGTTGTTTTTTTCTGTTTGAATAAAATGTCTGAGGCAGTGTTTTTTGTCTTGTTTGAAACTTCTGTGCACATTGAATAGCTGACACTCTATTCCATACCCTTGTATTCAGCCCATGCTGATTTTTATTTCAGTTTTTTTCTTTTCATACCTGAATTACACCACTTAAGAAAGTCCATTAGCAAACACTTTATGATTGTCTTTAGTTTCTGCTGCCGTGGGAACAACAACAACAAAAATCTCTTTCAAGTTATTTCCACCTCTTACACATTAAAACTAGTGGTTAATATTTTCTGGAGATTTAGCATGTAGAAAAAAAAAATCCCTCAAAACAAAGATACGCTGATGCATTGTAGAAATATTCAAATAGGATATTGGTAGATTTTCTATTGTGTTGGTTATTTAGATGTCACAATGCAAACCAGGGTTGAAATGAAACTACATTAGAGGGTAGGAAGTGAGACTTTGCACCCATGAAAACCACTGCAAAAAGTGTACAATGACATAGAAATCTGATTTCTTTTCCTTCCCTGAGAGCTGAATTGTGGACCAATGAATGATTGGGTCATGTTCTCCACCTTTACACACACAAATGATGTGGGAAAATTTTTAATTGCTAGAAGTGGTTTCACTCAGAGGAAGGAGAGGTCAAATAAGTATCTGCATCCCATATTAACTCTGTCATAGAACAGGAAATTAGTACACTGCAGATCAGACCAGCTCCTCTTCAAAAAATCTTCAGTTATGCTGAAGATGTGTTGCATACAGTGTCTCCTAGCTGCCTCTCTGAATCAGAAAAATCTGTAGAAATATATCAATGTCTTGATCTGACCTAGACACCTGAGATATCTTGGTGGACATCATAAGTAAATTGGATTAATCTTACCTAAAAATCAGCAGTTTCTTTCCACTGATTATGAAGGGAGCCTAGGCTGTTTAGCTCACATTACAATAACAGAAGTACAGGATGCCACAGGACGAGAAACAGATAGAGAAATCAGGTGGGCTAGTAGTCTAGGGTATCTCAGTGCTTTCTTTACCCCTGGAAGCCTGTGTGGGAGCAACTCAAGTGAGACCGAAGTTCAGGTGACTTCACAGTCTGATGTTCTTGTCTGCATTCTTTGGTACTGTTCTGTAGTAACTGTAAACACACCACAGAGGAGACTCAGTAGTCAAAGCAGCATTTACCAGCCCAAATGCAAACCCTTACTTTAGGGTGAGATTCACTTGCCTGCACCTATATCCTGAGAGTCATTATAGACACCACAGTGTACCTGCACAGCCTCTGTCAGAAGGGATCAAATGTCTATGTCCTGTATGCTATCTGCCAGCTCCATGTAGGCATTTTGGATTACCTCATGTCTTTGAAATGACACTGGATGCCTACATGAGACAATCAAATCTTGCCTTGTGCTACTGATGGTGTTACTGAAGGGTCTTCTACTCAACTTGCTATCCAACATGAAAGAAAAAGACTAGTATCCAGGAATTCATGAACAGAAAACACCTGCAGTATGGGCATACTGAAGAGTTTTTGAGGAAAATTAATTTTTGCCAAAGTGAACAAAAGCAGTGAAATTTACCTGACAAAATGCTTGGATCTTTAAATACATTCTTATCTGAGTAAAGGGAAAAAGAAAAGAACATGACAACTGGAAGTGCCCAACTCATGAGTACCACAGAGAAAAAGTAGACTTCAAAGGCACAGAGAAACAGCAGCTCTGTTTAACACTCATCTGCTATAAGGAAGTTTTATTCTTCATAGCTTTCTTTTATTTTTTGTTCCTAATCCTCTGTTGCTTTTACAGAAAATCCTTTCCTACATTTTTCTTTTATTCTACTAAAATAATTTATTACCCTGCCTAGTTTAAGGAACAGAAGTTAAGAGGGGTACAGACTGCTCAGGTGCAGACAATTCACAAAAGATTAAGTGCAACACATATGGCTATAACAGAAGTATTTGAGCAGTTTCTTAATACGATTAAACTGACCTGACAAGTGCACAGTATTGTATAGGGTGATGGCAATTTATATGCATACAATACCTAGAAACGCAGAGTCTCAGACTGTATTACAAATATGTATATCCTTTTTTTTTTTTTTTAAATCAAAGTAAAATAATAAAAAATAAGAAATAAAAAGTGAAAGGCTAGGTGATATATCTGAAGCTTTCAAATATTTTGATACTATCAGAATTCTTGAGAAAATGTCATTGGACTTAAAGTGATTTGGAAACTGCCTTTGGTTATTTCCTCCTCATTAGCTCAATGAAAGGTTAGTAACCTGAATTAAAGAGTTCAGTGCCATTACTAAGCATTAAGGACATAACTGTAGAACTGGTCAGAGCATTTTTTTTAAATGCTTCATTTTGGTTTCATTCATATCAAAGCAAAAAAAATCCTCCCTGCAGATATACAAGTGTGTATGATCCTTTCACATTCTTTGAGATTCACATCTATTGCACGGTACTTAGTCTCTTAATCAAAAACAAGTCTTTGTTCTGCCTGATTCAGAGCTGAGTTTCTCATCCCAAATTCCTGCAAATCAGGTAAAGCAGGAATTTGAACATCACCCTCCCATATTTTAGGTAGTACCCAAGCTCAAAAGCATCTTAATATCCCAGTCTATTCTCACCAAAACTACCTTTCTTCTGTCAGCCTCATTTAGGCTTCAACAGAGAAAGATTTTTGCATGACATTTCATTGGGTTGAAAACATTCTGTAGTGCTAATAAAAGAAATATGAAAATAGAAATGTTGCTCTAACTGGACACAGCATTGTTATTTTCTTAATAATGTCTCAAAAGCTGTCACATTTGTCTTTAGGCAGCAACTGCTGCACAATAGAGGGGGCACTAACACCAGAGTATACCTGTACAAAGCCTTGCCAAGCTGGTTTGCAGCTCCAGAGAAATGCTCTTCAGGAATTCACAAACAGAGTAACTCTTGTATTCCATCATTCTGTAACTGCAACGGAAAACCAACAGTAAATGATTCCAGAAAGGACTGAAATTATTAAATGTTTGACAATGTTTCAACATTCTCCAAAAATCATATCTAAGTAGCACTCAGCAAAAGCAATGCATTATCAAATTGGGATTTATTTATTTATTTATTTAATATTTTTAAATAAAATATGGAAAGCATGGAAACTCTGTTACAGTGATCTCATGATTTTCTGGAATACATCTCATCCTCCTATGGGATTTAGCGGTAATACCATTGTTTCAGCCTGTAGCATTCAAATACTAAGAGTGCTAAAATCAGAGGGATGAAAAGGAATGTGACACAGTTTTGCCTAACTTTACATAGAGATCATTCGGCTCGGATATGTTAGAACAATACTAAATCTGACCAAAGCCAGATTCCACTATATTACTCTGGACTACTCCAATACAATGTGATTTATAGCTTTAATGCAGCTAAAGCTTTTTCCCAGTGTGAATAATGCAAATCTTACAGCATGGAGAATTTGCAAGTGAAACAGTTTATAAGCAAAAATGAACCAGTCTAATTTTAGTTATCCAAGATAAGATAAAAATAAATATGATCTCACTGAAGCGTAAAGCTGAAGAGCAGCAATTTCTGTATAGAGTGAAGGTTTGTAGTCTGTTCACCAAACAATACATGACCTAATCAGCAATAGAGGGAAACAAATCACCATTCTGCACTGGTGGTATAAATAGTTGGAATAGTTGTATTCTTTTTAACACTGAAACAACCTTTTAGAAACAGAGATAATAAAATAGTTTTGCTCTTAATGAATATTCTGAGGCTGAACAGTCTTTCCAACTATATCCTCAGATTAATTGTAAGAAAACAATATGAAATACGGCCTTATCCTAAAGTCCCTCTTGCTAGATCAGTATGATACACTCCTTTCTGAACATATGACAAATTTATATTTTACAGAATATTGTCATTTCAAATCAATATTATTTTGCTTTTAGATACATAAAGTGAAAAGGTCACTTTAGAGAGTCAGTAATTTATTTGATCAGATAAAGGTTAATTATAGATTTTATAAAGAAATATAGCTCTTTAGTCTGTTCTTTTTTTTCTGGTGAAAACTTTGGTTTTGTGTTGTATTGTTGTTTGATTCTTTTTTTTTTTTTTTTTTTTTTTTTTTGTAAAACAAATGATCAACAAATGTTTGTAAAACTTATGATCAGTAAGTCTGGGTAGTTTAGAAGTGTTAATGATTCATAGGGGGTTATAACTGTCTCAATTTCTTTTAAAATGTACTACATGTCCAGAGGTGAACCATACCTCTCTGGCAAGCCCAAAAGAGAAATGAAGAAGGTGCTCAAAGCCTCAAAGAATTCACCTTTACAGGTTATGAAGAAGTCCTTTACAAGGACGCTAGGGGAGCAATGTCTTGACAGGTCAAGATCCCTGACAGAAAGAAACCAGTGTTTGGCATATGATCTAAATCTTGATGCAGTATTTATTTGATATTATTTGATTAATAACCTAGCAGAAGTAAATTGGCTACCTTTTATTACTAGCCTGTTCTTCAGAGCTAGATTTTCTTTGAGTTAGCGTTTTTTTTTCTTAAAAAAAAAAAAAAAAGAAAGAAAAAAAAAAAAGAAAAAGAGAAAGAAAAAGAAAAGGAAAAAAGAAAAAAGAAAAAAGAAAGAAAAAAGAAAAAGGAAAAGGAAAAGAAAAAATAATTTCATTGTTTACCTTCCTAGAGGTAAATAATGATTTTCATAGCATTCACTGAGGTGGAGAGACAGTTGGCACTTAGAGAAGCAGCAGCAATTTTTGTCTGAGTAAGGACTATAAAGTCATTTAAACATTAAGGTAATTACCACTGAACTTCATTTGCAGAGTGGAAATCTTCAGTTTCCTACAAGAAACTGTTGAATGTTATTTATAATAAATTATTAGTTATTGATTGCCCACAGGAAAACAAAACAAAAAACAAAACAAAACAAAACAAAACAAAACAAAACAAACAACCCCCCCCAAAACAAACAAACAAACAAACAAACAAAAAAACACCAAAAAGCAGAAGGAATGAGCTGGATGAGCTCACTTGTATTAAGTTGTGTTTTCTTTTTCCTGATCTGCTCCATGTGCCTAAAAATCAGAGGAGAGATATATTGCTTCATTTTATTTATTAGATTCTCAATTCTCATCTCCTTTTTACTAACTGAATGTGAACCTTTGTAATCTGGATTTATTTAACAGACCAGAAGTTTTGCCCCTGAATGTCCTAAGATCACAGATCATAGGAATGGTTACAGGGGGTGAGAGCACATCCACCTGGCTCTGAGCTCTGCAAAGGGTGATACATCACAAATCACAGTAACAGGGCAAGAAGGTGTAATCCTTCCCCTGGTATTCTTCTGGACTCCATCTATTTTCAGCTCAGGGGATTTCCTTAAACAAACATGTTTTCCATCTTTTCCAGAACTCTTAATGGTATTTTCTTCATCTTTTCTTTTGAGTGTCTGTCCTGTCTTGCTTTCAGCCAGGTTAAAATTTTAACACGCATAAGGTCTTTTCTCTATGATTTCCCAGTCTGCTACCCATTGCGTGAAGAAAAGCAACTTAAGGCCATGTAACTGTTTAAGTTCACTTTATCCTTTATGTGCAAAAGCAATACACAAAATAAGTATTATTTCCTGAGGCAAGATAGCACGGGGGTAAGTGTGGCACTAAGTGGTTTCTTTTGTAACAGTCATAGGTTAAACTAGCATGTACTTCCTAGCACATCATTTTTGTATTCTTTGTAAAGTATCTTTTAACTCCATTAAATATATACATGTGTGTATATATGTATATATATCTTCCCATTAAAACTAAAAGCAACTGAAACCAATCAACAGTTACAGCATGTACATATGAATGTACATATACTACATCCATCGTTTTATCATTGTAAACAGTAACGTGAAATTAAGTTTGGTTATTTACCAAACAAACATTTACCAGTGAAGATATATGCAGTTCAAAAAATGTTATTTATTATTACCAAACATTAAAATTACAACATATTTGAACAGAAATGTGTACAGCAATACAGTTTTTATTATAACTCTCCTTTTCTCTCTAAATTTTATTATTCTGCATTTCTCCTGCTCAAACTGATGAAGAAAAAAGTGACATGAGGAAAGCAACTCAGTGTATGTCAAAATGCTCATGGCACTTTGGTTTACTGCTGGAAAAACTTGAAATCCTGTATCATAGATTTAAAAAATCGTCTACTTCAGTTTTCAAAATGGTGCCTATTCAATCAGCTTCTGTCCTTGCTGTCAGCCCAAAGTGTCAGCCCAAAGGAATTCAGTGAGCTGCACTGGATTACTACAGACTTATGCCTGTGTAATTGATAGCTGTATCTGCCCCCTGGCTTCTTTGACCTTAGGAATTGTGGGGGCTTATTCATATTGTTATGGGATGGCTGATGTGCATCTGTGTCAAGTGCTAGTCACAGAAGATAAATGAGTTGTTCAGCAGTCTTCAGTATTCACATATGATTATTTGTTCATAACTGTTCCTCTTTCCAGCTTCCCAGTGCCTGCTGAGGTGAGTTGACATGGGTTTGGCATATCTTGAGCTGAGCAACCCTTTTCTTCCCTTGTGCAACCTCTTTGTAATCAGGCTAGGAGTGACAGAAAATATTTTTCACATCTCTGGCACTGACATTATGTCATTCTTTCTTTTTATTATTTATTTTTTTCTTTTCTGTGTGTCATACTGGGGTCAAACACCAAGAATTGCCATGCTTTCCATGTTCAGACAATCCTCCAATTGGCTTTTGCAGGTTACTCTGTCAAGACTCTTAGCTGGCAATATATCTAGCAGCATATATATTTATTGTGTGTGTGTGTGTGTGTGTGCATTTCACAGAATCACAGACTGGTTAAGATTAGAAGAGACTTCTGGAGATCATCTAGTCCAAATCCCCTGCCAAACAGGGCCACCCAGATTATGTTGCACAGGATGGCATCCAGGCAGGTTTTGAATATCTCCAGAGAAAGAGATTCCACAATCTCTCTGGGCAACCTGTTTCCTCACAGTAAAGAAGTTTTTCCTCATATTCAGATGGAATTTTCTGTGTTTCAGTTTGTGCCCGTTGCCTCTTGTCCTGTCACTGGGCACCACTGAAAAGAGCACAGCCTCACCATCTTGACATCCTCACTTAAGATATTTATACACATTGATAAGAACCTCTCTCAGCTTTTTTTTTCACTAGGCTAAACAGGCCCAGCTTTCTCGGCCTTTCCTCATAAGAGAGATGCTCCATTCCCCTAGTCATCTTCGTAGCCCTCTACTGGACTCTCCCCAGGACTTCCAGGTCTCTTGTACCGGGGAGCCCAGAAATAGACACAGCATTCCAGGTGAGGCCTCACCAGGGCTGAGTAGAGGAGGACAATAACCTCCTGACCTGCTGGTAACACCTCCTAATGCACCATTGACCTTCTTGGCCATGAGGACACTTTGCTGGCTCATGGTTAACTGTCCACCAGTGGATATCACAAAATCAGTAGAAGTAAGTTTTACATTAATGTTTTAAAAATATAGTAAAAAATATTATTAATAATAAATAAAAAGCTATAAATGGATTTCATGCCATTTTTATGAGCTTAGAGTGCTATGTCCAGGAATTGGTCATGCGCAGGCAGCATATGTGACAACTCCTGAAAGGTTCTTCTGAATCAATATCAGAGACGTCCAGTGTTTATGTAGCCTCTCTTCTGAAAAGACAAACAAACAAACAAACAAATAAATAAGTTGTGAAGCTATTCCTTGCAGTTCTGAATTTGTCAGTAGCCAGTATAATGCTCCAGCCTGGAGAAAGTAAATCAATGTTTAAATTGAAAAGATCCCCCCAAATATCTCTGTTCCAAGTCTATTTGAAAAAATATCTGTCTACATTTCTGAATTTTGTTTCAAATCCAAAACTGTGACAGGTTATTCCCAAGGCTCACAGGTGTGTTCAGATAAAGCCGGAATTAATTCAGAGTCCTAACTCAAAAAAAAGTAGCATTGTTTAGGATAAACTGTATGAAAATACATTCTTTAATTTGTTGAAGAAAAAAAGATTTGGCATAAAATGTTATTTAGCATGTATGCTAAATAACAAGTATGTGAAGATGTAGGGGAATCCACTTGCTGCATCTGAAGTTCTATACACAAGAGAAGCACTTTCCCTTTTCAGGGACATGATCCAAAATCCATTAAAACTAATGGATTTTACATCAGATCCTATCAAAAATCCCAGACGAAAAGGAGAAATGTTTTGCATACCAAAGAATTGGTCTGAATTAGCAAAATATAACTTGACTTGTTCAATCTTGTATTTTTTCCCTTCAAATTTCTCTATTCAATTCCATATGCAGATGTGCAATTATCACTTAGGTACCTATAGTTGCACACTTCGTGGTATCTGTCATGTTCAAACATGCAGATCTTTTGGTTACAACTTAGTCATGCAAACTTTGATTCAGCAAAGTCCTAAAGCCCTTACCCCTTTGCTTGCTTACTTGAATTTGGACTTAAACAACTTGCTAATGCAGGACCTCCTTTTGGTTTATTTTCCCTTTTGTATCTGCTGACTTTTTAAATAGTTCTTGGACAAGTTCAATGTGAGTTAGATGCTGTGCTGGTGCAGAACAGGTCAGTTTACTTTTTTTTTTTTCTGCAGAGATTAAACATTCTGTTACTGCCATAGCAATCTTTGCAGATCATTTTGGGTGAATAAGATCTAAAATGATACCACCGGTAAACCAAGTTTTACCAAGTAGGACCCACTGAAAGCAGGCCAGCTAAAGTCAGTCATACAGGGACGAATGTGCTCTGCTAGAAAAACCAGCACTAGCCATGAACTAGGAAACAAACAAAACCAACAGACTGAATTACTTACAAATCATCAAATCATCAAGCCATAAAATGGAAGTTCTAATAACTTTTTTGCAAAGTCCTTGACTATGAATGTAAGACTGTGGGGAGGCATAAATCACACTATGAAGTCAGAGCACAGGGATTTAGAATTTCAAAGGTTTTAAAAAATGAACGTTGTCTGCCTAAATCCCTGGCCAATACGAATAGGAGGAGTTAGAATTTCTTGATGCTTTAAATAACACAAAGTAAATACATTCCCCAAGTTCAGTCCTGTATACAGAAAAATCTGATTAGTGCAGGGAAACATACTATCTGCATTTTAGAAGCTCTTCTTCAGTACTTAGTGTGAGTTCATGTTCAGCTGTGTACAAATGTTACAGTGTTATACAAAAACAGCTAGGATTTTGCAATTCCCATCAGCTGGCTAAAATGCAATGGAAGTGGAGACAGTAGGTACTCATTTTGCTAATAATAATAATAGCAATAATAATAATAATAATATTCCATTTTACTCAACATCTCTTTTGGACCCATTTTCAAAGATTAAAGATGATTTTATTACTTTTCTGACAATTGGTGGTTGCCTAGAGAGCAGTAAGGATAATCTCATTGCATCAGTCTCAGCAGGCAAAAGTCCCATCTAGCAGAATATACTTGATTTTCCAAAAGAGCTAGTGACCAGAAGCTGAGGGAAATATATGGCCTAAAATAGTGTACTGTCTACAATATGTCTGAAATTAAAGTTTGTAAATAATTCTTTCAAAGACATAAATAAAGATACCTCAATTAACCAGCAAAGTGAGATTTAAGCATTTTTTTTTCCAAGGGTAACCACAAGTGTCCACACTGTCCCTATAATTGACCTTTTAAAATCTGTAATGTATATCTACACAGGCAAAAAAGCATCATTTTGAACGGGTGATAATTATGTTTGTATGTTTTCTAACACAGAAGTCTTTGCTTAGAAAACTTTCTTAAAAAGTATCATACAATAAAGACAATTAAGAAGTTCAAAATTGAGTGAAACAAAAAAGTACTGTCTTTTCTCCAAAATTAATATTATACTATCACATTTCTATATAAAGATAAGCTCTTTTACATTATGTGAATCTGCAGGCCTTTAAATAAAAGTTTTTAATTGCATATTTCAGAAACAAATTAGTTAAATATACATAGTATATTTAGAGGTCACAGTAAACTGCCAGATCCCTGATAAACTACATAACTTGGGAATTTTAATTTAATTGTGCTTGTCTAATTTTTTTATATGGCCACTAATTCTCATTGTTCAGATTCTTTCATTTCAAATGATTCTTTTGCAGTCACTACGTTGTTCTTTTTTTTTTTTCTTTCCTCTTTTTAAAATATGATGCTATATTTAATATACATTTTTACACACATGATATATTACTTCATCTGATATTGATATTTTATTGATATTGATACTGATATTTTGATCAAACTGTACCAACACAAGACAAGCGTGAGTTTGGGGTTCTGTGTTTTCTTTGTTAATAGATAGATCAGCAACCAAGGTATAGACAACCTTCTCCAGGAAGTCCTGAAGCAACAATCTATATCCAATAATCGGCATAGTCAAAATCCCAAACCATTGTTTTCCTTCAGTTCTCTGAACAGTGAAAACTCAATGAAATTAAGTGCAAATTTCATGATTTAGCTTTTACATAATGAGTTACAGGTTTCCTTTTGATCCAAAAATAGAAACTCCTGGATTTGGCAATTACTGGTCAGTAATGCAGCCCCACTGCATACTTCTCAGCCTGTGGATAAAAGGTCAAATCGCGGTCCGTTACGTGCCATCTGTTTCTGGGAAGAGCTCTTCCAGTGTTTTTGTAGGAGAGATTCTTTTTAAAAATGAATGGGCCCTTAGATCCTGACCAGACATATTTAAGTCTGTGAGTTCTGAACATAATTATATCTGTATACATTTCAGCAGATTTCTGGAGACATATTCCAGATTTATATCAACATAAATAAAAAGAATTAACTTCCTGTTGATTCCTATTTTATTTTACGCATTCAAATGCTATACATTTGATGTAACAGGTCTACACTTATTTCTCTTGAGGAAAAAAAAAAATCTAATATGTGAAATCCTTCATTTCTTTATATCAGACAGCAGATTTTCAGCTGATGTATATTCCTATAACTCAACTGAAATCAGAGGAGCTTGGGCAATTAACATAACTAAGCATCTGGTTTCCAGTCTCCACCTTCAAGTATTTTTTTAATTTTTTTATTTTTTTCCCTTTCTGATAATGAGCTGACATTCATTTTCTCTGTCTTGACAGGTCACAAGCATTCATGCAAACGACTTGTGTGTAAACACACCTGACTGTGTATCCGTGCAGAACACTCAGGGCCATTTGCAGCAGGGAAAGAAAGAGAGTGAGAAAGGGGAGGTAAATACTAAAATGCTGGCTGATCTTGTTTAGTGATTGATAGCTTTGGTTTTATAGGTACAGTGGGAACTGTCAGAGTGGCCTGAGCAGAAAGCAGCTGCTAGTTCTGCACTCCTTGAGCAGCCTCTCCTGCTGCCCTTCAGGCAAGCCAGGTGGCTGTGGATCTTTGCTGGTATCTTTGCTGGAACTCACTGACTCCAGCTTCAGGTGTGGGCCAGTCTTGCAAACCTCCTCATGGGGCATATATGATTAGCTCCGAGAAACTTTCCAAAACAACATCTGAAAAATTATGCCTGCCATAAGCGCTTGGTGTTTAAAAAGAGAAAGAGATGGGGAAAACAACACAAAACAACAGCATACCCCAAACAAAACAAGCTGTTAGGGAAGAAATGTTCAGGAAAGCTTGGCTGTAATTGTGCAGGTGCAGAGGTTGGGTAGATGCCAGGTCATGCTGATGCCATAGGTTTTGCATTAACATTTGTTAGGCTTGAGAAGTTTCTGAGGTAAAAAAAAAAAAAAAAAAAAAAAAAAAAAAAAAAAAAAGCAATTGTTTTCCTATAGTTAGTAGTTAGCTGGAAATGAGGAAATGAGTTTCAAAGTTTGGAATAAAACTTTGTATAAAGCGCTGTCAGTCACTGAAACCCAACCCAGGCAGAAAGGAAAGTTGAAGGATGTAGCCTTTTTTTATTATTTTATTATTATTTTTGTGGGGTCAGGCAGATTAGCAGTCACAAAAAGCAGATATATTCTGCCAATATTGGAGGAGAATTTTGGATTTTCAAAATATTTTCAAGAAAAAAAGAGACTGAAACCAACTTCCCCTGAATATAAGAGGATAAACTCTTGTATAAGAGGATAAACTTTGGTGGAATAGGTCTGAGGTCCTGGGAAATTAAGATTGAAAACTGAAGTCCCCACAATGGGAACATTTGTGTCTTCATCTTTATTCTGTATTTAGTGGGCATTCAGAATTGTTTGTTTTGTTCATTTAGTGCAGCCAAAGAGAGTTTGGGGCCCTTAAGAGAAAGCATACCTCTAGAAAACAATCCCAGGTGAAAGGGGTTGTACCATCAGGAAGGTTAAACCTCACTTATCTGAATAAGGATGGGTAGGATGACAGTCACATTATCACATACATGGGTAGTTGATTTGTAGAATTACTGTGGATCTTAGAATAGAAGAGACTTCAGAGAAGCTCATAGAAACTTTTAAAGCCAGAGAATATTCAGAGTGACCAGCGTGTTTGTAGACATTTATGTAGCCTGATTTAAACCTGTTTTCTTCCCCCACTGAGCAGAATAAAACTTTTGAAATGTGTAAAAATCAAAGACATATATATATATAATATTTATATATTTATAAATTCTCTGATGAAAAATGGATAATTCATTTTCTTTGGTTCCTAACAAATAATGCCTCCTTTATATATATATTATATATATATATATGTATATATTATTTTATTTACCAATGGAAAAGGTAGTGTATGTATTTAATGGTGACTCTTACTATTTAGTTTTACAATCAAAAGTTTAATATAAAAGTGCAGCTCAGGAAGCAGCATCTAAATTTGGTTCACAAGTTACATGTAATTTAAGAATAATAATTTCAGATGATGAAACCTGCCAGACTGTCTGAAGTTCCTGTTTTCCTTTATGGCATCTGCGAACCAAGGTGCCTATAAATGTGCAGAAAAGGATTCTTTGCAGGTCTTAACATCTATAGTAAATAGCTATTTCATCACACATAGCTTTGGGGATGGCAAAAGAATCTAATTTTGAAAATGTTTTGATATTTGTTGTAATATTGTGTAGCAGTTTTACTACAGTTTCCCATCATAATTTACTGATGCAACATGCCTTCTGTCTTCTTACTTGGATACAGTTCTTGGTGTCCTGCCCTCCTGATGAAGAGCATGGGTTTGTTTGCTGCTGCATTGAATACTCACTCCTGACTCTGGAGAAAGATAGCAGAAAGGGATTTCTTCTAGCTAAGTTGCTGAGTGTGGAGACAGAAAGGGAAAGATTAACATTTCAGAGAGCAACCTCATTATCTTCCACACCATGGCCATTCACAGTGATGCCAAGATTTAATTCTTTATCTCACATGCCTAACAGAGCAACTGAAGTGCTGTCTAGATGCGTATCACACAAGAAATAGACACAGCGAACCTAGAAAGCAGCAACGTATCTGCAGACTAGGAGAAGGATATTGCTTCTCTGTGGTACAAGTGAACAGAAAGAGTGTGCATAGGATTCATCCCTATTATACATAAGAAAGTCACAAAGAAGTCAAAGGTGAGTCCAAAATTTGAGACCAAAGGCGATAAGATGCTGAATTCAAGCCATCTGAAAATATGCATCTAAAGTGCCTGGCTGGAGGTGCATAAGAAGCCTGAGCTCCCATTACATTCAAAGGCAAACTAGGCAATACAGACAATGTAGCCTAGAGTAACTCAGTTTGGAGAAAAGGCTGGACACTTCATGGGCTCCAAAATTATGGCAGACACCCTGGTTTACTCACCTGAATCCACGGCTGGTTGGCTGAATCACTCCCCCATCCCCTCTGACAATTTGGGGAGCTCAGATTCCTATCACATCTGCAGACACTCACATAAAGATATTTATACTAATCCCAGGCTGAATCCCAATGCAAATCTGTAGCTGACAAATCACACAGCAAAGCCAGAGCTGAGTCTCAGATTTCTGGAGCCTGTGCAAAAATCCCCTGAAGGTCACAGCTCAGGGAGGCCAGGAGAGCACCAGGCAAGAGCACAGAGGGGACCTTGTGTACCCCTGTCCCAGCACAGAAAGGTTTCCCCTAGGTGTTGTTCCAAGCCTGTAACAGACAGGAGGAGGAGGAATAACGTGCACAGAGCAAGGGTGCAAAGTTGACATGCCATTTACTTAAAATACAATGTGAGAGACAAGGGAATTATTTAGCTAATCCATCACACATTTGCTTTTGTAAAAGTGGAAGGACACATCTCTGAAACTGAAAGTCTGAAATTCTGTGTATCAGCATTCAGGGATATAAACAACAAGTGCAGGCCAGGGCTTCCTCCATGTCAGGGGCAGCCTGGCAGGGCCTGGCAGCAAGACCCTTTTCACCACCCCAGCCAGGAGCAGGGCAGATAGGGGAAGCAGGGCAGCTCCAGCCCTAGGCATTGAGCACCTCCTTGGGGACTAGGATGGGCCTCAGCCAGTCTGGGATGTGGGCCCCTGAGTAGGCCTGGCTTGGTGGGACTATGGCCAGAAAGGGGCAGGGCTATGGGGAGCTGGAGACCTGCCCTGCTTTGGCTTCACTGGGGCAGGGGCTGATAGCCCCAGGGGCTTACGTGAGCTCCTGGGCCCTAGACAAAGTGAGGGGAGCCCTGGGAGGGTTGGTCAGGGACATTACAGCCTGGTGTATGAGTATGTAAGGTCTTATTTTTATTATTCTGCCCCTCTGCTTAGATTTCCTTCCTGGTTTCTGCCTATTACAAAGACAGTACATCAGACTGATACTGTAATGCAATGCACAGAAATGAGGTCTTACAAAATGTAGTAAAGGACACCACCTATCTCTATCTTTGTTAGTCAAAGTACTTGGCTAATAATGTTGCCCATTTTGTTCAACTAACCTTCTGTGTGTCCAGAGAGGCTCACCGCCTTCCTGGTAAGTGAAGTATAACCAGTGGTCTAGGGACCTGCAACACACGCTGCATTATGTCTTTCCATCCAAATTATTGACTTGCCTTTAACTGTAGGTCATATCTACAAACCACAAAAGCTAATTGTGTGATGCTGATGGTTCCAACTTTTTAATGAGGTCCTGCTACAAATGTATCACTGATACATAATTTGCTTATTTACTTTTACTTCAGTCTTGCGTGCAGTTATGCGGATATTTATATTTATATCAAAGAGCATGTACCTTACCAGTCTTTAAAAAGCTTTTGAAAAGTCTTATGAAACAAAACAATTTAGATGAGTTTCTTAAGGAGTATGAGTTGTATAAGACTGTTTCTGACCAAGAAGCCCAGCAAAAGATGAGTTTGAGAATGTAGTCTATATCTTAATTTGGTTTTCACCACATTCAAAAGAACAATATACATATATCTTTTCAAGGCTTCAAAGTAAGCAAGAAAATTATGATTTTGTGTGCAAATAATAGTTTGTAAATACAGTTAAAGCCACAGTTGTAAAGGTGCCTTCCAACAATACCCATTTATCTTGAATGACCTCATGATTCAGCAGACTAGTCTGTTTTCTTACCATAGCCATCAGAAGAAGATTCAGAATATCCTGCAAAAACAGCTTGTGACACTATTGTCTTCCATGAAATGTCTCCTACACTTATGTAGTAATTAATGATGATCTTATATCATAGACCATAATGCTGTCCCTGATTAGTGAGAACTAAATAGGGAAATGACAAAAAAAATGTTCCCTAGTTTTAATGCACAAAACAGACATAAAAAATCTTTTCCAGAACTTTCAATTAGTTTCATCAATACTAAATTGCATGTTGGAAAGGATATCAACTTTTTATTTGATGCTCTTTAGACATTTTTTGAGACATCTTTTGAGAGATTAAAATACAGACAACAAAATTATAACAACATTTATTAATGCTGTTCCTGGGAAAATATCTATTTCCATATCCAGCACCTCACATTCTGTGGCAGAAAAGAAATTGTGGTAAACACAGGCTGCTCCTGTTACTTGGAAAATCACATACCTCTTCCTGATCTCTTACAAGCTGTTAGCTACAGCTGGCCATGATAACAAGCCCTTAAAAATCACAATGCCCTTTAACATCTAAATTGCCATTGCAACATTCCTACTAAATGCTCAGCATGACTGGTGATGTTTGAGAAGCATGCACACAGCTGGTGCCAAATAACACAAAAAAGTAGTAATTTGTAAAGTTCACGTCCTAGTCCAAATAGTCAGATAAAATGTTCTATAAGGATTTAATCCCATGAAACAAATGGTTGCAATTAGTTTTTTGGGGGATTATTTTTAAATGTTTCCATTTTATTTAGTGCTGTTTTAAATATCTTTATTTTTGTATTTATCTGGACATGTTTCAAAAGCCATTTGTTATGAACCCCTGTTCTGTTGCAATTCTTTTGTCTAATGCATTAGTGGAATAGCACTGTCTAAAAGTGATGAAAAACAGATCAGTTCAGCCAGCAAGCAAGGCTGCTGAGAGTCACTCTGGTGACCCAAAGAGAATTTTCAAAAGAGTAATACATTCAGAGCCTATCTCAAACCAAATGAATGGGGAAGCCACACTATTGTGCTCACAACTTTATCCTTTCTGTTCCCCTTTCCAAAATTATGTCAATATGACTCCATCTGTGTACCATTTGAACTTGCTGTGGTTTTGAGTAGCAGGGTTAAATTGAATAATATGTAAAAGATCAGATTTTTTTCACTTCAAACGGAAAAACTTCAGTTCAGTGTTTCAGTGATGGAATGGTTCATAGGGCCTGAGTAGACTCTGACACTGAAGGAGAATGCCAATGACGTTAGTTGGACTTTATGAGATTTTAGGTTACTCGGAGCATGTTAATGACCTATATGTATCTACATAGAATAACAGAATAACAGAATTTCTAGGTTGGAAGAGACCTCAAGATCATCGAGTCCCACCTCTGACCTAACACTAACAAGTCCTCCACTAAATCATATCACTAAGCTCTACATCTAAACATCTTTTAAAGACCTCCAGGGATGGTGACTCCACCACTTCCCTGGGCAGCCCGTTCCAATGCCTAACAACCCTCTCAGTAAAGAAGTTCTTCCTAACATCCAACCTAAAACTTCCCTGGCACAACTTCAGGCCATTCCCCCTCATCCTGTCACCAGGCACGTGGGAGAACAGACCAACCCCCACCTCACTACAGCCTCCTTTAATGTACTTATACAGAGCAATAAGGTTGCCCCTGAGCCTCCTCTTCTCCAGGCTGAACAAGCCCAGCTCCTTCAGCCGCTCCTCGTAGGACTTGTTCTCCAGACCCCTCACCAGCTTCATTGCCCTTCTCTGGACTCGCTCGAGTACTTCAATGTCCTTGTTGTAGCGAGGGGCCCAAAACTGAACACAGTACTCGAGGTGCGGCCTCACCAGAGCTGAGTACAGGCGATCACTTCCCTAGACCTGCTGGCCACACTGCTTCTTATACAAGCCAGGATGCTGTTGGCCTTCTTGGCCAACTGAGCACACTGCTGGCTCATATTCAGCCGACTATCCACCAATACTCCCAGGTCCTTCTCCACCAGGCAAAACCCCCATAAATCATAAATCACAATATTGAGTATGAAGGATGTCTGTTCAAAAACATGACATTTCTGTCCTTCCAGGCCTTTTCCAACTTATCAAACATAAGTGGAAAGGAGCAAAACACCCTTAAAATAATTATTATCAGGTTACTTTGAGCAAGTAGTTAGGTAACATGTCATTGACATAGAAGGCTTTATAACAAGATTTTACTTCCATAAACCTTATGCAGAAACTGCAGACTGTAGCAGATAAAAAAGAACATTTCCTTAAACACTGTGACTGTCTGTGGAGGGGTCAAACTTGAACATAATCATTCAAAACTGATACTAATTACACTACTTTTTACTGATTTGAAAAGATGTCCTGTTAGAAAATAACCACATTCTGCTCTTCAAGACAAGTTGTAAGTAAAGCTAATTAGACAGGTATATGTACTTAAATAATGCAATGTAACCAAACCTTTTGCTTTTCAATTTTTCAGGTTCCAAAGGAAAACAAAGTCTTATCTAATATATATATACACATATTGAATAATATTGAATCATTTTGATGAAATAAGACAGTCCATGAAAAAATATTTGAAGAACGTAAGGGTGCTTTTCTTTTAAAAATGTTCTTACAAGAGCTGTTTTTAAAATAACTTGAGTTCTAATTAGGACTGCCACATCTTTTTCTTAGTAGAAATTAGATCCTGTGTTTTCAATGTAGCCTATCATCCTTGAGTTGGAAATCAGACTTTGTGAAGTCAGCCTACCTAATGAATACCACTGTGCTGATGGAGTTACCCTCCAAGTAATTATTGTTGCAAAAGGAATACACATTAGTGTAGCCCATATTTGTGACTTTGTATTCAGAGGAGCTCATGTTCTAAGGCACACAAAAGAACAGAAATGATTTGTAAGGCATCCAAGAGAGTACCTGGTTATTCTCAGCATATTTTTAAAGAGCTTTCTCTATGCCTTGATACAGAACAATACAAAACAAAAAGGACTAATTAAATTTGTAAATGGTTGATAAATGTGTCTCTACATAAATATGTATGATCTATGTGTTTAGTTTCCTATAATGAGTATTATTTTAAAGAGAAAGAAAACATCAGCCACATAAATGTCAGGCTAGAATGGAGATATATGAGATTTAGATGAGATCCACAGAATCAAATACACTTGTTCAGGTTGTGCTTGAATTACTTTGGGATATAATCACCTCAGTGCATAACATGTCCTTGTGTTTCTTTGTACTGGAAGTGCAGCAGGTGTGACTGAGCATTCCACAATTCAGGATGAAGCTGATAACTCCTCACTGGTGAATTCCTGCTGAAAAGATGGATAGGAACCACAGATGCTCATCTAAATGTCAGTTTTAAATACAATGACCTGATTCTGTTTTGCACTTAAAAGGCAGAAACGACTTATGTCTTAGGAAAAGAATTCTTCCTAAGAAGAGAATTCCAGTATGTCCAGCTCTTCAAACCCCTTCCCCAAAAGAACAAGGTGATCATAAAAGCCTGCAGTCTGCCCAGGAGCTGTCAAAGACCCTGACTTCAACTCTATTCTAAGTGCCTCATGGTCGTGGGCAGTCAGAGGAAAATTGGTATCCAGGTTTAAACAAAATGATGAAACCAATGAGATGACAATTTAGGCATTCCCAGATCAAAACAGTGTCAAGTCTCCTTTTTAGTGAGATAAAATACTGCTGATGAATTATTGTCATCATCTTCAGCAAATCTATAGTACAACGTTAGGTAAAAGTCTGCACTAAGCTCAGAGCAGCTGCCAGTCTTTGTTCCAGAAATGTTTACTGGTCAGGGCTCCACAGGCTACCACCATGACACTTGAAGGAGAGTATATCTATTAGCCATTTACTATCTACAGAGCACTTCTTGAAGAATCTAAAGAAAAGGATGTTCTCTGCTCCACCATTTCTGTAAATAAGTGGGTCATTCCCTCAAAGATTTTGTCACATTTAAATATGAAAGAAAAAAAGTCTTCAGAGACATTATATTTTCTCTAAGGTTCAAATGCATTTGGAATAGAAAGTGAAGAGACTGATGGTTACATTTAAGTGAAAATCATTTTGCCTATTTAAACTCCCACAGCCATGATAGTATGTTACATTCAGAAGCTTTTCCCATACAGAGATCTTTAATGATGTTCCTAATGGCATTTTGTCTATCCTGCTCCCCTTCTCTTCCTCCCTCTCCACTAAACCAATTTTTCACTGTCTTACATCAAAATTAGTTTTATTTCTGATTTAATAAGAAAGGTAGCAGATATCCACAGGGATGAGATAGTGGTAGGCCAACCTCAAGTAAGCTGCTGTGGTTCAAGTTTTTTCCCTAAACTGATAATTTTTACAAGGACACTAAAGTGGGAACCCTCACATCTATTAGTGTGCTTAGTTTCAACAAGTTTTTTGGAAGAACACTCAATGTTTGGTGAACACTCAATGAGGAAAGTTACTGCTTTACGTGCTTGCAAACGCTGTGGCTCTCTAGAATTATTTGTCTGTGTGGATCAATGACCATGACCAATAACCACATTGCTTCTGACAAACTCTGTGTGACTATTTCTCTAAACTACACTGAAATGCAATTAGTATATAAAATTCCCTAGGAAACATACATGTATATCTGTTTAGTGACATCATTTACCCTAGCTGCTTCATTGCTTTGAGAACAGTTCATGTCCCCTGCCACCTAATACTTAGGATTCCACATCTTAGGATTCTGAAGCAGGAAGTTTGGGAGGTAATCAGTGTTTGTGTCTTAAATGCCATGTAGCAAGGAGACACTGAACATGCCCCTTGGATACTGCTGGCCAAAGATTTCTGTCTTCTCACCTTGATCACGAGTACCATATAAAACACTTGAAAGAAGCCCATTTTTTGTCACAATGGTTATTTGCTCCTGACTTTTTATTACTGAACATTTTAGAGTAGAGTTCATTCTGTTGTGCCATAGGGGCATCACAGAGCCTTCCAAAACAAAAAGATTTGTTTGCCATTTGCAATTTTTCTTTGTACAATCTGATGATACTCTAGAGCTCTTATACTCCTCTAAGATATTTTCTATCCTCATTATCTTCTAGTTCAGCTCAGTGTTCTGGCCAACTGTCAGATGGCTGTGAATGCTGCTGCTAATGAACTGTAAACTATCCAGGGAATAAAATGTTGGCCTCACATTTAGTGTGCAGGTTTGTAGATTTTATATATGGGATAAGAAATGGCATTATACTTTTTTTTTTTTTTTTCTTTTACAGGTGTTAACACTTAAACACATTATCTGTAACACACCAGAGACAATCACTTATTTGGCATGATGTGTTTCAGTCAAAGAAGGAAGAAGAGATCATAATTCACAACAGGTGAGCCTTTCTGAATATAGCTCAGCTAATGTTTGACGTATTATGGTGCACCAAACTGATAAAGTTCTCCATGAAATTTTGACTTGCACCATGAACTACAAGTCATAGGAAAAACACAGGCTGAGTATATTTCTGCTTGCTTGGAAAATCCCATTAGTATTAATATTCTTACAGTGGCATAGCTGAAATGAGAATTAATTCCATTTAGGATGTATCAGAGCTGTTTTATTAAAGGCTGTCTTTTCTTTGGTACCTTATTGTAATGTAAGACTAAAGCAATGCCAAAAATAAATAAATAAACAAATTTATTAAATAAATTTATTTAAATTTATTTAATAAATAAATTTATTAAAGCACTTCTGAAGTGAAGTTTTCTGTGATTTGTTACTATGAAAAGAACATCATTGGATATGCCTCTTTAAAGACCCACCCAAAAAAATATTCAATTTTTTGGACTCAAGCTCATGTGCTGTCAAACAAAATCCTGATGGATTGCATGTGGAAAGATATCTTCATGGGAATAGGATTTGAAAGACTAATAGTCAGGGTGACCCTATGTATCTACCCATAAAATACCTAACTACCCAACAGCACAGAATTTCATTGACTCCATTGCAACATAAACAGATGAATACAACAAACGTTACTTTCAGACTAGCTTAGACAGATAACAGTTGTAAATTTAATGTTTTGAGTAGACATGTTGTGTCTCTTTTATGTTGAATAAATATGTAAAAGAGTGATGACAAACAGGAAGGCTTATACTCTTTTCATATCTGCTGAGGATAGAAAAAGAAGTAATGAGCTTAAAGTAACTTAAAGCATTTTTAAGTTATCCATTAGGAAGAAGATTTTACTGTATAGGTAGTTAAGCAGTGGAAAAATTTATTTTGGAAAACTGTGGAATCCCCTCTTCTAGCATCTGTAAGATCGTGCTAGCTAAACATCTGTCAAATATGGTTAATACGCATTCAGTCTGTCTTTGGTCAGGGCAGTGGATTACATGACCCCATGGAATTTAATGATAAACAAAATTATTTATTTATTTATTTTTGCCAGTAGAATAGTTTTTGATAACACTCAGACAATATATATTTATCTGAAAAAAATCACTATCCTACTTTAAATTATCAGTTTGTCTTGATATTAATGGCTGTGGTAGCTTACATCACATATCCACACCTAGGTAGACATCTAGGTTCTTTCCTGGAAAGCATGGCAAGAAGTGGTACATCTCATTAATACCTTGTGTTGATTTACAATTCCAGGGAAGAATAATCTGCACACAAAATATATATAATTTATTTCACTCCAGCATTCATCCTTCTTGGGATGATGGCCTACCAAGCTGCTAACATGTTATAAAATATACCAGGCTATTTACATTCAAAGGCAATTTCTAGGCTGGAAATGGAGCATGGAAATGATGGATTTTATTCAAATCCACTAACATTCAATAAGTGAATGAGTACTATACCTCAATTAATCTAGTCTGTTTTATATGTCTGCTTTAGAACTGTGGCCTAGATGTAACCATTCCTGCTTGTTGGCTATAAATGGAATCTGGATGACTAGGACAAAGGTAGAAGTTTGTACTGTAGAATACTGAAGTTAGATCAGATAAAACTTTGACTGGATTATTATTCTGCTATTGGCTTAATGTTATCAGCCAACTCATTATTGGTTCTACCATAGCCAATAACAAGAAATGGAAAAAAACCTACAGAAGTTCTCTATCAATGAGAATATCACCAGAGAAATCTTCAGAGTGACTCAACCTGAATCAAATTGCCTAGCATTTGCCTAGGTACGGACCACTCATGCAGACAATTATCACAGCTCAACTAATTTATGGTATCTTGTTAAACCACAATAATGATCTAATTCTTCCAAGGCCTTTGGTATTTATTTTGGAGTTTGCTGTAAACTCACTGGGGTCTTGGGAGTCTTGTATGATGTCGTGGTTCCGCTTGAGTGGGCAGCCGAGCTCCACCACAGCCGCTCTCTCACTCCCCCTCCTCAAAGAGGAATGGGGAGAAAATATGTGAAAAGGGCTCAAAGGTTGAGATAAGGACGAGAAAATCACGCAATAATTATTGTAACGGGCAAAACAGACTCAGCATAAGAAGATAGTAAGATTTATTGCTCATTACTAACAAGTTAGAGAAGTGAGAAACAAAGGAAAGAAACCAAAAGCACCTTCCCACCCCATCCACCCTCTTCCACCTCCTCCCCCCGAGCGGCGCAGGGGAACGGGGGAATGGGGGTTATGGTCAGTCTACAGCGCTTCTTCTCTGCCGCTCCTTCTCGGTCACTCTCGTCCCCTGTGCTGTGGGGTTCCACCCACGGGATGCAGTCCTTGATGAACTGATCCGGCATGGGCTTCCCACAGAGCTGCTCCAGATATGGGTCCGTACCTCAGGAGAAAACTGCTCCAACCTGGCTACCCTACGGGCAGCAGCTCCTGCCAAGTCACCTGCTCCTGCGTGGTCTCCTCTCCACGGGCTACAGGTCTGGCCCGGGGCCTGCTCCGGCAGGGGTCTTCCACAGGCGGCAGCCTCCATCGGTGCAGGGCCACCTGCTCCACTGTGGTCTCCTCCACAGGCTGCAGCGTGGAACCCTGCTCCACCGTGGTACTCCATGGGCTGCAGGGGGACATCCTGCTTCACCATGGTCCTCACCACAGGCCGCAGGGGACTTCTGCTCTGGTGCCTGGAGCACCTCTCCCACTCCTTCTACACTGACCTTGGTGCCTGCAAGGCCGTTCCTCACTGCTCTCTCCCTCCCAGCTGCTGTGTGTCGCAGCGTTTTTTTTCCCTGTCTTAAATATGCTCTCACAGAGGCGCAAAACAACATCACTTATTGGCTCAGATCTGTAAAACAATGGGGCCCTTCCCAAACATGGGGCAGCTTCTAGATCTTTCTCACAGAAACCATCCCTATGGTCCCCCACTACCAAAACTTTGCCACGTAAACCCACTACATATGATAGCACACAATTGCATCCATAACTGCAATTATATTTATAACTCCTTTGTCTTATTAAAACATACCAAGTAGCTTTGGTAGGAATGAGTCAGGACCTAAAAGTCTGTTGTGTACGTGCTGCTATTGCTATGTTAAGTAGCATGGCTGACATCCATTAAAGATAATTGTTTTTTTGTCTCACCCTTTCCATGTTCTCCATTGTTTTGGTATGGGTGCATTTTTTAAAAACTATGTATGCTGCATATTCTTCTAGTATAAATCTTGAGGCTCAAAACTAGACTACATTGTACTTACAATGAGATAGGCTAGGTAAATATCACAAATATTCAATCTTCAGTCCATCTGGTTCCAGATCCTGAGCTTGGCCAATGTCTTTCATGGTGATCTAGGGGAGGGAAAAAAAAAAAAAAAAAAAAAAAAAAAAAAAAAAGCGGAAAAAAGTTTCTTTGCTTGTTTATTTAATCTCTTAAAGAAGGCAAATTTCTTCTGTCAAAAGCTTATTTTCATCCCTTTTTAGACTCTTCAGGGTCTTTTTTTTGATTTCTTCACTTCTAAAACACATGCAATGAGAGAAATCAAACACAAATATGTGAAAATACATTAAAATTTTAACTGTTGTCAGAACTTATTGTGATATGCAATGTAGAATCTTACACTGCACCTCAGCATGACACCATATGAGTCAAAGTTGTTGTTCTGTCTTGGAGTTGCCTCTTTCTTTTTTTTTTTTTCTTTCTCTCAGGCAGACAAACAGTTTTTTATGGACATATTGTTTTTTTAAGTTTTATATATTGCTTCTACACACTTGCCTGTTTACTAGACGATAACAAGGAAGAGAGAAGAGGGACCAATAATGGAAAATAACAATGGGAGGGGGAGGATTATTAAATACACTTGAACCTCTGGAGGCAACATATTTCTATCGCTACCTCTGGCACCAAAAGTAGTTGGCATGAGAACAACTGTCTCATTTACTCTTCTTTAGTGCAAGGAGACAAAGTTACTGGTAAGATTTGTACTACCCAAGCAAATTTTAAAAAAGGATTGTTTCACTAATTGTCATATCTGTACGGCACAGACTTCTTCCTTATGTGCTTTTCAAATTAGCAACGCGAAGCATATTAAACTGATTAATTGCTATGTGAATTCAGGATCAAGCTAGTTGAAAACAATGACTTGTATGTTGAAAAGTATAGGACATTGAGTAATATTGGTAAAACAACAACATATTTGTAATCAGTTAGGAATTAGTATTAAAATTTAAATGAAATTGTTATCAACTTAAATGACATTTATTATCACCATCAAGTGCAATGTTAAGTCTTCATATTGTTTTATTATTTAAGACTTTTGACCTAATTAAGAAGGACTGTGGAGTATGCTAAGATCTAGGACTTCCAAATAAAAGTCAGTGCATAATATGAGAAAGATCAGCTACCACAAACCCAAAAGCTTGTGTGACAACAAAGGAAAGAAACTTTGAGAGTGTAGAAATGAGGCCATGAAGTAAGATAGTATTTTGAATTTTCAGGAACTGCCGCAGTCCAAATGCCCTTGAGGAATAAAGGATCCTAGTGTATGGTGGCAGTGCAAATGCCATCTGTCCTCATGCAGGGTTGAAACATTGTGCAACAGTGAGGAAGCTGTTACTCGCATGCAATTTGTTATATAAAAGACATACATTGGGGTATTGAAATAATTACAATATGTGGTCTAAGCTGTTCATAGCTTGTGTGAAGATGAAAATAAGAGGAAATATTATGCTTACAACACAGAAGTCTTGAACCCTGGTGATTTTTCCTCTTCTGTAGACTCTGTGTGTGCAACTTACGTTCTTTTCCCACAAGTACTTGTGCTTTGGCTTGACTCTCTGCATAGAACTCCATATTGGTCAGATGGTCTACTAAGTGCACAAAATTAACCATATGTGGAAGTTTTTGCATGGTTAGGACTGCAATTTCTCTCTGTGCCTCACTTACTGACTGAAGATTAATAGATTTTCCAGTGTAAGGAAGGAGCTGAGCTTTGTCTTTTTTTTTTTTTTTTTTTTTTTTTTGAGATATATATGCCCTATATTACATCAATCTGACATCTTCATGGAGCTGCAAGGGGGTTATTGAAGGGAATACAGGAGAGTGTGAGATACTGCAGCTCTAAGGAGGGCTGTGAGGAAAAGACTCCTTTAGTGTAGAGCAGCAGCAGACCAAAAACAGATTTTTGCCTGCTGTCCATGCTTCAGTGAGCAGTTGAACAATGGATGAGCAGTGGATAAACTTGCTTTTTCTCCTTGCAGGCAGTTCTATTACTCTTAGGCCTTATGGATGACATTCATCTTGCCTAGCTTCAGAACTGACAGAACAAATGTCTACAAGTATTCAACCTAGGCTCTCTTCTTAATTCACAGAGGGCACCTTGGGGTGCAGTTGATCTAATTCTAAAGTAGGCATCTAAAACAGGCCAGAAAAATCATGTCCCAGAAGTGTAATATCAAACATTTACTGGATTTGAATTTGATCTATCATATCCACGCTCAGTGTGCTATACAATAATTTGTGCATTTTTAAGTGTCTTCATTGCCTATGTCATCCTGAGGAAGGGTCTTAAAAAGATTTGCAGTCATAAGAAAGAAGAACAGATGGTATAACAGCTTCATCTGGCAATGACTAACGTATACATATGAGGACTACTCAGGACTGATGCCTTTCTCCTCCAAGTAATTGAACAGCTTCTTTACAGGACAGCTGGAAGGACTGCTGAGCCCACTTCCATTCTCGTGGACACAGTGGCCTGGAAAAAGAACAGAGGAGCTGAGTTTTCTGACATGACCAATGTTTTTTTCTCACAAAATCAAACACAAACAAGGAGAAAATAGGTAGGGTAGTACCAAATAATAATAATAATAATAAAACAAATGTCTCTATGTTCCTTTTGTTTATAAACCATGAATTAAAAGGTTTATGTACCCATGTGGCAGAAATGAATCTGAAGTTGAGTTGCTACTAATGGAGACAGAATGAGCAGGAGTACTCCTTTAGCAGAGTAAGAATAGCTTTGGGATCTAGAAATCCTGAGAGATGTTCCAGGGAAACAATTAAATCTAGTAAACAGATACAGTCAAGGTATCTGTTTTCCAGAAAACAAGCGTTTCTGGAAAAGGAAGGAAGGAAGGAAGGAAGGAAGGAAGGAAGGAAGGAAGGAAGGAAGGAAGGAAGGAAGGAAGGAAGGAAGGAAGGAAGGAAGGAAGGAAGGAAGGAAGGAAGGAAGGAAGGAAGGAAGGAAGGAAGGAAGGAAAAAATGAATACTCTGGAACACAGACAATGAAAGCAAAATCATCCATGGAACTGTCCAAGCTTGAATGGAGATCTAGTTTAGGCCAAACATAAACTGAAAACAAGAGAGAGACACAACAGGGGGAAAGTTTTAATCCTACATATAATAATAATAATAATAATAATAATAATGCTATTTTAAATATTAACTCTACACTTTTTAAGGGCATTTCTGCTCAAGGTTCTCCAAAGACTAAGCCAGAAGATATAAATACCCTTCCCAGTGTTGTTCTGCATAGTTATATCTATCACCAACAGAAATTGGGAGTGGTCAAAGATTTTTAGCAGATCCTCACTGTAGTCACTACTAAAGTAATCATTTTTTTTTCTTCTATATACCTTACATTCTGTATTTATTCTGTAGTACCTGAGCATATTATAAATGCTAATGTATTTTTAAGACATACCAGAATTGCTGCTTAAGAAAAGTTATGTTTCTTTAAACCAAAAATCAAGAATTTTTTTTCTTCTTTTTTTTTTCCTTCCTTCCCTTTTTTTTTTTTTCCTCTATCTCATCAATTGAAAAACCATGTGGTGTGAAGACTTATAAAATTGCATATGTAAACCCGAGGGAAGATTGCTAGTGTGGGGACCTATGTGAGCAATGGGAAACTGGAAGAAAGGTTAGATATATATCTTCATAAATATGAGGATTAGAATATCCTTAGTCAGTACTGCTGCCGAACATATTTTGTCATGAAACCACAGCTCTACTTGCTAGGTCACTAAGCCTGGCCTACTTGAAAGACTAAAGTAATTCAGACTCTCATGCAGAGATTTGCTCATCCATCAGTGTGTTACAACCACGAGCCTGACTAATGTGTGGCATTCTTCTCTTTCCCCTAGCTATGGCAGACAATACTAGAGCCCTCCTGTGGACAATGAAAACTGGAGGAAGCTATTCTGTATCAGTCAGCTATCCTATTATAGAGCCAACATGATGATTCCCACTCTCCATCTTCCATACCCACACTGTCTGCCTTTCTCAAGGTCACAAAACACAACAAAGCATTTTAAACTACTCTTCAAAAGTATTCCACCACTGGGGCTTTCTAGAGGCAGGTTAATTTGCTTCTGAGACCACCACAAATACTCCTTCCTATTCAGCTTCCCTGAGTGCATGATATTTATAATCTTAGCATATGTACCATAGGGAGAAACATTCCCAAGTTTTGCAATCAAGCCATTAGGCTATATATCTGAAGTGTATGGTAACTCAGACTGAACCAAATGATAAGGGGTCTGAATGAGCAGAGAGCTGAGAGACAGAAGGTGTGATGATATATTTGAACACCAGGGATCAGATGTCTGACAGTGACAAGGCAAAGAACTGGAAACAAGTTTCCCTGTGGGTCCTGGCATTTTCTAGACATAAAGGTGACACATATTCAGCCGAGGCTTGGGAGTATGGATTTATATAGTGCAGGCAAACACATCTGCTGCATGTGTAGTCCTCTAGCTTTGGATTAAAGATTAGAGAGAGGAGAAGAAGAAAAAAGAGAGAAAAATTTGTTGTCCCCAGGTGGTTCTTTTAATGAAAGATTATTTTGCCACTGGAGTTTAGAGAGAGTTAGAACAGCTCCCAGACTTGTCCTAAAACCTAACTTCACCCAGGTAGTCTGTGTGTGAGCTGAAAGAAAAAAAAAAAAAAAAAGTAAAAAAAAAAAAAAAGTGGGGGTAACATTTAAAGAATGTCAGTGAAAGCAAAAGATGAAATAAAACTTTCTTTTTGCCAGGTCCATGCTAGCTGAATGAGGATTGTTTGGCATGAATGCCAAACAGTGAAAGAAATATTCCTCCAGCTCAAAGTGCATATCTTTGTAGGCACATGAACACTGTTTGTCTTATGATGAAAACAAAACAATACAAAAAATTACCTCCTGTTTCCTACCTCTCATGACAGCCTATATGTGATTCCAAGTTGTCATGTTTTGAGATAGATCTAAATAAAATCTTTTGAATTGAAATAACATAATTTTCATTAAAATATTATTAAACATCATTATCTTTCAAGTAAAGGAATCAGAATGGCTTGGGTTGGAAGGGACCTTAAAGATCATCTAGTTCCAAACCCTCTGCCATGGGCAGGGATGACACCCACTAGATCAGGTTGCCCAGGGTCTCATCCAACCTGGCCTTGACCACCTCCAGGGATGGGGATCCATAGCTTCTCTGGGCAACCTTTCCCAATCTCTCACCACCCTCTGAGTGAAAACTTTCCTTCTAACGTCTAATCTAAATCTCCCCTCTTTTAGTTTAAAACCATTCCCTTTTGTCCTGTCATTATCTGATTGAGCAAAATGTTGCTTCCCATTTTTTTATAATCCCCCTTTAAATACTGATAAGCCAGAATGAGGTCATCATCTTTGTGGTCCTCCTCTGGCCCCTTTCTAACAGACCCATATCCTTCTTGTGCTCAGGGCCACAAACCTGGATGCAGTACTCCAAGTGGGACCTCACAAGGGCAGAGTAGAGGGGGACCTCTGGCCACGCCTCTGTTGATGCAGCCCAGGATGCAGTTGGCCTCCTGGGCTGCAAGCACACACTGCTGACTGATGTTGAGGTTTTCATCCACCAGAACTCCCAAGTCCTTCTCTGCAGGGCTGCCCTCAATGAGTTCATCACCTAGTCCATACTCATGTCATTACCCTGACCCAGGTGCAACACCTTGCACTTTGACTTGTTGAACCTCATTAGGTTCAAGAGGGTTCGCTTCCTTTTGGATGGCATCCCTTCCTTCTGTTGTATCAACAGAATAACTGCAACACCTGTGTCATCTGTAAACTTGCTGAGGGTGCACTTGATCCCACTGTCTATGTCACTGATAAAGATATTAAACAGTCCCAAGACAGACTGCTAAGGGACACCACTTTTTTTGTTTCCACAGTTTTGAGGAAACTCAAAATAAATAAGCAAAATATAATGAGAAAAAAGGGCTTTTAACTCAGTCTCCCACTGCCCAATCTGTCTGCAGGGAAGGTTAAAGATACATGAGTAACTCTCTCCTGGTCCTTAGGAAGTTCTCTTTTGTACCAAGGCCTAGTTCCTCATACCTGTCTTTTCTCAGTGGCTTCTCCGTCTGGGCTGCAAGCTCCTAGTGCTTGCCATGACTCTCTTTTTTTTCTTGCCAGAGTAGGAAGTCTGGACCATTCTGCCAGGACAGACTCAGTGACTCCATGGGGAATGAGCAGTCTCCCCTCTTTCCACCTGACCCACTCATTCTCTTAAACCAACAGAATATACCCCTGAGAACAAACCAGATACAACCCAGATACAAACCAGATACAGTAGATATGTGAAAAACATCCTTAATAGTATTAAATCTACAAATATTTCCGGTCCTATCAACAAGTGATAGTGGACATGAATCTGAAGAAAATGTCTGCACCAGAACACCTCCATAATTTATACAAACTAAAACCCAGATTGCACTTAGTGCTAGCCCTTTTCTGTCTACTGAATGCATGAAGCCAAATGTCCTCAGGCTTTAGAAAAGTTTGCATTTGTAGCTGAACTTTATGGCTTATATCCATCTCTGATTAGCAGCCAGACTTTCTGTGTTGGCCCCTCACAGATGATGTGTTGCAAAAGCATCATTGAGATATTGCTTCTTCCTCACTTACTCCAAGTATTTTTGCTTCAGTCTTTATATGTCATCACAGCTGGCCACTTTTCTTATAGTTTTGGAGTCAGATATACCTTGGAGGCAGATGTATATTCAGATTGCTTGGCAGCAGAGGGTGTATTGCTAGAGCCAGGAGAACAAGATTAGAAGGTGAGATAAACATATGTTTTTATCTCTCAAATAAAGATTGGCTTCTGTAGTTCCTTAACAGTGAAACTTTGGAGCCTCCAAAGAGCCTCGGAGCTATGAATTTATAGGAGAGTGAGCCCGTTTTTCTCAAGTTAAAACATCAGGTACTTTCTACCATTTTTACTACTTATTATGAATCAAATAAAAATGTGAAACTTGTTTTTATCACTCAACAGAAAGACCATTTGGGACATGTTACAGAAAGGAAATTTCATCAATGTTTATTGATTAATAATAAAGTGGTTAGTAGTCATAGACAGTATGTTGCAACAGTGTATGAAAGTCCTAGAGAGCATGCAGGCATAATACTAAGGATTTAGTTGTGTGGGTTTTGTTTGTTTTGTTTTGTTTTGTTTTGTTTTAAGGATTTTTTTTTTCTCATTAACTTCCTCTACAACTTTGGAAAAGTCATAGACTGACACTAGTTCTCTGCTGAGGTCAACATGTATTAAATACAACAAAATGAAGAATAAAGCTTTAATCTTGCAGTTTTTGTGTCTCTCTGTAAAAAAAACAGAAAAACAAAACAAAACAAAACAAAACAAACAATAACAAAAACACAAACAAAAACAGAAGTAGAATAATTAACAAGTTTTCATATGCCACACTGTAAAATGCTTAAGTTGAAGAAAATACATCTAAGAACACTATGGAACTCATATATTGTACATTGTGTCCTTTGCATCTATTTCATAAAAAACATACATATGCACTTGTCTTTGTAGTCAAGGTGATGAAATTGTGGTTTTTTTTGTTTGTTTGTTTGTTTGTTTGTTTTTCTTTATACAGCTTCATTCTATGATACTGAAAAAGCTGTATTTAAAAGACTCAGCATGTGTAGATAAAGCGTGTATTTTGACCCACTTCTAAGTCTAAATAAAAGTAGCATGCTGCATTCTTTTTGTTCACAGCATATTTCCTCTGTAAAAAGTGTTGCTTTTGCTCCTGTTTCAGATCAAATGAGCTTTTGAAGCCCGAAAGGCATCTTTGAAAAGAAATTTAAAAGGTTTTTATACTTCAAAATACTCCAATATTGTTAAAGTGGCTGTAACTGTATCGCTACCATTGAAATAAGAAGTAATGCTATGAAAGTCAAAACAGTGTAAGTCAGCTGAATGTGAATTAAAAGTACTTTATGTTCAATCTGCAGGTAAATAAAGCAGTAAAGAGTTAGAATGCTTTTAGGTCCCAATCCATCAATGTGCTTAAGCACTTTCAGCATTAATCATCACAAGTGTTTTGATTGGTTTCCATTGAACTATTCTAAATCTGAAGTACTTTGCTAATGACTGAACTTACTACTTTACAGTAACATATGGAACTAGAAGGATTTCTGCTTAGCACGGGGACAGAGGAGACAGACAAAAGGACAATAGACAATCAATGTCATTTCAGAGTTATCACTTTCTTAAATATCAATATATATTTCACTTAAAGTTTACAAAGCTGTTTTGATCTGGTGCATCAAATATAATGCAAAAGAGAAGATAGATTCTAACTCTCTTGATGTTTGTGTTACATGACACAGGTAACTGGAATAGCTAAGTGGCTACTGTTCCAAACATAAAATGTTTTTAGTAGCGCACAGTCCTCCAACAGTTAATTATTTATTTGCCAAGCTGGTGAGTACATTTTTGAAAACCTCCCCTGAGAATGTTTACCTATGACGCTAAGACATTTTGAATGACATATCAATTTCTATAGATTTCCTTCCTGCACTTGGAAGAAAAGGAAGTAAGCATACAAGTTTTTGCCTCTTAATAGTGGCCAAAATTTGGATTTGCAAAGTGCTGTAAGAGAACAAGGTGAAATAAATATTTTCATTAGGGATTTTGGAAGTTATAATGTAATATAAAATAAATCCTCCTATATGATGTTATCTATTGCATTAAAATAAAAACTAAACTAAAATATAAACTAAGATAAAGAGAATGTTAGAACAACCATGCTGTGACAGACCAAAGGTCCATCTAGCCATCTAATATCCGTTCTCCAGTAGCGGACAAAAATGCATGCCCATGGAAGAGGGTAGGAACAGGGAAAAGATGTGGTGATAGATTTTTTGAGCATTATCCAGCAAATTTGTCAGTTGAGTACTCCAGATTATTAAATAACACTGATGGATTTTCTCTTTCATGAACATGCATAGCTTCTCCATGAATTAAGGTTACTCTACACCACCTCTTGTAGTGAGTTATGTACGTGGAAGAGCCATACTTTTTGTGTGATTTGAGCATGCCTTTTGCAAGTTTCTTTTGATGCAGTCTAGTTTTTGAGCTGGAAAAGAAAGCAAATTACAGACCTCTATTCACCCTCTCTCTGACTCGTAGCTTTTAAAATCTCTGTTTTATCTTCCTTTAGTTTTTGTTTGTTTGTTTGTTTGTTTGTTTGTTTGTTCCCCCCCCCCCCCCTCAAGGTGATGAGCCTTGCTTGTTCCTTGCTTGAAAGTTTCCACAGAACTTTGATCTGCCAAGTTGCCCTCCTTAGAGTCTTTTTAAGTTTTATTATATTCTTTTTGAAATAAGGGAAACAGTACTACATATATCACTACAGATAAAGGTACGCCATAGCTTTTTGTACAGTAGTATAATGTTGTTTCTTTTCCTGTTCAATGTTAGTTTCCCAAACATTCATAACATTTAATTTGCTTTTTGGAATACTGTTGGTCCTGACCTTTTTGTTATAACACCCTTATTTTATTGAGCAATAATGTTTATGTTAGATCCCATCATTTTCTATACAAAGTTATCATAATGTCTTCTTACCTGCACCCTTATACATTAATCTACAAGAATTGTTACAAAGTTAGAGGAATGCCTGTGAAAGTTGTTGTGCTGGATGTTTAGAAATTTGTGTTAGAAAACAAATTTAGTTTGATCTAGACTGTGCGGTGTTTACAGTAACTCTGTTCATTGTTTGCCACAAATAAATTATTGTCCCAGGATTTACAAAAACATGCAAACCTACACAAAAGATTACTTTGTGATTTGGTTCTTGAAGCAGTAGAATGTGCCTTAAGGCTCTTCAGAATAAAAGATTTAAAAGTTAAGGTTCTGCCTTAAGCGTTATTGTCCTTGATAGAACAGCAGGAGGCAAGGACTGCAGGCAAAATTGTCATAGCCTGAAGCCAACCCAGCTGCAACAGGAGAGGGAAGCAAGAGCCAGACAACCCGACAGAATCATATGCCAGCAGCAGGACAGCAGTATGAAAAGCTGATCTCAGCCAAAACTGGAGCCACTATATTATCAGCAATTGGAATTTGAGGTTATAGAAATGCATTGTTTGATTTGTGAAGAAGAAAAGATATAAGTGTGTATCATGCATTAATAGGCTCACTAGGACTGCAAAGAATTGCAAGAGTTACTTCCCCAGTAACTCTGAATGGGAAAATTAATTAGACTTACAAATAACAGCAACAACAAAAAGCTATGTTATGAGAGCATGGTTAAGTTACAAATTCAAGCTATCCAAAGTCTGGGCCAAAAGCATTCAGAGTTTTGGCCAGCCTATTTCCAATCCCTTGTGTGCATGTGTTATGATCATTAATAGCACACTCACTAATTTCTGCTAGGAACCTTTTCTCATTCAAGTGCACAAAATGAATGACATTCACTTAGCAAATCTTCAGAATTGTTTAATTTCACCAATAAATGTTTTTTCCTGATCTCATTCCTCTGTTATTTGAGATAACCTAATTGGGCTAGCAAAACTTTTTTAAAAATCAGACACAAATGAAATCAAAGAACAAATCAAAATGCAGCAGCCAGAGGCAGGTACCCAGGCTGGAAAAGTACAGCAGAAATTGTTGAAACTTCAAAAACTTAGTAATTTTTATAAGTTTCTCGTAAGGGGCAATAACATAGAATCTGAGTAATAGGTAGTTAGCAACCACATCTAAGACAAACTCTCTGTATGTAGCCTTTAACTCCAAATCTTTTTGTTCTCATGGACAATCTACTGTAAGTTTTAAAACTGTATATAATTCCGTGTTCTTTTTTATAAAGACAATATTTACATCAGACTATAGAATAATAATCACTGGCTTCATAAGTGTATGTGTGTCACCCAGTGAAGTGTTCCTATCTGATCCACACGGGTTATCAAATCTGAAGTGTGGCCTACCACTGAGTAGTCTTTTCTCAGGAGATTTTCTCCTGTCTTTGAGTTTGTGATGTCTTGATCCGACTGAGAGATCTTAATTTCTCAGACCTGTCTTTCTCATCCATTAATCAAGACTACTAAATATGAGGAATCTCCTCCAAGAATGGAAAAAATACTGCTTTTTTTCTTTCTGTTACATGGAACCTGAACTGGATGTACAGAGAGCAAGCCCTGTAAGAGCTACTGCGTTACTAGCTTTGATCTCATCTCCCAGCCTTTTTAGGCATTCAAACTGTCTTCCAAAATGGTAATGGTTTTGATTTTTTTCTTCATCATTCCTTCTATATATTTCTACATGGAGGAGCAGAAAATTTAAAGGAACAGGGAAAAAGTCAGCATATTTTTTTCTGGTGAATGACAGAAAGAGACAGGCCTGTCTGCAACATCTGCAACATTATGCTAGTGTGGGACATGAAGAAATGTGGGAAAAGTGTGAGGACTTCTATCTCTTTCTTCTAGTAGGAATTTAATAGCATAAAAAAAGTCAAATATTTAATCTCTGGCTGGATTAAGAAACGCTGCATTGTTCATAATTGTGACAGATACTTATTTTTTTGCCTAAAAATATTGATAACCATTAATTTTCTCATAGAAAACATTAGGGTTCAATGTGAAATCACTTTATTATCATCAAATGACAGTATGGGAAGTTAAATATCAAGTGATTAACTACCCATAGTGAGTAAGTGAGTACTGTTTTAGTACATTTTCTGGGAATACAACTCTTACAGGAAGATTTATATTACTGATTCTTTTTTTTTTTTTTTAATGGGGGGCATGATTGTTGTTTTGTTTTGTTTCTTCTATTTCTTTCTGTCTAGCTGTATGTCTGTCTATTGGTCTGTTTCTTTGATTATAGGCACTGGAAATTCACAGTATTTTACTGGATTAATTGTGTCTAAAGCACTGAATTTATGGGTATTACTTTACATTGAAGTTAAAATGCCTGATTTAAGTCTCACAAATGTATCTTACCTGAATGGACATTATTTCTGAGTTTGCCCTGAGCGATAATTTAACTTTTCCTTAAACTTCACTACCTCACTTATTTTTTTTATTTTTATTTTTTTGGCATGAGTAGAAAGTAACTGTCCATGTCCCATCTTATCTAAAGTAAACATACAATTGTTTCTGTCCATATCACTGACTTGGAAATGTAACATTTAGAAATACCCTAACAGATTTACAGACATTGTAAATATTTCATATTTCTAGGGATGTCTAGCAATGATAGATTTTGCTAGGGTTTTATGGAAAAGAATATATGAGGTTAAAATCCCTTGAGGATGTATTTCACACAAAACTGTTTTTCAAAGCATATTCCTCTGAGGATTTTGTTTTTGCTGTTTTGAAGTATTCTTCCGGTAACTTATCTATAAAACAAAGCTTATAAGCAAACTTTTTCATTATTCTACTTCTGGATTGTTGTTGTTGTTTGTTTTATTTTGTTTTGCATTTTCTGTTTTGATCTAATCATCAGAAAGCTTTGAACACTAAAATTCCATTTTTAAAATCATGTTTCTTCTTAAAACTTGCTGTGGAAAATCCTGGGTGCACAATCTCACTTGATCAAGATTTGCTGATGACTAAATATTTTGCTTTTATCACTTGACTATATACTTTTTAAAATTATGCTTTTAGTAAATGTACTGGGATTTCTATGATTTTTTTGTAGAGTATCATGTCAAACCAAAGTCACAGTAAGTATTACTAACGGTAGATACCAATTGTTGAAGCTGTGGATTTTAGTGATACATTTCTGTATTGTTGTATTTTGTTAGTCAGGTTAGGACAATACACTGTGTGACCTAAAATGAACAGTGCACCTGAAGAGGGGAAGCAGCATCACCAACATGATCTCATGAAAGTCACTATGTCTCAGAGAATGAATGTCTCAGAGAATGAATGAACTTGTTGGAGCTTTATATTTTGCACACAACTTTTTGTGTACTCAGGAGGAAGGCAAACTGATAGACAAAAATTGAAATGTTTTCTGGCATTAAAAATAGATGGGGAGACTTCTTAGGGAAAAAAAAAAAAAAAAAAGACTCCAGATTTTCACTGGTGGACACTTTCCTCAACACTGTTAAAGTACAATGTTATTAGTCCCATGTGGAGAGGATTAGCTCATCTACCATTTGTCATCTTGTCTACACTGCATATTTAGACCCCTTCTCTAAGAAATGGAGAAAGATAAATGGTCGAATCCCTTTTCTGCTGCAGTGACTGTTTCCCCTGTGACAGCAGAGGCCAAGTGGCTTAGTCTAGACATCTAATTTTGGGGAGAAAAATAAAATAAGATGATCGCTATTACTAACAATTTATAGAAACCTATTTGGAACCTTACACATGATATTTTACTGTCTCCACACTCAGAAATGTGGTGTTCTCTGTCTCCTATACAAAGATGAGCTGTTCTGTTTTTTTTGTTTGTTTGTTTGTTTTTCTGAATTATGACACATTTCACTTACAATCAAAACCATAAGAGAAAAAATATCTTCATGCAACTAGAATCCATACAACTTAACTAGCTATTTTTTTTAACAACACTTGAAACCTTCAGCCACAATTTCATGTAAAAATGGATAAAAAAAAATACAAATGGCCACAGCCTAAAGGAATTCAGGAAAACCATACAGTTTGATACACTTACAACTAGAAACTTACAACTAGAAACCTTTGACAGGTTTAAAGTAGAAAGAAATCTGGCTAGAAAGCTTATTACTCTAGCATTACTTTAGGAAAGCCAGTTCTGATATCAGCAGAATTAGTAAACCCTTGTTTCCCTTGTTTCCTTTCTCTGGAAACCTCTGTACCCTCCAACTCAAGAGCAACCCCTTCCAAGGCTCGCTATGACAAATACTGGTGGTCCAGGAGTACAAGTGCTGTGGAGCAGTGTCCTGAGCCACATTCATGGTCACCGATGACAATTCATGCACACTGGTGGGATCTCAGGTTGATCTCAGCACTGGCAACAGTTACATTCTACTTGTCTTAGAAAGGGACAATCTCTTCACTTTCTTTTTTACCCAGATGGGTTTCTTATCTTTTAGTTACTTCTAAGATGGCACTCCTTTTCCATGGCTGCTTGAGAACAGCTGTGACTTAGCATCAGACACTGACAGACAACTGTGTCTTCATGACAATCTTCATAAACCATCATCATAAGCGTGATGAGGTGTCAATGCTAGGAAATTAAAAATGTCCAGAATAAACTAGGACAGTAAAGCTCTGAAGCACTGTGTGATTGGGAAAGGATTCATTATTTCATATAAATTGTTTTGGGCAATGAAACTGTAGATGCTCCTCAAAGCTCCATAAAAGTTCTGGGTGGCAGAAATACTGCCTTTACCAGCAATTGGCCCAAGCCTGCACTCTGCCTAACCAAATCTGTCCCTTAATGTCACACATTAACATTATGTGTAAATCTACTAGGCATGTTCTCCCCGGTAATTCACATTCTCTAGCAAACATTCATTCAATATTAATAGAAATGAACATATGTTTTTATTTTTGGTGGTATAAATAATCAGAAGTGTTCATGGAAATCACATATTTTTCCCTACAGAAAACCATAAAGAACCCTTTTCTTCGTGAACTTTTACGAAACAAATGTCTCTGGGATACCAGAGAATGCCATATAAAGTATTTGCTGAGACACATAAATATTATAAGAATTTCTTTCATCTCTCATCCATACTGGAATACTATAAATATCCATATAAATATATGGGAAAATGTTTCTTTTTATTAAAGACTATAATAATATTTTAAATATTCTATTTTTAATATTTAAAATACATATTATCATGATCTTATAGCAGCAGAAAGTATTTCCAGAAGTGTTGCATTAATTTGTATTTTACTTTTTTTTTTTAACTTCTTTACTCTAACTCCAGCTTTGTTTTGTAAAGGAAAAACTTCTCTTGCATTTGTTTTTACCACTGTGTATTAACAATTTGGAGACTGATGACATTTTCAGAGACACTGTTAAAAACTTCATTATCCCCAGCACTTACTATGTTTTTACAAGTGAAAGTTTGTTAACTTAATAAATCCAGGCGATATTTTAGAGAAAAGTTCTGGAACTGCTGGCAGCTCTTCCATTGCACATCAGGTATCTGTAGTTCACTATCAGTGGATAAGCAGTTTTCTATATTAAGTTCTGTAAGCATGGAAAGTAATATGAAATACCACAGAAGTAGCTTTGTGAAACATAGGGCACATTCTGCTGATATTTCATTTCATTCTGAATAATTTTAAATCCCTGTTTTGTTTTTTTTTGTTTTGTTTTGTTGTTTTGTTTTGTTTTTGTTTTTGCCAGAACAATACTGCTTTCTAGAAATTAATTCCATAATTATAAGCTTTTAAAACTAGAAACCTGTTTTGGTAAATGAAGATATTTCCTTTCCTCACCAGAGTAAAGAGTTTATTAAGAAAAAATAACCTATATCTTTCCAGCTCTTGTTCTAGCTCCCACTTAGAGGAGAGCTTCTTTTATCAAAGTCCCTTTACAGACTGGATAAGATATAACCAAAATGCTATGATCAAACTACTGTCTACATGCAATGACATGCCACCATCTTCAAATTATAAAGTAATGAAAGTCTTACAAATATTTATTTGTTTCTATTGCCTGAATTTTATGACACAAAAAGTTTGTTTTGGACACCATTAAAGAGTATGCTAATTTATAAATGTAAAGTCAGACTTTGTAACTTAGAGCAATGGAATTGTATTAAACTAATTCTAGGAATAAATAAATAAATAAATAAATAAATGAAATTGCTGAACATATACTATAAGTTTCTGGCTGTGTGGTTGAGACCAAAGGGCAATGAATAGACCTGTGTTCCTAGCAATTTTTTATTTTATTTTTTTTTTCTCCACTAGTATCCTTGGCAGTTGGTCTTCCCAAATTAGACAGATAAGGCAGCTCATTCAATAGCAATATTAAGCAATAATTAAGATGCACCTTGTATGAATCTATATAGTTCTTTCAATTAATTAATTGAGTAGTAATGGGGACAAAACTTCTAAAATAAGCTCATAATTGGATAAAATGTTATGATTCCACTGTGTGGCAGAAACACGTTGGCCATTCCACCCAGTTACTGCACTTCTTGGCTGGAATGACAGAGACTTTCTGCCAGCCTATGTGTGGACAACTTGTCTGTTTAAATAAGCCTTTGAAAAAGAGAGGACAGGAATTTCTAATGCTCCAAGTAGTTGGTGTGTCTGTCAGTTGCAGTGATACATCCGATATCTTACCAAACACTGGTATGGTATAATGGGACTCCTCAGGGCCCCATCCCTTTCCCCTCAGAACCTTGTATGAGCTAGGTCAATGAGACACACCTCCACAAGAGAAATAACAGAAAGCTTTTCTTGGGTTTTGCAGTACTTCAATTTGTTTCTTGGCAGTTTTACAGAGGACAGTACTCAAAATGGGTTACCTTTTGCTTCCTTCACAGGCTTAGTTTTTGACTAGGTAAAGTACTGACAGTAGTAGATAGCTATAAAAATAAACTCCAGGTGTGTGACAAGTTGTAGGTGTTTCAAAAATTGAAAGAACACAACAGGTTCTTAGAGCTGATTATGCACTATCTACATGATGGGACTCAAGTGAAATGTTGCATGTTTAAGTCCTTCTTTGACCCAGAATTAATAGGGATTTTTTTGTTGAAAAAGCCAAACTGATCAGTGTGGCTAACAGTGATCTACTTGATAAGTGTAATTAACTTGCTACTGGTAAATTATTATTATATACATATATATTTCTACTCCCGTATTAAATTCAAACTTATCTCAGAAATAGCACACTACCAGCCTCACATAATAAATTAATTAATTTACCAAAGAGTCAGAACAGTTGTTTATCAGTCTTTCCCCACTCACAAGTTCCTGTTGTTCTTGTTCTCATCCTAGCAAAATATCACATCCAAGTGAGAATGCAGCTGATAGATAAAGAGGAAGAGAGAGAGGGTAATTTCCTGAGATTCATTTAATGGTGTGAAGAGAGAAATCCAGATTCCATGAAAATTTACAGCAAAGTAATGGAACTCCACTGCCTTCAGTAAGGTATTTTATTAAACATTTCGCAAAACATTGATTTGGTCCACTGATTCCTACTGAAGACACCTGGGCTCTACATCCTTTTCCTCTTTACATTTCTCTCATTTGATATAACTATTTAATGTAATGAAAGGATTTCACCTTTCCTTACCTTACTAAATGATTCTGGGAGAGGATATGATTAATGATTCTGAGCATAATGTGTTGCAGAAAAAAAAAAATGGGCTTATCTTTTTTTTTTTTTTTTTCCTTTCTTTCAATAAAGCTTTGGTTTTTATAAAAAAAAATACTTTGAAATAATGTTTTTCCAAGGTTTTAAAATATTTATTCTAGGTACTTTCCAAAAAGCTTTTAGTTCTAAACTATACAAATCTATTCTTCATTGTTATAAACATTAAACAACTTTGCCTAGCTACCAGCTGCTACTCAGCACAGCTGTCAATATGGCCAACAGCCTTATTCAAGACCATTAAAGCAAAAGAGCACCTATTTTCTGCTACAAGCTACCACCTTTCACCCAAGATGATGCACAAAATGGAAGTGGAGTACCATTTACTGGATTAATATTATCCAGTGTTTACAGCTAATGGATTTGTGTTACTGCTTCATTTTACAAGGCCTTTTTCCGTCTTTTAATTTATCCTCAGGTCTGCTGCTTTATTTTTGTTCCATCATCCTCATAAAAGCCATTATCTTTCCATTAGCAAACCTGTTAAATAACTCTTCATATGCTCTTTGATCTGTCCAGCAGCCGTTTGCATTCTTTGCAGTGAGTTTTTCAATTACACTCAAGAATTTTAAAATATGAGTTTGCTGAGAGCTACTTCACACACTGTGGTACATTTAATTAACATAGGATCGAAGAAAGGTTTGCAACCATGTCACTACTCTTTGCTGCCATAACAACTCCTGGTTTCCTTCTCTTTTATGCAAATTGGGTCACGGTCATTTATGTCAGTGAAATTGCTTTAAAACTTTTTTAGGTGGACCAAATACATTTCTCAAAATCTGTACAGAAATAATTGTACTGTATTTTTGCATTTGATAGTTTATCTGAGAAAAATTGTTAGGCTCTGCAGATATTGTATGCTGAAAGTACCTTCTAGGTGAGTTTGTGCTTGATTTCACAAATAATGTTTTCATTTATTCCTTTTTTTTTTTTTTAAATATTATTCCTACTAGCTAATGTGGAATGTAAGCTTTTTCTTAAGCTACCTTTTCTTTTTACCCAATGTGTGACTACAGAGTTGCTTAGTCAAATCCAACAACAATAGAGAAAATATTTAAGCACCAACTTAGCTCATTAAAATTAAAAATATGAGAATTGCCTCAGCACTCAAGTAACCCCTTGGCTATGAGAACCTAGTGAAAACAAATCATTTTTTCTTTTCCATGACTCATCTCAGATGTCAAAACATTCTCTTTTTCATGGTAGTCCACAGAGAGATCACGCTATGAATGTGCTTCTTCCACAGAAATATATATTGACACAGAAATGAGTGCATCAGAGGATATCTGCCATTTTTCCTTAATGCCTTCATGCCAGAAGAGGAAAATGCTCAGTGAAATTGTCTTAAATTGTCCTTTCTAGTAACACCAAAAAGCACGTTTCTAGTAACACAACTTATTTGGAGTCCTGATTTCAGGAAACAGGGAGATACCCTTTGGGAGTTCATGATACTAAAAAAAAATATTTAGATGCTATTTCTAAGTGAAGAGAATCCCTGATAGTCACTGGATTTCTAGGAGTCATAGATAGAAGTCACTCCTCTGACCACCAAATGATTTCTCTCCACTAATCTTGTAATGATCCTTCTTTTATCCGCAAAATAGTGATAAAAGTTGCACTTTTATTCATGATTCTCATCAGAAATAGTACCTTCCCAAGTTTTTCTACAAGCAGTCTTACAGAGGCAGTAGAAGAAAGAGGAAAAGAAGTTGTAGGGATGCGTTCATTATCAGGAATAGATGATCAGGGACTATAACATATGGACAAGGTCCAAAATCTGCAGAAGGGCAAGAAGGCAAGCTGGACCACGTGTTCCACATGTTCAATAGATCATTGAGGACTGGAATAGATTGTTAGGGATGTGTATTTCAGGCCACCATTAAGTTTGATTTTCACAATTGGTATGCTATTGTTATAATCATCCTTTCAGACAATTTAACCATAATGCTGTAAGCTTCAAGTAAGTTTGAACTCTTCTGCTCTGAGAATGATTAATACTAAAAGCAGATTCAGTGCAAAAAGCAATATTTTATCAGTGACATTTGGACCAAAAAATGCACCAGTCAGACATTGGAACGGATTGCCCAGGGAGGTGGTAGTATCACTGTCCCTGGGGGTGTTTAAGGAAAGGTTGGACGTTGTGCTTAGGACATGGTCTAATGGGTGATATTGGTGGTAGGGGTATGGTTGGACCAGATGATTTTGAAGGTCTTTTCCAACCTTAATGATTCTATGGTTAAAATAGTCCTGTTACCATTAGTCCTTGATTATACGTCCTTGAAAGCAATAGCTTTCTGGGTCCCTGCACTTCACTGCTTCTAAATAAACTTCACTTTGCTGCTGCTTAACCAGCAGAAATCATGTCAGTCACATTCAGCAAACCATTGAATTGTTAAGAAATTTTGACAGTAACATACATGACTTTAACCACCCCAGCAACAAACCAAAAGAGCTCTCTGTAATTGATATTAGGAGTGTTGACCACTAAGATGGAACAGTGTGACACTTGAAGAATAACCATTTTGAACTTTCTAGTGACCTTTTCTGCCTCGGGCATGATTGCTTTTCTGAGATAAAGGTGCAAAAAATTGTTTATGAACTGAATGGGCTGTAACCTCTCAGTCATTTCATTTTGCCATTAGCTCAATTTACCAAAGGAGTTACAGGATTGTGATCTGATTCATGTGGAAGCTGCTGATACAAAAAATTAGTTTTTTTATGCTTTATTTTTTTAAGGAGGTCTTTACTGTTAAGTAAATAAATCCCAGAATCAGCTCAAGAACACAAGCCTTTGGAGTTGCTCCATTATCCTGCAGTCTTTTGCTGTGGTTTTCCTTGTTCTGAAAGCACAGTAAATTTAATCACACTGTCTTTCTTGTCTTTTCAATACCTTCAAGCCCCTAAGGCCCTTTGAAAGGCCTACATATTCTGGGTACAGTCACAACTGAAGTGTTAGGGTGTTTTTTTGTTTGTTTGTTTTTTTTCCCTCTCATAAAATTCTAACACCAGTCTTGATACATTTTCTCTGAAGTCCATAAGAGTTGCATCAAAACCCTCCTTTGGGGGGTAGAAATGAAATTCAGGTACTCGATCTGTACAGTTTGATATGTCTGTTAGTGTTACACATAATTTCTCTCCCAGGTATCTGAAGAGATTTTAAGATCTCCTTCAGATGTTTTTATTTGATATGAAATGACTGAAGTATGGTGAGAAGCAGCCTTCCATGTTTCTTCTCTAGCCATTGATTTTCTTATGGATTACTTCCAGTACAAGATACAATTTTACATGATTTTTGCTTGTTTCTTTGTTGTTATGTGAAGTATTTACTTTTAGTATTTAACACAGATGTGTTGTCCTTGAAGAGCAGGGTATTATTTTCATTACTTAAACTTTGAGAGGGAAGGAGGTATTAGCAATCTGTACACAAGATTAGAATGAAAACCGCCTGTGATTATTTAATAGTCATCCTATGGTACATACTAACTTAATTCTGATTGACAGTAAAATTTCACTGTTCTTTCCTCTTGGAATCAGGTAAAGACAGGTCTTAATTGCTTACAAAATAACAGATAACCCTCTTTCACCCCCACCCTTCTTTCATATGTTTTTGGATTTGTTTCAAGACTCAGGTTGCAGGTCCAGCCCTGCTTGGTGTATGCTTTCTGAAGGTAGTTTGGCCTGTCATTTCTGCACTGAATACTGGATTAAGTAGTAAATAAAAACATTTAATGATATCCGTCCTAGGAAGTTTTCAGAAATTTGTTGATTTTTCATGTTAAATACTACTTTGATAGCTATTTACAGCATCCATCTCTGGGATTATTAAATCTTTTAATGGCTGTGTTTACTATACTGGAATATCCATGAAAATATCCTATAACTTTCCCTAGAAACCACTGTAGCTCATCAGGAATGAATAATAAAAGGCATTCACATTTAGATATCCATGCAACATTCATATTTGCCAGTTCATTACAACTCTCATATTTCTCACTAGAAAAACACACACACACCCCTATACATAGATTTAATGAGCTCAATGTGATGCTTTCAGTTTTATACACAAATGATTGACAAGTTAAATGAAAAGACAAAAGATTGACGTTTCAAATGTACTACACTTTTGCTTTGTTCAGAAGTGAAAATTTGGCAATTTTTTATTATACATGGAACATTTGAAAAGGAGATTTACATTTCTATGAATGTTTTAAATTATGATTATTAATAATAATAATAAAAGAAAGACATTTGAATGAAAATAAAGATATGTTTACATCAAGAGAAGATAGTCATTTATTAGTCTTACATATACATATATTCTTACATACACTGTCTGTCTGAAAGCCCATTTCATGACTGTAGTCTAAAGAAGGCAGGCTCAGGAATGAGACTCCAAGTTTGTATCATTACGAGGTGTGATGAAATGAGCAGAGCTCTTGTCACACTATGCAGGAAGTAAAGTGAGTCAATGCTGGATATATCAGAGAAGGTGAAGTCCCCTGCTTTCATGGAGCTGTACTCTTTTTCCCAAGTACACTGATGCTTTTGATTTGATGCTCCACTGTAATGTCTCAGAAAGTGAAATGTGAAGATTCAATGTACTTAATTTAGGAAGGAGACTTCATTCTGTGCATGATATAAAATACATCATGGGATTAGATATCTAGTAACTGGGATACCTAAATAGCCTCTCTACCCATGGTTGTTCTTCCTGTATGTATAGGCCGAGGACAAAGACCTATGGACCTTGGACCTATAGACCAAGACCTAAAGACAATTTCATCAGTTTGATTAGTGACAGATAATGCTGGTTGGAGGATGCATGATTGTCCTTGTTTACGTTTAAAAAAAAAAAAAAAATAGTCTCTGGTGCATGGCTGGATACAAGACAATACTTTCCAATGTTAATAAGTCCCTGAAGTAAAGCTGTGTAAGACTAGGGCAGTGCTTCACTGTCACTTCACATCTACCACACCAGGGTCTATTGCAGATATTGAATACATCATTGCTGAGCCAATCTGCCAGTCAACATCAGTTAAACTAAACCATGCAGTAAATACGAAAGTTGGCTTCTCATAACCAAAACTGTTGAAATTATTTATTAGATTTTCCCACTGAAAGACCAGGAAAAGAAAACCACAAGAATTGTTTAAGTACCCTCTGGGATTGCCTACATTACAAGAGTAGGGGAAAGCCTACTGAAGTGAGACACACATGTTTCCCATACGCTTTCCTGATTCTTGGTCCAGATGTATTTTGGGCTTTCTCTTTATAAGTAGCTATGCTCAAGGTTGTGTTTTTTGTTTTGTTTTGTTTTGTTTTCTGATGAACTGGACTAATGCATGCTCTTAGCTGTTTTGCCTATCTTGGTTATACCATGTGACACAAAATTTTGTCAGTGCTGTAAATAAATCATGTAAAGAGAAGAACTGCATATGTGTTGTGCTAAATGAAGAATTCAGGTATGTATTCAGAATGGTGTTTCTTTCAGGGACACCCAAAAGCTTCCGTATATTCAATAACTGGAAATAAGTAATGAAAAACAGAAAGAAAAGTGAGAGAATTCAGCAAAAGCAAGGAGGAAGTGTACAGACAAGCACTGATATATACTTATTTATAAGTCATTTTGATTGACTGAAATTATAATTTTATGATATAATTCATCATATATTAAGCAGCATCCCAAAGAAGCAACTTCATCTTCATGCTCCTTTGCCTTCCCTTGTAAGGACTCTTGTATTTCTTCAACCCCATAAAAAAGTGGCTCAGGGTTACTAAACAGCATATAAGTATTTATAGAATCATAGAATTCTAGAATATCCTGAGTTGGAAGGGATCCTCAAGGATCTTTAATTTCAACTTCTGTGTCTCTACAGGATGACCCAAAAATCAGACCCTATGTCTGAATACATTGTCCAAATGCTTCTTGAACTCTGGTAAGCTCATTGCTCTGATCATTTCCCTGGGGAGCCTCTTCCAGTGCCCAACCACCTTCTGTATTAAGTTTACATGGCAAGGGATTAGTATCAGGGAGGAGCAGGGTAGCACATGGAGCAGAGGCAGAAAGTGACCATGAAGAAGTGGAGGAGATGAAGCGTTAGGGACTGACCGCAGCCCCCATTCCCCATTCCCCTGCACCACTCAGGGGGGAGAGGTAGAATAGGGTGGATGGGGGAAGGTGTTTTTAGTTTGCTTTTAGTTTCTCACTGTTCTATTCTGTTAGCGATGGGCAATAAATTACATCAATCTTTCTATGCTGAGTCTGTTTTGCCTGTGATGATAATTGGTGAGTGTTCTCCTCATTCTCAATTGAATCCCTGAGCCCTCTCCATTGTATATTCTCCCCCTTTTTCTTTGAGGAATAGGAGTGAGAGTGTGACTGTGGTGTAGTTCAGCTATCTAGCTGGGTAAAACCACTGTACCCTCTCAGTGAAGAAGTTTTTCCCAATAAAAAAGGTTCCAGCCTGACCCTTCTCTGTCCCAGCTCCATGCCACTCCCTCGGGTCCTGTCACTGTCCCCAGAGAGCAGAGCTCAGTGACTGCCTATCCACTCCGCTCATGAGGGAGCTGCAGGCTGCCATGAGGCCTCCCCTCAGTCTCCTCCTCTCTGGGCTGAACAAAGCAAGTGACTTCATCTGCTCCTCACATCTTCATCTCTGCACCCATCACCATCTTCATAGCCCATCTTTGGACACTCTAATAGTTTAATGTCCTTATATAGTGGCACCCAAAACTGTACACAGTACTCAAGGTGAGGCCACACTCATCTCTACATATAGCCAGGGTTTCCCTTTCCCAGGTGCAGAATCTGGCACTTACTCATGTTAAACTTCATAATGTTTATTGCCCTGCTCTCCAATTTGTCAAGATCTCTCTGCAAGACCTCTCTACCCTCAACAGAGTCAATATCTCCCCCCAATTTAGAATCACCTGCAAAATTACTCAAAACACCTTCTAATCATACATCTGAGCTATTTATGAAACCATTAAAGGGAATAATGTTAGAGATGACTCTTTCTTGGTTTAGTGTCTTGAAATAGCTCATCTCAGGACCATAAAAGCACCTGTAATTGCATGAAGGAGGGTGAAGGAACCTACAGCCAGTTGCTAATGGGGATGGTGAGTCATATCATAAGCAGCAATGAGAAACTATTTCAGCTCAATTGTATTGTCCAAATTACACCCTAGTTCTCTGCATTTTTATGTAATCCCCAGTATACAGTATCATTTCTTGAATCAAGATCTATTAATAGGTTTAGAACAGGAGATACTTTTTTTCTTTCTTTTTTTTTTTTTTTTTCTGGTTTCCTGGTGTAATAAGGGATATTTTGACTACGTGGTAATAATTTGAGATGGTCCTTAAGAGTATTCCGATTCCCCATGTCACAAAGTATTCAGTTACTTCTATTCAGCTCTCTCTAAGACATGAGGGACAAGTAAAAGTAAGATGATAACATTCAAAAGCAGAAATTGTTTCTATGAAATTGAGCAATTCTGTGTACAGTTTACACTTTCCTTCTTTAGCGTCTTTAGAGAAATTTTTTACTTTCCACATTTGAAAGAGAGCTGTTGCTCTAATCTTGTTCGTGTTTTTCACAGCAGGCCTACACAGTCCCTCCTGCTGTCTGCAAAGAGTTACCAAATTGGACGTATTACATTGTTCCCCTATGCAGAATGACATGCAATCAGTAAAAACTCCTTTTGTTTATACTGTTAATAACAGATGTTGCTCTGCGACATCACACATGCTGTTTAATATTATCAAAACAATTATTCATTTATTCATATTTGTGCAGTGTGTGCAAGCTGGCATTACAGATCTTGCAGACATAGCCTTCATGAATGCATAAACAGAAATGCACATCATATATAATAAATCACCCAACAGTCCCATCACCATTTTTAATCTTATATCTAAAATTTTGCTGATAACTTCATTGCTTACAAATAGACAAAGGGGAGACTGACAAAACTTTGGGCATGTGGAAAAGCCACCGAATTAGCAGAGGGCCCCTTACTGCAGAAAGCTGTTTTATATGTAAAAAGGGAAGTGAGCTTTGCTTTGTCAGGGTCCAGTGACAAACATTCTGGTGTTCATGCTTTATCCCTTTATCCCTGCCACCTTCCCACAAAAGGAAAACACAAGGAAGAAAAACAGTTCAAGAGTTGGTTTGATTCTTTTTGATTGAATTAACAAGGGTTCATTTTAATTGAATTAACTAGTGAGATAACAGCATGACTGAATTTTAAAGTATAATTAAAGGATTCATCTTCTACTTAATGACAATGGGATAGAAAATTACCTCAGAACAGACGCTACACAAGTTGTCTCTTTTCCCATTATAGATGATCATTTTCAGGTAACATGGCCATTAAACCTTCTTTGATATTTGGCACAATGTTTTGAACAAAAATTCTGAGTTTAAAACAAATCAATTTATGCCTTCATAACCTTAAATGTTTGCAGTGTTTATGAGGACATATCATTGTTTGTTCTGGTTAGGATGTAGGACTATGTGGCGTTTTTATTAAAATAGCTAAGTTACTAAGATAACTTCTTCCAATAAAAACAACCTTTTTATGTGTTTATGCTCCTGATAGTATTTGTTTGTATTCTAAAAATTCCTGTATCCTGTTTGTATTGTAAAAAAAAAAAAAAAAAAAAAAAAAAAAAAAAAAAAAAAAAAAAGAATGATATTTTCTTCATTTATTTGGCAGAAATTAGATTTTCATACTAGTGAGGGAAACAAAATTTTCCGTTCTTTTTACTTTCAACATCACTTCCTTTGAAGAAATAAGACAAACTATTATCCTTACAGGTTCATTGTAGTTAAAACTTCAAGAAAGAAATCTATCCTTAAAGTAAATGATTTGAAGTGAATGGAATTCGCTCCCACAGGCCTGAAAGTAATAGCTTTTCCTTGAAGAAGTATATTCAGAAAATGATTACAAGGTACCTGATACTATCTTGTAGACCTGGAATCTAGAATTCAGTAGGTTTATCATTAACCTTCATATCTGGATGACCTAGTGCAAGGGAGGTAGAGCTGGCTAAGGGGACAAGTGAACAATTTCTAACTTCTTGTTTCTTTCTTTGGAGTTTTGCTTACAAAATCTGAGTCATCTGTGTCATATGTTATTGAAAATAATGGTTTGACTTCAGTTTTCAGTCATTTTCTTTTGTTTTTCTTATGAACTGTCATGGAGCTCCTGTTCACTGCTGTTGGGAATGCTCAGTAGAAGCACAGGATCATTTACATCTAGTGTGTCGAAGAGCCATTTCCTTTAAAGTCTACTTTCCCAATTCTTTCTTATTATTTCATGTACTTTTATCACATCCGCCTTTAACCATCTAAAGTAATAATCTTTTAGTCTTTCTTTCAAGTACAGGTGTTTGTATTTGTTTTTGTTTTTCCATACCAATAAATTGTTCTTATCTTACTTCACACAACTTGTCTATTTTTTCAGTATGTTTTCTCTGATAAGAAACCAGTCTGAAGCAAGATGTATTAGGGGCTACATCAGTGACAATATAAAAGACATTTTCTATATTACTTACTGTCCCAGTGCTTATGCACCTTGAGAATTTATTAGCTTCCTTTGAATTCAGTTGCATACAAGCAGAAATTATTGGTGAATTGTCTGCAAAGTTTCCAAGAGAAATCTGAGTAGTGTATGTTTAACATTATGTAGCACTAGCATTGTTAAAGAAGAGATCATACATGTAACATATTTATAGCTATATTTTTCTTCACCAGACTCTCCGATTATCAATGGATGGTTACTATGATATTGACCATTTTTCCAACTTGATTCAATACTGTTTTGCACAGGTCCCTCTAGATTAAATCAAATGTAATGATAGTTTAGGTTATTTGAACATTTTTCACTTCATTACTGATTTTTTTTTTCTAGATAACTGAAAATGTATTAAATCATAACCTTTGTCCATAACCTTTAGAAATCCATCTGTTAACATTTCACCGCGATGAAAAACGATGGTCAATTCACTGATGTTTCCTTCTGCCGTTATTTATTTATTTGTATATTTATTTATTTATTTATATTTGTTTTTTTTTATTTGTTTTTTATTTTTTATTTGGTTGGTTGTTTTTTGAAAGAGTATGAAAGTTCTTTCACCTAATATTGTCACTGCTGAGAAAGAATTTGCTAATGGGCTTATGAAAGAAAAGTTAACTGCATTTTAGTTCTACCACCTTTGGGACATTTAGTTAAGGTTCTGATTCCACAATGAATTTTGTTTGTGAGATTTGGGAAATTTTCAAACCTTTCCCCAAGGTCAGCATTCAATCTACCTCTGACCTAAGTCTGATTCATATTAAAGGACTTATATTTAGGTGCTAAACATGCTCAGATTTACCTAATGATGCAGAGCATCCTCAGTGCTCTTTTTTCCAAAAAGAGAATGGAAAGAATTTGGAACTCTTTAAGGTTTGTTCCTATGTGTTTCCCCATCATCAAAAGTATCATTTACATTTACACTCTGTACAATGTTTCTATGTAATGTGTCTTTTTACAATACCGTGAGACAGTAAATCTCAAATGTATTTATTGCCAGTAATGTATTAATTAACAAAAAATAATTTTGTGAAGTGTGAGTTGAGGACAGGAATCAACGCAGCATTTCAAGTACCAATAACTATCAAAGTCCACAGACCTGTAAATTTAAAATAAAGAAATACCTGATTTAGACAAACACCTTCAAATGATAGGGCTGCTTCAGGACACAGGTTAAATAGAACACATATGCCCACAAAAGATACTTGATAACACAGATGTGGGAGATATCACATTTCCACATCTGAAGAATGATTATAATAACAGGGATACTATTCCACATGGCCTAGAGATCTGTATGCACAATAGCATTTAAAGGTGGGAAAGTGTTATTGTAATCATACTACAGTCAGGGAAATTGAGTCATAAAGAGGTTAAGTAAATGTTGCTCAGGGTTAAACATGAAGTCAGCACAGAGCTTCAAACAAAGATGAAATTCTCTGGAATGTTCACTGAGGTGAACTCCGAGTTTAAGCACACTGACTGATGGGCCATTGCCGGATCTGTGCTGCTTAACCACCCCCAGACCTTGGGTATAAGGAGTTAACATTGCAACTGGGAGGAAGAGGAGCTTGGTGTATTTCCCATGGAAGTGTCATGTTTGGTTCTGTGAATGCCAGGAGTCTATGAACATGCTCAGATCCATCACCACTGCAAGCTCTGGTGCTCTTCAGAAGTCCAGGTCCTACATCTGCGTGTATGGGGTGCTATCTGCACTGAAATAGCCATGCTCTGGCATGCTGCTGGCTTTCATCCTATCCTAAAACAGGATAGAACAAGAAGCATTTGTTTTTCTGAGGGAATAACCTTTTTGCATTGAAATCTATGTCAAATAAAGATATGCTGCAAACTTTCTGACCTTCCCACGCCAGCACTTTTCCCAGCCTTCAGTTAGAAGTACTTCAAGCTAAAAATATTTGAATTTTCCCTATTAGGCTATTTGGTTTATTAGGTTTCCTGTGCCTTCCAGAAGGTTCAGTTCCATTAGTACCTCACTATCAGCAAATCATAAAGCTTTTCCATCCAATAAAATGGACACCTTATAATAAACAAACTATTGATGTCCACTTCCATTATGGCACTGTCTGTCGAGCACTGATACATATTAAAAATGCACCAAATCTAAACTTCAGCTTAGAAAAGATTATGAGATGCAAAGTTTTTATAAATGCATGTATACAAATTTAAAATTTGCATCATTCTGAAGTTTGAGTTTTCTTCCAATTAAAATGTTAGTGACATCTTATTAAATGACACATTGTATACCTGTTTGCATAAAAAAAAAAAAAAAAAAAAAAAAACTATCTCACTTACAGGGAACCAGTTGTTCATTTAATTTTGGTATTACTGAGATTTTTATCCTGGGACCATGAAAGTAGGAGTACAAGGTCAGACCAACTCTAAAACTCTAGCTGCTGTATTTAATTCTGCCTTGACTTGTTGATAGCAGCTGCTGATACAGATCTTTCACAAAGCTGACCCTTGTTTGCTGCCATTGCTGGGACGTTTCTATTGTAAGGGTACTCTAGGAGCCTAAATCGAAGGTCACAGTTGTTCAGTGCAGAGCATACAATTCCCATAATTAAAAACATTTGTTAAACTCTTTGTTTAATGTGCCTGTGTTTTTATTTGAGAACTCATTAACTATTATACACATAAAAAGACAATTTTAGAACTGGAGGGAAAAGACTCACCATGTAGATGTGTGGGAATCAGCTGTAAAATGAAAGAAAATAATGAATAATTGTTCTCCAGGAATGAGATTCTTATAGTCAAGGCCCTGGCAATGACAGAAAAACACACCAAAGTTGGAAAGTTAACAATTGTTTAGTATGTTCTATCTTGTGGGGATAATTTTTTAGTTTCTTGGGTTTTCCATATCTGAACAATAGACAGCAACGATTTGTTCATCTCTGGTGCTTTCTTTTGTAATGATCAAAAAGTACTCCCACAGACCAGAAATAATATGAAATGATAAGTACTGATATTTTGTTGAAAGCTATAATACTAACTTCCTTTTGATCAAAAGGAATGATGGTTCTGAGAGTGTTGGGTGGGATGATGCACATCTGGTCTGGCCTGGCAGTGAGTCCTTCAATAAGTGTTTTCGGAAAAGTCAGAAGAACCAAAAAACATTTCCAAAACAGCTTTAAGCTCCAAACTTCCTCACTGAAATTGTCAAAATCTCTGCCTTAATTAACTACGTAAGCTTGTATTGCTGTGCACACACAGTTATTGATGATGAGTTGCTTATGGACTGCATGTACCGCATGTAAAGATTTAGATTATTTTATCTGCAAGTTCTGTCACTATATTTTTTAAATTATTTAGAAAGATCTAGTGATTTTGCAGTTTAAGGGCAGTATTCTTTTCTCCCCTCCAGTAGTCTCAGCACATAGTTAAGTTGGTTTAAATAAGTGAGACCTGTTCATACAGTAGAGGTGGCTAGTTGGCAGTCATTTACAAGCAGCTTTTCTTCCTTTCATTTTTAGCTAAACATTTAACACATGATAGATACTGAGTACCAGCTTTGCTGTTTGGAGTGCTCCAAAGATGGATTTGGGAATGTTTTGTCCTGATTGTTTCCATTTCAGTAAGAACAAAAATAGAAGTTTGTGATTAGTTGAGTGGTGATAACCTGTGATTAGTTCTCTGGTGATACATAAAATATTTTACTTGGTAACATTTCCTGTTTTTTTTTGAAAACATACATGAAAAAATCTGTTCATGTGTACAGCTAACTGTATATGCAAGAGGAGTGGAGAGAATCATAACTAAATTATTTACATGTTTCTGATATTTTTTTCAGATATTTTGCCAAGTCCAAGCCACTGAGACAGGTAGGCTGAATACATGGAACATAACAATGGAGATATTGAAGGAGATTTAAGTTCTTTTTAGTATCCTGTCTGACAGTAGCCAGTAGTGCATATCCAACACTTAATATGTCACTTAGAGATGCATTGAACTTGAGGTCATATTATTCAGAAATTTCCTAAAACTTCACTGTTTTCCTTTGAACCTTTCACCATCTAAATTTATCTGGGACATAATCTGCATCATATTAAACATGATGCAAACATGTAACCTGAAAACAGATTTGAAACGTTCTGATATGCTTCTGGTATCACTCTCCATGAACATTAGTGCAAGCAAACCTTTACTGAAGTGACTTTTCTTTGGAAAACTGGATCTGGGGACAGTAGCTGAAATTTATTTTCTGATTAACTGCAAATCCTTTTAGACAGAAAGATCACAGAATTTAACAGTAAGAAAAAATTCCAAGCAGAGGTATTGAAGTTATTTCTTGGTGACCATGTCAGGATTGCTTATTAGCAGATGATCTCAGCTTGGACACATTTTAAGGGCAGGTTCTTTCCTCATTCTGTGGCACCTCATTTGTGTGTTGTCTACACTGCTGACAAGTAATGAAATAAATCCTTCAGTGAATAATACAATGAAGAGCAAGACCTACTGAAATGTCCTCCTGAAACTCTTGAAGTTTGAACAGTGGTGAAGCTTTTCGATCTGGCCTCCGCTGTAAGAATCATATCCTGAAAAGTTATGCTGTGTTTATTAGATGCCTAGGGTACATTGCCAAGCATGAGGAATGTGAGAAAAATAGAAGCCAGACTGTTAAGAAGCCCATTTTGGAAGTATTTTGGAAGTCTTTAGGATGGCAATATTTGAATGGTATGTTGTCATCAGTGATCCTGGATGAATTCTGCTACTGCTAACAAGGATCTGCCTGCTTTTATAGAGCTTCTTATAGTTTCAATGCAATAACAAGGGTTTGTGATGGTGGAGTGAGATGGCTAAATACCACAAATACTTGTTGTAGGTCTAAGATATTTTGCCCTGCAGTATTTATAGTGTATTACTGGAATAATGAGGAATACATGTGTCATCAATGGTTTTGCAAATCTTTTTTTTGTGAAATACGTGTACAAAATTGTTAAGAGAATTTCAGGTATTCATTTCATCTTTATGCCATGGAAATAAAGAAGGTAAAAATCAATATATATGTGAGCTCTTATGTGAGAGAGACATTTATTAGTGCTGTATTTGAGTGAATTATTGAATATTCACTTGTATACAGTTTGGCAGAAATGGGAGCAAAAGAACCCATCAGCTCAAATTATTTTTCTATTGTATTATTCTGGCTATTTCATGTAAGTTTCAATTTTGTCACATTAAAACCTGAATACTCATCTTGCTCTAGATTTTTTAAGAATCTTAATGTTTATCATATCTAATTAGAAATATATATATATATTTCTAGTGAGTTCAAGAGCTGTTTGAACAACTAGAGACCAATTATTTTAGGATTTTTAGGAAACCAGAAAAATAAACCTTGGTGAATGGTAATTTAATACACAAATTTTCCACTGTAGTTTCCATGTCCTTGAGGAGTCTGCCCAGTGCAGATCAGTACTGTTCTGCTTCAGGAATTTTTAGTTTCTCTTCCTATCAGGTATTTGCTTTCAACAGTAAATCATTCTCCCATATTAGCTACCTGTGTTTTTATCTCTGGGTCACAATTTATCTTGTATCATTTTGGATTCTCCCACGGAAAACAAAGGCTGATTCTCTGGAAATAGACAAACAGTGCATTGCCAGAACTGTAACTTCTATTTATTGAGAACAACCACGAGCTTATAGAGAACTTAATTTGATGCAGTATAGATTTCTAACAGTAAGCAATGTTCACAACAGTTATGGGCATGAGAGCATGATCTGGAGTAGTCAGGAAGACAAATGAGAATGAATGGCTTATTCATGAAACAAGGCTTCTAGTAGAACTGGATGTTGAGACAGCAGAAAAGATCATGGACAGAATTCTTAAGGACTAATTACTAGGGACAATAACCAGTAAGGGAGAAAAGCTGCAGAGAATACAGTAATGCAAACATGTAAGAAGATTTTCAAGATTACTTTTAGTTAAGCAAGATCTATTTGTAGGCTTTTTGCTTTCTGCAGGGAAATGATCCTACATTTCATTTAAACATAGGCTACTTCTCTAGGCTGTTTAAATAAAATGTTGAAAAGGACAGTTCCTGTGAGTTAGTGCAGAAAAATACAGATCAGCTTCTCATGTATAAATCATTCACAAAACTTTTGCCACTTAGATTTACCAGCGGTAAAGGAGATATTAGGTCCATGGTATTTTATGTGTGACATATATAATATGTCATGACAGCAGGACGTATTCACAAGTTATACCCTCCCGAAGAAGTCAAAAATAGTTTCTTGATGAGAATTGTGAACCCTGCTTGTTTAATACGGTCACCAGATCTCCTCAGTATACAGCAGATATCGTATTGAGGCTTGAGCAAATTCTGCTGTAAGACCAGGGAAATCCTACAATAAAATGAAAAATCAAAGCTAATCATTGTGCTGCATAATATCCAGCATCAAAGCCATTTCTGTACTCTACCACTATTTCCTCAGGCCTGAGCTTTCATTGCCTCTCTTTCAATCATTTGTCAATCATTTCTTCCCCCCTTTTTTCATTCAGCTTTCTCTTCAGCCTTGCGATATACACTGATGATGAGGATTTATGTGAATTAATTTCTTAAATAACTTTCCTCATATTTTCTGTTTGCCCTTCCAGTGTTTGCACTTGGCAGGTGGGTTTGTGTATTCAGGATATCACATAATTCCATTTGGATTCTACTGGAGCTGAAACTTCTGTCTCTTCTAAGCTTTGTCTTCTGTGGACGAATCTGGAAAGGCACTTGGCATTTACAAAGGAATCAAACACACACACACACACACACACAAAAATACAAAAACAAAAAAAAAAAAACATTTAAGGTGATATTGTGAATATTGTGAAAAAGTGCTAGTAAATCAAGCTCGTTAAAAAAAAATAAATAAAAATGAAGTGATTCCTTTTTATTCTTTCCTTTGAAGAAATCCAGTTGCATAGACGTGACTTCATTCTGAAGAGTTTATGAAAAGTTTAACTTTCATGTGAACTTTTTAAAGACACTTAGTTGCCAATGGAAGAAGAATTGTTTTCAGTGTCTCAAACCAGTCCAGCTTAATAGACTCTATGAAGGTACAGTATTTATTTGATATACATATAAATATTCAGTAAAATTTGCTTTCTATCATAACAAAAACAAAACAAAACAAAAAAAAAAAAGCAAAAAAAATAATAAAAGAGCCATAGTTTTGATCTTGTAACAACAAGTAGTGCTAGGTAACAGTGTCTTCCTTCTTCCTTCCTTTTTTTGTTTCCTTCAACAAAGCAAAAATAAGCTATGATAAGTTAGTTTAGCAGGCAGCTGTGTGTTTGCATGTATATTTGTGTGTGTGCCTGAAGAAACACTCATGGTCACACAAAGGTTGTAGCTGTGATTGCTAGTACTGCAGAATTGACACAGATGATTCCTGAAATATTCAAACGCATTTTAAGTACCTTTAAAAATAAAACAAAGAAGAATGAGAACAGGGCAAGAGAAGAAGCAAAGGCAAAGAAAAAAAATAATAATATGGGCATTAAAAAAAAAAAAAAACTTGAAAGAAGGTAGAGATAGTCTATGGACAGGAATTGTTGATTTGAGAAAAATAGCATATAGCAGTGCCTCTGACCGTTGTGCTATCTTTTTCTTTTGTGCATATAGACCATCCATTAAGGATGATGATAAGCTCCAGGCTTAGTGCCATGGCTAGGATCCAATTTGAAGATCCATTAGTACTCCTTACCTCTTGAAGATTCTTTAGATCAGCCACTGTTCATGATAAGGAAATTATACGTTAATTTGTTCAATAGAATTTAAAATGAGACACACCAAGATCACCCTTGGCAACAGACATGAACTGATCGATGTTAACTGTTCCTTACTTTAATTTGTTGTTCAGTGTTGTTCCACTTTTTCTTGCAGTCCATGGTATTCATAACTAAAAATAAAAGAAAATCACAACTTCTCAAGCATTGCTAATATAAAAATGCTCCAGGGTATAATGTATCTACAAGCTAATTTAGAGGTTAACTTGTTCAAAACAGCGTATAGGAAGAGATTCATGGCTGATGTTTAAGTAACTAAGGTGATTTGGGCAAATAACTGTCACTGCTTCACATCTGTTTAGCAGATATGACTAACTGAATGAATGGTTGACCCATGTACTCAAAGGAGTACTGTGGGTTTATATTTATTCAGCGTTGGCACTGAATACTTTGACTTGTGGTGTGGGCAGTTTGGCTTTATTTAATGAACTACCACTGGGAGTAGCTTAGATAAAAAGAGGTTTGTAATGTTATGTCCAAGGAAGACACAGAGGTACTGTGCTGGTATATGAGAGCAATGTTCCTTCATAGACCTGGTAGCCTCATGACATCTCCTTCTGCTCTTATTACAGACTGGTAAAAACACCACAGCAAATCCCTATAAGACAGCCAAAGTTGCATCAAGTCTACATATACATGTACTCCCCGTTGCCTTAAAACTCCCCTGAGTCATTTGCTATGTCATCTGGTGACCATCTTCCATGCAGGGAAAACACAAAGCCCTGCCACAAGTAGCAACTCTTCAAAAGCCATTTTGTGCTTCACCTGCCATCTGCACAGCACATCTGGGGTTAAGGGCTTCAAATCTTATATCCTCTTCCTGACAATAGAAGTGCTGCCACTAATTAAGGATAATACTAGAAATCTCTTCAGGCAGCTATTGCCAATTGTTATGGTTTAATGGTCTGGGCATTTTCTGCACTGCTCTGTTTAAATGTCCTGTACTCTGCATCCTCCATGCTGGTGATGCCCAAGATGCAATGCACAGAGGTGCAAGATCTAACACACTGCCAGCAAGGCCCTGAAGAGGAGCTGTCAAGCCTGCTTCTAAAAATAATGGGTGATGGGATGTACAGTCATGAATGATTTTATGTAGAATAAGGCAGATCCTGCTCTTTCTCAGTGAATTGTGGACAGCTATTAAGCTGCAGTACATTTGTCTTTAATTAGCAGAAAGAAAAAAAAATGTTTAGAGAGTGTAGGGAAGAAAGGAACAGAAAAAAAAAAAAAAAAAAGTCTAAGTACATTTCTCTCAATAACTTTTTCCCTTTAGAAAATCCCTGGAAGGATCAAGGTGCAAATTTAAATATCTCATACACTCTGGATGGTGCCCCCTGTGAATGGAAGAAAACTGTTTTTAAAAAGCTGTCTTCAACTGAGATGTTATTGTAGTAGCATTTTTAAAAATGCATTTCCATATTAGTAACGAAACCTTAAAAAAAAAATCCTAAGATCATTTTGGAAAGCATCCCTGCTGAATCTCTTGCAGGCTGCCTTCTTCTCTCATGTATAAAGTTCATACCTTTTATGAAGGCAGTTTTAAATTCTGACAGACTGGCCTCCAAGCTGGCACTCTGAATGCTGGTGACCAACATGGGAACTAGCAGTTTCCCAGCCGTCTGTGCAGGGCTGGTTTAAGCAACCCCTTCTGGGATACACCAGCCGTGTTTTCAGACATCCTGTTGGAGTGCCACCTTTCAGGATGCCTAGGGACCACATGGCTGCTCCACACCAGGAGGACTTCGCTCAAAATAAAAATGACAACAATGCACTCTTTTCCACCTGGAGCTCCGCATAGCAGTGATCATGCCATTTCCTGCTCAGGCAGGCTCCGTTAGGACTTTTTAATAAAATCAAACATTTAAAAATTTCAAACTGGATGTGATTTGTCTTTTGGCCATCTGGAACCACAACCTGTCCAGATTAGATGCACATATCCAGAGCATTCTTACGCCTGTCTTTGGCTCTGTGCCTGCCTCGCTGATCCCAATGAGATTTAACATACACATGGGCTGTTGCTTTTGTCATTTTTTAACCCACCCCCTCCTTTCTGCAATACTCTCTGTGACTGAAAATTTATAGGCTGTGCCATTTGCTCTGACTATTGACACACTGTATAATTCCTCTCCAATCTCCCATCCATGCCTTTAAAACATTGCTGCTTCAGCTACATTCACCTATGTAGATGTATGCTCATCTTTAATATTTCTGAAATGAGTATTTTTAAAGTACCATTATAATTTGTGCACTGATGTAGTGGCTATGCTTTCTCAAGGAACTAAAGCCTTCAACACAGTGACTGAGACTTAATTATAAAAAACAACAAATAATGAAAAGCAAGCAATTGAGGCAACTGAGAATAATTCCATATGCCTTTAGAGATCTAAAAATCTTGAAAAATCTTGATTCCAAATGGACAAGCAAGTCTACAAGCAGTGGGATGGAATACCTGGCTTTTTATGAGGAAATCCATGTGGGTTGCCCAATGTCTCCTTATCTATCAATTTATCCCTTCAGTGTGGCACTAAAATTTCCTAGGATTTATGTAAATCTTCACTTTTTCAAGATCTGCCTACATTGTTTTACTCTCTGAAACCACTAACACTTTGTCAAATTTGGTTGAAACCAGCCCCTGTAGAACATTGCTATGAGACTCATACCAGTTTCCTCAGGTTAAGTTTTTCCCTTGAGCTTGACTAAAACAGAGCACAGTTTAGTAGTTAGATATATGCAAAAACAAACAAACAAACAAACAAACAAACAAACAAACTTCTATATTATCTACACACACAAAAAAAAAAAAAAAAAAAAAAGCCACCAACACAAAAAACTTGTTGTCCAGAAGAAGAGCAGAAGAGTGAATCCATCTAGACACCTGTCGTCTCTCTCTTCAGGTGAAAAGGAAAAAGAATTCTCAGTGGTCAACCTCTTCTAAAAGATTGATTCCCCTCTATGTCATATACTTTACCCCTTTTAAAGTTTAATGTGTTTATTAATATTGCCTCCTTCCATGATTCTTTCATTCTTTTCTAATGTTCAGGAACTTCATCCCAGAAATGCTGTATCCAGCACAGATTAGCTATGAGCCTTTCTGCTTTAGATTTCACAACATGTTTTCTTTGAAACTTCCATCCAGATGAATTCTGCCATATTTTTTAGCAACAACAGATATTTTACTTGACATTCTTTACCCTTCAAATGTCCTTGAATTTCTATTTCTCCAGAAAACCTTGCACTGGTGATTTAGTAGAAACTACCACTGTAAACCAATAATATTATGTCTTTCTTCTGCATAATGTAACAGCATCAAGAACTAAGAGCAGACAGTCCTACATATTTAATCTCAAACTTCAATAGACCATATTTCTAGATGCTGTGTGCTTCTTCTACAGATATTGCAGTATGCAGTATGTTGCCAATATTCCCATTAGAGATCTGCTTGGATTTGGCAATAGCTACATTAAAAAAAAAAAAAATGCTGGAAGGGTCTCCAAGAGACAGTCCATCCCTCAAGACAAAGATTAACTATGCATGTTATCATTGCTGACAGATGGATCTCTAGAATATTCCTAAACACTTCAGTGATGGAATGTCTCAAAACAAGGTATTCAATGTTCTGTTTTTCTATACTTTTCAAAGTTTAGATGTCTAACTTCATTCTTTCTTGCCACAATTTATTCCATGGATGTAGAACACAGTTTCTCACCATTTTACAATAACCTGTCATATTTGATGTATTTTTTACCATGTCCACCCTAAGTCTTCTAAGGTGAAAGAAATTTCATCTCTTTAAATCATTCGTCATAGATCATACTTTCTCAACCTCCAGTCATTTGCACTGCTTTCCTACAGAATGCCCACCTCATGCTGGGCTGCACCTACACCTGGGCACCAAACTCCAGACCAAGGCTTCTTCTCTGCCAGATGGAACAGAAAGAGTCCATTCCCATGACTTGCCAGATCAACTCCTGCATGGTGATTGCCATCTTCACAATGATGTTACTAATACCTGGCTTGAGGTTCTTCATATACAATGTTTTTTATTGCACCAATTCTATTTCTTCCTGCATTCAATGCAGTCTTCCATTTTTGCACTGAATTGGTGGTAAATGCTTTGGGAGCATGGTGATCCAATCAGGTGTTCACCTCTCCCCATGACAGAGTCTGTCTGTCAGAGGCATGGGACAGTGGCTCCCCCATGGCCAAGCAACCAGAACCAGGGGTGACCCAGCTCTGGCTGTGCCCTCACCCACACAGCTCATTCCCAGGGGGCTTTTAATGAGGACCATCAACAGTAAGTGATGAGTCAGGGCCAGGAAACACCCAGGGACTCCAGACAGGAGCAAAAGGAGATGGGGACAGGGACAGGGCTGAAGACTGGCCCTGCTGTGGTGTTGCTGGGACAGGGACTGAGGCCCCAGGGAGACTGCAATGTTGTCCTGGGACGTGAGCAGAGTTGCAGGGGGAATGCCACAGGTGGGGTTGATCAGGGACATCAAGGCCTATTGGTGCCCACAGGGCCCAGTGTCATTCAGATCATATTTTCCCAACGTGTTCATAAGACTGTCCTGTGAGAAAGTCAAAGTTTTACCAGAGCTGTAGTGTTTGACAGTTGCTGTGATTTTGTTGCATTCCCAAGACCTGCTACTGAAGATGGGATGTTTGCTTTTTTGAGTATGACTATTGGTAGCCTCTATTTTCTTATGGTTGATCAATGTCCTTTCATAAACATAAGAACTTAACCCCATTCTGAAAGGAAGTTGTGAGCTCATTTTACTTTTTGTGCCTCTTTCTTGTCAAACTTCTATTTCTATTTATCAATTTGTTTATCAATTCTTCATACAATTCTGTTAATACGGTTGGAATATTAAATTCCTACAAACAAACTTAATAGACTTAATATTCTTTAGCAAGTTTTTGTCAAAAGAGACCACAGCTGATATATCAGGTGAAAGGTAAACTTAAGAGTAGACAAGACATTTCATACATTTTTCTAATGTATCTAATGCATTCCAGTTAGTTACTATGGCAATCCCACCCATGTGATATTTAGTTTTGACTCACGGCTACTGGAGTCTCTGGCATTGTTCTGGAATATTTTTTTCTTACTATAATAAAAATGCTCAGACAATAAGCATCCTGCTTGAGGCATAAGCACATAAGCAGCAGCTTGATAAGGAAAAGGTGCCTGCTGCTTAAGCAATATATTTTACTTTTAGGGCTTTTTTTTTTTTTTTTTTTTTTTTAAGAGAAATGAACTAAATGACATCTGCCTCATCTTAAAATTTTCAACTTAGATTGCACAAAATACATTTAAAAAAAAAAAAAAAAACGGGCAGCTGCAGTAAAAGTGTATTTGTTTTTTCTCAGATTGCAGACTTTGAGGATCTTCACACAAATGTATTTTCATACAGAACAAATTGATGGTGAGTATGTTTGAGCACAGAGAGCCATTCTGTTCTGTTTGTGGAGCACTTCGGGCAATTGGAATTCTGCACCAAAATAGACTCAAAAACATCCTATCACCTGCAGTCTGCAGAGTTCACAAAGCTCTTCTGCTACTTTTTCAAAGCTTCTTCAGTCTTCTTTTTAAGACCTTTGCTCAAAAAGCCATCCTCCTTTGATCTGTTTTGTATGGCTATTTTGTCTACACCACTTGCCTCTACCTAAAATATCAGAAGATAGTCTTTTTTTTTGTCTTTTTTTTTTTCTTTCTTTCTTTTTCTCCCTCTATTTGTAATGATCCATAATTTTACCTTATTTTGTAATTTCATCCCTTCATTTTCCATCTCATTCTGGGGGCATCCTGGTCCTGAAATAGACTAATTAAAAATATAAGGTGTATTCTTGTGGGAACAGCAGACCAAGAAATCCTAATCCATCCAGTGATAACACTGTATTCTTAGAACATGAGAACAATTGTTGTAGCATTATGTAGAGAAAGAAATCTAACATGTCTATAATAATTAGTTTCATCTTGTTTGGAACCACTAATGTAACTTATGCATTGCGATGTATCACAAGGAAGTCTTATCATTGTTTGTTAGCTTCTCCATGCACTAGCTATTAGAATGATTTTTTTTCCTAAATTACTTCTATTCTTGACCTATTCTTTCAGTGTAATTTCTATTAAAAATATTAACGTTTTTAAGAGACTAAATTGCTTTAGTTTACTAAAGCTAATTATGGGATTACTACGTGTTAGAGAGTATAAACTCAAATGGGTTCCTAAGTTATAGTTATTTATATTGTTCTGAATAAAATTGTTTATAATTTGTCAGTTAATAGATTTTTTTTTCAATACACTTAACGTGTACATTGCAAGTCTGATAATCTAATCAGCAGCCTATTCATGTTCTGATGGCTTATTGATAGCTTAAACCATTTTAAGGAATATGATGCTTTTTTTTTTTTTTTTTCTTGTTCTGCATCTACTGAGAAAATTTTAAGATCATAATGAAAAGAAAGTATTGACAAAAAGAAACCCACTCCCTCCTTCAGGTACTACTAAAAATTCTGCTTAGAAGTTTGGCAAGGTGAACTCATCAAGGATCTAATATACCTTGGCTGCTTTGATAAAATCACCTTCATTAAGTACATATACTTTTCAATGAACATTGCAAAATGTAGAATGTTGGTAACATAAAAAAAATGCATTACTAGCTACAGGGTCAGAGTGCCAATAGCAAGCCACCATAGTTGTTATTTACTTGCATCTATTTGCTTTCAGGTTGTGTGTTGATTCTTCAAACCACCATTTGCTTTGCAAAAACTTTCCACTAAAAGTGCCAACTGCATGTAATGAAAGAACCTGTCTGTTCCACCCTTCTGCTGAACAATGCTGCTTTTCTGAATTATATTTTGTCTCTAGTTTCCACCTCTTTTTTATAGTCAAACTTTTTGCCTTTGATGTAATTCTGCCTCAGCTGTGTGAGTCAGTGGGGTTAAGAAGCCTGATAACATCACATTTTTTGTACACTGCTCTACAGTAACCTAAATCTAAAGTGAAATCCCACTCTGACTAATTTGTGCGTAAGTTTCAAATGTCTCACAGCACATTTTTTCTTAAATATTTTGCCATGTTTTTTAACAATTTAGGAGAAAGGCTAAGAAAATCTAAAGCTTCCAAAAAACGAGCAATGTCTAATTTAGATGCTTAAGCATGGCCATTCAGGATCTATGGCTGCAGGTTTTTAAAAGTGAGTATTTCTCTCCGTGGATAAATTAAGCAAATGCTTTAGGAAGTGATGAAGACACACCAGTCTAGGCACATTAATCTGGTGGATCTGACTCATTCAAAGGTCTTTTCTCCTCCTGTTCAGTGACTCTGACGTGCTCTCTTCTCAGACAGCGCAAAGCTGAAATTTAGGAGACATATACCCAATTATAGAATTTAAAAGCCAGTGTTCTCCTCTCTTTATAGTTCAGTATTCTTTTGCAATGACTGTGTGTCTTAATATATTCTCCAGGATTATTTTTTTTTTTCATTGTTTTCCATTTAGATCACTTTTTAGTTGAACGTATTCTCTACTGCATGATAAAGTTGGTTCATTTGTTTTATAGGGATGTCTTTCTGACAGGTCCTGAAAACACCTCATTTTTAACGTTAGTCCTTCACTTTTTTGTCTAAAATTGAATTACAGTTTTAAATTACTTCAAACAGGACATAAAAAGTAAGACTTCCCAGATCTTCTCTGCAAACTTTAAAGAGTTCTACTTTGTAAGATTTTCCCTACTTTGTAAGATTTTCCTAATAACTTTCTCTTGCCCATTTTATTCTTTTTCTCTCACTTTCTCTTTAATAGTTTTCCCTATTTTTTTGTTTCCTCATGTCTTCTCTTGCCCTGATTTCCCACTAAAACTTTTATCTATTATTACCCATCAATTAACTCATTACATTCCTGTTTTAAACTTATGTGTGCCTCTTGGTAAGAACTTGTCTTGTTATCTGTTCCACACACTTTTCAGAATTAATAAGTTTTAAAAACAGGAATAAATATTAAGCATTCCCATGATTAGATTACAGTTGCAGAGTGGAAAGATTGCATAATAGGCAGAACAAAAAGAAATAGCTTTTTGTATTTGCAGAAGAAAATTATCTGGCACAAGGAATATGCAGACTGGATAGCTGTAACACACTCTCATGGCTGTTCCTTACCTGTAGCCTCCCCATAATCAGTTGCATACCCTCATGGATCGTTTGCTTCAATGGAGCATATAAGCATAGTCTTTAGACAGCAAAGACACAAAGATACATGCAAGAGCTTTGTTGGCATATTGCCTATGCTTGGAAGGCCAAAGACTATTTCACACATTGAACACTGCACACATACAATGCAGCTGTAGAGCATAGCAGGAGTATTTCTTATCTCACTGTAGCGTCTGCTTGTTCTAGTTTGAATTCCAGCAGCAAAACCAATTCCCAATTGAGTTTGTACTTCATTATATACCAACCCTGAGAGAAATAGTTAGACTGCAAGTTCAGCTTATTTGGCAAGGAAATAATGTCTTCTTGACAAAAGTTGAATGTGTGCAGACATAGTGGTTGAATATTTTGCTTGCTCTTCTGATATACTTAATCTATACAAGTGAGTGGATACACCCAAGTAATTTTTTAGGAAAAACAAACAAACAAAAACCAACAACACTGTTGTCACATAGGAATTTCTCACCTTTCCCTATTTTTTATATATTTTTTATATATTTTTGAGTGTCTTAAGTGTTGCTCAGTTCTGTTTTGGGAAAAGTTCTGTTTGGGACTTTAAGTAATAAAAGACCACTTCTTAAACACCTGTTACTAAAAGTCTTTGAGAGCTCTTCATTACATTTTTCATGAGACATGATTGTCTCATTGATTTTCATTAGATTTTTCAGTTGAATTGAAAATATTTTTAATGACATTTTAAGCAGTGTGAGTGAGGTCTCTAATGGAGTTACCTGCCTTTTTGAATCTTTTCCCTCAGTCAAAAAGAGTCATTCACAAAAGTTTTTGCAAATTCCCTTTATGTCCAAACGTTAACAAAATTGTAATACTACAAAACAAATACAGGCTCCTAAACCTCTTTGGCTATGAGTGTCTAAGCATCTAGGCACACATCTTTCCAATTCATTTTCTTAGAGTTCAAAGTAAAATTCCTCATTTAGATGGATGAACAACAAAGAATTGAGCAGAAGCATCCAGCAACTCAGGTCTGTGTTCTGGCCTCTTGTCTTTGAAACAGATAACTTTAAAGAGGAAGTAATCCTAATAACAGAAGTCTGGAAGCCAATTCTGACCCTTCTCAATATCTGTACCACAAGCCCAAAATTGTGGTTTCTTACGTTTATTCTCTGAGTACATGACTCCTTTGCACAGTAGCCCAGCTTCAACTGGATGCAAAATACAAAAGTGTACCATTCCAGTGGACTGACATCATGGGAATTGGCCACACATCATCTTGTAGCCTATCTATGTTGTCTGGTTAGGTCCTGTTGGAGGTTTCTGTCTGAGCTCCTGAACCCATTTCAGATTAAGCACACTGTTTTAGAAAATGCTTTTTTCATATACTGATTCAACTGCATTAATTTCATCTGATCTGAGTTTAGAAGACTCAGAAGACGCTGAATGAAATGGGTTAGTAGCACAGGTACTAAGGGAGCACAGGTCTTTGGAGACATGGTAAGCAGTAGCTTGTACCTCACCTTTGTCTCAATGTGACATTTAGTTAAGAGTAATACAAGATTAGAAACAAAACATACTTCCTTCAAGCCCTTATAGCAGACCTTGAAAAAGTTGAAATGCAAGATATTAGACATTGATCAATTTCTTAGCTTGGCTGCTTCATCTTCCTCTGCAGACATCAAATCTTATGGCTTTAAAAATTCACTAGAACAAGTCCAGAATATTAGGGTTTTGATAAAGAATAGGAGACCCTAGAGATGGCTTTCTTTTAGTGCTGTGTTTTTCCTTACATAATGAGAGGTTCCTCACAAAAGAAGGAAGGAAGGAAGGAAGGAAGGAAGGAAGGAAGGAAGGAAGGAAGGAAGGAAGGAAGGAAGGAAGGAAGGAAGGAAGGAAGGGAGGGAGGGAGGGAGGGAGGGAGGGAGCTGAAAAAGACTGAATTAGTTTTCTGCAGAGTGTAATTTGGAATGCAGATTCTTAAACACTAGTTCAGGCTGGTATTAAAATATAAATTCAACTGCAACACTGAAAAGGTGTGTTTATATATATTTGTAAAAGAAGTACATCCTTTTCTTTTTTTTTTTTTTTTTTCCCCTTGGCTCTACGAAGTTATATTAAAATAACAAATATGAATGCTCCATGTGAATGGAGGAGCTTAGATTTTGTACTGCAGCAGTATTTTGCCTTATTACTAATACTGTTGATTACTGCTCTGATCTAAGTCCTACCTCTGCCCTCCAATTCAACAGTATCCTACCACCACTCAGCTGCTGGGGAGACACAGCCATCTTGACAGCCTGACAGTTCTCTCATACTGACAATATTTCCCTTTTGGAGTACTTTTCTCATCTGCCTCTGGCTCCCTCAATAATAAGACACAATAGCATCATGTAAAACATTTTACTTTGGTTATCGTCTGTTCATATTGCAAAGCTCTTGGGAGAAGATTACCCATCTTTTATTGACTAAGTAGCAGAGTCCTTATATACCAGAGATTATTATTTGAATCCTTTCACCATCAGCTCTGAAGTATATTACTCTCACTTGCAATCAGACATCCAGATTTCAGGGAGTTTTAATTTTTTATTTTATTTTTTTTTTTAATTCCTTGCTGGAAAGCTGTTTCATGACTTTATTATAAATTGCCAGATTGTACTTTCAAACTGAAAATGCATAGGAATAATGTTAGGAAACTAAAATGAATTCCAGCACAAAAATCCCCCACCTCTGCAGTTTCTCAAGGTTGGTGGATTTTTGTATAATAATCTTTTTTTAAAGTCATGTATATTTTATGAGTCTGAGACACACCGATTCCAATAAGTCTTTGGGCTATAGAAATAGAAAAGAAACAGGATGTAATGTTGCATATCGTAATATACGAAGCAATCATTCAAATGTAGCTTGCAGTAAGTCAATAAACCTCTACTGTACTGAGGCAACTATAGGGTATTCATGCAAAATATGTTTATTCACTGCATGTGAAAACTATTTTTTTCTAGTTTTCAACATGTGCCTGAAATGTATTGCTAATTCCTTGCAACAAGATCAATAACAATGTGGTAGATGCATTAATGGTAGTAAGAAAAATAGAGCATAGACAGCTTTCATTTTTGCAGTTCTTAGAACAGTAAAGTCACGTGAGCATAAAATTTTGCATTTCTTCAATCTGCCTTGTGATGAGGGAAATGATTCCAGCTACGGGTATATAGAGCAGCTCTGTACACTCTTCCCAGTTCTGAAGAATGAAGAAGGGGTTCAAGAACCTGTTCTTCACAGAACCCACGGTGCTGTAAGGCAGCTAAGTCTGTTACAGAGTCCCTAGATTCTCTATGTTTACTAGTGAAAGTTAATGGTTACACAATATAACATACCCATCTCGACAACCTTCCTAAATACTGTGGGTAATAAAAAAGGATTTTCATTATAGACGTTAAAGGATGGTATTTGGCAAAGCAGAGTGAGGTAGCCAAATTGAGCTAGAGTTGTCTACTCAGCACAGGATAGAGAACATGGGTTCCAGGATGACTGCACTGATCACATTTACCAGAAGCTACCCCATAGAAAGGAAGGGAAAACTTGCGACAATGATCGGTGCAGAGCAGAGTGCATTGGTCCCAGAGATGGTATCTGAGTCTGGAAACTGAATTAGGAAGAAAAACTTTACTTAGTATAGGAGCAAGAACATGACCTTGTCGTAGGCCATATTGTAAGCAGAACAAGGATTGCGCCAGTGGCAATCCTTGCATATGGATGACATGCACCACATTTTCTTGTGTGATGTACAGCCTCTCATCACTAAGTAAGAAAATTAACTTACTTTTTTTTTTTTTTTTTTTTTTTTTTTTTTTTTTGGTGGAACTGGCTTTGATCTGAGTATCTGCCTGGTTGTAATGAGGAAACAACACTGATGCTGATGTTAGGGCCAGTCCCTTGCATCACCTGGGGCACAGAAGTCTGCTTGGCAGGAAAATGTCTCCATCTGCTGCTGCTGAAACTACTTCCCTTCAGTGTGTGGCGATGATCCATAAAAGCAGTTAGTGTATTTTATAGAAGTCAATGCTTAACCAAATCGGGGGAATGAGATTCTCAAACCTCCTTATCAAAGCCTTGACACAGAAGCAATTAAGCAAGGTCTAATCACACCATTACAGCAAGAACTACACAGACACATCCAAGTACTTTAAGGCAATGTGAAAGTGACGGCGATAAACAGTCTTTTCCCCATCTCCTCTCCCCAGACCTACCCAATGTTACGTCCAGTATAACTCAGAACAATAAGCACCTCATATTAACATTTAAATGACTATGACTGTGATGAAAAAAAAAAAAAAAAAAGGCATAGAATTCATCTGAAATACTGAAATACTATAGCTGTCACATTTCCCTAAAAGAGAGAAAAATGATTTCATTATGCTGCCCTCTAGGTTATAAGAGCAGCATACATTCAGGGAGAAGGAAAGAAACAATGCTTTATGATTTTTTTCTGATAAAGCCAGCATGGGTTAGATTTCAAACACTATGTAAAAAATACTTATATCATGCTGATCATAATCAGTCTCCAAAGTAAAAAAGACAATGGGAAATCAATATATCTCTCTACTCACACATTCTCTCTCTGATCAGAGAAAGGGGGCCATGTAATTGAATAAATCACTTATTGTGAATTCTTCATTCAACTTCCATAACTAGAACTGAAGTCTCTCCATCAGTTATGATTATATAACTTATTTTATATTTCAGTGCCATACAGCATATGTATTGATAATTCATGAAGAAGTTTCAGATTTTCCTCAGGAGAGAAATTTATTTCCAACTATTTCCTGCTTCCAGAGGTGCAAAGTCCTTTCTGCAGATGTCTACAAGGATTTTGTTCAGGGCTAAGGCTCAAAAGAGAGAACTAGCAATAAGACTTATGGAGCTTGAAATAATGGAATAACTGTGAATTAATGTAATGCAAATGTAACATTTACTTCTCATGATCTTAAAAACAGGCTAGAATGCTGTTCATTGTGCTACTTCTTTAGGAAAAAAAAAAAAAAAGTGGAAAACAAACAACCTGATTGTTTTTATAAAATCCAACTTTATAACACTCTCCATGGCTGTTTCAGAGAACATTCTGACAAACAGAATGCAAGGGACCAGGGGCAATTTAATTATAATTTTGTGTGTATGCAGGTTCACCAGATGGCAAATATCTTTGCTGCAAGAAGAAATCCTTGAAGACAGGGAATGTACAAGGTTCAGATGGTACTTTTTATATATCTTATGTTAAGTAGAACTGGAGCTAATGATAAATGACCTAGTAAGAAAGACTCAAAGGTGGATAAGCCTTAGTCATAGTTTGGGCCTCTTAATTACCCTCACGTTTATGTTTCTGAGTAATGCATTGTTAATTCTAGCAAGGGTGTTCACACTTCAAGGGTGGCATATGAGTACATTTAGATAATGCCAATAATAACTTGTTTGTACAAGGCTGAGAATCCTCTAAACATCTGTCAGAAGTTGTGTTGTTTTTCTTCCAGGAGAGAAAAATACTTTCCTGGAATTACATGTTGTCTTGGATAATGCCATCCTATTTTCCATTACATCATCGTCATATCAGCATGAGTCAAGGTACAGAATGTTAGAATCCCAACTGTATTAGATTTAGGTTCTTGGTTAAGTTCCATGTAAGACTCCAGGACACCTAGTTTTGCTGTTTATGCTGAATTCATTAAGTATTCTTATCTTTAGCTTGAGTATTCCTAGTGTACTTAAAGTTAATTGTTTGAATTTGTCCAAAGCATCTCTTTTAGTAATGTAAACCATAATATCCGAGCAGTGTTTCATGGGGATGTGGAAAAAGGCAGATAGGAATCTGAACTGTGTCCCTAGCAAAGACAAAAAGGACATCATGTTAATGTTATTTTCATCATGAATATGATGGAAACTGCATGGGGGTTATGCAGTTGAGTGTCCTAGTGAGACCCCTCACCATCCTTCAGAGGGATTTTTAAAGCAGCTGAGCAGATGAGGCATTCAGTTAGGAGATGGCAAAACTCTGTTACACACTTTATTCCCTGGAAAAATTATTCTTAACTAGTGAAGATACAATATTATATACACCTATTGTTAGATCAAAATAAAAATGTGTAGGTTGTATAGGTTGTATAGGAAGACTTGCTAAGGAAATTGGAAATTTGAATTCCAGGCACTTGGAGAAATGACGTGGTTTGGGCTTTCCCTTGATAACTGAGTGGTGATGTGTAATCCCTCCTGATTTTTTTTTTCTCCAATTCTTTATCTTCCCACTCCATTTAGCCCCAAAGCTTTTGCACAGTTGCAAGAGAGGCAAGGGGATAAGCAAATAAATTAAGGGTAGACAGAACTACCAATAATATATAGGCAGAGATGTTCCCACTGAATTTCCAGTATCTTGATACGAATACAAACTTTTAGGGTTCCTAAAATTCTCTTTTTGTTTGTTTGTTTGTTTGTCTGTTTTATTGAGACCCAGCCACTAGTGATTTTATTTATTTATTTATTTATTTAGGTTCAGTCCTTAAAGTCCTCTTCACTCTTGTGAGTGGGGGTCCAGAGGCAATAGAGAAGGATTGAGAGGGGCTCAGTGGTTCCAGACAGTATTGGGTTCACGTGGCAAGGCTTTGGCAGTGGGAGTCTGCAAGGGTGATCACTGCGAGAAGAGTCCAGAAGCTGCCCCATGTTAGGTAAGGGCCAGCTCAAGCTGGCTCCAAGAGAAGCCCAACACTGGCTAGAGTTGAGTCGATGAGTGACATTGGTTGTTCCTTGGGTAGAGCAGATTGAAGAAAAAAACTGCTGTGCAACTGCAGCTGGAAGAGAGGAGTCAGAAAGTGTGAGAGAACCAGCCCTGCAGTCCCAACGTCAGTGCAGAAGTAGGGCAGGAGGTGCTCCAGGCACAGAGCAGAAGTTCCCCTGTGCCCTGTGGAGAGGCCCCTGGTGGAGCAGGCTGTCCCCCTGCAGCCCATGGGTCCCACATGGAGCAGATCTCCATGCTGCAGCCTGTGGAGGAGCCCCCGGTGGAGCAGGTGGATGTGGCCTGGAGGAGGCTGTGGCCCATGGAGAGTCCCCCCTGCAGGAGCAGGCCCCAGGCTGGAGCTGCAGCCCATGGAGAGGAGCCCACGTAGAAGCAAGGGGTCTGGGGGGAGCTGTCACCTGTGGGGTACCCGTGCTGGAGCAGTGTGTTTCATTTGGTTGCTTGCCTGCAATGAATTAGTTAAATCAGTAACTAGTTCTCATAAAAATCTATCCCTCACTTAATTTTCTGCCTTGCTTCAGACAGAATACTTTCTGCTATACTTTAGACTCCTCTATCCAATGATCTTAAGGATGAATGACAAGAAATAAATTAGGTCTCCATCCACTGCAGATAGAGTGGAGAATTATTATTTGTCTACTATACTTAATCCTTTTATTATTGTCACCAGTCTGGATTCAAACCACGAGTCTGTCTGTTATTTCCCCTTCTGGAAACACAGAAAGATCTACTTCCTTAGACCTCTCTACCGTGCAGGTGAGTGAAGAGTCAGTCCCTCTAGGTTTTGTTACAACACAGGCATGCTACTGCAGCAGAATTAGGGGTACTGTTTAGCTCATTCATGCTCAGAGACCGTAGTGAGTAAAGCCACGAAGTCTTTATTACTGAGCTACAGTCAATTAATTATGAACTCAGTGATTCAGTTATAGTGATACCACTGCATATCAACAAACCAGCACTAGCATATAAGAGAAATAACTAGACTATGGACTATGAAAAATATGGACATGCTGGCATATGATGTAAATGTTGCCAAGCTATGTGATAGTGCTTGAAAAGAAGGCAGTCTTCAAACAAAGACAACTTTCTTCTTTACTTTGAAATGCTTACAGGTGTTCTTAAACAACTCTTTTTACTGCACACTGCCTCTTTATTTTTTAACTAGCAATCTTTGTTGAAATACAGTAAAGTTTCTTTTTATTTTTAGCAGAACTGCAGAGCACTGGATGCTGGGGACAGCTGTAGTGTGTGGGATGTGGCATGCTATTTATTCTCCTCACTCTGAGAATACAGCAGATGGGTGACTACTTTATTAAATCAGAGTCCATGTATGGTATCTTCCAGATGTTGACCACATGATCAGCCCTGCTATGGCATGAAAAACCTATTCCTGTGTGCCCAGTTTTTAAAATTCTGGTTCATAAGTGCTCATTCCACCAAATCACTGAGCTGCTGATTCACATCTGTCTTGTTTTACTGATGGAATAGGGAAGATGTGCTTTAAAAAAAAAAAAAAAACAAAAAAACTGAGAGCTTTTCATATAATTTTAAGTACTTTCTGTTGCATTTATAAACATACAACAGAGCTTACAGTCACTTCAAGTACTGTGGTTTGTGCTCTAATGGCACAGTACATTTATAAATACATCAGCATTCAAGGGAGCAGCAATATGACACCTGCAGGAAACAGAGGAGCATAGGACGTTTTCAAACCTCCATAAAACAAAGGATATACATGTAGATGAGTAAATAATAGTGTGGGCAGCAGATTAATAACAGTGTAGTAATCCTCAGTGTAACAAAAAAGGTAGAGGACATTGGTTATTAGACTTCAATCCAGAAGGCCAAAACTGAATAATGACCCTGACCAAGCCAAAACTGATTTTTTTTTTTTTCTTTCTGTTTCGGTTACCTATAATCAGCACATGGACACCCCAGAAGAATCTCTTTATCTTCTTAAGTTTATGCGAGATGTGTGACATAAGGGCTGGAGTTCTGTTGTACAAGTAATTACAGTGTTGTTTTCTTTCCTGAGCAGAAAAAAAACACATGGGTAAATGTTTCACTTTCTGTAGGAAATGAAAAGTAATGGTTGGAAAACTTACAGTATTTTCTAAGAGTCAGACCAAGTGAGTCTAAGCAGCAGAACTTCAGGTGGTTCCGTATGGCTCCACACTGTGCAGTTCACTATGAGTCTTTTGTGTATTGTATTCCTACTCAAACAAATAAGTACCAGAGATGTGAGGTAATATGGACCTATCACAAGTCCTCCCTTTACATGATGGCTGCAGAGGAGTGCTTGAAAATAGAACAAAATCCCTTATGTGGGGTAATCAGGCAGTAAAGGAGAAAGTAAATACAATTCATCTGACTGCACCCCAGCATAGTTGCCATCTTGCTCAGCACCCTGAGGAATGAGCAGATATCCACATCGGGGCTCTTAGAGCTCTCTACTTGATGCTGGTCAGCCAACAAAGCTGAAAAGAGAAGCAGAAAAGAGCTATTTCCTGTTCCAGTTACACCATGGGACAGAACCATCCAAAAAAACTTGTAGAAGTTTCTGCACAAGAAACAGGTACTCAGGGTGGGTGCAGACTTGATTTTACAAGTACATCTGTTCTGTTTATTTTTGCTTCTTTGCAGTATTATCAACTTCTGCTCCATATGGATGATCCATATTGTGCCTTGGTGAAATGATACCACATTATGCTTTTATGCTTTTATCATCAAACACTACTCATGAAAAAATCACCAGGTTTGCCTAGGTTCATCTGTTCAATTTATTTTCCCAAAACTTTATTTTGAATAAAACACCTACGGTAAATGTGATTTATGTAAATGAATAAAACAAAACAGTTATATAAGCTTTTTGAATCATTCAGATCTTTTCTGCTGCTGCAAAACCATATGAAATACTCTACCAACATATTTTCTTTGGGTTATTTCATTTCTAAAGTCTTACGGCTAAATATATCAAATAATAGGATATGTACAAAGGCTTTCATTTTGATTTTATTTTCATTCTCCATGCCAATCTTTTCAGACAACGTGGCTCCAATATTTCAAAGAGACTTTTTCTTATGAGTTTTTCCAGTCCTCTCCAAATGCCTGTTGCAATCTTTCCCTTCCCATCTTGGTAGTGGACTTTCTTTTTATCTTTTCCTTTTTCTTCTGTGCTTTCCCTCTCCAGCCCTCAAATCAGAGGAAACAGGACCAAAAAACAACAACTTTAAAGAAGAAACTTGGTATCTTGTTAGTCCTATATTGCTGTCTCCTGTGTCTTCTTTTTTTCCACTTTTTTCCTCAATCTTGCAGTTCCTCAATAAATCCTCCAGTCTCGGAGACCTCTAATATTCACTTAAGTGAGTAAGGATATCTTTGTTCAAATACGTTATTTCTTCTGCTGTAACTGTAATAAAATAAATAAATAAATAAACACCAAAAGCACTGAAAAATAAGTGTTTTTTTTTTTGTTTGATTGTTTGTTTGTTTTTTTGTTTTGTTTTGTTTTTTTTTAAAAAAAAAGCAAAAAAAAAAAAAACACTAAACTGATCTAGGTCAGCTGTACAACATGGATAGCTAGAATGTCTTCAGTAGATTCTGCTGAAACTTTAGTACCTGTACAAGGGAGCACCTGCAGGAACCCTGCTACACCTGAGACTGTCTAAGGACAACCAATAAAACTCTGTCAGGACCCTAAATTTGGCCCATCCTGACCACGGGCTCTGCTGAGCCAAGCCCATATACAGGCCCATGTCCTACCTGGCCTCAGCATGTCCCATGTTCCTGATGCCTGGGACTGGGGCTTCCCAGGTGCCCGAGCTGTCCTACTCCTGTCTGAAGTGGTGGGATGGGTCCTGGCTCCAGTCGCCACCTGGATGTACCCATGGAGAGACCCCAAAAAAGTTCTTGCTACTGAAGAGCCTCCAGCCCACGCTATGCCCTGACCCCCTCTATGTCATCAAACTATGACTAAAAGCTCCTTAAAACAGAAGCAAGATTAGCTGACTTTTTCTTTCTCCTTACTTATTTCTCACAGGAGACAGAGCTGGCCAGGTGAACCCTTTTATTGGTTTTCCACGGCAAAGGTTTGGTAGCAGAAGGCTGCAGGGATGACCTCTGTAAGCAGAGCCCGGCGGCTGCCCCATGTCAGATCAGAGCCAGCTCCAGCCAGCTCCAGAATGGACCCACCCGCTTTCCAGAGCCGAACCATGAGCAATGCTGGTTGTGTCTCTGGAAGACAAGATATTAAGAAAGGCGGGGGAAAAGAAACTGCTGTGCAACTGCAGCTGGAAGAGTGAGGAGTGAGAACATGTGAGAGAGACAGCCCTGCAGCCCCCAAGGTCAGTGCAGCAGGAGGGCTGGAGGTGCTCCAGGCATGCAGCAGCAGTTCCCCTGCAGCCTGTGGAGAGGCCCCTGGTGGAGCAGGCTGTCCCCCTGCAGCCCATGGGTCCCACATGGAGCAGATCTCCACGCTGCAGCCCGTGGAGGAGCCCCCAGTGGAGCAGGTGGATGTGGCCTGGAGGAGGCTGCGGCCCATGGAGAGCCCCCACAGGAGCAGGCCCCAGGCTGGAGCTGCAGCCCATGGAGAGGAGCCCACGCAGGAGCAGGGGGTCTGAGGGGAGCTGCCGCCCATGGGGGACCCGTGCTGGAGCAGTTTGCTCCCGATGGATGGACCCCATGGTATGGAGCCATGTGGGAGCAGTTCTTGAAGAGCTGCTGCCTGTGGGCAGACCCCGCAGGCTCAGTACAGGAAGGACGGCATCCCATGGGAGAGACCACACAGGGAGCAGGGGCAGAGAGTGACCGTGAAGGAGCAGCAGAGACAAAGCATCAGGGACTGACCGCAGCCCCCATTCCTCATTCCCCTGCACTGTTCAGGGGGAGGAGGTAGAGGAGGATGGAGGGGGGGGAGGTGGTTTTAGTTTGCCTTTTGTACCTCTTTGTTCTAGTCTGCTAGTTATAGGCAATAAATTATATTAATCTCCCTATGCTGAGTCTGTTCTGCCTGTGATGATAATTGTTGAGTGATCTCCCTGTCCTTATCTCAGCCCTTGAGCTCTTTACATCCTATTTTCTGTCCTTTTTCCTTTGAGGAGGGGGAGTGAGAGCAGTTGTGGTGAAGCTCAGATGCCCAGCAAGGTAAAACCACCACAAACCTGTTCACCCTCATGCTGTGGTAGGACTGCCAGTCTCAGCATGGCTATGAGAATGACTTTTACTGCTGGTATGTTCATGCAGGGACATACCTGAACATAGCCCTACAATAATCAAAACCAAACTGACAAAAACCAGTACAGATAGTTGGGATTTCAAACAATGCTCATTGCACTGCAGTATCCAAATTGGTACCATTTTGAAACATAAAGGATCTTTCCACATTGTTGAGAGGTGGCATCTTTTACTAAATAAACAACTTCTGATTCATGTTTATCACACTCATGCCTTTTCTACAGAATGACTGCTACTCACTTCTTAGCTACTCCTTTAAAAACACCAGTCCTCTGAGATACGTTGATATTATTAAAAACACTCGAACTGAAGAATGGAGCCAGTCAAGCCTTTGCAGTAAAAGTCAGATCTTTGGAAGATAGCAATTAAGATATCGTTTGCCTCCTAGCAAATCTTTGGATTTATTCCAATTTAGCACTTAGGCAATCTTGGTTTCATACCTCTTTGGCCAATTCATACCTCTTTTGGCCTATTCTTTCCCAGAAGAGCAGCCCTGCCCACAGTGGTATTACTTCAGTGCTTGTTTTCTATACACAGACTTTGTATGGCTTTAGCTACATCCCGTCACTGTCATACAGTATGACATCAGCTGTCATCAGGTGTGGATGCAGCTATTTTGGTTGAGCAGCTCTTTATAGCATGAAATTATTCCCTGTGGAAGAGAAATGAGATGTGCAATCATTCTTTTAAAAAGCATAAGTGTTTGTGCATTAAAGGATATAAAGGTATAATTTTTTAACTTCTTTTTATTATTATTTTTATTTTTTAATCACAGAAATCAACCAAGACTGTGTAATGACAGGTTATTTTTCCTTGTAGTTGTCAACTGTACTTGGATAAGGAAGGTTGTTTTTTTTTATGCTGCTATTTAGAGGGACCAAAACCACTTTTGTCCATAGGGTAGTGTTGACAATGTATTTCACTGTTTTGTAGTATTTATTCTGTCAATGGAAGTGCAATGGTGGAGAAGGGAGAAAGGAAGTGAGTTTGAACATGTTTAGTGACAAGGAAAAAAAGAAAAAAAAAGACAGTATCACTGTGCTTTTTCCTATCCACATCATTTTTGAATTACAGTATTGACAGAGTGTATATTTGAGAAGATAATAATAGGACTCATTGTAAAGCATAAAAACTTTTAAAGATATAGAGATAGCATAATTAAGATCTGTTCACCTTGCATCATTCTGCAACAACAACAAAACACTGTGACTTTCAAAGGCAACAAAAGCAAGGAACAGAGTAAGGAATAACCTTTGCTCACAAAACAAGTAGATCCTGTCAAATTCTGTGACAGGTGGTATTGCAGAGATTATCTGGATTTTAAAGCAAAAGAAGCTACTTGGTAACAAAAACATCTATTGTTTAGAATATATATATATATATATTTCTCACAATTAAATTTGGAAATATTTTCCTTAAACTTTTAGGTTTATGGTGTTGGCGAGCCCATGTGCCTGGAGGAATTATTTGTTGAGTGTGTCAGTTTTCTTATAGTCTGAGACGTCTACTAACTTTAGCAAATACTATACTTAGTGAAAGTCTCCCAAGGCAAATGGGTCAATAAGAAAACAAAGTAGATAGGAACAGAGTGATGGGCAGTAGAATTAAAAGGTAAAAGAGAGAAGGCAGGGAAAGAAAAGCAGTAATTTCCTATAAGGGTATCACAGCTGTTGTATAGTATCAATGTTGTACACAGCTTTAAGAAGTGAAATCATAAGCATGAATACACTTGTGTATTTCACTCTTCTAATAACACTGCTGAAGACTGTATCGCTGCTGAAGACTGCCAGGAAGACATAGATGGTAGATGTGGTCAATAATGTCTTAACATTTACTCCAGCTGTTCAAGACTTTTCAGCATTAATTGGGGAATTTTTTTTTTCTTTTTTTTTTTTTTTAATGAGAAAGAGAAAACAATTATTCTATCAATTATTTTTTAACACAATTGTTATCACAAAGTAAGAGTATTACTGTTAAACCTTATCTCCAAACTTCTTTGTTCTCTTCTTCGATAATGGGCTGCTAGCTTGTTTGTGTGGACAATATTCTGCAGTGTGCCTTCTATTGTTGGGTATTGTGAAGGCTAAGAGGGATTTAATTCAATACAGTATATTTTGCTGGGATCTTCATAGATATGAAGAATCAGTCTTGTGTGGTCTGTATATTATATGGAAAAAGAATGAGAGGCCTTAAAACAGGTGGTTGACAGATGCATGGACAAGGATGATCGTGAACAGACACTTACTGCAGCTCCTTTAGCATAAGGAATTACATTATCCACTGCTGGTCAAGGTTGGCAGAATATTATTTTCTTTAGCTGTTCAAGGGGAATGAACAGATGTGAAGTAGCTCTGTACAGCTTCTTCCAGCTTGAAATGGCAAATCCTTCCCTTGTAGTTTGGGGTGAAGTCCTGTTCTGAATTTAGGTAATACACTTTCCTTAGAAAAATAAATAATAAATAAAATAAAATAAAATAAAATAAAACAAAACAAAATAAAATAAAATAAAATAAAATAAAATAAAATAAATACAATACAATACAATTCTGTCAGTGTATAAAAGTATTTCAACTGATAGTAATATTAATAGTAGTAATAAACTATAAAAATGTGTATTTACATACATATTAATTCCCAAATAGCTAACCTATTGGTATTCACTCACTTTTGATGGTCTCATCTCTTGTTTACATATATGTGTTCACTGGTATTGAAAAATGCATTTACATGCATTTACATGCATTTACATGCATTTTTCAATAACCAGTGAACATCCTAAATTTGGAGCACCAGAACTCTATGAAAAGTGAAAGAAAAAAAAAAGTTTGATAATTTTGATATCTTTTCTCTTCTCTCTGCTTGCTCTTCTTTCCTCCCCTTCAGTCTACAGTACTGTTGCATTTAATCCACTGAATACGAGTCACATAACTTGCTTTCTAATGCAAAGGCTACATCTTAAATATTTATGAAGCTTAGTATCATGTTGTGTTTTTTTTTCAGCCCAGTATCCCAAAGACAGATGCATTTCCTTTCAGTTAGTCCTTGCTGCATTTGGGGAACAGGGCTTTTGAGTGAGAAGGAGATTACTCCCCTGTGTGGCAACTCTTGGGTATCCCACACTCTAAAACCTCATGCTCAGATGAGTTCCATTAGACAGCCTTCTCTCCAGCTGTAAATTGCTGCTGCATATTTTCTTCTCTCTTTAGACACGATAATACAAAGCACTTGAATTGTCTGAATCTGACAGTGTTCTCTTCATGAGATAATCTTTCTTTATAAATTCACATAATTTACTTTTTTTTCTATTCATTTTTAAATTTAGTCTTTTATATTTTTTTTTCCTTCCTTCCTTCCTTCCTTCCTTCCTTCCTTCCTTCCTTCCTTCCTTCCTTCCTTCCTTCCTTCCTTCCTTCCTCCCTTCCTCCCTTCCTCCCTTCCTCCCTCCCTTCCTTCCCCCCTCCCTTCCTTCCCTCCTTCCTTCCTTCCTTCCTTCCTTCCTTCCTTCCTTCCTTCCTTCCTTCCTTCCTTCCTTCCTTCCTTCCTTCCTTCCTTCCTTCCTTCCTTCCTTCCTCCCTCCCTCCCTCCCTCCCTCCCTCCCTCCCTACCTCCCTCCCTTCCTCCCTTCCTCCCTTCTTCCTTTTTTTTTTTTTTTTCTCCTGTATTTTTACTGCAGTCTTAATGGTCTTTTAGCCCTCTGTTGCAGTCCCCATGAAAATACCTTCTACCCCTGAGGGAAACAAACAAATCAGAGAATTGATTATCTTATTATTTTGGTGATTTCTCATTGACCTTGAACAAACATTAGGAAATAACAATGTTTTCTCCTTATGCTACCTTTATTTGTACTATATGTGTGTGTTACAGAAAAACGTAGCTGTGGAAAATTATCAAGAGTAATTTTAGGGGTACAGGATTTTCCTTAGAACCTTGAAATAATCCAGAGTGATCTGCACATAGGATGTCAGACTTGCTGGAATTATATCACAGGATCAAGGTATCAAAGATTAAATCAGGTTGGAAGGGCCCTCAGTAGGTTTCTAGTTCAATTGCTTAAAATAAGATCTACTACAAGATCAGACCAGGTTCCTCAGGGCTTGAAAACCTCCCCTTAAGGAGGTTTTCTGCACAACCTCCCTGGGAAACCTGTCCAAGTGATTGACATTAGTTATACTTTCTCTATTCTTTCTCAGAATATGTGAGTTGGAAGGGACACAGAAGAATCATTGAGTCCAATTTCTGGGTCCCCAAAGGATCATCCAAAATATAAAATAAAGTAAAGTAAAGTAAAGTAAAGTAAAATAAAATAAAATAAAATAAAGTAAAGTAAAATAAAATAAAATAAAATAAAATAAAATAAAATAAAATAAAATAAAATAAAATAAAATAAAATAAAATAAAATAAAATAAAATATAAAAAATAAGACCTCAGAAAACATCCAGCTTTAGTTTATAGTACTCCAAAAATGGAAACTCTACCACGGACCTTTGTAAGTTTCAAGGATTAATTAACTTTATTGTTCAGAAATGTTCTGCTGCACTTAAAGTTTAAATTTGTCTCCTTTTAATTGCCAGTTGTGACATCCTTTTACATTTCTGTCTACAGTTTTAAAGCTCTTTGCTATCATATTCTTTTTCTTCATATATATGTACTCTCAAGCTATGACTACTTCTCTCCATTTCTTAAAGCAAAAAGTCTGATTTCTTTATGTCTTTCATGGTAAAATCTGTTTTCAGATCTTTATGTTGACAGCAATTCTTCTTTAAATCTCCTCCAGCTTATCACTGCTCTTGAAGTATAGACACCTGAAATGGATATAATTTTACAGAAACAATCATACACCACTTCCAGTTATACAAATAATAAAGCTATTGTTCCACTCAGTAGTTCCTGTTTAAGCATAGTAACTTGATAAACATCTCTGTTCACATGTTATCCTGGGACCTCACATTCAGTTAGCTATCACTTTCACTTTTAGTTAAAACCAAGTCTTTGACTAGGTCTGGGCATTAATCCTTTTGAAAGAGACCCACAAGACATAAATATTTTTCTTCTCAAGCTCAGAAGAGTTTTTTGACTTCTGAGACCTTAGGTGGGCCTACATTTTGCATCGCTGTAGTGCGTAAAGGAAATGCTGTGGTGCTGTCATCTGACCATAGGATGGGGTTTGTATTTAGGACGTGTGCAAAAGAGAGATTATTTCCGTTTCCCAGAAGTGGGGTTAGCCAGGATCAGTTTAAATGGACGCTAGGTGTCAGTACCGTTCCATGAAATTGCAATCTGGAAAGCATTTTGTGTGGCTGTAAATAAGGCAGACTGCAGAAAGAAGTTCAGAAAAATTAAATCTGAGCTTAACCTCTAAAGATGCCCTTTCTCATTGGTCTGCACATTGCATTCACATGGAATCCCTTCAGGCCTCATAGCTATGCAAGTAATCTTTCTCCACATCTTTCTACTTGAATTATCATTGCTGTATTCTATAGAGTCTTCTATGTTGGTCATCTTTTATTATCCTGCAAATATGCAGCATCAGCATCTCTTGGCTCAAATTGATTTACATTTAGAAGCCTTTCACTAACTACATTTTACATTTGCCAAATGGAAAAATATGAGATTAGGGATTGATTGTTCTGCTGTTTAAATTTTCCTTTCTGTGCAATATGAACCTTTCAGATCGATACAGCTGGACAATAATGTAAGCAGAGGTCAAGTGTCTTTTTGATACACAGTTCTCTAGGTATGCCAGAGAGGGGAATTTAAATCAGAAAAGATGCTTGCAGATCAGTCTTTCCTGAGCGACACAAAGTGCTTGATAACTCCATTCTCCAAAACCCTTATTGATTTCTAAAAGTGAATTCATCAGCCCATGCTTTTTTCGATCTCAGAGGAGATTTAATTTTCTCTAATGTGGCCTCTGTATTCCACACACTGTGTGTGTGTGTGCATGTGCGTGTGTGTGCACTTTCCCCCCTCAACATTTCAAACACTTGACAGCTGGGTGAAGTTTTCCTTCCGCCCAGAGGAGGACTTTTTACATTTCATAATGGATTGCCAGTGCTGCCAGGGCTATTTTCTCTCCAGCTGTGAGAGTGGCTTTTTAAAATGACTCACAAAAGCTGCTAGCCAGCTGCTTCACCTCAGCCTTCACAAGGGCCCTGCATTCTAAACAGTGGTAGTGCTGACTTACTTTAGAAGGGCTCATTTATTTGGACATTGCAGATGTATTCTGCACACAACAGTTGATCCTAAAGAGACCTCCATTCAGGCAGGTGAGTCATGGGCTTACATCACTGCAGGTGTTGACTTCGTGTTAATGTTGTGAAGAGGAAACATCCCATGTGTTAGTCAGTCATCCTTGGACCCCTTCCAGAAAGTACACAAAGCAACGTATGCACGATATGCTAATTTGTAGCTACTGTATGCACTATACATCTTAAGACATCTGTGCAAATTAGTGCTTGCATAGGTATTAAAGCAAAAATGTTTTTCATGATGTCCCAAAATGGAAAAGAAAAAAAAAAAAAAACCAAAAACTAAGCTGGTTGGTATTTGTATGGCAACTAGTCTTAAACCAAATCACAGAATTACAGTGATTAGGAATTGGGAAGACCTTTTGGGAAGACAGTTCACAAGTGTTTCCTGAAGCATCAACTATCTCGTATGGGCTGAGGAAAATAAATTTTCTCATTTATAGTCCGGAATCAGCTAGCACTCACTGATTTGGTGTCGGGCAAGACATGCATTCAGATTTAGAGCTGAGATCAATGAACAGCTTTTTATTTCTGGAAAGCAGAAACACTTCTACTACAAATGTTGATTTTTATTTATTTTATTTTATTTTATTTTATTTTATTTTATTTTATTTTATTTTATTTTATTTTACTTTATTTTATTTATCTTATTTTTATCTTATATTATTTTATTTTAAAGGAAGGGATTGCTTATTCTCTGCTTTCCACCACTTCAAGTATTATCTCATTATTATAAGTCATTGTTCATTAGGCATCCTCTGAAAACCCCAAACCACATTCCCACTTTTCCCTCTTATTGGGAATGTACACACATGCGGTTTGAGATTGCTCAAACTCACGACTTAAACATAAGCAGGAGAGAAAGCCAAAAGTGCCTACAAAGTGAGAGTCAGAAAATTATGTTTTTTTATCCAAGTTTCAGTATCAGTTCAATGACATAGAGTAGCATGGAAAACAAGCCTTCTGCAGCTTTGAGATCACCTACTGTCTCTTAAAAACAACACAACTATGGGAATATTTGTCCAGGCCAGCACAGACAAGTCTGAGCTCCTTTGCTGCAAGCAGTCTGGACAGATGCCAGTTCCAGTCTGGAATCCACATGACAATGCTATCCACCTGGGTAATGAACCTTCCCTTGCACTACTTTGCTGAATAATTTCTCATGGTTTTCTAGCCCTTTAAGTCACATAGGAGGATGTATCAGCTCATACACCGCACTGGTTTAGCATAGGTAAATGTCTTCTAGACTGGAGCTGTCTCTTGCCTGGCGTTTGTGAGACACAATTAGTGTAGGATGAGCCTGTCTGTACCTGTCCACATAGACTCCGGTAGTTTAAAATGATGTTGGAAATTCTTCCACTTAGATCCCTTCTAAATTGTATCTTAGCTTTCCTAAATACCATGCAGGTGTTTAATAAACTCATCCACATTTTTCCCAGGTCTACAAAGTTCTGAAAGCAACTACATATAAGAATGGTCAGGGATTGGAACAGGTTGCCCAGGGAGGTGGTGGCATCACCATCCCTGGGGGTGTTCAAGGAAAGGTTGGACCTGGTGCTTAGGGACATGGTTTAGTGGGTGACATTGATGGTAGAGGGATGGTTGGACCAGATTATCTGGGAGGTCTTTTCCAACCTTAACGATTCTATGATTTATATTCTGAACGTGCATAGGATGTTCAGCTGGGATATAATTCTAGAAACCTACCACCATGAAAATGAAGGTCACTGAGATTGCTTTTTGCTCAGGCTTACACAGGACAAAGTTCATCTATGCAAATGCAAAAGAACCTCAGTACCTTCTCAAAGTCTCTTTAAGTGTTGTGAGGATCACTCAAAATGAGTAGGGTTTCTTATATATAACCAACTACAAGTTTCAGCCACTAGCTTGGGGTCTTTTCACAAGGATGATCAGTCATCAGTGAAACACACATTGCAACACCCAAACTTTAGAAATGGTATTTTTAATTATTTTTGCACAGTAACTCTTGTTTTGACCCAGCAATTAGGATGCAGTTTTGCAGGAGGTCAGGTTAAATGGGCAGAATGATTCCTTGTCATCTGAAATCTAGGACTCCAAGGAGTTTTTCAGCAAAAGAAGAGAAGGTTTTGAAAAGGAACATACAAAATCTTCATTGCTATGTTGTATTGTTTGGGCCACAAATCAGGAAATTTATGTGGTTTGATTTCACAAAGAATGACAGAGTATCTGAATTCAGGGGAAATAATTATATTGAGAGGGAGAAAAATTTTCACAGCTCCTAAGAATCAGTAATCCTTAAAGCTGGCACTTCTGGCTTTCACTATCAGCTATTCTGACAAATAAATCTATTCCTTTCTACTTCTGGTAGTTCACTGTACACTGACTAGTACTGCTATTAACACAGAGAATACAGAATATTTTTCACTTGTAGTGAAGCCTTTATTGCCTCAGAATTCTAGCACATATTAGGTGTTTGTTTGTTTGTATGTTTGTTTTCCCCAGGATCTATTCTTTACTGTGGATTTGTACTGTGTTTCTGTTTCCATTACTCATTCTATGTGGTGAATAAGAACTAGCTCTGAAATTAGTACCCTCATCCTGTCCCCCTAACTACTGTAAACATAACATATGCACTTCTGGCCCAAATTTCAGTATGTGCCATGTTAATTACTCCAAGTATAGTTGGTGGTAAACCTATGTTTATTATTATTTTTCTTTTTCCAACATACATTTGCATATCCTTTTTCATGCCAGGCTTGCTAGGATACCTCAAGAGCTTGCAGCAAGAGCTCAGTGATCTCCCTCTTAAGAAGAGAGGGGTGTTTTCTGTGTGCTTAAGAATAAAGCATCTGGCACAAAGTTCCTGTTAAATTAGGACAGCCTTGCCTTTCCTTTGGTTGTATACTTTCTCTTTTGGTTAGGTCCTCCTCTCTTCAGCAGCTTGTCATTTCCCACTTCACCATGGTCTTCACAGGTATGCTCAGATTCCAGGAATGATCACTGATCTCTAAGAAGCCAGAAGTATTACGCAATAGGGTTTTAGTATGTCCAATAAATGGACCCATGAGGAAACTAGGAGTAAAAAAAAATACTCAGGAGAAGCTGTTTAAATTGCTTTTCTATCTGAATACTTACAGACTGTCTCACTGACACTTTCGGGCAAAACAACACAGATTATAACAATGAATCTATTTTCTCTCAGTTTAAAAGAGCACATGAGCAAAAGTGTCTGCTAGAGCTTTACAACTGAAACCCAAATGTGCATTTTAATCACCTCTCTCCTTCCATGAGGCTGCAGGTCTCCATGCAAATGTGAACATACTGACTGACACAGTGCAGTCCTTCACTCTCACCTAATTCTTGCCACAGGCCTTCTGTTAAAGTAGGCTGCGGGGGGGGGGGGGGGGGGGTAACATGTTGGTGTATGCAAACTGTTTTGGACAAGGAGGATATTTCAACACCCTGGAGTTCTAATAGGAAGCACCTGGCCAAAATAATCTTTCTGTTTCAAAAGAGGGGACTGAAATGAATGAAAGTCTTCCACATCAAGTGATGTCAGGATCATCTCATCTTCAAATAAAGTCTTTTCCAGATGCTTTTGAGCCATCAGGGAAGAAGGTGCCACTGATGATCTTGAGAGAACACAATTTAGCTGAGAAGCAGATAAACTCTGTAGTTAGCCTCTAAAAATATAGGTATACCACTTCTTGCAAGACACTTAAGAATTGCATTTTGCACAGCATTACCTTGAATGTAACTGCAGCTGCACAATAAAAGTATCTTGAAGAGACTTATCACCTATTAGTGTAATATAAAATAACTTTTAAAAATCTTCTCCTCCTAAAGTAGATTATGACAAGCCGTTCCACTAGAAAAGGAGAGTGGGGTATGAGAGAGTGACAGACTTATGAGGAAAAAAACATGATGGTAGGCATTTCATAGCTTTCATAAACCTATTTGTTATGATTACTGTTTATTTATTAAATAACAGTTGTTTATACATAGTTTACAATATATATCACACTCACTCTGATGTTGTTTATGCCTCCCCATACCCCCCCCCCCCCCCCCCCCCCCCCAAAAAAAAAAAAATAGATGAAGGAGTGTATGTTCTTAAGCTTAAGTCAAAGATAGGGGGAAGAGATTGTTGTTTCATACATTTTATTTCTCAATCTTGAACTGATTTTAGAGCTTCGTTCTTGAGTATATGGTTCCTTTTTTTTTTCTTCTTTTTCTTCCTTTTTTTTTTTCAAATGAAAACAAACAGTGGCCTACACTAATGTCTAGAAGATTGTTTTAAGACATCAAACTCCCACTGACATGTAAATGAACAATTTTCATTTGCCTGGTGCAATATATACAAAAGTGATTGATCTACATAAAAGAATGTGATTTCTAAATGTTTTCAATGGCCCCAGCTGTCCAATGCTCCAAACATGTGGAGAATATCAAGGACAAAAACTACAAAGTATGTGGTTTTTTTTGTTTGTTCTTTTTTTTTAAACCAATACAATGATTGAATTGTGTACCACAAGAGACTTCCTACTGGAGTATCAGGAAAAACTCATCTAAAGCCAATAAAATGGAGTGGATCAATGGATATTTCATCATAGGAAACCCAGCTGCAAGATAACAAAATGGACTGCATTTAGCCCTTCATCTCTTAAATGTCTGACACTGAAAGTGGGCAGCTGTGACTTTTTGGTTGTGCTGTTTGTTTATTTTGTGGCAGATGATTGCCTTTGAGACTGTAGTAAATACTAGAGTTTTAATCACTTATTTGAAGGAAGAAGGGGGAGAGTGGTTTTGTTGTTGTTGTTGTTGTTTTTTTCTCTTTTTATTTCTGACGATACTTGGCACATGGTATTTAATGTGACCTAACTATAGAAGAAAAAAAAAAATGCTTTCAGTGTGGTTTGCTGAACACCCACACATTAAATGCATTCTGTAGAATTTACAATAATAACTCATTCTGGTTACAGGAGCAATGATTTCTAAAAACAAGTTTGAAAAAAACTTCAAAATCTTCAAAGCTTGTATACTGCATTCTTAAACCAAAGATTAATCCCTGCATAGTTTTTCCTTTAAAAGATAATGCTTTCCTAGCAAACTTAAGAATATTCTCATGGTGGAAGCTGCAGTGTGTTCCTGAAGTATTGTGTTGGGCATCCACAGGGATCTGCAATGTGTCTGATACTAGTCAACATTTTGGAGCTGTATTTCAACAACTATTTGGAAGCAAATGTAAAAATCATTTTATAAAAAAATTACCTCTTCCAGAAGAAAGCTTGACAGAGGTCTATGATGTCAAGGTAGTAATCCTGTATGGCCTGTATACCTCCTAGGACTGTTCAGACAGTTGCTCTATATAGCCATGTATGAGTCAGGAATGTGAGTACCTCCTTCAGCATCAGTCTTTGCATCCATCCCATACAGCTTTAGGTGCTTGAGTTAGGCACCAAGTACAAAGCTGGTGATTAAAATTACGATTAAAAGAACCTACATCACTGTGCTCTTCACTGAGCAAGTTTACTCTTACAAAATTCCAACCTCTCTCCTGGAAAGTTATGGCTCTAAAAAGCGGGGCATAACTATCCATTAATTCTACTTATACTAAAGTGGAAATTGAGATAAAGGCTGGAAACTAGAGGGATAAGAAGGCATAGCAGAACAGTTGGAATCTAACTGACAATAAAATTAGGCTTTCATTTTTGTCAGTAGAAATGATTAAGCTTGGGAACAAGTTCATGTGGGTAGTGGTAGACTATCCATTTCCCGATGTCCTCCCATCAAGGCTGATGGCTACCTTTCACAAAAAATTTATTTCAGCAAACATAAATAATGCATCAGCTGAGGTCTATGTGTCAGGCTCTAAGAAACAGAGAGGACATTACTGTAAGATATACTGGAGGTCACACTACAGGATCTCATGGCTTCTCTGCCTCTTTAAGTTCATTAGTCTCCAAGGTCCAGTTCAAATATCTATCATTATAGCATCTTTTGATGTAGATATTTATCTGTTGCACATCATCAGGGAAACAAACAAAGAGGAAGAGTTTTTCCAGACATAAGTGCCAAAAGTTAGATAGCATACTTTGGCATCTGAAGGAAAACAACTATTTCAGCCTCCCTATTAAATTAGCCAGCAGCACATTAACAAAAGTACTGGTTTAAAAGTCAATCTAACTTTAAAACTTTTTTTTTTTTAATTTGCATTTTAAAATGAAATTTAAATTTAAAACATTTCCCTTAAATTGATTACTCATATATTAAATTGATGTTAAAATTTCGAGCCCTAACTCAGAATTAGTTGTGCTTTAAGCAAAATTATTTATAAGCTATACAAATAATGCAATGAATCTTATGCTTTCTGATGTAGAAATGTAACATCAGATACAGGACTATGCATCATACTGGCATCAGGTTCATGATCCTGGGAAATCCTGAACAGATACACAAACTCCTCAAATTGTACACAGAAAATCCAAGAGTACATTTTTTGTAATCCTTTCCTACTTCCTTCTCACTTCATTCAATATTCTTTTAAATATGAGGAATATCATAACTGAATCTCTCTTCTTTATTCTCATCTTAGCAGTCCTGTAGTTAAAAATAAAATAAGCATCCTGTATATACTGTCTATACTCACACTCACAAATGAGTGCACTCCATTTGATCTACGTTTATACTAGAAGTATGTATTCAAACCTAGAATATATTCACAAAAAATTCTGGTATCCTTTCTTTAATCCCAAATGTTCTTTTTTTTTTTTTTTTTTTTTTTTTTTTTAAGTCTATAGAAGATTTTTTTGGTCTTGTATTTACTTGCTGAAGTTACATTTCAAATTGCTTGAACAATACATTATATTTGCAAGCATTATTGTAAAACCAGTCAGTTCACAAATTCTCCAAAACTTTTATAAAGGTGAATCTTACAGCATACATTGGTTATGTACAGTTTAAGTGCATAATTGTCTAATTCACCTATATAGGGCTGACACATTTTATTTAGTAAAGTAGATTAACTCCTTATCTGAAGACAGTAACATTTCACATGTAGCTTATGGTAATTGATGTTCTTGCAAGTGAAAGTGCTCCCTAATTATTTTTCTTTTCCTGTCCTAGAGGGAGTGAAACTCAAGTTGTTTAATTTATGAAGTCATTTATGTGTTAGGTTACTGCCAAACTGCATTACATTCAGCTAACTTGTTGCCAGGTTGAGTCCCTTATACTTTTTCACTACTGATAATAGAGCCAAACTCATTGTCAATCCAGACTGCAGTGTCTATTCTGTCAACATGTTGCTGAAACACACCCTGAAGGGAGCATTTTGTAGTCCACAGGAACCTCATGTCAAGCATTAACATTCTGAAATATTGTGTATTTGAAAGTAATGTCTGAAAACATGTTGATGAATACTATAATACACTTCAGAGAGATCTATATTTTCTAGATATGGACTCTCCATAATGCACATATAATTGTCTCCATAATTGTCTCCAATGCTCATGTTGTCTTTTCATTGATGGCTCTCTTTTGATTTTAAGTATATGAAGAACACTAATCATTTCACTTTCAAATATTAATTTCATGGGGGGTTGGCGGGTGGGTGAGGGGTTGGTCATATTTTCAACAGTTAGTTTATTCCAGTCTGCCTTCTTCCATTATTTTTCTGTTTTGCCACACTGATAGTTTTTTGATAGTTTATTACCCAGGTACTCAGATTACTCTCTTCTTTACCATATGCCGGGTCCTGCACCTGGGACGGGGAAACCCTGGCTGCACGTACAGACTGGGCGATGAGACGCTGGAGAGCAGCCTAGAAGAGAGGGATCTGGGGGTCATGGTAGACAGCAAGTTGAATATGAGCCAGCAGTGTGCCCTGGCAGCCAGGAGGGCCAACCGTGTCCTGGGGTGTATCAAGCACGGCATTGCTAGTAGGTCAAGGGAGGTGATTGTCCCGCTCTACTCTGCGCTGGTGAGGCCTCACCTCGAGTACTGTGTGCAGTTCTGGGCACCACAGTATAAAAAGGACATGAAACTGTTGGAGAGTGTCCAGAGGAGGGCTACGAAGATGGTGAAAGGCCTGGAGGGGAAGACGTACGAGGAACGGCTGAGGGCACTGGGCCTGTTCAGCCTGGAGAAGAGGAGGCTGAGGGGAGACCTCATCGCAGTCTACAACTTCCTCGTAAGGGGGTGTTGAGAGGCAGGAGACCTTTTCTCCATTAACACCAGTGACAGGACTCGCGGGAACGGGGTTAAGCTGAGGCAGGGGAAATTTAGGCTTGACATCAGGAGGGGGTTCTTCATGGAGAGAGTGGTTGCACACTGGAACAGGCTCCCCAGGGAAGTGGTCACTGCACCGAGCCTGACTGAATTTAAGAAGAGATTGGACTGTGCACTTAGTCACATGGTCTGAACTTTTGGGTAGACCTGTGCGGTGTCAAGAGTTGGACTTGATGATCCTTAAGGGTCCCTTCCAACTCAGGATATTCTATGATTCTATGATTCTATGATATGTTTATATGTAGGTGTGCATTTTCTCCTCTTCTCCCCATGTATGTATATGTTTAAGAAAAATCTACTTTTTAACTGTTTTTGTTTACCATAGTTTTGATATGGCATATGGCTTCCATTTCCAGGACTTCCACACTGAAATATGCACTCTGAAAACCTAAAACATTCTTTTCTTATTGTCAGCCAAATAAAACGAACAGGAAAAAAAAAAAAAAATTTGAAAGTTAAGAGAAAAAAATCTGTTGTAGATTGCCGGGCACTTGTAATTTCTTCAATTAAATCAGCTTCAGAAATTTAAACTTTGTAGCAGTTATCAGCCTGAAAATCATTGGATTTTTACATTTTCCCCATTTCTTCCTCTTTCTTCATTTCAGGATTTTATTTTGTTACTATTACATGTTTTTGTGTTTTTTTGTTTGTTTGTTTGTTTTCTTTTGCTTATGACCACATCTGGAAAGGGGATTCTGTTATTTGGTCCATATCTTCACAAGTATACTGAAGCAACCTTCACAGTAAAGAGATTATCAGCACCGGGGACAGGCACTGTGGAAAGTATGTAGGACCTGTCTGTTTCCTGTTCAGTTTTAATGGAGGAACAAAATTGTGTGGTTTGGGTCGAGTTTAGCATTGAATACATTCAATAATCATGCATTACTGTGGTAGGAGGGCTGTGCAAAGGAATTTAAATTAGAATACAATGAGGGCTTATTCTGAAGCACACAGGGTCACCTTCTGTTCAAATTTGTTACACAAATGCTTCTCAGCTGCAATATGATTCCCTTTCTATCAATGTTTGTCTGAGAATTTCCAGAGCTGTAACTGTTAATATCCTACCTGTGTTTTAAAATTATTTGTTGTTGTTGTTGTTGTTGTTGTTTTGTTTTTTTGTGTTTTTTTGCCTGTGCTGATAGTCCTACTCATGAGAGAGGGAAAATAGTCTGGGATTACCAACCCTCACCTGACCTCAGTGAGAAAGTGTCCACTGGTACTCTTGAAGATAGTGAAGCTTTATCTTTACCATGACATTCCCACAAGAGGCTGAGTCATATCCAGGATAAGGATCTCCTCTGCAGTTAGGAGTTTTAAAACAGACATCATTACTTAGTAAAACAAAGATATTTAACTTGCAATGAATGCATTCACATACCTTGGGATCTTCTGAAAAACATGTTTTTGATCTGTTGTGCTGTAGATTTTTAAAGGTAGAAATCAGATATGGAAGCTAGAAAAAGCAATTACATCATCTTTGTTAACCTTCTGCACAGCTTAGAAGGTGGTTATCTCATGTCATTATAGACAAAGCCTTGTATATGGCAAAGGCATATCAGATGCACTTTTCCTGCCTTTTCTCTTTGCAATTTTAAAACATCTACATTACTGCATCAAACATCATTCATCTCTGAGACTGGATATAGCTCTGTCCATAACCTCAGCTAAAGGATAACAAAAGATGAAGTCCATAACATTTCTCATGTTTACTATTTCCAAGGATTAATCACTTTCACTATCATAAATTAATGTTTTTTTCCCAGTCTGAATTCATCTGTCTTTAAATTCAGCCTTTGGTTTCTCTCATGTCCTTTCAGCTATATTAAGAAGATTGAAATATTCAATATTTTCTCCACATGAGAGCATTTAGACTATCCTACAATCAAATCAACACTTGGTGCATTTGATGAGCTACACAGATCAAGGTCCTTAAGTCTCCCACTGTAAACTATTTGTTCCAGTCCTCTCATTATTCTGTGGCTTCTCTCTTCACCTTTTCCAGTTTTACAAGAGAATTTTAAAAATGTTTTCAATTTTTAGTTGAACGATATCAGAAGGATAGAAAAATATCTGTTAACTTTAGCTTTGTCCAAAATATGTATCTGTAAAAATATATACCCTGACATCACAATTCATCAAATTTCATCAAACTGCTGACTTTTAATTACTTCTCACACATTTATCAAAGCTGCATACAGATCTTTAAATTCACCAATGGCAGACTTGTACCTGTCTCTATTTAGGGCTGTAAGAGGATGTCTTGAAAGAGAGAAATAGCCACAGCGCCAGTTGGCCTAAGTACAAGTTACTTGTCATGCTGTTGAATCTAGATGCTACAGTAACCCCAAAAACTAAGCTACACACCCATAACTGCCAATATCAACTCAACATAATGCCCATGAGTAGGGATTCTTGCTTCATTATTATGGTGGGTTGACCCTGTAAGTGGTTAGGATTTTCACACCTACGTCTGTACAATAATGGGAAAAGAGAGATACTATTTACTTTATTTCCATTTCAGATTCTGCATAGGCATCACTCTTACTCTGCAAATTGACAAAGAGAAGGTAGCAAGTGAATCAGGGAACAAGTGTACTACCTGGAAAATACAACTGGAGGATGTTTACAGGGTATACCTCATCAGTAGTCATATAATTTAGCTCACTGGTTCGGTTCCGTGTCTTGGCCCTATCTGCAGGACCTATATTTTAGTTGATATGTACATTTTATTTTTAATAAAATAAGCAAGTTTCATCTGAAAAAGTTTCCTCTTGCCGTCCAGATATGACTCTCTATGGGTTATATGGGAAAAACACACAAGAAGCATGCCATCCCTTATCTGCCAAGTTCATCCCTTATCTGTCAGTACTATCCCATCACCACCACCCCTCACACACTTACATGCTATCAATATCCTTGCCCTCATGATACAAAAATTCCACTCTGGTGTACTCCAGAGGCTTTGAAAGGAGAAAAAAAATATTACAGCAGCAGATATGTTTTCCAGCCATATCTCTCATTGTTCTGGGGACATTCATATATAGTATTAAACACCAGGAAAAGAGACAATCCACTCCAAACCTAGAACATTGTAAGAGCACGTACTCTACACCTTCTGTCCTGAGATATGAGGATTGTTCCAGGCTGTGGATAGTTTTGTAGCTATAAACATAGCCATAATACATGACTAAATGAACTGTATTCTAATGGACATTTTAAATTGTTATATTAATGATAGATCAATTTTCCGCCCTTGGAAATTTTCAAGACATGACTGGTAAGGCCATGGATGACCTGATCTAGTTGGCAGTAGTCCTACTTCAGGTTAGACAAGATGCTTTCCAGACACTCCTTCTAGTGAAAAATTTTATAAATTTAAGATTCTTTTTTGATACCATAGCTGGACCTTTTGCAGAATTTCTTCCTGAGCTGGACTTTAATTTCTTTAAATAAATAAATAAATAAATAAATAAACCATCTGTCTTGATTTAAACACATCAGGAACAGTGATTTCTCTCCTGAATGAGAAAATTACTTCAAAGTTTAATTAACCTCATAGATCAAAATATGATTGCTAATTTTTGTTCAAAATTAGGGGAAGTGTAGAGAGGTTATAGCAGTCTCCAAGACCACTTTGAGCTAATAAAAGAGAATGCATATTAATGGTGTTTAGTTTGAACAATGTTAATAAACTTCCTTCTGAGAAGGAATGTTTTTGGTTTATGTTCTGCAGTCATTTTTCAAGTCAGCTACACGCTTATTCTTTCAAAATAGAGAACAATGGCAGCTGCCATTTTTCTCAAGAAAATGTAAAGTGCTTGTTACCTCCAAAAAATTAAACCAATCACATAAATCTCACAGTAATTGTGAAAGGCTGAGAAGATCAAATCCAAAATAGAAGAGATTGAAGAGATTCAGAAGTTCCCCATGTTTTTAAAGGCATGATTGAAAATAAAGTGACTAGATAAAACCAATCAAAATAGAATTACAATGTTGAGCTAGTCAATATTATTTTTAACATTGCATCTGCATTCATTTTATTATTTCAACTAAGTCTCAAGCTCAAAACAATATAAAAAATTTCCTTCTTCCCTTCAAAACCTCTGGCTTTAGTCATAAAATTTTCTCAATGAAATAGGTGCTGTGGTGTTCCTGTGACAATTGCAGTCATACATTCAAAAGAATATAAATGAGTAAGGAAATTGGAAGATCTCAACATAGGATCAGCTCTCTCTCTTTTCAGACATATGAGGACATAAACATGTGTCATGACCTCCAGCCAACTTTTCCTGAATTGATAAATTATCCATTTAAATACGTACTTGAGACACATTTGAATTTTTATTCATTTTCTCCTGACTTCTAAAGCAGTGCAGAGAAGGAGGAAGAAAAAAAAAATGTTGTAAAAGCACCAACCTGATAGAATGTCACTAGGGAAAAATATAACGTGGAACAGAGACAATAATAGCCTGCCTGTCCTTCAGCAATGGGCAACAATAAAAGTTGAGAATCCTAAGTGAGAATAACCAGTTAAGCCTAATCACCTTGACAAATAATGAGATTGAAAGGGGGTGGGAGACAGAAAGAGAGGAATTAAAGTTTCTGCTTATTGAAACGCTTCTTTTAACAACAGTATTTATTTCACCTAGGCTGAGTAAAGGCTGTGACTTAACATAGGCTGCCTCAGGAAAAGCATCAATTTGTAATGAATGCGTTTTTTCCCCTGCTCATGTTTTTAAGCGGATCTGCATAAAACTATGAAAACCCAGAAAACAATCCTCTACAAATTGAATTTCTTTAAAAGAAATAAAACATAAGTGAAAAAATAAATGAAACAGCACCATTATTTGGATTACATTTATCTTTAATCCACTTTGTCCTCTATATGAAATACAGTATGAAGACATCTGCCAATATTTTAAAGGCTTCTGCTTGTGTCTGAATTATGTTTTTAAATTAGACCCTAAAGCTGCATTCTAATGCATTACTTTCATTTACTGGAGTATGCATATACTATCATACTACTCCCATGACATTCTTTATTTAATCAGTCTGAGAGCAGTACAGACCCATATCTATTCCCACATAAATCTCTGCCAAATACTGCTGACTTTTAGATTTAACCTCACTGGCAATGAATGACCTCCTTGGGAAAAAAATGGACAAATATTTTAGGGGAAGAAGCAATCTTTTTGGATAATCAGTGGAAGTTATGCAAATCTGACTGGTTCAGAATGGAAGTGGTGTCCTTGTGGTGAATAGGAACTGCTGCAGTAAACAACTTTAGCCTTTCCTATTAAAGGTTAGGGGGATTGATTGATATGTTTGACAAAGAAATGTAAGGTCAGGAGCAATAAAGCCAATCTGTTCTTTATACAAAAAGTACATGAAAAGCAGTACATATACTGGGTATTCTCTAGTTGGTTTTGGTGCACCTGCTATTTCAGAATAATAAATGGAGCTGAATCTGTTTGCAGCCTGTGCAGGTAGGATACATTGCTGTTAACTTACTCTATTCTCTGATCATCAGTTTGTCTCAGTTTGTCTCTAAAAAAAAAAGATAATGATCTTCCCATTGACCTAATTTTAGTTTAGAACACCATCTTTGTTGTTACTCAGTATTTAAGCTGCAATTAAATCCACAACTGTCAAACTCATTTAAGTAGAACTTCTTGGAAGAAATGTAACATTAAGCTTCAGGTAGGAGTATCAGAATTGCCCAGATAATGTTAGCTCTTTATAGTTATATATAGTTATATAGGACAAGGCTTTAAACTAAAAGAGTGTAGGTTTAGATTACATATAAGAAAGAAATTCTTCAATGTGAGGCTAGTGAGCCACTGGAACAGGTTGCCCAGAGAAAGTGTTGATGCCCCATCCCTGGAAATGTTCAAAACCAGGCTGGATGGGGCTTTGGACAATCTGATTTAGTAGAAGTTGTCCCTGCCCATAGCAGGGGGTTTGGAACTAGGTGATCTTTAAGGTCCCATCCAGCACAAACCATGTTATGATTCTATGAATCTGTTCTATCTCCTCTCTATCACTATCTCCTGAGCATAGCTTCCTCCCAAATGTTCTTTTTTTACTTGACCATATCTCATTTAAATTAAACTAATATGACCGACTCCTTTCTTTCACACAAAATATTCTATCCAATTAAAAATTACTCCTCAATTCTTGAATCCTGGGAACACTCAGCATTTATACTGTGGAAGAGAGGTCTTTCCAAGGTACCTCCAATATCATCAATGGAATGTGAAACAGTACTTTTTCAGCATGGGTTTTGGGAATCCGCATACATGCCCAGGACCATAGAAAAGCTTATACAGCTCAAGTCTTTCAATTCCAACTTCTGTTTTTCTCCTGCATTGAAGTCATATTGTTACAACTGCATATCAGTATGCTCATCTGACCTTCCCAATTTTACAGTGAATATACAGTAACTGTGACTGAGGACTAAGCTATATGACTTACCTTAATGAACCCCAGCTCAGACTGGTATGCCCTCTTAAAGAATTTAGCAGATTAATCTATACAGTGACCAATTTCAGCTGGGACCTCTTAGCTGACACCAGGGTCTGCTTATGTGTTAAATGCTTCTCTTCGAACACTATTTTCTAAAAGGGCCCTGATGATAGGGGAGGTGAGCTGTATGGAAAGGAGTTTCTCACACAACTAACAAAGTTTTCAGCTAAAAGACAGCTGGTAGTATATTTTACATCTGGCTGTATAGTCTCAAGATCTCTCTTGCAATGGGACTCTGGTGTCAGGTGGGAAGCAACAATTCATTTGCTGGGAGAAGACTAGAATCATGCAATCATAGAATCATAGAATGTTTGAGGTTGGGAAGGACTTTAGATCATCTAGTTACAACCACCCTACCATGGGCAGGGACACCTCTGAGTAGACCAGGTTGCCCAAAGCCCCATCAAGCCTGGCCTTGAACACCTCCAAGGATGGGGCATCCACAGCTTCTCTGCACAGCCTGTGCCAGTGCCCTCACAACCCTCTGAGTTTACAATTTCTTTCAAATAGAAACACCTTTTGTAACCACCCCTCAGTTGCAACTCACTGTTTTACTTGTATTGACCCTCACAGTCCTCTGACAACATCTGTGACCAGAGTCACAACTTAAGGATTCAATGGTTTGGGTGAATGAAGAATTAGTGCACAAATTTGGACACAAGGGAGGGACCACAAAGATTTCTAGCTTACTAGAAATCTTCATAGCTTACAACACCATCATGCAGTTTCAGCAAATTTAAACCTCTCCTTTTCCCCCTCCTGTATTTTCCTTTTCTTTCTTTCACTCTGTGCACACATTCACTCTCATCTCTTTTAATCTTCCATTTCATCTTTTTTCTTGTTCAGAGGGTAAATCTATCCAAAGAACTTAACATAAATGTTTCTCCTCTGGACCAAACCCCTCTCTACAGCTTTACATGTCCCACAATAACAGAATTATCTATTTCAGTATGTTTATCCTCTGCAGCTAGGATTTTTGAGTTTAGATACCATTCTTAGGAGAAAAAAGTTGCAGCATACATATATATATATCCAGGCAATGACTCAGCTGCCAGAAAATTGCAGGCCAATGGGACATTGCTGTAATCTCTGATTCCAACTGGTCCACGTATTTCCCGTGGCCATGCTTAGAGACTCAGAACTGTTAATTAAGTTTGTTGTGAAACGAAGTGTTTAATATCTGTAATTTTGAAGGATCAACAAGCAGTTAAATTGAGTGAAACTGGTTTTGAAGTGATACAGTTTCAGAGAAACAGCAGCATCACGTATCTCCAAAGAACTTACATTTTATCGTTAGACCATGAGTTTGAATCTTCTACTGTTTGGGCTGATGAGGGTTTGTCATTTTTGTTGTTGATTTGTTTCTTAATGAAAGGCTTCACTGAGCATGTTAAAAAACTGCTGTAAAAAAGCTGCAGTGTTCAAGAGGAGAACCATTTATTTTACAGATAGGTTATCAACCACAGCCATATTATTTAAAATGGCTTGTCAGCAACAGGGTTGATTTTGTTTGCTTTTGTACATCTCACTTGCATTTCCATTTTATTATAATGCAAGTACAAAACCATGTTGGGAACACATTTGTCTTCAGTAACAGTTTTTTGATCATTATTGTCATTATTGTTTCTTCTGCCTATTTGGTATAAATTACCAGGTTCACTGACTGAAATCTATATGAAATAGTGATTGCTTTTTTATTTTATTTTTTTTTAACTGTGCATCTGCTACTACAGTGGTATCATGGCCTGAGGGCATCTCTAGATTTGAACTATCCCTGGCCAGCTCACTTATGGCCTCCTCCATGTCCCAGGACCCCATGTCAGCCCCTGAGGACATCACTCCCTGCCCTAGTGAGGCCATAGCAGGGCTGGTCTGCACAGTCCTGCCTTGCCTAGACATGGGTCTCACTGAGGTGGGCCCATATCCCAGCCTGGCTTCAGCCCATCTCCAGTGAGGTGCCAGCTGACCTGCTCCTGGCTGGATCAGCAGAATGGCCTGGATATGTATGCAATAACATATTTCATATAGAAAATATTTCATTGGGATCACTAGGATCCCAAGAAGAAAAAAGAAAAAGTTCTTCCTGCTGCCAGGCCAACACCACAGATACTAATTTTGATTGCTAAACTGGAATCTGTATGGTGGCTACAGCCTGATTGCCCAGTAGCCCTCTCATAAGTGCAGCACCGCATGCAGTAACACTAGGGACGCCTGGTGCAAGCAACCATTGCCACAGCTAAACGTGCAAAATAAGACTTTGGACTCTTCAGCAAATAAATTTATCTTGTACACTACACACTGGACTTACCATGCAGTGCATATAATACCTGTGGGAATAATTTGGTATAATAGGCACCTGGCGACTGTTGGCCTCTGATATATTTTCTTCTCCCTGGGAGGGAGTAAATGCGCTCAGCTGAGAGCTGACTCCCTGGCTCAGGAAGCTGGGAGAGAGGTGCCTTGGTGGCAGAGGCAAGTGCATCAGACAGCTGTTTTCTGTGTTCCCCAGGACTGCAGAAGAATAGAATTCTTGTGATCTGGGGGTTTGTGGATGCCGCTGAGTTAAGTCCTAGATGGTTAGAAGTAAAAAAGCATTTTGAACAGTCTTCTAAAGGAATTTTTTCAATTGAAAAAATGCTAATACAGATGAGAAGTAGAGGTTTTTTGAAAATGAATTTTCACTTAGAAATTATCATTTTTCTGTAACAATTTTTGGACGATGGTATAATTCTCTATTATCTCAGATTGTTAAAAAATCTATTGAAAGCTTGAGACTTCTTAATGGCCTTGTTCCTTAAAAATACTTATGTAGTTGCCTTGAAGGCTGAAAAAATGCTGTCTAAAATAGACTGGAAGGAATACATCATTGCTAGCATGAGAAAGGACTACTCCATGCTGTAGTAAGTGCAATGAATACTTGCTCACTGTTAAGGAAAAATGGTTTGAAGCTGGGATGAATGAGTTGCACATCAAACCTTGCTTCCATACTAAATACTACTTCATCGGCTAGTACCTTCATAAAATAACTTTTGCGAAGGAGGATTCTGAATGTTCAGGAGGACATAACACGAATGGATTACAGGTATCTTTTTTGTTGTTGTTTGGTTTTGCTTTTATTCTTTCTTTCTTTCTTTCTTTCTTTCTTTCTTTCTTTCTTTCTTTCTTTCTTTCTTTCTTAAATGTGATAAAAAAATCTCTAGAAAAATTACAGTCAGCTCTCTGAAGTTACAATTCCTCACATGTGCTTTTCATGGGACAGGTCTAAATTCTGGAATTTAGCATGGTAAAACAGTTTTAGCAGCAAAGTAGCGTTGAAATTGCACAATGTAAAGAGGAGCAGAGGGAAAGCAATAATTCCGTTGTCCCCAGTTACCACAAGAAAGTTAAGAAAAAATACATTTTTGACTTCTGTTCCTTTTTTTTTTTTTCTTTCTGTTGATCTGCAAAAATGAAAGAACTAATAAAAAACAAAACTATATTTTCTTAAACCAGTGATGTACAATGTACTTAAGATTTCTGCTTTATGGACTGTTGTGGTTGATTCATATGAGATAAGGTCAGACAAAGGATGTTCTAACAGTCTCTCTTGAAGAGCAAAGGACAGCCGCAGAAGCTCTGAAAGGAACATAGTGCTGAGTAGTTGCATTACCCTATTGTTTATTAATCTTAAAGTGAAGAGAAAATATTCAAGAATTTTCTATGGCTTTGCTCTGGAAGTCTGCAGAATACAATTTCTTTTCAACAGTCTCTGCCCGGCATTTTGCTGCCAGCCTCGACATGGTCCCATCTAAGTTGCAAACCACAAGAACTGTGATTAACTTGTGATATACTCCTCTGAGACAGTTTTTCCCAAAATAGTAAAGATCATTCCACAGTATCTTTTTTTTTTTTTTTTTTCTAGCAGTCTCTTTGTTCTCCGTTACCACACTGTATAATTTTATGATTGTATACTGGTAAAATAGAAACAACTTTCCCATGATCAGAATATCATTCTATAACGAAGTAGATGTTAATAAATACAATAAAAATAGAACAGTGGTTTATAAGGCCAGAAAGAACTAGTCTCATCATTTAATCTTACCTCCTGTATAACATGTCACATAGCCCCTAATTTGTCACACCAGAGTTCTAATTCTTGCATTGCAGACCCAAGCTCAACAACTGAACAAATAGCTAACTTTTTTGGCTTCCATTTTGAGAAAAAAAGCAAGGAGTATGGAAAATTACTTTGATATCAGCTGTTTTTCTTATTCTGTAAACAGCACATGGGCATGCAATGTCCAGTACAGTATGTACAGAAATATGGAAGTGTTTTCTTGGCAACAACAAGAAAGTAAAGCAAGAGATGTCCAAAGGAACATAAGCGGAAGGCTGGTTGCTGATGGGCAAGATAAGTCTCCCCACCGAACTAGCCTACTTTGTCATTCCAACTGTTCAAAACCTGACATTTTCCAAGATGTAATTAATATTCACTTTGAAGATGCTTTTAATGAGCTATGGATGCTAAGTTAGTCTCTAACAGCTTTCCAGTGGTAAGTAATGATTCATTCAGAGAGTAACAGATTCAGCTTTAGAATGTCCCATCTTACTGCCCAGTTTTGTTATGCTCTTGCCAACAAAACTCAATGTCTGCAGTGGTCGACCCAGCCATGTGGCACTAGTACTGTGTAGTCTCTTGATATTAACCTGGCATCTAGCCTCCTTGTTTCAATATTCTTCATTTCATGTTGCTATTAAGGTAGACTATTATTTCACTATTATACAACAACACTGAAGAACAATTCAGTCCAGCCTTTAATATGCATAGCTAAATGCTCTACTTCATGCATTTTCAAGAGTCAGGAGAAAAAAAAAAAAAAAAAAAGAGGATTTCGTTCCATTTGTATCCCATATGTACAAATGTGTTCAGTTTATGGCCCTGGAGAGAAACTTTCCAGCTTCCAGAAGTGCATACATAGCCTGGAATGTGAAAATCTTGTTGTTTTCTTTGCTTTATATTATCTTTGATAATAAAGATTGTACAGTCACATAGCTGGCATTTTTACTAGTGACTCATAAGGAAGAATAGAATCCAATTTTCTTGTCCTTAACTCTCTTGGCTCTGATGCTGTAGTAAATAGAAAGCACTTATTGTCAGACAAGTATGTAGATATGACTCAGGCATACAGAGGGCTACAGATCACTTCAGTTAAAAAAAAAAAAAAAAAGCTATTCTGTGAACAGAACAAATGAAGCCTAGTTTGCTACAGGCTTCTTCCAGAACTCCTAGCACATTTCTTCTTTCCCTTTCCCCTAAATATCTTCTCCTTGTCTGTTTGTCTGTGTCCATGTCAATTTTGTTTGAAATTGATTAACGGGTTCCTTCACTTGGTAGAAGTGGAGAAGTGATGAGTGCACTGTTTCAGAGAGAGACTGAAAAACAGGTAGAAAATGTCATTTATAACCTTTATTTCCTTAGAAAGGGAAGCTAGAATTCTTCATATTCCCAGGCTAACAGATTCAGCTTTAGAATGTCTCATTTTACTTCCCAGTCTTGCTGTGCTCCAGCCTGCAAAACTCAGTGTCTCCAGTGGCTGACCAAGCCATGTGGCACTAGTACTTCTTATAACATGCTTCATATTCTAGTGTTCTGTGAGGGTCTTGAAGTCCCAGCCAATAGCCCAGTCCAGTTGCATTAAGTTGTGTTACGTGCATGGGGTGAGGGAAGCAAATGTTTCTGCCTTGTTATATCCTTCATATTGTTAAGAAGCACATACAGCTAGAAAACGTATCATGAGTCATGTTTCCCTTGCTATAAGTTCTATAAGTTTTTTGTTTGTTTGTTTGTTTGTGTGGTTTCACCCTAAAAGATAGGCTCCAACGAAGTTACAGCTCTTAGCCTTGAAGCAAGAATCAATGCAGGAGCTCCTAAAGCATGTTTCATGTAGATCAGAAGAGATGATTAAGTGATTCCATTCAGTTTTAAAATCTTTCAGATTAAAAACTTCATATAATCCTGTGAATAGCTTTCCTATTCCAACTAGTTCTTTGTAAAACAGCCACCATTCATTTGTTCTCAAATATGCATTATTAGTTATGAAGGTTGCATTTGTCAATGTAGTTTGCTTTTACCACTTCTAAAAAATACCACCAGTGTTTGCTATCTTCTGTTAGTGCAGAATCATATTAGCAAAGGGCATGACCATATATGATAGTTATTGTGAACTGATAAAAGTACTGTGATATCAGGGACTTGTCAAGGTGTGGTGATAAAAGGCTCTCTATTGTATATACAGGATTTCAGAACTAGCATGTTGAAAATCATTTTGGTCATTTTAAGAACCCTAGTTAAGAGCACTGCATCCCTGCAATCATTGTTAAATGGACCTTTATATAAGACAGTCCTCACATTCCTTAAATGTATAGAAAAAATAAAATAAAATACAATTTTCCTTCTTTAGTGTTTCATCTATTTCAGGTCAGCTGCCATTAATATCTCTGCAAATAAATACACCCATAGTCATACACTGTAGAGAGTATGTCATATCGCACTGCATAGCTAACTTTCCCCTGTCCCGAAAGATTCAAACCTTCATATACACATTGAAAGTTGTAATGATTATCTGACAAAGGTCTCTTATTGCACTGGAAAACTTGATTGTTAGAATGTTTCCATAATACTGCTTCTCCTTCTATTCACATAGGGCTACATCTCATGGACTCAGGTGTCTGATGCAGCCTTTAAACAGAATGAAAAATCCAGGCCCAAAATCTCCAATGCACAGCATACCTCTAGTATTCTGCATCTGTTTTACATTGTTTCCTGTTCCTGGCAGTTCTAAATCTGCACATCCCAAGAAATCTCTTAGTATTTCAGCTCTGCCCCAGCAGTTTCAAGAGAGGAAAAAGCAGTCTCGGACATCCACATTTCCTGTGCATCCACATTCTATGTGTTCTTGAACTTACTTGATATGTAGGGACAGGATTGAGAGGTTTAATTCAAACTGCAACTGAGGACACTTTCTTTCAAGAAACTTTATGATTGAAATAATGGATTCTGCATCCAGAAGAGTACCAGCATTAAGCACTAAACTTTTTTATTGTTTTCATATGGAACTCATTCCTTTTCTGCACTACCTTCCCACCCTAAGTTCTAGAAGAAAAGATTGCAATTAGTTTTTGCTACTATTAGGCCTAGAGTTAGTTAAAGGGATACAAGACTTCAGATCAACACTGCACTTTAGTCACCTCTAATTTCCACAGTGGCAATAATGTCTATAATGGCAAGCACGTTGTTGTTAGTGTCAGTTTTTTACTTCGGCACCTTCGTGTAAATTCTGCAATTTCTGTGACAGCATGCAATTCCTCCAAATGTGAAATATTCAGAAATAAGTAATTTCAGGCTCAGAAACCTAAAAACATCAATAAGAATATCTCTGGAAATATTAATATCTAGACAAGAACAGTTGATCCTCATTGTCCTAGACTGCAGTATCTGTTGACACATCTTACAACACACTTCCTGCCTTGTGATTCCATCCCAGGAATTTCTCTCATAATAAAAACAACTTCCAAATATCTCAGTCCACTAAGCAAAGCATTAATTGTACTTCTGACATTGCCTTATATTTCATTTTCTCCATGTATATTGGGTAATCTGTAGGAAATGTAGCCTGATGACTCTCTGCCATTTTTGATTTTAAATTCCACAGTATTGTGTTGACCCTGATTTTTCTGGTAAGGAAATAACATCTGTGTTCTCTCTCTGTGCCCATTCTGTCCAACTCACACCATCCTCTGGCTGAGAATGAGGTCTAGACAAGAGACTTGCCTGGAAACAAGCTATTAACATAAGATGTGTTTTACTAATGTACCGTAATTTAAACAGTAGAAGATCACATGCGTGCTAGATAATTAATTTGGGGATTTAACAGATCAAAGGTCAAAATCACAACAAAATTAGCTGGTTTCTTTATATCACCACTTATAAGGCAGAAGGTGGGGGATATGTATTGTGAGCACTCTCTAGTTAAACTGTTGTGCTGGCACAAAACATTACTGTATTAGGCTGTAGCCTGTAATCAATCCCAGCTGGAAGCTCATATCAACATTACTGTTCTTCTTGCCAGTTCCCTGTTAATCCTTTAAAAGGGTAGGTAAAAACAGGACTAGTGTCTTATATTACATAGGTTGATTTATGGAACCCAGCTATTCAAACATTTTATTCTACACAGTTTACAGGCCAAATAATTTTATTTCTGAAATGTTTAATTGGTTAATTTAGACCATACAAAATAAATGACAAAGGGCTCCAGCGGAAATTCCATCCCATAGTCTCATTTTGGGGTATTTTGTTCCCATTTGTAGTTTGGGGCCTCCCTCTATTCACTGCAGCAGTGCTTTGTTGAGCTGAGGAGTGAGCTTTTATATACATATGGATTTTTTAGACATACTGTCATTGAGCCAGGTATTTCAAAATGTATGTTTTTCCAGAAACCCCAATCTATTGGATAGCATGTGTATTCATGCTGCTTCTTTCTTTTTTGAGTGCTGATGCAGGATGGGTAGATGGCTCAAATGCTGTAGCTTAGCTGCCTTGAGAATGGCAGTAACAGCCTGATGTATTTCCCATTTTGCAAGCCAGTTGGAATGTCATCATAATGAAGCCAAAAAAAACTATAAGAGGCTGTCCCTTGGATGCAAACAGATTAATTGAAACTGGGGGAAAGATTCAATTCAAAAAAGTTGTGGGGTGTTTTTTTTTTTTTATTTTTATTTTATTTTATTTTGTTTTTAGCTTGACATCCCCTCTTTCTATTGCCTCCTATCCTATAACCTTCAAAGTAGTCTGAGTCATTAGAATCCATTTGATTCATCAAGGAGACTAATTAAGTTAGTAGCCTCTCTGATTAAAAAGCTCTATTCTTCTGAGACCTATTGATGATGTCCAGCCCTTCTTAACAGAAGAAGCTAGAACCATAATGATACCACATATTTTTTTCCTCTCTGATTGAATTCCCAAAACTTGATATTGCTACACCTGAATGCACAGCTGTGGTTCTAGCTGGCAGAAAATGAAGCTGTCTAGACTCAGAGGAGCTGGGTGAGCACATCCCTATATCACTTGCTTCTGCCGACTTTTGTTCCCACACATTGATCCACAGCTTCAATACCATATATAGCCAGGAGACAGTCTTATGGACTAAATAACAGTCTATTCAGTCTGTGGCTTCTTCCTAGATACGCCAGAACAGTGTACAGTAGTGCTAAAAGACAGGGCTGATCTTACTAAATGAACTCTTCAGAAAAAAATAATATTGCCTCAAATGGAGGCTAAACAAGAAAAAAATCTACAAAAATCACTGAAGATTATAAACATAAGAAATACTTCTAGTCTTAAGGTGGTTGCTTTGGAAAAACACTACAACAGACGGGGTGCAGTTTCAAGATGTTAGTTGTGCAACGAGGGAAATTACAGTTTGTGCCAAACTGTCTTTATGCACTGTTGAGGGCAATGTTTCTTTTATGTCTACTACTTATTTTCAGTGAACAGTGAGCTGTGGTTCAAACTGTTTCTATGTTCTTTTATTTTGAATCTTTTTCCTAGCAGAGATAAAACATTAAAACAGAACGATGTTTAAGGTAAAGTCTGAATTCCGTAATGTAGATTTCAGTCCTATAGCCACCAGAAGAAACTGTCCCTTTATAGTCACAATAGATAGTCAAAGCCTTGTGGAAAGGACTGAGAGTTTTTTTATGATTCACATCCATAGTGGATATCCTAGTGAAAAAGTACTTAATGATATTAGGGTCAAATATGATACATTATTTTGTAACAATCATCACAAATGTGATACCTATTATATAGGCTGGATATTAAGAGAATGTACTGAGTTGTACGTCATTGGAACAGGCTGCCCAGGGAAGTGGTTGAGTCACCATCCCTAGAGGTCTTCAAGAAATGTGTAGATTTAGAACTGAATAGCATGGGTTAGTGGTGGACTTTAGTACTAGGTTAAAGGTTCAACTCAATGACTCGATGATCTTAGAGGTGTTTTCCAACCTGAATGATTCTATGAATCTTTGATTATCTATTTCACTGATTGGTTTATTTAATCTGTGTATTGTTGGAAACCACATCCTATTAGAAACTAGTGCTATTTTGGAAAAGAGCTTTCCTGACATAGACAATTAGAATAAAAAAAATAATAATGATACTTTAAACCCATAGTCAGTGCTACCTTGATTTGCAGCTCCTGAACTTTTACATATCTCCTTGAAATTTGAATCCTTACTTTGACCTTCATCTTGTAAATAGTTTGCTCTTGTAAATTTGTACCAATAGGTCTTGGGAGGTTGAAAATTTTCTTCCATTTATAGAAAAATTCTGTTGTGGGTGTTTCTTTAACTGGATTTAAATCATCATGTCTAGCATGACATTTCCTTTTCTTCTTCTCCATCACTTGCCATAAGGAAACCTTTGGTTTAGTTGTTAATATCTCAATTATTTTTTTACCTTTATCAAACAGCACCTCAGAGTTCTGAGCCACTTTTTGTGGGTTAAAAAAACACTTATTACTGAAATTTCAGATATATGAACACCAAAACCAAAATCATAGGAATAAGATATATTCCCCTTGGTGTAGAAGCAAAATGGAATGAAATGAAATGAAATGAAATGAAATGAAATGAAATGAAATGAAATGAAATAAAATAAAATATAAAATAAAATAAAATAAAAAATAAAATAATAAAATAAAATAAAATAAAATAAAATAAAATAAAATAAAATAAAATAAAATAAATAAAATAAAATAAAATAAAATATAAAATAAAATGAAATAAAATAAAATAATAAAATAAAATAATAAATAGAAAGAATATTACTTTTAACAGTTCATAATATACATTAATGGATGTGAAATTTACAGTGACCATGATTGCCATTTATTTTGTATTCACATGAGGCTCCCATATTTAAGTCAGAATTTCTTGGATAGAGATAGGTACACATACATAAAACATCGTTTCTGATGTGTTTGGGGTTTATCCAACATATTGGGCATTGCTTTATAGGGAGTCTGTATTTGTATGGTGCATCCAAATACATTCCATATGCATCAGTCAGGTCAGCTATACAGAGGTGTGCAACAATTCCAATACACCTAGAATATGAAATTTTATTACACAGGCACTGTGTATCTGAATAGCAAACAAAGCATAATCATCTTCTGGTCTTAGATGTCTTCCAGTCCCTGCATGTCCAGTAGAGCTGCACTGAACACATGTTGTGATTCACTGCCCAAGGATTTATAGTCACTGCACTGTCTGGGCTTTTGCATTATGCCAGGAATTCCCTAGTAAAATAGCCAAAATTCTCTTTTCTGCCTGGATAAAAAAGAAAAAAAAAGAAAAAAAAAAAAAAAAGTGGGAAAAGAGATGTTTAGAGAAATGCCATAAGTGTTGTAACACTATATTCTAATATACAAGTAGTCATTGTCGTGAGAAAAAGCATGGAATTTCCTAAAGCCTTCACTTAAGTGATTAGGACTGGTTTAAATCATCAGTTCTCTCTGTAACTAATAGAATAAAGGAGCTCTGCCAGGTTTCTAGATAGAATCTGAATGCTGTGCTTAGATGATTAATATTTTATTTTTATGTATGTTCTTTTTGGTAATACTACTTGTTATTAAAAGCTTATATTATTTAATGACTAGCAAGATAATTTATTTTGGGACAAGGTACTGTGTGGTATTTCCTAACCACATCCCCTGTCCTGAAGCAAGTAATGTTTGTGAGGATCACTTTAACAAACAGTCACTTTTGTGAAGAGAGAGGGATGTAGTGCCTTTTTTAAAGACTTGCCTCTAAAGAACCAGAAATCTGAGATGACCAAAAGGTAAAAACTGGTGTGCATGACACCAATCAAATATTGTTTTAGGTGTCTTCATGTACAATAGATTCAATGAATCTGAATTACTGAAAGTAATACAGAGAAAATCAAATATTTATAGAGATAGTTTCTGGACTGTTTTCTCTATAGGAGGGCTGATACGTTAATAATGCTGATATGTTACAACATCCTTATTCTTTTTTTAGGTCAGCAGGAATCTTACAGTATAAAGTCTGAAAATATAAAATATAAGGACCTTATACAATAAAAGAAATTACTCAGCATAAGGAACCAGCCACTTCCAAGGTATATTTCTCATTTGTTATCAGTGTACAGTGACCTTACTACTCTAAGTCCCCAGTCTTTATCATTTGAGATTCTGGGAAAGATCTTAGATAAATAAGGCTGTGACCTTGCAAAGACAAACTGGCTTGTAGCCTATTAAGAAATCCAAGACTATTACTAGACTATTTTAGACTATTTTAATCTAAGAGTCAAAAATGTTAACATGATTCTATCAGTGCACAGTTGTAGTAGTCAATGTCTCCAAGAGGCATTTTCAAAACAACTTTGTAAAATAGTTTCTTGATTTTTGCAAGGCTAACACTACCCTATTTGTACTGGACACTTTTGCCTCAGGTTATCAGATTTTGTTCGTTAAATATGTTCAACTCAATGCTTTTATACACATTTTAAATTAGATAAATGGTGATTTGTTAACACTTGTTTAGGAAATACAAGCTTCATGGGCCCTGTAACTTTTTCTTCCTTTATGCCTGACTGGAGATTGTAGCAAATCTTTCTCTTGAACTCTGATATAAACTGATATAAACATAAAGAACTGAAATTTCACCTTCCAAAACACCTTCATTTTTATTTTGTGAGTGCTGCACAGGTTTGTCTGATAATAAATTTTGGCCCCTATATGTGGATGGGAAAATGGCTGAAAGTTCCACATAAGAAAAAAATATCTAAAAAGCCAAACACTTTCAAGATGTGATAGGCACTTGTATGTCAAAGTTTATTCATTTTATGGGATTGTTCTGAATCCTGGATATGTTGCTTGTGCAGTCTCCCAGAAATATTGGAAAGAGTCTTTTTAAAAGCTGGAAGTTTTTGCATACAAAGAATTCTAAGTGCTTAATATAAAAACATGAAAGTGTCCTATGAACCATGAGCTCATAAGAAGGATAGATTGAGGCTGTTCACAATGCCTCAGCTAAAAGTTCTTTTTCTGTGAGGTGTCCACATGCTTCACAGTACTCAAAAAGAAAGTACTTTATTTAAAATAACCTATTTTTTTCAAGACAATTTATTTACCATACTTTAAGTTACCTGATCTTGTGGCAGCTTCACAGCAAATATGTTTTCCCTAAGCCACAGACATTATTCATTTAGCCACTAAAAACATCAAGCTCCTCTATCTCAGAAATAATGTAAAGATTTTGGAGACCTCCTTTTTCTGCAAGAGACAGAACTGAGTCCATTCAATTAATTTTAACAAATCAACCCAAGGAAATTCAATAGACAAAAGCAGGTGCTTCAATTTGCATTTGCCAAAAAGCATTCTTAAAACTCATAAGACTCATGAAACACTGGCTATGTTAATAGCCACATCAGTATGAACTGTCTGATCTTGGCCAATTTTCCCAATGAAGTTTCATCAAAAGTGTTCCATGAAAATTTTCAGCTTCAGTGAAATAGTATGTTAGCAGTGTGGAAATAAAAAGGAGGAAAAATACTGTTTGACACCTTCTGTTATTTTCTGATCCTTGCATATTCAGCCAACAAACCCTAGCAAGTGGCATATTGCAATAGCTAGATACAAAAAATGCTTGCAGTGAGTCCACTGGAGACCATTTTAACAAGAGGAATGCAAGCATTCAGATAAGATGAGACATGGAACAGAGCACCTGGAAGGATGTCAGCAAATTTCACATTATCAACAGACTAAAAATATCACATCATCACAAAATGAGAAAGAAACCCAATACTATTTCTACTACTACTTCTATTAATAATAATAATAATAAAATTTAGTGTATTTTATTTTCTTATTATCCTACAGAATTTAAATTCATATCAAATGCATTTCTGCTATTTAATTTATTGGGACAGTTCAGCAAGTATGCTCTAAGTAATCGAACCAATACTTTCGGTTCTCTTGCAGTTTTGTTTTTTGGGCTACCACAAGAATAGCTCTGATTAGAGCTTTCTGTGTTATTGGTCACTGAAACATACAGGAAATTAATATTGTTGAGAGAACTGTCCCTCTGTGCAATTTGGTTGCAATTAGTAACAGATTCAGAAGTTATTAGATAGAGACTGACTAGCAGACAGGCATCCCTTTCATGCCTCCTCCCCTCCCACACACAAAATATCCTCTTTAATTTTGGAAACTGGAGTTAAATTCCTTAACTACACCTTAGCTACACAGAGAAATGTCTTTTCTTGGCTTTAATCCTGTTAAATTCCCTGTAAGTTTTCTGTTAGGCAGCTTTTAAGCATTTGTATATTTTCAAAGAAAACTCTGTATACCTTTTAATCAAGTTTTATACAATTTGTGAAGTTAAATAATGTTGTTCCTAGTTTGAATATTTAAGAGAGAGAGACAACATTTAGGACTAGCTACATAAAGACAAGAGCCTCCATATAAGCTGAGACTTCATTGCAAAGACCTATTGGCGTCAGTCTGTCTTGTGTTCCTCAGCATTCCTAGGAAACAGACCACTTAAACGTATACAGCTGTATTCAGGCAAGTGCTAGAGATATGCAAATATAAATCCTACATGGTCATAGGCCACAGTGTATCACTGAAATAATTCTCTTTTCAACAGAGAAACTGTATTGGTTGCAGCTCTCATCTCCTGCCAGCTCATAATCAGACTGAGTCTGTGCACCAAGAAAGGGCAGTCTGCTCTGTGCTGTCGATGGAACTTCTATTTCTTGTCTAAGTTTTTTACCAGAACAAAAATATTAGACTGAAAACTCCCACTGTTCATGTGATAGTGTTGTGTTCCATGTACCGTGAATAATTTGATCCACCATTTTTAATAGCATAAGAACTGTTCACTTGCGAATTATGCATGATATTTTGCACAGCTGGAAGAAATTGATCTTTCGGCATCATGAGTGGCCATGGATGTGGGACATGGTAACAACCAATGGTTCTCTGAGGGACATGATTTGCTAATGTCATTTGAAATTGCCTGATCTCTTATTGGAATTTCCAGCTTGAAAGTATTCATCTCTTACATGTTATTTTTTAAATAGCAAAATACCTGTTCAAAACAAATTTTCTATTTGAATAAACACTGCATAGACTTAAAATTCTGGCTGCTTCATGCACCAACTTTGCTAATGTTACTGTTACCCATGTCACTATTAAAACATGATAGCATCCAGAAACACTCTATCCAGGCTGGGTCATATGGGATTCTTCCTATTGTCAGAACACGAGAACAATTAAGCCTTGTGGAAGCACAAAGGAAGAAAGCAACCCACTGCTGCTGCCACTTTCTGGAAAACAGGCTTGTCATTTACTGTAGAAAACCAATGATTAGACTACAATAGCAGCAGCAGCTTAGTGATTTGCTTAATTTTTTTAGCAAGCAGAACTCAGCACCTGGACAATGAATTTTCCACCTAATCATCATCACAGAGAGAATGCTGAGTTTGACAGGGCAAAGATACCTCTACAAGGAATTACAGGTTTTCATCTTAAGAATTTGCAATGGGTACTAATTTACTATTTAGGACATTCAGTGGCTGAGTTTCAAAGCACAAAGCTACGTCTTAAGTATTCATTTATTGCTTCGTAAATTAATCAGAAAATTGTTTTACACTAAAAAAAAAGACAAAGCACAATCACTTTTAAGACTCATGTGATCTGTGTTGCAGCCTTTTGAAAATTCTGTGGTTTCATTTTCTCTTTGTAAAATTGTATTTTATGCAGTTCTATATTTCATAACTAAAAATATTTAATTGTGCAAGTGGCAAACTACATCGAAGACGGAAAGACTAATTAGTATGCCAAGATCTTTTTTTATAAGTGATCTTTTTGAAGTGTAAAATATTCACCTCCACATTTGGTTTCATGAGCACATTGCTATGTACCTGTATCATTACCATTTAATGATATAATCCTAAGAAACCTCCTCCTAATCGGTTCTTTTGTTACCAATTAGACAAAGGATTCCTTTTGTCTCAGGGTTTCTTACATCAATGATCTGATGAAAATGGGCTGTTCATATGCATAATACTTGCCACCAGTTGCAGTTAACTAGTCTCATCTAGATTTGTATGCAGGCAGTCAGGTACCTGATACTGCAAATTATAGTTGCTGAGAAAAATGAGAAGATTATATATATATTATATATATATATGGCTCATCCAGTAACTGAGTAAACTGGATATATTATACTAAATAGAATATATGTTATTTATGAGTTTTCAATTTATGATGAACAAATAGCACAAAATCTCAGAGAGAGTAGCTGGAACAATACCAAGAATACATTGCTTTGGATCTTATATATTATGCCAAGATACACCACCGATTTGTAAAAGTCCATGACTGTTCATTTTAAACTTTTTCATATAAACATGCTATAGTGTTCATTATCATAAACTCCTCACTCACACTGATTAATTAGGCTTTACTTTTACTTTTTTACTTTTATTTTTTTACTTTACTTTTCTTGCTCTGGTGAAGCAAGAAAATATTTGCTAATTTTAGTGATTTGGACTTCTCCAATATAATTTAGCTAAACTGCTAGAGAAATAGTAGCAGCATGTTACTTGCCTGCAGCCTTTCTCTACCAGGCACTTCAGGGCATTGCAAAGGACCAGGTTTTTGCCCCTGATCCCAGACATGATTGTCACACTACATAAGTTACAACATGTTGCTGAATAGCTCAGGATTCTCCAAGTATTTTCAGGTTGAATCTAAATTTCCTAGAGTTACTGGCTTGTCAGACATTAGAGTGCTCTGGTAAAGACTCCCTTCTATCTGCAACGTCTCATCTAGGGTTTTGTACAAGAATAGTTTCAGGATTAGTAACATCAACTTAACACCACCTGAAAGCTTCCACCAACAAAAGAAGAGTCTTCTTCATGCTTCTTTAAGAGCAGACTGCTCTTCACATCTCAAGGCTTTCCAGTCACTCTGTGACCCCAGAGGCCCTTGGCACTCGTAAAGTAATGCACCCATGAGGAATGGGCAGGCAGAGAACCAGTTCTGAGATATTAATATACGGAAAAATTGCTTAATGTCACTTCTGCACTAGGAACTCTCTGAACTATATCACTGCATATGATGTGGTTTTAATTGGAAATCCTTCAAAGTCCACCTTTCAGCTTTACCATTGTAAACTAAATGTCAGCAAATATTTAAGCAGCAATTAACCTAAATTAGGTCTCTCAGTTAAAAAAGTTTTTATCCATACATCTTATTGTATTTGAAATACTATATATTTTTTTACTAATACCATAACATAGAAATAATTGTCTTTACCATTCCCATCCATCTCTTAATGTATTAGATTGCAGTATTGTTCCCTATGATATGTTTTCAGGCACTTTGCCTTCTTTAGGCAACTTATGCATTCACTGGAATCATTTTCAGGTTATTTTATTTCTGCAGTACTATCTTAGTAAATTTGGAAAGGATTTTTATAAATCGGTTGGATATTAAACTTGTTCCCTCAGAGGAGATTATTGCACAGTCCACTAGAATTTACTCTTCAGAACTCCATATGGGCACTCAATACTATATTTCAGCTTGCTTACCTTTAATATAATTATCACTGCTTATGAAGCCTAAAAAAATCTTGTTCTTCCTTGGTTTCCTTTATTTCACTTTGATGAATATTCTTATCATGTCTTTCTTTGTCACAGCTGGCTATTCTTGACATACTGTTCCCTTACTTTTTCGTACTCAGATTTAAGTTTTCTTCACTTTATTTTCATATTTTTCCATTTCTGCGATCAGCTGTATTTTCAAAACAAAATCTGAAAGCAGAAATTGCTGGTTTGGTATGTCTTGAGGTCTTGGGATTTGGAGGGAGAACTGCTTTTTTGGTGTTTGTTTTTGTACAGTGGGTTTATCATTGGCATTTTGTATAAGAATTTGGCCATGACTTGTTATGCAAAGTTTTTATAAGAATTACTACTTTCTTTGTTTTTATTGCCTGGGATTTCTGTACATTAATCTTTTGTTTGTTTGTCTCACAAACTATATTGTAAAAGATTTCATGTCCTTTTAAGATCATAAATTTTAGATAATTCTTTTCATTGTCTGTGTGTTTTAATGTGTACACCTATTGAACTACACACCCGCACTTGTAGAAGTAAACATTCAGTCTGAACAGATATTCACAGAAGGCTGAAAGCTCACTAATATTTTCTTTCAAATTTCATTAAAAATATCTGGATAAAAGGAAAACAATATTATTGTTCCTAACTGAGAGAAGGCTGCTCTGTCAAGCTAGAAAACACGTGCAGAAGAGAGATGTTACAAAGAACTTCATTATTAAAAAAAAATAATAATAATTATCTTTTCCATGTTTGCCACCTTCCCGGACAACAGAAAATGCAGCAATGACAGCAATGACACACAAAACTATGGGAGTCCAGTTTTACTGGTTTTCTGCTCATAAAATCATTTGCTTTATGATAATCTTAATTCCAGTCCCTCTTTTTTTTTTTTTTTTCTTTTTTTTTTTTCCTGCTTGTCTTTGCATATTTTGTTTCCCTGTTAGCTCTGTTACTTACCTGGAATAACATTGTATGAATGACATAAAGGTGAGAAAAGTGGAGACACTCAATTTCCAGTGAAGACAGAAAGTATTCATGAGGGTCATCATATTTAGAAACCTATAGAGGGTAAATGCAACGATAGCAAGACACGGATTTTAAAATGCCTGAACCTCAGTGTGTAGAGGATGCATTTTTATGGCTTATAGTGCCTGAAGAGTTATTTATACACACTTTGAAAGAGTTACATTTTAAAGTAGGTTTAGGAAGTGATGCAAATTGTATATACATTGCACCAGCGTGAATCACAGGAACAGTATTTCCTACCACCTCTGTTAGAATAAGGCATTGCTTCATTATCCTTACAGGCACATCAAATCCTTCTGCTTCTAATCTTCCAGAAGTGCTTGAAAAAATCTTTCACACTGATGTTTTCATTGGCATTCGTCTTCAAAGGTTCAATTTCAGAACTGAAATAATTTCTGATTTTTTATTTATTTTTTATTTTGCCTATTAGTCATATGACAAGGTCTCTGGTCCTTTCATTCTGATGTTTCCAGAACTGTATTTATCTGTCAGTATTTGCTGTGTAACTGGTGTTGACATTTTTCCATGTCACTTGACACTGCTGAACTAAAATACAAGGCCTATCAGAATTCTTTTATTCTGAAATTACAATGAAATCATGAATAAGTTTAATTTTATCTTCTCCAGGACACAGAACTTTCCACCTCAGGAGACCGTAGAGTCTTTAATTCAGGTCTTTATTGTCTCTGTTGGATAGCTGTTTTTCATGTTCATAGACCTTTCTAAATCTCTACTGTAAGTTACCATTTACCCAGAATTCAGCACCTCGAGTGCTGATTCCTATGCTGCTGAATCTGTAATAACATGCTGGAGATCTCAAGGGTTGTACCATTTATATCAGAGCAAGGATTTTTCTAGCCTAAAAGACTCTTTCACCTAACTATACCCATGTTCACCTATTTATTTCTGTGTACATGAAACAAAGGATAGAGTTTAGTTAGCTATGCAAGGCGTGGCTTGTGTTTGAGTATTGTGGAAGTGAGGCATGAGATCACAGAAATACAGCTTTCTTGGAATAGAGTAGTGAAAGTCAGGTAAACATATTAAGACTACAAAGTTTAGCTTTTTAAAGAATATAGTGTTGGAAGTGGTACATAGCACTTCAGTTCACTTCTAAGGCAACGTAGCAGGTAACAAGCAGAAACATGGATGCTCTTGCTCTTTTGTCCAGACAATGATGAATGTGATTTTCTTTAGTCACTAGAATGGGCTGGACAGCAGCGCAGTATCTGTGGGGTTAAGGCATCACAGTGCCTTGCAGAAGAGTTAAAGGACAGTAAAATTTGAATTGTCATTGCCAGCCAATAGAGGCAATATCCTTTTCGTTTCTAAATTCTCTGATTCTCCACTTAAAATTTTATATCAAATATATTAGAGTACACTGACCTTTGTAATGAATGTGTAACTCATGCTGTAAGCAGATCAGAACAAAAAATAAAAAAGAAATGTAAATAGAAAGTAAAAAAAAAAAAAAAAAAAAGGATAAAATTAGTTTCATTACAGTGGAATTCCTACTGGATTATATTATACTCACAGCAATACTAAAAGAGTTCACCATGATTAATGTTATTAGAGTATCTGCCAAATGAAACAATGATTGTTCTCCTTCCACAGGAAAAAAGTTTCCACTTACAGTGTAGTAAGATGATACATTTCACTTTTGTCATATAGGTACATTAACATCTATAATTAAATGAATTAGGAGCAAAGAGTCAAAACACTTTCTAAAGATGATTTCTCCCTGATTAGCTCAATCTGTGTCCCTCTCTTTTCTTCTTCCTCAGCTTCTTTCTTTGCATAAGACCTCTCAGCCGTTTCTAAGGATTCACACTTTTCCCTCTATATATGTATTAATCGATAGCTATAACTTTGTGTTTAAGCCTTCATAAGTTCTTTCTGTTTGAAAACCTCTTCTTGTATTGTGTTTGTCTACTTCCTATTAAAAAAAAAAAAAAAAAGATACTGAATCATAACCAAGATCATAGCTAATATAACAATGCAAGTATATATAATGTTTCTGATGATTTGGTTTTATGTATATTTCATATGTCTGCAGCTCAATGAAAAAATAGATGGTTTGGCTACTTCAAATGAGTTAACCTCATCTAACTTCAACTACATCTGAGGCAGATTTCTTTTATAATCAAGAGGGAAAATAGGCACTTCTAGAATGTGATTCACTTCCTCCTAATATGGATGTCAAAACATGGTATATAGCAAGAACAAAATCCTACACTGCTAATGTTCAATTGGATTCTTGCCACCATCTTCAGCAGGGCCAGAATATATCCCCAAATATGCTAAGAGCTTTGTCAGAGATATGTTCAAATTAACTTTCCAAACTCAACAAAGCACACCAAAGTCTTAAGCCAAACCCAGCAGAAGATCCAAAATCAATATGACTTTTTCAATATGTTAACTTCTAAAGTAGAAAACTAATACATTTCAATTTACAACATGACATGAAGTAACAGTGACATGCTGAATAAATAACTAAGCTATCATACAATTGCATATTTTAATCAGAGACAGGATTTTGGATCACTTCTGTGGAAAATCTAGATACTAGTGAACAACAAAGCTACTACCTACAAACAAAAATAGCTACTTCCAATCTAATTCTAAGCAATTTCATTAACAAGAATACATGTTAAAACAAGGACTGCTGAAACAAACCATTTCTTTTAAGATCTACTAGTGCATATCCATATTTTAAGAATTGTTGATCCTATAGAGAATTTGCTTTTGCTTTGGAGATGGTCATTCCACAATTAAAATGGTGTGTGTAGGGGGGGAAATAAATAAATAAATAATACTATTTTTTGAACCATACAATTTATTTTTTGGAAAAAAATATCACTTCCCCAACTTCTAATAACTCAACCTAAGACACCTATTTCTAATAGTTAATATCACTGAATAAAAATAAATAAATAAATAAATAAATAAAATCTCAGTAGGAAAGCTAGAGGCTGGAAAAGTCATTAAGGTGCAGCAATTTTTTATCTTTTTTTTAAATTTCATGTTAGTTTCTTCCTCATAAAATTATTAATAAGAGACACCAGAACAATACGTGAAACGGTATGATTAAAATAATAATTATGTTCACATAACAATATCTCTGAACTGTTTCCTGTAAAACCCTATTTAAAATACAAAACAAACAAAGAAAACCAACTTCCAAATAAACTGTTATCATCCCCAAATGAGGAGTAAAATCTGAAATATGATATTTGAGGTTAAAAATGTTAATTTTGCAGTTTATTAATGCTTTACTTCCCACATAATCCCTATGCTTCTCAAGACAGGATTACAACACACAGTTCACTGTTTATGAAAATAGGTGACATATGAAGATATCATATAGATGTGCCAACAACATGATTTACATATGTTGCAAGAATAATATTCATCTCCGTTTTTATATCTTATATAGTTTAGGCAAATGGGACAAAACAAGTAGGAAGCCAATAGAGAAATAAAGAATCAGTCATTAAATGCCTGTGCAATAGGTATGGTATACTTCACCTAAGAAATCATAAAAGAAATCTATAAAAAACTAACAAAAATAAGATATTTATACAAATGGTGGAGAACAGTAATCAATTCGAAAGATCATTCTTCAAAGTACCATCTTTATTTCACAAACATTAAAAGGAATTAGGAAATCTGCCTACATGTTGGAAACTTGCTGAAGAAAAGAGATACTCATAAAAAAAATCAACACCATAAAACACATTAAATCCCATTAACAAACAGGGAAGGGGAAATATTCAACAACTGGCAGAAGTATAAAAACAAGTTCAAATGAAAACCATAAGACCAACAACAATCTAGTGGGAAAAAAAAAAAAAAAAAAGGAACCACAAACCAGCTAAATACTGATTCAACTTGCAGGCTATCAGTTGGCACTGAGTGATATATGAAATCCCAGACGTTGCCAAAATCCAAACCAGCATAATACTTAAACTATAAAGAGGCCCTGCTGACCCATTCCAGAATTTTCCTTATTTTTTAAATTATAGGTTGGCTTCTTCAACGTGCTTTGGCCAAGCTCTCAAGAAAAGGGATTTAAGTCTTTCTTTAAAAATATTTTTTTGAATCATTATTTGTTTCAGGCTCATGCTTCTCTCTCCAGTGCCTAAGCAGGGACTCTATTGTCAATACATGACAGCAACATAAAGCAGATAGGTCATACAGTTACCTACCAGATACTTCGAACTACACTGCATGTGGAAAAGAACTATGCACCTGAACAGACTTGCAATTTTAACTAGATTTGCAGCTGCTTTGCATTCCTGAAGCTGCACAAAGAAACAGAACTGGACCAGGGGGGCTGACCCTGAGAATGGAAATTGTAAGGATATTGATTAAAACTAGTAGATGTCAATTACACTTGGAGAAACCATGATATTGCAATATTTATTACAATATGTTAATCATCAGCTGAATACAATCATCAGGGTTTGGTTTTTTGTTTCCTAATGTAGAACAGCTCTCAAGACTAGAAAATGCTCATTAAAAGACTGAGTTTTCATGATTGTGCCTATGTTTTTTTAATCTCTTTCAGTTAGACTGAGGAGAAAAAGGATCACAAGTCTGTGATGTGGCAATTTGTGTGGTATCTGTGGTTGCCATACCTTGAAATTCTAGAAATAGCAGAAAACAGTTTGAACTCTCAAGATTTATTGTCCAATTTCTAGACTTCCCAAACTAGCTAACTGTATCATGGACAAATCCAAATTATGCCTCAGTTCTGGACATCTGTAAACCACAGATCAAAATCAGTACCCAGGGTCTGCAGTTCTGAGCTTTTGTAGTTTGGATGACTTATCTGAATCAAACATCCAAGGCGTCAACAATAGGGAAAATCAATCAGAACCATATGCCTTTTTAAAGATCTTCTTCCAGCTGTTAAGGGGAATAGAGGAAAGGTTCCTTCCATAAACCCTTTAGGACTTCTGATTCACCCCAAAAACAGCAAGAAGGAACAAGCTGGAAATAGCAGTGGAAGCAGTATTCACTATCTACTTACACAATTGTATTTTAGGAGTGTCCTGCCTTTCACTACTAAGAGAAAACTACTATCCACCCCTCCTGTGTCCAGAGGGGTGGCATAGTACTATCCCACTGTCTTTGAAAAAAATAGACTAAATATATTAATCTAGAACCTCAAAATGTATCTGATTATATCTGAAAAATAAATAAATAAATAAATAAAAGAGAAAAGAGGTTATCATGGAATTTTTGGAAACTTTGGAACTTATGGGGAAAAAAAAAAAAAAGAAAGAAAGAAAGAAAAAAATTATTTATTTCAGAAAGTAAAATACAAAATTTTTAGAAGAGACATAAGAACTACTAATGTAGATGTTAATTTTGTGTATGATGTTCATTTTTTTACACAAATGTTGAAATTAGTTTGAACTCTGGAGATCCAATCCAACAGAGATTTGAGCTGCTGTCCGTAGGTTCCTTATTGACATGATAAGGAGAGTTTCTAATTAAGGTACCTCGTGTAAGCACTTAAAGTCATGTTAATCCATATGATACAGCCTCACATACAGCCTGTGTTACTCTGAGACTATCAGATGCCTTAGAATTAGCAAGACTTGTATGGTCTCAATGCCAATACTTGGGAATACAGAGCTGGAAATCTACAGTCTTTAACCCAGAGCACCCCCATAGAAAGTCCTGGATATCTGTAGGCAAAAGGCCACTGGAAAAAGACCAATCAAGTTTCAGAGAGAAGTCAGTTGTAAGTTTGTTGACATCACTGTAAATCCATTAAACATGAAAATCTGATTTACTGGAAAATGTTTGACCTATTCTGTGCAACACTGTCACATTAGGCTTAAGAATACCGACGTTCTTTGGACTACAACAGAATCACTGGATTTTATAAGAGCTTCTTGTAAAGAAGAATAATGAAAAAAACAAACAAACAAACAAACAAACAAACAAAAAAAAAACATTGGCTTCATTGTATCACCCAAACTTGAATGTTGTTTTCCATATAAAAAGGCTTATCCAGATAAAAGCTCCATTGTAAGAGCAGGAATTTAAATGTGTGTGTACTGCTGACAGTTCCCTAGAAATAACAAGACAGTTGGGAAATGGGAAAAATGTTTGTAAGAAGACAGATATTTTATTTTAAATTGTCACATCATAAAGTCTCTCAAACTGTTACAGAAGATATAGAAGCAGCATGCATAAACCTTAGATAATTTTCACAGACCCTCTGAAGAGGAATGAGAAACCATTCAAAATGCTACATTTCTTGTACAGAACTTTGGTGCTATTCTCATCAAAGTAATTTGTCAGGTTATGTTGTGCCTCTGTATTTGCTTGTTCCCTTCCTCTTTATTTCTAAAGATGTTTACACCAGAGTAGGGTCAGATGCCAATATGAAATCTTGCTTGTAACACCAATTTATGACAAGAGGAATTTGTAAAAATAAAACTGAAGATTGGATGTAAATCTGGTATAACTCCTCTGACTACCTTTATATCTTGTTTCCTTTTATGCCCAAAAACATGCGGGAGGGAGGGAGAGAGGGAGAGAGGGAGAGAGGGAGAGAGGGAGAGAGGGAGAGAGGGAGGGAGGGAGGGAGGGAGGGAGGGAGGGAGGGAGGGAGGGAGGGAGGGAGGGAGGGAGGAAGGAAGGAAGGAAGGAAGGAAGGAAGGAAGGAAGGAAGGAAGGAAGGAAGGAAGGAAGGAAGGAAGGAAGGAAGGAAGGAAGGAAGGAAGGAAGGAAGGAAGGAAGGAAGGAAGGAAGGAAGGAAGGAAGGAAGGAAGGGAGTTACAGTTCATTTGCTAGGTGGACAGAGTATTTTGTTTTTGTGTAGCTGGCACATATTTCTTTAGTCTTTAGTCTTTTCAGCCTTGGAGTTGCAGGAAAAGAGGGAATATAGAACAACAGGAATGAAAGCTGAGTTTTACCGTAGGCTGTGTCATCCCCAGCCAATTTATTTGCACTGTCCCAGCTCACAATTGCCTATCTGTTAAAAAGGTATAATGCTGCCTTTTTAGCACCTTGTGGGTTCTCTTTTGGGCAGGGAACTATCCTTTTAATGTGTGCTTGTATACTGTCTCTCATAAGAGCAGATGATTGTTATAACTTGGAAAACAATATATATTTTTGTGATAAATGGAAAATGTTTTTTTACTCAAAACAAAAGTTTATGTGGTAAGTGACTTATAAGTCACATAAGTGACTTATTTTATCATGAAATTACCTTATGTCCAGAACCCAATTTCTGGAGAGACAAACAAACAGAAACCACATAGAGCACTCATCTGGAATGCAGGGAGTTCACATCTACTTGATTCAAAACAAAGACCTGTTCTTTGGTTTCATAGCAGAAAAGTGCTTTTTTTAGAGTCATGGTCTTTTATTCCAGTTTCTGCAACTGTCTGATATCATGTAATTAAATATTCAGTGGATAAGAAACATCTATCTCACCATGACTATTTTCAGGAACCTAACTGATGCTCCCTAATTAATAGCTTAAGTATCCTATATACCCAGTAGAAAGACATAAGACTTAGACCATTTTCAACCCTTTATGTTTTTTGTTTTTTGTTTTTTTTTTTTTGTGTGTATGTGTGTTTGGAATAAGGAATTAACCCTGAACCTTTTGCATCAGCAAGGCATAGCCTAACAATATTTCTTTTTTGAAAAATTCACCAGTTTTTGTGAGCACTTAAGAAAATTTCATTTGTAATCCAGAAAATAAACAAATATGTAAATAAATAAATGATGACATTCAGATATTTACAAAGAATATATATATAAAAAAGTCTTCATATTGCAAGAATAAATAAGCAAATCTTTAAGAAAATGAAATCTACTCTGGATCTCTTTGATCTGATCTTTCTGTATAGCTAGACAGAATATATAAAATTAAATGGCTGTCTTTGCATAGAATAAAATCTTTCTAAAAATAATGTTTCAGCAGTATCCAGGAACACTAAAATAAGATTTATATGGTATTGATGGGGATCACCTCTCACCATAAGATTCACAAACCATTTTTCCAAGTAGAATAGCATACGTTAAAAATGGTGGAGTGAACCCATTGTTACAAAGTACAAATGCACCAGGTTCTTAATTGAAGACTGAAATTTAATTTGTCCTCAATAATTTTGTATACCTACAAGAGATTTACAAATGTAAGTAACCATTGCAACTGCTTCATTATTTATTCTCCTTTTAAAATGTCTGAGCTGAAGAAATAGTGTGGTAATTTTAATTCTCATTTGAAGAACTAAGAATTACAGTGGTGATTCTTCACTTACAAATTAGGAGAGTTATTTTCTACATGTCAAAGGCAGTAGACAGCACAGTAATTGTACAGAATTTCATTAACGTTGTAGTTCTTGTAGAAGCGTATACAGTCGTGAAGGGTGACATACTTAAAAACCATTTTGATACTCTGAAATGTAGAGCAGTGTGATGCATTTATGTATATATATGTGTATGTTTTGCATACATATATTATGAAGGAAAATGGCAAGGCTGCCATTCAGAGAGACCTAGCCAGGTTGGAGGAGTGGGCCAACAGGAGCCTTATGAAATTCAGTGAGGACAAGTGCAAAGTCCTGCATCTGGGAAGGAAGAAACCTTGGCATAAATACAAAATGGTGATGCCTAGTGGGGATGCAGCTTGCCAGAGAGTGGCACAGGCCAGCATCTCCCCCAGGGCCAGGGAGCTGGAGCCAAGGATGACCCAGTTCCAGCATTCTCCCACAGTCCATGGGGCTGGTAATGGGGTCCATTGACAACCTTCAACACGGCAAGTAATGAACCAGAGTGAGGACACAGACAGAGGTTCTAGCCAGAAGCAATAGGAGACAGGAACAAAACCAGGACTGGAGGCCACCACAGCTGCAGTCTGGCAGCAGTGACTGAAAATCTTGGGTGGTGCTGAAAGGTGGTCCTGGTGAGGAAGAGTGGGTGGGGGTCCCAGTGGAATATGGGCAGGACAATCAAGTTCTTGCTGCATTCAGTCCTGACTGAGGTGTCTTGACAAGAACTAGGGATCCTGGTTCACACAAGGTGGAACAGGCCAATTAAAGACCAGAAAAATACTGGGCTGTATGAGCAGAAGCACAGCCTGTAGCAAATGATTATCCTGCTCTGCTCAGTACTTTTTAGACCATATCTAGATCATGCATATAGTTCAGGGTCCTTGTTTTCCTGTCTGAGTTCAGTGGAGGCCACCTAAATGGACAGGTTTGGAGTACTTTCCCTGCCAGATGAGATAAACTGCATTATTGTATGATCCTATGAAAGAAACAAAACAAAACAAAACAACAAAAAAAAAACAGCAGTGGACAGTGAGTATACCAGCACCAAATGGATAATTCTTTCAAGAAATGTTCAGGCCAGTAGAAAAAATGAAAGCTGAGCTACTTCTACTGACAGGCCAAAATATTTACTGGATTGTGGAGGCAATTCCACACATTCGGAATTCTGTGTTTACAAGATTGATTTTTTTTTTTCTCAGAAATCTCATTCGTTAGATGGGTGATACTGCAGTACTTCATCTTATTCCTGTATGCCCTCTGAAATCATTCATTACTGAAATTCTGGCTTACCAACTTTAAATTAGAAAACCAACGTTACAGCAAACATCCTCCTCAACTTCTGTATTATTTCTTTCTTTAATAAACTGCAGCCTAAGAAATGGAATCAAGTTCATTCACTTGCCCCTTTACCCTCAGGCTAGAATTAGCAGTTGTTAGACACATCAAGAGCAGTAGCCATTTCTCAGACACAAGGAGAAGAATTTGATATTGAGTTTGGTTCTGAATCAGTACATAGTGATGCAAATCAATGTTAGTTCCTCAACCATGTGCTTCAAAGAAGTATAAAATCTGAGAAATTCAGTGAAATAAATTCACATTGAAATCACTTTTTGAATTGCATTAGTATGCATATTATTACAAGAAATGGAAAATAGAAATTAGAGCACGTGAAAGCTTGCTTGTCAACATGTCGTTGAAAGTTGGACTGGAAGATCTGGCATGCCCGAAATACAGTATTTCTTCTAGACATTTACATTTCATTATTGACTGTTTACATCCTCAGAACTGAGATGAATTCCACACAAAGGATAGTTTTTACTCTGACTGGCAATATAAATTTCTTCTAACTTCAATGGAAAGAGATGGACACCCACAGAAGAGAATTTATTTCACTTATCTGTGCACCTATCTTAGGAAGAGCTAGCCATCTTCTGAAGGCTCCTATCCCTGTCTCCAATTAAGAGTTAAGGAGAAAGTCCAGGAGACTGTCTTTAAACAGATGCTCAAGTCTTATATGAATTTTCTTCTTCTTCACTTCCAAATATTGATTCTGCAATGTGTTGAAAGTAACCTACTTTTCAAATGTTTCTTGGACTCTTAAAACATTCCAGTCTTTTCTCTTGCATTGCTCCCCTTCCAATTTTGGTGTCATATTTAGTTAAATTACACTTTCATCTTCATTTAAAAAGCATATCTCCAGCTAGATTCTTCCCTAATCTGTAATTCATTGGTCTTGCTTGTAACAATTTCTTCTGGTCATTGTTTTTGAATTGCTACTATGTTTTTCCCTATCTGGTATTTAAGCTCCTTGCTTATTACATGGCACATTTTCAAATGTCTATTCAATTCTGTATATATTTTCAATGTGCATATATAATGAAGAAAACTATTTGATTTCTGTAGTATCACTTTTTGTAACTGGGTATTGTGAGTATGAAAATGAAAGCACCTTTCTGAAGTTTCAGATGATTCATGAGTTGATTGTTCAGAAGTGAGTCTGACCTGCACTGTGGTGTTAAAGAAATGTGTTTCTACAATGATACTTCAGACTTAAGAATTCTCCAGAGCTGTTGTGCTCGTCTTCCAGAGGAAACAGTGAATGTGTTTAAGGTGGTAACGACATACACATTTTAAGACAAAGGCTGACAAGCAGTGCACTAAAGTAATGAAACAGAAGAGAATACTTTGCTTACAAGCCTGTTATTAAGAAGGAGATTTAGTACACATCAGTTGCTGTAAGGGTGGCTAGGACTTATTTGTTTCTATAACACCTGCTGTCCTATGCCTATAAAACTCTGAGGCAAACCTGTTTGACACCAGATTCAATATGTTTATTACCTGTACCTGATAACCGACGATTGGCATCTGACATCTCACATTGATGCTGTGATATATGCTGCCTGATGATGAAGGAAAATAATAGCCACCCAAATATTTTTCTTCAAGCAGATTAATAGCAAAGATAGTTAATTATCAAACATGCTTCACAATGTTATCTTCTAGTAAGTGAAGACTTATTCTAAAGCTTCACACTGATATAAGGAATCAATTATTATTAATCACTTAATATTTTATCAGTTTCATCCCTTGCAGGTATTTTAAGGCATTCACCATTCACAGCGTTTAAACTCTTTCCAGTGTTCTTTAAAAAGACCCCAAACTGTCCAGCACAGTACGCATTGCTCACTGAGCTGTAAAATGATCAGCTTGCCTTGGAATTCATCTCTGCTGCTCCTTGCCATCGACCCAGCACCCTTTCCAGCTGGAACAGCCTACAGACACCATGGAAAACCAAGTGCCCATTCCCTCAACACCAGATGTCAGTCATCCTCTAAAATCCATCTAGCCTAGAGGGGAGGTACATTTAATTCCCCAGTGCCCCACAGGACCAACTGCAAAATGCCAAATGGCAGAGCCTTTCCCAAATTCTCTGACTAAAATCAGGCCCATTGTTCTCTTGCAGAAAGTAGCAGCAGAATAAGTTCTGCTCAATTATACGCACTGTCAGCCTCACACAGAATTTTCATCTACTCTGAAAGCTTCAGCTGAAGCCCATTAAGAAGAAAAGAAAACTGGGGTGGACAACATTCCTAATTTCTAACATATTTAATTCCTTTCAATTTGACAAAAATATGGCTATAATTTTAGCTGAGACATGTCAGGACATTACTGGATATATGCAGATTTAAAAAGAAAAAGATAAATGATGAGGCAAATTGCATGCTTTACTTTAAAAAGTATAGCTGACTTTTATGAAGACAATACAGTCCTTCAACATACTACTTAAAAAAAAAAAAAAAAAAAAAAATGGAAGACAGGGTATTCCCATTTGATTTTGCAGTTTTTGTGATATTTATTCCATCAAAATGAAACTAATATATACTCATTTGTATTTATATCGCATTTTTATTTCTGTATTAATGTTTGTTTGAATTAATCTGAAAATTCCACATAATTTAAATTTCAGCACATGAACTGAATTAACCTCATTAATGAGAATTCTGCCTATGGCACCCCTTTTACAAATGCTTTTGCCATTGAGAACCTTGCTGTGAAGACAGCTTGATTGTGATTATAGTGCCATTCAACTTGTTACTGCAAATCTCCATTTTTTTTAGACGTTTTCATATCTGATGGCTGAATTTTCCTCAAATATATGAATAGATGAAGCATTTAACTCAAGTTCTTGAGAACACAACTCAGTAAGGCCAGTTTGCTATGACCGGAGCAATAAATACTAGACATAGGTATTTTCTCAAGAGCTCCTTATTATGTATGTTGTAGGGAACAGTCACAATGGAAAACTTTACTAGAAGTCAAACATTAAATATTTTATGAAGCCAATACCTGCTCTATACCAATATACTGCCAATACCTCTTTGTATAAATAATTTGATAAGTGACATTGATTTCTTTTGCTCAGCACTGTATAGAAATATAAGATTCAGTTACAGATAAATAATGTCTCAGTACAGCAAATCTCTTTTAAAAGAAACCAACTTTTCTAATAGTCTTCCTATTAAAATCTTTGTGGAAGAAACAGAGAACAACTGCAACCAAATATGCCATTTTAGGTGAGAAATTTCTCTCATTCAGTTACTGCTTATATAATGGTTTGTTTTCCTCTCTGACACTATTCTATGAAATATTGCGGTTTCAGCCAACAGGTATATCTATTCTCAACTGCAGGTAATCAACTACATGTCATTAATTGCCTTGCCTTTATTAGAGTGGCAGCAATATACTTGTCAGATACCTAGGAAAATGGAGGCAGAGAAGATATTTTTCTGAACCAGTGTATTAAAAAGCCACAATATGACATGGCAAAAGACAGCTAGTATCATTAGAAACAAACTGTGTAAAATTTGGCTGGTTCAAATTCAGCTAAGGTTGTTGTTATCTGACAGCTATTATCATCTGACAGCTGTTTGTTAGCTGATGTGAGGCAAGCAGGAAATCTCTGTTCAAGTTTCACCATTGACTTCAATGGCTGTATAATAATCCCTAAGTGCTACTATGATTTAAAACAGCAAAACCAAATAATCAATATTTACCCTTGTAGAAGTTCCCACATAAAGTTCAGTAGACTAATTGTCATTTCACCTAACCTGACTTTCTCTCCTTTGGTAGCATCAGAGTAAAGCCATGGTGTGACTGCTGAAGATCTCCCAGGATCTTCTCAGACAACCCTTACTCAGTTAGAGTACTCAACTAGTAAACTTCCTGTCCCTGTGAAGGGTTGCAGGACTGGCATTTTAAATATCACAGACAAAACTCTATCATGGCAGACATTTTATAACTTGCAGTGAATTTCAGTCAATCGTGTTCCCATTATGGTGATTTAAAACCTACATGTATTTCCTCCTATTACAGGATTGATCCCATACCTAAAAAGTGACAAAGTACAACAAAATACTACTGGGATAGAAATATATTGGGTGTTAGTTATAAAATAAAATAAAATAAAATAAAATAAAATAAAATAAAATAAAATAAAATAAAATAAATCATTTAAAACAGTTCCTCTAAAATGAAGTAACTTGTCTGGATTCGTTGGCTGGACACAATTTGTTTAAATCATCCTGTAATCTATGCTGGTACTGTTAAAATGAAATTTGATCTCACAGGGCCAAATGCTTACAATTCAAATGTAAAGTTAGCATGCAACAGTAATAGAGCACATTGCAAAACTTGACACACAGATATCTAGTCCAGAATGCACTTAACTGTTTTAAAAATATTTCTACACAGTGTTGAAACCATGTGCTATAAATGATGATCGATTATAATCAAAGGATTTTTAATACAAGTTATTGTTTAAAAGAATATTTTCTCCTTTGGATGATGTTATCATATAGCATAGATCATGTAAGGTGTATAGATTAGTTCTTCAGTTGTTCCATACTGAACACACTTTTTAGAAACAAAGGTTCGAATAGAACTACATCCATTTATGGCAATTGAAGATTTTTCTTTGTATCTAAGCTAAGTGAGCATCAAATATGTTTTGTTAAAAAGTATTTGTAACACATAATTGTTTTGTCTATACCTGAAAAAGGTCGCACTGCTAATCCTACTGTTAGGTTACGGACGAAGGGTTGAGAAAGGTAGATTTATTATTGCCAGAGGAAAAGCCTTTTGCCTCTTTTTCCATAAGTGCATAGCAAAGATTTACTCAGGGTATAATGCTATGCACTGTTCATTTATAGTAACTCCTGTCGCTGTCAGATATATCAGTGTAGTAAAGCTAATCTGTAATCTCAGCTCTACTGTCCTATCTCATCAGTAATACCGCTCAGCTGCTTCTCATTTTTGCCAGTTCCAAAATCTCCACATGTGACCTTGATTTGTCTTTTCCAAGTGCTTTAGGATCTCCGGATGAAAGGTTCTGTGCAAGAGTTAGGTGGCATTACCACCTCTCTTCTGCCAAGCTACCTTTAAGTCTTAGTTAAAAAGAGGCTTTATCAGCCTATTCACCCTCCTCCTTGTAATAAACTTCATCCTGATAACATTATTAAGCAAGTATTATGAACTGGCTTTCATCAGACCTTTGAACTAGATCCTGAAAGTAATAATAACTGATCTGTAACCTTGTGCCCATTACAGCTGGAGAAACACTGCTTGGGAAAGATGCATAGGTATGGAGCTTGGATGACGAAAGTCTACACCATTCTCTCTAGCAATGAATTGCTTTGTTTTGCTTGACTGTAGAAGTGGAACAGGTGTCTTTGTGAAATGCTTGTGCTATACATTGGATGTTATTCAGAAAATAGGAAAAAAAATGAGACAAAAAGCTGGTGTTTCTACTCAGTTTCTTCCAATAAGGTGCAACAGTGCATACTCATCCTTAGTGAGCAGAGGACTAATGGCAACTTATGGATAGATTTATCACATAAAACTAGAAAGCAGTTTAACTCTGGTGCAAATGACAAAACAAAAAAAAAGAAAAAAAAAAAGCAGTTCAAAAAAAGCAGCTCAAGAAGTTTAAACTCTTCAGAATCAATGATGCATATTCTCCTTTTATTCTGAAGCTGAACTGCTGCTCCAGTTCTTTGTTCCATCTGGACTGTTTACTTTGTAAATATTAGTATGTGTTCCTTTTCCCCTTTTTCATTGACTCTCATAATGCATTGACTTCCCATTGACTAGGCTTCTTTTTACCACCTTCTTTTTGTAGATGATAAAAGTAACCTTGTTATTTGCATCATGTGAATGTCTTCAAATTATTATTACCAGAAATCCTCCCTGCTGGACCAACACTAGACTACTTGTCTTTCAGCAAACATATTTGAAACTTTATTTGGTTATTCTTTAAACAGAAACACCTGTTTTAAAATGTTTAAAGCTATTTTTGGAATATTCCACTATCTTCAGAAAATTAGGCACATTATATATCCAAAAAAATGTTAAAACAATCACTTTCTCCAGTGTCTTGTTATAAACACTGAGCCAGAGAAGAATAAAGCGTGTGGGTGAGATTTTTTTTCTGGGATGAAAGAAGGAGAATGAGATCTTAGCTCTAGAAATATGGGATGGGCATCCCAGCTCATAGTTCAGGCTACCCAAAGTTGATTGTCTTCTGAATGTGCCTCTTCTCTTCACCAACTGCTAGTGTTGGACTAGAGCTTGTTGGACTCCTCCTTTAGTTGACTCCGTTAAATATATTTATTAACATATTTTCAAGTGTGTGAATATTTCAGTGGCAACCTCAGGATTATATATGTACATGTATATTATAAATATCCTATAAAGGGCCTGAGTACTTCATCCCCAGGCAGCCAAACTGAAGAGCTTGTGGGTATGTTGGTGGATCACTTCCTTCTGGCTTACATATCTTGTCTGCCATCTTATGGAAAGAAAAAAGTGTGAGCCCAAGGGACAGCCGAAGGGCCCACAGGCTCCCTTGTATCACTCCTTCAGTCAGAAGACAGCTGGAAGTAGCTGGAAGTTGAGCAACACGGACAGTGAAAAATACCATTATATTTATATACATATATCCGCTATGGAAGATCAACTTAACAAAAAAAAAAAAAAAAGGCATTGGGGCATTGGACTTTCTAAGAGTGTCTACAAGAATCTGATTAAGCCTTGAAAAAAAAAAAAACAACAACAAAAAAAAAAGAAACACACATATATATATTTCAGAATGGATTTTATAAAAATATTATATGTTTAGTAGAACAAAGAAAAGTCCCTGTAAGTTCATCAACTACACAGAGATCTGCTGTGCTCATGATCTAAGTCCTGGTGGTTTATAATAAATCATTTTTTTTCCCTGGACATTTAAATATATACAAGTTATTTGTAGCAAAAACAAACAAACAAACAAAACAAAACAAACAAACAAACAAAAAAACTCCTTACTCTCTATTGCATTTATATAGCTTTAAAACCAGATCCATTGATAACATGGAGAAAAAAAGATTTCGTCAGTTAACAAACCCACCTCAACTGAAATAGAAAATAGAAGATTCATTATCTCATTGATTTTTTGATTCCTTCATTCAGACTAAATTTCACAATCTTCAACATTGCTAAACACTTACTGGAAACCCCTATAAGACAGAAAATTAAATGGCTGACAGAAGAAATGGGAATTTTAGGCATTAATTGGCTGGTCTTTCTGTTGTCAGGTTGATCACTCCTTTAACACCAAAGTAGTTGTTTAAAAAAAACTATCTGACTGTCTCATGCTTAGCTCTTTGAAGAGTCATTTGCACTGATGAAAAACAGGTGCCATATATCACCAAATCAAGACAGTGGCATTTTTAATTTACTTTATCCAAAGGTGAAAGTGCAAAGGACTGCAAAATGATGTACTACATTGTCATGTAGTTGAAACACCTTTTCATTGTGGAAAGTACTGTTGGTTTGAAAAGGTCACATTTACAGTTAAGTTAAAGAGAAAATTATAGACAATCATATCTATATCAGTTATTTTTTAGGGGGTGAGGGCTGCTCATTGTGTGTTCTCAGTGACTTTAATAAACACCTCCCAATTCTGGGTGAGAGGATGTGGTTTCCATCAGAAACCTTTAGAAGATAATCAACAAGAGTAGAAAAACACACCTACGCTCTCACAGGTGCATTCAGATCCTCCAACCAATGGTGAATAGCCCAAATGTATTAGCGTTCTTTCTTTTCTATCACCACATGAACTAAGTTTAACCAGATATTTGAGCTATGTTTTCTTTTGGTTTTTATTTTTAACTGAGAGAATGCATGATGATGAAGACATACGTAGATGTAAAAGACCATAGTTTTAGCTGGACCAGGGGCTGTTTACTCCTCACTTTCCAGTTATCACGTACCTTAACTTAATACCCTTACATAAACATACAATAATTCATAGCTTAGGTACAGCTTTTGTGTAGCTTCACACCAGTTTCATTTCAAACTGAAGATGTGAATATATGTATAGATTCTTCTGAATACCATCTAAAAACCTCCTAAGCTTCTCGTCTTTGGCAAAGGTAGTGTAATATTTATAATCATATCCTAATCTTTAGGTCACTTAGTCTTTATTTCTAGCTGGTAAATTTGATATTAGTGTCATCCACTCAGTTTTGACTTTGTGTCAAGGCTGGGAAGTCTGAGAATAGCAGAAAAAGTAAACCCTCTTCTGTTCAATATAAGGTAGTTAAGGTTTGGATGTTAAGGGAGCCAAGATTTCTCCTTTGATACCTTAGATAATATTTCTGGCTTGTGAATACCATGCAGGGTGGGATAGGTGGACCACACAGAAGAAGTCCTTGAGCCACGAATTTTTGAAGGCTGAGAGATTGTTCAGAGAAAGGAAAAAAAGACTGATATTTTATTCTTATGCTTTTTCATAAGCATCCTCTTTTGAAGTCTGTAGGTTGGGATAGCAGGACTCAGTGTGACTGAGTATATATATGCTTATGTTATATTTTGTGATGCTTTAAATCTGCAAGAACTGTTCATCTTAACACTAAATAATGTTACCTTGAGAAAACCTATGGTGCACAACAGACTGCATTCCTATTTAAGTTTTTTAATTGTTGTTGGGTTTTTAGGCTGTTATTGCATTGTGGTTTGGTTTGGTTTTGTTTTCTCATTCTATATAAAAATCTATACTTTTCAGGGTAAGTATATGTCTACTTCACATCTCAGCTAAAAATCTGACACTACATAACAAAAAGATGGCAAGAAAAAAAAAAAGAAAGAAAAACAAAAAGAATTGGAGATAGGTATCATGATGGCTTTTCAAGGAGAAATACTTTCATTTCTGTAACTTGTAATCAAGTAATCACACCCTTTTTGCAGCCCCAGACATCTCAGTGCAAGTGGTTTACTAGCCAGTTCCCATTGATTTGTTTCTAAAAAAAAATAACATATTTTTTGGCTTAATTCAGGGTAGATGAGAGCAAACTTTGATTTTCTTTAATAATTTTTTAGCAACTCCATGGCTAAAATAACTACAAACCTTTCATACACTAAAAAAAGCCATGTACAGGGCTGCAAAAATCTGTCAGTGCATTTGCAGGAGGAACAAACAGAATCTAATGTAAGTATAATGGAATTTGGAGTGACACCCAGGCTGCGAGCAGCCTTATGTTGTCATGCCTGGTGTGCAGAATATCAAAAACTCTTTTAAGAACTCAGGCTTGCTTTTCATCAGGATGTTTCTCTTTATGCTGTTCTGTGAGCAATGCACGAACCACCAATGTGAAAAAGGACGTTTGTTCTGAAAGTGTGGCACTGCCACTGTTTTGGACTTGCATAGGTCCACTGAATCTCCCCTCCAAATGCAACACATGAGAAGATGAGAACACTCATTAGTATCTAATGTCCCAAGAAATGTATTCCAAAACAATAATCTTTATAGTGAATATTGCATATAGGCAGAGTGGGTAACAGTTTTTGTCCTGAAAACCTTACAATATAGGAAGAGGAAAACAGAGCAGAAATGTGATTTTCATTGTGTAGATCAACAGGAGACTATGAACAGAATGTCTCCGAGCTTCTAATGCAGCCCAGGAGCCACTGACTTTGCAGTTTCTAGTAAGCTTATATTGCAGTCAAATCAGCTCCTAACACCTTACTTAGCAAATAAAAATTTTCCTGCCATGAAATTGTAATATATTGGTATTATGTATGAAAGGCCCCCTCACTGCTTTTGATACAGATGCAGTTTATGGATGAACCTGTTTTACAATATTGAGAAATGCCAGGGGGAGAAGGGAAATAAATAAATAAAAATCACTAGTTTAAAGGTCTTGTTTCGTCATCAAAATAGACATAAAATTCAATTCAAATTTACATTAAACTAAAATAATGTATAGATTTTAACATTCACCCAGGTGAAAGTATGGCTCTCTTGGCTGAATTTGTATTTGTGTTGGTTAGTTTGTTTTCAGTGAATGTTGAAGTGGGTGAAATGTGCCTGTTTCTGAGAGAACGTCTCACTGCATTTGTAAGAATTACATATTCTGGAAGAATGTCTTCCATCCAAATCCTAACCTAATAGTTTTGATGGGGTCTTTTAAAAATGTTTTACCGTGGAATTACTATTCAGAAACAGCTAGATTTGTGGGCTTCATTCTTCCAGCTTTTGAATTTTCTGAGGCTATTTTGATTTTAATTTAAAAATTGTAACTTTGGGCATTTTCAAAGCAGTGAAATACTGTGTTGTTTAGTTATGAGGAACTACATGTACATAGTCCACAATTATCTAAATGAAGCATATTAAGCCAGGGGAAATAAATTAATCTCTCTGCAAAAATTCAGGAAGTCAACCCACGACCAAAGCAGCCACGTTTGAAGGAGGCAGGTCAAATGATACTAATATTTTCTGCTAGATTTTCATAGATTACTGTCTAAATGTACAAAGGAAAGGTCAAAAAATGTCTGTTAAACTGTGTGGATGATCACTGCTTAGAATTAAGAACTTGGTTGCCAGAGTTTAGCCACCAATTAAGTAAGATAAATAGAACCATCTACATAATAACAAGTGTATAGGGACAAAAATGAAATAAAAGAGTGGATGTTGGCTATGCTTTGTAGTGCAGGCTATAAAAGGCTACAGTATGATCTGAAAAGAAGTTGGATCTCCTATCCTTGCTGTTTTTCTCTGAGCTTCATCTTTTACTGTTCTGTTTCTCATTGACACATTAGCTGCTGCACCAATACATCACATGCACACAGCTAAGTCAATCCTGAATTAGATGAGCCATGGAAAACCATAGAATCTGCCAACAGTGAAGAGATTTAGCCAAATATTTCTAAGTAAAGCTTGAGTATGCTCAAACTGCCAAAGAGCAGCATTTGCAAAGACAGCGGGGAGGTAGACGGACCCATTCTGCACTGATCTAATCAACTGATCTTAAACCTTTGCTTGTCTGACACTTCTTTCTCATAATACCATGGAAGAATGGTTACAGGAATGAGTTATGTTGAAAAAACAAAGTCTTTAATGACTAAAGAAACTAAAATGAAAGAAGGCCTTAGAGGCAAGTTATGTATTTCTACTGATTACAGAACAGGCAGGTTTTTATCAGGTCTAAACAAACCAGAAAAAGTAACTGTTTTTTTTGCTTTTGTTTTTTTGTTTGTTCTCATCCTGTCCTATGCAAGTGCTTCACTCATTTTTACTGCTAGCATAAGGTAAATGCGATATAACATGCAACTTTTTTTGATCAACCACAAAGAAGTTTTCTAGCATCTATGGAGCTCAGCTAGTAAGCACAATTTATAAAACAATGAATGACTAACCCCTGTAACCATTTTAATGACCCTAAAATAAAGTGCTTAGAGCAACATCTGTCTCAGCAGCTGGGTTCTCTGCATGAGTGGGCAGAGCGACACATTGGGACAAATTCTGTTCTCCCTTTTGACAGAAACAATTGCAGCAGATCATTTTTATCGTAATCAATTTAGGTACAGTTTCTTGGAAACCATCTGTGTAGTGTTCATAGATTGTGCTTAAGAATTTAAATGTGTGTATTTTTGGTTGCTTGATGTAGCATCTGCTAATGACCACATAAGTTCCACTTTTTATGCATAAAGCTGTTTCCTTGTAAAGGGATTAGTAGAATGACTACTTGATTTTATCCTTTTAACTACCCAATAAGCTGTCGCAGCTTGAATGACATCCGCCACAGAGTGTAAGTTACAGAATTAATTGCATTTTTGAGCTGGAGTTGAAACCATAAGGATAACAAAGCATTAGCAAAACATTTTATTACATTTCTCTCTCAAGTTAGTAATTTAAAATTAATACAGGTTTTGTCTGAGCATTTTAAACTGAAGAGGAAAAAATGTCTTTTTAGATAACAGATAATTTTTTTAATTCTTTACTGGTTTTCATGTTGTCCTTTATAAACTTTTTTTTTTTTTTTTTTTTTTTTTTTTTTTTTAATTTAGTAACATTCTGAACAAGGGGAAGAGTGAAAAAGTAATAACATATTTTATTTCCCAGGGCTATTTGAGAACTGTATGAAAAGACAATGGTTTGGAAAATGCTGGGAGTATACTGGGGAGGACGTGCTTTTTCACAGGAAAATGGTTGTCTGCCCCACCTTTTGTAAAATGTAAAACTTTTAAAAAGAATAACAGTGAAACTCAGGTCTGATTCTTTTTCTAGTTTCATACAAAATGCAATACCTCATTACGTGATTATTATTGATGATGATTTCATGTAAGTGTAGCACATCAGATTGACACACCAACCCTTCTCTGTGTGGATGGATGCACAGGTGGACCCTGTAACTGCACATGGGAGACTAGGCTTCAAAGAACTCTTACTTAGAGAAGAATTACTTAAGAGAAACTCAGAGGAATTAAAAAAAAAAAAAAAAACAAAAAACAAACAAACAAACAAACAAACAAAAACACTTTAGAAGATAGATATTTAAAATTTTCTTGCTTCAAAGACATTTTGTTGATGGGGTTCTGTGATGCTCATTCCCAAACTGGCCCATACAGGGCCCTTCTCAAACGAATTAAAGGACAAACACATTTTCTCTCAAGGACTGAGGAAAATAAAAATCCTAATAGCTCTATGGAAATTTCCAAAAGACCAGTGAATGCAAAGCTTAAGAAGTGATGTATATGTGTGCTTTTGTGAGACATACATTAGCTATTTTATACTCAAAGTCCAAAGTTAGTGTAAACTACCAGTTAATTAACCCTCCTTTGAAAAATTGACAAAGTCCCTGAGAAGAATACAGAAGTTTCAAGAGAATACATTTACCATTGCTTGTGAAAATTCATTGGATACAATGCAGCTGTGAACAACAAGGAAAAAGTTGCAAAGTATTGTTATGCTTTCAAAAGTAGCTAAGAATCAGAAAGCAGGAGACGCATGATAATAAACCACTAGCAACAGAAGGTTTTAAGGCTGCATCAGAGATTAAGGAATGATTTAATGTATTTATTAATTATCCAGAAATGGGGTCAAGCAGTGAGATACTAAAATTTACAGATAACATGAATTTCTTTAGATTTTATTGAAATCCAGAGGGACAGTAAAGAATTTCAGAAAGGATAAGCTATTCTAAAATAATACAGTGGCAGATTAGTACACTTGATTAAATTTGAAGGCAGCCAATTGAAAATGCATAAAAGGGGGGGGGGAGAGAGCAGACAATGTGCAATTAAACTTCATAAATCACTGACAATAGATACCACCAAGGCCAAAAGTTTAGCAAAAATCCGTGGGGAAATGGGCATTTGTATGAATGCTGAGAATACTCCATGTTATGATAGTGAAAGCTAAAAATAGATGGTGGAAAGGAATGTAAAACCTCATGCTCATTGTTTTAAGCCAACTTCCAAGTATTAGAATTAGGAAGAGAAATAGAATTAGAAAGAGATGAACGGGTGACCTCATGCTGATGACTGTGAGACCTGTTGTGCTGTAGTCCGAATGGAGGGCTGGACACCTTTGGAGAGGGTACAGAGAGAATGCTACCAGAAGCCTGGTCCAGTTTATGTACCCCTGAATCACAGGGCTCTGTGCTACACTATGTCCGAGAACAAATCTTCTTCCCCAGGGTCTGGAGATACTAACTGTACTCTTCAAGAGTTCCTAGACAAAATGGCTTTACAATCAAACTTTTCAACTCTTAGGGAGCTCATCGAGTGGGGGGGTGTTGTGTTTTACAGGAGGAGAATTAAGGTGGTGAGTCCCCAGATGAGGGAAGATTTTTATGTAATTAGGACCCAGGCCAAACATGCAAGAATAGACCTGAATGATCTGATGAAGACTGTAGATGAATCTCCTTCCAGGGCTGAACTAGACACTTCAGAGTAAACATTTTGCTAATTAGAATTGGCTGTGGTATCAGAAAGGCCATCTAGTCTGAGCTCCTAATAAGACCACCTTCTACATCCAGTTTTATTGTCTAGGTGAGTATGCATGACTATATTTCTCTAAGGGTGCTATTATTGTTTTAATGATTCTTTTTTGATCCTTTTTTATTTTCAACATAAAGAAGAAATGCAGATAGAATGTTAACTGTTAGCAGCACAGGAGACTGGTGGTATCAACAAACAATTAGCTTATTGAGAAGTAAAACGTGTAGAGTCTGTGAGAACTGCCTGTATACAAGGAAGCTTACTTTACTCTTCAATAAAAGCTGGGTGACCTACCTTGCCTTTTCTCTGTGGTAAGACCATGCACTGAATCATCCACTGAAGCAACCCTTGAAGCTGACAGGCTTTAAAATCATGCTATAGTTTAGCTTGCTGTAACTTTTCTCATGAGCCAGTGTCCTAACTCTGTCCAGAAGTGACTGAAAAGCTTTTTGTAACTGTGATCTGTATTGTGGAAATAAATTCAATCTCCTATCAGATTTCTGAGGTAGCACAGGATATGAATTTGATATACTCCTTATCTGAGCTGCTTTATTCATCTCTGTTGCATAATTATTGTCCTTTGTGTGAGGAAGACAAGGCTATCATGCAAAATATTCCCCTGATAAAAGATATAAAATGGTAACCGGCTGCAGAAATGTCTCAGAAGCATCTTCAGTTTGTAAATGGTTAGGCCAAATGCAACTATCATTTTAAACATTACCTCCTATACACACTGAATGCATGCAAACACACTGAGGTACAGAAACATTTATTATAGTCCTCCCCACTACAAATTAGAGGGAGATTTTTTTTAATTTTTTTTTTTTTTCCATTCAGCCTTACAGCCCTGAAAGATTTCATTACAACCTGTTATCATTAGCTGGTATTTCCAGTGTATTCAAAATACCACAGCATGTATGCTAGTACTGCAAAGCACTTTCTTTTATTCCTTGCGAGTGTATCAATCTATTGCTCAACAAACAAGAAATTGTGCCAAAAAACACAGATTAAAAGATGGGTGCACAGCACTGGTAGGTACAGGACATCATCTGAAGTCAGAAAAAGCAATAGAGTACTCAAGAGGATAAATGTTTTGTTTTAATAATAATAGCTGTATGCACAGATTAGAAACCTAATTTGGCATGAATCAACAGTAATGCTTAAACCATTCTCATGATCTCTCATTTGCTTTTCCGTATGAACAGTGCCTTGGAAACAGTGAATAATGACCTGTGTTTTATACTTTAATGCACATTTTACTAGTGTTTATCCAAACAAGGGTAATTTTAGCTAGATCACCTGCACAAGCTTTTGATCAATCCAATAAAACCTTTGTTTTCTCTATATTTTTTAGAGATAATTTTGCAGTTCACAGTGTTTTGCTTTATTATATGCTATATGTATTACAAAGTGTTATGAGGAATCGGTTATTACAATAAAGTTTCTGTGTCTTTCCCGGTAATGTGGATGATTTCTTCCAGGAGAAAAATTAGCAAACACAGTATGGCTTGAGTTTTTTCCCTTTCTCATTCCCTTTAACCACAGCTCCTATGTTTTTCTTTCACAGACAGAGATGATTTAGTCCACTCTCCTCAGCATTTGATACCTTGCGTCCTCACATTTCCATTTTTACGGCCCTGTCTGACCATGTTTTCCAAATTCCAGTGTGGCTACTCTCATCCTTCACTACTTTATCATAGCCTCTTTTTCCCTGTATCTTATAGTTCCTTCTTCTAGAAATAAAAATATGCTTCAAGTTTCTTCTTGTTTAATAAATTTTAATGCATATAAAAATAAATTTTAAAAACTGTCAAGTGAACTCCCCTGCTTCTCCAACTGTTAATCTCTCTGCCTCCTTTCAATTTTAAAAATACTGAATATATTCTCAACATTAACTGTGAAGAGTTGTTCTTTCATTTTAATCTCTTTCTCCTCTTTCCCTCTCCTCATTTCTTAGGCTTTACTGGATCTGCTCTTAATGATTCCAGTACTTTTGACATTTTAGTCTACACTCCTAGTATTTTCTCCTCATGCTGACCCAACGTCAGCCCTCACCTTTCTTTTAACTGGTAAGTTTTTACTCTTCCTGTGTGTTTTGTTTGTTTGTTTGTTTTTCCTTTAGAGCATCCCAGTGCAGTCACCTTCAGCCTTCTTTAGAGTCCAACAAGTCGTTAGAAATCTCCTCCCCTCCCCACCCCCCATCCTTTCCTCTCCTCTCCCCTCTTTTAAATACATATTCAACTGCTGTTTCTGTGCAAAGATCTGTGTCTCTCTTTCAGACCATTGTTTTTCTGTTCATGCTAAAATCTCATCCTGAACAGCTCTTCATGTATTCCTAGTCAGCTATTCTGTTCAATGACATAAAAAAAAAAAAAAATGTTCTTTATCTTTCTTTTTCTCTCTTTCTCAAGGTCTTTCCACTTTTTTTTTTTCCTCCATCATGGTCTCCAAAATCCCTCATCCAATACAGTAAAAAAAGTCTTTTTTAAAAAGTCCTCTCAACATTTGTGTAATGCAAATATATTAAATATATTAAATATAACCTATTAAGCAGAATGTTGATAGTGGAGAAACCATTTGTTAGTAAAAATCACCAGCAATATTTGGGATTAGTGCGGTGATCGTAGGACATGAAGATGGAGTTGAATTTGTGAAACACTACAGCTATGTTATCCAAAAGAAAGAGCTTATTGCTGTTCTGAATAGAAAATCTTGTTTGCTAATAGCTAGTCACAACAAATTTATCCCAGATTTTTGATTCTGTAAAAACAAAACAAAACAAACAAACAAACAAAAACTAACGTAATAAAAAGGCTTCAGAAATTCTTTACAGAAGCCTTCTGAAAAGAATAAACAGAAGAGCCACCAGTGCTTTCTACCAGAAAATCTGGACATGAACTTTGTTAATATTCTTAATAAGCAAAAATAATTAGTGGAGTAGCATAGTTACATTGGGATAATTACTGTTAAGTGGAAATAATACACTTTTTTTTTTGATGTTATATGCATACATTTTATAGCTAGACAATATGCATAAGAGTTTTGAAATTAAAAAAAAAAAAAAAAAAAAGAGAGAGTATTGATATCAAAAATATGCATACACAACCTCAGTACAAAACTGGGCAATTGTCTGTGCCTGCATTCATTTGTAGATAGTATAGCCAAGGGTCATTAGTTTAATAGGACATTGTTTTTTTCCATCTCTCTAAAACGTCTGTTGAAACATCCTCCCAGGAGCCAAATTGAGGAGGTGAGGAAATAAACAGCAACTGACAGCTTTGATCACTGACAGACAGAGATCCATTCAGTCCAGAAAGTACCATAGTGTAGGAATCAGAAAAAGCACTCTGAGCAAGGAAGTAATGATGATGTCCAGTGACCGAGGTAAGCATACACTGAATAGAGGGCACCTGGAAAGAGGACTTTACAGAGGATCACAAACAAAAAGGAATTAGGGGGAGGCAACCTGTAGGTCACACAATGAGAGAAATGGTACACAAGAGTAAATATCTGAGGTGCATAGAGGTTAGAAACATTAAGAAGGAACTCCTGGTTTATATATATACATTTGGTAAAAAGTGAAGAAAGTATTTCAAGAATAGCTCCCTTGCTTAAATGAAGGTAGTGGATAGTATATGAGTGATTTAATTGGGTATTTGATTTACCAGTCATCTTTTTGCAGCCAGCAACATAGTTTGAGCTCCAGTACAATGCCTATGTGTCTGTAGAGAGATATAAAAGGGATTGATTGTTGCAGAACTTGTTGTCTTCCCTACAGTGATGTACTGAAGGGGAGATTTCAGGGACAGCTGGGAGCAATTTATGATTGTTATAATTTCATTGCCAAACTGAAGGTAAAATTGGGATGATTCCCCTTCCTCTGATACAATTCTAACTTTGTCTAGATACTACTAAATAATCCCTGCCAGAGATGAGTTACCTCTCAGGGTCATAAAATGTTTCTGAAGAACCTTCTCTGGATTTCAAAATGGATTGCTTTGCATTGATAGTAGGTATTTCTAAAGTATTTTGGATAGGGTTATAGCTGAAAGACTGCATCTAGTTTTATTCTCATCCCCAGTTCAAGACTTACAACCAGTGAGACTGAGCTATACAATAAATATATATCAAAATATATCAATAATATATCAAAAGTAGGCTTTTATTCAACTATTGATTTAAAACCTAAGCATCTCTGACAAGTTCTGTTCACTTTTTTCTCCCTGCTTTTAAGAGAAAGGGGTTTGGTTGGACCAGGAAAAGGGACACAAAATTCAGAATTTTTCTTCTTTTTTTTTTTTTTTTCACAATAAGTAAAGCCATTTATTCCTCCTAAAATAATATTAATGATTAAAGGAATGGTATTTTTCTTTTGAAATCCTCTGTATTAAAACACCATTAGCATATCACAGTTTTTCTATGTTATACCTTTATGGGTGATTACTGATTTCCTGAAGAATAACATAGGTATCATTTAGATGTGATATTTTACATTGTTCTGTTTGGGTTTGCTCTGTTTTAGGAGACAGTCATCAAATTGGTCTTCCATCTTCACAGTTTCAGTATAACTCAACACAATACACTGTCTTCTTTTAATACCACATTTTTAGGAAGGACCTTTGGTCTTGTTACCTTGGTTAGATGGTGGCCCACCGAACATCCTCATCCAAGGCAGAGGGCTTTTTTTCGCCTGGAAAAGCAATGAAATCAGCATTCATGCATCAGAAGCAATGAAAACAGCTGAAAGACATCTCCTGCTGTAGACACAGTCAGCACATGGAGTAAAGCTGCTGATGTCACCTGTGGGAGGGAGTGTAGGCACTTTCCCTTACCTCCTCAAAAACAATTCCTTTCTCCTGAAGCAGCAGCACCAAGTGAATGTCAGTGCCAGACAATGCCAGAAGCTGCAGCTTTGAGGGGAAGAATATCACGTGCTCAGTTGGAGGGCCCAGAAAGGTCCATCTGACCCTCATTGTTCCTGGGATTAGAGTACCCCTGATTTACATAATCAAAATATAAGTAAAAATATGAAGAAGCAGCATAAATAAATAAATGAATGTCTAAACAGCATTCTATTTTGCTTCCAAATACATGACTTTGACAATATGCACCTATGTATCCTGGTGACCCGTGTGCCTGGTGACAGGACAAGGGGGAATGAGTTAAAGTTGCACCAAGGAAGATTTAGGTTGGATATTAGGAAGAACTGAAAGGGTTGTTAGGCATTGTAATAGGCTGCCCAGGGAAGTGGTTGAGTCCATCCCTGGAGGTCTTTAAAAGACGTTTAGATGTAGAGCTTAGTGATATGGTTTAGTGAAGGACTCGTTAGTGTTAGGTCACAGGTTGGACTCAGTGATATTGAAGGTCTCATCCAACCTAGATTATTCTGTGATTCTGTGATATTTACTTAAGGGTCTTCACATAGATGAGACTTTAAATGACCTACTCGGGAGGATTAAATTTTACTTTGGTAGGATTAGGAAAAGAAATAGACCCCAAACACCAGCCTCAGGCTTAGAAGCAATTACAAGAACCAGATAAGAATTATATTGCAAACTCCTTATTTCTGTTTTATCTTATCTTTTAATTACTAATTGCTTATGACTTTAAATATACTTAGCTTGTCTGCTTCACATTTTTTTACTGTTTGACATGTCTCTCCTTATTTGAGTTTTAACATGATCTTGTCTGTCTCTGCTGGTCACTTCATTTTGCTCATGGAGGCAAGTCAACAATTATCCTATGATATAAATACCAAAATAAGCACCAACCTGGAAAACAGTAAGCCATCAACAGTTGCCTTACTTCTTATTATTTGGCTCATGTTTCTGTTAATGAAATAAAAATAACTTCTTTCTCAGCCACATTAAAGTGCAATATAGAGTGTGCTCACCAAACCCTCCCTTCTTGGCTGTGGTTTGGAGAATGCAGCAGAGAACACTGATAATCCCCCATCTTGAAAGAGCTGGAGGGGAACCATCCATCAGAGCCGTCCATTTACTGTCGTATTTACCACAACTCTATCAGTGAGAAAACAGCTTCAGATTGCTGACATCCAGCAAAACAGCACTGCGTGTGCAATATGAAATGATCCTGAAAATGCAGAGCTGACGCCTGACTTTGCACACACCTGCATGTTTGGGGAACAGAAAGCCTTCCTGTCCTTGAGTGTGCCCACATCCTGTGCAGGTGCCTGGAGAGGAATGTGTACACAACCAATCTTCTCCAGGGAGACTGGAAAATTAGCTTTGAAGGAGAAGTTTGTAGTTGATACTGCTGATCTTCAGCTGATAGAGCCATCTCTTACACACCTAGCCTGTTTGAAGGGATACTATCTCTTTCTTTTACCCTTCATGTAACACAGAAATGGTTTCCAGCTTTACTTATTTCAGAGCTCAATGTCAAAATGTAAAGTAAAAAAGCTGAAAGTCAATTACTTGATAATGTCTAGAATAATCCCTTTTCAGCCCTTGAGTTTGGGAAGGATTCCTGACTGTTAGCTATGGGAAATTGCAGGACTTAGGCTGACAAGCTTAAGACATACTTTTAGTCACTAAAGTCTGACAAAAAGCCATAAGAAGGGGACAACCTCATGGACATGAACCACCCTACTAATTTCCCTGTGTGTTACTCACATATTACTATGATGTACAGGAAACACCTGTGCACCATCTGTGTGAAATTCTGCCCTAAAAGAAAGCAATTTACTTTTTCTTGCTGCACTAGCGAGCAGTGCTGGCCTTGTCTCTGTCTTCTGCTCTGTTATCTTCACAGAATGAAGGTGACTTTAATGCTTTGGTAAGAACAAACAAACAAAACTTGATGCAATCAAGTAGGGAAGGGCTTTTCCCTACAGTAAGCAGGGATTCTCTCAAATGAAACAATACTGTATTGTGTATCAGCCTGTAGAAATGACCAAGTAGCTGGTCAGCTCCTTGCCACTTTATCTGCGTCCTGAAGGCAGTGCTGTGCATCTCCATTCTGCTGGAGTTTGTGACTTGCCAAGTTCAGCTTCCTGCAAAAGGAAGACATAGCATGTCAGAGAGAAGGGAAATCGTATAGACTTTTTCCAGGTCAGTGAGAGTGTATTACTCACCTGTCTGCTGTCTGCCACAGCTTCCCAAACACTGTGCAGTTTGCACATGTGGGTGCTTCTCTGGAGCTGGGGTTCTTGTTCATGAAACCTGTTAAGCATGGGTTACTTTCAGAGAATGTTTGAACACTGTTGGTTTGAATGAGAATAAAATGTGCGCTGATGCTACCTACTTGGGTAAAGACTCCTGGTTCATCTGGGCCTTAGAGAAATTGGAGGACAAGGTAGTCCCTCACATTGCATGATCATGACAGGGAACTTTCCACTCTCCCGGCATTATCTCTGCAGACCTGAAGCTCCCTGTAAGCCAAAGATGGTCTGTGATGCTCTAATTATCCAGTTCCAGCAGGCCTTAAATACTACTACAACAAATCCACTAAAATATTAGCACTTGTAGTATTTCTGCAAGTGCTTGGAGATAACTTCATCCTGAAAAGTGCTTCATAAAAAAAATATATATATATATATATTATTCTGCCTTACCCACCATCCATCTATTTTTGGCTTTTGACTGTAGATTATATGACTTCTACCTGACTCATTCTGGGGGTCATAATGAGAAGAAAACACTCTCTGACATACTTTTTAATATGCTCTTCGCTTAATGTAGTATTTAGATTAACACACTATGACACAATACAGTCTGTATAATTTCTTCCTTTTTTTTTTTTTTTTCAGAAAGTGTTGAGAGGATGATAGGGAATAGAGTGAAGCTTATCATTAACAGAGCTAGCAAATGCCCCATATGAAACCCAGGTGGGTTTGGCAGATGGATATAAAGTAGTAAACGATATATATCAGTAGAGTGTGCAAGCTGGTGAGAGATAACTGCCTGAGTTATTTTTGTGCATTTGAGCCGATTGCTGTTTTCTATAATGATAAGTGAATTTTGCTTTCCAGATTTTAAATTGATATATTTTTCTTAATTTTCCTCATTTCTGAAAAAAAAATAAAAAAATAAAAGTCATTTAGAAATTAATGTTACCAAGGCAAAAAAAAAAAGTGCAAAAGTATAAAAGGTTATTTTTATTGTATATACAAAAATGCATATTTGAAGTTGCAACATATGTATTTCTCGATATACAGTGTATAGACATTTTGTTATCATTTTTACAGATATGTTAGGAACTTTCAGTATTCTGCAGAACAGTGTTATAAAAAGCACAACCCACTTATATTAAAAAGAATCTCTGAAATAGCAAATCATATTTTTTTCCTTTTTTTTTTTTTTTTTTTCCCACAGTGATAACAGTTTTTCAAACTTTTCAGCTTTCATAGCAAGTGTTATGGACATACCTGAAGTAAATATCATATAAAAATTAAAAATAATAATAAAATTAATAAAAAAAATGTAAGTTTTTTGTCATGTTCTATGTTTCTCTCTTGTTCTCACCTCCCTGTGCTCAGGTATGTGCTATTTTCATTGTATGAGATCAGTTTTACCATTTCCTAAAACGAAGAGTTATACCTCCAAGAAGTAGGTGTTGGCTGATTTATTAAAATGGTAGAGTCATTATGGCAGTTTAGAAGTAAAGACTTCAGATATAGGATAGGCATGCACTTAATGCATAGCCTTCTGAGGCTGGGGATTGGGAGAACGTGTAACCATATCCTAATATTATCTGCTTCCTAGAATCATTCATTTTCCATTCAAAGTTCATTTGTTTTTCCCAGATCATGCTTGACTCTACTTTGTGTTGCAAGATACAAGCAGACCAACTGCAATGCATGTGTTTTTGGGAAGGGCTACTCTGGGATTTCTTCAGGGTCAGCAGAAAAGAGCAAAGGAAAGCCTAAAGAGATTCGGATTGAGCCGTCTGCTTATGCAAATAATAAAATACTGTCCTGCACTTCAAATCCATCTTCTGATTGTTTGTTAAGCATTGAATGCCTAATATGTACTCATCTTTGATGATGAAACCCATGAAAACATTCTTACCATGTTCCAAGTCTGTCAGCACACTGATCTTATTGATATATACATCATTGTTTCTACACTGTCCAGTCACCCAGCAACCACACATGGGCTGCCAGTCTTGTACCAGTTGGGACCCGCTCCACTTTCCCTACCCTGAGACAGTCGTTGGGCTTTAAGGCAATTAATACATATTCCAAGAATTCCTTTTCAAAAGTGGGAGAAGAGAACAATCCCCTATTAAATTCCAAAGTCTGTCACTGCTGGTGAGTGCCTTTACCTCCTTTGTGCTCCCCTCTGAATTCATGCACTGCTTTTGTCTGTTCCAAAAGTCACTGAAGCATAGACTTTGCAGACTTCCAATCACTGCATCTTGTGGCAAGTTATCTCCCACTGCAGCCTGAACAAGAAGATTTCTATCCCTGCTTGAGTGACTAAATTGGCCATAGATTTTTCGTACTATACCTAACATTATTTCAAACTCCATTACAAACAAGCTAATCACTAAAAATAAAGTTTTAGCAGTGTGCACACCATGACAACTATATATATGCACAGTATTTTGTTCTTTTTCAGCTAGAAACTGTTTTGCTTTTAGTTTGGTTGTTTGTTTTCATGGTGGCATAACTGTTAATGAGAAGGACACTTTAATTCAAACCTCAAAACATTTTGTTTGTTTTTCTTTTTTGTCCTACAACAAAAAAGATGTGTCTCTGTATCCATTGTGGACTCTGTCATAATTTTTCTAGCACTGAATTCTGCTTGTTATTTGATGGTGCATTTCATGAGAATACACAAATCTGTGTGGGCATGAGGAAGAAAGAACACTAGCATTGTTGGAGGTGGGTGATATGGAGCAAATAATTGCCATAGCAAAGCAGAAGTGCATGTGGTGTTTGTACAATTGCTTCAGCACACAAGAGGCACAAGAGACTCTTGAAAATTTCTGGAGATGGTGCTTCCAAAATTTGCAATGGGAAACAATGGAGCCCCTGATGATACTAAAGTATTCAGGATGAATAAACTGACTTGTTTACTTGAAAACAGAGCCAATAAATCTTTAAAAATAAACAAAAGCCAGGTTTTTTTCTTCCAAAAAAACATAAGACACTTAAAATAACCAGTCTCAGAAACAGAAGTCAGACCTTAATTATTATTATGGAACCTGCTAACTTTGTTCATAGTGTGACATTATTATAGATTCCCACAGGATAACAAGTTTTATGCCAATAGGATGCACTTCTTCCCAGCAGTGTCTCTACTCTGACATGAAACAAAACTGTAAATGTTTCTTATCAAACTTTCTTATCCTGCAACAGTGTTCTACAAGCCAGATGTGCAGTGTCTCTGATTTCTTCTCTCAGATGAACCACTCTCCCTCCCTTGCATTGCTTGACCATGAAAGTGATATTACAGCATTCAAGGCAAGAATATACTGAGTAATTCTTTCAAATTTTGTGTTTTTCTTCCAGTAATTAATAGAACACAGACTAGAAATTTCACTTTGATTACTGAAACCTGCTACCCATTTGAGCTCTGGTTATTACACTGAAAAACTTGTGTATTAGGTTTGCATCCACAATCCACTGTGTAGAGTCCTCACCACTAATGGAAACCAACTAGCTCTATGCTGAAGACAAAAGCAGCCTCATCTGAGTGTGACAGTCCTTAATAGGCCTGGAACCTCATGTTTCAATACTTTTCCATTTGTACATCTATGCTTTAAGTCAGATAAATTTGATATAAATCTTTTGGTTTCCTTTTACTTTCTTTTAAGGAGTTTTACATTATTTTAGCTCAAGAAAAGCTGTAAATAGGTTGTATGCAACCCCGCACCTGTGCATAGTACACTAGTACTTCAGCAATGGCATCTCATTTGTAGCTCATGTTGTAAACTGGATCGATGAAGAGTTCTGGCTTTAAAAAAAAAAAAAAACAACACTGTAACACAGAAATTTTGAGGGGGGCCTTCTTAAAGCTGGATCAGATAAAGAGATGACCTAAAGATAGGTCTTGCAAGCGATTATGTTAAAATGGGAACAGCACAAGTCAGTGCAGCCACTGAAGATAGCTCACTGGTGAAGGACCACTCATCAATAACAATAAAAATTAAAATATGAGCAATGAATTGAAATCTGATGTTCACTTCCATAAATTGAGCAATTCTTAAATTCATTTTTAAAAAAATATTCACCTTGGTTTCTATACAGGGTGCCTGAGGATCAATGGAAGTATGCATCACCTTCAACAATTTACCAGCAGTCCTGGCTAACCAGGGAGGTCCCAGCTGACTGGATGCTAGTGAATGGGATTCCAATCTACAAGAATGTCAGGAAAGAAGATCCAGGGAATTACATTCCTGTAAGTCTGGCATTGGTGCTAGGGGAATTCATGGAGCAGATCATGCATGGAGCAATTCATGGAGCATGGTTGGTGACCTGCTACGGCACTTGGATGTGCACAAGTCGATGGGGCCGGATGGGATCCACCCAAGGGTGCTGAGAGAACTGGCAGAGGAGCTGGCCAAGCCCCTATCCATCATTTATCAGCAGTCCTGGCTATCGGGGGAGGTCCCAGCTGACTGGCGGCTAGCAAACGTGACGCCCGTCTACAAGAAGGGCCGGAGGGCAGACCCGGGGAACTACAGGCCGGTCAGTTTGACCTCAGTACCAGGGAAGCTCATGGAGCAGATCCTCTTGGGAGTCATCATGCGGCACTTGAAGGGCAAGCAGGCGATCAGGCCCAGTCAGCATGGGTTTATGGAAGGCAGATCCTGCTTGACGAACCTGATCTCCTTCTACGACAAAGTGACGCGCTGGGTGGACGAGGGAAAGGCTGTGGATGTGGTCTACCTTGACTTCAGCAAGGCTTTTGACACCGTTTCCCACAGCATTCTCCTCAAGAAACTGGCTGCTCTTGGCTTGGACTGGCGCACGCTTCGTTGGGTTAGAAACTGGCTGGATAGCCGGGCCCAGAGAGTTGTGGTAAATGGAGCCAAGTCCAGTTGGAGGCCAGTCACTAGTGGCGTCCCCCAGGGCTCGGTGCTGGGGCCGGTCCTCTTTAACATCTTCATCAATGATCTGGATGAGGGCATTGAGTGCACCCTCAGTAAGTTTGCAGATGACACCAAGCTAGGTGCGTGTGTCGATCTGCTTGAGGGTAGGAAGGCTCTGCAGGAGGATCTGGATAGGCTGCACCGATGGGCTGAGGTCAACTGTATGAAGTTTAACAAGGCCAAGTGCCGGGTCCTGCACCTGGGGCGCAATAACCCCAAGAAGAGCTACAGGCTGGGAGAGGAATGGCTGGAGAGCTGCCAGGCAGAGAAGGACCTGGGAGTGATGGTGGACAGTCGGCTGAATATGAGCCAGCAGTGTGCTCAGGTGGCCAAGAAGGCCAACGGCATCCTGGCTTGTATCAGAAACACTGTGACCAGCAGGGCTAGGGAGGTGATCGTCCCCCTGTACTCGGCTCTGGTGAGGCCGCACCTCGAGTACTGTGTTCAGTTCTGGGCCCCTCGCTACAAGAAGGACATCGAGGTGCTTGAGCGGGTCCAGAGAAGGGCGACGAAGCTGGTGAGGGGCCTGGAGAGCAAGTCCTATGAGGAGCGGCTGAAGGAGCTGGGCTTGTTCAGCCTAGAGAAAAGGAGGCTCAGGGGTGACCTTATCACTCTGTATAAGTATATTAAAGGAGGCTCTAGCGAGATGGGGGTTGGCCTGTTCTCCCATGTGCCTGGTGACAGGACGAGGGGGAATGGGCTAAAGTTGCGCCAGGGGAGTTTTAGGTTAGATGTTAGGAAGAATTTCTTTACTGAAAGGGTTGTTAGACATTGGAACAGGCTGCCCAGGGAGGTGGTTGAGTCACCATCCCTGGAAGTCTTCAAAAGACGTTTAGATGTAGAACTTAGGGATATGGTTTAGTGGGGACTGTTAGTGTTAGGTCAGAGGTTGGACTCGATGATCTTGAGGTCTCTTCCAACCTAGAGATTCTGTGATTCTGTGATTCTGTGATCTTCTTGAATGTCATCAGATGGCACATGCGGGACAATTGAGTGATCAGATGTAGACAGCACATGTTTAAGAAGGGCAGGTCCTGCCTGACTAAACTGATTCCTTCTATGACAAGATGATGTGTTTAGCAGATAAAGGAAAGGCTGCGGATGTTTACCTAGATTTTAGTAAAGTGTTTGACACTGGTTCCCACAGTATTCTTCTGGACAAACTGGCTGCTTATGGCTTGGAAAAGTGTAGTAGGTAAAGAACTGGCTGGATGTCTGGGCTCAGAGAGTCACAGTGAATGGAGTTCAAGCCAGATGGAGGCCAGTCACCAGTGGTACTCCTCAGGGCTCAGTATTAGGGCCAGTTATGTTTAATATTTTTATCAACAATCTGGATGAGAAGATTGAGTGCACCCTCAGTAAGTTTGCAGATGATACCAAGTTAGGTGGGACTGTTGATCAGCTTGAGGGTAAGATCTGGATAGGCTGGATCAATTGGCTGAGTCCAATAGCGTATTTAATAAGACTAAGTGCTGAGTCCCGTACTTGGGTCATAACAAACCCATGCTGAGGTATAGACTTGGGAAAGAGTGTCTGGAAAGTTGCCTGGCAGAAAATGACCTGGGTCTGATGGCTGACATCCAGCTGAACACAAGCCAGCAGTGTGCCCAGGGGGCCAAGAAGGCCAATGGCATCCTGGCCTGCATCAGAAACAGTGTGGTCAGCAGGTCTAGGGAAGGATTTTTCCCCTTGTTTGAGGTGCTAGTGAGACTGCACTATGAATATTTCGTTCCATTTGGAGCCCCTCACTACAAGAAGCATGTGTGAAGAGAAGAGCAACAAAGTTAGTGAGATGACTAGAAAACAAGACATATGAGAAGCAACTGAAGGATTTGGATTTGTTTAGTCTGGATAAAAGGAGGCTGAGGGGAGACCTCATCACTGTCTATAACTACCTGAAAGAAGATTGTAGCAAGGAGGGTGTCAGTCTCTTTTCTCAGGTGAAAAAGTGATAAGATGTGATGAAATGGCTTCAAGTTGTACCATGAGAGGTTTAGATTGGATATTAAGAAAAATTTCTTCACAGAGATGGTTGTCAAGCATTGGAATAGGCTTCACAGGGAAGTGAAAAGTCCCCATCTTTGGAGGTATTTAAGAGATGCATGGGTATGGCACTAAGTGACATGGCTTAGTGATGTGACTCAATAGGTCAGGTTGATGTTTAGTCTTGATGATCTTGAAGGTCTTTTCAAACCTAGATGATTCTATGATTCTATGATTTTATGCTCAGATATTTTGACTCTAAGTGGTGCACAGATGTCTAAGACAGGCTATGTTTTTAGCACTTCCTTTCCAGGGTGTACTTAAGACTGAACATGCAGAAAACACAGTATATAAGAGCTCAGACAAATAAGCAGCACAGTTACCATCAGTATAGGTACTCCTCCATTAAGTCTCTGTTTCTCTGAGAAAGATATTCAGTCTTGGATGTTTGACCCTTCTTTTGTACTAGTCAGATACATTACTGAAGCATCACTGAGTCCAATTTATACTTCAATTGACCTCATTTGAATTAATACAATTACTTTGGAGATTGCTTTGATTCATGAAGTTATTTATAGCTGTCAGGTTTTATGTGGAAAACCTATGCACTGTAAGAAACAGACCACCAACAAAATAAATTTGCTAAGCATATTAAAAAGTTGTTTTCCCTTCCCCTGTGATAAAAAGAGAATTGCAGCCAAGAAGTCATAGAACAATCAGTCACTTACCAGCTATCAACCAATGATCATGAGTCTGTAATACTTCTTTTTTGAAACACAGAGGAAAGGTACAGTATTCCCAGATATATGGGAACTGCTGGCAAAAGATACATTCTTAAGTGGTATATGTATGTTCCTTATTATAAATATTGCATCCAAATGTGGAAGAACATATAGAGCTGTTTGAACACATGGAATACATTTTAACACTTTCAGCCATCCAGAGCTGGATGCCTTAGCTAGGTACACCTTTTTCTCATAAAAAAAAAAAAAAAAAAAAAAAAAGAGAGATCTTTATACCAGCATTTACAGCACTGAATCGGTATGTGGTAGAAGGGTTCAGGTCTCAAGTTCAGCGTATCCTATCATTTTACAAAACAGAACAGTTTGTACAGGAGACAAAGATAGAGATTCATGTGAAGAATTGCCTGGTCTGGTTGATAAACACTCAACTCAGATGTTAATGACTGACATTTGAATCTGTGCTTCAGATCATGTTCAAGTGAAATGTGAAGGAAAATAATAATAATAATAATAATAATAATAATAATAATTAATAATAATAATAATAATAATAATAATAATAATAATAATAATAATAATATTTTGGCTTCCAGGTAAATTCCTTACCTTGTTTGTCAAATTGGTGATGGGTGGACACATCTTTTTCCTCATGCTTTTTCCTGTGGTCCCAGCAGGTAAAGATCCTGTGAGGAAATCTCAGTGTTGAGACCACCCTGTTCTCTGGAACAGGGCGTCTGGCAAGTGTTTTGCCAGGGTTACAGTGGGAATAACCTAACCTCTCAAATGTTTTAATGGTTATGTATACATAAATTGGCAAACACTTAGCGCATAGGTTGAGTTACATAGTGGAAGGAATGTGCTCTACAACATACTCCTGAATTTCATCCCATGAACATCCAAGCTGGACAATCTGCTGGAATGTCTGCTATTTCCTTCCTGGCATGGGACCCATGTTTGTTCTGCAAGAAGCCAGTTATGGGGGAGAGGTGTGAAGGAAGCAGACTCATGTGCCCCTCTGATGCAGCCAGGATGCCATGTCAGATGATGGAAATATTCCCAGGTTTCACAGTCCAGGCATGGTTCTTGCCTTCAGGGGAAAGAAAAGACTAAGGGACTCAGTGCTGGTGACTAAACTCTTTAGTAGACTTAGTGTAAATTCCTTTCTCATGTAGGGAGCCTACAGTAGTGGGCCTATATAATTTGTACTTGGGCATCCCAAATTAATCAAAACTTAATCCCAAATTACTGACAGCCACTCCACGGACCACATCACATAGACTCAGCTTGTCCAGTCAAATCAGAGAATTCTCAGCAGTAAATGAAATAGGTAGCATCATCACACTGCTGAAATAGCCTACTCACACTGGAATTTTTGTGGGTAGTGCCATTCTGTCAGACCTTCCCAGTTCATTCCAGGTACTTTAGCTCAGCTCTAGTCTTTTTATCTAATAGATAGTTAAAAATCAACTCTAAATATAGTGTAGTGTAACTGTGTAATGATATGTTTATGTTCAGCTAGGGGAAAAAAAGTAAGTGAAAAGAGTAACAGTTAACAGTGTCACCTCCTGTTGTGCCCAAACTGTGAGATGCAGAAACTGGAGACAGCCTGCATAAAATTAACAAATAGCTGATCTGCGGAACCATATATTCAAACCTGTCTACAAAAGACTCCTCTCCCCCTGCTCTCCTGCTATATCAAGCTGTATTACAATCGAATCTGACAAAAATATTTTAACAATGTAAAGTAAATCCTGGAACTATTTAAAACAGGTAATTTTAAAGAAATTATTACCATCACAAATCCTGCTCATTTTGACTACAATAATGCCATTAAAGAATAGCAACACGAGGATGGAGAAAGCTGCTTTGTTGCAGCTGTGTTAGAAAAATTAGTGGCTCCCCAGGGGTTAACAATTGATTTTGTTCCAATCTGACTGAAGGGTGGTGCAGTTTGAGTTTTCTTTCCTTTCTTTCTTTTTTTCTTTTTTTTTTTTTTTTTAAATTGGTTTGTCATTATACCAAGTATCTGTGAGTTTAATTTCTCACAATGCCTTCTGCAAACTGAACCAACAGAAAGCCAGAAATAGGTTCAAACCACAGACTTTGAATCTGGATTTCAGACACATGAAATCTCAATCTGGTGTTTTGATATAGACTTTGATACAGATAAAAAGACATTTCCAAAACTGATCTTCAGAGTACTTAGTTTTGTAACACTGACAGCCCCAAAATCCAGGAGCATCTCAATGCACAGATTTTGTTTAGTGGCTATTTCTTCCTTTCTGTGTCTTTTCTTTCTAAAGACCTTGTAAAGATTAGAACCAGTGGATAGCAGTCCAGAACCTGTCAATATTTTTATAATGGTATCTGCATTAGTAAGGAGTTACAATTCTTAGCCAAACAGTGTTCTGCACAAAATAAATAAATACATATATATTAAAAAAAAAAAAAAAAAAAAAGGACATTAGAGGAAATCGAGTGGCCTGTTCTGCCATTCTTATGCATTGCACAAATGTCTTTTGTGTGCTTTGCTGTGAAATGACTCAATGGAATCTTGTTTATTGGAATATTTGAAGATTTTGAAATAAGTAAAAGACTCTGGAACCAATTGCCTGAAAAAAAAAATAAATCATTTTGTAATGTCGTAGTTGAGCTGATCTGACATAAAGACTTGTGCACTCACATCTCTGATACAAATATATACAAATACAGAGCTAATGGAGGAAACAAATAAAAAAATTTCCCAAACTGAGCAGTCATCTTTTAGGTCAAGCACTGACATCCTTCTCAAATGATCTCTCTATAAATCTGAAAGTGTTGAAGCTAGTTGGCATCTAAATATTCTGTAGATTTTATTTATTCATTTAAATTGTGAGTTTTAGGTTTCTGTATCAGGAGTTTAGACATGTTTGTACTAATAATTCACTACCTTTTACTTAATAGCTTGTTAATCCTTTAGACTGAAGACCTCCCTGTAGTTCTTTCATGGTAATGGATCACTTAGAAATTTGTAAGTGGATAGGTGACATGAACTTCTTTAGGCAATCACATGATTTGACATCCCATAAAATTTATGGGGTTAAATGAAATTAAAGATGTTTCCTGTTTTCTCAGCAAAGACGATGCAAGCATCTTTTGCCACATATATTACGCTAAGGTAGATGTTTCAAAACTTCTCCACTTTGTGCAGTGCAGACAAGAAGTAAAAACCAGTACTTCATTTATGCCTACAATGAGAAGCTTAAAACTCTTTGTCTGAGTTGGTAGCCTTATAGACAGCTGTTTGTTGGAGTATGATATTATTCTAATTGATGTGGAAAATTCCCAACAAATCAAAAATTTTCACAAGTAATGAATATAATGTTTTGTGAAGTAAATTGCCCAGTCATATATTTTGAAGATACATTTGCCCTGTTCTGAACTTTCCATTTATGCTTGATAATTTAATTTTTATTCACCTTTCTGCACATTGCTATGACTACGCTCTACCTAAGAATGACAAAGTACTGGAAGTCAAAATATTTCTCGCAAGAGGTTTCCAATTCAGGTTGGACAATGCAGATTTGAGAACTGAGGATAAGCTCCCAATAACGTCCAGAACTTAGATGTGTTTCATGTAAAATTACATATTCTCTCAAGAATTAATCTCAGTCAAAAACACCTCAGTTGCTAGAAAACTTTGAATAAAACCAGATGTTTTATTTTTGACTTGCTCTGTTACTAAAACTCAGCAGAAGATGCAACATGTCTTTAAACAACAGAGAATACTGCCTTTGAATGGTTTTATTTGTGCTTCTGTTGGACAGTCCCGAGGCTGAATCTGACATACCTTGTGTTTGGTGGACTGGATCTCTTTGGTGACTTGCCAGAGCAAGCTAGTCTTTGTGCTAGGTCAGAGGAGCAATTTGGCCAATTCACAAGGAGAGGTGCAATAGGGTGAGCAGTTGACTATGTCTGCACATACCCCAGAATCTGCAGTGGCTGATTCTGCACAGCAACACGTCAAATGCTGGTATCAGAGAGAAGGGCTCCGGCTTTCAGTGTCTGTGTTTTATTTGTATTTCCCTTAGAGTGTATCCCCTCTTGCTCAGGCTGCTTGCTGATTGTGCAGGATTAAGCTATATCTTCAGTAAAGATAGTAATAATATTTCAACAGTATATTTTAAAATGGTTCAGCCAGCCTGCTTGAATTATCACAGAGTCAGATGTAGAGCCTGGAGTAACTGCGACAAAAGCATTGTTTGCTCTCATGCACCTCAGTCACCTTCCAAGCCATGTTTTGTGAAATAAATTTTAGCTAATAGAGTTCTTGACCTTGCAGCTAGAATTTCTAATTAAGTGAAGTTAGTCAGTGATCTTTTATTTTCCTAACATTGCATTCTCTGTGTGATGGCTGCTCAACTCACTACTCTGACATGTTGGTTATTTTAACTAAAAACTTGCTTTAATATACTCCACAGCACCTAGAACAAGAAGCACACACACTGTATATTCGTCATTTCCATCTCGATGAGGAGAAAACAAAGGGATAATTATAAACTGCATCTCATATTGTTACACTTACACTCGACATGTGCATCTATTTTTTTTTTTTTCCACAGTAAAGTGATTCTGCTGTGGAGATAGCACCAGGTGCATGGGGGTGACCTCACACACACACCAAATCGGGAGCTGACATCCATCACACTTTGAAATTTTGGATTTCATCATTTCCTGATCTTTCTAAAGGGATCACAGCACCTGGCCCTCACAGCTGTAGTTCATTTAGAAAGCAATTTAAAAACCGAGAAAAAAGCAAATGACATCTTGCTGCCTCAGCCTTGTCATTAAGTATAGCAGAATGGCCTTCATTTATGAGACACATGGCTAAGAATTAATATCTTTCAGTGCTTTCTCAAGTCGAGATTACAAAAGGTTTGAAAGACCACTAAATAATTAGTAGTATGACTGAGGCAAGCAGAAAAAAAAAAAATACAACCCCTCTTCTTCATTATGAAGAATATTGAGCATCACACTGACTTCAATGTGTTCCAAACGCTGCGGCCTTTGAGCATTGTGTCCTCACTATAGAGCGAACCTTCAGCTTTCATTTCCTTCCCCTTTTCATCCTCTATAGCACTGGAAGCTTTGTACGTGCATGGATACCTTCTCTGTACAGTTTAAATGCCTTGATGAACACAAACTGTTTCTCTGCATCTGCAGGAGCTAGACTTAAACATTAAAGTTAAAGTATTTTAAAGTTTTTCACAGTGTTGTTTCTTGCCCTTCACTGCTCTGCTACATTGTGGTCCCCTTTTTTATTATTTTATTTATGTTATGGCTGGCTTTAATGCTTACGAAACGAGTGGCTAATGACACTGGCTGGAGCCAGACCCTGTGCAGGCAGGTGCTGTGCAAGCTCTCCCCACGCAGCCCTGCCAATGCATTGCAGACGCCCAGCATCCTGCCTCCCTCCTCCCTGTGCCCCTGCACTCGCTCCACCTTGCCAAGCTGCACTGGGGCTTTTGGAAGGAGAGTTTGGAAGGTTTTATTACCCTGAGCAGAATCTGGACTTTCAAGTGCTTAGCTGGTATGAATGAAAGGCCCCAATCCTGGATGTGTGCCCATGCTATTGTCTGCGTGGTTCGAACCTAGGAGAAATCCCACCTAAGTTGTTTTGCTGGGAACCCTAATGTCGGGTTCAAATCTGGAAGTTCATTCTATCCCTTTCTTTGGGTTAAAGACATAATTTTCTGGAAATGTTTGTAAACGCAGGGCTAGGATATGGACTAAGCAGAGCTGTTTAACCTTTTCAAGCAACATAACCAGAGTTAATATCTTTCAAGTGCCACCTGATAACATATGTTGTCTTTAATATTTACCCCATAGTGTTAATAAGGCAGCAAAAATCTCATGTATTCTTTAGCATTTTGTTTGTTGACTCAGCATCCTTGGATGAGTTTGAAAAGATTGTACATGCAAATGCAAATAATTCACATAATTCAATAACTCAAATAATGACTAATATTTATTTTTCTTCTTTTGTAGCAACTCATTACACTACTAGCCGTAGGGATGAAGTGGCTCCTATTTCAGCTGAGGGAAGTGCAAATTGGCACCCTGGGCTTCCAGAGTTACCTCTGGATCTTTCCCATGGGGAATGCTTGGGAGGCGAGTGCTAAAGGTAACGTGAAGACCCTCAAGTTTTGAGTTCATTTCACTGGACAGAGTAAAACATCATGTTTGCAGATAGAAGCTGGATGCTGTAATCGCATGTGTGTGCAAGCATGTGTGTGGGCTTAATAGCCCAGTACTGAATATCAGCCTCTTCGAAATGATACCTAAATGAATTCTTATTTAGCGTATTGTTAAAACCTTCTGGGACTGAATCCACTTACACTCAATTAATATTAAACTAAATAATTACAGCTGTATATTTATAACCATTTTCGCTATGAAGTAAACATTTTGGGCCTAGAAGAAAGCCCACTGAAATCAATTAACTCTTCTGTGGATTTCAAAAGGATTTGTATCATTCCCTTTCCACTATTACCATACTCTCTGCTTCCCTGTCTCCAAGAAAATCCTCTATCCAAAAGGTTGTGCTGCCTTTCAGTTAAACTATCCGTTGTCTTAGGACTCTGCTGATCAGAACTACATTTTCCTCTGGGCCGTCCTGGGCTGCCCTGCCTTGACACGTGGCTTCAGAGGACACATCCTTCTACTTGCCAAGTGGTATTTCTGTCTCCTCTCATAACTCATTTCCCAAAATGCCACAACCACACCCAGCACTTTCCTCAGAGAGTCGTATCAGATTGACTCAGTGCATGCAGAGTTTTCACTAGTAAATAATCTCAGGGAGCCAAACGATGTGTTCAGGAGGGGGTAGTGCTCTCGGAGGCTATTGGCAGTCATTCAGATGACAACCAGCTGCAGAGAGCTTTAAGAACAGTGTTATACACATACACACACACACAAAGAAAAGAAAGAAAGGGAAAATTGTTGACTGAAGTCATATTGCCCTTGACTGAATAGTGAGGAACCTGCTGTCAAGAAAAGAGATATTTGGGAAATCTTAAAAAAATATATATAATAATAATTAAATTTAAAAAATAAAAATAAAAAGATTTGTCCATTTTACTGGGTGTGGATCAGCCTTCAATTGTCAGCCTTCAGTTGCCGAGGACAGACAATGGTGATTTATGCTTGATTAGCCCCTCAGTTGACAAAAATTGCTTTTCCAATTGCCTGTTGATTTTGACTAGGAGGACATTGTTGCCTGCAGTTTTGTGAGTGGAGAGCTCGATAAGGGGAGAGTAACTTATGAGAGCTCCAGTTTGCATGGATCCCTGTAAAAGATACCAACACAAACAGCAGCAGGAAGGCTGCATGTCCTAACTATTCACTGTCTGCATAAATGCCTTCCAATACTTTCTCATACACTGTTACAATGGCATTTTCGGTGCTAATATCTTTGATCAAAGTTCCACTACAGGTAACTGGTTTCTGAGTCCCTAGGAGAATAAGCCCTATAGCGTTTCTGTTTCCATTTGAAAGGGATGGCGATGAAATATAAATACAGCTGTATAACCCCTGTGGGGGACAAGTTGGTCCCTATCATTATAGGGAAAAGCCAAATGTTCCTCAATGTTTCAAGAAAAAAATACAAAATTGTTTTGCAAGAGGAGCAGCTTAAAAACTAAACAGATAAACAGAAAACTCCCAAAATATACAGCACATGCAAATAAATCTATTTTTTTTATTGTTCCAGGCACTTCTGTGCAATCATCTTTTCAGGGTTATACCATTTTTTTATTTTTATTTTTTTTCCCTAAGCTCCCATCCATCTCATTCCTGTAATGATAAAAAATAGTTTCCCTCTCCTGGATATTCTGGACAATGCTCTACATGTAAGCTCATCTCCCAGCTGTTATTTGTGCATGTCACTGTTTCTATGAACTCTTTGGGAAGGGAATGACTACTAGGATGAGGATTTAAGAGGTATGTGTCAGGTCTAGGCTCAACAAATAATCACACCAGCCCCTTGAAACACTGAAGCAGTTTACTGGAAGTGTTATCTCTGTTCCTGGACTGCAGACAAAGCCCAGAAAGATCTCAGAGATGACTGAAGATACCCTTATGACTGGCATAAAACCACATTATCATAGTCTAAGTGAACACCAGCCCAGCTGTTGTACTCATACTTGCTCTCAGAGCCTGCAAATGCAGGATGGTTGGAGCTATTTTATCCCGCAGTCAGTGCCAGTTGCAGTGAATCACATCATGTCATGCACACGACGTGGACACTTGCTGTCAGCAGCATGGGCCAGGCAGGAAAAGGATTCAAAGATTTTTCCTCACCTGAAGATATTTCAAGAACGTCAGCAGAGAAAAACGGAGAAATTTACCCAAATTTTGCTGAATCTGTACATCAGCAGAGGCCTGAGGAATGTCAGACTGTCATTTCCAAGAACACTATAATTCATTATGTTTAAAAAGACCTTAGTAACACTGTTTATATTCTGAAATATTTAAATTATGTACTAGCACAAAGAAAAAACCTATCATAACACCCTGAAATGCAAAACTTGTCCCTGAAAATCCTTCTGCAACCCACAAACTACTTAAATTCCTATCAGAAAAAAAAAAGTTTAAGAATTTTTACACATACATATATATTTATACATGTATACATACACACAGAGAACGTATACTGATGTCCTTTTCAACTGTTGTGCTTTGCATATGCCTGCATTTAAAAAATGGCAAGGTTTTATGTTTTCATCTCTGCACGTTTTCCATTTGAGTATCCATTTTACTGTGCTGTGAGAGTTAAACTATACAATAGTTAAAAGTTAATTTTCTTTCCTGCCCCCAAAAAAACAAACAACAAGAAGGAATTTAACCTCATATCCTCACTCTGAAATTAGCTCTATTGTCAAAAGATGACAGCTGTATCCTGATTTCAAGAATTTCATGTTGGAATTAAGCAGCATTTTTGAAAGCATTGTGTTACTTCAAACAGATCCATAATGGTCCCTCAGCAAACCATTTTCAGAAGACTTGTGTAAGTAAGATAAAAAGACACCATTTCTGAAGAGATGCTTTTATGGGCTAGGTCAGAGTGCTCTTTCCATGTTGTTCATTCCCAGTCGAATTTCCTAATAGCCTATCTCCTCAGCTAACAGATGCCCAGCCTCATGTCGGAACCAGATCGAGCCACCACTGAGATGATATCCAGCTCCTTTCTTATTGAGCCGTTTCCCTAGCAGATGGTGCAATGCTGCAGGCACACTCCTTCCTGTTAATTACCAGCCTTCGCTACAGATGGAAATGTCAGTCAGCCTCACAGGTCCTGGTTCCTGCCATTGCCTCAGTCCATAGCCCTCTACCTAGGCAAGATGCTGCCAACACACACCATGTGTTTTGTGACTGCTGACTAGGCAGGCAACAAAAAACAACTTAGTTCATGAATATTCATGGAGGAATGTTTAGAGTTCTGTTCATCTGCAGTGCTTATAGATCTGTTTAAAGGAGATTGCACTTTCCGAAGAGCCCCATGCCCCTTGTTTTACTATGGTGCGGGTAGATGAGTTATCAAAGTGGGTTGCTATAGTAACATATAAAGGACTATTAAATGTCTGTCGTTTGGAGACTTCTATAGACACATCAATTTCTGACTGCCATTTTTTCCATACCTTAAGTGCCCTTTAATTATTCTTGTCCTGCAATAACAGGCCAATAGTCACCAGGCTGAACTGATTATCTAATAACTGTTGATTTTCATTAAAGCCTGATTGCCTCATTATAAGTAACCAATATGAATTCCTTGATCTTTCCCAGTATCTAAGCACAGTAAATCCAGATAGATGAAATTCTCTGTAATCTTTTTAAATTCATTAGACACATTTAATTTAGCGGCTATAGAAAATCTGGTAGTAATCAAAAATACATTTTCAGAAAGATTTTATATAAAGTTTGACTTAGAAGATAAGGAAATATCAACTGTGTCTTTGTGTGTGCATGTGTGTGTGTGTGTGTGTGTGTGTGTGTGTGTCTGGAGGTAATTCATTCTCTTGTGAGATCTGTGCAAGTGTAATGTGTAGATATTAAAATAGCAATATGACTCAGAACGTGCCAATAATATTCTTCAGTTTTTGACTCATGACTGTTCATGAAGTGAGAGTTTACATGTTCCAAATCAGAAAAGCAGGCATCTAGTTTATGTTAAGAACACACTTTTTAAGAAAAAGGGGGATTGTATTCCATTTCCAGCATGCAGAATGAGCAATATGTACAGAAGTAGGGTATGTTTAAACAACAGTATTTTAAATCTGCTCTGTACTGATTGTTGTCAGTTTGCTAATGCTTCAGAAACAGCGCAGAGCACCCAGAAATACCTGAAAAAGACACATGCTGTTTCTTTAAAAAAAGCTGCAAGCCCGACAAAAAAAAAAAAAAAAAAAAAAAAAAAGTTTCTACAAATCAATCATATGTACTTTTAGAGCACTGCTTTTTTCCTGCAGTTTTATCCCCACATGAGAGTTGACAGTGCCTGCTGATTTTTTTATCTCTTTCTTGCTTTCCTTGTATTGTTTTAATGGTTAGGATTATACTGGCTGTTAAACTGTTAACTGCTAATGAATAGTGGTTTTCAAGATGACAAAGTCCTCTTTTATAAAACTAAAGAGGGCAAAAACTAAGTGACGTTTGTTCATCCTCTACATTTTGTCAGTGGTTTGTTTGTCTGTTTGTTCATTTGTCTCCCACAAAAATATATTCTGATTTTATTTTTACCTTCATTACTATGAATCCAAAGAAGCAATGTAAGGTATTTCCAAGGTTTATTTTGATTTCTAAGTCCTACAACATTGTTTTATTTCAATAATAAATAATAAAATGTAATGCTATAACCTACTTATTTCTAAAATATATTTAGCTGTATCCCTCCAAGTTAAAACTACAAAACATATGCTACTACCAAATTTCTCTCAGCTGCACTGGGGAACTGAAATTGCAAAATACCAAAGAGTTCAAAAAGGGTACAAAAGTTTGGGGATTGAATGATGTGCTTATAATACTGAATCTTGACTTCATAAAGCATTATCTGAAACAATATATAAGCTGCAAACTAATTATTGGGCTGTTAAAAAATAAATAAATACTACAGTATGAGAAGTTATGATATTCCATAAGTTCAGGTATTTTGTGGAGCAACCACAGAATTATTAGGGCTTACAAGCTTATAAATAAATGTAATTATATTAATTATTCTTCTATTTTATATTTTATAAAATAAATATATAAATATATTATATATTATATATAGATATATAAATATAATTATATTTATATTTTGTATATTACATATATTAGTCTTCTTCCATGCAAATTTGATAATATTCTACAATAAGATACAAAAGGTAGTGCTCACCTCAGTGTCCAACAGTTAGCTGGCTTACAGCCATTCATCAGCTTCTGTAAAGACAATTAATATTTTTACTTAATAGAAAGGGATTTCATCCCAAATTAATTTGCAGAGCCTTTCTCAATTCCTACCCTAGAGGTAGTTATTTCCATTTATAGCAAACATTTTTTTGATTTTTTTTTTTTTTAAAGGGTGAGGTATGACTTGCTGAGACTTAAACAGTGGACACCTTGAGTTAGGTGGAGCACAGCTGCTCCAAATGCCCAGCATACTGGGCTGTTCAATGCACTGTGGGTCAGGTGCACTCGGTGACCGTCTGGGAGCTCTGCTAATGCATATGCTCTTCTCACACTGACCAGGGCATGGGGATTAGTGGGGGTATCTTACTACAGCCTGTTGCATGGATAATTTATTTACAGTAAGTTGAAAAACTATGCTCTAAGGGAATTCAGAGAACTGTGGGACAGTGGCAACACCATTACAGTCTGGCTGGTGGGATCTCAGCAGGCTGTCAGAGTAACATCCTGATCTGGTGTGTCTTTATCTCGGTGCTGGAAAGCACACCTCCCAGCAGAAAAAGATTTTGCTATAAAGCTATTGTGGGGGCAGACTCCACAGTCCCCAAGAAGAGCATTGTCCCTACTGTGGGTACTGAAAGTACTATGAAAGTTTAAATGACAATGTCAGCAAGTTCTACAGTAACAGTGTGGTTAGATGAATACATAAAAGGTCTAAAAGACAAATTACAATATTCATTCTAACAAAATGTTGCTCTTATTTTTACACTTCTAAGCACTTGAGTAATTCTATTGACATAAGTGGACTATTCAGATAAATGAGTTTTCAGACATTATTCCACATTACACCTTGTTATTTCTTATTTGCAGCCGAAACTGGGTTATATTCTTCATAGCTTCTTGGGGCCTAAATATCCTAATATTTCTTTCATCATTAAGTGGAAATGGCAGGCTGAGGAGGGTGACAAAGTTGCTCTCGGGTACAAAATCAAGATAAATATACAGATAGACAAAGCTATCCACATGTGGGTGGGCATGACATCACAATAATCCTATTTTTGAAATTAGCCATGACACATTTCAAATGTCGTCTCAATTTTAAGCCCTAAATAATTTAAGTTATAACCACTGTTCGGCCACCTGCACAAGTGATCTGCATCTTAGCTAATGGGGAACATAACAGCCTCACATGGAAGTACTCAAGGACCATACATATCAACTTCTCATAATAAAACCAAAAGAAAACGCATTCTTGATCAGATCATTCCTGGTTATATGACCACAAACTAAATAAATCATTTGATGTGTTGTGAAATGCATGACCATTTTCATCCCAGGATTTCCACACATCTATCATATATGACCTGTTAATACCTTATAACATGGTGAATAAAATACAGCAGAGTTCTCAGAAAGCAAAGAAAGAGGAAACAGGTATAAGAACAATCCATACAGACAATTAATTGTACTTCCTAATTTAACCTGGCCTACCAGCCACACATCGGCTCCTACATCAGTCATACATCAAATAGCTGGGCTAGGTCAAACTGCCATAACTATTTGTTCTTCTCTTCAAACTTTTTACAGACCTCAGGGATTCTAGCTTCACGCCATCTCTTTGGTACATTTTGAATTGCTTGGTTTGTTCAGCTGCAAGTAATGATGGAGGTCTGCAAGTCTGTAGACTTCAGAGTTTTTATTCCTTTTTTTTTTTTTTTTTTTTTTTTTAAGTATCTCCAAAAGCAAATACATTCAATAGGAGGATGCAGAATTAAAATTAGAAGCTATGAATAATCTGTCTCCCATCAGGATGTTTTTCTGCAAGGACTTGACTCTCCCTTACATTGAAGCAGACCTGGAACAACCTTTTCTGTGATGAACTCTCAGCAAGATATAAAGGAAAATTATTGAACCGCTGAACTGTTGTTACCTAGTCATACTCATTTGTTACTCCAAGACTCCTACTCTGATCTCATGTTGCTCAAGGAAGAGAATTGAGGAGTCACAGCTTGCAATACAATATACAGTGCTGAATAATAAGTGGGTAGTAGAGAATGGGTACATGCAATGAAGCAGGAGGATGCTCTGTAGAGTGGAGAAATGAGATCATGTTAAATGCCTGTGATCCCAGAGGTTAACAGCCTATTACCACAGAAACCATGCTGAAACAGGGTTTAAAACTCTTTCCTAGCCAAAGCTCCACAGCATCAGGGTTGGGTGCTTAGCACTATCCACCTAACTGCGGATAAACAGAATCCTACTTCTTTATAACTTGTTATTTTTGGCTGCCTTTGCCACCTTTTCTACTTATCCCCTTCTCAGTCTAACTGCTGCCATGGCAACATACAACCTTGCTCGTTCCCAGCTGGAATGGTGAAAGTAGATTTTCTGGAGTCAGAAGGGACTTACTAGGTCAGCTGGTGGGAGCCTGTGGTCTATGAAAAAGGTGAACGGACTTTTAGCATGTATCCAAGAGTGCTTGAGTGCTTTGATTCTTGTGCACTGTGGTTAAGAACCCTTAAGTACTGCAATTATGGGTATGGATGTAGCATACAGTTTGTAAGGTCACTATCCTTTTTACTTTACCTGTCTTTTTCAAGAATTGTTACTGATAATCACAGAATCAGAGAAACACAGAATTGTAGGGGTTGGATGGGACCTTGAAAGATCATCGGGTCCAAACCCCATGCCAAAGCAGCTTCCTTAGAGCAGGCTGCCCAGATGGGCCTTGAATATCTCCAGAGAAGGAGACCCCACAGCCTCCCTAGGCAGCCTATTCCAGTGCTCCATTACCCTCACCGTGAGGAAGTTCTTCCGCATGTTGTTGCGGAACTGCCTGGGCTCCATTTTGTGGACATTGTCCCTTGTCCTGTCCCCACAAACCACTGAAAAGAGTTTGGCCAAATCCCTCTGTCTCCCACACCTCAGGTATTTATACACATTGATGAGATCCCCTCCCAGTCTTCTCTTCTCCAGGCTGAACAGACACAGGTCTCTCTGCCTTTCTTCATAAGGAAGATGCTCCAGGCCCCGTATCATCTTTGTGGCCCTCCGCTGGTCTCTTTCCAGGAGATCCCTGTCTTTCTTGTACCAGGAAGCCCAGAACTGGACACAGGACTCCAGTTGAGGCCTGGCCAGGGCAGAGTAGAGGGGGAGGATCACCTCCCTTGACCTGCTTGCCACACTCCTTTTAATGCATGACAGGATGCCATTGGCCCTCTTGGCCACGAGGGCACACTGCTGGCTCATGGTCAACCTGTCATCCACCAGGACCCCCAGGTCCTTCTCAGAGCTCTTCTCCACCAGGTCATCCCCCAGCCTGTACTGATACTTTGGGTTGTTCCTTACCAGGTGCAGGACTCTACACTTGCTCTTATTAAATCTCATTTGGTTTCTTCCTGCCCATCTCTCCAGGCGGTCCAGGTCTCGCTGAATGGAAGCACAGCCTTCTGGCGTGTCAGCCACTCCTCCCAGCTTTGTGTCATCGGCATACTTTCTGAGGGCAGACACTATTCCTTCATCAAGGTCATCGATGAAGATGTTGAACAAGACTGGACCCAGCAACAACCCCTGGGGAACATCGCTAGTCAAAGGTCTATCATGTTAGGATAAGCATGTTAGTCAGACATACTTTCACACTAAATGGAAAATACACCTTCCTTTCTCTCACTATTAGAAACTTACATGAGCATGTAAGTGTATGTGCGTGTCTGTAATTAAAACACCAAACTAAAACAAAACAAAAATAACAGTAAAATGAAGTTGCTTGGGTTGTAAATTCAATTAATTTTTAGGAAATGCCAAATATATGGACATCCTAATTCTTTCTCTGGTATTTCTTCAAAATCCTGGGCAAGGTCAGATTTTCACATATATATACGTAATCCACAGGACTTCAATTTTGCAACCTAAGCAACAATCTTTCAGGAGTATTTTTGCACAAATTTTGGTAGAGAAAAGATGGAATTCAATGCTGTTACATATCAGAGAAATCTGATGGGATGGCATCACAGACTGCAAATACTTGAGCTACTTGAATACTCAAGTCCTCTGGACTGCATCTAGCTCTCTGTCAGGCAGCACAGAAAGGATGCAGCTTTAGGGGAAAGGCCCCAAGGGAGCAGGCAGCAGATCCTTGATTCAGAAGGTGGTAAGGTAGCCTCCTGCCTCTCACACTCTCTTTATTCCCTCTCTGATACTTAGGGCAGAGACTCCTGATACTCCTTAGATACTTAGGGCAGAGACTCCTGATACTTGCTTGCAGTCCTTCCAGACCATATGGTACCAGGGATAGAAGACTATCGGTCATATGTCTGTCCAGGAGATCAGCCCTCTGTCCCTCAGCAGTAGGGTTCCTTTTCCAGAAATTTTTCCAAGGATGTGGTAACCATCCTGACACTACACAGCAGTTGCAAGATGTGAAGTCTGGGTCACTCTCTACCACGTATGACAACTACCCCTCCTCTTCAGTGTTCCCAGAACAGTGCTGTTGGCTGCAGTTGTCCAGCTGCATTTTTGGCACTGTCTTGCATGAGGTTCTCTGGAATGATCCAGATTTTGGCAATCAGCAGCATTTTCCTGTAAAAGCTAAGGACAGTAATCCTCAACACTATACAGCTCAGCCAATCCATGTAGAATTTCTTCTGAGAAAGAAAAGATACTTTTCTCACCTATGTAGCTATCACATGCCAAATAACAAAGCCTTGATGGAAGCAGTGGAGGTACCAGAATTTCTCAAAGCAAAGACCACAATAATTCCTTTAGGTGATCTGCAGAATGAGATTTCCTGGCAGGTCCTTCATTAATGATTAGTGAAAATTTCCCTTCTCCTAGCATCTCCAGCAAGCCCATCATATAAACGCATTCAGAATCTGATCAAAGTTTATAATTATTTTTTGGTAACAGCTGAAGCTGTGGTTGAGAAAATTACAATTCTTTAATAAAAGCTTCTCTAATTTATCTCACAGATTATTAAAAGGTATGCAGATACGTAGCAAAATAAAGATGAGGACAAGAACATGTCCAGAGATGATCAGCTTCAATAAAGGATTAAAGGTCTCCAGCACTAGGACTATCCAACCTGCTCTGAGGTGTGTGATGGCAGAAAGTGTCTGTAGTCCTGCAGCCTGTTCACTTTCTCCTTATGATAGCATTTACCTGGTTTTCATGTATACAGTAGAAATATCAAATATGCTCACTTCTCTCGACAAATGCAAGAAGGCTGTGACGTCTTCTATGTCCTTGGAGTCCCCTTTTATTTTGTGAATACCATTCACAATTTCAGTTTCTTAAATGAATTTCTGTAATTTCTTTCCCTATGATTCACCACTTTTCTCCAGGGCTCATTTTTCTCTCCATACTACTGGAGAACTGAGACTGTATTATCTGTGTTTTGTGTTTTTACGTTCAGCTTGCCAACTGCTAATTACTCTGAAGCCATTTTCTTGTATGTCTCCCACTTTTAGCATTAAGGCTTTTCTTCCTAGTATGTCCCAGGAAGCATCTCTTTCCAATCCAGCATAAGTATGAGTCAATAAGAAAATAGCTAGAAGGCTTTGAAGGCTTTGCTGTTTCCAGCAAGGATTATTGATCGTGTTCTAAGTTTTCCACTCAGTTCTGGAGAATATCAGTACAGTTTTGGTTAACATGATAGCCCACCAAGACATATAAAGTACCTCGTTAGACATTGCAAATGAATTGTGAAATTAGGATTTATGAGAACTCTTAAAAGTACAGTTGAAAAACAATTCTGCAGGGTCCCAGGATGTGAAAGCAGAGGGAGAAAAAAAAAAAAAAAAAAAGTGTGACTAGATTCCTGAACAAATACTCCGACAATTTGGGATTAGCTCCCAATTTCCTAATTCCATCACAGACTTTCACTGAACCTTTGCATATAAGATTTATTTTCCATGCTTCATCTTCTCACTGTAAAATAGGAATAAAATTTCCTTTTGCCCACATTTTATTTCTCTTGTGCATGTTGAATGTATATTATCCAGGGAAAAGGGTTTGGGGTTTTGATTCATACCATTTAACTTCAGACATCTACAATGCTGATGCGTGCATCAAAAGTAAAACTCTTCAATGGAAAAAGAAGGTTCTTAGGGAAGTTGCTGGCTCATTATTACAACCCCCCCCTTTGGGAATAAGATGAATCACATACAAGAAATGCATACTAACTATACATACTGACATCTACTTTTAGTTGTAACTAAGTCTCTTCACGGTCCCAAACATGCATTTGTGTGTATGGTGGGGTATATATGTGTTTTTACTTATAATCTAAACTGCCTAAAGTCATTGTAGTTAAGTCTACTTCAGGCAATAAGGTTTCCTCAAGAGGAAACATGAAAACATCTTGACTCATTTTGATCTCTTTTTTTTTCCTTTTTTTTTTTTTTTAGTCTTTTTTTAAAACTGGAGAAGAAAATGACTGATTATGACTGTTAAAGTGCTTTGTCTGCTTGTGCTTAATTAGCAGGTGTCATTTCCCTGAAGTAGTGTGAATTATTCTAATGTAGGGGCAAAGCTTGAAAATAATGAAGTTATTCAATGTGTTTACATTCAGTGACAGACAAACTAACTTTGCCTAATTATGATTCTGCCTTTACAGGTCTGGGTTGAAAGTTCAATCCTAATGTTTCCTGGATTTATGCTGTACTTTGGAGAAAATGTAGAGAATGAACAGAGACCCTTTCCAAACTACAAGAAAAAATAAAATAAAATGCAAAAATAGACAAGCAGAGAAAGATTATAAGAATGAGCCAGGGAGGGAAGGAAAATAATAATTATATGAGTGAAACCCTACTAATACAATTGTTCTAATAAAATACTCATTTGCCATCTTCTGAATGCAGTTGTTTTAAATTAATCAAAATTTTATCTTCTAAATGTATTAGCAATTATCTTTTTGAATACTGCATAATATAATATTTATCTGTGGCATAGCTTTGCATTTCTTCTAGTTGCACTATCTTCTCAAAATAAAATAATATTATTTGTTTAAATGACAAGAAGGTTGTTCAGAAACTTTGCAATCTTCTTCCTCAAGGTCAGAAACTCTCAAGATCTTTTGTTTATCTACCATTTAGGGTTTTCTTCTTCAATAATACAATGGACTCAGTCACTCAATGACCAGTTCTCCGGTCCCTCTTCTCAGAGCTGTATCTTCTTGAACTGACAGTCTCGATCCTACTGCCTTCTTCACTTTCATTGCTGCTGTCGGGACTTAATGTGATCCTTTCTCAGTGCATGAAATGATCTCCTGCAACAACTGAAGAGCTACTTAGCTCTCTGCATATTTTTGCAAAGTTTATTGTTTATTGTATCAACAGATCAATATTAACGTCTCCAGAGGTGAAAAGGCATTATGCTACAGTGATCTCTATTATATAAAAAGTGGTCTGTTTCAACTGTGCTATCAGGAAATGCATTGGCAGATGCACTCAGATATGGATGAGTTTGTTTATTTCTGAGCCTTTCTTAAGCCAGGTTTGATTCTTTTTTCCTTTTTCTTTTTTTTTTTTTTTTATGATCTATGTTTCTTAGGGAGCATTCATATGTTTTCACCCCTTCTTCCTCAGTGATGGTAACAGACATAGAGCTCTTCATGAAGCTTTTATCTTTCCCTGCATTAGTGTCCATCCTAGCTACTGCTTCTGTATTTGTGATCACAAGTTAACGTCCGTCTGCTGCTTCCTTGGGATACATCAGCTCTTTAAAGAATCCTAAAATATTGTATTTATTCTGAAGGAACTGGGTACTGTACCGACACACAGGACAAGACTGCCTTGTGTCAGAAAACATCTCTGCCCAGAAAAGACGTTGACCAGGCAACATAGCAAGTTAGGAGCAGAGAAAGAGAAACGTGGAATTAATTTTAGTTGACTTTAGGTGCCTACATCTGAACAAGTTGACTAAAGTTCATTTAGAGTTAACATAAAAATAAGCACAGAATTTAGCTGACGTGTCATAAATGCATATTTTCAGATTAGATAAATCAGAACTGGAAATGCCCATTTCCTTCTATCAGCAGTTAGAGTATTCTAGACATCCAGGATTCAGACAGATTTTTGTATTCACCATGATTGTTACGTGAATCTCACCTGGTATTCTATTCCCTATGCCTGTGCTTTATTAAGAAAATCAGCTTGCTTATGGTGAAAGATTTTGTAAACCTTTTACATATATACGTTTTCCTTTCCCCTTTCCTTTCCCCTTTCCTTTCCTTAACCTTATTATTTTAAACTTATCAAAGGTCAATACTTCAATAATCTTTCAAGGAAGCCTTCTACTGAATTTAGAGCAGTAGCCAAGCTAATCAAGCCAGCATCTTACTGAATATGAACAGATATTTCCTTTTCCATCTCCTGCTCCATTTCTAAAAAGCTGGAATAAAAAGTATGCTGGCCACATAAATGAAAAAACTTTCAGTGGGATTTTTGTGAACATTTTTTAAACAACCAGATCTTTCCCTTAAAATATCAGCAGAATTAGAAACAGTTTCTTTACAAAAAAATAAAATAAAATAATAAAAAATTGGAAACGGCTTCTTAATAAAATAAACACCAAATTAATTTCACAAGAGGCCCTTTCTGTGTAAAGCTGCCTCTTTCGCTGTGGTGCTGGTGATAAGTATTCTTTTAACATGGAAATTACCACTGTGGAACTGCCAGTATGCGATCTCAGATCACTCTTTTGGCTTTGAAATTCAAACCTAATAGAAATCCTGCCAAGTTATTCAATGCTAGAATCCAAGAAAACTTAGCCCCATGTTAAGCTATTGCTAATCAAGAGCTATCCCTCGACACCTGAATGGGTGGATTCCACAAAGAAAAGAAAAGAGAGGTGTCTTTGCAACTTTGCTCAGTTTGCTGCCCAGCTGCAGCAATTTTGTTCTATAAGCAGTCAAAAAAAGAATAAAGTGAAGAAAGCAGCTGTATGGGATTATAGGCACATTTGCAAGATGCTCCATGTGTGGGTTTTTTCCCCCTTTAAATGCAGTGTGAGTGCAGTGTGACTAATTATACCAGAGAGGAAAGCAGAAGCTCTCTAGTTAAAGTATTTGGGTAATCATGTTTACTGCAGGGAAAGTATGTCTGCATTAAATAAGTCAAAACACGGTGCGTAAAATGTGGAATGACTTTGTAAGCACTGCAAGAGAGAGGAAGATGTAGAAATGATATAAGTCTCATTTGTCCAACTAGAAGCACTACCAAAAAAGATAAACCATCTGCTTCAACTAACTCAGCTCCACTTGAAAAATGCTAATTGTACAAGAGGAGGAGGTTTAAACTTATTTAAAAAAAAAAAAAAAAAAAAAAAAAAAAAACTTTGTCAGCTAGTGAGTAGCTAAGTGGTTTGACAAGAATGATACCCACAACTCGGTGACAATGACTGGATCTACCCCTTCCACATCTCAATTTCTATTTCATTGTTGCTTTAGGTAGGTGCCATCTGCCCCAAATATACCAGACAGCAAATGCTTAGTCAGGGAAATAAGTTCTTTCAGTTACTTATTGTCTTTCAATTCCATCGTAACATTCTCCTTTTCCACTATGCCTGCCAGAGCTTGGCAATGGTTCGGCAGCAGCATGCCAAGATCACCATCTTCCCTGGTGACCAACGTGGTTTCCTTGTGCTCTGCCTCTGTCTGCTTGTCTGTGTCCACCTGCTATCTTTTCTCTAGCACTTAGATCACTAGCTGTTCAGAAATGTTTTCTGCTAGCTGTTAGTAAGGCAGAAGAGGCAATGGGGCAGTAAACAAATTTGGTTTCTGTTTGGAGTTAAGTTGGATAGAACATGTGAAATATTTTCTAGTCCATTATTAATTAGTACCTACCAAGTTTAAACACCTTTAAATTGATAGACTTGGTATTAATTCTGTACCTAAGACTCCTAAAAGAGCCAGGAAAATAACTTCTGGACTTGTTAATTTCTGCTGCATTTTTGAATAGAGACGAATTATGAATAAAAAGGTTGGGGCAGTATTTAAAAGGGCAAATTGAATGACCTGGATAAGCATAGGCTATCTGGCCTGAATCTAATTCTGAGTTAAATAATGAAAACATATGTGGATACAACTGAGAGGGAATTAATTCATAGGTATACTATATTTATGATTTTATGTCAACATATTTTTATGGAAGACAATGTATGAGAACAAAAAGGATTCCATTATTTGAGTGAGGTTATAGTTTGGCTGATACAGACAACAGCATAAATGCAATATAGTTTTCTAATATATTTGGGATTTCTGATTTAACTTTCTGATATAAAAAATATTAAAAATAAATAGGTGTGTGTTACATATATTGGGAGCCAATATACCAAGAGCCAGTGAAATTGTTGAATGTATGAAAGCGATGTCATGAGTAAATTAGTGGATTTATTTTACCTTGGAAAACAGAACAAAACTAATGAATCAGTACTGCACCAAAGTCTAGGTTTCATATTATCCATATTACGACTATAGGACAACATTAGAAATTTTTACATAATTTTGACCATTCTCCTCTGAAGTGAGCAGACAATTCATTCAAGTGTTTGGTCTCATTTTTCAGAAGGAATGAGAGATGATGTGAATGCTATGTAGTAGTACATTGCTGAGTTAACAAAGTTCCAGATATCTCAAATTTCACTATTCCTTAAATTTCAGGTATTCTTAAAATTTCAAATTCTGTTATTTTTTATCAAGAGGAGGAACGGCCCAAATTGAACCAACAGCTGCAATTTTGCATCAGAGAATTTCCAGTTTGAAATCAGATACAAATCTTTAGGGGGAGAAAAATAATCATGGGAATAATATAACAGTTGATGAATCAGCCATATGTCAATTCCCTGAAATCAAAACTACATGGAAGCTATGTTTTAATCATTTGTCTTTGCAGAAGGATAAATAGGTGAAAGTTTACAGCCTGTTTAATGCAGAATGCCAAATATAGTACAAAATGGAGTTTTATAACACCAAAAGAAACATGACTTCATTGATATTCTCACACAGAAATGAGGGTTTAAATACTACACGATTTATGTGTCCTGTAACCCCAAATTTCAGATACAAGCTTGCAAGCAATTTCATTATTTTCTGATACCAAGGTGTTGCATGTCATTCTTTTATGGTAAAGGCTGCTTAAGTTTCTTCTCTTGCTAGTAAGGGTTAGCATATCATAGACAAAAAATAAAAAAATAAAAGAAATCAGGATGATAGGAAAATGTTTCATGTTTCATATTAGTGAAATAAGAAAAAAAAATGTTTTAGGGAGAAGATTAGTTTCTTGTACTCATTGAATGAGTACTCTTTTTGACCATAACTAAATTTAAGTTTTCAAGGACATTAACATATTTACAAACTGACAAAAAGAGAAACTTTTTTTTTTATCATTCCATTAGCTCCTGTGTTTTCTGCTCCTCACACAAGCATATCACAGATTTTAGTTGAGAGCTAGCTCTTACAAAAAAAAAAGAAAATCCTGCTATAATCACAGGCTCAAAATCATAACCCTGACCAGCTGTAGAGGGGACAGTAAATAACCTATGTGTGATCTTTAAGGAAAAAAAAAAAAAAATCAGTGACAAATTTTCAGCCCCAGTCATTGTTTTACATCTGGCTATGTTTCCAAGGATATCTTTCTGTTTTAATTTTTTTTTTTTTTTTTACCAATAATACCAGTTTCTTTTTTTTTTCTCCTAAAAAAGAAGGCTTAGTTTCCAAAAACATATGAGTGTGCATATTAAAATATCATATTAGCATGCTATATGCTAAAATTCACCAGATTGCACACTAATATCTCCTGTGGCTTATTTGGACAATGGTCTCTTGCAAAATGTTAAGAAAAATATTAGCATCTATGTCCAGACTTCAGTACAAGCAGTTGGGCTCCAGTTCTGCAGCACATTTACATCAAGAAAAATAAAGTTTCATGTATTTATAGATCAGGATATGTTCTCAGAGAACCTTCTTGTTAAACCTCCCTCATACCTTTTTGCTGACCTTACTCTTTGTGGTTTGATTATAACAAAAAGAGACCAGTTAAGGATGGGGTGGGGCAATAAAAGCTTTCTTCAAAGCCATACTGAAAATGCTATCAGGGACTTCTGCAGATATAATGACCAGGCTCCCCACTTTATGACCACATTTTTACAATGGTCCACTAGTATATCAACATAACGCATACAGCTGGGAGGAAAAAAAAAAAAAAAAAAAAAAAAGGGAAAGAAACGAAAAGGAAAAAAAAAAAAAGGAAGAAGAAAAACACTCTCTGATGACATCTGGCACATGGATTTGCATGGAAAGTCAAGGCAAAGAGCAGTGCCAAGATTCTTAACAATACTTACTACGTCCGAATGAGAAAGCAGGAACACACATGCATAAAAGGATTAGCTTCCTTGCAATCTAGTTCTCAGCTAGGAATAAGGTTGTTCCTAGGCATTCAACCAGCAACACAATGCAAAATGACTCCAACAGCATGGAGTCAGAGTTTGGAAGTTTCACAGAGAAAAAATATACTCTATTTCACATTGAAAACACACTGTGCGAAAAAATCATGTACTTCTGCAGTGCACAGCACTGAAATCTGAAGCCCAATAGGAACTGTGACCTGGTTCCAAGAAAATGGGGGTTGGATAGAGGAAGGATTTACTGAACTGCATGTCTGCCTAAGTGATGCAATAAGGATAGCATTCCTTTGCTATCTGCTGTGTTATTAAAATCATTTTTTCCCTTTTTTTTCTGCCTTTTTTTCTTTTCTGTTAAACTCTATCAGATTGTATTACAGATTCTGTTTAAAATGTTGATTGCTCCACTGGCAAAACATAACCAGAAGAATGGAGACTTAGAGGGTGAAGAAAAAAAAAATAAAAATGGTATGGTTGACATGAAGATAGGAAAAAGAATGGACAAATTTTTATGTATTTTTTTTTACTTAAACCTATGGTATATGCGTGGCAATGATCTGTGTGGCAATGACCAAGAACTTTACTTTATGAGGAATTACTTTCTTATCTGGCTGGCAATCAAGAATTTCTTCTTACTACAAATTATTTTTGTAATTGTTTTCAAACTTCATGTGAAGAAAAACTGAGATTCAGGTTTCATGTTTATGTAGAAGAAACATAACTGCAAGAAGCTATAGACTTAGCAGAACTGCACTACAACTTCAGATTTCTGCCCTACCACATTCAAAGCAGAAATTTGAGCCTACACCTTGCATATACATGTAATCACTTCATTTCCAGGGTTCATCTTTCTACCTTGTTTCCAATTTGCTTTCCTATTTTGTCATTTATGAAAAATACCTCCTAAAGAACCAAAAGCAACCTAAAGTTTAGCAGACCCACCTGTGAGACTATGACTTAGGGACTGAAGCTGCATCACTGTGGCATTCTTTAGTCTCCACATGAGATCACAGTGATGTCAGAAAAGGGAGACAACTATATAAGTATCTGTATATCATAAACAAAACAGCTCACATTGGATATATATACATAGTAGGCAGACATGTTGCTAGCAGATTGTTTATGCAACACTAGAAAGATAAAATAAATAAATAAACAAATCAAAAGACTACTTCTGTCCAGATAGTTTTATACTTACTAGACAAAGGCTTATTTATATAATCATAAATCAAAGGCAATTGTAGTTGCAAAGTTAACTTCTCAGCATGCAGGATGGACAAAAATCATTCAATGTATAGCTGTTTGATAGGCTTTGCCCTTCTTACTGCCCTACTTCTTTATACTTTTTCTTTTAGCCTCCTTACTTTGATTATTTTGCCCTCCCTTTTCTGAGGGAACAAGCTGTGACAATTCAATATTTTTGCACATAATGCCTCACAGCCTCAAGCAGGGAAAGATGTGACGGAAGCAAGGTAGTGTTTGCCGGCTGCATCTTAGGTCCCTGTTACAATCAACAGAGAAAAATGAGTACCTCAAAATTAATCTCATCCTTACGTAGGTTAAAAACAGATCTGCTCAAGGTGTCTGTCTTCACTGAATCAGACAGGCACCAGTAATGACTAACTTAGGTTTAGAGGCCTAAATGTTTAAACCTCTAAAATGAGTTGAAAATAATCTCTTCTACAGCAGCCACCCTTCGAGGGCTACTTTTAACTTCCCTAGCACTGCAGGTCTTTTGGGACATCTCTATCACTACCAGATCTCTACCAGGTCTCTGGTCTCCTTTCTGCACTGGCAGGGAGTAAGTTCTTGTGGAAAACAAGTGTGCCACCATGCAGCTGCAGGCCAGGGCAAGCCTAGGGAGAAGCAAGCGAGTCAGGATCACCTCAGAGCACAGCATCACAACAGCTGCTTTCATGTGTGGTTTCCTAATGCTCTGAAAAGTGAGCTGAAAAGAAAGCAAAGCTGTCACGTGGCATTATTTTGACATTGCTATGAGTCAGCAGCTACTTGAAAACTTTATATCTACTGCAGGGACCTCTTCTATGTGGAAAAAAAAAAAAAAAAAAACACTGTGGTAATTGAGAATGTATTGACTTACACTTTGTGGGTCTGTTCTTGTGTTCTTCCCTTAGCATTTACTTCTGGCTGTGGGAGGAGACAGGATATTGGGTTAGATGGTCTGACCCAGCGAGTCAGTCTGATGTACTTACCATTAACAGCAGCAAAACTGCAAGAGGTTTCATGAAAATTGCTAGCAGCTGAGGAATGGTAGAGCTCAAGACTCACTGGCTTCACTGCAGGCTTGACAGGATTAAAAGCTGACATGCACGGGGCTGCCTGACTCTTCTAGCTCTCTTCTGTCTCCCTGCCCAAGAGCCTTGTTCCAGCATGAGCCTCCAACCACAGCTCATTCCAGTTACCATCTCCCAACAGTCATTGCTTCTGCTGCTGGTTTCCCATCCAGACTTTAGCTCTAAGAAGCTAATGCTAAGCTCCCAGTCCAAACTACCAGTCTTCACTCAGCCATTTTTATTGCTTTTTAGCTCCAGCACCTGGTCCAGAGGCTGTAAATGCTTCCTTACTGCTTTTAACAGACTGCTCCCACACCAGCAGCGTTCACCAAAAAGTCTAATACTTTTTACTGGTGTATACAAAGCTCTGCTGCAGAGGTTTCTTTTGCATAGGTTTGTAAAGGATGAGTGAGAGACTAGATCACAGTTAATGTATATTGGAGACCATGGAGTCTTAAGCTGTGGACTAAGATTTCTTTAGTGGGAATATATGATCATAGTGTAACAGTGAGTCATTTTATTTGGTTGTTTACAGTTCGCTGTACGTTTCATGTTGTTTCTTTAGCAGGCTGTGACCACTTATCTTGATTTAATTGCTCTGCTCTAGTTCAGGTGAAGTCCTCCATAGGGGGTGGAATATCTTGCTCCTCCTGAGACCATCCATGAGCAAACTCCACTTCTGGAAAACATGGTGGGTCAGGGTCAGACATGCAGCAAACAAGGAGTGATATCTGGAAACAACAAGCACTGGATATGGCCTGGCCACAGAAGTGACAGACAGGAAGAGATTTTTCATAAGGTAACTGGAGGAAGAGGAAGGAGACTGCAGGAACAGTGTAGGCAGACTGGGATTTGTATCTCACCCTACTTTTTTCATATATTTTTTTCCCGTCTGAGATTCTCCACCGTTAATTACTGAAGTGTTTGTTCAAGGCGTCTCCTTAAGGCTCCATTGAATTAACATTTTTTTCAAATACATATTTCTGGCTAAATCTGAAAGTCTCCTGTGAAGGCAGAAACAGTCACAGGTCTAACTACGCATCTCTTCTCCCTATTCCTGCCTTACAGTACTGAGTCCTAGCTCCAGCTGATGTGAATTTGAGTGGTATTCCTAATGCATTACGCTTTTTTCATGGTAAATTTTTGTTGTTGTTTTGTTTAAGTAAATCTTGAAAAATAGCCAGATATTTTGATTAGACCTTTCCAAAATTCTCTATCTTAATGATGTCTGAATACTCTATATGAAAAATTTCAGACAAAATAATTCAATTTTCATAAATATATAAACAACCCAAGCCAGGGTCAGATAATGATAAATATCAGGCTTTCTTAACAGTCAAAATTACCAGCCACCACTATAATTATATGAGATAGTATTTGAAGCTGAAATTTTCCTTATAAACAATGTGATGAATAATCAGGTCTGAGAGGAGGAAAAGGAAATCACAATTGTTTCCTTGCTGGAATAGATCCACTCACGATAATTTATGCTTTATCCTTCATTTCATCCAGTCATATCAGCCTTCCATCAGTCCTATCCACCACAGCTTGAAAAATCCCATTTCAAGTGAATCCCATTGAAACCCAAATGGCAAGGCCAGGTGTTCATCTTAAGAGCAATGGCTTTAGAATTCCCGAATTTTCCTTTCAGAAAGCCACACAGAAAACAGCCCAATTATTATTGTTGTTGTTATTATTATTCAAAAACTAGTTCTGAGAAATACTTTAAATAACAGAGGAAAGCAAAAATGCTAATCCTCTTACATAACACAAATCCCAGATGGCCTTGTGCGGAGGGGAGGAAGATGCCATAATAGCAGTCACCATTATCAATTGTGCTTGGTGACAGATGTTAAAATGATGCAAGTGCTTGTGCTCACTCACAGAACTTCAGTAAGTCTTTTTCTGTCATATTTCCCATAGAATAAAATCATAAATAAATAAAAAGTCAGGTGCAGTCAAGCACTAATCTTCACTGCAATTGCGCAACTCATTCCAAATAATGTCTAAAGTAAAGCCTTTACAGTCTCTTCATTTGCAGTTCTGCTCCTTAGCTAGAGAAAAATGCCACAGTAGCAGTACTGTCCTGTACATCTTGATTCCTTTGCTCTCCATAACTCTATAATATAAATCAAAATATAACATTGATTACTAGTGATGTCTATACTAGTCCTTTCACCACCTACTACATCACGGACTGTTTTATATTTACATGGAAGCAGCTTTCTTTCTTCACCTTGCATAAAGCCTGGCCCTAAACTACTTCAGATTAATGGCAGGTTCATGTGACTTAAAGGGTGCACAGGTATTCATTTTCTAAAGGGTTTTGTCACAGTGATCACCTTGTTGTTAAGGATAACGGGGCTGCAGGGGAAGGTGGAGGAGGTACCCATATGTCATGGGGTATCGCCTGCTTTAATAAAGCATACTGACACCCCATGTACAAATGCTCATTTAGTAACCCTAATATTCAAGAATAGGAACATTTATATGTAATAACTTCATTCTCCTATTTCACTTGTCTTAGTTCAGACTGTGCAAGGAGCCAGGCTTGCTGAGAGCTTGCCAGCTCTCAGAATCACATCACCAAAAGTCACAGGGAACCAGGCACCAAACAAACAAGAAGAACCTGTAGTATATGAGGTTGCTCACAAAAAACTCTGGGGACCATTTGAGGTCACTGCAAGAGGTCCATCTCTCCTGGACATTCTCTTATTCCCATAACTCTACAACTGTGTTTCCTGTCCTCTCGGGGATTTGTGAGAATGACAGAAATTTCCCATCACACTTCCCAGGCACTGGTGCAGCTGTAAAAGTGCTGGTTGCGGGAGTCAGTCTTTCCCAGAGAACCAGGGAGGAGCTCTTACCCTAAAAGCCAGTGCTATGTGTTTGCTCAGCAGCTGTCCCAGAAAAACTAGAAACCAGTTCATGGCTGTCCTGCTGTTGCCCCTTAAGAATCATCTACTCAGTGTGTTACTCCTGATCCACTCCGTCTTCCTACTGAAAAGAAAAATGTGGAATGTGGATATTTTATACCATATGTATTAGGGGTAAAAAAAAAAAAAAAAAAAAAAAAAAAAGTCCCTATTCCTCGACAGAGGCTGAAACCTCATACTTACTGCCCCTTTCTAGAACGAAAGGGATGTTAGACTTCCAGTCATGCCATTGGACATATTAGAATATGTCTCTGAGAATCTGTTCCAGTGGAGAAAAAAAAAAAAATCAGAAAAGCAGTCTGGCTGATGCATGTGATTTGGGTTCCAGAAAGGAACCTCTCTTAGATTTAAATCATAGTCACTTCCCTTCTCATTCCTTTGCCTGCCAGTAGCTATTATGATGAAATAAATATTCCCAAGCACCAAGTCACAAGCAGAATTTAAGAATTTAAGAAGACAAAAAAATAAAATAAAATAAATAAATAAAATAAAATAACTGTTAGGGTGTGCAGGCTACAGCCTATTTGTTGCCCTTCTCTTGTCTCCCAGTCTTCCACTTCTCTTTTTCCCTTGAATAGGTGCAGGCAGGCCAGCACCCCCAACATTATCTGGTCACATAGGAATTCCTGCAAAGGTGCAGCAGGATGACAGCAGTGGGCTCCTTTCCCTGGCCCCACTGGATCCCACTGAGAATCTGAGTGCTCCCAGCCAGGATGGTGATGTTGAGAAGCAAGGCCATACCCAGAAAGGAAATGAGAGGTTATCTTATTATTCCTCTGGCAAGCCCAGAGAAGGCTTTCTGCTTCACTTCATTTCATCTTCCCTTGCAGAGCAATCACTTATTCAAGCTCCAGTTCTAAATGTCTCCTCAAAGAGTTAACTTATTATAAATAATCACGAAAGAAAATGCCCGTTTACACCCAAATTATAGAGAAGTCTCTAGTCTTTATCAAGTCTCAAGTGTATTTGCACTTAAAAGCTTCCCCCCCACACACACATGCTAGAAACAATAGTGCAGGTGCATTGCCCTTCAGTGTACAATGTATTTATCCTGGGAGGCAGGAAGTTGGTTTCACACCTGTTTCTTCTTTTTATTTGTTCTTGGCCTGGCTAATTTGCCGAATGTCATGATTGGTACAGCTGAGGCTGTCAGAAAGAATTACCACTTTGTAACATGACGGCCTAATTCTGGCAGTTCAGATTTTACAATGATTTGCCTTTTGTTCTTTCTTTCAGTAGCGGTCTGTTTTCTGTATTGTACACAAACGGAATCTGATCAGCAGCAACAGAAAATGTAAAAATAAGACAGGCTGCTTTATCAGATGGTTGGACCTTTTTAATATTATTATTATTAAAACTATTCTAAAGACTATTAAATTAATTCTCTGATATGGTGAAAGAGATTCCTGCCATTGGGTGAAAAAATATTATTTTGCAGGAATTCATGGTATAGACTGTGGAAATTTTTTGGTCAGAATTGAAGCAGTACTGAAAATTGAAACATCATTTTCACACAAATTTTAAGGAAGTAACAAGATGTGGTTCGGGTTTCAGCTTTATTACCAGTCCTCCATTTTTTTAATCTAAATTGAAGTGGGCACTTTTAGGAACCATGTTCTCATGTTGACACAACCATTTAGACTCTGCAGTTTACAGCTAGAAAGTTTTCTCTAAAAGCCAAATCAACCTGAGAAAGAACAATTTATTATTCTTGATTTTAAACATTTAAAGAAAGATTATTTTAATTCAGCTCCCTTAACATCCTCTTCCCCTGCCCCCAAATTCTATTCTTTACGAGAAATAAAGAAACATTGAATTATTGATAATTCTTATTGTCTATGCAGTTTTATTTCAAGGACTATCCCAATGAGGACACCCCTTCCCAGGTTGTGTTTGTTTGTTTGTTTGTTTGTTTGTTTGTTTTCTGTACTGCAGACCTCTAGGGAACCTCCACTTTTCTGCAGCATGTCTGCACTTCATGGAGCATGGTCAGCTTGCAGGCACAGCACCCACGACCCAATGGCCAGCATACAGAAGACATCAGCCCTGGACTCACCCACACCATGCGTACCACCTGCACCAAGAAGCACTCTGGTGTCTTAGGGTTCGCACTAATTCTGTTATGGTAGCACGAAGTGGTAAACTACAGCCTGAGAGGATGAAGATGGGGAGAAAAGGGAGCAGGACTGGGTCATGGCAGGATTACCAAAATGAAGCCTTTTCTCATAAACCACGATGCCATGACCAGAGAGATTGTCAGATGTTTCTCAGCTTCTCTGTAAAACAGAATCATGATCTAAACATTGGATGGCATCAAAACCAGGATCAAGACACCTTTCTTTAACTTGTCCAGGGCATTAGCACTCACATGTGAAAAGACATCATACTATAGACACAAAGCTGATGATTTCAGGCTGCAAAAGGCTACTCAGCTGGCTCTGTGCCAGGAACTGGTGACAGCTCTAGAGCAGCAACACACTATTCTGGAGCCTTAATAGGTTCATTAGCTTTATTAAAGTGACTATATCAGACCTCTATAGAGCTGAGGCTTAACAGTTCCAAGTTAGGAATTATTTTATTGCTGTCATTATCAAGGAGCTTCTGCAGGGCTCTTCTCCATCTGCTTCATCCTTGACAAGATTTCTGATAGCTCAGGCATCATTGCCATGTTCCATAAGAATACCATATCCAGCCGCTACAAGACTATCAACAGAATACACTACCCCCACAGTATTCGCTGAATCTATCTGAATTTATTATAACCATACAGGGATGCTTCATGATGGTAGGCCAGTTGCATGCACCGTCTTTACCAGCCATGCTCATATTGCCAGTCTATTTCAAATCTCTGACGTTATCCTTCTGTGACTAAAATAAATAAATAAATAAATCAATATATCATCTTATCTTAAGGAAAATACCAAATCTGCAGCTCAAGCCAACTTCACTTAACCTCAACCAAGAATTTTTGCCTTCTGCTTATGACCTTTTGACCATTGCGTTCACGGAGAGGATACAACAAGATTTTTAGCCTCTGCCAGACATTTGTCAGATGTGTGTTTGGTTATTTTAGGACTCTGACAGTGAGAATGGTTCAATGCTAATGTGGAAAAGATCATCCATGTGTTTTCTGAACACTTAACATCAGGAGAATGGAGCCTTTACCTATGAGGCTTCCAAGAAGATCACACAAAAGAAAGTGAGTGGGCCACTGGCACACCTGGTGGGGGGTAAGTTCATTTTTCCTACCAGACACAGTCAAGAGAACCATTATGTGCTATCAAACGCCAAAATTTCTTGTTGTTGCCCAAGAAAAAAAAAAATCTTTTAACATTCTCAAGCAAATACATTATTTGCTGTTTGTACAGCTATACTGGCCCTGTAGAGAGACTGCTGAGCAGGGAAATCTCAGAGCAGCAGTCTGTACTAGAAATTGTCCACCTTCACACACCTTTTATTGAAGGGCAAGCTTACAGATCTGTCCTTTCTACAGAAACAAATTCATGAGGGGAGCAGTTCAGTCACAGTCCACCTACAGAGAAGATAACCTGCTCCTATCAGAACAGTCGTAGTTTATTTGGGTCATTTAGAACAGATTAAGTGCACACAGAAGCCCTTTTAAGGCCACAGATGGGGGACAGATTACTCAAAGGAAGGCAGGCATTTCACAAACAATCTAGTATTAATGCATATCCATAAAAGGACAGTCTTCGAATTATGTACTGCACTGCCTTTCCATGTACTTGATCAAAGTCCATAAACTGAATAAAAAGAAAATCAAATAAAAAACAAACAACCATACAGGCAAAAAGAATCCCAGTTTATTCCCGGTAAAAGTAAATACAATCTCCTTCTAACCTTTCTCAGAAAAGTAGCCCAAACAGAAGAGAATTCTAGGAGATGAGAAATATCCAGTCCCATGTACTAGAATAATTTCCAGAAACTCTCTGCTTCAGTGATAGGCCACTCACAGGTAGATTCTTGGTGATGTTGAGGGCACTGTGCTAATGCTTCTGACCTATTTTCAGCAGGCCCAATCAACCACCTTGATGTGGACACACAATAAAATTACAGGTCAGTTTGCTCCCTAGACGCCTACCATTGTAGAAATGCCTGCAATAAATCTGGGATCTATGATAGAAATATGGATGCCATGAAAATCTGGCAGTTTTGGTTATTGTTATTCACTGACAAAGACTATTTGCGTCATCAGTCTTGTACCTCTTCCTATCCCCAGCTGGAGTCCTACAATGAGACTGGATATTTCTCATGGAATTGTTGTCAATCACTCCTCCTGGCCTTGTCTTTCCTGATTTGGATTATGTTATCCCAGGACCTCCAGGTGGAAAACAGACCTTAACATCAAAAAAATGATAGGCTACTGTCCCACTGCTGGGGTGTAGCAATGAGATGCTCCTGCACTGCCAGACCTCAGCTGCTGAAGTGCTTACTTACTTTCAGAAGTAAGATTTTAGAAAATGTCAGTGATACAGTCTTGCATAATGGTGGAACTTCGGTACAAAGCTCAGTCCGTGAAAAAAAATAAAATAAAAAAAAATGTATATATAAATATATAAGTGAACCAGAAATCCCATGAATACTGGTAGTATACATGGACTATATGAAAAGATTGGACATAAATGATTAAAAGAAATCATCACAGAGATTCACCAGGGATTTACAGGATGTTGAAAATAGAAGTGATTAAAAAGTATTTTACTCTCTGTATCTTAAATTCTTGTTTATAAAAAATCTATAAAGGCCAGCTGAACACTCCAGCAGAGGGCTGTAGAGCAAAATAACTGCTTAATATGAAAAGCAGTACTGTTGCTAGAACCTGTTGAGGTCACTTTTGCACATGACCTGCAGAAATAGAAGTCCTTTTGACTAGTGTTATTTCAGAATTAGATTTTAGCAGCATAAACTAAGTTGCATTAGATTATTTTGGAAAGGCAATAGCTGAGAATTTCATTGTGTGGACACAAGAAGGGAGGATTCAAATACTTTTGAAAGAATGACTAATACTAATAATTGCAATCACCTTTCCTGAAATAATCAGAACTGGTGGAATTAAATCCTGTGATTCAGTCCCAAGGAAACAATTAACTGATTGCAAATTATTAAAGTCCATGGATTAGTTTAAGATAATTCTTGTATTCCGTATGCATTAGTGCCATAAAAAGCACAAGGGGTAAACACTTTCGTTTATTTAATGGAAAATAGCATTTTCAAATGGCACAGATTCAGTGAATTTAGGGCCAGAGTGGACTGTTTTCATCCTGAAGTTTAACATAGATAAAGCTTGCAAAGGCTTTAAAATTTCTGTCATAAGGGAACTTTTTTTTTGACTGTACATATTTTATTTAAAGACATGAATAGTCTTTAAATATTAAAAATGATTCTTCATGGCCATAATTAGTTTAATAATATCTCATTTTTCTCTGAAAGAAATAAAAAAATAAAGTTCCCTGAGGATCTACTGACTCTGAACTTTTAAATAGTAAGAAATGTCACACCTTCTAAGGATGTGGGTTAAAACAAAAAAAAGGTTTAGATATAATGTTCATGGATTTGAGCTTTTAACGCTTCATCAGAGTTCATGCAGACTAAAAGTTTTCATGTAATTCAATGCTAGCAAAAGCTCAGTGGTGCTTGGCAACTTTTAACCTAGAGGTCAGCCAGTGCTCCATGCAGGTTCAAATTCAGGATTTGCTCTCCCAAGTTCTCTGTCTCCAAATTCTGAAGAGGTTCTGCCATATTCCATAACGATTTACAAGAAACCCTCTTTTGTCTTGCAACCCTGTTTTATGACCACTAATTATAGATCATTACTATTTTAATTTCACAGTGTCACCTGCAGCTTGTTATCTCTGTTCCCTGAAACCATTCAGCCATACTAAACAGCAACCATGAGAGGGCTCATCCTCTGGTTTCCCTTCAGCTGTGTATTTGCTCCTTTTTTGATACAATAAACCTGATATTTTGATGAGCAATTTACCACTCCTTTCTGACAAGGAGAGATGGAAACATCATTCACGGGGCTGTTTGACACCATTTCCATATACAATAGTTTCTTCCATTCTTTCTGAAGTACCTAAAAAGGTACGATTGGAATCCATAGGCCAGATACTCTTCAGAAATAATGAAGGTGTCAGAAAAAGGGAGGGTTTAGAGAGTTTTCTTATTTGTGTGGTGAAATAGGAGTTGTTTTTCCATTGCGTTCTCATTCTTCAATAGAAGAGTGCAGACTACCTTCATCCCAAGACCGCTGTACAGTTTCTATCTCAGGTAGGCTAGAGTCTTATTACTGTAGGCCGCTTCAACAATTCTTGCCTTTGATGTCTGTGCAACATGTTTCTCTTATTATTGAAGATTTTCAGCCCTGATACGCTGCTAACAGGCTTAAGAGACTCAGCTATGTGGTATATCCGCATATATCAAGGTCAGGTAGAGAATTTTTGAAGGGGAGAGATGCAAACAGTGATGTTCATATACAGAAGAATGGAGGATCAGATAAACGGCATGTTTGATGGCTCATAGATTCTGTCATAGTGAGGCTAGGGATGACACATTGTTTGTTTTGACTTCTTGGTGTCAGGAGCTCTCTTTCTGACTAAGCCCTACCTAAGCTTCCTGTTCCTCACACCAACTTCCTTTGTGAGATCTGGTTTAAATGCATGAGGGGAGTAAAGCTTTAGGGCTTAAAATATGGCCCTATTTTAAAAATTGACTTCATAAACAGCAAAATAATGTTTCTCAATTGTCGTCTGTCAATAACGGTCATTTAAATGCACTCAGCTTACACATAAAGAAATTACTTCTGAATATTATGTCTACAAACTCCAGCTGGACTTGGAAGATCATTGCTATTTGTAACAATATTAATGAGGGTTTCAGAGCTCCAATGAGCCCCTTGAATACAATCAAGTAGTTTTTGATTAAGCTACAAGGTTTTCCCCTGTTTTTTCTCAGATTTCTGAAGATATAGGAAGGAACAGTTTGGCTCAGCATCAGCACAAGAATCCATCTTATTCTTTCTTAGATACATTGTCTTTCCAAAGCTAACAGAACGATACATTATTGAAATGTTTATGCTATCCTATAAACTTTAGAAGATGTAAACAAAAACAGTTAAACCGAAACCAATAGAAATGCATTGCTTCATACTACCTGAAAAACTGGCTCACAGTTTTCACTAACTCCAAACTACAAGTAAACAAAATTGTGTGTTCTGTAACTGATAAAAAAAAAAAATGTATATGAAGTTGAAAAGAAAACTGGCATCAGCTTTGTGTGGTCTTTTTGCATGCTAATGGTTTTCCTTACATTCACCATGCTTCACATTTTATGAAAAACACATCTGGCCTCTTATAAAACAATCAATTATTGTGATTAAGACATGTACACTGTTCCTTTAAAAAGAGAAAGAGAAAGAGATAAGGGAGTAACACAATGGTTCAACAGACACTTTTTACAGAATTCAAGTTCTTAGCATGTGAAGCCAGAAAGGTAACTCAATCTATCATGCTGAGATAACCATCTAAATAACCCTGTGCAGTACTGAAAAAGGTAAACAGTTCTTGAGAGCAGACAGGTGGCATAAAACCATAGCAACAGAAAGTCTGGACAATGCGGTACAAATGCAAACAAAACTCTCCATATGTATTGCTTTGTCCTCTGCCTTATGTAAAATTGTATTTTAACTGTAGAGTATTTCAAATTTGAATTTCCTTGCACTTGCCATGTCATGTTTTCCTTCTTTGCACCTGTCTCCTTCTCATCTTTTGTTTTTGGTCAACTTTTGGTGATCAGGTACTATTCAGGTCTCCTCCCAGCAACTCAGCTCAAACTGTGTTTTTATTTCCCTGCCATGTTATTCTCTTAAAAAACAACCTAGTTCTGTTTTTCTCCCATCAGACCTGACACACACAGTTGTGTACTGCCAGAGTGGGTGCCAGGCTGCTAGATTTTCCTCACGTGTCCCGTATAATCAACAAGGAATGAGAAGTGCCTGTAAAGTCTTCCAGAGGAAAATCTTGTCCTCTTTAGTTCATCTATCAACTTGATCTGGCAGCTCTCAGAGATATGTACTTCTCACCACTTCCATCAGGATTTTAGGCAGTTATGTCAAGAGGACTGTTTCATTACAATTTTAAATTTTGTATGCAAAATGCCTGTCTTAGGCTTCATTTACATTAGCATATTGGTTCAGAGCAGTTGTGCAGTCTTGAAATAACTCTTTCAGTCACCCCACTCACTGCACATTGGCTGACTTCATGGAGAGTTTTCAGTGTTTACAAACCAGATCCCTCTGGAGGCTGTGTTTGGTGCACACCAAATGTGCCTTGGCCCTTCATGTGGATATAGGAGATGCAACCAACTATTGGTCCTTTAGTTAACTCGGAAATGTATTTGTTGCAGAGATGTTCAGTACAGGGCACACCACTAAATCTAAGCTGAAGTAAAAGCCCCAGTCTGTATACAGTAGAGATATAAAGATCTCATACTTATATCTTGTATTCTGTCAAATTATTTGCTAATATAATCATATAGTCATATCTTTATGCCAACTGAATTCACTCAGACTTTCCTTCCCCCTTCCGCTGTTTTGCTACTTCTGCTTTTCTTCCGTTGCTTCAAATTAGTGCTCACCTCCTTTGACATTACTTTTCCTGTAATAGCTCTCTATTATATTTTTCCCAACCCAGATCTTTCCATCTTAGTAATACAATCCATTAGCAGCTACACAGCACATCTTTGACCAGCAACAAAAGTAAATGTAGCTGTCTACAACTGAGCCATTGTCAAAACTCTCTTTATAGTCAATAGAAAGAAATAGGCACTTTTAGGGTATGATTCATCTTAACCCACAGTAGACACTGAATATAGGTCAGATGAATCATGTCTTTAAAGTGCCTACTTCTCCTTATTGACTATAAAGGGAGCCTAGTGCGACTAGATCAGATTTAGATCTCCACACTGCAGCCGTCTTAGATCAGCTGTTTTCCAGTCTGTCTTCTATCATTTCCAGCTTGTTTTTCCTTTAACATGAGTGACAGCAAAAGCCATGCAATCTGGATGAAACTAGATAAAACAAGGGCCCTCAGGGCCATGCTTTCCCGGGAAGAAGGGGGAGAACTGAGGAAACAGTACGCAAACATGGTTTCTGTAGTGGGAGCTTGAGTAGATTATCTTCCAAGTGATATATATCCTACATGGTTTTTGTACTCACCTATTCTGCCTTATTCAGATGAAAGGAGGAAAAGCTCACACTTACTTTGAACTGGTCTCATTTAAGAGGCAGAAAGGAGCAGCATTTATATTCCACCCAGATTCAGTGCTGGCACCTTCTTAGATGAGACGGCTGCCTGGCTGTGTGGATAGTTGTCTTCCCTGTATCTTTTCCAGTAGAGAAATAGATAAAATCAAGTAAAATAATTAGTGAACATTGCAATAATTAATCACTTAGAATCAGATTATTCACCTCTTGACGTAAAGGAATGACTTCACCTTTGCCCAGAGGTGAACCAGGGCACTATTTGGATGCAACTACCTCTCTGTGAAATGTAAAGTGGGTAAAATGTGGGGTTTGGTTTCACATGCAGATTTCATTTACAGGGCATGTTTAGTACTTCAGTATTTAATAACAAAACAATTAGTTATTTACACAGAGGACAATGAGACTCCTTTGGAAATATCCATCTCATTGTCATTAAAAGCAAATAAAGTGATTATGAACAGTGTAACTGTACAATTAACTGATTAAACCCACACTGCTCTGTCTATAACAGACCTGCTTTTCAATATGACTTTTATGATTAAAAAAATAGGCTTGTACATGGTGACGCATACCTAAGCCTTCTGAGCATAAGTGAAATTTTTAATTAAAAATGTATGTTTCAAGATAAAACAGCTTTCTCTAATGTAGGATAATGAACAGCTCCTGACAGAGGTGTGGAGCCCACAAAAACGGCTTTGGAGAGAGGAGGAGGTAATTAAATGCCAAACAAAGCTTAAGCATTTGAAAATTTTAAAAATCATTTATTGTAAGGATACTCCCATTCTACAGATATGATTCCAATTATACTGCAAAACAAAAGGCAGTCAACACACTGCAGTGTTATGAAAAAGAAGAAAGGGAGAAAGCAACCATGTTTCCTGTTTCTTAGAGATTTCAAAATATTGTATTTTTCTTGCCTGTTGAATTTTCCATGATACCATATTAGAAATATTCCAAACCTAACATTCTTCACAGTGAAATAAATTAGAAGATCTATGATCATGTGATGACCACTCCAGACTGTAGGGAATTTTGACACGGAAGGAAATGTGATGACTGGACAAAGGAATAGCCTGTCGTCCAGGCACCAGTTATAGTTTTGGCTGCTGAACAGTAGGGTATTTCATTTTTCAAGTTCCTTAGTGTCAGTTTCCACATCATGTGTTAAAAGTTATTTTTTGTTCAAATGTACTTTGGTGTGAATAACTGAAATTTGTTTTTCTGATAAAGGCACCTGAGGAAAAATATATTTTATGGATATTACATATAAAGACAAAGAATTCAATTTTCAACATATAAAGATCAAAATATCTCTCCATCAAGCACTTTAAAGTATTACATTTCCCAACTAAATAGACATTGACACTGAAAATCTGAAACTGGTTATACAGAACACTGGGTTAATATAAAAGGAGTCTCATTCATGCAGTGACTTATTTTTATTTTCTCACCTCTTACTGTATATATTAGTACAGAGATCAATCCAAATAAAGTATGAAAAAATCCAGGGTTTGGAACATGCTAAAACCTAATGAGACATCAAACTTATCTACAGAGCAAATGAGAAACACATTCTAAGTCAGCTGCAGAGAGACTAAAGTTTTAGAGGTAATGCCATTTTCTTAGTGTACTCACAAAAGGAGAGTTTTGCAATTGTTTTGCATAGAAGCTTTGGAAATAATTAAATGCATTTCACTGAAAACAATCACCAAACCTAGCAAAGAAAGATGCAAGATGTGGAAAAAATCTATCTCCTGACAACACAGGATGTTTTTTCCAGAAATATATTTTTCGTGCATTAGTCAGTCTGTTTAAAATTTTACAAGTTGTAATGCTAGAAATTATCTGAAACTTATAAATTTAGGAAAAGAAGAGCTAACAGCAAATTGTTTGGGATGTCTGATTAAAAAAAAAAAAAAAAAAAAAAAAAAAAAAAAAAGACAGCTCAAGCTTTCTCTGTACAGAAAGCAGGCCTGAATTCCCAAACAAAGCGAAATACATAAGTGGATTTTCAAAATGTGTGTCACAAGAATGTGTATTGGTTGAGGAATGAGAGAGGTTTAGCAAATATTCAGCTGAAAAGCAGTTAGTCTTGTTTTCTGATAAGCTGTCAGAAAACAGCTTTATATTTTGAGCTTGGATGGGCCTAATAGTTTAGTCACCATGTCAAGCATCAGTAAAACTTCATTCTGTCAGCAGCAGACTTGCAGTGTGCCACTACATTTTAAAATGAAGAGTTGGCGTGAACTCTGTTAACCATAACCTCAGGCTCTTCCTGGAACTGTGATACACCCACGCCATGCAGCCTTCACTGAATATCATGTTAACACTCCTCCCCCATGCACGGCTGTTATACTGTATGTGAACAGCAACAGTCAAATATAAGACTAAGAACCAGCTGCACCCTATTATTCAGTTCACTTTCAGATTTGCATACTTACCAAATATTCCCTCAGTGGGATATTCATTATTTCTAGTATTTTACTTAGCACCAGTATGGAACTTCCCACTAAAGCACATTTTCATCAGAGAAGACTTTTATTCCTTGATAAGACATTGGATCACAGATATCTGTATTGCTTCCAATGAATTTCCACTGAAGAAAAAGGGAATTTGGCCTAGAATTTCAAAGACTGCAGTTTCAAGGCAGATCCATCGCGACCAACTCTAAGTTCAGGCACTTCAAGACTTCCAGGGCACTTTTATGCAGAATTAAGAACCTGAATCCTAAAAGCCTCAACTCCCTCTTTTTTACCTTGTGAGCATGTTAGAATTTAAACAGCAAAAGCTCACATGAAATTTTGAAGAAATTTTTCTGTCTGTTGAAAATCTGTGAAAAATCTACATAAAAAAAAAAAAAAAAAAAAAAAAAAAAAAAAAAAAAGAGCAGGATTCACTTTCAGGAATGAAAATTCTTTGTTTGCATGACCTTTACTTCTAAACCAGGAAAAGATATATTCCCTGACTGAGATGGCTTAAACTGAAACTGAATTTTTCATTGAAATCCCTCAGAGACTGTCTCCTGGGAGCTAAAAAGTTTGCTAGATTACATAGCTCAGTACACTTCCAGTAAAGCAAGACTATATGCTAAATTATACAGTCAAGGTACTTCCTGTACCAAAGCAACAGTTTTATTTTTTCATAAATCAGAACAAAAGGAATCTTCAGATTCCTGGGATTTGTCACTTTTTAGGCAGTGACATATCTTTCAGCACTGAGAGCAGCAGTAGCTGAGTTTACTTTTATGTGTTTGCTTCTTTTGGGGGGACTGTTAAAAATGGCCATATAGTGACAGGGTTGGAGGTCTCCTAAGCCATCAGCCTGGACATGACATCGGCTCTTACAGATACTGTGACAGCTGGCAGGGTTCACAATAGAAGTAATCACCTTTAGATTGCATCTGCTGAAGCCCCATAGGACTTAATTTGACCACTGATAGAGTTTCTGATTTTTCTTAGAAAGGCATTAAAAAATAAGAGCTGGGGATAAGTGAAATTTAGAGGAAGGCAAGAAAAAGGTGAAGCCACAAAGCAACCAAAGAAGAAAAAGTGAGAGAAAAAGATCAGGAGGAAAAGAAAATGTATCCCAGTGAAAACACACACACATATATATATATAGTAATTTTTTAATTCATATCACCTATCTGTGACTCCATAGTTGACAGGATAGTCACATCTATTCCTATAGGTTCTGCCTTATTTTTAAACGCTGGAGTTGCGCTTGATTAAGTTAATTGCTCTAAGGGCTGAAATGAATGAAGGATATGACTGGCTTGAGAGAAGTAAAAATAAGGATTCAGTATACTGCAGCATACTTATAGAGCAGGGAAAGGGCAAGAGGAGACTCCACAGTAACATCTGTAAGGGATCATTCACTTCACCAAGTGCTGCCAACAGGAAAGTCCTGGTCTCCTTTGACTTCTTGCTAAATGCAAACTTGGTAGAAACAAGGTAAGGGCAGTGAGCTCTGTTGTACAGTCATCAGAATCATATCACGATGGTATCATCACATCAATGCATCAGTTATGTGAGACAGTGCAAAGAAATAGGAGGTGGTGGGATGAGTGAAATGGGATTATCGTAGTTCACAAATACGTTAGGAAAGCAGTGCAAAGGAATTCATCCTGACACAGTGTGAGAGGCCTTCAGACCTTCATTTAAATCTGAATATAGCTTGAGCTTTGTAGAACACTCAGGTCCACATGCATACACAATACACACAGCAGACTGCTGGGAAACACATGATTATGGGGTAAGCAAATGGCACTGGGAATGCCACAGCTGACCAACTGTGGCCTCCAAAGGCCAGATCCAGAAAAGACACACAAGCTGTTTGAGCTAAAGTTCCTCTAAGTCACGAAGGTGAAAAATGCCCTTCTAGAGACCTTGCATGGGCCAACTCAACCTTTGGACTTTTCTGTCTCTCCTCTTTGACTGCAGAGGAAGTCTACCACCTAACAGATTCTTTTAGGCTTATTTTTTGTAAACAGCAAAGACTTTATAGAAACTCTAGTCACAAAAGAAATTTTGCCCTGAGTAATGATAAGCTGATTCAGTTTAAATGAAACAAGTCTACAATTAAGATTTTTTAATTCAAGAAACAGACTGTGGGAAATTAAGGAAAGTAACAAGTGTCGTCAACTGTGCTGAAGAGCTCAAAAGCTCATATGTAAGGCTTGGAATTTCCTTGACAAAGTTCTGAATTTGTCTGTCATTCAATTTGCAAGCAAGGAGAAAATGCTTTAGGTATAACTAGAAGAATAATTTCCATAGAAGGTATATTAAAGGTAAGCAAATTCTACAAGTGACTGAAAAAAAAAAATAAAAGACTGAAAAGAAATGACAAATATATCCTGAAGGTGAGAAAGTGGAGGGACAATGTGAGAACTGCCACAGTAAAGCTGAGTTACATATCACAGCAAAAAAGTAAAACAAAATAAAACAAAATAAAACAAAATAAAACAAAATAAAACAAAATAAAACAAAATAAAACAAAATAAAACAAATACCCTCAGCCACATGGGCAAGAAGAGATGAAGCAAGAAGAGAGTTCTTATCACTGAGGACAAGGGGTGAGATAGCAGAAGAGAAATTAAACAATCTAGATAAAATCCAGCTATCAAAGGAATATTTCGCCCCAGTTTTCAATGAAATTAACAATGAATGGGAAGATGTGAAGGCAAGAAGGCAAAGAGAAATGAAAGCTGAAACAAAAATGAAATCTGAGGTAGACACAGAAGTCAGAGAGTTCAGGCTGAAGAAGGTATGGGAGGTGAAACATTTCAGAATATTGAAAGAACCATCAGAGGAAAAAGTCCTTCTTCAGGGCCCAGGGAGGTTGTGGAGTCTCCTTCTCTGGAGATATTCAAGGCCCGTCTGGACACCTACCTGGGCAGTCTGCTCTAAGGAACCTGCTTTGGCAGGGGGGTTGGACCCAATGATCTTTCAAGGTCTCTTCCAACCCCTACAATTCTGTGAATCTGTGGTATTTACAGAATTGATCAAATCAGATAATAAATGAGGAAAGACCACAATCTGATAATAAATGAGGAAAGAAATAAGCTACTAATATTTAAGAAGAGAAACATTAGGATTGCATTCATATTGCCTCAAGAATTTGCATTGTTCAGAACATAATTTGAAAGAAACAATAACTTGCCATAGGATAAGACAGTAACAGATTTTCAAGAAATACCTTTTGGTTGAGCAGTATATTCTTTCTTGATTTTTATTATAAAAAGATTTTTTTTTCTAAAACATGTATCTCATCTACCTGGACTTTGCTAAGTTATTAAGCTTCTCTTACACTGTCAGTTAATAGAGAAGCTAAGCATTAACAGAGAATTGTATTATATATTAAAAATGGAACCAACTATGAGATGGCAACAGTTTGTACTGAAGGTGACACCTGTGTTTGAAGGACATTAATCTTAAAGTTTCTTTAAAAGCTGTGAGGGAGCAAATGATTGAAAGTTTTCAAAAACAGCACAAAATATAGGAGCCTACAAATTCAATCTGGGTGCTGACATAGAGCTGAGAGACACTGCTAATATGGAGGAGAATTGGAATATCACACAGGAGAAGTGTTATATTAACCCTGAGGACCAGGCTAATAGAAATTCATGAATTACCTAATTAATACAACATATGGAAGCTCCTGCAATTACAGGTTTATAACAAGAATAATTCCTGTAAGTTAGAGGCTCTTAGGTGCTACTGACAGCAAAGAAGGAAGGTCAGGGTGATCATTTCAGTATTGATCAATCAGGAATTCATCTGACCTAACTTCAGGTGTCTACAGTGTAGGCATATTTCCCCTAGCTGCTCAACCCAGCCTGCATTTGCAGTCAAAGGAGACAAATAGGCACTTCCAGACGTTATTGATCTGACCTTTTTCAAACCTTTACTTCAGAATGAGATGAATCACTTATTTCTCTCTATTGATTGTGAAAGAAGGTCTCTTTGGGAGGAAATCAACCAGTCACCACCAAAACAAAATTCAGGAATCCTCAAGAATTCGCAGCACATCTACACTGTGGCTCAGAGCAGGCAACATCTAATCTGCAGTTCATGCCACAGAAAAACTGTTCTGTGGGCTTGCAACACAGCCCTCACATTTTTAAATACAATGAACTGAACCACCCCCACAGACAAAAACAGATATGTTTTAGATGTATGTGAGCACCATATGGGCAATATGGCATGAATGGGATTCATCTGCTCTATACAGGATTAGCCTTGAGTATTAGCCACTCTAGGCTACTTGGGTCAGGGGACCAGATATCACTCTTGGGTGGATGTGACTTGTAATGTGACGACATCCAATGTTAAATATAGGTGGGTATGGAACGGCCATGAAAAGGTTTCTGATAAATAGGTTCTAAACGCCCCTGGAATTAAGCTAATAAACAGCTTTCCCTCTGCTACTGCAAGGACAAGAAAGTAATCGGCTCCAAAAAGAAGCTGATGTGCTTTGTGATGCCTGCCACAGCAGAGGACAATTCTTAGGATGGGTCTCAGCTCCCATGTCTTGGCCATGAATCACCTATAGTTCCAGCAGATTATTTCTTTTATCTTACTCCAGTATATGCCAAATGACACCTCTGTGGAACTGTTCAAGTGCAAAACAGAGTCCAGTTTGCTTTTGCATCGTGCCCTTTGCAGTGAAGTATGTGTTCTTTCAGTTTTGTTTTCCCCTGTACTATGCTCCCACTTCCTAGGAAGTTTTACAAAGAACAGTCTTTTTTCTTTTTTAATGTGAAGAGTAGTCTGAGAGGTTCAAAGAGTCTCAAATGCCAAGAAATCAGCCCTCACCTAATTAAGAGCTCATTTACTCCAAACAGAATTGCCACAGTAAGCTACAGACTGTTTCTGATCTGCTTGGAAAACACCTTTTCTGATGATGCCAGATGAAATACCATACAGAAGATTTTTTATTTTTTTTCAAGCCGTACACTTGGTTCTTTTTCACATGTAATGAAGATAAAAGCTCTATCTGCACACAGGATTTCTGAATATCTAACCATATGCACTTGTCTACATCTATATACACAGAGACATGTATATACAGGCTCCATTAGCAGTCCATGCAGAATGTGACCAAAATTAACATATTGTTCTTCCTTTTTCATTTGATCTCCTAATTTATTTCCTTTTCACCATCCTCTTTTTTTATTTTCTTAGCTATGTTTCTTACGACCATGGGGTAACACAACACTTAACAACACTCTTAACACTGTAAACCTACTTAGGTGCCCAGATTATGTATACATGCGGAAAATATATATGCTGAATACATGTGTCTAAACACACACAGAGATGCAAATCTTAAAGGACAGGGTAAGGAACAGTAGCCCTTCTCCTTCCTTCCCCTCTCCCCATTACCTATACTGTCCGTCACAGCATGTTCCCATCAAAGCCATGCAGTACCATGGAAGTATGACCTTCCTTATTCACGTTGTAGCTGACTGAATAGTCAGCTTGAGAGTTATACAAGTAACCCTAGTCTTTGGGCTCAAACTGGTGTCAGAGCATCACAGTGCCTTATATGTACTGTTTGTAGCACACACTGTCTGGGATTTACCTGTATCTGTCATAGACAAGCTTCTACTAATGAAATCTGAGCTAGTGTCAAAAAGGAGAGGGCTCCCTTAGTTTGTTTATCACCTCATTAGCAAAATTAATTAGCAAAAACACTTCACCATGACAATCACAAATGAATCCCCAGGATATCTACCTGTAGATTTGGGGATGAAACCTTTTCCAGAAGGACTATTTTCTCAGAATCTGAAGCTAACACAAGCATTAGCCCCTTTCATGTCTTCATTTTGTATGTGTTCACAAGGATATAAGGAAGTTCTGAAAATAATTGGAAGTGTTTGATGTTTGTATATTGCAGTGTATTACACTGTTTGAGATGCATTGCAAAGGTTGTTTAGGATTGTGTATTTCAAACACAAGAATAACATTCAGTAGTATAAAACCTTCAGAAATAGTTAACTTCTACTTTTTGCACTCAGAAAAATATGTACAATCCTCTATTGCATGAAAGATAGCATGATGCTAAAACCACAAACAAACAAACAAACAATAGCAATATATAGATTATGTGTTTGCTGGCCACATTTAAGAGCAAAGCATAATTACATTAATAAAATGAAAAGGAAACCTGAAAGTAAAGTCAGGATTCACACAGTAAAACAAAACAAAAAATGTGTTAATTAAATGCCAAATCAAACTGGTGCATTTTTAACAAGATTTTAGGTCTTGCAATGATTTGCTTATTCTGCTAAACAAAAGGGAAGGAGTTTCACAGCGTGGGAGCAGAGAAGAGAAACACCCTAAAACCGACATCATCTATTTAACAAACAGAGCTGGAAAAAGAATTGTTATTCAGCTAATAAATAGGTATTGTTTTCTTTAACTACTGGTAAATGTGCACCAGAAAGAAATCGAAAATATTTCAGTTTTACTGTCTTATTCTCAGCCCCTTGCCATTCTGCTCTGTTCCAAACATTTTGGCAGCTGCTAAGCAGCCAGCAAACGCAAGTGAGTGACGTTCCAGAGAACGGAATGACCTTGCCACCAGTAAATCCATGTGGACAGGTTGGAAGAAAGCTTGTGTCTACAGGGCAAGACAGACAGATGACAGTTTTTTCCCAGGGTAAGACAACTCACTTGGTGGACACAACAGACAATCTGGCTACTGCATCTGTAATCCAGATGGTCATTAGTATCTGAGAATGGCTCACTATTATTGAGCCCAGTCTAGTTGATTTAATGTAGATGACCTTCTTTGCATCACCTCCAAACCAGACAGTCACTTCTTGCCTAGAGGACCCCCAGCTTTAAACATGATGAGCATTAAAGAATACTCCTGCATGCAGACCCAGACATTCAGTTTGTGCTGGTATTTGTGCGTTTTATAAAAGGCACATCAGGAATAATACACTGTATTTTGAACCATACCACCGCACTCCATGACATGTTTCCAGTATGCATAATTTGGGAATAGTGAGGTTTGGGGGGTTGTTTGTTTTTGTGACAACGTTTGACCTTCAGATTTTTATGTGATAAAAGTGGGCAGAGTTTCTCTAAGGTTATCAGCTGAAGAGCTGAATTTTACAGTTCTGTTTTAAAAGCACACAGAAAGGGCTTTCAGAGGTATGAAATAATGTATATTAGAAGACTGGATACAAAATAGATCTGTCTTTCCTTCAATTTTAGATCATTACTGCTTGAAATTAAAAACATGTATTATGGTTTGGGTACATAAGATATTGTTAAAATATTTGGGAAGATATTAAAACAAAGTTTACCTCAAAGTACTTCCTTAGCAGTTTTCTTTATTTGTTGATAGTTTACTAGACTAAATACTGGAGACTAAATACATTTTGGAGACTAAAACTCTGTGTTGTTTTTTGTTTGTTTGTTTGTTGTTTTTGTTTGTTTGTTTGTTTATAGTTAGTTTGTTTGTTTTAGTTTTTCATTGTTTTAGTTTTTCACTGATCCTACGGTTCTTCTCAATAGTTCAGCAGATTTGAGAGGGTATCTCTAACCCTTCTTTTTTATTCCTGAAAGCATTCATGCATGTCTTTCTTAATCCTAGAAATGAAAGCTAAGATTTTCAAAAAAGGCAAGTAATTGTAATTGGGTCAGTGTTTACAGCTCACAGTTTACAGTGTAAACAGATCAGAGGGATGTTTCAGTTGTCCAGAAGGGGGTATTTATCCACCTATCACCTTTAGGTGAAATGTAAGGTGTCCTAGAACTGATACAGAAAAATTGAAATCCTTGTGTCTGCCATTTATTTAAAAAAATGCTTCTCATTTAATTTATGTGAAGCATCATTTTGAAGTTAAGACTCTTGGGAAGAGTATGGATAATTTGTTTCCAGTTCTTACAGATTTTCATGATGACTTGGGACAGGCAACATAAGTTAAAGATATTTGAAAGATATTATGACACTTAAGATTTACTGTGGATTTACATAGGATTCAAGACACCTAAACAACTAAGCTGCATCTCCAAGGATGTCTTCAGGCTGATCAGAAAGATTTAAGCATGACTCTAAGACTGTAAAACCTCAACCATTTGGATTATATGAGAAGTGAGTAAATGCCACATTGTTCACTCGAGAAGGGAATAAACTCTCAGTTGCATCACTAGCTGTGATGTTTGCTCCATTGCGGTTCAGGGAAAAGCAACAGCTACATACATGGAGTGCCAAAACAGCTATTTCAGCTGACACTTACGCACCCTTGAAAATGACACAAAGCATCAAAATCAGCTTAAAATCAAGCTAGAGGTAGTTCTCTCCATTTTAAACATTGTTTACAAACTTCTACCTAGAAACTGGGTCACCCTCTCTTCAACCTAAAGACTTTCCAAACAATTTCTGTCCTTACCCAGAAAGAAGTTCACCTGATTAGATAGTAGTCTCACTCTCTGTCCTTCCTGTTGAAAACGGGCCACTGCATCCAAAAGCAGGCATGATTCATGCAGAAAAAGGAAGGGTAAATGAAAGGAGACTGGTTTTATAGCCCACTGCCAGAAAAACCCTAGAAAAGGAAGAGTCCTGAGTTCTGTTTCTTGCTTCAGGGATGCCAAATGTGTTTTCAAATAAAGAGTCTTTTGATAAAATGCTTTAATAATGTAGTATGAAGTCTGAGTGTTGTTCTATATCTCAGCTACCCCTCTATAGAGGGTAGGGCAGGGACAGCTCTTTGTAAAACGTGCGTGAGCTTTGCTCTACTTAATGAGGCATGCTGTACACTGAGGAAGGACACCTTGTTCACAGCTGCAGACCCACGTACCTCTCTCCCCGTGACACCCAAGAACAAAATCTCCTCCTATACCTTGTATCTGTTCTAGAAAACAAAACAAAACAAAAATTATAAAGAAACTACTTTCTGTAGTTACCTACCATGTTTACAGCCCTGTTCCTAGCCAAGCCATGCAGCGTGGAGGCACAGCTGCCACCTCCCTGTGTCAGCTGGGCTCATTGTCAGGAGGGAATGCCCCAGGAGGCACAGCTGATGTTTGCACTCCTGCACAGATGGGCACTACCCTTCCTGCCCCGCTGCTTGCTGGAGTCCCTGCATGGGGTCTGCTGCAGGGTGGAGCTGAACCATGATGTCCCCCAGCCATCCTTGTCCTCCACCGTCCTTCTCCAGTGCCCTTCAGCTGGGGAGCTCTGCTCTCCATCCCCCCTGGACACGGCATTAGGGTGAACTTTGCAGCCCTCAACCCTTCTGCAACAGGCACCAAAACCCCTGATATGTTCTTAAAACTTCACTTCAGAAACCGGCAGCAACAGCAAAGAAAGAACTGTTCCCCAGCTGTCAAGGTCGCAAATGAAAAAATAAAAATCCAGAACTGATATAAAAATTAAGTACTACAGTACCGCTGGATTTCATTTCACTCCTTTTTACAGCCCTGACCAGTTTTCTGTCAGTGTTTGCAGAGTTTCAAAAGGGGGAGCTAGTCAGCTAACAGAACCCAGGTTGCTACAAAAACTTCCTTGACGGCGGTGCATAGCTTTAAGATTTTAGGTGAAGCAGAATGAAAAGCGAGTTCACAGCTTCAGACTTATCCCCGAGAAGTACTTTGTATGGCATTGCTGCTCCTGCTTTCCCCATAAACCTGACTGATTATTGAACATATCACATAGACACAGCATGAAAGCTGATTATGTCTTGACAAGCAAAAAAACATAAACAGATTTTTTAATCATGAGACACACAAATGAGCTTGTAAAAAGCTTGAGAATGTATAATATACAAATCTAAATAACCAAGGGAACATAAACTTACATAAAGAATGACCTGTGACTGAAATTCCTGCATCAAAGGATTTTAACACAGTGAAGAGTTTCACAGTTTCAGAGTGTCAGGGAAAAAAAGTGGCTCCCATCTATCCAGACGAGGTCTATTGGTCGTAGTGAGACAAAATGCATTCATCTGTCCTTAAGAAATGTGGAAGAGTCCTGGGCCTTTGCGAAATATTGTACCGATTTGCTTGTTACATGGGAACAGCAAGTAATTTTTACAGCTCTTGCTGTCTTTGAGTTTTCAGAACAAAGATCAAACACAGCCCCTTTGTGTGGTTTTGCTCTTCACTCGGTATTCTTCCTCAGCTATAAACTCCCCACCCACGCACACACCTGTGTTCTCGTCTGCCCTCGAGGTGCTGTAAGTGGCAGAGCCCTGACTTCTGCTCCTCCCTGGGCAAACATTCACCCCAGTGCATGGCATGTGTGGGGAAACATCTCTACCCCTGTACGAAAGCGTGCTGTGAAACCGCATGCAAGGTTTTGTGCAATATTCCTGTTCAATTCCCCAAGTAAAATATCCTATTATATATATATGTATGTATGTATATATATATATATTAGGTATACTCTTTTATTTGAAAACAGTTTGGCAAAATTGTCGGTGGTTGCTTCAGTCTCTGGAAGTGTTCAGAAGGCTGCAAGTGTTATATTGCATTTGTCCCATCCAACTCCACTGAGCCAGGCAGTTCAAGTGGCAAATGACTTCTATAAGCCCTTCTTCCCACCAAGCTCTCACTCTAAACATCGAGACCTGGCAACAGTGGAGCTGTAAAAGGCCCATGTTGTGCTTTGGAAGTCACACACGGCACCTCTTATTCTAAAATCGTATTTATTTCTCGTTCTCGCTACAAAGTGATATGATGACAGGTCAGGTCCCACTGCATGTAACTGCTGCCAAACACTGACTCCATTCCCCTTTACTCCATTCCTGACTCTAGCTCTTCTAAACAGCATTTAATGGCCAAAATCATTTGCTGAGCTAAACCAAGAATATCACACTGCTATTGTCAATGTCCCTTCACAGCTCTGTGAGGAAAATCTCCTGCAGGTCATATATTAGCTTTTGGTTTTTGTAGTACTACCTTCTATGAGGTGACAAACCTTTTGTTTCTGATGCTATTTATGTGCGTCTTTTGCCAGGCACGTAGTGTTGCAATCAGTGGAATCATTTTCACTGGTTTCTCTCTCATCTTGACATAGAATTGTAAAGATACAGGTTCTAGAAATATGGGAGAAATCACAGAAAACTTTTCTTGTGTTTGCTTTATTTCATGTTTTCATTTTCATTCCATTTTCTGAACCATATGATGAAATATAGTTGTTGCTTTACTGATCAACCTTCCTCACCGAGACACATGTACATAGAGTAAGAGACAACTGCTACTCACATAAATTACAACGTTTTTGGTATGCTTGTCACCAAATTCCACTCCCAATATCCATAAATGAAGGAGATCAGATCAGAACAGTCTGGCCAAGGCTAGCCACTGTAGTCACTGCATCACAAATGCCTTTGTGGCTCACCCTAGCTGAAAACATGAAAGGTGAGGAAGGTTCAATTACCCTTTGGTTCTTCTGTAAATGCTAATCACCAGGGAAAGATATAATAATAATCAGAAAGGTGGGGAGGTGTGTAATATGCCCTCTACAAGAACAATAGTAAAGCAGATAGTAATATTAATAAATTGCATTAGTAAATCAAAATAAATAATATTCTTTTTTATAGTATTTTACCACTTGCACTTTATTCCTGGTGTCAAAGAAGTAATTGTGGGCTTACAGAGACTACTCCATGATCAGTGTCTGCTAAGCTGATGTATGTTGCAGACCTGTAAGATGGAAAAACACTGATGCAGTTTTATTCAGGTATGATGCTTAAACTTGGTAGTGTTTAGGTCTCCTAATGGAGTAAACATAATCCTGTTCTTCTGTCTGTTGATAAAATTCACAGTTTTTTGTTGTTCATGGGAACTTGCATAAGTGCTGGGGAAAAGGCAGGAGTCTACCACTATCCAGCAGACACATACCCACCAGCCAGATGGATTGTATGACAATCTTTTTTAAGGCACCACAGATACCAAAGCAGAGGGTAACATGGATAAGCTCTGAGCCCAAAGTGCATCATGTATCAGCAGAATCTTTGCAGATTACCTTTTGAGTAGATACACTTATTTTAATCACTTCTGCATGGCAAATTGCATCACTGTGTTTGTCCACCATGGCTTACAGTTACGAGGCAAACATTCCCTGAGCTCTTTATGTTTTCAAAGTAGAGGAATGATCTGAATCACTATTGTCTGAAACTTTTATGAACCAGAATTTAATGTCGCTCCTATGAACATCAAGCTACTGGACTGAAACCAATGTGTTATTTCCCTTGTTGTTAAGAGTTTCCTACTTTGGGAAAGTAATGTTCTCAACTTCAGCTGAATGGTTTAAGATATAAGATAAGCCCAACCCAGTCACAGTGTTTTGTAATTATTTGGATAGTCTTTCCTGCTTTGATGGAGGTACTGTAAGGATGACGTTAGCTGGTAGCAGAGGTAGAGAGAGATGTCTCTAGGTTCCAAGAAAGGGCATTCAGAACTTAAACCTCCAGTGAATTTGCTTGGTACTCAGGAGATCAAAATCTTTCCATCCTGTCTGGTCCTAAGCTCACCGTTCCTGCCTGTAATGCTTTCTCTAGCCAAATACAGTAGTCACTGGAGGGACTAGAAATAAATAGTGTCTTTTGTTCCTAATGTGGTATTTCAAGTTGCTGTCTGCCCTGGCTTCAGAAAATAAAGCATGGTAAGGGAAAACATGACATGACTTTTGGATGTTTCTGTGTCCATTTTATTATACAAAATGTTTCCTAAATTAATACTCAGCCTGCATGGCACTAGAAGGAGAAGCATGAGTTCATGATAAAATCAGTCAGAGGAGCACTTTCTAAGGCCAGGTTGCTCCTTTCTGAGTCTGGTTCCCCCAGGAGCACCTGGGAGGAGTCATGAAGAGAAGGCTGGAGTCCTCACCCGATAGGTCTCTTCTAGGACAGCCTGCCCCAGGGGTGCTCACTACCTGGTTCCTCACTCCTGCAGCGCTTCCTACAACAGAGCACAGGGTGTCACAGCACATAGGTTACTGGTCCAATTCACTTCAGCAGTTCCTAAATATTTACTGTATCTAGTCATCTGGTTAAAGATAATTATCATCTTCTCTTTTACCACTGCTTCACAATTTTCTTTTGTGATAAAAATGCATAACTTTAAGCAGAATTCAAGACTCTCTCTTTACTCCTGTATCAAGATTTTTGTTACACTTTTTTATTTTTATTTATTTTTATTTTTATTTAGATGACTTTTACAATTATATCAGATCAGGGCCACCAGCTGAACAGCAATGAACTTGCTAGCCGAAGCTACAAGCTTTGTATGACTTGTTTACCAGGCTTGTGAATTCTGGCAGAGGCAGCTGTAGATTTTCAATTAAATTAACAGATTTGCACACAGCCCTAATACCTGACCTGAACTATTAGCTACTAGGAAACTTACTGCTTTCCTGCTTTAATTTGTTACCTTTCTCAGCTCTTAATAGATGCAGGTAAAACAACTGCTTTAAAACCCATGGGCTACATTCCTTCCCCCCTCTTCTGCTGTAAAATTTTTGTGATGTTCAAAAGTCTTTTTACAGAGTAGTTTGCTTGACCATAAAGGACATATTTGGGGAAATCCTGTCTAGAAAATCCAATTGACCTGCAGTGAACAACTCAGATGTCAGGAAGGTAGATGCTGTGTTCAGAGATCCAGACTCCTCTGTTTGGCCTTCTGGCAACCTTCTTCTGGCCTCTGGACTTGTGAATTTGTCAGGACGTCATGCATCTTAACTGTTTTACCCAAGGACCTTCTCTGTATATCAGGCGTCTCCATGCAGCTAAGGAAAATTTTATTTTCCTTTGGGATTTCTGTTGGTCTGGAGGAGTCACGATCCACCACATCCTTAATTACCTCATTGACATGCTCATTTCTCCTGTAAGATGACTGAATTCCCCAAATCAGTAAAAAGCACAGTTGTGTTTTGCGAAGTCCTTCATATTGCGTGGGTCCTAACAGAAGTGATCTGTGGGGCCAAGCCTTCAGCTGCAGTTCAAGCTGAGCAGTCTTAGAGGAGAGGAGGAAAATTCAACCCTTCAGATGACACTGACATGGTTACGACAAGACAAATGGACAGTCCTTTAGCACTTTCTGTATATTGAGTTCAGAAGGCAGCTCACTATTACTGAAATGCCTCCTGGCTTGTGTTTTTAGGTAGAGAACCAAATTTCCAGCTGCCTGGGTGGCATTGCTCTAATTGCCAACTGGCATTGGGACTTTGTACGCAAAAGGTGTCCTGTGACTGCCTGTCAGTGATGTCACAGCTACGTCAATAACCTTTAGTAAATACACAGAGTTTGGCTTTCATCCTTTCCCTTACAATTTCCATTACATAATACACAAAAAGACTCTCCAGGCATTGCATTTCTAAGGTGATTAGTGCATTTCTTGAGAAGCTAATGTCACTTGGCCTCTGGCTGCATGCCTCAGAGCTCCACAACTGGTGCAAATATTAACTATCCAAATGGCTCTCCTTGTTGTGCCTCTGCCTAATCAAACTGCTACATAAATGCCTTACACATAAATTGCTTTAGAGACACTCTAAATGCAGGAAAATATTGCAGAACGATTAGGAAAAAAAAAAAAAAGGATTTTCCCCCTTTGATCTTCTGATAAAGAACATGGGAAGCCTCCAAGCCAAAGTTAGTTTTCCTGAGAACTCGCTATTAAAATCTTAAGTCTTCTCCATGTGATAAAAAAAATACTTATTTTCTTTTTCATAGACTGGGATTAAATCGACCGTGTTTACTGTGTCTCCTTATAGACAGTACAAGCAGACCAGAATCTGGAGTGGCAATAGTAAAACCTCAGAATGAAATAATGTGTTCACTAACTGAAGTGCTGGATGACTCTCTGTGGTAGCAGAAAACAACATATTCCATTTCATTTACTGCCAAAAATATGTACATAAAAGCAATGGGACTAGCACGCTGTTTCAGCTCAGTTATGGGGAAAATATCTGCAGTTTCCTCATCCTCACAGCCACCTTTCTACCCTCAGTCTCAGCTAGCATTGGATTTGCTGAGTTGTCTCGTCATGGGTGACAGATTCACTGGGGCTAGAGGTGCAAGATGAGATTCACGCTGGCTGATTTTCAGGGACGCAGAGGTCTCATTGTCACTGGCAGCAGTTCTGAGGTAGAGGAAAACACAATGCATCATAACACCTCAGGTCTTGGAAAAGTGGATTTGAATGTATTATCGTACAAGAAGGCAGCTGGGGAATTTATTAACCATGATTTTAGAGAACTGAAATGGTTTTATAAGGTCTTATGTTGTTGGTTGTTTTTGTTTTTGTTTTTAATTTTTGTTTTAAAAAGTAAGTCATATCCGAGTTTGGTGCTCACTGACTGAATCTTCATTATGAAATAACAACATAATCTCCTCCTATAAAAGAAATGTTTTTTCATTCTCCTTCCACACCTCTGCTAGCTCCTGAATCTGAAGTATGAGCCTGAAGAACACAGGGGGGTTAGATGTGGAGGAAAAGAAATGAACACTGACCTTGAAAAAGTGTCTTCCACAGCATGCATTTTGAAACACCAATACTTTTTTTCTAGTGCGATAATTTTCCTGATTCTGTCTTGTTGGTGGCAGTTTGTGTTACACAGTGAGGATGCTATCAGTAATTTCAGCCCTTTCAATCACTAAGAGCTATAAGCAGCAATAACTGCCATTTTGTGAGGTAAAGCTGAGTGTCTCACCTTAACAAACAGAAGGTGCTGAAGACTTTAATATTTTTAGTGGGGACTTCCTGAGGGTCTGTTTTTCTGTGGGCTCTTACAAAGCAGCATGTTGTGCTTGCTTTTTGGTGTAATGCCATTGATTTTAACTCACAGCATTATATGTATATAAGCATTACATTCAGTAGAAAAGGCTCAAAGGATCAGTCTTGCTTTCTAAATGAATGAATGTTTCAATCTGTTTGGGTTTTGGTCAATCATATTAAAAGAATTGTTCATTTGTATTTTATTTCCTTAATGCACTGTTTAAAAATTACATTATCCTCCAAGATAGTTCTACGATAAACCAATTTAAGATAATGAACCTAATTCTTCCTTTTGTTTAGCTACGCTTAATGCTCCTCTGCCAGAGATAATGTCATTTTGTAGGTGGCAGCTATTAAATATAGAGGCACAGGGATATGAAACAAAATGAGCTGTCCTGTTGATAGCTGCTGATATGATTCCTCTTCTGTCCTTTATTCAAAAGTTTTGCCACACAGATTTCCTATGGAACGCACTCAAAGAGCACACCATTGCACTGGAAAGTTTATAATTATATTTTCATAACATAAAAATATTGTGGCTTTTTGTTGTTGTAGCTTTTGTTGTTGTTCTGTGCAAGTGGGATATCCCAGCAGTTGTAGATGCAGTGGCCATCCTGACAGGCAGACAAGCATGTAATATTGCTACAAATGAAACAATTACATTATTTGGAGGATAACTAGGACACTCTCACCACAAGGCAGTAAATTCCCACTTAGCTGTAAGGCAACTTTCACCCTATTATAAGGTTCAGTTGGTCAGAAAAAATTCTGATCAAATATTTTTCCTTTCTTTGAAACTTGCAATATTTCACAAAAATAGTGAACCTCCCTAAAGTCTGGTTGCCCTGCATCACCAAGACACTGTGCAGACTCTGTACAGACTCCTTCCATCAACAGAGGAGCCCAAAGATCCACTGACCCAGAATATCAGAGCGAACATCCACACAAGCTGCCTTACTGCAGGTTGTTCCAGACAATCTCAGGCCTGTTCCTCATGTGAACTCCATAGTCCTGAAAGACAGGAAAGCAGACCTTGATGTCAGTTATACCATTTTCATTCCAGCTCCCTATGTAAACTCATTTTTCAAGGGTTTCTACATCTCTGTCAGTCAGCCAGGAAAATGCAAATTTTTCATTATTTTTCCTTCTCCTTTTTTCTTTGATAGCTCTACCACTGACAAAAAGCAAGCAGGATTAATTCTTGGTGGAAATCTAATGATCACGTTATGTTATGTTAAAAGAAAATAAAAAATCTTGCTAGCCTAGTTTGGCTCATTTACTTTATGCTCTCCTCCACTTTGCTACTCTTCTGCAAATTAATATATACAATTTGAATATCCAAACATCCTTCAGTCCCTGTAACATTCTTTGCTGATATATAGGACATAACACAAGAAACCTTTTTCTGCATAACAGCTAAAAGGCAACTGTGAGCAACAGCACATTGGTAAAAGTAATATCAGATCTCATACGACTTCTGCCAGAAACTGCCAAAACAATTTGCATAGAAAGAGGGAATTATTTGTCCCTCTTAACCCCAGTAATATACATCTAAGTAGCAGTTTTCTAGGGAACATGGAAGACTTTGTCCCGTATACATCACATGGTTTTCCATCTACACAGACCAGTTTCCTTATCAAAGAACAGGCTTGATCAATGTGTGAAATTGGAAGAGCTTGTCTGTAATTCCTTGATTTACCTATGGGGTTTCACTGTATTTTGATTACCTGAGTTATGTCTTTGTCAGCTAACATAAGGACTATACTGGATGCAAAGAACAGAGGCTAAATGTTAACTGCATCTTACATGTAACAAACAGAAAAGACTAAAGGGGAGACAAGGGAAGGGGGGTGGGAAGAGAGCATAATATGTGACGTATTTCTGCAATGCCCCTGAGAGCAGCTCACAGCTGCATATCACTAAAACATTCTACTTGGTTACAGCAGTTTCTGAACTGTACTAAACTAATCCCGTATTTTTTTATAGTTTAGCCTTCAGAATTCATTTTCAAAATCAGACACATGCATGGAAATATATTGCCCTGAAAGCACTTTACATAACTGTTTCAGTAATGACTGTAGGTAACTAAAGTGATATTCACAGTGACTCAAAGCAGCTAACAAGGAATCCATTTAGAATACCATCTTTCCAGTTTCACAGGCATCCATGGAGCTATAAAAAATCTGTACTGTAATATGCTTGTCAGGTGACTAATGACCAGAATTAATTTGTTTTCACATCCCAAGATTCCTTTTCTGTTTTATCAACATTTAATTAAAACCATTCAAAACCCTTTGTAGAGTGCAAGTTGCTCCACAAATTCAACTATTATGAAGACTGTGAAAACAAGTAATAATGAACCTTGCTGCACAGTGATGTTTGCCAGAGCAACGAGATCTGGTCTTGATCTGAGCTTCTAGCTTTAGGCTTATCTACGAAAACAGCAACATTTTTGTGATAGACTTGAAGCATAGGTGAATTATTTTATTCAGGGATATAGTCAAACCAAAAATGATTGCTACCATCTCCAGTCCTAAAGAAATTGAAGCTATTTCTGTTGTCAATTCATATATATATATATATATATATATATATATATATATATATATATATATATATATAAATTTATTTGGAAGCAATAGTTCCAGTTTAAAGAGAAAAGTGAGAAAAAAGAATAAACTCATTAGGTACTAGAGATCTCCTGCTTCCATTCAATAATCATCTATGCCATGAGGTTTATGGTGAAATTTGAATGTTTGCTGTGTAAATTCCCCCCAGTGGTACTACTGAGGACATTGAATTAGCTCTCCAGAAAGCAGGAGTTTGATACAGCTCTTACAATGCTAGATGTACTTGCCCTTGTACTAACAGCCATACTCTAGCAGCATGTATCTATTTGCATCAAGGAGCATCCTACTGTAATAATGCAGAGAGATGGCTTTTGTCCATTAGAATTTGTGACTCAGGAATGTGAAGAGAAATACTTCTCAAAAGCAGCTGAGTCAGAAGCATGAAAAAAAAAGTTTTTTTTTCCAGTACATCATATTGAATGACTATGGTTAAATGATGACCTATCATTTAGAGAAGATACCTGTTCAAAATGCTCTATTTGAGACCATGCCATTAACATACAATACCATCTTTGTACGAATGCGTTAAAATGATTAACTTGTCAAGCACTCAGTCAGATACCCACTTTAAAATATCCTTTTTGTTCTTTCAGCATTATGGGAAATGAGGGAGCCAAGCTCTACGTCACTTAAGCATTTCTTAGGGTGTTCCCCAATGAAGACAAATTGAGTATCATCACCTTATACATATAAAGAGACAAACTGAGATGAGATCAATTCTCAAAGTTCATGCAGAGATGGAATGTCACCCAAATTTCACAAGTTCTCATCCAGAATCTCATCCTCCCATTTTATTTTAATGAATTAATATCTGGATGAGAAAATCCTTAACAGTTAGATTTTGCCTTCTTAATTATATGACATCACTTTGGAACTTCCTGATAAAAGTGTGATATAAAAACTGTATTATTTATATTTATATAAATAATAAGCATCCAATTTATAAGATTTTGTGCATGCATATATGCATATATACAATATGGGAAATTATATGAGTTAATTCAGACAGCCATAGCCAGTATTTATCTCATGAGATATTTATATTGGTTTTGTCTTGCACATATTGTTATAGTTCTGCATGAATACGCTTCCTACAAGCAATGGCGTAAAGTCTCAAAAGATGCCAAATTATTGCTTAAAATGTTACACCAATTCCCAACATTTGTTCCCTAGAGATAGGGAAAAGTCTGTCATTTTGTACTGCTGTCTTCTAAATACAAGTACCTTGAAAAAAACAGTGTTTCTCTGTGATTGTTGTCATGTCTGTAAAACTCATATTTCAGCATGAAGCAATAGGAGTTCTCAGTGTACAGATTAGGATTAGATTTATTTTACAAAAATGAATGCAAATAAATATTCTTGAAACAAGGAGAAAAAAAAATAAATAAATAAAAAGAGAGAATTGTTTTTGTTTGTTTGTTTTAAGTTGGAGCACTCACATATCTTTAAGTCACTGAAAGTCATCAAGTAAAGTCGGGATATTCCAAAACTAACTCAGAACAGGAGAGCAATTTACAGTTTCTTGTCAAATTATCAATTTCATATCTTCTCTAAGGAAGAACAATAATTTCTTCTAATTCTAGATTAAACAAGAAAATTACCACTTAAGTAGACAATATATTTTACATTGCACAAATCATATAATATCATGAATGCTGAAGAGTGCTCACAATCTGATTAGCAATTTTTAGCTATTCATTAACTTCTGTGCCTCTATAAAAAACAACCACACTATTTAAGTGAAATTTTAATGCCTAAGTGCCTTCTGAAGCACAGCTCTCAGCTGGGAGACAGTTGTGAGAACCATCCTCTCTCAGATGATCAGAATATCACCTTGAAGTGACACAAAGCAACAGTGGGAAAAATCTGTCCATCTGAAGAAAGTGCAAGCTTCTAAAGAGACCTCAGTTGACATGAATTTTATTCTCAGTGCTTATTTTCTGCTTTCACATAAGGACACAAACCAAAACAAAAATAGAAAATAAAAACAAAAGAAAACTTCTTTCTAGTCACAGTCAGTTTAGCCTCAAAAATCGTAATTATTAGCATAAAGTGTATTGTCCTCAAATAGAATAGGCACCAGTTTTCCAAAAAGCTCGGTCTGCACAGCAAATTGTAAATGGCTAATAACCATCATATTTTAAATAGTAAAATATTTCTTTAAAAGTTCAAATGCCTTACTGGTGTTAATGGAAAAGCTCTTTTGGATTTTATCTACTATTTCACGTGGAACTTAGTGATCTCTAACTCAGCAACAATTTGATGTATTGCTTATTGCTTTCAAACACTGCGGAAGCATTTACCTTTTCCCCTAGAGCAAACCTGGCAATTTGCAGAAATATATATCTATATTTTCCCAACCTAAATTAAACAATGAGGAGGGCTAAATAAAACTTTAAAATCATTACTTTGTTTCAGACCTTAACATTGGACAGATTGTTCCTCCTCTATAATCTACAGAAAAACCTATTCTGTTTTTCTTCGCTAGCATGTGTCACTGTGTTTGATGTGGCATGCAGCAATGGTGTTATTTCTATAAAATAGAGCTGAACTTCATTGTCCACTCAACTGCAGTTGCTACATCATGTAAATTTCAGTGAAACTTCACACAGGTACCACGTTCTTTCCTGGAGATTTACTTTCTTCTTGCTTTGTCCTTTTCTATTAATTTATTATGTTACTAAGATCATATCATAGAGCTCATATTTGTGACTGGAAAATATATAACTAATATATAACTATTATAAATACTAACAAATTGTTAATCACAATCCACGAAAATAATTTAAAGCAAAACTCTATGTCACAGTAAACTGTACACTTCTGTGACTTGCAGACAGCACTGAAACAGAAATATTTTGTTTCCCAAATATCTAATATTCCCCTAATTTCCTCCCAAATCCATGCATTATCTCCCTCCTGTAATATGAAATAGCATTTGCAAATGTAGTGGGAATATAAAACAGATTAAGAAGTGTCTTGAATTGTTCCCTGCTGTTCTGTAGGGCTGTCTTCATGTGTAGGCTCTGTCATTTTATATCTCCCTTTGTGTCTGCAAGACTGCTCGCAGACCAGGCTGCTGTGAAGGGAGGATGTTTTTTGGGTGCCATTCTGCGGTAGCATTCTGCTCTCTCAAAGCCCTTTTATGATCCATGTAATTAGTTCACACAGACTGATAAAGAACAATATCTTCAAGTCCAGGTAACTAGAGTTTGTCTTCACCCTATTAGATACTGATTTCAGCCAGTTAAGATTCCTCAGGATTTCTACAACACATTTAGTTTTGATCCATGGCCTATATAGATAGAAGAGCTTAAATCACTGATCTACGCATGGAAATGTTGTTTTAAGACAACTACTACAATTATTATAAGAAAGAAAAAAATAAATAAATAAATAAAAAATAAGAGTAATTAACCATGGAGACACCAAAATTCTCCCACAGTGAGTTTTGTGACTTCTCATTAGGAGGTTATACAGAGGAGTGAAAACTGAAGTCATCACATTTTAACATTTCATGTTCTTAATGTTCCCACATTAAGTACAGCAGCATAGATACTGCAGAAACACCGCTGGCACAGTTCACAGATCTGTTTGTACTTTGGTAAAGCTTCAAGGTACTTTCAGAAATAATTCATCATGGATAGAAATGTATCATAAGCATCTTGTGATAGATTAAAATTTCATTGCTAGAACTTTACCTTGTTACAAATACCATTTTTATTTTTTTTCAAAAATGAAATTTTAACAGAAATTGTTTCACATTCATTTTTAATTGATTTCTTCAACATTTTTCTGCTATTTTCTACTGAAAGATTGTTAACTTTTGGAAATTCATTATTACTGGGTCTACTGAGCAGTGACTCCTTTCTAAGTTCACATGACTGAAAATAATTTGTTTCTAAATTGCAGAAAAGTCTCAAAACTAACAAACAAACAATAAAAAGTGACATGGAAAATAACATGAGAAAAATGCTAACAACTCTGACATGTCTTTCCAGACTGAGGTTTTTCTTCTGCATGAGATAGACAAACATTAAGAGTTCTGATAGGCTTTAATATTCAGATTCATCAGCTTCCTGAAGGTTAGAGTCAACCTGATGCAGGAAGCAGTTACCAAGGAGAAACTGTGATGTCATTTGTTGGTCTGCATGACCAACATGTCTCATCTGTTGTGAGCTTCTGCAGCAGAAATAGTAGTGCAGTGCACTTGGTTATCAGAGGTTTTCACTGAGACAGCCCCAGAGCAGCTTCACAATGAGCCTGGCTCGGGAAGTTGGATGTTAGGACAAGATATTCTGCTCTCAGCACAGCGATAGATTACAACTGCAGCTCTTATTAAAAAAAACACCATTGAATTGCTGAGATCTAAGCATTTTGCTTGTTCTGGCAAAAAGTCAGTGGGTGAAAGTAAAATTGCCCACACACACCCTTCCATTGTTCTGTTTGGAAACCTTCCATTGCTTAACAACCCTTTTTCTGTGAAAGGGGAGAAATGGTGAAAACAATAGCCCTATCTGAGGATTCAATAATACTCATTATTTAAACCTTTCCTCCGAAATATCTGTCTAATGTATAAGTCCAGGTGAAAATTCCTTTGTGAGATCTTTAGTGCTGCAATCATTATCGCAATAGCTTTCAAAACCCATCTTGAAATACTGAAAGAACTACCAGTATTTTCTGCTGAAAGTCTCTTTTACAGAGATCATTACAACTTACATATTAATGAACTAATTTGATAGAATTATTCTGTGCAGTAAGTCACACCATGGCTAACAGTCGTATCAAAAGTGCTAACTTTTGTGTCTTTGATTATTTCGTAAAATCCTTAATCTTTGCCTGACAGGTTCACTGTAATTTTGCTTCTCCAGGGAAACCTTTATCTCCCGTACAAGTTCAGACTCCCCATTTTCATTATCTGTACAATGTGTTGACATATGATATAACCAGCAACCGCACAGAATAGTAACACTGAATGGCGGGAGAACGTCTCCCTGTTTATATTACATGAAGGTTGATTTGATGGGCTGCAGCAATTGCCTCTGAGAGCAGACATAAGAGCAGCCTGACTCTTTCAAGTTGACACTTTGCAAATACCATGCAGGGCTTGCCACGGCTGCATGCTTTTTATCAATTGCGCCAGGAGATACAGTAAATGTCACTCCCCAAAGCTGCACATTACCAAATTAGTCCTAGTGTCAATTGTTATCTGGCAGCGGTCAGTTGCCAAGCCGGCACTGTATTTTCAAGGGCTTGCTGTTTCACAATGAAAAAGCACAGGCCTGAGAGGGCTGAGGAACTACAGACGCTGGCGGCTGAACACGTGAGGATCGCCAAGCGGCACTATTTCCTTTTGTGCTGCCTAATAAGGCAGCCCATGTCATTCCCCGGGTGCTTGCTTACAAACAGAGGACCAAATTTGTCCCTCTGTTGTACTCTTCTATAAGCACCACTGAGTGTAACCAGTGGCAGAACCTGGTCCAAAGGGTATAACTGCAAAAGCAAATACAGTGTGACACAGCCCAGAGAAAAGACATATTTTTCCTGATGAGGAGAGTGCTGTGAAGCGCTAAAACCCCATATCTGTTGCTTCAAGAAAAAAAGTGAGATACAGCTTGGGGGGGTGGGGGGTTATACTTTTGGACTTCAGCTATTTCAGCGAATAAAGTCATCAGATAGCCATGCACAAAAATCCACCTTATTCCACATTTCATATATAGAATATTATTTGAAAGAGACGCACAAAATAATAATAAAAAATTAAATAAAAATAAAAAGTCACTGACATGTTTGAATGCTGTTTTCACATTTCCTTTGTGAGCACACAAAACTGTCCATAGAAAAGAAACGAAAAAATAAATAAAATAAAATAAAATAAAATAAAATAAAATAAAATAAAATAAAATAAAATAAAATACTGCTTTACATGAGTTACTAGAAGATATCTCTTAGTTTGTTTTAAAATTAATTCTAATATACATCTTGTTTATTTCATATTGCCTTAATCTTCTTCCACACACTACTTCTTCATTGTCCCACATAATAACTAACTACAGCTTCAGCTTAACAGTTGGACTTACATAACACTTTCAAAAAATTTACCCTAATGCCTTGTCTTTAATGAACATTTTTACAAAAACGTAGAAACAGTCCTAGACTCAGACACAGGGTCCTCTAATTCAGCATGGTGTAAAATTCCTCCTGTAGGCATGCATAGGATAATATCTTTTCTCCATTATATCCCAACATGGTTTTATACTTACAATTAGGTTTAGGTTCTCAAATACAAAGTTTGAAAATTCATAAAGATAAATTCAAAATGTATGGAGTGGGAAAGTTCTTGCTTTCTCTGTAAAAGCACTACCCTTCAAAGAATCATCAAGATGACTTAGCCGCCTACTAGGAAATCACAGAGGTACAATTCCACCCACTGATTTAGACAGAAGATAAAGGGTGGTTGAAATTCAAAGCCAGGAAGCTGCATTTAGAGCCCTGAAGGTCCTTTGGAAGGGGCTCATTTGTTTGCTTGGTGTCTCACTAGCAGAGATGGTAAGGAAATAGTAATCTCATTCGTCTCTTACCTGGTGTAAATCTGTATTTACTGATGCCAGATAGAGTACTCCAAGTGTGCATTAGAGCCACCAAGTCCAATTTTACTTTACAAGGGGGATACCCTTGTCAGGGAAAAGAGATTAAATTAGTGGTATTATGAGAACTTGTGTCATGATACAGACGTCCTAAGCAAAAGAACCAAGGCAAAAAAGCAAAAAGAAACACAGAGGTGGTATAAACAGGCAAATGGTTTGGTTAAACTGCACCACTACTCTCTTTCTTTCCAGGCACTTTCTCTTTATATATTTTCAACTAACCTTACAAAAACCTCAAAAACCCTACAAAACCTCATTTTCTTTTGCAACATAATTTCATTGTAAATAGGTGGAAGGAAATCTCTCTCTGACACAGCACAATGAGTTAACTTTCTGAAGTTAAGTTAGGCACATATTGTATGCAAATACAGAAGGGAGTGACCAGCTTTATCTATTTCATAGTGAAGATAAGGGGAGTTTTTTAATAAACATTAGTAAGCATTATACCTACCCTATTATTCTTCTTCACTGACCACTCAAAAGAGAGTTTCCTAGCCTTTTGTTTTGTTTTGTTTTGTATTTTATTAGGACTATTCCCACACCAAACTCCTGTACATTTCTTGGCAAGTTACACAGTATACCCTTTCCCTTGTATTCCCTCAAGCAATGCAGAGATAAATGTTTAGAAGGAAAAAATATATATATTTTTTGTTGCTTAATTCAAAGTATCTAGGTCCCATGGGCCTTTAAAATCTCATTTAATTTCTCAGAGATACAGGTTTTCAGAAAGTTTCATTAGTTTCATTTCAGAAACTCTGCATTGAGACATAGACTGAACTTTCTGGATAGCGTATTTTGTTGTTGTTGTCGTCATTTATTTTTATTTTTTTTTCACTTTAGCCACATGTTCACTCTTACATGGACTATGTGGTCAAAATAACATGCAATATTTCTCACTTCTTAATTTGGCAGTAATGGTCTGTGGCAAGTAGTAAAGCAGAACTGTATTTGGTGGACCATATTCTCTTTGGACAGTTTAAAGGTATTTATTTCCACAAAATTATTCCTAATTCATCCTGATGCAGATAACAAAAGAATCATACTTAATTATGACAGGGATATTTCAACTAATCTTTAAAAATCATTATGGAGTATATATCATATGTAAGGATAAGGTGACTTTAGAGATAAGCAGGGGGGTCCATTTCTCTTTGTTTCTTAGCAAAATTTCAGGCTTTTTGGTTTGCTTCTTCAGCTACTTAAATCATGGCCAGCTTGGCTTTCCAATTCTCAGCCAATAGTGATACAAAAGTTTCTACCCTTTTTCAGTTTCCCTGCTGACTTACAACGTTATTAAACTAGCAAAATAATATCCTACTTCCCCTTTAATTATTCTTGTCCTGTCTAGTGCTATGAAAGAATACAACATGCAAACCTAGGCACAGCATTACAAATCTACATACTATTTATGAACACACACTAAACCAACATGCCAAAATACACATACAGTAGTAAAAGGGAGCAAGGCAGCCCTTTAATTGCCAAAATACACATAGAAGCATGCAGTCTGTAAGTCATTCATCATTACTAACATGTATATATGAGCACGCAGGAAACCAGCCCTCCTCGTTAGCAGTGATGCTCTGCTACCAGCTTCTTGCACCGAAACAGTGTAGTGGAACAGATATGTTTCTACCAAAATAAGTCTACATAAAACATTCTGCTAATGAGACTGCCTCAGTGAATATATATACTTGGGGCACTTCTAATAAAATTTGAGGGTTCAGACACTGATTCAGTGGTGAGTAACAGAAAGTCCCAAATCACAGAATATTTAAAATTCTTCAATTTGCACATCTCCATAACATCAAGAAAAAAAAAAAAAAAAAAAAAAAAGAGAGAGATTCATATATTCCAATGTATGTTTATTCCCATTCCCATTCAGTTTTGGTGGATATGAGGAAAGTCAGCATCTCCATCATGTAGTAAAATTCTTCTGTCTTCTCCAGTTCTTCAGTTTTTTATTTATTTTTCCCAGAGAATCAAAAACTAAGCTACAATCCAACCCTTGAGATACTAGCAATCCAATCCACTGTTTTCATGATGTGTCACCTAGGTCAGATTAAGATTCAGCTCCAAACAATATTATCTAAACTCATTAAATTAATAAACTCAATAAATGCTTTCTTAGTTCATCATATTTAAAACATACCCTATAAATGACATAGGTCTGTCTATTAACCTGGAGTTTTGGGGCTAGCTTAAAGATGTGATTTGTACTTATACAGACAGCTGGCATAGGAGTATACACTGTGAAGACTTGTGTTGTTTTTTACTTAATCATATGCATTCAAATATTTAAGTAGTTCCTCTGTATTCTACAACCAAGCAGAAGTACTTTAAGTGAATAAACCACTCTTTTAGACAAATGCCAAATAAAGTAATTTCAATGATACTGAGTCATCAGTACTGCAGATCATAAACCACCTTTTAGAAAGTAACAAGTACTTAGAAAGTAATTGTGTTACTTCTGTATTTTCTCTGCTAGCCTCTCAGTATGTTAATTCCTTGTAGCTGAATTGTATCTCTGATTGGACATAATTCACCTCTCTCTCATAAGAAAGTATTTGGCTTTCTTCCGTACAATTACATGTAGTCTATGAATTATGTTTTGCCATATTTGGGAAAAATATCACAAAAATGCCAGAGCACTTCTAAGAATTTTCTTTCTTCTCCCCTTTCCTTCTTTTCTCTCTCTCTCTTTTTTTTTTTTTTTTTTTTTTTTTTTCAGTTGTAAAGTGGCCTTTCACTGCCAAAGTTGCAGAAGCTTACTCACAGAATGAGCTTCCTGAGGAAGAAGAAAGAGGAATGACTACTGGTAGCTTTGGCCTAATTGTGCTTCACTCCTGATCTTTTTCTTTTATGATGGGTATCGCTTTTCATTTAGGAAACCACTATTTAATCCACAATGCAGAATCCGTTACTCAAACTATAACCAATCTTTGGAAAAATAAATAAATAAATAAATGTAAAAAGAAAAGAAAAGAAAAGAAAAGAAAAGAAAAGAAAAGAAAAGAAAAGAAAAGAAAAGAAAAGAAAAGAAAAGAAAAGAAAAGAAAAGAAAAGAAAAGAAAAGAAAAGAAAAGAAAAGAAAAGAAAAGAAAAGAAAAGAAAAAAGAAAAGAAAAGAAAAGAAAAGAAAAGAAAAGAAAAGAAAAGAAAAGAAAAGAAAAGAAAAGAAAAGAAAAGAAAAGAAAAGAAAAGAAAAGAAAAGAAAAGAAAAGAAAAGAAAAGAAAAGAAAAGAAAAGAAAGAAAAATAAAGAAAAATGGATTTGCCTTTTTGCAGTCATAAATTAAATCAAAATCAGGAAGACTCCATAACCCAATTTTCATTTGCATTTTCCATAGGGAGATCAGTAAAAGCATTCTTTCCACAGCTTGCAAGGGGGGTGTATTAGGCTATACCAGCTTAATAAAAGTGATACAACTTTTGGGTATGGATAAGGTTCAAGGACAGACAACACACTTTTGACAAAACGTAAATATTTAAAAATGAACATGAGACTATGCCTGAGAGTTCAGGCTGCAAACTGCTTTACTGTTTGCACGCAGCAGCATATTATTGCTTGTGTTTTCACTGGTGGAGATTACATCTCCACCAGTGAAGTTCATGCAAGCAGTTAAGGCAAAGACATCTGCATTGGCTTAAGTAACTGATGAAGGGCTCTATGCAAATCTAGATGACTCTGCACCAGATGGATTAAGGGATAGTTAATATTATCTCATCTGTTGACAGGGCTATAAAAGAGTAACTTCCAACTGAAGACTGATACTATTTTCAGAAAATGTAACCAGATGATGACTGTCATTTATGTTCACCCTTACAATGACCAAGAATGAGAACCATGAATTCTTCTTCCTGATGACTTTAGTAAAGGTGTGTTCTTCTGCAATGAGCACTGATAGATTAATCCCAGTCTGCTAGTAGAGCACATTAGACCCCTCCAACAAGTAGCCCATGTGAAGTCCTGTGAAAGTGAAGGATCTTGTAGACATCCAGGACAGGGAGGACACTCCAACATTTAGATGAGTTCTATCTTCATCTATAACACTATCAATGTAGTAACCAGCTAATCTCCACAGAGCCAAGAGCTTATTACTTACTGACCACCACACCAGAAATTCAAGGAAAACCAGTGTTATCTCCAGACCAATTAATCTGCAGACAAAGAACTAGTAACTAACTTCAAGGCCTCACCAGTGGTTGTCTCTTCATGAGGCAAGAGAAAAGTGAAGCAGGAAGCCAGCTCATGAACTAAAACAGAAGAATTCAGGCTCAACACTCTCTCTATGCAGCTGCCATTAACTTTGAAAAAAAAAAAAAAATTATCCCACATGGAGTTAGATCTATTACGTGCTTAGAGAATATCCACAACCAACTAGTAATTTAGACAGTAAATAGCAAACAAGACACAGGTATGTGCAAACATTCACAACCATACTTACCTAACTCTTGCTGAAATTAATGGAATAAAGAAACTGTGCTTTTGCAAATCTTTTAGCATATACTTTTCCTATTAAACACCTGTTGAAACCTGGCTTAAAATATCTGAAGTACAGCAGAACTGCTTGTCAGAGGGATAATAATGTTCTATATATTACAAGACACTGTTTTATCCTGGAACAAATGTATACAGATCAGAGAAATGATGGCATTTCTAATGTACATTCATTCACACTTTCTATGAATATAGAGTATTTTGCATTTTGTGTAACCAGAATATTGCACTGCAAAGTAATAAATATAAATGGGCCTTTTAAAAGAAAAAGCATCCCAACCTTAAACCCTAACTATCCAGAAATATCAAAAGAAATATTGGAAGCATTAACAAAAAATGACATTTTCAGAGTGCCTTGTTCCAATGCTGTCACTCCCAAAGCCACAATTCCACAACCACGAACATAAAAACAAACGAAGGGTTTAACTGATAAAATTCCTGAATACAGACATAGTAAAATTATTGCAACCAGTTCTGGGATTCACTCTTCAAACAAGACAGGGACAAGGAACATACTGTACAAGACAAGGCTCAGGGAACACTTTCTGTGCCACAGTAAATATAAGTGATTAGATCACTGATATTTGCTAAAGGAAAAGGTGTCTGAGGAAAAGGGAAAGAACTTTGCTGTCAAAGAAAAGCCTACAACAAATAGCTGAGTACTGAATTTAGAGAAACAAGATACATTTTCCTACAAGTTAGGGTATTTAACTGTAATTGCTACAGAAATGTATCAATGTTTGGGACAAATCATATAAATGTTTGGAACTAATCATATATATATATGTATAATATATATATATTATATTTTAATATCTCTCTATATATATATATTTTTTTTTTTAAGATACAAGCTTTTGACTCAAATACTGGTTTAGCAAGGAAGGGCATCCAGGAGGGTGAAGCTCTTCTCAATTAACATCAGCTACTTCAGCATGTACATCTACATTCTATCAGGCAAAGTGGCCAAATTTTCTTCATTCACTACTGAAATTTTACTGGCATCCAAGGATATAATCATCACACATCCTGTCCATCACTCAGATTTAATCTAGTTTTATAAGAAAGTCTACAGCCTGTATACACAGAAATCCCAGTCAAGATGATCATAGTGATTCTTTCTGGCTACAGACTGTAGCTTTCTACAAAGACAGTGCAGTTCACTGTCCTTTTTCATTAGCTAGTCCATACTCAATGGGGCACAACTTGCACAACTTCACTGCTGCCTGTCTGTGATGGAGCAGATCCTTTAGCTTCAGAACTAGCTGAAGTCACCTGTACTTTGAGATATCATGCTCAGCCCCAGTAGACAACCCTATCAAAAATTTTAGTTCATGAACTTGTTTAATTTTAGGACAATCTCCCAAGTTTATACCTCGGCAGGTGGGAATATCTGTCAGATAACTCCCTGTCCCCAGAGATGAATAACGAGTAAGAGCTAGAAATAGGAGTGAGGAAAAAGCACAAGCACTGAATTATGCAATGTTATGCAAGAAACTAATCTAATGTACTGGAAGCAATTTAGCAGTAACACAAAAACAACATTCATGGGAAATTTTTTTCTACCCAGGGCTTCATTTAATTTAATTTTGGAAGATGTTCCTTTTAGAAAGTTCAAAACATATGAAAATTGTATGAAATTGACTTAAAGGAATGATTTTATTTCCAAAAGATTCCATTTAAAACCCTTACATATGCTCTACTTTATTGCTTTAACTTGTAAAAAAGGAGGAATTTGAATCTATGGAATTATAATTGTTCTGAAAAAAGTCTGCATGGAGACTATTTCCTCAATGTATTAAACTTGTTTAGACGCTTCAAAGAACTGAAAGCTATATATCAAGAACTGCCCAAAGATAAATTAAGATTATTCTTATTTCACTTTATCTCTGGCCAGAATAATCCCTTCAGATCCACAAGTCATTTACAAAGATTTCTGGAGTCAGTGTCTGCTATGCAGGCAATGTTGTTCCATCTTTACATAAAACAGTTTAAAAAGGCAGAGTAATCATGTTACAACCCCATTCTTTTTTATTGTTAATCGTCTTGTTTCTTTTGGGTTTGTTGGTTGGTTGGTTTGGGGTGTTGGTTTTTGTTGTTGTTTTGTTTTGTTTTCATTGCTGTTTAAATTTCTGAGATAAAAGACTAATAAGTAATGCTTTTCAGTAAGTCATGGAAAAACTTGAATATGCAACAAATGATGCTTTGCAAGATTATAATCTGATTTCACAACACATCCAAGTGAAAAACTGTACAATACAATGCAGTCGGTATTTCAGGCATTCAAACTGCAAAGGGCACAGTATTAAAGACTGGGTCCAGTGTAGTGGGCTAACCTTGGCTAAGATCCAAACGCCAGCTGCTTGTCCACTCTCTTGAAATCCACGGCAGGACCAGGCAAAAAAATAGGAAGAAGAGGAATAAGAAAGCTAGTAGGTCAAGAGAGAATCACAGAATAACCTAGGTTGGAAAAACGTTCAATCAAGTCCAACCATCAATCTGACCTACTGAGTCCCACCCCTAAACCATATCTCATGACCATTAGTGGCACGTGTCCCTTAGTGCCAAAGGCAAAAAAATTGTTTATCAATTACTGTTTTGTTACATTGACTTAGGAAAATTAACTAAATTTGTAGTAAACAAAAACCAAAAATGTAATTACTAATTTTTATAGTGGGAAACAAAGATACAAACATTAAAATCAACACCTTCTCATTCCCACGCTCCATTTCACTCCTTCACTTCAGACTCCTCTACCTCCCTGAGCACTGCATGGCAATGATGGGGCTTGTTAGGGTTCCTCTCTGCCACTCTTTTTCCCTGCTGCAGTGTGGCTTCTCAATGGACTGCCGGGGATACCTGCTCTGCTATGCTCCGCCTCCTCTAATATTGGTTCTCCCTGTGCTGTTTCACACTCTTTTTGTTCCCTGCTCTTCTGCCAGTCTGTACTGGGCTTATGTGGCAAGGTTTTGGTAGTGGGGAGACAGCAGGGGTGGCCTCTGTGGGCAGAGCCCAGCAGCTGCCCTATGTCAGATGAGAGCCAGCTCAGCTGTCTCCAAAAAGGACCCGCTGGTGGCCAGAGCCGAGCAAGTGAGAGACACTGGTTGGGCCTCTGGGAGAGACGATTGAAGAAAGGGGCGTGGGGGGGAAGAAAAAAAAAAAAAAAAAAAAAAAAAAAATGCTGTAAAATGCTGTGCAACTGCAGCTGGGAGAGAGAGGAGTGAGAAATGTGAAAGAACCAGCCCTGCAGCTCTCAAGATCAGTGCAAAAGGAGGGGAAATGGTGTTCCAGGCTTGGAGCAGAAGTTCCCCTGCAGCCTGTGCAGGGGCCCCTGGTGGAGCAGGCTGTCCCCCTGCAGCTCATGGGTCCCACATGGAGCAGATCTCCATGCTGCAACCCATGGAGGAGCCCCGGTTGGATCAGGTGGATGTGGCCTGGAGGAGGCTGCGGCCCATGGAGAGCCCCCACAGGAGCAGGCCCCGGGCCAGAGCTGCAGGTCGTGGAGAGGAGCCCACACAGGAGCAGGGGGTCTTGTGGGAGCTGCCGCCTGTGGGGGACCTGTGCTGGAGCAGTTTGCTCCCGACGGATGGACACCATGGTACGGAGCCATGTGGGAGCAGTTCTTGAAGAGCTACTGCCTGTGGGCAGCCCCCGCAGGCTCAGTTCAGGAAGGACAGCATCCCGTGGGAGGGATGCCACATGAAGCAGGAGCATAGAGTGACTGTGAGGGAGCATCAGGGACTGTCTGCAGCCCCCATTCCCTGTTCCCCTGCACTTCTTTGGGGGAGGAGGTAGAAGAGGGTGAATGGGGGGAAGGTGGTTTTAGTTTGCTTTTTGGTTTCTCACTGTCTGCTAATGGCAATACATTATAATAATCTCCCTACACTGAGCCTGTTTTGCCCATGATAGTAACTGGTGGGGGGTGATCTCCCTGTCCTTATCTTAATCCTTGAGCCCCTTCCATCATATTTTCTCCCCCTTTTTCTTTGAGGAGGGGCAGTGGGAAAGCGGTGTAGTTCAGCTTCCTAGCAGAGTAAAACCACCACATTGTCCAGCATTTTATGCCATTTCTTAAGTACATTTTGGCAGAGGCACCACCATTTTGGCTGCTGGGCCCAACCATGCCCTGCGGTGGGGCTGTTAGAGCTGGCTGGAACTGGCATGGGGAGGTCCCAGCATCTCCTCTCAGAGGCCATCCTTGCAGGTCTGCACTGCCAACACCCAGACAAAGACACCCAATACACCAAATGATTTTAGTCTTCAACAGTTTTTAAATGTCATTTTCTTTCACGTAACTCTCATTCCTAAAATATTATTTTGATGGGAACTTCACAGGAGTTCAGCCTCTTCAAAATGGGAATGATCTGTCCTTTGGTATTTTAAGGACTCAACTCCATTGCTTTTGACTACCCACAGTTCAGTCAGCACCACTATTTTCTCTTTTTGCTTGTAGATACATGTGAGCATTTTTATAGTATTAAAACCACTATTCATTTTATTTATTCCTATAGTAATTGTTTTTACTGCACTGCACCACTAAAATTGGCCCTAATTCAGCAAAATGTAGCTCTTCCAGAAGGGTGGATAAGTATATGCTGAACATTTAAGCACACATATAAATCCTACTCAAGTCATAAGGTGCTGTCCTGTGTTCAGATGCTGGTCTGATCTGGGTCCCCATTAACAGGAAGATTGTCCTACCTGCCTAGTATCCCTAGGTAATAATAATTGTTTATTAAACAGAATAAATAAATACATAAAGAAATAAATAAGTCTTCTGTCCAGGTGTTTTATACATTTAGGTCTTTTTTCTTTAAACAAAGTTTTAGAATGTCCCAAGAGGATGAAACTCCCTTATTTCCTTATGAGTGAAATTCTACTGGCATCCAAGGATATAATAACCACACTTTAACTTAATGCAATACAGAGTTAACACCATATCAAAAAAAGATTTCTATGAAGAGCTATAATTTTATTCTTATCGCTGCAATTGAGGCATGCAAACTGGATCTCAATGTGCTCATCAAGGGACCACTCTAATTATTGGACCTATAACCTTTGCTCAGGAAAGGTAACAGAGCAGCTTTGATTTGTGAACATCCAAACCACACAATGGCATTTAGAGTGATCATTACTGTGGGCAGACATGCAGTGCTTAAAATGACTTTCTACTAGACCAACAGAGAAGTGAAACTATGAGCCATCAAAGCTAGAAGAAATTCGATGGAAATTGTTAAAAAAAAAAAAAAATATCACAGGGAATTAAGCTCAACAATAGTGTATATTTTCCCTTCACTGCAAATAGGTTACTACTGTTGATATTCATAGAGGCTGCTTGAGTGCTTATGTCTGAGAATGAAGGTGCAAAAGCCATCAGGACCTAATTCTTTGGGACATTTAAACAGTTCATGGGTTAAAGTTTACCAGAGGGAGACAAAAGTGACCAGAGACTTCACCTACTAGCACTGCCAAATAGGGCATAAATTCCCTGAGATCTCCTCTGCAGCTCCAGGCATCCTCTCATTACTGCTGAATCATGAAATATCTCTTTCACATGGATGTGGCAGGTGATGAACTATGGAGAATCAGGGACAAAACTAACATTTATCTGATTAAAGGAGCTGTAACTATTGCTAGCTTTTTAAGATAAACCATTTCTTGTCCAGGGTATCCAAAATAAACTTGAGAACTTGTAATCCAAAGTGTTTCTAACTGTTTTGATTACTAACAGAGCACAAAGAGACAGATCTATAAGTTTGGGCAGATTAATAACAGAATTTAAAGTAAGCAAACGTTGCTCTTATGGGACTAAGGGATCTTAATATTTTAGTTTTCAGCTCTGAGTTCTAATCACTTTTTCTTTACTACTATCAAAAAATGTTGTACCTATGCTGTTTTTACAACAGGATTTTGTTTTGTTTTGTTTTGTTCGTCCATTCTCTTCATGCTTAAAAAGAACTAAATTCTTTGTAATTTTCAAATGCCTAAAGAAAATCATGCTCAAGGAAAGGCTTGGCATGGTCAAATCCCATTTAAAAAGTTATTTGGGAATATATTACTGAAAACAAGAATGATTAGCTACTGAATGAAAAATAGCTTCTGAACAGGAATGAAAGCTGTTAAGCAAGACCAGTAATATGGTAGGGGAAATAAATACAAAAAAAACAATGGTATAAAGAAAGAGTACAAAGTGGAGAGGGCAGTAAAAAAGTATAGATTAATAGCGGTCTTGTAATGCATTCCTTTCCAACCATTTCTGTCTATAGCTTTGCATACAGTCGCTGGTTAGGCTTCAATCCCACAGATAGGTGTGAGAATAAAAATTGACTTATGATCAGCTCAACAGGAATGCATTAATGTTTACACTTCATTACAGCTTCAGGATCTGAAGAAGTGGGAGTGACCTACTTCTTACTGTTTGTAAATAGTTGCAGTTCATGAGTGGTAAAACTTAAAGGGAAAATGTATGTTTATATGGATGGCAAGAATCTAGAGTCAAAACAGATAATGCAGCTCTTGAAGGCATTGCTTCGAAGTTTTATCTAACCTCTAATAGGGATTAGAAGGCCTTAATATAGCACATACTATATTCTCCCTGTAATTGTTTTGGGTCATGTTCTAAAGACTTCAAAGACACACGTTTTGGTCAAATGACTCAGTGCCTGATCCAGTATAATACTTTTGGGTAATCACCTACAGTATTTCTAACCATGTTTTGTCAAAGATGCTGAGCACCTGAAATTACCACTGAAGTAAGAAGAATCAATATTTGGAGACTCATTTCAATCCAATTTCAAACTGAGGCAATGGTAAAAAATAAGCTACTATGTGCAAAATGCAGAAATCTAATTCTTTGTGTATGCAACAAAGGTCATATTCATCTGGTTAAGATCTTCAGTGGATTATGGTCCAATGTGTGTTAAACCTTCTTGCAGCTTGGGAAGGAATTGGCAGTATACCTGGCTGATGTGTTGCAGAACATTAGAAATTAAATGCAGAAGTAGTTAAGTCCTATTCTAAAATCCTAACATCCCCTGTGTGAGCTGGCCCATTTACACTTTTCCTGTGTTCTGCCAGAGCTGGAAAAGTCCTTTCTTGTCATGTTGTCTCACCATCTCCAAGGTGTTCAACTGAGCAGGCAGGTGATGTAAAGGAGAGAATGATGAGAGTGGGAGCCCAAGTGTGTGTTAACACTGTGTAGTTATAGATCTGACACATTCCCTCTCAGAAATTTGCTACTTCCCCACGCTCTTCCCTAATCATGTAAAATCCACACTGCTTGAACATAGGGAAGTGCAGATGAGAAATACAATCATATTCCCAGCTTCACAGACTTCAGTGACTACTATCTTGTAAAAGGATGATCCTTAGGTAGATTCATCCTTCGGACTCTAGTTACAGAGATTTATTTGCACGTAGTCAGGCTCTTTGAACTTTCAGCACTGAACAAAAACATTTTTTAGTTTAAAAGATAAGAAATACACTTGGAAACAGGTAACAAAGTCTCTACTTTTTCTATAAAATTTGCACTGGAAATCATCCCTCTTGAAGTACTGTGCCACTGGTCAATGCAGTGGTGTTTTATAGACATGTTTACCTTTGGGAAATTAGTATCTTCCTGAGAACTTGCACATTGTTCCCCTTAACAGTAAGTAGAGAGTTCTCTTGTCAATGAATCTTAAAAGATCCTTCCTAAGAGGGGAAGATCCTTATGTTTATGATTCAAAACAATGAAATATCTGTTGTTGCATTTTATTGCAGTGCAGAACTTTTAGGTTTGAAGCTAAAAAAAATCCTTTGTAGATGGGATGTTAAGTTTGATATCATCTTAGAAAAGTTAAATCCCTCCCATGTCCTCCCACACATAGTCTTCTTCACACCCACAAAGGCATGTGATGTACCTGCACTCACTCAGCTTATCAGTGCTACCACTCACATTATTGCCTCCCTCAACTTCTACATTTTCAACATCTTTTGAACCTTCACAGAAGGACTTGACTTTGCAAAATACTGAAAGAACTTTGATGTGGGGATTTAGCATGCATTCTCATCAGGGTTTAACTGCGATGCTTGCCTTTCCCCTAGACCCTGACACAAAAGAAACAATCAGAAACAATAAAATGGAAGACATTTCATCCATGAAGCAGAGTTGTGTAAACTTTACTAGACTTTTAGCTAAAGGAAATGTTCCTAACCTCACACTTGTCTTACTGTTGTCTCTTTTGGCTGTATCATTGGCATCTCTGTTCTAGACATATTTAACCCGTTCATTTAGATTCCTGCAAAGCTTTAAAGGCTACTCCAAAGCTCAGAGTAGTACATAACAACAGTTTGTTTGAGTTTTCCCATTAATGTTTTTCAGAGCAGAGTTCTTGTAAGACCTGATGCCCTCCATGATTCTTGGCTGCTGGATGTTGGTAACCTGACATCCTAACTCACCAATTTAAAGTCGTACCATTTATATTTCATACCAATAGTTAGAAAGGTGTAAATTCTCAAAGGTCCATGAGGTCCTTTATACAACTGAGATTAATGTAGCCAATAGTTGTATATTGCTTCACCTACTTAAAGTGACCAAGTACACGTTATATGGTCTTCAAGGATAAGGAAATTACTTCATCTGAATGTATGTCAGCTGTGCTTCCTGATCTCAAAGGAAATACTGAAGAAAACATAAATATGCCTGTGGTGTCTGATGTCAGCCATGATCTGCTCTCCCTGTTTTAGATTTATGTATTTCATTTGAATTCACACTGCATTAACCATATGTGAGGAGAGCATTATGTGAGGATTTAGGTGTTGCTTATCCTTATTCTTTAGCACTGCATTAATCCTATATTTTATCACTGAAGTTCTTCTGCCTTTTTGTGATTGCTCAAAAAGATGATGGATGGAAAGAGCTAAATAATTGGTCAATGCCTATACTGACTTTTTTGTCTTAGGCCACAGTCTCAACATTTTGTTAACCTACAAAACACACCCAATTATTATTTTTATTAAGCACCCAGTATTCAACATGTGTCCTTTTGTCTGACTGTATGTTCAAACCAAAAAATTTTTTTGATTTACCAGATATCAGCAGCCAGCCTACCAATTGTTGTTTCTGCTCGTGGATGATCATCTTCAGCCTTGATGTTCCACATGAGACAGACTGACATAGGTTCAGTGAAGTCAGAGACCTGCTCTTGGTTCTTCCAAACCTCTGTGCTTCTGTTGTTTCCCTGCACAAGAGAGGGGAGCAGGGGCTGTCTCTCTCAGAACCCCTTCAGCAGGGCAGCTGAGCCATGCAAACTGATATTCATTTACACACAGGGCATGATTATCTTTCCCAAGGGCCAATACTAAAGCAGAAGTTGAATCATTTTCTGAATCATAGCTATTTTTTTCCATTTCTAAAGCACAGTATTTCTCACCAGTGGTACTGTGGTAAAATGGCAGTCTTGTCCTAAGATGTTTTTGTAAGGAAATAGGGGCAGAGTTAGAAGACACAAAAGTATCCTTATAGACAGAAGAAAAAGAGATGTAATTAGAAGGGTTATACAATTATACAAGTGACAAGAAATCATTTCAAGATTCTTTTATCGATTTTTTTTTTTTGCTCTTTCACAGCCCAAGATAATTGTCTCATATTAACTACTTTCATTGTATTTCCTGCTAGACTGCGCGCACTTATGTAATATATTTGCAGTAAAGCAACAGTGGACAATTAAATTCTGAAGAAGAGATGGCTTCAGTATTATTGGGAGAATACATTATGTTTCCATGTGTGTCTACATGAGTGCTTCTTGAAATTCACCAGTGTTTCACTTTCACTTAAAAAAATGAAAAAAAAAAGCAAGTGGAGGACACAGTTTAGACTATCCTATTTCTGTATGAATCAAATATGAGGGCTTCCTATTTGTTTACTTCAAAAATTTACTATGTATGTTGCACACTACAAAACAAAACTGAAAAATATTTTAATGTTGTTTAAACAGAAGGCTTTGAAAGAAATATAATAGAATAATAGCTTGTTTTTTTTTTTTTGTTTTTTTTTTTTTTTTCCTTCAGAAAGAAATTTTAAATTGTCATGTCTTATGCTGATTGTGAACTAAGACAGGTTTTGAAACCATTAAATGCAACATTCCTGCCCCGGCACCAGCTTTGTAATGAATTTCTGCTTGATTCAGCTTTTGTTGCTGCTGACCACAGAGGGCTACACTGACCTGCACCTAATGCGCTCTAGCAAATTATTCCACTGCAGTGTTTTTCTCTTTAACTTGGTAAATTCAAGTTCCTTCTCATTACTGTTCAGTTATTCTTTTGGCTGAGCATTACATAGAAATGTAGAGAACAGGACTCTTTTAATTCTTTTTTCCCCTTTCCAGTCAGATGGCTGCCTTAAAGCAATACATTTTGATGAAAAACAGGGTTGCTTTTAAGATATGAGTTTCTCTAGTTTCTCTTTTTTTCCCTCCCATAATTTTTGATGGCACCTGGGGTAGGGAGGCCTGTTGCATGCAAGAAGGAATGTTATATATGTGGTGCTTGTGAATGAGGCAGAATCACGGGAATGGAATGTGGAAAACTGTCTTGTCTTGTTTTTCCTTTTTCTTGTTGCCTATTTGTCTCTGCAGCCTTTTCCTCCCCCTTGTGTGTGTGTGTCTTTTCTTTTTCCTCATTTCCTCCTTTCTTTCTTACCTACTTTTTGAACAAACTTTTAGGAAAGTCAGCTCGATTTATACTAGCAATTATCCCAGAGGGGCACGAACTAATTGCTCTAATTATTACTCGAGGGTCATATGGGGAGATTTAGAGCCTGAGGCCAGCTATAAAAGAGAAGGTAAAAAATTATCTTTTTTGAGTTTGAGAGGCACTTGGTAAATTCTGGTGTTGCAATGTTCTTAACTATTGGGGGACAACCTGATAGAACAGGCAGAGGAAGTGGAACAGAAATAAGTTTATCCTTCTATTTGCCTGATTTTTCAACAGGATAAACTAATGAGACATGTTATTCTTCTAATGAGACATGAGATTCTTCTTTGTTTAGAGAAATAATTTTTATGAGTAAGATTACCCTATGAGAGTACTCTTCCCTATAAGACAGAAAAGAACCAGTTACTACCAGTGCTGTAGCAAGGTTATTGGGCTTACTTAGGCAGAACCAATTGTAAGATTAGGCAATAAAAGTAATCTGAATAACCAAAAGTAGAAATCAGTACTTACTGATATGATAATTCAGTCATTCATATGACATATTTGCTACAATTAGGCAACTGTGTCCAAACTTTGGCAGCTGAAAGTTGAACTGAATGTTTCGGCAACTGAAGTTTTGCTTTGGTAAAGTTTTAATACTTTCAGGTTCTTAAACTTTTCTAAAGGCTTTGTAGAAGAAAAGTCTTTCTAAATGTTGGAATAATATCCAGTACAAATGAAAACCTTCTTGGAGACTTTTCTTGTGGACTTTTTATCTGCAATAGAAATACTCATAATCATTACAGAGCTAAAATATGGCCTTTGAGAGACCCCTGTTTACTGTTCAACAGTAAAATCTCAACCAAGTATCAAATAAATAATTGAGAGAGAAAGAGAGAGGGAGAAAGAAAAGAGAGCAGGTAAGAACTTGTTTTAGCTATTCATGCTTGGACTTGATTTTTCATTCTTGTCTGCACAAGATCTAAAGATGTGTTTACACCAATTTTGATTAATAGATTAAAACACATCCTGGTTTTCATGCCAGTCTTCCCTTGTGTTAAGTGACAGAATGCATCCTGACCTGGCAATAGGTTGCATATGTGTAACGTGAAGGAAAATTTATTTTTCAGATTCTAATCCCTACTCTAAATCTTTTAAGCACATGTATTCATCAGGGATTTTGTGTATATATATATATATATATATATATATATATATATATATATATATATATATATAAAGAGAGATAAAGAAGTTTTAGCTGGTACTAGCAGGTACCAGAAAATGTAGTTTAGTTTACAGTCACCTCGTTCATTGATAGCTGACTGTAATGGTGAGCAGTGGGCATGAGATTCTAATGATGGGAAGGCAGATTGTCTGTCTTGTCAAGGTTTAGGAAATGAGTGAGATCTTAGTCAAAAGTGTAACAGAAAAGCTGTTATGTAGGTTATGTATAATCTCTAGGCTTTGTCAGGTGTTGATGTAGGTTGTGCTTAAGACTTCGTCTCATATAAAATGGTGCTCACACCTTTAGTAAGGAGACATGATTTAAAATGCTATAAACACAGAATTCTGCAGGAAAACAGAGGCTAAAGCAGCAGGAGGCACTAGAAGCAGCCAATGGCAAACTCTGGGGGTGTTTTCTAAGAGTTAGAAGAAATCACTTTTAAGTTACTCCAGCTTCGCCATAAACATGGAAAGGATATTTCAACATTTCAGTTGAAAGAGGCAAAAACAGCAACCAAACAGGACGTCTGTCAGAAATGCAAGTGACAGTTTCGTGTCACCAAAACATTCCCCTAAATTTTCAGGCGTCTCGGAGTCTTGAGACTGGTGGTAATTGAAAATAATCTCACTGAGAATTTGAGTTGTTTGTTTTCACAAGTCACAGAAAGGGACATGGAGGAGTCATCCTATCCATTAACCCCTTTCCCTCAGAAATCAAGAGTTCTTCTAGCTACACCAGACTGACAGAGGCTTTCAAGGGAAGCTTCTACACTGAGGCAGAAGAATCCCAAACAGAATTTTGCAGCTCTCAGTAAAACCTTCTGAGTCTACTCTCACAATGCTAAGCACAAGCAGTACATGTGCTAGTTCCATGCCTGGCACCAGGCATTCTGTGAAATCCCTTGGGGGGGATTTCACTGGCTTTCCCTAGGTTCACAAAGACAGGTAAGTGTCACCTTAAGCTGTGTGTGACAGGCTGTGCACAGGAGAAGTTTACAAGGCTCTTTACAAATAAATGATATGTTTATTTTAACGTTTTCTATCATATAACCGCTAAATATTACCATAATGAGCCTTGTCTTGGTAATTGATAATCTGTAAGGTTCTTGCTTTATAATAATTTGTTCTCTTAAACCCCCATTTTGTGCATGCACATATGTACATACATAAATATACACACACAACTTACAACAAAAATTTCACTTGAAATGCCACTGAAAAGCATTAAAGAGACCAGCGGACCTCTGTGCAAGCTGTTCTTAAAAATCTCCAATTGCAAAAATCCCACAACCCCACCAGTCAACTGATTCTACTGACTATCCTTTCTATTATAAAGTCTCCTCTGATGTCATATTTTCAATAACAAAGTTCATTTTAATAGTCAAGCTCAATTTAATAGCAATGAAAAGTTTCTCTGTATCAAGACAGACCTTGAATATCTCCAGAGAAGGAGACTCCACAACCTCCCTGGGCAGCCTGTTCTAGTGCTCTGTCACCCTCACCATAAAGTTCTTTCGTAAGTTGGTGCTGAACTTCTTGTGCTTCATTTTGTGGACATTACCCCTTCTCCTGTCCCTACAGGCCACTGAAAAGAGGTTGGCCATACCCCTTTGTTTCCCACACTTCAGGTGTTTATAAACATTGATATGATCCCCTCTCAGTCTTCTCTTCTCCAGGCTGAACAGAGCCAGGTCTCTCAGCCTTTCTTCAGAGGGGAGATGCTCCAGGCCCCGTATCATCTTTGTGGCCCTCCACTGGACTCTTTTCCAATGTACTTTTAATACATTTTGAAATGTTAATTGATAATTTAAAGTATAAAACTTTAAATGAATAATTAAATAGGTTTTAATGCTTTTAACAGAACAAGCCCAGGTGGGCCAACAACCAACTAAATTAGAAAAGATTCAGATGCATTGGTCCCATTTCCAGATATGAGTCAGATTTTATTGCTAGTCTTGATAGCACAGCATTGTAGAAGGAGCCAGGTGATTCTAGACTTCTATGACTTCCATGTGGCCTTCAAAACAAATTTGCCTGTTTCCTTTGTTTACCTGGTGTCTGTCCCATTTTTACATACTGCAAGCTCTTCAAAGCACAAGTACCTCCTCTTAGACTTTCTGCAGTGATTATAAAAATATAGTTTCTGCTTTCTATAGGTATCTATAGAAGATCCAGGAAATGTGGGGGATGTACAGCCAAGCCCGTGATTTAATGTTAGATGATCTGTGGTTGTATTATTTCTTTCCACATAACAGTTGGATAACAGAAAGGTGTATGACCTGCCAAACCTGCTGGAGACATATTCTCAGTTACAAAATATTTTCTCATGTGAGTTGTAGAGATACCGACAATAATTTATAGGCACATCATTCCACCTATCAGGAAAATATGTTTTGATTGTCAGTATAGTGTGACTGGCCACACACAAAATTCTAGCTGGACTGGAGGACAGGATGCACAGTAGCATCAGAGTTAGTAAATTTCCAAAGAAAATTAAATTGTGTGAGGTTTAGATGGAGAGTCCATAAACACAAAACAATTCTAACAAATTCCAGCTGGTCTGAGAATGCAGGCTGAATGCACACAGTAACAGGATAATTTTATTTTGAGATAGTTCTAGGTTTCACTCCAGCCTTCACCACAGATTTATGTGGGCTTGGCATATATGCTCCTAACTGTACTTTTAAGTTCAAAAGGGGATAATGATCAATTAAAGGATCCCATACTGCTGTGAGAAGACAGGGGCAGAGGGTTGTGGGCAAGGTACTAAGTAGTCCTCACTTCAGCAACCAGCATCAATGGCAGTCGCAAGCACTATGCTGTGCCTCTGTGGACTGAACCTGAGATACAGAAAAGAGTAAAGGAAAAGTCCACAAGCTCATGGATCTTTATTAACACAGAGCTTATGTAAATTGCACATTAAATAGGTTACAATACTGCCACTTGGCAAGAAGAGAGCCAACCATCTGGACTGATGTGATTAGCAATGTTCATTCTAATATTCTTTGACTAAAAAGCACATCGTTTTCTGGACACAGATATACATGAGAAAAAATGGAGGATTTCTTTAAGCTGTATTAATAGTGGAAGTTGCACTGTGTAATTCCAATTCATTTGGGTAATGAGGTGTGCTAATTTTCAGACTCAGTCCAGTTTAGACACACAGCATGCATATGCCCTGTAATAGGAGTGTTTATTAATTATATTTAATTGTCATCGTTTTTCCTAATGATAGTTGTGTACACCCCCGTTCATTTTGTTTCTGAAATGGTGATTAGTGAGAACAGGGAACATGGTTGAATAGGCAGCTGGAACTAAGGAACCATGGGTGGCTGCAGCAGAAAAATCGGCCCTCAGCAAACCAGCCATCAGCACAGTTGTCCGGGCCATCATGCTCCAGTGATTGGGAAAGCAAAGCTTGCCCAACCTGATTGCTGCTCTCCAGTGGCAAGCCGGCCAGTTGTATAGAGAAGCTGAGTGTCTTTCACATGTGGATGTCTGTACCATGAGCAGAGGCTTAATTAGAATTTTCCAATTAGCTGATTGCACATTTTTATGGGGTTAACTAGTGGCAACCTCCACATCACTCATAGCAAGGGCATTAGGGTTTATAGGCCTTAAAAATGCCACCAGCAGGTGGAGAACTAGTGACATGAATCACACACACATGAGCACACATGCACTCAATCTTGAGGCATTGCTTAAACTTGCAGAGTTGCATTTGTCACTGGAATACCAGTTCCCAAATCCTTTCCGCTTGCAACTTTACACATGGTTGTGAACTGAACTTCTGGCTTAGCACTAGAAACAGAACTGCCATCATGACTCTTCATGAGGTCATAGCCTTGTATGTTTGGAAGAGCTGTGCTAGAAAATATTATATCCTCTACATATACTTCTGCCAATCTGAGTTGGCTGTATATTTAAATGCAGCTTCTATGTGGACTATATAAGTAATGCTCGAGGTGGTATTTGTAGCCTCAAAATGTTACGAAATTATTGCCAACTTTTGTAAAATATACTGGTAAGCAAAAGGACCTTGGATTCTGTGTACGGCAGCAGAGAGCTAACTAATGTTCCATGCATGTAACATGGCTCATCTGTGCATTCACTTGTGTTTTTTTGGTACGTTGTGATATAGTAAGAAATGCCTCCTGGTTTCATGAGATATACATGTAACTAGGGCAGAGGGAGAGTGTTGTGAAGGCTCTTTGTTGCATGCTTATCTTGGTAAACTCAGTATGTATATGAATACAAAGATGAACTATTTAACTTTGCCAGTCATCCTATGGGACAAACATTTCTTGAAATCCAGCTCGGTCTGTTAATTTTTTTAAAGTAGCAAACATTTTCCTGTCAGAATACCCGACACTGGCCACATCAAGGGTTCTTCAATTCTGCGCCATGTCCATAGGTATTGTTTCCCTTTCTTTTTTTCCAGAGCCATCCTGGAATCTATGTGAATAAGGAAAGCAAAACAAAACACACACACAAAAAAAAAAAAAAAAAAAAAAAAAAAAAAAAAAAAAGCCATATCTGAAAATTAATAACTATAACATGGGATATAGATAGATAGATAAGTATCAAGACATATTTACCACAAAGATTTCAAAAGAGTTATAAGAGATGGGTCACTAAAAAAAGAGGGACTATATCTGTCCCTCTGCATGCTCAGCCAGACCTACCAGCCAGGACAAAGGAGCACTTGTGCCAACAATGTATAATTCCATCCTCCTCTCTAGCTGAACGCTTGCACATCTCTTGCAATCTTCACTAGATACACAGCCCCCTTCCCCTGTTCTTCAAATAGTTTTAATCAGAAAAATGGTGGGTTGGTGGGTAATGAGGGTAATTGATTTTTCACAATTGAGATGTACTCCTGCCTTTGTTCTTCAGTCAGCAGCATCCTGTTAACTGTAGGCATGATGACTTGCTTCACATTCCAATTGGGACGTCTATTTCCTTTGTTAAAGCTTTCTGCTGAAGTCTGGGACCACATGCCTTATCATATGCAATTGGAAAGCTGTCACATATATCAGCCAACAAAAGCGTGGTGCCCCAGGAGAACTCCAGACACACTGTACACCCATGCTACCAGAAGCCTCCAGCACACTCCTAAAAGAGCAGCTCCACATTTCAGGAAGTAACACATTACAGAACGATTCTCCCATTAAGATTTATGCTTAAAATAGAGGAGCCACAACCTCGTGCATCAGCAGAGTTTTCATCAGCTGATTAAGCATGACAGATGAAGCAGGCTCCTGACCTTTCTGAGGCTGAGGCAAAAAAGGAGAGAAAAAAAAAAAAAAAAAAAAACAGAGAGAGAGAGAGAGAGAGAAGAGAAATGGCCTCTCTTTCACCTCTGTATTCAATGGTGCACTTCCTCAAACAAATAAAAAGACACTTTTGCAGCTGAACAAGAGGCCATGCAGTTAGCCATGGGCCCCTAAAGTTGTTCAGTCAAGAAGGAACATGATACTATATGATTTGTCTGTTCATTGCTCCTGGGGTGGGCCATTGCTCCTAAGTGAAGAATAATAGCTGTCAATTATGTTCAGATCACTGTAAGAGCCCTGGAATTCTTGCGCAACCTGTTATTAAACCGTTAACTTTCTGATGTCGATGTCTACCTTATTACTTTAAACATGCATGCCAGACTGACTTTAAATATACACACTGAAAAGAGTAATTAATCTTTCCTAACACTGGAAATTACATTTGGTGAGTGCAATCAAAAGTTTGGGACATGTCCATACCCTTTAATTTTAGTTTTTCACCTTGTGAAGAGTTCTGAATGTGTAAGTTGCAATCAGTGACACCATACCATATATACATACATACATTCATTGCATATAATGTGATCCTGTCTTGGAAGTCTCCTGGAGCTGAGCATGTCTGTTGCAGAGAACAGGAGCTAATGTTTGCGCAGAAGGAATTGTTCTGATTTCTTAAAAATTAAAATAAAATAAAATAAAATAAAATAAAATAAAATAAAATAAAATAAAATAAAATAAAATAAAATAAAAGCTATGGGGTTGAAAAGAAATAAAAATATATTTTAGGTACACTTTTTATTTGGATTTGGTCTACAGTAGCATTTAAGGAGCTGAATAGAGATTGGTGCACTTGTGTGATAGCAGATGTAGCATATTTTATATTTACTAAATTGGCCTTAATTTTTAGCATAATGTAGTCCCAATCCTGTTATTTAAGAATTGCTAAATAAATTATTGAGATTAGATTCTTTACTACAAGCTATACTCTAGTTCAAGCAAGAATTAATTCAGGGAAGTCCAATGTCCAAAGTTCTGAAACAAGTACTACAGGGCTTGTAATTTAAAAATCGATGATGATATGTCCATTTTTATTTATGTTTACAGAAGTGGTAGTTAATTAGAGATATATGTTAATGCAAAAAGAAGTATTAATCTACCTTATAGACTTCCTGATTTTACACCTGAAAATTTGCTGTTTAGATATTGCAGTCTTTGTTACACCATCTTCTACCTTGCTTGCAGGGAAAGTAGTCTGGATATATTATTTCTGATTCTTGTGTGGATGCAAAAAAAATGTTTTAAGAAAGAAAAATTATGATAATGGTGTACATTCTGAAATTTTGCAGGAAATGAGAATACAAAGAGAAAAAAAAAAAAAAAAAAAGTGTTTAGACTGAAAATGCTCACCTCCATAGATTTCCTAATCCTTTGTGAGTTCTGTAGCCTAAATCCAGCTCTGTGAAAGTTTCTGAATTCATCAGCTTGCTCTTAGCCAGAAGCAGTTTTCCCAGTGGCAGGTACTCACCAAAGGCTCTTATTGTCATGGAGAAGTAAACCCTCAGAAAGAGAAAAACGACTCACATAAAGTCTTAGTAGCAGACAGAAAATTTGACTCGAACTTTGGGATCCTAGGGAACTGGAAGAAAATGAAGCAGAAAAGCTCTGTGTTCACACTGACTCACACCTTACCTCTCATTATTTCCCAAATCAATGTATTCTTTTAGTCACAGTGCACTTGTTCAGAGCGGGGATTTTAACATAAATCCCTTACCTCATGCTTCATTTTCTTTCCCTTCTGTTCTCTACCAAAACACTTTATGAGATCCCTGATCATCCCAAAGGAGGATGAAAATCAGAGAAACATGTCCTAAGAGTTTTACTAGATGGGAACAGTATTTCTTGCGCAGCTCTACCTTGAATTTTAGGCAGAGGGCAACATGGAATTGTCTCATCTATGTGAAGGCTTGTTTCTGAGACATAGATTAAGAGTTTAGTTAGTCTGAGTTTTTCTGGAGGCAATAACAAAAAGTACTCACAGTCATGCAAGAGACTTTTCAGTGCTTCATCTTTTCAGTGCTTACACTGAACGAACACAGGGACAAGAACATCCAATTAGGTCTGCACTTTCATTAAGGAATCCTGTGATTCCCCTCTCATGAGAGCTCAGTCCTCACTTTAGTTCTTCACTTGCTCTAGAGAACCAATGTCATCTAGTATTTATCTACAGGGAAAGTAAGCACTTGACTCAGAAAGTAAACAGAACACATTTACTCTTTGCCAGCCAATATAAAATCTATTTAAAAATACAGTATTTCAGGTAAATATTTTCAGATGATTTTTAATGTATGCTGGTTTATTCTATTAAGTGGAGTTTTCCAGACTGTTTCAATTTTAAATGTAATAAATGAATCTAAATAGTCAAGAAGTATACATAATTGTTAGCAGGTCTGCATTTGGTAAATAAGAATAGACTTTTTCTTTTGCAGGATATTTTCCAACTCATTACAGATACAAAGTGACAAAAATTGCTTAATTAATGCCCTTAACACAAAGGAAATTGTATAATTTACAAAATCCAAATACAGCATAACAATATTACTTCACTTAGATATTTAAGTTCAGTTTACTGAACTGAATCACGATGTTTCACTTTGACTCCATTTAAGAATTTATTGTACCCAGACTTACTGCAGTACCCAGTACTTTTCATGTTCTATTTTGAATCACAAATCTCCAGATATTCAGAAATATCTGAAACAAATCTTTGAGAAGGCAACTTGGCAGGTCAGGAGAAAATAAAGAAAATCAAAAATAGCCCCAAATTAAATGTTGCAGTTTCAATTCAGATTTCCTTATCCCAAAGTGTTTTGCTAGTTTTCCCTAAGAATCCCAAAATTTTTTGTAAAGTCAGAATTTCACCACAAGAATTGCTGCCTGTGCCATATATAAATTTGAAGCCAAACAGATGTCTAAGGAGAAACTGAAGTGACAGCAATGGCATTTACATGCCTCTTAGTTGCATTACGTATAAAAGAAATAGTCTGAATGGCTGTTTTTGAGACCCATATTGTCCAGGGATTCATCCAGGGATTCCTTTTTTTTTTTTTTTTTTTTTTTTTCAGTGATCGGTTTTGGAACATTAGAGGCTTTAGCGTACTCTCATCAAAGCTCGTTGTTTGCAGGAGTCTCAAGTACTGAATGAGGTTTTTACTGTCCAGGAAGGACAGAGGTCAGAGTGTCAGAGTCACAGTTGGAGGCGTAGCCTGATGACAATGCTTTTGTGACCGTGTGGGAATGGGCTGAGCAGCAAAAAGAGGACATTGTGTCTGTGTCTATTCTCAAGTTAAAAAAAAAAAAAAAAAAAAAAAAGATAATTAATTGTATTGCAAAAATATGCCTGGTCAGGGCAACCTGGATTCACAGAGTCACTTGTGATACAGAAATATTCTCTGCAGTGTAACTTTGTTCCTCCCCAAAGCTGTAGTAACCCAAAGGAAAGATTACCTCCTTCTTATTTTGTTCCAGGGAACCACAGCAAACAGCTCCTTATGCCTAATGAAATACCAGAAGACTCTGAGTAGGCCCTTGTGTTAAATGTCTTTTCTTCTGGTAGAAACAGTCAAACTTCACTAAACAGTCATGTAAAAATTGATAGTGTTTAAAGCAAGAAGTTCCTACTCCAAAATAAATATTTTCTATTGTCATCACACCACCAGGGAAAGCCCATTCTCTCCTGCTGCACTTTCCTTGCTTGATCAGAGAAAGGAGTGAAATAAGGCCTTTCTCATAACAGGACACAGGTGACTCCTCAGTACCTACAACAACCTACATCTGCTCGATCCTGTAAAATCACATATATCCACAATCTTCTGAATTGCTTTTCAGTAGAAATGAAACAGTCTTTTTCTCTCTTCTTCCCCTCATATCAGCCACCAAAGAGAGCTGAGCAATTTTTCTGTATCTTGGGGTCACCCGAGGAGATGGGGCCACCCTCATGCGAGATAACCTTTCTTGTTGGTCCCTGCAGCTCAAACATCTCATGTATCATCAACAGGAAGGATTTTTAAGTCTAAGGACCAGAACCTGGAAAATCACTTTTGTTTCCCTGTTCTATCACAGACTTCCTCTGCGACATTATACAAGCCATAGACACTCTCTTTGCCCCAGTTTCACATCTATGAAATAAGTGGTACAGTCGATACAACAGAAGGAGGGATGCCACCCAAAGGAACCTGGACAAGTTAGGTAAGTGGGCCCATTTGAACCTAATGAAGTTCAACATGTTCAAGTACAAGATGATACATCTGGATTGGGACAATCCCAGACAGCCTAGGTCAAGAATTCATTTAGAGCAGCCCTGCAGAGAAGGATTTGGGTGTTCTTTTTGACAAAGAGCTTGATATGAGCCAGCAGTGTGCACTTGCAGACCAGAAGACCAACTGCATCCTGGACTGTATCAACATCAGAGTGGCCAGCAGGTTGAGGGAGGTGATTTTTCTCTTCTACTCTGCCCTTGTGAGGCTCCACTTGGAGTACTGTGTTCAGCTCTGGGATTCCCAGCACAAGAAGGGTATGGACCTTTTGGAGCGGGTCCAGAAGAGTACTAGAAAGATGATCAGTGGGCTGGAGCACCTCTCCGGTGAAGAAAGAATGAGCGCTGAGGACGTTCAGCCAGGAGAATAGAAGGCTTTGGGCAGGATCATTGCAGCTATTCAATACCTAAAGGCGGCTAGGAAAAAAGATTGAGTGACTTTGAACTCAAGCAGATAATGAAAAGACAAGGGTGAATGGGTTTAAACTAAAAGAGGGAAGATTTAAATTAGATGTTATGAGGAAATTCTTAACTCAGAGGGTGGTAAGGCATCGGAAAAGGTTGCGCAGAGAAGCTGTGGATATCTGTATTATGTTTATGCGGCAAGGTTTTGGTAGCAGGGGGTGCAGGGGTGGCCTCTGTTAGAAGCAGCTGCCCCATGTTAGTTAAGGGCCAGCTCAAGCTGGCTGCAAAAGGACCCACCACTGCCCAGAGCTGAGCCAGTAAGTGATGTTGTTTGCACCTCTGTAAGAGAAGATTTAAGAAAAGGAAAAAAGCTGCTGCACCACAGTAACTGGGAGAGTGAGGAGTGAGAACCAGCCCTGCAGCCCCCAAGGTGCCCCCAAGGTCAGTGCAGCAGGAGGGTAGGAGGTGTTCCAGGCACACAGCAGCAGTTCCCCTGCAGCCTGTGCAGAGGCCCCTGGTGGCACAGGTTGTGCCCCTGTAGCCCATGGGTCCCACATGGAGCAGATCTCCACACTGCAGCCCATGGAGGAGCCCCCAGTGGAGCAGGTGGATGTGGCCTGGAGGAGGCTGTGGCCCATGGAGAGCCCCCACAGGAGCAGGCCTGGGGCCGGAGCTGCAGTCTGTGGAGAGAAGAGGAGCCCACGCAGGAGCAGGGGGTCTTGTGGGAGCTGCCGCCTGTGGGGGACATGTGCTGGAGCAGTTTACTACCAACTGATGGACCCCGTGGTACAGAACTGTGTGGGAGCAGTTCTTGAAGAGCTGCTGTCTGTGGGCAGCCCCCACAGGATCAGTTTGGGAAGGACAGCATCCCGTGGGAGGGATGCCACATGAAGCAGGAGCATAGAGTGACTGTGAAGGAGTAGCAGAGGTGAAGCTTTAGGGACTGACCACAGCCCCCAGTACCACTCAGGGGAGGAGGTAGAAGAGAGTGGATGGGGGGGAAGATGTTTTTACTTTTTTTTTTTTTTTTTTTTTTTTTAATTTCTAAGTGCTCTAGCTTGTTAGTAATAGGTAATAAATTACATTTATCTCCCTATGCTGTGTCTGTTTTGCCCATTGTGATAACTGTTGAGTGATCTCCCTGTCCTTATCTCAAACCTTGAGCCTTCTTCATTGTATTTTCTCCCAATTTCCCTTTGAGGAGGGGGAGTGAGAGAACTGTTGTGGCGGAGCTCAGCTGTCCAGCTGGGTAAAAACACCACAATGCCCCATCCCTGGAGGTGTTCTAGGTCCTTGGATGAGGTTCTTGGCAACCTGATCTAATGGCTGACATCCCTGGCCATGGTAGGGGGGTTGTAACTAGATCATCTGGGTCCCTTCCAACCCAAGCTATTCTATGATTCTATGAAATGAGAAAATTGGCCTTGCCCCTCTCAGAGTTTTAAAAATGTTGAGGTGTTCACATACTGAAGTAAGAGGGCACACCAACCCCTAACTTATGGAGATAGATAGTCCCCAGTTTTGGACAGGTTAGCCAGGGAATCTGGCCCTCCATCAATACAATCAGAAGGGGAGGAAATAAACCCAGTTTTTCAGTGATTATGGAAATCAACAAAGAGCTTCTTCATGTATGCCCACTTCAGACAGACTTCAGAATCTCATTTTATGACTAGTGAAGGAAGTTATCTGGTCTATAAGCCTTTTGCATTCGTGATTCTCCCTACCAGCAAGTCACAAATACTGTACAGAATTAATCCAAAAGATGCTGTTCATCCTATCCAAATTCTCTGCTTAACATATATTCAATCTTAGGGAGAAAAAGTAATCGTTATATTGCCTGCCAGATAGAAAATCAGGAAACTGTGAAGGGAAATGAGAACATTTGTTATCAGTTTACAACCGTAACTATTTGCTCTTCATCACTCTTCTTTCTGCCCCTCATGGAATTTTCAAGCACCTGATGAGAGAGTCAAAAATAACTCCAGAAACTTCAGTGATATGTTACATGTTGTTAGTTGGAACAAGTGAAAATGATCAATGTTTGAACATGTCATGAGATGGTAATTGATACAACAAGGAAAGCCTTTACCCATACTGAATAATTAAGAAGAATCAATACATTGGCAGGACTGATTCACTGGAGATTCACAGAAAAAGCAAAAAAGCCATATTCCCTGAATCATTTATTTACCATGACTAGTTCTGTCATATCAAACTGTAGTGCTGCAATATCACTTTATAAATGAGCATTGATTTCCATCAAGCATTTAATGAAAGTTTACAGCATAGTTAGGCTGCAGATGTGTTGCTTCAGAAATAAATCCTAATGCCTGTTTTTCAGGTTGCAGTCACAAATGCCATCTTCCAGCTGGAACAGTGGACCTAGGTATAGAAACAACATGCCAAAAAGCAACAGTTTTCAGTGTAGTGCAAGACAACTGTGTGACTATGCGGCCTATGTACCTGCCTCTATTGGTGGATTTTCTTGATTTATTACAAGTTCAGAGAAGATGAATAGCACATTTCACTGAATTGCATGTTAAAATATATAGTTGGCCATATATAATACAGATCTTTGGCAGAATATATTCATTATAAAACACAAGCTTGTCTGTGGTTTCCTTGCTTTCAGGTGTTCTGTTTTTCCTCTTTGCTGACCGTTTTGACATTCCTCTCAGCTTTCTCCAGATTAAACATCACATTTAATCTAAAGGGCAGTGTTTGGTACCATCTGGGTAAACTATCTTTTATGTTTCTTTTTCATAGATACATTACTGATTAAACAAATCCTTGTAGGAGAAGTTCCTTTCTCTTCTTCATTTGCACTGCTGTACTTCGCACAATCCATTTCCTAATCACTGTTGTCATTTATCTCTTCGTTTTACCTTGTCACCTACTTAATTCCACTAGAGGCATTTCTAACATCTCTGTCTAATAATCTCTGCTAACAATGCAGAACACTATTAGCATAATAAGCATTTCCCATCTGCACAAATGAGACTCCTTCTCATCAGTCTGAAAACTAACTACTGTACATAAAAATAGCCAGGAATCATTAGAACTGAAGAGAGAACACATTCCCCTGCAAACAAGCTTCTTCCTTCTCTTCTCCTGGTGGTAATAACTTCAGCTGTCTTCCTTACAGTAAAGCGTGCAAGACCAGGACAGACATTTGAGCACAAGGCCTCAGTCACCCCTACTGTTTAATATTAGTACAAACCATGACACAGTTTTGAGCCAGGACAAATTGTTGACAATGTCCAAACTCAGTTTAGGGATTTAGCACAAACCATGGGCTCATCTCAGTAAGTGGTGTAAGTAGTCACACTGTTCCATGAGTGAACACAGTTTGGCTATATGGACCATACATACCTCTACACCTCTAAGCATGACCCAAAGCATATGGAGTTGTAGGGGAACTTTCCAGTGAATGTACTCAGCCCTTGAACCTAGCATCTCTTCTGCATGTAAACCTGCAAAGATGATGTTAAGGAGATGTTATATTTCTGCACTTTCAATCTTTAGAAGCTTTTCCACCAAAAGCAGAGGCATAGGTGTTGGAAGACCCCTATAGCTGTGTCTTCTACGTCAAATGAATTATATCCTCAGAGCATCAGATTCGGGTAACAGTTATCAGCCATCACCAGTCTCAACTCAGTCATTCTTGACCTGGACCTTTAATTTGGTGAAACACTTATTTATTTATCCAATCAGGATAAATATCCCTTGTTGTCCTTGTTTTGGGAGGGCCTGGATTGTTCAAGAAGAAACCTTTCACCTTCAAAACATGACTGAGAAAACCTACCTTTTTTGACCATAGGCATCTATAATTTCAATAGCATCTCAGAAAACAAGGGAGAGTGCTGGCAACTGAGTAACTAGAAACTCAAACTGGCTCCTTATTAAACCCAAAGAAGTCATCATGCCTCTGCAAAAGAGCTGGTTCTGCAATATAGTCTCTATTTGTTTATTATTATTATTATTTTGAATGCAAGGTAACTTTTGCTACTAAAATTTTTGCCCATATTAAGTGTAAAGGTTTCTAGCTATTACCAAACAAATGATGAAAATTTCAGAATCTGTCATTAGATTTGTCAAACTACAACTTTATGTTTGTCTTCATGTAAGGACAAAGAAACAGATTACTGTTTTCTGCATGACATATTCTACCTTGTTTACAGGACTAGCTAACACTTCTCTCTGTTTCAAAGTACTGGCAGTATTCCTTTGCTATAAGGTCTTTAATGAGAAAAATGCAAGGATCACAGAAAATCACATAATCAAAGAATGATTAAATTGGGAAGGGACCTCTGGAGACCATCTGGTCCAACCGCCGCTCAAGCAAAGACACCCAGCAGAGCACAGGACCATCTCCAGTGGACTTTTGAAGATCTCCAAAGAGATCTCCACCACCTCTCTGGGCAACTCCAGTGCTCTGACACCCACACAGTAAAGAAGTGCTTCCTCATGTTCAGACAGAACCTCCCATGTTTCAGCTTGTGCCCATTGCCTCTTGTCCTAGCACTGGGCACCACTGAAAAGAGCCTGGCTCTGTCCTCTTTGCACCCTCCCTTCAGGTATTTATGGACATTGATAAGGTTCCCACAGAGCCTCCTCATCTCCAGGTGGAACAGTCCCAGCTCTGTCAGCTTCTCCTCATAGGAGAGGTCTTCCAAGTCCCTTGATCATCTTGATAGCCCTTCATTGGACTTTCTCTAGTATGTCCAGGTCCATCTTGTACTGGGGGGGCCAGAACTGGACTCTGTACTCCAGGTATGGCCTCTACATTGCTGAGTAGAGCAGAAGGATCACCTCTTTTGACCAGCTGGTGATACTTTGCCTAACTCAGCCAAGAATACTGTTAACCTTCTTAGCAGCAAGCTGACTCATGTTAAACTTTGTGTATATCAGGACTTCTAGGTCCTTTGTGGAGCTGCTTTCCAGGATGGTGTTTCTGTGTTTAAATGACATAACATCCAGCAAAAATGAAAAAGTTTGGTTTTAGTCCCCTAGTTCTTTGATCCATTTCACTGAATGTCTGCACAGATAATTGCCGCAATGGATTTGTTGGGAGAGAAAGGCCAGGAATGAGGACTAGGGTCTAGGGCAAAAACAGGGTTACTTTAGCCAGTCTGCAGGTTAGAAATAGCACTTTCCAAACATATAACCACAGATTTCAAAACTCAAATTGTAGACCTCTATGATGAACCTCAGTTTTGGTTACCTTCCTCTAATCTGGAGTTGTCTCATAACACTCTTCTAGCACCAATAATTTTCCTTCTAGTGTTTGCTATGAGGTGGTATGTGTATCAACTCTAATTATTTCATTCTTCTTGTTGTCCTCACATTCCACCAGAAAAGCCCACACAAAACTAAAGACAACATTAGTCATGATAGAATAGCATTATTTTCACCACAACCACTCCAGCACACAGTTGCAGTGAAGACTAAGAATTTTTTTGTTGTTCTTCTTTGGTGGTCGTGGTGATGGTCTCTGTGAATCAAGGACTTCCATAAACAAAGAGGTCATCCTGAGGGAAAAGAAAATTTTGTCTTGTGCTACATCCGTTTTCACCTACACATAAGTGGAATGCCCATTATTTTTCTTAGCTCTGCCCAGGCTAAGAAACGATTAGGAACACAGGAGGATTTGGAAAATAATAAGAAAATGAAAAAAGTGATAATGGTATGAGGGCACTGAGTAATCTATGAGTATTTCAACACGTTTCATTAAAGTGTCATTTGTGGCTGTCTGCTTGCCTCCATTTAAGGGCAAAGAGAGGAGAAAACAGTTTCTTAAAAATGTTGCAGCTGTATTGGTAATTAAAAACACAAATGTCTTTGGGTGAGGCTGAGGGCCTTGCAGAGGAACTGAGACTGTGGCCTGTAGGCTGACAGAAAGGAAAAGCAAAAACCTTTCAGCTTCACTGAACCCATAAAGGATCCTTCTGCACATCTACCATTTGCACTGGTTCTCATGCAGCCTTCACTGGCCAGACAATGCTGAGTTGTGTGGTGGTCTTCAGTGGTTCATGGAACAAATCTAATCATTTTCAAGAACTTTAGAAGATCTTACTTGGCCATTTTGAAGCAATTGTTTCTGATGTAGTAGATTTTCTAATTATATTTATTCATATTAGCAGGAAACATCAGAAAAAGCACATAAAAAAAAAAAAAAAAGGTTTTGCCTATGTGGGTAGACTAGGACTGGAGAATGTAAGCACCAATATATGTTCATCTCTACTGGTTTAGTCCACTCCCTGAAAAAGACCAGGTACAGTTTGCAGAAACAGTAAGCTCAAGAGTCTATTGTCAGTCAGGATGAGACCACCCTTCTGCGGGGCAGACACTTTAGCCATGCTGGTTGTCCGTAAGGCCAAAGAAGAGTCCCTAACCTGTTTTATTTGCTACTGTTGATGTAGTTAAAGGCATGTGTATACCTGACCACATCTGAATATGTGTCTGAGACCTGCTCCTGATGCTCAAGATGCATGTAACAGAGATGCACTTGGCTCTGCTAGCCCTTAGGCCTGATCTTCCCCTAGAACATTCAGCTCAGGAGCCATTGCAATACATATGATTACAAAAAGTATCTCTTAATAATATTTGCAGATTATTAAGGCACTAGAAACCACAATTGTTGATAAACTAGAGGTTAGTCATATGCCACATATTTTCAGACTGAATGAACAAATTTTAACTAAAGAGACTCTTCAAACAGTAGGTAGAAAACACAAGGATTTAAATCAGGAATTGGATAATGATAAGCAGCTTTCATCTATTTTAGAGATAATGTTTTTCTTAATCATAAAATTGAATTTACAGATATCAATTTTTAAGTGTAAATTTTGTAATACTAAGAAGAAGAAAAAATCACAGAATCACAGAGTGGTTAGGTTAGAAAGGACTGCTAGAGGTCAATTTGCCCAATATCCCTGCTCAAGCAGGGCTACCTAGAGCCACTTGCCCAGGACCATGTCCCAAGTGCTTCTGAGTATAGCCTGGCTCTGTTTTTTTACCCTCCTTTCAGATATTTATAGACATGAATGATTCCCCAAAGCCTCCTCCTCTCTAGGCTAAAGAGTCCCAGATTTCTCAGCCTTTTCCCACTGGAGAGATGTCCCAGTCCATTCAGCATATTTGTGGCCCTTTGTTGGACTCTCCCCAGTATATCCAAGTCTCTCTTTTAATAAGGAGCCCAGGACTGGACACCTCCCTCAGCCTGCCAAAACTCTTTGCCTAAGGCAGACCAGGACAGCTTTATCTTTTGCTGCAAGGGCACTTTGCTGGCTCATGTTCAGCATGGTGTCCACTAGTACCCTGAGGTCCTTTTCTGCCAAGCTGCTTTTCAGCTGGTCTGTACTCAGCAGGGTTGTTCCTTCCCCTTGTTGAACTTCAAGATGTTTCCTTTATATATATATATATTAATATGCATATTCAGAGCATTTCCATGTTACGTTACCTGAAAGAAAATTTCTTCATGACTATGTTCTGACCTACATCTCAGGTTGGAAATAACTCACTAATCTTATTCCTAGCAAAGAAACGATAATAAATAAATAAATAAATCCTATTAATTAGCAAGGATCCATCACTTACTTATTATGAAAAATTGTTGATTTCTGTATCAGCTGTCATCACGTTTAGATACTGTTACACAAACATTGAATTTTTTTTTACATACACTTATCTACAATACACGATGAAAAAATCATTTTTCTCTTAACATATAAAATAAAGACTATCACATTGGTTGTCAAAATTGTACTGAAAACACCATATCCTTTTCGCTTTGCTTATAGTCAGACTAAAGTGTTTCTTTATTTGAATTTACCTGACCTTTAAGATACTGAAGAACAAGTTTTGGTTTCTAAATAAAATAATGTTTAGAAATACCTACAAGTTTTAGACACATAGCCCTTATAGTGTTTGTCTGTTGTGTATGTGCTCACGTACAGAAGAGCACCATGAATTTTCCTGTACCTTAGTCATATATGAGACTAGTGAGAGTACTTCCTATGAAAAATACATATTTTTTTGTGTGTCTGAGTGCATATGCACATTTGTATTTGTACTCAGACAACTGGTTTCTTCTTCACTTGTTTTGCTTTTCAAATACTGAGCTATTTGTATGTTGGGTCAAAGCCCTGGCTGATGTGGTAACATCTACTAGGAGATGGCTGCTTGGGAAAATAAAGCCAAAGGATATCTTGAACTACTTTAAAGCACTTGTTTAAAAATAAATAAATAAATAAAAAAGCACACTCAGCACACTTTTTCCTTTGTGTCACCCTGATACAGTCATGGGATGAAATTATACAGATACTTTAAGAGTCACTGGAGTCACTGGAATAATTCCTCTAAATATATTCTTGTTAAATAATTACTGATGCTGAACATTCTCCCAACATTTTTACCCACTCATTTCCAATACTGCCTAATGGAACGATTTTGAATGTTTGTGATGTAAAAACATTCAGTTTTCCCAGAGTAGAGTATTCAGCTTTTTATCTACCACATATAATAATGTATCTTACATACATTTCTTTTATGTACACACACACAGACAATATTTGTATATAAGGATGTATAATTTTAGGTCATCCATAGGATTTAACTTTTCACAGGGTTTTACTTGAAAAAATCAATCTTAGGATTTTGAATAGCAAGATACATACAAAAAGTAGATGTCTAAGGACTTCTAAAAAAGAGCTATACATTAAACTGGGTGATGTGAGGAAACTTGTGGATAAATGCAGGGTTTAACATGTTGAATGGTGCTTTGTGTTTCAACATTATCTTCCACATAGGTTGATAATGCTTGTTTACATATCAGAGATTATTTTTAAGTTACATGTGCCCTGAAAAGGGAGAATAATTTCATGGCTTTGCACAGTAGACCTCCACCCCCTCATTTATAATCACTGAGATGGAATGTGGTGATATTGACTTCAGTGATATTTGGATCAGGCCCTCAGCCTGTAATTGGACACGCTGATATCTTTGCTAAAAAAGTTCCTTAAGGCAAATGATGCACTACAGAGGACATGACCTAAATACGGCTTATAGGGCTTTTAGGAAAGCAGAAGTTTGGATAAGAGAGCTTCTAAGACACATGCCTTTCTTCTTCCTGAACAATGTGAACATTTAATTTTTCCTGCACATCTCCTCCTCTTCTACTGCCTGTCAGATAAAAAAAGGCTCACAGATGGTTTTGTGGGGGAGATAAAAGACCCTTTTTAACCTCTACCCCACCCCCCAAATAACTGCATATCCACTGTGAATTTATCAGAAGCCTTATGTGAGTTTCAAAACTTTTGCCAAGTCCACATTTTCTGTTTTACCAAAAATCTAATTTCAGATTTCATTCTTTTAATTAACAGATCACAGATACTACTTTAATTAATTATGCTCTACCAAATTAAATCAGCTAGATGTGGGTGCTTGCTTTTCTGCTGAGCTCAGATGGAATTACACTATCAGCACAAATGTTCACTGATGGAGGGAACCTGTCCGATCTTATGACGTACAGGATCATTCTTTTGAGCATTGTGTTGGGTTTAGCTGACCGGATCTCTTCCAGGCTCCCATAAGGACAAGGAAACTCTCCTAATGAGTTCCACAGCTAAAAGTGCCTAATCCAGCTCTACTAATCTCAGACAACTTTTACCACTGATTTCAATCAATGAAGGATCAAGCTCCCCTACAGCCCAACTTCCTATCTGCATGTTGTCCTTCAAGCAAACAGAACAGATGTCAGGTTCAAAATACTGAATATACCCCCCAAATTTCAGCAACATTCAGCGTTACAATATCACACTACATAAGGTACAGAGAGCTCATCCTTCCCTCGGTACTCTTGTCTGTGTATTTTTCTTGTATAACCCCAAAGCCAGGCTTATGTGTCCAGTTTAATACACAGTAAATCAGAAGCGTCTTTTTTTGTAACCTAATGAAAACATTAACATTTAATCTTGTCCTGTGCAATTGGTTTCACTCCCAGCTGTCCAGCTTTGAGAAAGGCTCTAAAATCTGAGACAAAGAGAATCCCAAACTAAGCAAGGATATCAAATGTTGAAAGCACTTTCAACATTTTTTTCAACTGTTGGCCCACAGCAAATTAGTCAAAAAGCATGGGAGCACTTCAGCTCAGAAGGAAGTGCTGCAGTGGAGAACAGGAAAACAACCATAGCATAGTAAAAGCAGTTTAGATTGGAAGGGACTTCTCGAGGCCATTTAATCCAACATAGCAGGGCCAGCTAGAACAGACTGATCAGAACCTTGTCTAGGCCAGTTCTGAATCTCCAAGAAAGGAGCATACAACAGCTTTTCCATAGAAGGTGAACTTTCTAGGACTATATGGCTGTTCACTGAACCAAAGAGCAAGGACCTAGAAAGACCTAGGACACTGGTGATACCCTTGATCTCACCTTCTCCATTTCCTGTAGCCCATCCCAGTCTTTTATGTCATTTGATATTTGATCTTAAAGATTCTAGTATGGCACCAGTTTTGTGCCATCCTGCGTGCCAGAAAATGGCACTGTCTTATGCTTCTCTTGACTGCACTTATGGCAACTAGACCTGATGACCCAGATGGTCTCCTGCAGGTCTCTGTTCCTAAGATGAATCTGTAAATATTAACTGCACAAGTAAAGCACTACTTTCATGAATGACAGCTTGTTTTTCATAGTCTACAACAGCATATTTTTGCATGTGAAATTACCTGCTTGTGACAGCATAGGCATGTTTCACATGCATATTTTATGAGAGTTGCCTTTGAAAGATGGTCTTTGGATAACCCATGCAGTCCTCCTGGAAATCCATATAAATGAATTCTGTTGCAAGGGTAAATATATTCAAATGAAACAAAGAGGTCCCACCCTTCCTACAAAATTTCAGCTTCACACATGTCAATCCAAAAGATGCATTTTGTGCATCTGCTTATTAGAGGGACCACACAAAAAATGAAAGGAGTGGAACATGCCACCTGCCAGCTCATTTTCTATATAGACTTGCAAGAGATAGAATGGAAAAGACTGTCCAATCCTTCACCAGCAATTAAGATCTGAGAGGATTAGACCGCACCTGTGCAAATTTGTTTCTATCCACAGTTCCGTTGTCTACTATAAATTATTTAGACTGCTAAGGAATTGAGAAACAGTGTGAAAGAGGAATGTGCAAGAAATTAGGAAGATAAATTAAGAAGAAGTTACAGAGTAAGCACAGTATTTGGCAAGACATACACCTTTTGCGGCTTAACCTACTTCCCAGGCTCTCATCCTAACATGACTTTGTAAGCGGTGATGACTTTTGTTTTACTGTGGTCCATGTAGATAGTAAATGGGAATGGATGGGAGATGCTACTGGGTGATTGAGGCACTCACTAGCAAGAGGAAAATGATAAAAGAAAACAAAGTGTGTATGTCTCTCAGCCCCACACTGAGATCCTTCATAGCTTCTGAATTTTCCATAAAATGTTATGCTAGCCTTTCCAGGTATTCAGAATCTACTTGTCAAGTGACTAAAAGAATCACAGAATTATCTAGGTTGGATGAGATGTTCAAGATCACCTAGTCCAACCTCTGACCTAACACTAACCAGTCCTCCACTAAACCATATCCCTAAGCTCTACATCTAAACATCTTTTAAAGATCTCCAGGGATGGTGACCCCACTACTTCCCTGGGCAGCCCATTCCAATGCCTAACAACCCTCTCAGTAAAGAAGTTCTTCCTAAGATCCAACCTAAAACACCCCTGGTGCAACTTTAGCCCATTCCCCCTCGTCCTGTCACCAGGCACGTGGGAGAATAGACCAACCCCCACCTCACTACAGCCTCCTTTGAGGTACCTGTAGAGAGCAATAAGGTCGCCCCTGAGCCTCCTTTTCTCCAGGCTGAACAAACCCAGCTCCCTCAGCTGCTCCTCATAGGACTTGTTCTCCAGACCCCTCACCAGCTTCATTGCCCTTCTCTGAACTCTCTCGAGCGCCTCCATATCCTTCTTGTAGCGAGGGGCCCAAAACTGAACACAGTACTCGAGGTGCAGCCTCACCAGGGCCGAGTACAGGCGGACAATCACTTCTCTAGACCTGCTGGCCACACTGCTTCTTATACAAGCCAGGATGCCGTTGGCCTTCTTGGCCACCTGAGCACACTGCTGGCTCATATTCAACCAACTATCAACCAATACTCCCAGGTCTTTCTCTGCCAGGCAGCTTTCCAACCACTCATCTCCCAGCCTGTAGCTCTGCTTGTGGTTATTGCGCCCCAGGTGCAGGACCCGGCACTTGGCCTTGTTGAACTTCATACAGTTGACCTCAGCCCATCGGTGCAGCCTATCCAGATCCTCCTCAGAGCCTTCCTACCCTCGAGCAGATTGACACACACACCTAACTTGGTGTCATCTGCGAACTTACTGAGGGTGCACTCAATCCCCTCATCCAGATCATCAATAAAGATATTTAAGAGGACTGGCCCCAGCACCGAGCCCTGGGAGATGCCACCAGTGACCAGCCTCCAGCTGGATTTGACTCCATTCACCACAACTCTTTGGGCCCAGCTATCCAGCCAGTTTTTAACCCAACAATGTGTATACCAGTCCAAGCCATAAGCAGACAGTTTCTTGAGGAGAATGCTGTGAGAAATGGTTTCAAAAGCCTTACTGAAGTCAACGTAGACCACATCCACAGCCTTTCCCTCATCCACCCAGAGTGTCACTTTATCATAGAAGGAGATCAGGTTTGTCAAGCAAGACCTGCCTTTCATAAAACCCTGGGCCTGATCACCTGGTTGCCCTGCAAGTACCGCATGATGTATAACATCTCCAGAGATCTCCACAAAGAGTACTGTTGTGCAGATGCACACTATCTGGTAAGTGTCACAACCCTCCAGTAACACATGGAAAGTTTGGATTTGATTTCTTCATAAGAAAGATGGCCAGGAACAAGTCTCCCAAGCTTTCCACTCCCCAGTTCTGTACCTAAGAGATAACAATACCTCACTGAGAGATGTAAAGACAAACTATTGATCACAGTAGTTACAAGTTCCCTTTTAATTTTGTTAAAGGGTAAAAAAATTTTGATCTGTATTAATTATTTGAAGAAAAAAAAAATAGATTAAAGGTAAAAACTGTGATTAACATTCCCCCCCAGCTTTCACCACATTGAACATACCTTTCATACTCTGAACAAGTTTGCAGTGGCAAGGCTTTGCCTTTCCCTGGCTAGGGAGCAGATGTTCAGTGTCACCACCTCAGTTACCTTCTTGGGTTGTTCTACTATTTGCTGCCTCTCTCAGTAGAAGAGGAAGGGAAAATGTAGTGCAAAGATAAGACTCCAATCAAAATTTGCCTTGCTCTCCAAACCAATTTCTTAGCATGTCTCTGCTGCAGCTAAGAGCTTTCTACAGTCTGAAATACAGCAGCGGAGAAAAAGTGCTCTCTTCACACAGGATGGCAACCTGCACTTGCACAAGCAAGATGAGTATTGTGAGTAGTCCCACTGACTCCTGAGGGAGAGCTCAGATGGCTGAGGATGTTAACTTTAAACAAATTAATTAATAAGCAGGAATTACAGTAGTAGGAATTTGGAGGAGTAGCTCAAAATAGTAATCACAGTAGGTCAAAAGAGAAACCGTTCCTCATTTTGACATTAGTTCTACTCCACATTTGTATTAATACATAGAAATTCATTGCTTACATTAACTCTGCATTTCAACAGCTAAGTATTGCAGTTTTCTCAGTCAAGTGGCTAACTACAGTGCAAAGGAGTCACAGCATTGATAAATATTTGTTAATACAAAGCAGAGTGTTACAGATGTCTGGATTAAATAATTAACCATAAAGGAGAAAGAGAGAACATGAATGATGAGGAGTACAAATGTACATCAGAAAAACTTGTTCAGTCTCTCCCCTGATTCCTCTGCCAAGATTTGACTGTGAGGAAAGAAATGCCTTACAGTACCTCAGATCAGTGTACTGGCTTTAAAACATTTTATCTGCCACAATCACAACAGCAGCAGTGGACAGGGTTTCCAGAACCCCCACTGACCTGTGTGAATGACATGGGATCCACTATTCTTATTCTGCCCAAACTGTTTGTGAGCATCCTGCTGATGGTTGTGCTTGAGAAGCTGTGACTTTACCTCCTGAATGGCCCAATCCAGCACCCACCAAAGTCAAAGAAATAAATCTCTTTAAACAGGGATGTTAACAGTGCTAAAGGAACAGAGAGGACAGAGAGACTGATTCCAACCATTCTGCAATATTTTTGTGGCAATGCTATGTTCAACGTAGCATGCTTTGACATTTTTAAGTACATTCATGATCTTGAGTACTGAATAAACAGCATTTGTTCAGATAATTTACAAATGTTCAAGGTATGCCTTCTCAGGAGCAATTAAATCAAACTTCAGCTCATATTCAATATAGGAAATATTTCATATAGTACAGAAATTTTTAAGCATGACTGTTCTTTCAATGCAGTTTTAACCTCAGATGAGCATTTAAGTACAACAAGGAAGTCCTACATTAATATTGGAATTGTGAAGAAGAATTCCATAATTCTTCTGGAACGGAATTCTGATAAAGAATCTTTTACATTGGAAAAGACCTCCAAGATCATTTCACCTAGCACTGATATTTCCATCATTAATCCATGTCCCTAAGCTTTAAATATACATGTTTTTGGAAGACCTCTAGGGATAGTGACGCAACTACTTCCCCATGCATCCTGTTCCAATACTTTACCACCCTTTCACTGAATTTTTCCTAATAGCCAACCTAAACCTCCCCTGGCACAACTTAAGGCAATTTCCTCATCTAATCACTTGGTTCATGGGAGAAGAGACTGATCCCCACCTCACTATAGAATCATAGAATTATAGAATATAATAATAATCCTAGAATATAGAATTTAGGGTGGAAAAGTCCTCTAAGATCATCAAGTCCAACTGTTAACCTAGCACTGCCAAGTCTACTACTAAACCATGTCCCTGAGCAAACTGCACAAGGGACTTCGTATTATCTATGACAAAACATTCAGTCAACATAAAACGATTATTTTGATGTCTCCCATGAAAGAATATCCTGACGAAAGACCCCCATTGCTATCCTTGTTAACAACACTATATCCAGGGGTGAATGCTGCCTTGATTTAAACCTGTGGAAATTCAGGCAGCCTAATTCTGCTCTCAGTTCCAGTGGCAAATTCTGGGACAGATCCACTGCATTTTTAAAGGTAATTATGGAGTGCGATAAGGTCTCTCATGAACTTCCTTTTCTCCAGACTAAATAACCCAAACTCCCTCAGCCACTCCTCATAAGACTTGCTCTATAGACCCTTGACACCCCTCAACCTGTTGGCAATACCTTGCCTAATGCAGCCCAGGACACCATTATCCTCCTTTGCTGCAAGAGCACCTTGCTGGCTCATGTTAAGCTTGGTGTCCATCAGGACCCCCCAGGTCCTTTCCTGATGTTTTCCAGCTGGGTAGCCCCCAGCATGTAATGGTGCCTGGGGTAGTTCCTTTCCAATTGCAGGACTTTGTAATTCACCTTGTTGAATTTCATGATTTTTTTGTCAGTCCATTTCTCCGGGTGGTGTATTCAGCTAGAGACACCTCCACAAACAACAAAAATAGATTTATTTTGGTTCATTATGATTAAGTAAGTCCTTAATCTATGTACAAATGTTTTTATGTTTGGAACTACAAACTCTTCTACAGAAAAAAGAAAAAAAAAAGTATATGTAAACAGGTAAATAGAGGACAGGGATCCAATTTTTCTTCTTCAAACACAGCCGAATAAAATTAGGAAAAAAATACTGAATCTAAAATATATCAGCTTGCTAATGATATTCCAAATATCACTAAATGAATTTACGTTAATGCAAAGCAGAAATTGTAAATAAATACTGAAGGCCACATAAGATGTTACATCTGTGAGGGTGGTCAAATACAGGAACAGGCTTCCTAGAGAGGTGTCTGATGTCCCATACCTGTCAGCATTCAAGAGGCATTTGGATAATGTCCTCATTAATTTGCTTTAACTTCTGGTTAGCCCTGAAGTGGTCAGGCAGCTGGACTAGATGATCTTTGAAAGTCCCTTCCAATTGAACTATTTTATTCTATCCTATCCAGCCTTCCATCCAACCATGAACAAAACAATCCCAAAAGCAGTTATCTACAATTTATGAAGTCTGACTTCTGGTGTTCCTCTCCTATATAGATTATCTACTTGTAATAGATAAACCTTTTAGCTCTTGTTTCTTTGTCAGCATCTCTTTCAGACTTCCTATTTTAATTAACCCTGCAGCAACACCTTTGAAACCTGTTTTGCAGTCAAATACAATTCAGATTGAATAATAAATTTAAATGTTATTGTATGATACATAGTCACACTTAAAACACATTAACAAGCACAGGGTAAAGCAAAGCTGCTCTGAGTGCCATTTCCTTAAACCTATAGCCCAGAGAAATTGTATATACAAGATTTTCCCAATAGGTATAAAAGTGGTAAAGAAAAAATTCTTGCTTACTAATTCAAGCTGACACCACAAAAACTAGTTCTCCCTGTAATCTGTTGCAGCAACGATGTAAGCCAGATAACACTAAACATGCTTTAGCTGTAAGCAGTTGTGTTTCATAAGTATAGCTAACTTATGGAAATCCAACATATTGATTTAATCACACTAATAAAGCATCTGGGCAATGTAATCCTTGTTCAGGGCTAAGGTTTACTTAAAATGGCCGAAGATAGAGCTTTTCCTGATTAGTGATTTTTACGAAAAGCAAAAATATCTGTGGCAATAGCTGACACTCATTCCCCTTCTGCTCAGTCCTGCTCAGTTCTGCTCAGTCCACAAATGGGCTGACCTACAAGGCAAGAAAGATATGCATGTTTATCCAGACTCCTGCCTGTAAAGGTATTAGATGAAAGATGTCTCATATTTAAATGATGGTGTGCTGCAGGACTTCCAACTTATGGCATTTGTTAGGAGCAATTAATACTGGGATCATCTGCTTCCTGACAGTCTCTGGCAGTTTGTTATGAGTTTTTGGTATTAATATATATTTTAAAGGTTGAAAAGTGCACATATGATAAATGTGTGGATATATATTAAAAATATATATTTAAAAAAAAAGTGAAAAATAATAGCAAAGTAAGGATGTAACAATGGAGGAAAAAAAAAAAAAAAAAAAAGAAAGAAAAAAAGAGCAGAATAAAGCAAACCACCTCTTTTGTTTTTGTGTTCTCTACTTCTGCCATCTTTATTCATTTCTATTTAGTTTTCCAGGCCTGGTTCATGAGTTGTTAGGAAGAAAGCATATCACTAATTTGTATGTTTATAAAGGCTTAGAAAGGATGAAGATTTGGACTCAAGAAAGACAAATCACACACAATTATTTGGAAGGAACGATTGCATGTTTATAGAGATACATCCAAAACATAACCAGCTTGTAAAAATAGACTTAATTAAATAGCATTCCTATGCTTTAATGTCTTACTCAATTTATGTATGTTACTTAATTCTTCTACATAAATTGCATTGTGTATCTGTTTCTTGAAACCTTATATTATGCACTGGACAAGAATCATGTGTCACAATTCACAATGAATTTAAAAATAAAAATTACTTAGTGAAAGGAAAATAGATTTTTCTCTCTAGTTTTCTAGGCGTTCTTGTGATATAGCTTCAGTTGGAAAAAAAAAATCAATCAGACCAAATTTGAAGAAACAAGGCTGCAAACTAGCCTAAGATTTCTCTTCATGTGTGTGTGGTTGAGGGAACTTGTAAGTAGGGTAAGGCTCAGCTTTGATTTTATTGTGATGGGATTTGCAAGTCTGTTTAATACAGGAAGCAAAAATCACCCCTGTATGGATTTAAATGGCACTCATCTGTTCTACAGAAATACACCTTTCTTACTACTGTGATTTTGATCACCTGCTGTTCTCCAATTAAACTGTGAACAAGTAAAAGGAACACAATGTATTTGCATGTGAAATGCAGCATAGTAACAAACAGCTTTTTTTAGGAAAAGATCAATTTGGGAAGAACAATGTGTGCCTGTAGTGTATGGCAAAAAAAATCCTTTATTCTTCTAAATTGAGAAAACAAACTGTTGGGAGATCTGTTTTCTTAATTAATGGATTAAAGGATGATTTACACCCACCTGGAGTATCTGTAGTAGAAATGGCTTACAAAGCTTTTGATATGAGAAAATTATAAGGCTGAGTATATAACCTATGTGCGTGGAACAAGAAATGTCACTTCATGTCTGTGTCTCAGTTCTCATATCTGTTAAATAAGGATTTTCTTTGTTTTGAAAGCTACTTGGGTCTCAAAGTGCAGGAAGCTCTTACTGCTCTCCATGGTTTATGGAGAAGTTGCACTGTTCTTAACTTGCACCTCTTTTGTTTCACAGGTTCAACATTTAACATGCATTTACAACTCAGAAAGCTAGAAAGAGGTGCACAGGAACACCATCCTCATTTTTTTTCCCCCTCACTTACAGGGAAGTAAGCAAGGCAATTCTCGGCAGCCATCTCACGTAGCAGCTGGACAGTCAAAAATGGCAGCCAGGTCCCCTGGCATCCAATAAATGCCCTGATCCATTAAATCTTACCTCCGTCATGTAATTGTAACATAGGTCTAACACAAATTAATGCACAGAAGGGGATTCAGTCTCATCGCAGTCCTGTTTTCTTTTGGATAAAATAATTATCTGGCCTTTCAGTGCTACAGTTCACAGAGAAGAAAGAAAGACGGAAGGAAAACTATGAAAAGCCACAATATTTGCAAAAAGAACTTTAAGGAGCACAGGAAAGAAAGTACCCAAAAATCTATGAGATAAAAACTTCAGGGTGAGCCAGGGATTCCCCAGTGCAGCTGGGCAAGGCCCGACAGCCAGGGCCCTTCACAACACCCCAGCTGAAGGCACCAGGACAGCCACAGGCCTGAGCATTTCCCTTAGGGCAGCAACAGGCCAAGGCCAGGCCAGAATGTGAGCCTGCAAGTGGACATGGTTCAGTGGGGCCCATGGCCAGGCAAGGGAGTGCTATGGGGAGTTGGAGGCTGGCCCTGCTGCAGCCTTGTTGGGGCAGGGGCTGACAGCTCTGGGGGCTGACGTGGGGTCCTGGGCAGGGTGGGGGGTACCTGCGGTAGGGACTCATCAGGGGTATTACAGCTTAGCAATGCCCTTAGGACCCTGATATCAGTGTGAGGTGGTTTTCTGTGAACTCAGCACTGACAGAATGCTGTGCTGAAATGCACAGGTGAGTTCTGTCTCCTGCCTTCTGTCTCCTCAGTTATCTGCCCCCTTTATTAGATGCAACACATTAGTCTCATTGGTATTTTAAACCCCTTATTCTAGAATTTCTGAGTGCAATTTGCTATTATATTCGTTGTTCATGAATGAGATAATACAGGTTTCTGTTTCCTTTTCCCCTAGGATTTTGAGATTTTATTAGAACCTTAAACTTGCCTCTCCAAAGATTAGAAAGGCAGGTAAAAATATACGGCCCTTTCAGACATTTTATGAAATCATACAGCCTACAAAATCACTAATTGTTCAGGCTCAAGGCATTTCCCTTGCCAGCTGGTCTGAAAATTCAGCACTGGATTCAGAGGGTAATAACACTGAATGCCAGTAATGCTGGAATGTCTTCTGTGAAAATGGAGGTAAAGCTGGAAAATTTCAGCCCTGAGAAGCAATCCAGTAATGACCACTAATGTCTTACGGCACAGTGAAAAGGAAGAAATCCCAGGATGGATCAGTGCTTACAGGTTCTATTTCTCTAAGCCCCAGAGCACAGGGTTTAGATGCAAGCTTTTAGGGCCAAACAGGGGCTGAGACCCTTCTCTGCACCTGAGCCACAGGACCACAGCAACCGTGGTTCATCTAGCATGGGCTGACCTTCAATAGGTGGTTTTAAACAGGTGTCCTGGATTTGATGTGGGTATCCTGGCCCAAGTACAAGCAGCAACCTTGTGCAGGAACAAGAGCAGACTCTACTAAATTGAAAGTGAGAGGTGGAGGCTGATGGATGTCTAATTCTACAGTCCCTCAACTACATTCTTGCAGCAGATCTCTGCTACTAAAATGTGTATTTTTTTTTTGCATACAACCTCAATGAACAACAGCAAAAAGACAAGTAACTGCTGACCAGATCTCAGCAACGTATCTCTTGCAAGAAAACATTTAAACACTCAACAACTGCAGAAAATGTAATTTATTGTGTAATCTAGCAGTTTACATTCTCACCCATTGAAATTGATGATAAAATTATCAACGATTTCAAAATAATAGTTTTGTCAGGATTAGCACAGGAGAGTGCAGTAATATCATTATGTTTCTAATCACAGGGACAACATTTTGTTCTGAAATAATAGTTTCAGTTACATCTGGTTAAAAAACCTCCAATAAGTAATTGCCCATTAACAAATTACAGATTTTTCATAAGTCAAATGTCATTTTTACATGCCAATTCTGACAAATAACATTCTGAAAGCAAAATTGGCATTTTTGAATAAGAAAATTCAATTTTTACTTCCAAATTATTATATATATTTATTTTTTTTTAAGTGAGCTGGTCAATTATGGGTGACATATTCAGCTTTTCATTAACAGATAAATTTCAGAGATTTTTTCTATATTCTTTTCATTACTTTTCAGAAGAAAAAAATACGGATCCAAATAATTTTATGATTTTTTTTTTTTGTATTATTTCTACCTAACCATTGATTCAAGTAATTTTAGTTGCTCTCACTGAAAGTAGAGCATCAGCCAGCATCATAATTATCTTCAGTGGACTGAAAGCACGTGGTAGCTTTCTGTATGATTCCATGTAGCATTATATAAAAAAGCCATGCTTCACACAGCTGAAACCATATCATCTCATGCTTGTGCTGTTATAGTACCTGTTCTGACTTCTCTCTTGATTCTTATTTATAACCTCCATGATATTGCTGGATTCCCAGAGCAGCCAGAATAGTGTCATTTTGTGGTGAAATGTGGTTTAAGCTGAATAACAGAGATGAAAAACTTACATCTACCATAAATATATTGCAAACCTTCTCCCTGTAAATCTGCATTTCTGATTTTGTTCTGTTGAAAAATGCATGGTGTTTGCAGCAGTTACCTGACAACTGAATCTGTTTGGCTCTGGTGTGGTTAGTTGTATTTCAGGATCCTACACCTAGTTACATATTTTTTGTGCTCATTGTTATATTTGGAACAGTTCACTTCTCGGTCAGCTATTGGTATCCTAGTGTATACAAGCATAAAATAAAATGTTTTCAGCTTGTTATGTTTTCTGTTCTAGAGGAGTTTCTTCTTTTTGAAGGTTAAAATTGATCATTTGAAGGAAAGAGTTGCGTGTTTCTTCAGAGAAAAAAAAGAATAGGCTTTTCTTTGAGAAAATATTCAGGTGTTGTTACTACCTGTAAATATATGCATTTCTAGATAAGAGAATAAGTAATGAGTAATTCTTGAAGGAATAATAGACATCCTATTCAAAGATTTAAGCAGAATAAATTATATAGATAGATAATGCAGTATTCCATATAATATCTTAAGCAACACCTGTACACCACTGTATGATTTATCCACCTGTAAAAATACATATTAGAAGACCAGTTAGAAATTCCATTTTTAAGAGGCGTTCAGTCAAGTTATTCTATACAAACTCCAGATTGGTTATTTGCAAACAACTCAGAGAATTAACCCAAATTACATACATGGTTTTCATCTCTCTATAAAGATCTGATAATTCAGCTCCACAGTCAAGCCACGGAGACTTCCAGAAGCAACCAAGAACTTGATTTATAACCAGGTATGCCTCATACAGACAGCTTTGTTGCCTTTGCAGTCTCCAGCTAGTACAGTTCATATCTTGTCCTGGAATAAGAGGACCTTTTATTTTCTGTCTTCGTCATTACCCTTAGACTCTCTGCCACTGATACGGTGCCTACAGTGCCAAAACAGATCTCTTAGCACCAGGCTACAAGCCATTTTGGTTGTGAAAGGATTCTGTCGTTTTCAACCTTCTTGTTCCTGCTCCATAAACACAATGATGCCATGTTTCAAGACCTTTCTCACTGAACAGGGAATTTAAATTCCCTGAGGACCTTAGGCCCCCACTCTCCCAACTAGGCCTCTAGCAAAAAATGTGCAGTACCATCACAATTTGCTGAGTGGTTTATATAACACAGGCGAATGTTGCCCCAAATTCTTCATTCTCTATGTCCTTTGATAGTTTTGCCAGTTCAAAATAAACTTTCCCAGTCAGAGGAATAGCTTTGTTTTTCAGTAACAAATAGAAAGAGCACACTCTTAATTATAGGATTGCTTGGTTGTTACAAATCTCAGTCTTCTTTAAAAATGAATAAATAAAGAGAGAACCAGAAATAATGGCTCATCTAATAAAACGATATTTTGTGTGGCAGAGTTCATGGGAAGTTTGTCTGTAGGTGTCCACATCAAACAATACCTGTTTTTCCTCTTTACTCTTTATTCAGTGATGCATCCACTCCCTGTAACTTACCTCTACCAATGCACACAAGCCCTTTGCTTGCTGCATGCTTTTACTAACGTGAATGAAATATGTTCTGCCTGACACCTGCACATTGCCAAAGCATAAATACAATAATAAAAAAATAAATTTATTTATTTTGAGACTACACAAGTTAAAAAAAAAGCTTGATTTTCATTCAATTTTCCCACGTATCATTTGTACTACAAGTAAAATTTCTCACTGGAGATTTGAAGAATGAAAAATGATACCACCGCTCAGTTTGTTCATTTCTGCCAGTGTTTTTCCTAGCTGTGACATTGTTATTGTACACTGCTTCAACATAAATATACTACCAAAAATAATGCCAAATACCAAAATTTGCTAACATAAGAAGACAAGAATAATCATTTCAGTTTAGACAGCAGGTCCGTTTAGCACAATAATTTGTTACCATCATCAGCCAATAGAGCCTGAGAAAGAACCAAAGAGGGTAAATGCGAGCTGATGCATTTCTCACCTTAATTTTGCACCTTCCAGCAGTAAGGCAATCAAAGACTTAAAGTAGAAGTCAACACCTTTGTGTTTAACTGTTCTGCTAAGCATTTCTTTCATGAATTTGTCTCACTGCTTTTTTGAACCCAGGCACTAAATATTTTACTTCCATTTATTATACATTTCAAAGGCTTTCAGAGCAACAGAATTAATGCAACTTACACAGTGCTGTTTTTAATCAAGCCTGGAAGCTGATACTAACTTGGGAGGAGCTGTTGACTCCCTAGAGGGTAAAGAGGTATTGCAGGGAGCTCTTGATAGATTAGAGGGCTGCACAATCACCAGCCATATGAAATTTAAGAATAGCCAGTGACAGATTCTGCACCTGGGGCAGGGCAACTTTGGATATACGTACACAATGAGGAACAAGAGGCCAGAGAGAAGCCCCAAGGAAAGAGACCTGGGTGTTCTGCTTGAAGGCTATTCAAATTTAAGTCATCAACAGTGTGCCCTAGCAGCCAAAAGGGCCAACAGTGTCCTGGGGTGCATCAGGCATGGCACTGCTAGCCAGTCAAGGGAAGGGCTTGTCCTGCTCTGTGCTGCTGCTACCTCACCTCAAGCAGCGTGCAGTTTTAGGTGCCACAATATAAGAAGGACATAAAACCACTATAGTGTCCAAAGGAGGGCTACAAAGACAGTGAGGAGCCCGGAGGGGAAGGCGTATGAAGAATGGCTGAGGCCACTTGATTTGTTCAGCCTGGAGTAGAGGAGACTGAGGGGAGGCCTCATGGCAGCCTGCAGTTCCCTCACAAGGGGGGTGGAAGGGCAGGTGCTGAGCTCTGCTCTCTGGGGATGGTGACAGAACCCAAGGGAACAGCACGGACCTGGGACAGGGGAGGGTCAGGTTGGATATCTGGAAAAGGTTCTTCACTGAGAGTGTGGTCAGGAACTGAAACAGGCTCCCCAGGGAGGTGGACATGGGTACAAGCCTGCCAGATTTCAAGAGTGGTTGGACTACACTCTCAGTCAGACATATGGTTTAATTTTTGGGTAGTCCTGTACAGAGCCAGAATTTGGACTTGATGGTCCTTGTGCGCCTTCCAACTCAGGATATTCCATTCCATTTTCTGTGATCAAATGTTATACTCTGTATAAAAAGCATAGTAATTATAGAATAGTATGTGTGTATATGCACATACACACACACACTACATATTGACACAAGACAACTCACCAGCACTCAGCTCCCTGCTCTGGATCACATCCACACATAGCTTAGTTCCTGTTTGCGCACCATCCAGAGGACTGCCTCACAGGCAGTCACTGAGAAACAGGTCCAAATCTCAGTCAAGCTCCCCCTGAAAGTTCATCACACCCACTTTTCTAGCCTGGCATCGTGTTACATTGGATCAGTTTCACAAGAACTACCAGCAGCTGGCTATGGATCATGATCTTTCACCACTACAACATACACAGTTACTACTTGTGCCACTGGACTAAACAGCAGTAAGAAATCAAGTCAACAGAAATGATACATGTACATACAGGCATATATCTAGATACTCTAAGGACAGCATTAATATATGAGCGCAGTGTATGGACAAGTAATAAGCAGTATTTCTGTTGGTTGACATGATTGTAGCTTACTTTCGTAAAATATATATTTTCTGCTGAGCATCAAAAACAAGCAGACATGCTGGGTTTTCCTGATTTTCCATAGACATTCAAGACCTGAAATATTTTGAGTAGAAAAGAAGGTCTCAAATCAGCACAGATAGTTGTGAAATGTTTGTCTACTTTATCTCACAGGATAGGCTTTCTCTGTATTCAGGGGTCCCAGACAATTTTTGTCATTCCCAATGACTTCCTGCTTATTACTGAGACACAGTGTTTTCATGCTTTTCAGGAAATTATGGAACTGAAGAGCTCTTACAGGCAACCACTTGGATTCATTCAGGGGAGGAAAAAAAAAAAAAAAAAAAAGAGGCAGTACAAAAAAATCAAGATCCACAAAATATACTGGAGAAGAGATAGAAATCATCTTAAGCTTTCATTTAAAAAAAAAAAAAAAATAGGTATTGCATATTTTTAAAGAATCCACTAATTTTACAACACTTAGCCCCACATACAATAGCCCCAACAATATTGTTCCTGTTATCGTAGTATAATACTGTATTTTTAAGGATGATAATGGACACACTATAATTATCAACACAATTCCACTCACAGCAAGGCCAGCATTCTCCCCTTCCTTTAACAAGCAGCTCCTCATCCTCCTTTCAAACAGTACAACTCTTTACTGTAGGCTCCTAGACATGAGGGACCACACATAAAGGATTCATCAGGAAGCTTGCCAAAGTATTGTAATGGGAGGTAAAAGCCTAATTACCTCACAGGTGAATGCCTCCAGTAAGGATCTAAGCTACAATGTCTTTAAAAGAACTCAATCAGTTGTTTTAATGCCATTATGTTTCAAATTTTAAGTGCAGACACTTAAGGAAAAGAATTCCCCAGTTCAGGTCTATCAAGTAGCTCTTTATGCTTGAATGACTGACACCTGTTAACTTAATTAGGTAATTAGTTTACTTTGAATTATTAAGGGAAAGATCTGAAATGATAAAAGCTATAATAGAGCTGGAGGGCTGTATTATTATTTTTTTCTTTCATTTCTGGTTTAGCTGAAAAGATAAAGAACAAATGCACAGAAACATATGGTTCTAACCTCCTTGAAGATAGGCCTACTGGGTATTTTTCCAGGTCTGTGAAGTCAGCTCCAGAGTGAAGTTATCCATTTTCAAACATTTTCTTTCTCTGTTTAACATTTTGAGTTTTCACAGACTTCTTACTTTTGTTGGTTTTGATAAAAAACAGTTATTGATTTATTAAAGCATTTTAAGAAAAGACCATTCTATTGGTATTTTCAGTTCAGCCAAAACTGGGACAATACTGCAATTCTCATAAGCAGAAAACCTATTCTCATGAGATTTTCTAACTGATTTTCATAACAAAGAAGCTACTTAAAAACTTTTTTTTTTTTTTTTTTTTCCCGTGGTGTCTGAATCAAACCTTTTGAGATTCACCCTCTTGTAGAGACCTTTTGCTTTTTACAAGTTCCCACTGATATGCATAGTGAAGATGGTCTCTGTGCACTGAGAGCAGCTTGCAATACAATGGGTTTTGAGAGCTGGTAGCTTCCCAAGCTTTGAAGCACCTGGCATAATAATGGCTGTGCTGATGGATGACCTGATGTGTTATACAGAGTATAGCCTATCAGCATCATACTGATGGATTCTTTCCCGTACCTAAAGGGAGAAGATTTTGAAAGGGAGCCCTATTTCAACATTAAGGGAAAAACAACAGGGTTGGAGAGCTGTGGCGGAGTGATGTATTGCTATACTATAGCTTCTACTTCTGCATATAGCTATTAGAGTTTGAATGTTTCCTTTTCTCAAATAAGCATTTTCAAAGGTTAATAAGATGGAAGGCAGGAAGACCGACACTGTAATAGGTGGTCTTAGATGCGCAATTATATTGAGCAGAATAATAAGTTAGGTGAGTTGCTCTGTTGCAATTCTTCAGTGTTTGTGCAAGATGAAGCAAACATGCTGTAAGGGATATATCAACATCACTTTCACTTTGGAAAATTAGGAATACAAACCACAGAATTCCTTATGGAACATGACTACCAGTAGTATAGTGCACATGAAGCAGCAGTGACATTATTTCTCAGTAAGCTATATTTATGATGTAATTTGAAAAACCTTCAGATAACATTTCTGAGAACCCTGATATTGAGGCCTCTTAAGAAAAAGTACAGAAATCCTTGCAGGTGGTGGATGTCATATTCACTAGCTACAGCATAGATCAGGTATCACAGGGCACTTTTCTACATGAGCAGGTTGCAATCAGTTCATTCAGAGCAGAGTACAGATGATTTGACATTTCTGTTCTGGTCACAAATCTGGTCACACAGAAGTAGTACAGCCTAATGCCCAGGTGGTAAGCATTGTTAAAAGCAGGTTTTACTAGTTTGGACATTAACTGCATTTACAAATTATAGGCAAAGCTGAAAGCGTGGGCAGAATGTGTCTGTCTGTTTTCATCAATATAAACACATATAAGTGTCTGTGCATCACTTTCTCTGCTTTTTGTTGCACTACCTTACATGAACTGAAATGCAAAGTGCCATTATTTCTAATACTGCAAAAAGTAATTGTATTTCTCCATCTCTCAGATATACTGAAAACCTTGATCAGTGCTAATCACGCAGGCAGGGAGGTGGATTCAAAAGGTGCAAGGTTTTGTTTGTTCTCAGAATGAGGCAGCACTGAAATTGCTCTGTATCAGCTTTTACACAAAATTTAAACGATCATGAAAATTCTGATTCTGTAATTACTAGTGAGGGAACAAAGGCCCAGACAACACGAGCTCTTTTGGAAGGGAAGAAGGAAGGTTTGGGAGATCCCTAGCCACAGGAGTTTCGAGAGGATCATGCAGTAGGTAGCTAATTACATTCAGGGGAACCACCTCACTCCTTCTGGTTTCTTAAGTAATTCAGTCATCTAATTAGAACCAACCACAGAGCACTGATAACAAAGGGGAGCCCATATGATATATGACAGTTATTTAACTTGCCTTGGAGTCAGACAAGAAACATTATGTCTCTGGCTTCAGGCAACTGAAACAAGAAAACCACAATTAGAGAGCTGTGTAAGAAAAACAAAAGTCCATGTGTGGCAAGGGAAAGGATGCTTTGGTACTATTGTGATAGACACAGGTGACACCAAGTATGTCAATGTCTTAAAAAATCATTGTCATTTATATACGCTTCCCTCTAATTTGCACTTCAGAGACTTACTGAGGACAAAAGAAGCTGTGAGTATGACTTGCTGTGTAAAGCACTATATTTTTGTGTGGCAAGTCTGAAGGGGAAAGATCTTTACTGCCTAGGCTTAAAATAGTAATGACCATCTACTCAGACTAGGACTGACAAAAAGAAAAAGAAAGGGGAAAAAATGAGTGAGCTGTCTTTTAAATTCAATAAAGAATAATATAGAAAGAACTTTATTTTCATGGCATGCAGTTCTATAGGGACGCATGGGATCGTATACTATATTCTGGCTGTAAGTGCAGAATTTTCCTCCTGCACAGATTCAGGGCCTGTTAGCCTGTCCATCTGCCCTTTTACAAGAGAAATACTCTGTTAGTATTTAAATGAAGGTCAAGAAGAGACAAATAAAGAAACAGATGCAGCGTTAAGGCATGGTGTATCAATGAAGGTACAGCCCTGCTTTCATTTATGCCAGCTGCATAATGGCCAGAGAACTGAAAATGCATCCAGAGGTTGACATGACAGAAGGACAACATGGACTGGACATACCAGCTACAATTTTGGAAGCAAGAGGCAGAACATTACACAGGTATTATTCTCAGTATAGTATTTTTCACGTGGAATCCTCCATTAGCTACTATATAGGCTTTAAGGTCAGATTGCACTACCAGTGTTGGATATTGCAGTGACAGCAGGTGATGAGTCTGAAACCTTTGCTGGGAGCAAAAGAAGCTACGTAAAAGATTCACCATGTAAAATGTGATGGATTTTGTATGGCAAGGTTCAATTCAGTGTCAATATTTAACACCATTACACCTCATATTGAGAATGTGAGAGCGTGGCAAGTAGTCATGTTCAAGAGATAAATGTTTATCAGCCATGGCTAACTGCAGCATGTAAATTAGCATGAGGTTTTGTCTTGCTTACTCACAGTGCATAAGCTCTCCTGTAGTTCCACTGAAATGAACAGGAGAAGTTGAGAGTGAGTTACCACCCAGAATGGGTGAGTAAATTCGAATCTAGCTTTTAATCACCTAAAAATACAGATTTTGTGCTCTCTAGCCAATCAATAGATCAGCAGTTTTTTCACTGTTTTCCTGACCCATATGTTCTCAGTGAAATTTTTTCCCATCTCCTTATTTCTTTTTTTGTTCCCTTGTATTTGGTAGATCTTTCTAAAACTGCAGCTGTCAAACTGGTTCATCGGAATGAGGCATGGAACAATGAAAAGCTTCACAGCCCAGGGTGCTTGGTGACAAACAGTGCTTTGGTGAAAGCCTTCCACTTTTTCACAGCCTTCATGGCCAGAAAGACTTTTGACCTCAGAAGCACTCTCAAAAGGAACATTTATCCAGAGAATGAATGCAGGGGAAAGTTATCTGAGCCACTCAGCAAGTGATCCATCACTTGGGACCGTTTCTCCCACATTCACTGTGGAGCTTCAGGAGAACTTTTCAGTGGAAACCTTCTGCCACCATTAATCAGAATCAATCATTTCATTAATGAACATACAGATTTTAGGAGATGTTTTATTTTTAGAGTAATCCAAGTATTTAATTAGTTTAGCTTTAAGCTTCATTTTAGGATATTAAGGGATAGATCTGAAAAACAGCTCAGAAGCACTGGTCAAACCCAGAGTTACGGGGAATATATGCTTGCATATTTGGTGCATGTTTCACCAAAATAAACGGTGTCTTTTCAGAAAGTCTCCAAAACAGTGGGCTTCAGTTCCATCTGTCTGTGGCATTTGCCACATTCTGCTTTTGAGTTGTCTTTTATTTGTTCCAATTAGATATATCTATAGTGACCCTGCAAAATAGATGTGACGAGGATTCTCTTATGACCTTGAGGCCAAAGGACACACAGAGGTGCCATCTACATCACATTGTGCTTAGTCCAGAGGCTTCTTGACACTCAAGGTGGTTTTAGGACATGGTTACTGTGTGTTGTACATGCCTCTGTTTAAGGGTCTGAAACAATGCAAGGAGCCTAAAACTAAGGAAATGTAAAAGGTCAGGATATATTACAATAAGGCAAAGAGTTTGAACACATACAGCCTGCAAAGATATTGATGGAGGGATGTATAGAATGGAGGGATACAAGCATCCATGGCTGCCCAGAGAAGCTGCAGATGCCCCATCCCTGGAAGTGTTCAAGGCCAGGTTGGATGGGGCTTTGAGCAACCTGGTCTGTTGGGAGGTGTCCCTGCTCCTGGCAGGGCAGTTGGAACTAGGTGATCTTTAAGGTCCCTTCCAACCCAAACAGTTCTGTGATTCTATGATTCTTGCATATGATATGGTGTCTTCCATCTTCAGATTTCCAGTCACAGTAGTGCAGTCTAAGCTATTTTTCTGTCCTTTAAAAATATGAGTATTTCCACAAGCATTCCAGCTGTGCTATTCATACCATTCAGTGTCCATGATAGTTGTACAGTCTTGGACCTTTTACCTTTGGAGGAATAATCTGTGAGGCACAGCTAGACAGTTCTAGGTGCCTTACACACATGAAATTTTATGTAATGTAAATCACTTTATCATGAAAAAGGTTGATCAATACTAACACAGTAATGTGGGATCCAAATTTCCTAATGTGCATTACACAGACCAGCAATAAAAATAAAAAAAAAATAAAAATACAACTTTTGGCCACTAGAATAGTCCCACCTTCTAGCTTTGCATTTTCCTGAACTCACAGAAATAGCACAAGCTCAATATTTGCTTGGTTGGTGTATACATGTGTACATACGGACCAAAATAGAAGCACAGAAAAAGAAATAGCAGATTACTTTGCTAATGCCTGTATGTAATAAGAAACCAGTTTTAGGAACAAAGCTAGTGTATGTTTTACTGATATCAAAGGTCACATTTTCTTTAGCTGGTGATTAGTATATTACTTAAAATATTCCCTCAGAAAGTTCATTCACAGGGTTTTTTGAGTCCAGTGAATGTCAAGCGCCATTGGAGAAACATATTACCTGACACTAATAGGGTTTTTTAAAGAAGCAGACAGTGTTACTAATATCCCTATTCTGGTCCCATAGATAAGGAGCCTTTTTAATGCTTTGCTTTGTAGTAAGTGAAATTTCTCATCCTTATTTCAGATAAAATGTCAGTGGTTACTGAAAGCACATCTGAGCCTTCAGTTTAACAATTTATTAATGGAGTGGGGTGCACTACACACTTTCCAGTATCCCATTTATTTATTCTAAATTTTAGCCAACAGCTATGATACCTGTTACATTCCTTAGTAACTCAATGGTCTATGTTCCAAATATGTTGCTTCACAGTAAAGCTGGAAACAAGTACTGAAATAATACAGAACTTATTTCTTGCCACGACCAGTCTCTACTTAAGCTAATCAAACACACAGTTCCCAGATTTGAAAACGTGAATCTAACTTCATGGGTACATTCAGTGTATCACACGGTGAAGTGCTCTTGTATGCTATATCTGCCATATCACCTTTTGCTTGAAACAGTCAAAAAAATAAATAAATAAGAGCATATAAACCACAAACCATGATCATAAGTTCTGAAAGATCCAACAACATTCTTTTGCATGGTTAAATACCAGTATAGAACACCAGAGAGTACTTTGGTATTTTTAGGTTTATGATGGTTTGTGTGTGTATGTGTGTTTGTTGTTGTTGTTTATTTGTTTTTGTTTTGTTTTGTTGGCATTATTCTGTCCTATGGGCTTTCACTAATGAATTGATGAATTCTACTCATTTACTTTATAACACAGGAATATCCCTGTCGATGTCCTCTCAGTGACATGCAGAAATCTCTACCTGTGTGGCAATGACTCAGAAACAAGCTAAGACAGCATAATACTTGAATTGACACAGCATATAAGATTATCACAGAATCACAGAATGGTTAAAGTGGGATGGGACCACTGGAGGCTATCTGGTCCAACCGCCTGCTCAAGCAGGGCTACCCAGCAGAGCAGGTTGCCAGGACCCTGTCTAGGCAGCTTTTGAAGATCTCCAAGGAGGGAGACTCTATCACCTCTCTGGGTAACCTGTGCCAGTGCTGCATCACACACATGGCACAGAAGTGCTTCCTGGTTGAAACACAGAACCTCCTCCCATGTTCCAGCTTGTGCCCATTGCCTCTTGTCCTAGCACTCGGCACCACTGAAAAGAGCCTGGTTCTGTCCTCTTTGCACCCTCCCTTCAGGACATTGATAAGATCCCCACAGAGCCTCCTCATCTCCAGGTAGAACAGTCCCAGCTCTGTCAGCTTCTCCTCATAGGAGAGGTCTTCCAAGTCCCTTGATCATCTTGATAGCCATTCATTGGACTTTCTCTAGTATATCCAGGTCCGTCTTGTACTTGGGGGTCCAGAACTGTACTCAGTGCAGTAGCTCCAGCCTCTACAATGCTGAGTAGAGCAGAAGGATCACCTCTTTTGACCAGCCGGCAATACTTTGCCTAATGCAGCCAAGAATGCTGTTAGCCTTCTTAGCAGCAAGGGGACATTGCTGACTTGTGTTCAACTTGGTGTATACAAGGACTCATAGGTGCTTTTCTGTCAAGCTGCTTTCTAGCTGGATGGCCATCTGTATGTCCTCGTGCCTGGGATTGGTCCTCCCCAGCTGCAGGACCCTGCACTTCTCCTTGTTGAACTTCATGAGGTTTTTGTCAGTCCACCTGTCAAAGTCTCTCTGGATAGCTGCATGGCCCTCTGGTGCATCAGCCAGTCCCCCTAGTTTTGTGCCATGCACTCTACACCTGCAGTATGTCCAAGCTGTTTGTTTTTTTTTTCCAACCTGGTCATGTCTGATAACATCCAGGACAGCATTCGGCTAGCTGGACTAGCACTGAAGGCAAAGTTCTGGTGAATATTGTTAAGAAAGCATCCAAATACCTATAGGGCCAGGAGCAAATAACTGAATAATCCAAAAGTCAGTCACAGATCACACCTACTTGTCCAGTAACTGAGTCAGATATCCATATCCATCACCACACAAAGCAAAGCATCACCTGTTGGAGAGAGCTTACCAACATCCTTATGGTGGAGAAAAGAGAACAGGTTCAATGCCATTTGATTGTCATGAAAACTTTTTTCTTTTTTTTTTTTTTTGTCATTGAAAGTATCAGAAAAATTCCTTAAAGAGAAGACTCAGATGAAATTCTGAGATAAACCCATAGCCATGGTCTCCCTGAGAATCTGTAGTACTGAATCTTCACTGCAGTCATCAATAATACTCCAATAATTTGTCCTTACATGAGTCCTTGCTTTAACTCTTCAAAAATTCTTGTAACATTTTTTGTTCCTTAGCTACAGATGATTAAATGTAAATTGTGAACAGTCCTTGAATTTTAACAGGCAGAAATACATTCATTCACAGAAGGATGGAGGCTTGAGGAAGACTTATTACTTAAGAATAGTTTCCGGAGGGAAAGTGCTTAAATGTCACAGTTGAGACACTGAAAATAATTTAGGTACAATCACTGTGACTGTTTTTTGCTTATTTTTTAGACATTGGGGAAAAAAAAAAAAAAATCAGCAAGCTTTGTAAAGCCTGAATGTTTTATTATGTTACATATCAATGCTGTAAAATGTATTTCTGCCTTTACCTTCCATCAAGTACTAAGAATTTCTGTTCTCTAACTTGGTGATTTCTGATAACTGTTCACTTACAGCATAACTTCTTCGGATGTACCAATCTTTACTTAGGTGGGGGTGATAAGTCAATAAGATGCAATATAACTATGCATTGAAAGACATGAATTTTGCTATACTTACAGATATATCTTCTATACCTGCACAACAAGAACTTGCTGAAAGCTGCTCTTAAATGTGTATATCATACTGGTTCATAAATAATGAAATGTGAGAAAAATGACACAGGAATCAAAATAGTAGTTACAGATTAAAAAAAAAAAAAAAAAAAAAAAGTATACTATTTGTATACTATTTTTACTGTTTTCCTGGATAATATTTCCCAGAATTAATCTAAGTTTATGCTATATTTCATATCCAGCCATTCCTAAATATACATATCAATCCATATTGCTGACACTGTGCTTCTTTTGGGCTGCCAGCAGATTACATCCTCACCGTGGTTTCACCACTGGCAAGAAGCCTAGGAGAGAAGTTTGCAGATGGAAAGGGATGAAGAAATTCCCAAATAATCTGTTCTGTTCTGGTCAGGTTCTTATACCATGCCCACCGCCATTGCATCAGGGACCTTGCTGAGCTGATACATTGGGGCCCTGCTTGCAAAGCACAAGATCTCAGGTCTGAAATAATGATGGATGAACATGAGGTTTTGGTTCAGTTACAGGTCTGGGAAAAATTAAGAACAGTTCTAATTTTATCAGAATGAATTCACCCATCCCTATTATAGAGCTGGTGAGTTTTTTTTTGTTTGATTTTTGTTGTTGTTGTTTTTTTCAGCATTAGAATACTGTTGCATAAGCATAGTGACTAAATGATAAATGCCTCTAATGAGGGTGGAGTAATGGGCTTGAACTACTGTAGACAACTCCACTCAAACTGCTGTTCATCACTCAGAACTGCTAACTTCAGCTTTGTGGTATACTAGTAAGATAGACATTATTTTCCCTCCTCACCTTCCATGGTTGATGAAGTGCTGTTAAAGGAAATGTCATTAAAAATAGAATCACAGGGACTAGCTATATATATTAGAGTGATGCATTAGAACATAACCTGTCTCTCTGAACTTTTCATGCTGACCTGACTATCTTTTTCCAGAGTTTATTGACACTCTATATTAAAAATACTTATCAAAAAAAAAAAAAGCCTTGATTACTGATGGTACATTTATTCATTATTAGGTGAATTACAATTAGCTTGGATTTTAACATCTATTCATAATGTTAGCAGAGGGCAACTTGCAGCAGAATAAGGGTTTGACCCAACACAGGGTTGTAAGCTTTCCACTTACCAATGAATTCTATTATCAAATGCTATGAAAAAAAAAAAAAAAGTGCCTGCCAGCTGTGGCTTTATTATGTTTTCCCAGAACTAATAATGGGAAAGCTGTGGAAGTTTTTCTTTTTTTCACTTTTGTGTGTGTGTGTGTGTGTGTTAGCCAACAACAACAGCAACAAGAACGAAAACCACAATCTTTCGTTTCTCTCAGAAATATATATTTTTTTTTTTCAGAAGGTGATCTAACTAGAACAGCAGTGTTATTACTACTAAAATTAGGAACCTCAGTTTTAAGCTGAAACTTCCTTCCAGCAAAGCACTCCTGAGGTATCAGGAGCAGTTATTTCTCTGACATGATGTAGATGCAAAGATAAGGTGAACTGATTTGGATGAGTGACTGTGCAGCACAGAACGAATGTGTTTACCCATCTACCGCTGGCATTTTCCTACCTTTGCATCAAACATCACACAGTGAGCCATGCTGTATTCCAGCTATTTTGTGAATTGACCACAGACAAGTTTAAGTGAAGGAAAAGCTTCCACTTACCTCAATGCCCTCTATAATCTCTTTTATGATTATCCAGCTGTGTGCTGCAAGAAGCACATCAATGCCAACAATTTGTTTCTGACTGAGATGGCAATATCAAAACCCCTGATTTGAAATCCTTCAGACATGAATCAAACTTTGTAAAGCTGTAATAGTTTTACCCTTCTTACTGCTCACTTAAAGGTCACTTTTAAATGGACTCAAATAGTGGGCTCTCAGGCAACTTTTGACTGAACATAGAATTTTAACCAATTTCAGTTCCATCATTTTCTTCACAGGGTGAATTTTATTCTGTCTCTTAATAAGTGAATTTTATTTCAATAAAACCCTGAATTGAATTTAGCTAAGCTCCTGGTTCAGCAAACTGAAAAGGACTACTTAGTTCTCTAGGTGAGGCCTTAGGCAAAGAAATAATGAAATGACCTTTTCTGCTTCTTTTACAACTAATGAAATTTCCTCACTGAAAGAATAATTAGACTGTGGAACTCATTGTGGTGGGATGCCACCTAGGTTAATTCAAATAAGGATTTATAGAATAACAATGTCCAAATGTATAATGTTTCATGCTAAGAAAAAAGAAATGTAGCAACTAGAAAACTTTGTTTATTATAGTTTGAAATGCACTTTATTTCAGGAGATTAAAATGAAACCTTCTTGAGAAAATCATTACCATTTCATGAGACTTCTAATATATTCTTCTGAATCAGGTGGTACTAGCCATTCTCAGCATTAGAATAAGAAGATTGACAGATTACTATCAGGTACATTGAAATCTGTCCAAATATATCAATTCTATGGAAGCAACTTGTGTATGTAGGTATTTTAGTAACCCATGGTGATGAGGGGTAGACATGGACAAGAGACAGGGAAGTAGGCAGTAACCCATACCCTGTTGTTATTTTAATTTATTACATTTAGTTGTTGAGTGTGATACTAAAAAGTGTACGATGATTTGTATTTTAGATTTATAATTCAAAGCTGTTGCAGTTGTAAAATATTTTTTGATTAATGTAGAAGAATATTGAGATGTGCCGTCCTTATTAGTTTGTCCCAATACTTGACAGACCATTGAAGTTTAACTATTGATTACCTGCACCCTGATTTGGAACTGTAAGTAAGGGTCATTCCAGCATATTCCTTATATCCCTTGAGAGCTTAGCAGTCACAGATACCACACTGTTTTGAGGATACTGAACATCACATCACACTTGACGTTTTACATTCATTTTATAATAACATATAGCAAAGAGTCTTTTTATAGCAAAGAGTCTTGAAATGGCACAGGGTTAGAAATGTTAGTCAAGAAACTGACCTGGTTTTGTCCTCTCTGAATGCAAACTTTTAATGTAAACATACCATAGAACTATATTTGTAAGTTGGGAAATACTTGTTTTTTAGCATTAGACACCAAAAAGAAGCATCTATAGGAATTCATCCAGTTGAAATAGTGTCTAGTATTTGTAACCATTGTAATAATCACTAGAACTCCATGACAATATAACTTCTTCAGCTGCTTTCTTTGACAAGTTTGTTACATAATTTGCAGATAAATTGGCTCTGGTCTGATGAAGTAAGCTGTAGCAGTCATTAGAATTTTATCTTCATTTGGAATCTGTTTGGTTTCTGATTAGGATTATTTTTTTTTTTTTTTTTTTTTACCATTTTTTTCAGGTTCCATACAGATCTGGCCCAGAAGCAGAACTTCAGCTCCAGAAAAGAGATAAGATTTTGAAAGGGAAATTATTGCAAATCAAGTCAATAACTCCTCCCAGACAGACAATATTTTCATAGAGCTGCAATTCCACAATATTTGGTTCGAGAAACAAAACAGCATCACTACTACAGGGACAGATTCATATTTCCAAGCCAAAATGTGCTCCATATGTGATGGCATGTGCAGCTGGTGCAGAGCTCCAGAGCTACAGCTTGCTGACCCTAGCTAGTTAGCTGCCCCATAGCCAAATAACCCACCCACCAGAAAGGCATCTGGTCAGAAGTGGTCTCCCAGGGAAGTCTTCACTTGCTGTTGAGGTAACTGTGTGAATTACGTGTAACAGCCTTTGTCCAAACCTACTCTATGAGTTAAGCTAGAGATAAGCTTATATGAAGCCCAGAAGAGAATTCCTGTCAAATCTACAAAGCTGCTTACTTCAGTCAAACCCTACTGTCTTACTCACATGCTCAGAACAGAGATAATGAAGAGTAATTTAAATTATAAACCAAGCTATTATTCGTGTATCTAGCCAATGGTAAATTGCTACTGCAGGATTTGGGTTATTCAGTTTGTTGAGTGTTTACAAAATTCTAGTGTCATTACAAGATTTGTACATTTACAAGATTCTAGTGTCATTACACTACTTTAATGTGCACATCTAACTTGAAATATCTCGTGGCTTTTTCTGTAGTGGACTTCATCTTTGCTGTCCAGACAGAATGATGTGGACAGGCATCTTCCACAGAAAGAATTGCCAAGCAGATGTCCTTCCTCAAACCACCTTTTACAAACAGCCTTGCAGAGTAAGGTAAGATGGTGAAAGCTCTAGCCTTTTATCTTTTCAGGAAATAATCAGTAGGGAATAAAAAAGCAATCAGACAAAAACACAGTAAAAGGAAAAATTCAGGCAAAAACAAACAAGCAAACAAAAAGAAAACTAAGAGACTCCCAACTGATTTACAATATCCAGGAAGAAGCAAAGGGTGTGAATGCAGTCATTTGAAGTTATATATATATAAAATTGTCTCTATTAGAATTGCTGTCAAAGAGAATTTATTAAATAATGAGATAAAAGCTAATACAAAATGCCCTCAAAATGCCTTTCAAGCTCTATCTCTTCCTTCTTGCTTCCCCAAAGGTTAAAAAGTGTCTAATGTTTCCATTCTGGCCAAACACCTGTCAAATTCCTATTTCAGTTAGATTTTAATTAGGAGCAGGAACTAATACCCTATTAATTAATTGAGCATCTTCCTTTCCCAATTCCTCTGCTGCCTCTTCTTCTACTAAGATAACCCACCAAATAGGATTGCCATACAGCCATGAAATTCCCTAAAATAAGACTATGAAGATAATAAACAGTCAAACACTCAAAAAATTAATATATTCAAATTTATTCACACATTCTTAATTAATCATTAAAATTTTGTTGGAACTGAATATCTTGAAAGAAACTGATTTAAACAGCACGTTTTCATGTGTCTGATAACACAGTTGCTATCTATCTGTATCAGCACGTTGCGTATGAATTCCTTGAATGAAAGCAGAAATGGATCTCCTGGTCCTTTAATGTGGACTGTCTTTTTATTCATCTTAGATTGTTCTGCTGATATAAGGGTACGATTTCAATGTGCTTTGCTCTCAGTAGACTGTTTTCTATAAAGTTAATTCCAGTGACCACAGAAATTGTACAGCTCATTTCAGTTAGGGAACTATCCCTGATCTGTTCTCCAAAGCTCTTCTCTCTTGCATCACACTTTATGTTCAGTGTTAAAAGAAAGACTTGCTTCAAAGAGAGGTGAAAGAGAACTACAGAGAAAGTGTGCTTCATAAAGCCTAGAATAGGAGATCTGTGTATTTACAAACTAGATACTCAGTAGTACTATTCCTATCTGGAGCATGATCAACTGCGTTATATTGCCATGCTAGCAAAATAAATGTCCATAGCTATCACACTGTGCTCTTTTCAAGAGATAGCAATATCAGTTCTGGAAGCTGGCAAATACCTAAATAGAATTTCCGTGGATCCAATCAACTTTTGTCATCAAAAACTTTTTTGTCATCAGAAACTTTGCTCTGCTGTCAGAGAGTTACCTATCATAAACCTGTGATTAATCTATCTTATTTTAATAACAGATTAGATTTTATCAGCTATTTTATCCTAGTTATTGACTTTTGGTCAGCTTTATGGTAAATTGGTAAGATGCTGCAAAGGCTTCCAGTGACTTCCTCCTGTTAGGTTGCTCTTTGAAAAAAATAAAGTAACCTGAGCTGTGTATTGCTACACTGGTATCTTCTACTAAATGCTAGTTGTGGCATTTAAGCAGCTGTACATTCTAATGAGAGCCTACACCTAAAAATGCTTTTCTCAGTCACATCAATACCTTGTTGGCTTGGACCATCACCAAGGTATTGATATGACTGAGATGTTTCTTCATCACTGACTTTGCACTTGGTTCTTTAATTGGCAGTTCTTCCAGCTGAAGGCCTGGCATCTACCAGGGTAGCAAAGGGAAGAAAACAATGAGTCGTCATGTGGGAAGGCTGGAGACAAATGAATTTAAAGATGTTTTAATATCATGCTCTTAAATTCTGAACCAAGTGTCTGTCGTGGGCCAGCACTGGAGACTGGATGTTGGCCCCAAGCCAGTTGGAGAACTGACCCAATTTAAAGTAGCCAAACTTACACTATGCTCTTTGTTTTAGATAAGGATATATTATTATACAGTACTTAATCTATACTTAATTTATTTTAGCCTGCGGGAAAATGTGCGTAATGGCCACCCATATTTAAATAAAGATAGAACTTTTCCAGCTTTCAATGCAGAAAATGTTAGGGTTTTATTAATATGCTGACAAGTGTATTTGCATTATATTCTATAAAGTGATCTCAATCTCTGCTACGGTGAAAGTAATTTAAAAGCTACTTCTCCATAAAATAGTTTTACAGACTTATTAAAGTAATTAAATATCTCTATAAGAGAAACAGAATTGCTCTTACACTAAAGTCTGAAGCACATTATAGCTGTATTTCTTAACCAGAATAGTGCTTTAAATCAATTACATCCTGTTATAATGATCTTTTTTGCTAAAATACATGATTTGTGGCATTTCTGTAAAAGCAATTAATAGTAGCCTTTTAACACAGACAGTATACATCCTGCATACTGTATATGTGAATGTGTGAAACATACCACACCTTTATGAAGCATTTTAAACTAGCTTAATTGCTGCCATAAATCATTTAAATGAATCTTAGTCTGAGTAATTATTTTTGATTGGTTCAGTGTGCTGTTTTACTTAATACATTGTGTTTTTCTAATTGGCCAAGATTTTAATAACAAATTACAAAAGGGTGTGGGGGAGGATGGGTAGTACAACTAGCAGTTTTAATATATGTGGTGTCCTGAACTCAGTTAATTAATCCAAACAGCAGCGTTTGAAATGGCATCTGCTTGATGCAACTGGAAGTGCTTTTATAATCCTAAAATGCTCTTTAACTAATCTGCTCAGGCTTCTTAAATCTGTATTTTTAATTACTGTTATTATATGGAAAAAAAAAAAAAAAAACACATTTGGTTAAAGAAGTCTATGGTGAGTGGTGTCTTCAGGGTACATTCTGCTTACACTTTTAAAATGTAATTTGTAATTCTTCCTCCTTAAAGAATTTGGGGAAATATTATGATTTGACATTCTGTCTTGAGGGAAAGAGCAAGGTTGTGGCTACAGTGTCCTTGATGCAGATCTGCTCCAAGAATTCGCTGTGACACTGCGGGCTGGACTGATCAGAGATGCTGTTCTGCTATAATTATACCAATTCTATTCCTTTTTTCAGATAGCCTGTTCTCAAATAATTTCTTCCAGAATAAGTAGTCTCTGATGAAAGCAAAGAATCAACTGGTGTCTGCAGAGGTTACATTAATTGGGAGTTACTGGAAATTGGTATATTAACTGTTCTAGCTTAGCTGTTCCAGGTGGACACTTCTTTATCAAATGAAAAGTGTATTTATCTTGGCTTGAAAGAAGGGACTTCCAGAAGGGGGAAAGCTCACTATGCTAACACTATTTCCACTCAGGATCTTGAACTAAGACCACTCTATAGGAAAGGGATACCAATTCCATTATTTTTGACTTTGTGTAAATTCAGCCTCTGGACTTTGAGAATAGGTCTTTTACCTCCATATCAGCACAGCTGGCAGATGAAACAAAGGATGTATATCCCCTGCAAGTTCAATTTGGCCTCTTTAAGATATGGTCAGAAGTGATTACTATGGCAAAAGGGTGACAACAACAACTTTTCAAAGATTCTTCCCAGATATCAAATGCCCCATGAGCAGCAAAGCCATCCAAGAAATAGAGGCTATATTCAGGATGTTAGAAGCAGCCACAGCATGGTTATCTCCTGAAAACAGAACATAGCTGGGAAAGTTCTTTTAATACTTTTTTTCATTTTTAAATCCCAGAGTTATATTTTAAAAACAAATAAAATGAGTAGCAACAGTGTTCAAAGTTCAGAAAATTAATTCAAAATAAAATTTAATAGGTAAAATTGAAATTTGAAATTCACAGTCCTCTTCCCCAGCTTTAAAATGTGTATAATGCTATTTCTGTTTCAAATTAATTTAATTTAAAAAATTGGAAAAACTCCACAAAATAGTTCAGACAAAATTCTCATATTTCAACAAAAATACCCCTTTTTAATATGAAAAAGTTCTGACCAGAGATCAGGGCAGCGGTCCTTATGTTACAGCTTTAACCTTCTTTTCTGTTTGCTGCAAGACTAGGCTTTAGATAAATCATGTAGGATAACAGTGGTGTAAGGTGCTGAGGGGGGCTTCAAAAAGCATCTAAGGACGTATGAATAGGTAGGTACTAAAATAGATTTAAAATTAGTTCTGTGTTTCCAGTGTCTTCAACTATACTTTAGAAGAGTGCTATAAGGGTAGTTGAAATCAAGATCACCACCTGTTCAGTTACTGTCCTCGTGGGTATCACCAACACCATCAATGTCACGTGGTATTGGGTACCATAAACACTATATCTAGTAGGGGATCTTGTTCTCAAGCAAACCTCTTCACACCTTGGTGGTTTGGGTGTCTCTTTAATGAGAGATGACACAGTTCTTGAAATCCCAGCTGCCCTTCATATGCAGTGCTGCCGTCCCTACCTCTGCATAGGGCAAAGAGAAGTATCCTTGAAAAGCCCTGAGTGGACCTACATCCTTCCAGTCTGTGTCACACCGTTTATTTTTAGATACTAACAATTACCAGAGAGTTTCAGAGTAAGGATGTCTCACTCCACCCGCAACTCTCTCAGGGACTAGTTATTTGTAATGTTCTCAGAAAAGGCTGTGATCTCATATAATGGGGCTATCCAGAACAGGGACTTCAGTCCAAGTGGAAGTCTTGGCTCAGGATTTTCTGGACTTTCTTAGTTTACAGTAAGCTGGTTAGTGTTACTCAACAAAGTTTATATGTGTGAGTTGTTATCTGACTCTTGCTCCTATTTTGTTGCTCTGTACAGTATTATTGTTTGTTGTAATAATTACAGGCTAATGTTGTAATTATAGACTTCTTAATTTTAATTTATTTTCATGGCAACAGCTCTGGTGAGGTTTTTTATTTAAAAAGCAGATACAAATTGTAATGAAAATAATGTGTAGTTTGAAGGAATCTGTCGAAACAGATCAGTAAAACACCGAGTGAATGGCACACAAACAAAGACGTGGAGCAAAGACGTGGAACAACCTCTCCAGGTTGGAGAACAGCTTACAAACAACAACAATGATCTCCTCTTCCCACCAAAGGTTTCAACATTTGGACAGAAGTAGTTCCCTGTATGTCTGCAAAAAGGCAACTCAGCTCTCGCCGCTTTCACAAAGCTAAAGCATGGGACAGCATCAAGTGGGACTGGGCACTCAACCCCTTGTTCTGATCTTTCCAAGATCCTTTTCTCTGAGAAAATGTTAGCAAACCACAGCCCAGTGATTATGGCAGGAGCAGTAAGAAGTGAACAAAAGAGCTTCCCTGAAAAAATACAGGTAACATGTTAGATCCTTCAAAAGACTAAGAGCTCCTGCACATACACTGCAACATGCATTCAGAAAAGATGTATTTAAGTACTGTATAAGTATTGCCATAAGTTTTATGTCCTATGTCGTGAGTATTTGCTCAGTCCATGAGGTCTGTTATATCTACAGTAGTCTGTTTCCATTGATTGTACAGGGAGCCAAAATTTATCAGTACTGAAAAGTGGGCCAAATCACTCACACAACTGAACAGAGCTGGACTGAATGGGACAAAAGTCATTTCCAACCACAAATATACCTCCTCCACTTGCCACCCAACAGCCTCAGAGGATTGTGTTATCACAAGGTGGATCACTGACCTAGGTAGACTGAACTTCTGACTGCTAGTCTCTGTGAAAGGCCATACCAAATAAACTGTTTTCTCAAAATTTATAGGAGATGCATTTGAGAATTTGTTTAAGAGAATAACTGGATTCAAGAGGCTAGTTAGTTTATCTCTAATATGGTAACAGGTTGGAACCTCAAAGAGGGCTTTCACCTGTTTCATTTGATTTTATTCTCTGAGGGTTCTTGGCCCATCACCTTTACCATAACTGAGAACATTCCATTAAGCCTGTAAGTGATAGGATTAACTATCTTTTTAAATTATTTAAAACATGCTATGTCTGTAATCTTCCCCACTCTCCCATCTTCCATGTTCTGTCTCTTCATGCTCATAAGAAAAAATGAATACAGAAATAGTTTCTCAGCTGAATATATCTTCCACTATTCTGTGGGTGTTGACATTCAATAGATTCTACATCATTTGCTTTTAAAAGTATCAACTAAAATACATAATGTAAACAGTACATTCAACTACCTATCTGAAAAAAGTATTTTCTTAGTAGAACTACTTTGTGTGAAACTGATCATTCCAAGACATGAAAGACTTGGATTACATTCTAACATGATCTTGCATTAAAGCATAAGTTTACAAGTACTTTGTAGACTTAACAAATTATTAATGTTATATACAAATATCAGTTCTTCTGCTTCAGAAATTGCAAACATATCTAGGATGCCAGAGGCAGTTGTTTCCCAACACACGATAAAACTACACACAGATTTAGGGAAGAAAAAAATAATAATAATAATAAAAACTAAAAAACTCAAATTGAAACAGCCAAGGGAATTTAGGTAGGCAGAACATAATTACTCAAGCTGGAATTTGGCCAAGACACTGGGGCTAACACTCTTTCCCTTTTGAAAAGTGCCAGGAGATCTTTAATGAGAACAAGTACCCAGGGATCTCTAATGAGAACAAGGTCAGGACCTTCATTTGATATCTCAGCTGAAACATAGCAATCTCAGCAGCACCATACTACCTAACACAAGGCTGGGGCTTAAGTTCAGATCTGACTCAGAAGAGTGACAGCAGAAGCATCACCACCACCTTCATCTTTTGTACCTTGCTCTCCATGCTTTTCTCCCACTCCACTGCATAGCAAAGTGCTGTTTGTCAGGTGCAGAGCAGAACATAAGAAGACTGGTATTTCTTTTTAAATGTATTTGGCTCAACCTTTGTTGTTCCCATTTGGTATTTTCTGCTGGGTAAATCTGTAAATGGATACTGGCTGGCTATGAATGCTAAGCTAACCAAGGACAGTAAAGTGGAGCCTACTCTTGACATGAGAGAACATAATTATGACCAGAAACACAAAAGCAGAAAGTGTACCATTCTAGTAATTTTAATCACTTGCATTTGTTAGTGAAAGACCTTAAAATAGTTCTGCAATGACAGTTTTAGATTGTCAGAAGAGTCTCTCCTATTTAGTAAAACATTTCAATATTTATTTTTTCAGTCCAAATACCGTCTTTCTGACATTTCCAATTCTTTGGGTTATAGATGTGAGAATTTGGCTATTTCTGTTAGTATTTCCATGATTCAGGTATGACATTCTAGTCTACTTGCATCTTGTGATCTAATTGTTTCCAAAGCAGACACACACACACACGCGCGCGCGCGAAATCAAAGGAAAGGAAAAAGTGAACGTAATTTTCAAATGCTACTGAATTCAACCCCATGTTAATAAATAGTCCAGTTTTCAGAGGCACTGAACACACTGAGATTCTGTTTATTTCAGTTTATTCCTACTGATGACACATGATCTCATGCTAAAAATGTGCTTGGCAGGATTAGGCCCCAGGCTGAAACAAACTAATTTGAAAACACTTCACTAGTTCTTACAAAGGCAGCATATATATATATAATCACACAAAAGGCAGTTTCTCTCCTATTTGTCTTCTTTTTAATTTTTATTAGGTCAACAACTGTCACAGCTGGTATCACAGGGTCTATGGCTTGCACAGCTAGAGATCACTTTCCTGGTATGATTGATCAAGCTATAAGAAACCCCAGTGTTACAGTTGGCAAAGTGTGTCCTTACAATCCAAACAGTACAGATACTGCCATAAGAAAGGCTTAAATGAGCTTATCAAACTGTCCTTTTTCCTACTGTTTTCTGCTCACCATCTATATACCTGTGAGATGATCGTCAAAGTAACACCAAAGAAAAGTATTCCTGATATTTCTGCACCAAATGAAAAGATAACTTTGCCCATCTGGACAAGCCACACAGCCCAGACATTCTGTGTGGCTCACAATTACATCAGTCTCTTGATGGACTTAATGTACTGTAGTATAACAGCGTAAAAGCATACTTCAGTTTTGACTATGCTTTTGAGCTGGGCTTGTTCAGCCTGGAGAAAAGGAGGCTCAGGGGTGACCTTATTGCTCTTTACAGATACCTTAAAGGAGGCTGTAGCGAGGTGGGGGTTGGTCTATTCTCCCACGTGCCTGGTGACAGGACGAGGGGGAATGGGGGAAAGTGGCGCCAGGGGAGTTTTAGGTAAGATGTTAGGAAGAACTTCTTTACCGAAAGGGTTGTTAGGCACTGGAACAGGCTGCCCAGGGAAGTGGTGGAGTCACCATCCCTGGAAGTCTTTAAGACGTTTAGATGTAGAGCTTAGGGATATGGTTTAGTGGGGACTGTTAGCGTTAGGTCAGAGGTTGGACTCGATGATCTTGAGGTCTCTTCCAACCTAGAAATTCTGTGTGATTCTGTGTGTGACTTCTCTCCATATCTAGAAGATCCTAAAGATACCGTTTCTGCATTATTTAAACTACATGCTCTCTTCCTTCAGACTAACTTCTTTGTCAGTAGCATCTTCTCTTGAGAAAAAACTGCAATGCAACAAAGTCAGGAAATGCAAGCGAACCATATCTTTCTTGGCGTAACAGGATGATTTTGAACAATGTATTCAGAACACAAAATAATTTGTACGATTTGTACGATTATCGTACGATTTGTACGATAATTTGGCACTCATGCAGGAACCTGAGAGACACAATAATTTGTCTCAAAGGTCTCATATGATATTGGTATGATATTTGCAATTAGTGTCTTTTATCTAACATCTTTATAACAACAACACACCTCATCCTACCCAATAAAAAATGATTGCAAATTCTTTTAAAAATTCAGCACTCCAAAGGCTTCAACATGAAAGGATTCAAGTGGGATCCACCACACATGAGGGTGCTTAGTATTGTGAGGAGCCAGAACATGACACAGGGACAATTGGAAATGAGACCATGCAAGCCACACTGATACTTCCTCTTTACCTGACTATACAAGATGGTACCACTTCCTATGGTTGGTTAGACTAGGAAAGAGTTCAGCCTCCCTCACCCACCTTTCCTCCACATAAATCTGCCCCTGTTTATAAGCATTAAAAATCAGCATGAACAAGATCCTTTGTCTAAAGTCCAGGAGGCAGTTCACTGAAGTCAGGCAAGTGGCTTGAAAACTACGTGACTTCATTTGTCTTACCTGAATTTTGAGCCAGTGAACTTTGTTACTTATTCTTTTCATCCACCTATTACTGATTTACCATAAGAAAAGATTTTTGAGAACCTCTTGAAAATTAGCAGCCTGAATTTTACAGAGTATAAATGTATATACACGTGTGCATACATCCAGTTAACCAAGAAAATGTAAATGAAGATCTAAGTATCTAGATGTTTTGTTGTCTCCATGTTCTCGTTATTCAACCCTTTTCTTTCATGCTGCACTGCGTACCCAAACAGCCACTACATATTTTATATTCATTTCATAAGAGCATGAAGCTGTTGGCTAGGACAGCACCCAAATTTAACCAAAAGCCTCTCAGTGACTGGACAAGTGCTTGCATATCTGAACCATTACGGCTGACTTCATTAACAGATAGACTTTCTTATCTGTAAGACAATATCTCACAGACAGGCATTTATATTCTCAACTTGCCCTTGAGTAAGTTTAGATAGCTAATAGATCACATATAAGTGTATATTTGTACTTTCCAAACTCACGTTGAAGTTAAACCTAAAAATGTTAAGAGGCCTAGTCTGAACTAGCAAAGAAAAGCCCAAAAGAGGCAGGACTAGTTAGGGAGACAAAAACAAAACAAAACAAAAACAAACAACAGCAACAACAAAATGATGTACAGCAGCTACAGTTAATTGCCTGGTTGAGAACCCTGTAACACAGCAAGGTCCAGCTTCATGCCAGGCTCACATCCAGCTCCACAGCACATCCTGCTTCCCCCCACCCCCCACCCCGGGGATCATTCAGCAGGCTGATGGGGATGAACACACCTTTCAGGTCATCAACCTTCTGTGGGCAAGCATTTTCCATGATGCATGCTTTTGCCTAACTTTTGTAGATGGTTTCTCTCAACCAAGTTTTGGATATGTCCAAGACAACTTTGTTTCCAAGACTAGAGGCAGCAACCCAGCATGGCCAAGACCTCAGAAGATACCAAAGACATCAAATTAAAAATAAACTTGCTGAAATATTTAGCAATCACTTAGCCACTACTAATTAAAGTCTAAATTCAGACTCACCTCTCCTGACCACTAACCAGGAAACCAGGGAACTTTCTATCTATGGCAAACCAGGAGGCTGTGCAGACAGCAGCACATAATTTGTCCAGCTCCTGGACTTGGTTCAGAAAAGGAATTTACCAGAGTTCACATTCACCATAATATTGACTCTGCTTCATGGTGAGGTCCTTTATAACTTTTCACAAGCCAGCTGACCAGAGATAAGAACAAATATGCATGTTGTTACCTGCCCTTCTAGCTGAAATTAGTGACCAATAAATCCCAGAAGTACTGAATCTGTCACAGATAACCCCTGAAAAATTGGTGAGAATATCTGAAGTTTGCTAGAACTGCTATAAGTTCTTGGATCTGCAAAATCAGCCCTAAGGTGCTGTGAGAACAAGGTGCAAAAGCCTATTGGTCTGAGAAACAAACAAAACAAAACAAAACAAAACAAAACAAAACAAAAAAAGAGGACAAAGATAATATTTCAGAGCCTTCTAAAATATCTAGTTGTGGCAATTTACAAAGGGTTAAAGGAAAAGAGAGTTTCTATTTTATGAACATTGCCTCACCCATTCTTTGTCAAGATACTGACTAAGCCTCAATATGACAGAAAAGAAACTGAAGAGGTCTTTGCTTGGCAGTGGGTCGAGAACAGCTGTGAAAATAAATGATGACTAGAGAGAGAGAGAAAATATATGAGGTACCAGTATGCCTTACTGTACTTTTAAATTTATGCTGCAGATGGTGGAGTGTTTTTGAATCTCAGCATTCTGAATAACTAACCTGGCAGGTGCACACCTGGTGGACTTCTAAGGGGAGACATCCAACCATTATTATCATAGAAGATCCAGTTGTTAAAGCTGAAGAACTGCATGGCCATGCAGTTTTGTTTTGTCTTCTTTTGTTTTTTATTTAACTGCATGCCAAATCTACATATCAAACCACAGGCAGAGATTAAAATCTGCATAAACATTCATACAAACACATACGTATACTTTTCCTTGTTCATGTGCATTTCATGTGTGTACACAAAGGTATACTCACATATACCTTTGTGAGTACCGGGAATTAAAGAAGATTAGAACATTCCAAACATTTTTTTTCTTTTTTTTTTTTTTTTTTTTTTTGCATGTTATTATGACAAGTACTGATAACAGGACAGAGTCTCTACCTCCAGTTGCAAAAAAAAAAAAAATAGAAAAAATAAATAAATATCCCTCAACCGATGTGATTCTTTTCAACATCTGCCTCTTTTCTTTTCTTTCATAGAAAACACGCATGAATAATCAGACCACAGTGCTGCTGTTAATTGTAAAAATCATTAGTAAACTTCCAGGTGCTGTTTACTATATAACCATTGTAATTTTCTATCCTAAAATCAGCATCTCACCAACATCATTGTCTGCCCTGGGGCATGGGGATTGTGCAGCTTTTACATTGTCAAAGGCAGTTGCAACCCCATTTGCTAGCAATGAAAGAAATGGATCCACACCTGCAGCGTTTGAGGCAATAATTCCTAATATTAGCCAGACCTCATGAGGAGAGGGCTTTTTTGCCAATCCTTTATGATTCAACACTTTACAATTCATTTGAAATCATTTAAATATTCTTTTATTTTGTTACTCCTACCCCATGTTTATTCTTCCCTTCATTTCTCCCTCCTTCTGAAATAGACCTATGCGTAAGAGATAGGCAGTATACCATACCATACCTATGCAGCTAAAGAAATTGAAGAATTAAAAATCACCTCTTTAGAACACGAATTATTAGACATATGAAAGAAAACGGTGGAGAGATATTCTACAATATAGCATGTCTAAGTACAGATGAAATCCAAACCTGTCTTGAAAATAACACCAAATTTCTAACAAAAGAAACAACAAACAAACAAACAAACAAACAAAAATAACCACCTTATTTCAAAGTCAGAACTGAATCTCTTGCCCAGAACAAACTACATTTCATAAAACAAACTACAGGTAGCAAGACCTCAGCTGGTTTGAATCAGAATATTTTCCTTGACTTCAAGAAGGCTGCACCTGTTCACACCTACCAGGGCTCTGCCCTTCTGTGTTTTCAGCTGTAATGTACCAAACTTCCACGTCTCTGGTCCTCTCAAAAATTACTTCGGAATTGGCATTTTTCTCATATTTATATGTGTCTCTGAAATGCCTCCTGAACTGTCATGTTCAGTTTCCCCAAAGAGACTCTGCTCAGATCAATTATTTCAAAGAGAACAAACCTTCTCAACCATAATATTGTTTCTGAGAAATTTCAAATAGTGCTGGCTGCCAACTCAACACTTGCTCAAGATTTAATACAGCAAGTTTCATCTTCAGCATAATACATAGCATTACTAGACTAAAATTAATACTAAAATAACCATTCTGGTTAGTTTTGACAAGGTATACTCCTGCCAGGATTTGTCCTGGGTAGCTGTTCTTAAATACAAATTTATGTTTTGTAAGATAGACAAAAGGAGATAAACCACCTGAATGTACTTACTTAGATGCACTATAAAAAATAAAAAATAAAATATAATAAAATAAAATAAAATAGTGATTTAGAAAACCCTTAGTTATAAAGGGTTGGCTTGGAAACCAGCGGAATCACTGCGGAGAAGTAAAGGCTGCAGCACTGTAGCCCAAGGAAAGCAGTGGTGGCCCTGACTTTAATAGTGCTGAGTCCCCATAAAACTGAGTCCTGAGAACTGGTGAACTCAGCCAATCTGAGAAGAAAAAAAAAAAAAAAAAAAAGACTGAGAAAAGAAAACTAGAAGAATTTTTAAACACAAGCAAGAGGAGAGAAGGCCAATAAGGAAAGGATCTATTGTTGAGGCTTCATTTGTAGCATGCTTTAAAATCAGTACTCTTCAGTAAAACATTTAAGTATTGATTTAATGGTTAATGCTTGATTAAGATTAAATCACTGGCACATAAACCTTTTCAGACTTAAAGGTTGACACACTCTGAAGTGCTTTGTTGAACCAAGTAATACTGACTCAATTAGGAAGCAATTTAAAAAAATCTAAAATATATCAGTGTCTTTGTAACAGATTGTATTGTCTTCCATAATGAAGAAGGTTCTGGAGTTTCATCAAATAAACAATGAGCTGTCTGGTAATATTTTCATCATAGACATTTTCTATGACATTTGGTTTTGCTTTTCAAGAATACATTCCCATAAACTTCTTTCTGATAACAAGAACTGACCATATGAATATGTTATTTGAAAATTCATTTACATTTTTTAGAAACATTTTTTCATAACATATTATCTAAAGGATAGGACTAAAATGCACAAGAGCCCATGCAGGGTAACTATCATCCACATCACTGAGGACAGCATCTCCATCTTTTTCTAATTCAGGAGTCTTGTGAACTTAAACCTAAAACACCTAGAAAGTAAAATAAATAAATAAATAAATAAATAAATAAATAAATAAATAAATAGTGTTTCAAAACATTTAAATCCTGAATCACCTTAAGGCAAAGACCAAGTATTTTTCAGTCGATGGTAAAATGCCTTGAAAAGTCAGCTGAACTTCTCTGGGAAACCTAAGACCCCAGTGCATCTGTGAAGGCTTTAATCCTGCTTCTCAAACTGTAAGTCTGATTCCAAGGACTTTGAAGTAAATGGAAAAAAAAAAAAAAAAATAGACATCTGTAGGTTTGATTCAGTCCCACTGGGTATTCAGAGAACTTTTTTTGGAATGGACTGGCTATTGTGCTGTTCACCTTTAATATTGACTGTCTTTTGCATTACTAGAAATTTATTTAAAATCTGCTCCATAAATAATCTGGTATTTACAATAAGTAATATACAGTATCGTTTCCCTCCTTGGCTTCCACATACCATTGTTCCAGATACTCGACTGGAAGTTTTTAGCTGGTTTAATTTTCATAACTCTATGAAGTTTGTTCCAAGATTTCCAGGTGTGTCTGATCACTGAGTTATTTGTCTTTAAATCTTTCAGGGTGAATTCTTGGTAGGTGCCAACCTTGCATGTGTCTGTTAATTGATGCTCTGTTTTCACCCATGGCAATTGCACTTCATCAGCCTGCCAGACTCTGAAAGCTTGAGCCAAATTAAAAGCCCACTGCTAGAGCTTTACATTTGGTAATTTTAAACCTCCATATTTAAGGTTGGCAAAATGTTTTGTACTTCCCATCTTCTGATAGATACAGCCTTAGTCACTTGCAATAAGCTGTGCAAAAGCCCTCTTGGAAATGCACAACTAATTTGTGGAGCTGAGATGATTTTAAATGTGAACTTGGACAGACCCAGGTGCCTGAGATCTTCTATATTCTGATTTATGTTTACAAACCTGATGATTTAAAACCTTTCCATCTGAAAGTATTTTTGTATCTTCTATGCATTAAAAGGAGATGAAGGGCTCACGTGCTAAGCTTAAGTTTCCATGTCAGACCACTTTTTGTGGTAGCTTGATACATGGCTGAAATCGAACACCACATTCAGATAGTTCAAATGTATGGCCACAGTGCTCCACAGTGAAAAGCTAGCTGCCTTCATGAGTCTCTCTGTTTTTTTATATCTTTTTCGCCATATCACATTCTGTAGATTTCTGTATGAATGAGAAGTTATCATATCTAAAGGACAGCACTTAGTTTATCTTAATCTGCATGGAAAAAAATATGTTGAGCAAACAAAAAGTTATCCCAAGAAAACATTGACCTCATTTTATTTTTGTATAGATAAAAGTTCTGAGTTAAAGCATATATTTGTTTCTATCATTTACCGCTCATCCTTCAGATGTCACTTCCCCTGCTAATCTTGGAAAAGGTCATTGTCTGTTGGGCTGTGTGGGTGGTACAGGGATATAAATATTACTACTAATAATAAATGTGTGACAGTTCTTCACCGTACACCAGTACAGCAAGCATCCATTAAAAATCTGTCAGGGCCCTGAGGACACTCCCAGGCCTTATGTCCCTGACCAGGACACTGCCTGTCCCCCACCCTGCACATGTCCCAGGACCCCATTTGCAGCCCCTGGGGCTATCAGCCCCACCTCAGTGAGGCCACAGCAGGGCCGGTCTCAAGCCTTGTCCTCGTCCCATCTCCTTTTGTTCCTGTCTGTCGCCTCTGGCTGCACACTGGCCCTGGTTCATTACTTACCATGTCAGGGGCTGTTGAAGGACCCCATAATGAGCCCCATGGTACTATGTGCCATGCATGACACCAGGCCTGGCTCAGCCTTGGCTCCACAACCCCAAGGGAGCCTCCAACCTGCGCTGTTCCTTGGCATAATTGTAAAATACACAAGGTACATTAAATTTATGCATTTCCTGATCTGATCCTACAATTAAGAAAGCATACCTTACTCTCCAAACAACTCCAACAAGGGTTACACCATTCTTTTGGGAAAGCAGGCCCTGATGTCTACACTGATACATTTTTATCAAGTTAACATTTTCAGTCAGCTGAACAACCAGTAATGATACACCCCTGCAGGCTGAACATGTTTACAAATAGTTTCATGTCAGTTTTATGCCTGAACTCTGTAAGAGACAGAAGAATATTCCTTTTTGCACCTTATGAAAACAGCAATGCCCTGAAGAACATCACTAGGAATACAGCAGCATTAGGCTCCCCTACAGTCAGTTAAGATAGCTCTAAAAAGCAATTCTTAAGGCAATTGAACTTATTTTCTAAAAGGACTAGGTTTTGCAGGAGGAAATGTAGTCCCTCTATACCATAACCACTACTGTAAGTACAGAAAGCAGGTGACTTCCTAAAGAGCTGTTTTCAGGTGATCTGTCACTGCTCTGATGAACTTTCTTTAGAGGTGCAGAGACAACAGATAGGTGCCAACTATCACAGCCTCTTCCAAAATATGAACCAAAGGCTGTCAAATAAGGTAGCAATTGAGAGATTCAGGAAAAACAACAGCAGGTTGTTCTGCTCACGATTTGTTGAAATACACTGGTGGAATATATACACACGTCTTGGGTCTGTCCTGTATCTGTTCCTAGACACTTGGTCTACCCAGGAACACACCAGTTCTTTCAACGAGACCTATGAGCCCCATAGGTTGACAGTCACTCCTTAGGCTGACAGCCTCTCGTTCCAGTGGCTGGTATTGAAACCTCTTCTACTCACCAGCCAGTCCAGCTTGAACTTCGCTGGCAGTCACAGACACAAGCTCAGAATAAAGAGTGCACCCACACAGAATGTAGTTATAAATAGGATTTAATAAGGATATATGATAGATTGTAGTGAGCAATCAAATTTGCCTGACACTCAAAGAAATGTACTGACCACCCATGTGTTTAAACTTAACCAGACCATTTTATCCCATTTATCTTCTATTTTCCCCTGCTTTTTCCTTTCCAGTCTATCTGGATCCCTCCCTTTCCCCACCTTTAGTCCCTTCCCTAGACAATCCCTAGTAAGTCTTTCAATCTACTTAAAACACCCCGTTATAAATTTTGCGTAGTCCCCCAAATCTCTTCCCCCTACAACCCATAATAAATCTGAGTCTTTAGGCAATGACCCTCTTTAGTTTGCATGGTGCTGTAAGGAAACAGTGACTGTTGCTGGCTTATCTTTCTCTGGTGGGTTTCATATTAGGGGCCATGGTCTCACCTTTCTCCTTGGATGGCCTCAGGAATAGCTAAAGTTTATATACATTCAGAGGAGGAATGGTCAAGCTAATGGCAGCTAAATTCATTGAAGATTAGCATATATATCCAGCTCTCAAAGCCCCTTGGCTGCAAATGATTGAAGGCTAGGAGAATACTAAAAGGAAGTACCATATATACTTGTTCTGTTAAACTCTTTCCTCAACAGCTGCTTTTGATTACTGTCCTAAACAAGATTCTGGGGAGATGAATCTGTAGTTCTCTCTACGATGGCTGTTCTTAGGAGGCATCACTCCAGCTTTAAGGACAGTGCAGGTCTGTCCCTTTCCAACACAACAGAAAGGCTTGGCTGCCATTGTAATGATTATTCATCTCTGTCATGTCTTTCTCAACTTTAGCCCTGTTTCATGAACCCAAATGAAATTACAGAATGGCAGGAAGGAGGAGTCATTTATCACATGAAGATACTGGCAGAAACAAGGAGGAACAGTGAGTCAGAGGGCAGGTAAGACACATAAACTCATTTGGGGAACATTCCCTGTGTTGCAGATTTACGATCCATCAGTCTAAGCTCTCCTTTGTATGAACAAAAGTCCAAGATCGGTTATTTAGTACATTATTTGCCATATTTTTTTGCAAAACTTATTTTAGCCATCTTTTATCTGAGGACAGACCACAACAATATAAAAAACAAGGTAGAGCAGAACAATGGGGAAGGTAACTTATTCTGCAGCCCCTAGATTTGTTATCACAAGCTGCTTCTTCATTTAACATCTCCACTATGCCTTTCTCCATAAAGCATTATGTTTTTGCTCTGAATTAAAACTGAACTATTTGCTGTTTGATGTGAAGGCTTTTTTTTTACAGATTATTTAAGGCACAATTTCTGTTTATGGTCCCAGGGTACATTCTAATCACCTTTGTTTACCTCATATTCCTTTCCTAATTAACTGACAACCTATTAGCATACTTTTTTTTTTTTTTCCCCAGGAGTATTAATTATACATAATTTATATCATAAGCATTTATTCCTTATCAGTCAGCTGAATAAAACATTTACCTGTTTATAGCTACTTGAGGTTAACACTTTTATACAAAAAACTCACCTGAGACTTCCAATCAAATTATCAGATTTTTAATTTTCTGTTACATAATGATACTGTATTAGTCATTGTAGTATTTTATTCCACTCTAGGCTAAACAATCATTTAGTGGAGCAGAGTGTTGGCAGCATTAATTAACCAATGATACATGCTCAGTTGAACAATAAGCTGCAAATAATAAAAATGCAAGATGAGATAATGTATAGACCTTCTGTGTTAATTGTATGCTGGAGAGCAGTACCAAACCCTGCCCTCAACTGTACACGTGTAACTCAGTGAGAGCAATCTGAGGGCAGAGTCTGGCTGACAAGTAAGGACTGGACTGTCACACTCAGGCTGCAAAATTCATTGCATGGATTTTACCTTTGCCCAGTAACACTAAGCCATACCTGAATGCAAACTGCAGAGGGTACAGGTGGAAAAATGGACTATTTCCTCACCTCAGGAAAATAGGTTGGTAAACATACCATGGCAAGAAGCATTGCATAAATTACCCGACCCCACCTCTCCCCACTCCCCCCTCCCCCCCAAAAAAAAAAAAAAAAAAATGCAGACAGTCCAGTAAGCTTGATAGCCCTCAGTACAGTACTCTGTGTTCTTACAGGACTTCAGTCAATTAATTTATCCTAAGCCAAATACGCTCCCTGTCTTCAATCAGTATCATGCCTTGGTTGTCCTGTTTGCCTCTTTTTGCCTCTTGCCCCTCATCATTGCTTGTTATCTTCCAAGTGTTTGTTTTGTTATATTTTTAAATCCATATGTGGTTTTCTGAAATACTTCCATGGTATTCATCTTCCATTCTTATTTTCATTGGGTATCTTTATTCTCCTTCAGTTTTTGTTTTGCATACCTATCCCACCTGTGTCTTTTTACTCTGTCTCTAGTGTATTTCTCACTGCCTTTCCTGGTTCTTTCTCCCTTTTTTTTCTTTGTTTCTGGTCTTCTCTCATATCACTGTCCATACATTCCCCTCACCATAGTTCTCTATTTACTCAGCTCTTACTTAATTTACTATTCATTATTCCTCTCTTCTTTGTACAACCATTGTGCCTTGGAGCTCTGGCCATGAGGTAGACTCCATTGTACTAAGCACTATAGAAACACAAAGCAAATCATGTTTCGCTGACCCAAGCAGCCAGATATAAGAGAATAAACCAGAGAAGATGACTGCTGAATCAAAAGAAAACCTTCTCCTTTCACCCTGCAATTTATGATCCTTCAATTTATTTTAGAGGAAAGAGAATAAGGAGAGTATTGTTAAACAAAAGTAGTCAGGGTTGGAAGCACACAGGCATTTGGGAAAAACAGAAAGTGAATAACTCAGAAAGAAATTTGAAATATGTGGGACAGAAATTTCCTTGTTGAGAGATCTTCAAGTGCATAGGAGATCAGTGAAAAGTCCACACCTCATGCACAACACACAGCTGAAGTGAGACATACAGTGACTCATATAGACCAATTCTGTCTTGAAGTCAGGATTAATTTGACTGACATCTAAAATCTGAGTTAGTTTCTAGATTACTTCTACAGTCAACCAACAAAAGGAGTTTCTGTACTGCAATTTATCACTAAAGTAAATGTCTAAAAAATGCTGAGATTGACTGCATCTTAAAACTGTGTCCACCTTTCCCTTTTTACTGGAAATGAGCCTGAGTAGTTCATGTACTGACACTGTGGAACATTCAAGCTAGGCAATATGTCTGCAGACATTCCCAGACTTGTTAATAAGCTGGCCCAAGTCCTAATTTTGCCCTGTCATTTGCTTCTGTGGGACCAGCAGCAGAAAGACAAGGTACTGCTGAGCAAGTTGATGTGAAACTTCAGAAGCTGTGGCTTCTGAAACAGACTGCCAAGGCCACCAGAAGATGACAATAAATAAATAAATAAATACATAATAAATCTCTCACTTTCATCACCCTCTTAGAACAGCAAACTGGGTACAAGTGCCTTCTCCAGAAACTCCTCTCACTCTTCCTCCATCAAACAGTATGACAGTGGGCACATTTCTGACTCTGTGGCTTCCAGGCTGTGCTCTGTGTACCACTGTCAGGTCATGAGGTTGTGGTAATGATCAGCAGAAGCCTGTTGAAGCATGATAATCAGCCATATCATGTTGCCTTTGTGTTCAGTAAAACCATACACAAATAGTATACTGGGTGGCCCACAGGAATGCCTCATGATTGGTAAAAAATGCTTCCTGGTTCACCAGAAATGTTGAGGGCTGAACAGTAGCTTCATGGTCTAAAAAATGAGAAATTCTGTTTCAAGCTGTACAAGACTTTTAAATTGCATCAGATAGCACATAAAGTCACAATTTATCACTGAACAGTTTTGCTGCCTGCATCTTTTTAGCTCTCTCTGCTTACTTTGTTGATGATAATAAAGCTTCACGGACATTTCACTCATAGTCCTTCTGATCCAACTGAGGTTTTATTTCTCCTGCTGTAGCAACCACATCTTTAAAGCTGGAGCTTCTTGGCCCTCCCCAGACAAACCTACTGAAAATACTGAGGCTGTAGAAATATCACTGGCTCTTGAATACTTTTGATACAAAAAAAGGAAAGAAGTTGCCAGCATCCCTGATCCCAAAGAGAGTTCACAAGATGATACCTTGAAAAATACCTTTTCCATATGCATGTAGTAGATTTAATCCATAAGATCATTTCAAGACCATCAATATGCAATATCAATAATTTATTCTCATATGCTTAATATTGTACAGTCCCTCTTAAGGTTTTTGATCCATGCTTTTGCAAGGCTTGTGGAATTGTCTTTCAGAAGCCATGAATGAAGGCAATACAGAGAACAACATCGTCTTTTTCAGTGGAAGTCACAAGGTCAACTTTTCCAATTTCAGCAGCTTAAAATTAAGCATCCTTCACTACAGCAAAGCATTTAGGTGGCTCCATTACTACTGAGGTGCATCACATAAAGCAGCCAAGATTAAAAGTAAATAAACTGTCCTGGCTCAAGTCCTGCTAAGGAAGGAGAAAACCCCCTAAGCAGTTTTATTTTCAGGGCTGGTAGAGGGCTAGCTGATGGAAAGCTCCAGAAGTTGTTTTTTTTTTTGCATTGCTCCTTTACAAAAGTGAAGCTGCATTCCCTGTGGTCCCCTCTTGCATCTCCTGGGTACAAGGTCTCCCCACCAGAAGGCAAGGTGATGCCTGCTTCCTCCTGCCGTGGTGTTCAGGAATTGCCATAGACTCTTTTGCTATATCCATCCCTCCGATGTTCATCTCCAGGAGTGTGGACTCCATTGCTATTTCATCCAGCTGAGAAAAAGTCAAAAGGGAGCAATGCTACTGTGGAATTAGCTGATATTCAGGGTGTCTCAAATATGAAATAACTCGTAAAGAGTAAAAGAGAGGCTGAGACTTGGGCATGTACCTCTGGATACCCAAGTCTGTGCAAAGACATTTTCATCCTTCAAAGGTCAGAGCCCAGAAATAGAAGAACCCCAAACTGTTGGTTACTTGAATCATTGCAACCAACTCTTCAGCAGCATACAGCACTTGTTTATGCTCCGCTGAGCTTAGACACAATGTTTTGTCTTTTGCTATCGGAGCCAGAAATTCAAATCCCTTCAGAAAATTCAAAGAGCAAATAAGGATCTCCTGAAAGAAGAAAATCCAAGCCTTAAATAAGAAGGTCTGCTCACTAAGACGACAATTCTGACCCAACTCATAGTATATTAGAAACCTGTTCAGATTAACTTGACCCCCTTCAGTGAACACAGACATAAAAATAGGATATAGAGGAAAGGGATACAAAGGAATTTGCTTCCCATTTTTACTGTTCCCTAACGTTCTGTGTAGTAAAACAAATATTTTTGTTCCAGAATCAAAGCCAAATTTCAGAAAGCATCCTGCAAATTAAACAGTCTTTCAGAATTACAGCACAATATTAATTAACTCAGACTATATTTAATGCTGGGACATGCCATTATGTGGAGTGTTGAAATACCTTATGTTATTCTGGGTGTTCTGATCATATTTATGATTGAAGGAACTTTATTATATCTTGTATTAAAATCAGCTTCACTTAAAATGGGTGAAGGAAGCATTTATTTCCCTTTGCCTTAAGCAACTAAACTCTTCCAAGTCAGTATTTAGGACATGAGGTGTAGCTGTAGCAGGAAACTTGTCTTACGTGACCAAGAAATAAAAACAGCAGTTGACACAGGAAATGATCAGTTAATAAGGAGCTGTCCAGAAAATGTAAGCAGCAACTTGAGATGTCTTCAAAAGTCAAGAGAGTGTTGTACAATTCACTAATTTACTATGAATACTGAAATATTTTTCATTACTCTTCATAAAGTAACTTCTGAAGTAACACTGCTTAAGTGGAAGTCTCAACTTCCAATAAAAAGTAAAAATAAAAATAAATAAATAAATAACAGGAGCTGTATAGCCCTCACAGTTGTGACAAACAGATTTAATCATACCACATGAACAGAAATCAGAAAATAAAATTTTAAAAGGTATCTCCCACTTCTTAAGTTCCATTATTACTGAGGGCTTGAGGCTGATAATATTACATAATCCCAGCCTCTGATAACATTATTTCCCTGGAAAATACTGTGGAACATACACAAGGGAATTACAAAAATTTAACCCAGAGTGCCTAGTCTCATTATAAATAGCTTATTGGGAACATTTATGAAAAAAAGGATCACAGATGCAATAGCTGCATAACAGAGGAAGATGATGCTGATCCACAGCACACTGATTTTCAGCAGAAAACCTCTGCTGTGTTATACAGCCTACAGAGAAAATGAAGCCATTTAAGAACTTCACCACTTTACTCTTTGGCTGTTCCATGCACTATGAAATCTGATTAGGGTAGTATATTTCTGTAATAACAGAAGATTTAAGGTAGAATATGCTCAGAACATCCAGTTCTGGGAAGCAGCAAAGCTTCCACCCAGGGACCTAGCAGCCCTGTTCACCCACCTTTTGTTATTCATCTCTGTATATAATTTTGTCTGTTCTTCTTCTTCCTCTCACAGATTTCATATTCTTCCTCTCATGATCTTTGCTTTCAACTCTTATCTTTGCATAACTAGCAATTTTTGTGTCCTTTCGTAAATCATTTAAAAATTCCCCATCCCAACAGCAGCTTTTCTCTTTCTGATAGCTGCTGCCTCCAGAAGCTGGCAGCAGAGCAATCTAGATGAAACAGTTGCTATCAGACAGGCCCTTTTGGATTCTGCTCATGCAGGAAGGGAATCCCACTAGCCTCTCTGGAAACTCTGTGGGCCTTTCCAATTCCCAATGAAATCTATGAAGAGACTCCTAAGCCTAATCCATCAGAAATTCATGTTAGCAGCTGCTGGACCACAAATGTTTGGCTGCTCTACAGACCACATATGGTAGCTGATGCTCCGATAATGAGTGAGAGATCTCTTGTCCACATCAGCTGTACAAAGCTTAATTATATTCTACCTTGCCACTTTCCCAGAAATAGGTCAGCTACACAGAAGATAAAGTAGTATCTCTCTGGACAAAGGATGATGGAAAAGCATTTAGTCATTGGACATATTACTAGAAACAAGGAGAAAAGATCAGTTTCTAATCAAAAGCTTTTTCTGGTATTACTTCCTCTGATGAATAGGAAAAGGGGTATCTTTCAACCACTCTTTTTGTTTGTTTGTTTGTTTGTTTGTTTTGTTGTTTGTTTGGTTTTGTTTTGTGTTGTTTTTTGTTTTTGTGTTTTGTTTTTTTTTTTTCTCAGCATTCTCTGGGTAATATATATTTCCGTGTTGTTTAAACAGAAAACATATTTTCCTGTTTCTTGAAAAGTCACACAATTTACACCGGGAATTTCTGCATATCCCGATTTCTCTTCCAGAACCACTCAAATTGAGCAAGCTGAGTACATTCCTTTGTATGAATGTATATGAAGCTAAACTGGGGTATTATGAAAAGCAGTTCACAAAGCCAGTAGAAAGCTATATATAAAATGACATTCTCATTTCAGATGAAGCCTGAGACAAAAGGGATATAGGTAAACACAGCTGCAACATTTTTAGGCATATAATCAAATGCACAAAAAAATATTGGAAAACTATGCTAATTATTGTAATTAAATTGTGAACAGTATTGATAGAAAAATATCTTTAAAGCATATGAAATCAAAATGAATCTTACAATGTATGAGAATTTATTCTAGAGGAAAGATGTGCCAGGACAAAAGGACCAGCTACCTACTTGCTGCTTGCTGCTAGTAGAAGGTAAAACATAAGAGAGAAACAAGAAATAGAAGAAATGTTCTTCAGTTCTGGTTCACTGAATCCCACAGTTTATGAAGAAATAGAAAACTAGCATCAAAACAGTAACAGTTTTGTGTGTGTGTATTTTTGTTTGTTTGTTTGTTTGTTTGTTTTTAATGTTCTGTTAGGACACTTCTCTCTTCATCTGCAGCTCCGGTTCTTATATTATTATTCCCTTCTCATACTATGTTTCTCATACTATGTTTCTGTATTTTCTTTCTTTCCTTTGGAGTCTGGTCTTTCTTTGTTCCCTATAGATATTTTCTCTTTTTCTTATTCCCAGTGTTGCAGAAAGTAAGTACACACTCAACTTTCAGCTGGACTTGCTTCCACTGGGCTTAAGCACAATCTTAAAACTGGATTTGGTAGTGGAACAACGTGAAGCTCCCTATGCAGTCTGGAGAAAGGCAAGCTCTCACTGAATGGATTCAGATTCAGAGTAGAAGCCAATCTAGGTACTTCTGTCTTTCAAAAGATGCCATGACTGTGTAGGCAGCCTGAGGTAACCAGACGCCTGAAGGAAATCTCCATCAGAACTTGGTCATTCCATGGAAGGTGATAGATTCTCCACAGCAGAACCTTCCACTGCTTTGTCTTCCTCAGCTTTATGCATTTTTTTCTAATATATATCACTAACAGTTTGCTCTCCAGGGCCCTTTTATTCAACAGAATTCTCTAGAATAAATTTAAAAATAAAAAGGAGGAGGAATAATCTTTAAATCCCAGTATGTTAATCAGCATACACCCACCTAAGGATATTCCAGTATTGTAAGGACTAAAATAGCCTACATGCTACTCTACTGTCTACCTCCTGTCATGACTGTCATCCAGGTATAACAGAGGCTAGCTTACTCCCTTTCAAACTGGGGAATGGATGCAGTGGCCTTGCAAGTACAACTGGACTGCCATGGTGCAGAGAATGTGCTGCCTTCAGCACAGTCCTCAAGCAATGCTCGATGGCTGGATGGATCAGAGCACGTCATCTATCCAGCACTGAATGGCTCAGACTGTGTGCTGGCCTTCAGCATAGCCTTGGACCTGCAGCCCACTACTCAGCAGAGCAAAGGACAGGCTCAGAGGAGAGATTGTGCCTCTAAGGGAGGCAGCCTTTGCTCCATGCTGGCCTTGAAGCCTCAGTAGCCCTGAGTTCAGTGTGAGGACTGGAGTTATCTGCTCTGGATGCAAGAAGGCAATGATAGCTCCACAGATCTGAATAGCTACCAGGTAACTGTTGTGCTTTGTCTGTTTTTCTATTCAAAAACTATTTATCTTGATTTATCATTTGGAGGGAGACTTGACATCTTCCTTCCACAGAGAACCATTTATTCTCAAGGTAATTTGCATATAATACTTTGCTTTTGCTTTGCTCCAAATGGAACAATTTCCCATTAGGATAAAGCAAGCCTGAGCAGACTGTAGCCACTGAACAGAGTGTGCTGGCAGAGCAGAGCAATAGTATAATGACATTAAGACTCAGATTTTTTAAACATTCAAAAAATAAATCAAATTACAAAAGAAAAAAATAGTCCAAAATTGTCTGAGCAGCAGAGTCACTTGGAGGTCCTTCACAAATGCAGAACTATTGGCTTCACCTACAGCCCTTAACTGTTCCAGCTGGTCATTACCTGACCACTAAAGCCCTTTGGATGAGTCAGTAATGTTTAAATAATCCACATCCAGACACTGTCTTACACCTTCCTTAGTGGACTGCAGTGCAAATGCATGGTACAATTAATTAACACTGGGACCAAAACCAGAGTCTCCAGCTTCCAAAACAAATGCTCAGCCATGTAGCCAAATGCACAGCTCCAATGGCATAAGCCAATTTACTCTCTGTTTTATTAACTTCCATAGTGTTTAAAATCACTAAGTCACAGTGGGTCTGACACTTTATGCGATAAACCTTGATGAGCATTTCTGTACCCACCCAGACACAGTTGTGAGCCTGTATTGCTAATTGCCCTATCTGAGGTATTTCTGTTTTACTGCAAATCATATGTAATGATATGAAATTTGGCAACATACATAACAGTTCCTGAGCCCAATTAAGACATGTCTGCCCATATATATGTTTGTATATACTCTCCTTCCAAAAGTTTTATTTGTTCTTAAATTATTATTTTTTATTTTTATTATTTTTATATGCGTTTCTCATAGCACTGCTTAAGAGCACTCTTAATGTGCAGGCCTCCAGCTGAAAATAGCTGTAGTTATCTTGGCTTTCTAGTCAGGATTCGTCCTTGTCTAGTTTTAATCATCTTAAAGTTAAGATTCAAACTTGAGCTGATTTTCTGGTCTTCCTATATGTTCAACAGACTGAGGCTGGCACTTGCAGAAGGCACTTTGTTCTGCCCTTGGTCTAACATTAAAAACAAAAGAAGGTAATTGACTCTCAGGTGGCCCACCTCTCTCTCTTGAGAACTGATGCAGTCTAGACACCACTTTACAATTAGACATTTTTTTCAAATAGCTTGAATTACCTGAGAAGCATTCATTCCATTCCTACAAACTATTTGGCTTCCAAATAACATCTCAGTTTTGTAATTTCATATTCACGTCCCTTTTATAAATGGGGAGAGATTGAAGAAGCTGAGGACATTTTAAGAAATAATTTCAATTAGCTTCAAATATTGTATAAAATTTAAGGAAAACAGCTACAGGTAAATTCTAGAGCCAATCCAGAAATTTACTTTTCTAGCCTTCTGTTGATATTGACTACAAAATAAATTTTATTGAAATGACACTTGTTTGAACTCAATATAGCCAGAGTTTCAATGTCTGATATAAGATGATTGCTGTTGCTGGAAGGTCCTGGAGCAGACTTCATCACAAAGCCACAGACTCCTTCCCAGTGTTCTCTATACCTTAGGGAGAATTAGCATCTGGTCCTCCACATACTGGCAAAACTAAGGCAATAAGTTAAAAGGATATCAGTTAAGACTCACTTATTGGCTTATTTTAGCTCTTCTAGTTCCTTCAATTGGAAGGAAAAATAATTATTCCACTGAGAGTTCTGTATTCTGCAAGAACAATCTTAGAGAACTAATGATTTTACCTGTGTAAATTGATCAAAAGAGTGTCTATAGGAAGGTGGGAAATTAACATTATGTTTATTATTCTTTAGATTTCAACACCAGCTTAGTCACCCTGAGCTCCCTTTGTATCCATTCAGTAGAGAGCAATAATCACTTTTATAGTGTGATTCGTCTGACATCCTTTAGACTGAGATGAAACAGCCTTTGGAAGGGCAGATTTCTTTCTGTTGATTACAAATGAAACTTATGGTGCCAAAGTCAGTTACTGAGATCTTAAACATACCAACATTTTACCAAATGAGTCTGGTGGCCAAGGGGTAGGATCAATGTATTTCAGATTTACCCACTTCCTAAATGGATTAAGGCAAATGAAAATAATAGTAACCAGACAAAGGGTTTTCTCAAACAGCCCCTTGATTTAAGTTGCCACTGTTCTTAAATAAACATTCAGCTCACATAATGTGACTATATACATGTATATACTTCAGGTTGAGCTGAATGCACTCTACTTTTTGCACTTGAGTGGTTAAATTGCTACTGTGGTTGCATTGCCCTTATTGTTCATATCACCAGCATCCCCATGGGATCTCAGACACCTACCTCATATGTGGACAGTATGCTGAGGGGACTAGATCCAAAGCCAACTGTGTATTGTTGAAAGTTCAAATTTTGTAGCACAAAAACACAATTTCAATAGGCCTAAACAACCAAATCCTTGCTGTTATCTGGAGTAGCATAATATCATTTCATATCAGTTCATCTCTATCAAGAACTTCACAAGATGCAGTTTTCAATTTGTAATGCACACATTGGCAGGAGAGCAATTTTTTCACCAAGCATGAGCTGGATCTCTGAACATTTTAAATCATCCTACCTTCCTAAAGAACCAGCCCTATAAAGAAACCTTTCTAGACTTGTAAAGTAAAGATGTGACTCTTAATTCCCACATATTTAGAATTTTACAGGTTATTGAAATAGCATAAACTGGCAATAATTGCGGTCAGCTGGAATACTGCAATAATTCCGTTTTAGTTCATTTCTAGCCTGTACTTGTTTATAAAGCATCTTGTTGTTTTAACATCTGCTGCTTTCTAGATATAATTATCACTTCAGATTTCTATTTTGTTTCAAAATAATTTTGCACAAACAGAGGTTATTTGTTTGCCCTCCTTTTCCATTCATAGCTGTAGGTGAGTGATAGCAAAGCAAATTCTTTTCCATTATCTGTCCTCACCTAAGCAAGATCTGGTTGCCCCAATCTGAAAGAACAACAAAATCTAAGTCTTTGTTTCTTCTGTAAAACTTGCCAGGTGCACTGTCCTGACTTATTCATAAGGCTTGGTTTTCTGTTTTAAGTATTTCTCTACCTTCTATGACAGTATTTATATATGGTATTTAATGTTTCTTTAAAGAGTTTATATTCACACACAAAAAAATGATATTAAATTTTTCCTAGTAGAAGACACATCTTTCCTAATAGAGGTGTCCTGTTGCTTTACACTGGCAAACTTATTTTATGGTAATCAAGATCACTTTGCATAGGAAATGTTTCAAAGGTTTCACTGGCACTCCCATACTTAAAACTGCTTTGATGGAATTCCTGGAAGTTGTGTTATGGCACCTGCAGAAAGACAGGGAGAGAGGGAGAGCAAGTGAGAGAGGGAAAAAGAGAGGGATCTGTCTGGATTTCTAGCTAGTACCTACCCTAGAGCCCTGAAAGTGTCTCCCAGTGTCCAGATTTCTTGAGAACATGAGACATTCTTGGAGCGAATAGAGGACATTTGGCTCATCATGTCTCATTCCCTTTTCCTTCTACACCATGATGTCTTCTAATTGTTTCTTTAATGACCTCTGTGTTTTTGCCTTAACTATCTTGCCTAGTAAGCCATTCCACACATTTATGATTCGCTGCTTGAAAAAAAATGCTTCCTGACATCTGTTCTGAATTTGTTTTTCTTTAATTTTCATTTATGCCCTCTCATTCTATCATCTGTGTTGGGCTGAAAATAGGAACCCATGTTGACATTTTCTGAACCGTTTAAATTTTATGTTCTTTAATTAAAACTCCCTTTTAACTAGACAGAAGTCTAACCTGGTGGTAGAGAATATAATATTATATTTTAAACAAAATATTACTTTTATAAACATTAAAAAAAATGGATACATATACTTAATATTTTGTAGGTTCTAAAGAAAAGGTAGGAAATTCTCCTAAAGAGAAGCTCCCTACTTTTGCTAACATTCATTCACAGGGGACATGAAATATACTAACAACTCTAAAATGCACCAGGATCTAAGTTTTTATTATTTTTTTTTCCTATTTTTGTCTATGATAGGTATTGATTTTATGGTGTTATTCTTCTTAAGATGTCCTAATGCTATAAGTATCATTGGAACTATGTGTCTTCCTCTGTCAGATCTCATCATTAAAGATCCAATTGTCAAAAAATGCTGAGCCTCCTACTATTTCAAAAGGAGTTGTGTTTTTTTTTTTAAGATATCTCAATTTGGACTGCCAGAGATTGGAACATCCTTCCAGCCTCTTTTAAAATAATTAAATAATTACATAGTTTGAGAGCTACCAATAACTTAAATCACCAGTATCCTGTTGATGCTAGTTGGCCATTACAAGCTCATGGCTTTTACACTTCTCTAGTTGGTGAATGCTGTGAATTTATTTAGGATCATATTGTTCAGTGTGTGTTTACTTCTTTCCATTAATTCCTTCATTACTTTTTTACTCATTATTTTTTTTTGTTTGCTTCTGCAAAACAATGACAGAAGATCCACGGTGACCACAACACTCACCACAGCCAAGAAGGGTATTAGCTCTAACAGTGATTTTATTTTCAACCATTTGATGTAATTAATAACAAACATCTCATTGTCAGTTCTTCCACTTGGTACCCTCAAATGAGCTTTTCATGCCCTAGGTGCTCAGGAGCATTGCCTGGTCTGGCCTGTTATGCAAGCAGCCTTCTGGGAAGGATATTATCAATAACCCAAACTGTATCTGTGAAAAAAATATGGATGATACTGACAGAAGTCCTCTACTGGGACTCAGTGGTATTTTGATATCTCTGAATGCTATTAAGAAGCAATACATCACTAGACAGATTCCATAACAAAAATCTCACTTGCTAAAAACACTATTCTTTTTACCATGTTGAATACAGAAAGAAGAGGGAAAAAAAAAAAAAAAAAGTGAAGATTGGAAGCTTCAAAAAATTTAATGAGAAATTTGACTGAGTGATTTTTTTCTGTTACTGGTCATCCAAATGCCAAGTTTAGATCCCATGCATTTAAGTAATATGTTCAGATATTTTGAAATCTAAAGGAATTTAATTGATTTCTCAGAGAGCAATCAGGTCCTGGCACTTCTCTGAGCCTGTGTGCAATAGGGAAAAGAACCCCTTGTTCTTTCTGTGTAGATTAGAAGTAGTTCCCCCCCCCCTCTAAAAAAAAAGAGGCAAAGGACAAGATGTACTATTTGCTTTGACCTGAAGGTGGTAGGTGGGCAAAAGGGCAAACATTAACCCCTCCCAAATAGTTTAAGCAATAACCTTTTTCTGATTAATTCTGGCACCTTTCTGCTTAGATCTTGGCATTCTTCTGCCAAACTCATATAGCCTTTCTTTTTTATCTTCTTACCAATACTCTCTGATCTTTTCTGCCAATGTTCTCAATGTGTGTTCTGATGAGGTCATGTGTTATTACCCAAGCAAATAATAGGACCCATGAGTTTCTGTGTGCCATGTTTGAATGCCTTATATCCTCTGGAATTTTGCAGTTTCTGCTGATTTTGGGGCCAAGTGCCTCAACTGAGTCTGTATCAGTGGAATTCAGAACAGTTTCAGAAACTTACACGGAAACAAAGAAAAGTAGAATCAATTTAACAGAATGAGAAACGATAACCATCTCAACAATTTTCCAGGGTAATTTGGCTTGGTGCTTATGCCTAAAATTCATTTTGTTAGAGTGACTGATCTTCAGTAGAACTGTGTAATGAATGGACAGCTAGGTTAATGTCAAAGTGCTGTTAGAGGCAGAAGCCAAAAATTCTCTTTAATGTCATCTCATTAGGAAGCCCCCGTGTAAGCATCTTTCCCGGAATACTGTGAGAATCTGTGCGCCAGAGCTGGTGGGAGGGATCCTCCACCAGCTGCCAAACATGACATTTCTGGACAGGCTGCTGAACCCTCAGCAGGTGACATCTGTGAAGCAGCCTTTCATCTTCCTGTCTCTCAATGGCTGGATACCTGCATGGGGCAGGGATCCCAGAGAGGCTCTATGAATGCAGCCTGTCTCTTTCTCCCAGCTGGGCTTCCACAGCCACAGGCTGAGGATCCCAGAATTCGAGCTTCCAGTGTCAACATCTGCTCTCAGAGCCTCTTTTGTCCATTTCTCTCTTTATGTGCTGACAGCTAAAGCCCTGTCCAGCCAATATAAACTGTCTGTAATCAACAGAACACAATCTACTGACTGTTTACAGCTTACAAGCAATAGGTATATTTTTTCACTTCTGTGGTGTATTTAACTGAATAGGAGAGTGATGAACCAGCAAAATGGATTGAGCAGTTTAGAAATTTTTCAATTGCTATATAAAAAAAGGAAAGCTTCAAAGCATGATCTAAGTAAAAATTTACTTGTAGATGATAATAACCTCAGAAGCATTTAAAATTTTAAAGCATTGATGCACAACTTCTGGTTTTCTTGCATAGGCTCTGCTGCTAAATTAACTGTTTTCTGAGATGGGAAAAATAACACAAAATTGAAAAAATAGAAGAGTGCTTTATTTTTCCCTTTGCACAAAGGCACCAAAAAGGCAAGCGTTCTTTTCACAAAATTCTAAGTGATGCTAAATGTAATTTATTCATCACAATTAATGTTATCGCAATGAATACCAAATGAATTGCTAATCATTGGCCACCCTGTTTTAAAGTGTTACCTATCCATCTGTCTGTTTTGCTAAAGGTACTTTTCACAACATATGTTTCTTTTGGCTCTTTGAGTGCCACTAGCAAAGGCATAGTCACCCATCAGAAGGACATTCAAATAAATAATAAGCATAAAATTGCTTAAGAGAATTTATTAGTCTGCTAGATACATCTGGTTTATTTTCCTTCATGAAGGAAGCAAGGATTTACTTCAGTGGTGGATAAATGTAGGTGAAAATATTATTTCTTGTAGCAAACTATATGGAAAAGAAACATGAGTTCAAGATACTGTTCTTACTTCTGAATTGAGTCAGAGGGATCTTGAATCTTGAATGATCTGAATGATCTTGAGTCTTTCAGAAAATAAAGAGAAACCAAGTATTTAGAAGTTAAAATGTCACCTGTTTCAATGCTTGACTACTCCTGAGAAGAAATGTCTCCACATTTCCAACCTGAACCTTCCCTGATACAACTTAAGGCCATTCCCTCTAGTCCTATCACTAGTTACCTGTGAGAAGAGTCTGACCCCCTGCTCCCCACACCTTCCTTTCAGGTAGTTGTAGAGAGCTATAAGGTCTCCCCGAGCCTCCTCTTCTCCAGACTAAACAACCTCAGTTCCCTCAGCCGCTCCTCACAGGACTTGTGCTAGAGGCCCTTCACCAGCTTCTTAGCCCTTCTCTGGACACGCTCCAGGGCCTCGATGTCCTTCTTGTACTGAGGGGCCCAAAACTGAACACAGTACTTGAGGTGCAACCTCACCAGAGCGGAGTACAGAGAGACAATCACCTCCCCTGGTCCTGCTGGCTACACTATTCCTGATGCAAGCCAGGATGCTTGGCCACCTGGGCACACTGCCAGCTCATGTTCAGGCAAGCACCAATCAGCATCCCAGATCCTTTTCCTCTCACAGCTTTCCAGACACTCTACCTCATGCCTGTAGCATTGCATGGAATTGTTGTGACCAAAGTACAGGACCCAGCACTCAGCCATATTGAACCTCATCCCATTGGCCTCTGCCCATTGACCCATCCTGGATGATGTGCACAACATGAAGAGGAGGTATGATGTGACCAGACTTTTAATCCTAGCAATTATTTAGTTTTATGTTGTAGCTGGAACAATCACAAAGATGTTCACGGTAAAAATATTTAAATGTGTGAATATAAGTATTCAGAAATTAATGCAAGGACCTCTGAGTACCTACTTGCATAGGTCATGAGCATTTCTGAATAAGCACTGAGTCTTTATTTGTGTGCATACTGCATGGCAAGGGTAGGAGTTGGACAGTGTGTTCTGCATACTACAGTATTGTAAACACAAATTATAAAGTAATAGCTGTACACTTAGCTGCTTAGTTTTAACTTGAGACCATTATAATTAGGCAGCAATCTGCCAACTAGAATTCAGGTATAATGTCAATAAATATTATTTGATCCTGAGAAAATTTCCAAAGAACTATGAATGAATAAAAGAGCTGCAAAATCATGGATTTTCACTGCTCTAGGAAGTCACTATTACAGTAAAGCAAGCCTAAATAACTCAGAAAGAAACACAACCACTGTCTGGATCATCATTCTGCACCTTCTCAGGGGCATTTGGTGTCAAACTGCCACACTGGGGGAGGGGGGAGAGGAGAGAGAAAAGCAACGGATGTTTCTAACTCCAGTGCTGTGGAGAACATGTACCTTAAAGGATAAACCTATAATGATGCCTTCTTTAGCAATTATAATATATAAAAAATAATGAAAGTGTTTTTGTCATAAACCTTGCTAAGTTATGCTGGGAAATCAGCTAATGAATACTAATGAATGAATATCATCCTTCATAAATGCACACACCCCAGTCATGTCTTGCAACTGTACTTGCATTTAGCCTCCTATTCAATCCCACATATCTGTTACATTTTCAGTTCACAAATTTGATATCCTGGTAAAGCATATTCTCAATGAACAGATTCTCTAGAGAGCACTGGCAGTCTTTTGCTTCGAACTCACCAACATGAAGTCAGGGGAACCACTTGTTTATGCCTGGAACTCTACTTTTTGAACACTGTGGCTTAAAATTACATCATCTCCAGATCTTAGATATTCTTAGATTCAAAGAACTCCAATTTCTCACAGATTTATTTTCTTAATGGTATTTAATTATTTTGTCACTTTGAAGTGTAAAACATCAGTGCTTTAAAAAAAAATGGAGAGAAAACAAATTAAGAACAAAATTATCAAGTGCCCAGGATATTAATAAACTACTTTTCAAAAGTGGTGGTTAGTGAAGAACAATATCTGGCCAAGGACAGCAACAAAGAGACACTTCAGCTGGGGACAAAACTTATTCATGTCTTTGAATTTATTGGACAAATGTATACATGTTTTAAAATAAATAAATAGATAAATAAGTTATCATAAAGTAATTAATTTGCATGATAATCTTTGTGGAAATAATGATACCTTCCATCTGATTCTAATTTACTGTCAGAAAAATGTCAAGGAAGGAAGGGCAGAATCTTTCAATGTTTATTTCTTCTGTTTGAAAATGCTCTAAAAAAGGCACTGAGACTCTAGTGGGGGCTCTTTGATGGAAGTTTTTATGAAGTTAATGTTGCAGAGAGATGTTCGGAAGCCCCCAACAAGTGGACTGTGGCGTGTCGAATGGTCAAACGATTCCATCTGTAGTTAAATCTGCTACTGGAAGCATTTATCAACCTCCCAGTTGTTTAATTTGGGATCCTGCTGCTCCCACACTCTATCTGGATTTTGTCATTTACTAGGACAGCAATCAGTTTAGAAACACAAGCAAAATCATATAAGTGTTTCAGCTGCTTCAGATACTCTGTTCAGAAACCAGAAATACTGAAAAACTCAGTATTTTCATTACCTTCTCCATATACTCCTATCATCTTTTTATATAAGTAAGAGGGTTTTGAGTGAGGGATTCCTAGGAAACTTTACTAGCAATGTTAAGTAAACATCTCTAACTTCATTCTAAGACTGATTCTTTTTATTAGAGAGATTCAAAGCTGAACTGCAAATGGGAGCCAACATCCTTTGATCTTGTAAAAATCTAAATCTCAGTTTTATAGCTTCATCCCTCTTCTCCAAACAGCTAAATCCAGCATCTCAAGTTGGAATACTTAACACTTTGTTCTCCCCTCCCTTGCTTTCATCTACACCTTTCTTTGCCAGTTCCAATGAAGGCCTTTCATAGCTCTTAAAACACGGGGATCTAAGAATTTCTTCTCTCAGACCATTTCTTCTCTATGCCTATCAACATACCACAAGACTGCAGCTGAGACATAAAACCTGTTGAACTGAATAGAGTGTAACAAACAAAGGAGTCTGGAGCCACAGAGAGCACAGTCTAGGATTCCTTTTCTATTGCAATAGTCCTTCTCCTTTATGACATTTTGATCCTTCAGCAACCTGTCTGCAAATTCTCTCTCTGTCACCACAACCTACCACTCCAGTCATAGAATCATAGATTCACAACATTATTTAGGATGGAAAAGATCTCTAAGATCAAGTGCAACTGTTAACCTAGCATTGCCAGGTCTACCACTAAACCATGTCCCTAAGCACCACATCTATATGTCTCTTTAATATCCCCAGGGATGGTGACTCATCTACATCCCTGGGCAGCCTGTTTTAATACTTCGCCTTTTAGTGACGATTTTTTTCCTAATATCCAACCTAAACCTCCCCTGGCACAACTTAAAGCCATTTCCTCTTGCCTTGTTGCTTGGGAGTTGAGACAAACCCCCACCTCGCTACATCCTCCTTTGACTTAGTTGTAGAAAGAGATAAGGTCTCCCCTGAGCCTCCTGTTCTCTAGGCTAAATAACTCCAGCTCCCTCAGCCGCTCCTTCTAAGACTTATTCTCTAATGCTGCAGGACCCCTTCCAAATGGTTTTACCACCATTTGTCTTTCATTCTTCTTCTGAAAGAAGGAAAGGGGCACCACACAGAACTCTTAACCAAGAGGAGGGTGGGCAGCTATCAGGCACACATAATGGTGAAAGGATCCAAATTCTACTAGTAATTTAACTTATTTTTTTTTGTCAATTTGCATAAATATTTCATTACTACGCATTACAGCACAGGAGGTTCGGGTCAGTGCATAGCAGTTTTGCTCTGACACTCCTTGTTTTTCACTTTCCCTGTGCCCCAACACGGGTCCTCCACAGTCCATCCAGGTGTGTACCTGTCCTGCCATGGAGCTCCTCCTCCAAACCTGGTGTTCCCTTTACTGTTTCTCACTTTTTTGTTCCCTCCACCTCTTCCCGTGTCTTCTTGCCTTTCTTAAATCTATTTTCACAGAGGTGTCACCAAGTCAGGTTCATCTCTGTCCCACATTGTGTCCATTTTGCAACCAGATGGAACTGCCTGAGTCCAGCATGGGGCAGGCCTCGGCCTCTTTCCACAAAGGCCATCCAACACACATGCATGTTTGCACACGCACACCACACTGTCTAAACTTTGCTATTTACACCCAATACACTTCTGAAGAAAATGAACTTTTCTAGGTTGATCGTAAGAAGGTCAGACATATACTCCCACTGACTCATTTGATGGGAGCATTAAACAATGCCACTGATGAGAGGAGATCCATCCCACACTATACATTATCTGTGTGTGCACAGAGGCAAAGAAGGCACAGGGCCTACCAGTTCCCAGCCATCTCTTACAAATGGGTAATTCCCTTCCTTCCAAATCAGTCTCTTTCCCCTAAGGTGTAAGAATTTCTTTCAATTAATACAAGACTTAGTGGCAACTTGCCCTGTTTGCAGTTACTTAGAGCTGGCCATGTGTGGAAAAAGACTAACCATTTTACAGACCCCAGTATTTCAGTCTTGTAAACCCAGTGAGGTTATGCGTGAAAGTCATCAGCGCTAGACGAATGCTTTTATTTACTTCAATCCCCAGATCCTCTTGGTTATATTACTAAAACATGCCCATGAAGACCAACGCCAACCTCTATATTAGAAATGTTCCTTCGGGGCTCTTTTCCTCCATACCTCTGTTGCATCCTCTTTCAACTCCTATTTGCTGCATGCAATGTGTATACCGTAGTAACTGAGCTGGTTCCCCATGAGTCTAGCAGGTCTACTGATCTCACTGTACTTCAGAGTGGGTTGTGAGTTTGCTTTTTTTGACTTTCAAACATGGGAATGACTAGAAAAACAGTTAGCAATGAACCCTGAAGTCATTTGAATTTGCTAGCATATTTATGATACCTGTATTTAGCTTACTGGCCTAACACTAGGACCCTGGTTTAATGGTACAATACCATCATTAGTTCAAACTCAGGTTAAGGAAGGGTGTGGAAATGAAGACCCACTCCCAGCGTCTTTTTAAAATTAAAGCATTATCACTGTTGCAAATAGGCACTATTACAGCTCTGTAGCTGTGGGAAGAGCAATATAGTGTAAAAGCTATATAGACTATATATTAGGTGCCCCAAGACAGAACCAATAAGTGGTATAAATGCATTCTATATGGCCTGTTGTAATTAGTAATGAAATGCCTGAAATAAATCCAAAGCTTTGCAAGAAGTCAGCTTTCCCTAGAAAACCTGTTTTCAAATGGTATCATACTTCAGCATTCTTCAACTTTGTGAGTTCACAGCATCTGCTGCTTAAATATAACAGCACATATGGCAGCATCATTTTGGAAAGCAATGTAAAAAAAAGACTGAAGAAACTATTACAAGGACTGCTGTCATGCTCTTGGGGCACAATTGCAATCTTGTGTTCCCATACGGCACCGCTGGAGAAAGAATGTGAAGTTTTAGTAGGGTAGATAGGGTCAAATACAGTATAATAAACTGACTCAAATGCTCCCTTTTTGTACTTACTTTTTATTAGTTCCAAATGAAATACACAATACAATTTAGGTCCTGACTTTTTACTTGGGACTAAAGTAGGTGCTTCAACTCTAGCATGAGAGCAAGTGCTCTTTTGAAGCCTAAATCGGCATTCATACAAATCCCATCAAATGCTGACATTCTATCTCTTGCATTTCAAGAGTATAATTAATTTGTAGGTCAACATAACCCACTTTTGTGAACTGGTGTCGACATCTAACTATTCTGCCACTGGGTAAACATGGCTTTTATCATTATTATTTTTTTTCCCCCATCTGACTGTATTATAGTAGAGACACATCTCTCAGGAGTTAGCACATTCAGCTGGAATTCCTCTGATGCTTTATTGTTGAGGGAGTTTTATAACATGAAAACAATGAGGGCACAATTATGCTTTTAGGACACAGCCTCCACCCAAAGGGACAATTATGCCCAAGGGATTTAGGAAGATGTATTTCTTTCATAATTTCCTGGAAACTTGATTTCCTTTAAGTGATATTAAAGCATGGTATTATCTCCTTTCTTTGGGAAAATTGGGAGGAAATTCATCAATCTCTTTTGTGCAAATGTGAATATCTGTGGCCACTACAAAAGGACAATGCATCCTTTCAGTCACTAAACACCAAAATTGATCTTTAGGTTTGGGGGGTAAACTTCTGAAGGAGGACAATAAGTTGAGGTTCAGGGTCCCAAATAATGTGAGCACTGGTCCCAAAGAATCTTCGCTGGGACTGAGCATAAAGTGAGCATGTCCATCTCCTCTCTTGGTCTGTGGAACCTCATTTGAGTTGCCCTGTGATGGCTGATAACACTTGTGTTTTGCCACAGCAAATGGGTGCACAAAGAAAGTAGTGACAAGCAAACAGTATAAAGAAAGTAACTCAGAGAATAATGTAATCATGTACCTTCTACATGTTACTCATTCCTTGGAAATGGAATAGTGGGCCAGTGGAACTCCTTGTCAAAAAGTATTAGAGAGCTTAGCAAGCTTCTCAAAAAGAATTGGAAACCAGTAAATTCTAGGGGCAACTATTTTTCCTTGTTTTGACTTTTTCCCTTGCAAGCATCCTAAAACTACATCTTTTCACTCATTATATTACTTTAGGCTACTATTATTTTGTTTGTTTGTTTGTTTGAGACAAAAATCCCAGAGCAGCAGAACAACACTTCATGCAATTGCTGGCATGTTCATCTTCAAACCACGCTGTATTCCCTTATCTTTTTGAAACAGAATTGCATTAGGAAAAACAGCCTCCCCACTGCTGCCTAAAAGAGTCCTAGTTTTTACCACTACAAATGCTGTACTTGACATATGCTTTCCTTAAGAATTAATCTATTTTACTGGTCATCTTCAGGTTGAAGCACTAAAGATTTGTCTTAAAATGACATTTTTAGCTGCATCTGTAACACGTAAACTCATTCAGAAAACAAGTATTTATTCCATAGCATAAGACCTTGAGCTGAGCTGATCTTTAGTTTATAAACAAAAATCACCCAAACAATCCACTCTGGAGATTCAGATTGCACTATAATTGGTCCAAAATTTGGTCTGCTATGCAGGAGACATACAAATTACAGTCTTATTTAAAAGGAGTGTGTATCCAATGATTTCTTTTTTTACACACTTAATGAGGAACTCTAGACCTAAAGAGGTTAAAGTTATCAGAATCATCTTATGATACCATATATTTGTTTGAATTCCAATCATCCATTAAGTTCATGATCACATATAGATAGAGAAGGATGAATTCAATGTCTTTGTCCAGCTTTGCTATATAATTCTGTACTCACTTGAGAACTTCTCAAGAGCACAGGACTTTGGACCATCTTTGATAGAAAAAAATCCTGTAAAAATTGGAACTGTTTCACTAATTCATCTTCAGAAGATGAGTTTAGAGCAGTTATTAGCACAGCATTGGCTGAATAGTTTTGTTTCAATACTGGTCAGAAGAAATCATATCATATCTTAAAAGATCTCAGTATGTTTTTGAGAAACATCAAGAGCTGAGAATATTTTAGACTGCTTTCCTTTTTTTTTTTTTTCTTTTTTACTACTTCACACCTCCTTCCTTTGATATATAGAGTTTGTTTTTTATGAATACAAAAACAGGAATTTCATGCTGTGACCCAGATTTCTATCCCATCACATACATTCCCCTGTGCATCAAGTTTAAAAGCTAAAAAGACACAGAGTTTTGCATGAAATTTGCAGCTTGCTTGGATTATTTTTTTTCAACTTTTGGATTTTTTGAAAATGAGTCATTTTGCAGCAAAGGAAAAAGTTTCTGGGGAAAAAATGATCCTTTTACAAGAAAGGCATCTACAGAAAAATGTCAAGAGACGTTTTGTGTTGCAGACAAGGAAAAACAGCTATCTATATACCTAATGTGGTAAAGAAAGCTTTATCCTCCCTTCTTTGCAAAGCTCCTTAATTTCTCTGGGTTTTAAGTTAAAACCTGAATAAGTTAAAATACCACTATACTCCATTGCACTGTTCCAGAGTAGATGGAGACTTTGGGACTGTGTTCAATAAGGTAAAGAGATTTAAAGCAACTTCAAACTCTGACAGCAGAAGAGGCAATAATTTAACACAAAATAACAATATTTATACAGCAAGTGGTTGGAGAGATTGTGGTTTTGAACTGTCCCGTACCTCTGCTTTTCCCCTAGCAGTTTCCTTTCTTCCGGACTCTTGTTTTGATTTTTTTATTTTTTTTTTATTTCTACTTGCAGTTGGGCTAGATGATCTTTGAAGGTCCCTTCCAACTGAACTGTTCTATTCTGTCTTATTCTGTGTTTTGTGAATGGCTGTACTCACCATCAAGCCAGCAGGACATGGGCTTCAGAAGATGCTTACCACCTTGTTGGTAATCAATTTCTCATGACAGTTTTTATGTGTTAAATAATTTTGCTTCTAAATGGTAAGCTTTGCAAAGATTTTCAACTGACTTCTCAAAAATAGGCATGTGAAATAACAGTCTTAATACATAAAGCTCTATATGGTCTTATCCTAAAAGACACCAAATGCCTAAACATGGAATCAAATTTTATTCGAAGGATCTTAGAATAGCAATCTCATGTTTATCTCTATGTTTATCTTTAGCTCAGAATATGTACAGTGATGATGACTGAATAAAAATCTCAGGCACTCCTTCAACAGCTAGAGTCTGTACCTTCAACCATGAAGAAAAAAAATAAAAAATTTCTTCAAACCAAAATAATACATACTATCCTAATTTTTAAGCGATAGAGATTGTTCTGTGTTTAGAAATAAAATTTCCTTTTTTTTTTTTTGGCTTTCCTTTTTGATAACAAACATCTCGGTAGGTTTCTTTTAGGTTAGCATTCTTTAAGGTAATAGAGGTTGGACTCCCATGATATGTCAGATTTCCCAATTTCACAGTCTAAATCTATCTTTTCAAATTCGCAGAAAAGAAAGAAAGAAAGAAAGTGAGGTTTGAATCTGTGAGTCAAATGAGAGTCACATTGCCTCCAAGACAACTGCTGAAGATGCTCAGCAATTTAGGAACAACATTAGGTACATATAGAAAATGTATAGAAATTGGTCCCAATCTGTAACTTTACTAGTTACCAGATTTTAGCTCTCTGCACAACTGAGATTCTTACATAGTCATGCAGTTTTGGCTTTAAGCTTAATCTCTGTTTACTGCAAATGTCCGTAAATTTGCTTTATGTACTACACCCATATAATATGCTGATGAGCACATTGTAAGAATTTATACAAAATAAATTTGATTTCAAATTTGCTAGGCTAGGCTTCCCCCCCCCCCCCTTCCCCCACACACACCCTTAGGCAAAAGAATAAGTATAAAATAAAATAAATAATTGTTTCTCAGGACTGAAAACCACACATAGCTACAGTCTGGAATGCTATTAGTGAGAGAATGCCACAGCAGCATTCTGCTAGGAAAGAAATCTACATCCTGCTTGTTTGGGTAATAGTTCTTCCATTAGAGGCAATATTAGAATTTCAGCTTTTGATCTCTCCTTGTGGACCCCTTAAAATCCAAGCTGTGAAACAGCAGCTGATGCTTTACATACTATCACAACAGCCAGCAATATATGAAACCTGGAAACGGCATGCAAGGGAAATTAATGATGGGCTGTTAAGGGATATACAGTAACTCACGTTTGCATTACACAACATACAACAAATTAAAGCTGCCTTTCCTTTGTTGTGTTGGTGATAGAACAAATAAACATCATGCAGCAATACAGAATGGCAGTATCTGAGATCACTTTTAATTGCTAGAAAGTCAGGGAAAAAAAAAAAAAAAAGAAAAGGATATTTTTATCAATAGTGCAGAACAAACTTAGAAAGTTACACTGGTCAGTAGACAGAAAATGAGCTCTGCGTCACCATTGCTAGCCTGAATAATAGCATATGGTACAGCAGATCCATAACAGCAACAGCCAGAGATAGGTCCTGAAATATTCATTTGTCAAATTAACAATTGCTAAAAGCACAACAGTAACATTAATGTATTTGTTCCATCTTCTCCTTCTTCTTCTTCTTCTTCCTCTCTTCTTTTTGTGATTTTGTTGTATTTTTGCATATGAGTACAAACAAGTAGCCATAAATGACTTTTTTATTTCACAGGGGATATCCTGTGTGCATTTTGTCTTAATGTAAATGAATCCATTTACCTAAATGACCAGAAGTTCATAAGTAAAATGCAGAAAGTATACATTTGGGGTTTAGTATTTATTATACTTAATATATCATAGGTTACACATTGTTTGTGCTAAGTGTGGTATTTCAATTTATCTTTGATAATAAACATTTAGTGATTTATGTTTAATATTTTATTGTTGTTAGGTGCTTTCAAGCTGAATGTGAATTAGGAAACATTTCTGTAGATTTTCTATAAAATGTGAGAGCTCTTAATTTAGTTTGCCTAAGTGGACAGTCAATTTCTATTGCATGATTATATCTTTATATCAAGTATCAGACATAAGTTTATTAAAAAAAAAAATACTTTTCCACCTAACCCCCAAAGCAATAGAATCTGTAGCCCTTCTTTAAAGTAAATTAGTATTTTTTGGGTGAGGTCTTTTGTAACCTTCCCTATTGTCTTGACTTAGCTTTCATTCACCTCAACTGATGCAAAATTAGACACAGATGAAGGAAGGTTTCCTCACAAAAATCCCAACCCCAATGAAGGAGATGTATGAATCAAGAAGCCTCAGAACTCAAATGGACAGGCATGTTATTGGTATTATTACCATTATAACAACTGCTCTGTAATAATAATAATAATAATAATAATAATTTTTAAAAAAGTAGATAAGAGCTAAAAGTTCTTATAAAGGTTGTGCTGCTGCAGCAACCATGAGACAGAAAATGCTACACGTTTGTTGTTTTTTTCTGAACAATGTCACAGCATGACCATGAACGAAAAGAATTTTAGGTCTGCCAAGTGGGGGTTAGAAAATGTTTCTATTCCACACCAGGCTTTCTGCAAATAATTTTGATGTACAAATCAAAGGGTAGGAGGGAGAGGATGGGACACAGTATTGCATAAATGTATAAGCAAAAATACTGCTCCAAACTACCTGAGCCCCTGTATCACCACTGCATCTTGTTGGGCAACACTGGTAATGGTAACACCTCACCATACAGCCATGTTAGTAGGACATGTAGGCTTAGGCATAACACCATGTAAATGGTAATCATACCTGGCTACCTAAGGTGGGCTCAGAGTACTAGGAGAGGAGTCAGGCTCAGCCAGGGCCATCTCCTACACGTGCTCCTTAATTCCTTTGTTTTGTGTCTCACTAGAGCTTGGATGCTAAGACCGTCCACATACCTCCTCCTGGTGGAGTTCCTGCCAGAGCTACCCAAGGTATCCTAGTTTACCCAAGGTAAACTAGGCCAATTTCAGAACAGCTAACTGCACTGGTGGTGTTCCTCACTTAATGCTGATTGCTGTTTGAGAAGTGGTGCTTATTACCTTGGATAGCCAAGTTAATAAAATGACACTTCTTCCACATCCAGAAAGGTATCTTCTCATTTGACTGTCTGTTTCCTGTTCCACAGCTCAGCAGATGCATGTGCAGGTTAGCACTATCTAGGGCAGCAGGCTCTGTCAATATTTTGTTATCTCTCCAGTAGATATTAAAGCACCCAGGAAATTTTACTGGCTGAAGTTGTGTGTCTCAAAAGATGGGTGACAGCTGAAACAGAAGGAAGGAGGAAGGCAAGAGCTGAGAATATGAAGTTTTACTTCTGTGCCTAAATTGGCAAATAAATACCTATGTCTTTCTCTGAATTTACTCCTTTGTGTGTAATCTTTCTACTCTCTGTTCTTAACCTTTGTCATACTCATGCTGGAAAAACCCTACCCTGAGAACCCTTGGCTGCCAGTTATTTTATGTCGCATTTTTAATCTACCTATCATAGTGTATTTCCACACTTCAGGTTTCATAAATAGATTGAATATATATATAAGCTGTGTCTAAAGCTTTATGTTTAACGTACAACGATCAGTACAATAAATCTGTCAGAATCAACACTTGACAGTACTGCTGCATTAAAAAAAAAAAAAAAAAAAAAAAAAAAACACTATCCTACTCTAAATGATATTCAAACAGACTAAATGATCCTTTTCCTGTTTCAGAGCAGGAATTCAAACCTTATTTGTTCAGGATGTCAAATTGCTGGCAAAGAGTAGTTGGCTTGGCACACTCTAAATCCTGTACTTAAATTGAATCTGATACCTTTTGAGTGAAAACACTGCCAATTTTTAAGGCATACACAACTGGGATAAGAGACACTAATGGTGTATTACCTAAAGGTGTCACTAGTCACAGAAGAAAAGGAAAACCACACTCAGATGATTTTAAATGGCTACAGACTTATCTGAGACATTAGGGCATTAAGACTAGTTTGGACATTATGATCTGCATGTACAGCCACTGCAATATCCAGACATTTATCATATCGTATAAATGGCTCAATGCCGTATCTTTATCTTCCTCTTCATGCAGTTCAATGCTAGTCTTCTCCAGGAGCAGCAATAACTACTCTTGCCACCTCCCAGTTTTAGACATTACCATAAGCAAAAACGATCCAAACACCCTGTTCATGTGCACATACACATATACACATATTGCTGCACCAAGAACATTTACAGTTATATTCTGAATTACTCAAAAAGATGTCAGCTAAGATTTTTCTTAAGCAAAATATGGAAAAAAATGCTTAACTTTAGACTTCTGCACTGCCAGTAGTCTGCATAAGAACTAGTCCTCTTAAGATATATCAACTTGAGTTTTCTACATAGCCAATGGAAATAGGTAGACATTTTTAATGGTGCAGTCTATCTAATCTGCTCTAGATGTCTTTTTGAGGGTGAAATGAATCACATCCCAGAAGTACCTGTTCTTTTCTACTGCTTACTAAGGAACTAGTGCACATGTAGATGGTAGATGAGGTGAATCCTACTTCAAATTTGTTGTGCTGTAGATATAATTGATAAGATGAATCTCATCTTTTATGTCTCAGTCTTACGTGCAAAGCTTTATGTCCTAAATATGTCAAAAGTTAGAAAGAGCACCCTGGAGGAATCTTTTCTCACCTACATCCTCATTTGCTTGCTCTTCCAGGTGCTGCTCCTACCGTCATCTCCAGCTACATCTCCTACTCCACATTCATGTACTCAGTCTAATACTGGATTCCTAGCTCCAATAATAGCAAATGGCTCATATGCTTTCATCCCTCTTGAAGGGCCTCCTCCATCCTCTCACAAGGGCCTTCAGTCCTGCACCCCTCCTTGTTGGACTTTGCTTCCAAATCCCTGATAATGGGCAGTTTTATAAAGAATTTCTTTCTTCCTTGTGAACATTAAACTATCTCAGCTACAATAACTTCTGCAGCTTCTCTTAATGTAGCATGAAGTAAATTCATGTAAAGAGAGCCACAGCCAGGTCTATGCATCACTTCAGATGCTGAATAGGCCTTGTGCTGGCTCTGCGAAGTGAAGTTCACCCTTTGGGAGGAATTTCTCTCAAGTCAGAAGAGAACAGAAGGGAACTCTGTTCTCTCTCTCCATGGAACTATATTCCCCTTATAAACAAACTCAGAATGTGAGGCGCTCTGTATTACCAAGGCTTCCACTTTTATCACAAGCCCAACTACAGTGGACTTCTTTTTTTTCCTATTAAATCCCAGCTCCTGGAGTCATGTGAATACCCAAGGAATTTCAGTTGTCTTATAAAAAGATTGCATTTCTGGCCCACACAGATGCAGAGGAAACCCTGCAAATGTGACCCCATTGCACCCTAAACACTCAAAACCAGAAGGCAAATAAAAAGAAGCCAAGTACATTCAGTTGCATGATTTTCAGGCCAATCTCATGATTATTTCAAGCCTGATTCAAGATTTTTGGATGGTTTGGGTTGGCAGCACTGAAGACTTCATTATAGTTTCAAAGACTATAAAAAGAAAAAAAAAAGTTTCCAAGCTGTATAATTATCAAAATGATGGAGAGTCTGAAATACAGCAGAAATGACAGGCACACTTGGGCCAGCATTTTCAAATGGGGCCTGATAGAGCATGCTTCAGCTATTTCAATGCCACATCCAGGCACAGTGGACCTGATTAGCCTAAATATAGCTCTCACTGGAAATCAATTGGCTTAGGCAGGAGTTCGGTGACACAGGTCTTGTTCTTGACAACTGCCAGAGGTGAATTTCACCCTGAGAAAGTCAAACAAGAGGAGGGAAGGATTGCTGACCTTACTCAAACTGTGTCTTGAGAAAGCAATTTGTAAAATACAGGACAGAGATTTATTCAAAAACATGTGGAAGTGATTTATGGATTCTATTGAAGGTTTCTGGTATTAAAGCCTGGAAATAAGTGCTACTCCTATATTTCAGTTGTAAGAAAGGTTGTATTGTGATGTTTCATCCTTAAACTGGCATACTAGCTTCTTAACTTCCCTTGTCTTTTTACTTTCCTTCTCTGTTTTCCTGCATTTCCTTGATTTTTCTTGCTGGTAATCTAAGATTTGATTAAAAGGTCAAATCTTCAGAGATTATGGAAGTGCAAGCTCTGTGTATATTTATTTGGTGGGAACTTTCTGTCCTTCCATATGTTCAGCAGTATATTGTTCCATACTAGTCCCACTGATGTTAGCAGGCACCTCCTAATGCCAGTGTGCGCACAAAATGGAAGAAGAAAAGGAGGGTGAAACAGGCAAACAGAGCCAGGAGGTAATTTAAAGGATGTAATAAGACAAACAAAAGCTTGTAATCTTTCCATGTTTTTTTCCCTGGTGACTTACTCCTTCTTTTATTTAAGTCAGTGGGAAAATTCCTCAATAGGAACAGGCAATGTTTCCTTCAGCTTGTAACCATAATTATGATATTGCATTGTTACATTGAAGTTTCCTATATATAAAAGCATTCTTCTGTCTTTAACTCTGACTTTAATATGACAAATTCTATTCTACAGAACAAATTAATCCTGGTGTTCATACACACCCTAAACTTTAAGAACACGAGCAGGATGACTTACATTTATGAAGCGCACAAATTAATAAAGTATTAATACAAAGTCAGCCCTAGCCATCACCAAATTGGAACATTTTATGTTTATTTAAAATAAAGATATGTGCACAAGCTATTCCCTCAGCCTCATCAGCAAGTACTGGAAAGTATACCCCACAGCACAATCATTCGTGGTGGCAATCCCAAGTGACAGGTTTGCTTATCACCAGTGAGTGGAAAAAAATGTAAAGATGGGGGAGTTCATGACTTTCCAGGACCAAAATTTAACATCAGTTACTTAATACCATTCACAGAGGAAGGTCTCTTCAGTTATTTATTTATTTTGGGAGAAGGAGGAGGGGGGAGATGAGCGCTCCTTCAGAAAACCTACAGGCAGAAGGCCCCACGTGGTGGAGGGAGAGGGGGGTATTTCATTTACAGGCATCCTGGTAGCTATTCTACCTCCTTGAAACATTTTCCTAACAATCTTCAAAAGCAAAGTCCCAATTTGCATTTTTAATACTGAAATGTAATACGCTGTTACCGGGAGACACCCCTGAGTGTTATTACTTATCACTGGGCCATTATAAACAATCATGAAAGATTACAGTTGATCTGCCTGGCCAGATGCATTCTTGAAAACCCAGAAAGAGGGTTAAATGAGAACCAACATATGTAAAAGATTCACAATGCTATATTTCAAATAAGAAACATGTCAGGAGTGGGGAAAAAAAAAAAAAAAAAAAAAAAAAAAAAGCCAAAGAGCATAGTGGTTAAAGAAAAACTGAAAGAAAAACACATAATTGCTTTTAGTCTGTCATTTCCCCCCACAGAGTAGTAAATAAGAGCTTTGATACATAAAAGCCGTTATCAAACAGTAACAAATTAGTTCTTCACCATCTGTGATCCACGCGAGGGGGGTGACAGTTATAGGCAAGATTTTAAAATATGAAATCAACTATTTATGAACTGGTTTCAGAGTCTTGCTGTCTACTTTGCCTCTTAAAACGTGGCCACAAGAAAGAGATGGGGTTTTCAAAGCTAACAAAAAACAGCAGTTGTGGTTCCACTCTTTAAATGACGCTAATTGCTGGCTGACATTTGTAAACAAGATGTTTCCTTTAGTACCACTGCCTACCATAGCTCAGCATCACTTTCAAGAACAATATCTCACTGGAAAAAAATAAAATAAAGTAAAATAATGACCCTGACCTTACCAAATCTTATTACTTTGAGCTCCTTTACATTACACATGAATGGCCAATTATTTCATGCTGGATCCACTGTTTCATAAATACTGCAACTTAGATTGAATCTTTTTCTTTTTCTTTCTTTCTTTCTTTCTTTCTTTCTTTCTTTCCTTCCTTCCTTTCTTTCTTTCTTTCTTTCTTTCTTTCTTTCTTTCTTTCTTTCTTTCTTTCTTTCTTTCTTTCTTTCTTTTTCTTTCTTTCTTTCTCTTTCTTCTCTCTCTCTCTCTTTCTCTCTCTTTTTCTTTCTCTCTCTCTTTCTTTTTTCTATTTCTCTCTTTCTTTTTCTCTCTCTTTCTTTCTCTCTTTCTCTCTTTCTCTTTCTTTTTCTCTCTCACATGCAGGCATGTTTTCTCAATTTCTTGCTTTCTCTGTCTGTCTATATCTTTCTGACTTTCTTTCTTTCTCCATCTCTCTTTCTTCCTCTCTCCCCCCTTTTTATTTTCTCCTTTCTTTTTTCCTTTCTTCCTTTCTTTCTGCAAAAGTACTTCATTTTGGAATTCTGTAGCTGAACAGAGATTTCAGTTCCTGATTTTAACATGGGAAATACTGATTTCTTCATGATGTACAAATTACTGTATATTAACTGACAAGTATCCCCAAGTTAATTTAGGAGAAGGAAAGAACAACTCAGAACCACTCATTCCTTACTGATTCATCTAGCATTTCTTCTTTTGCTTCATTCCTCTTTGCAAAAGGAGCGTTTTTTTGGAGTAAAAGCAATTAAATCTCACAGAGATTATGATAATTTGTTTCTGCTTGGGAAGTGAGCACATTTGAAAAATGAGTTTGAATTGATCTAGGGGATTTTCCATCTCATCAGTGGAAGAAACGAAACAGAATTAAAAGCCTGAAATGTTAGAAGAATCCATTACTTAGAAACTTGTGAGAATGATTATTTTATATTTTTTTTCAAACAATGTTTTAAAACATTACAGTTCTTGCAGTTTGGGGCAATATGAAAAGAAACAAAAATGCGTTAACATGCTGTGGATTGTTGTATTCCATGGGACAATCCAATGCCTTTGAAATGTGTCATTTTTATTTTCAGTGAAATACAATGGACATTTCAGCAGGAACACAGAAGTGAAAAAGGATTGGCCATTTATTCCCACAGTCCCACATCCATTGACTGTAGTGCCAAGAGATCTTTCAGTTAGATTAAGAGGCTTTGACTGACAACAGTACATTTCTCTGCTGTCATCAGTTTCATCCAAGACAATAAAATATGTTCATGTGGTAAATCAAAAAGACTATGCAAAGAGGCAAATGTAGATACATCTGCTTAGGTCCTTGAAAAGTGGAAAATGTACATGCAGGCTTGGGTGCCCCAGGGTAATTTGGTAATTGAATTATATGAATTATATGAAGTAAATTGAATTTCTCACAAAGATTTCTGCATCTGTAGTGGCATTCATCTGGCCAAATGTAAGCATCTATAATGCACAATATGCATAGGAGCTGGCTGTCTAAACCCAGTAGAAACAGGTTTTATCAGATGATACAGAAGTTTAACACATCTATACCACTGAATCTGTGACTGATAGGCAGACAAACAGCAAGTCAGTGGAAAAAGATTGGTACTTCTAACTTTGTTCACCCCAAACAAAATTAGGTACTAAAACAGGCTAGATGAATTGTACTGTGTTCTTTCATCAAAAGGGGAGTGTGGGGTCAGTACTCAATGGAAAAGTGGATGTCCAACATTCAGTGAGATTAATCCTACCTTGAAGTGACCTATTCTCCGTAATCACCAGTGATATGACCCATGGGAATGGTGTTAAGCTGTGGTAGGGGAAGTTTAAGCTGGAGATCAGGAAGAGGTTCTTCACCGAGAGGGTGGTTACACACTGGAACAGGCTCCCCGTTAGAGTAGTCACTGCACCAAGCCTGTCTGAATTTAAGAAGTGATTGGACTGTGCACTTAGTCACATGGTCTAAACTTTTGGGTAGACCTGTGTGGTACCAGGAGTTGGACTTGATGATCCTTATGGGTCCCTTCCAACTGTGGTGGTTTTACCGTGCTACGCAGCTAAACACCACAACTGCTCTCTCACTCCTCCTCCTTAGATGAGGAGGGGGAGAAGTAAAGCAAAGAACAACTCATGGGCTGAGATAAGGATAATTTAAGTAAAGGGAAATAATAATAAAAAGAATAATAATAATAATAATAATAATAATAATAATAATAATAATAATAATAATAATAATAATAATAATAATAATAATAATAATATAATAATAATAATAATAAAAGAAAGAGTATTATGAACTAAATAATTTAACTAAAGGAAAAAAAAAAAAAAGGAAAGGGGAAAAGGGAGGAGGAATGGAAGGTAAAAGGAGGAAAACAAACAAATAAAACAAATGAAGACTATGTGGAAGTGCAGAGGAAAGAAATTACTCTCTGCTTCCCACAAATGAGCAATGATTGACCACGTCCCTGAAGCAGGGCCTCAACGCACGTAGCCGGTGTTTGGGAGGAGGACCAACATTTTCACAAGAGCCCACCCCTCCCCTCTTCTTCCTGTTTCCACCTTTTATTGCTGAGTGTGACATCACATGGTATGGAAAATCCCTTTGGTTGGTTTAGGTCAGCTGCCCTGGTGATGTTTCTCTTCTCACTTTTTGCCCACCCCCTAGAAGGGTTAGAGGGAGGCCCAATGCTGTGCCAGCACTGCTCAGCAGCAGACACAACACTGGTGTGATAACACTGCTATTCTAGCTACAAGTGCAGAGCACAGCACTGTATGGGCTGCTGCAGGGAAAGTTAACATTCCAGCCAGACCCAGTACACTAACTCAGGATATTCTATGATTCTATGATATATTTCTGAGATTATAACATTTTGCCAGAAAGGTGTAATTTCAGTTCATTGCATACCTTGTTAGGCTACTTGTGACTCAGAAGTGAAAAGTCTGGCTAGGCTGCAATCTCAACTGGAAGCAATTTGTACTGGTCATTCCAGTGCTCCTCTTATTTATAACAATGCTTCTGAAAAATATATAGCCTAACTTATTCTTGCTAATAATAATAATAATAATAATAATAATAATAATAATATAAGGGTTTTAACTTTTCCTCTATTTTCAAGAGCTACCCAGGATGTCTGTAGTAATTCAAGTAAATCTCACAGATTCCTTCAGTAACATTCATTCTCCATTTTTACAATACATGAACATGTCTCTACTGAGGCAGTAATGATTTTTGCTGGCCCCCAGCTGTTCTTGTTTGGTCTCAGGTGGCCTGGCTACCAGCCTGGACAGCAGTTTTCTACGTCTGTCATAACATGCCTGTTTCTTTTGCCTTTCAGCTGGATTTGGAAACTTGGTATTTGCTCAAGTTTGACTCTTGTGAAAAGAATAGCCAATTAACATCTGTTCAGGAGTAGGCAGTCTTAATTCATTTCTTATATACAGCAATGTAAAGGAGAAATGTTCATCTCTGCATTTAGTTTTGTATGTAATTGAATAATAGCACTCAATGGGACAAAGCCATCAAAAAGCCTAAGCCTGTGCCTAACTTCAGCACAAGAATAGCTATATTAACTTCAACACTTACTATTATTTCCCTGCTTTAAAACCCTTATGGCTCTAAAAAAAAATAAAAACTTTATACCTTCCCACACAGGCAAGTTTTCACTGTCTCACTTCACTTCCAACTAAAGCTTCTTTAGAGAAAGATATAGCAGTACTTAGGCACTTTACTCAATACTGCTGGTCCTGGTCTCTCATTTGTTTTAAAACAACTTAGGGTAGAAAACCAGGCCAAAGTTAATTTATCAGATACTGTGGCTCATTCTTGTAGGTTGATCTGTATTGTACATCTTGCATATTGCACTGTCATATAAATGATTATCATTCTAAATCTTGTATTAGTTTTAAAATCATACACAGAGATTTTTATAAGCTTCTGAATGAAAAACTCTTTTCAAAAATATTGATTCTGTCACTATTTTTTGTACTGTTTCTTCAGAAAGAAATTTACATCTTTATTTGAAAACTTGCTTTTAGCTAGAACAAAACAAAGTCAGGATTCTTCAGAAGTCTTTTGTCCTTAGCAGACTGTAAATTAAGACTTTTCCAGTTACTGAAAATGTTCACCTTTGATTCTCCTTTGTGAACATGGGGTCTTTGGAAGAAAACAGAAATATCAATTGTTTTAATAATGCTGATTTCCTTAGAAAAGACCTACTTTAAGAGAGGACAATCTTTTCCTTCTGAAATACAATGGATAGTTGATACATCCTGAGGGCTCTCAAAGCCCCTTCAGTTACATAGGCAATGTATACAGAGGGCTAAAACATAAAAACACTTTTCATGAGCACAAATAGATGCTTTGGCAACCACTTTAAGATTTAATCAGGGTGCCAAGCTGAAGCAGGATCATTCATTGATGAGAATATATTGAAACTCCTTAATTAATCTGTTATTTGAACCACATGCAGATTGTATCAGATCATGTATTTATAGATAACAATAACTAAATATATCTTCAAAGAAGCAAGGAAAGTCCTAAAACTTTTGAAGGAATCATAATAAGTAATCACAATATTCTTACATCAGTGCTAGCAATGGCTTACTAAGTTATTCTTGTAGACAAAATAAATTTATTGCTGTTAGTAAATAAAAGCTCAGGCTTTTATTTAGCTTTCATCACTGCAGTGGTTTAATTTGGGGTCCACAAGGACTCCCAGGTACTTTTTTGTAGATCTTGTTAAAAGATAGTCATTCTCCAGTTGGTACCGGTGCCTAGGTTTATTTTTATTTTATTTATTTTTTATTTTTCTAGATGCAGGACTTTTCATTTGCTTCTGTTGAACTTCATGAAATTGTTTGTTTGCTTGTTTTTTTGCTTGTTTGTTTCTTTTAGGCTGCTTAGGTCCCTCTAGAGTAGCCCTGTCTTCCATTTTCTAAGTCTCACTCCTTAGACTGGTGTTGCTCAAAGACTTGTATGAAGACTTTACCAGCTCTGATATCCAACTCAAAGTAACGTTACCAGCTCCCTCAACATGGTTGGATGCATCCTGTCAGGTCCCATGGATTATATGTAAAGCCAGATCACCTAAGTAGTCCCTAGTGTAAGTGGTCCCTAACTAAGCAATCCCTCTTTCTTTCCTGTGAGTAGTTCATCCCCTCTGCAAATTTTGTTACTTGGTATGGAGGCTTCTGAGGCCTGAGAAAAGATGTTTCTGGAAAAGGCTCTGAGTATCTCAGTCTTCTCCTTGCCCTTTGCATGAGGTTGTCTTCCCTCTTCATCATTAGCCATACATTTTCCCTGCTGCTTCCTTCCCAGATATGATACCCAGTAGAAGCCATTTATAGTATTTGTAACCCTCACTGATTTCCACTATAGACAAGGACTGACTTTCCCAGCTCCATTCCACACTGCCTGTGTTATGCTAAATTTCTCCTTAGTTGCCTGTCCCTGTTTTCACTTTCCAGCTCTTCATTTCTGAGTTTGAATTCAGTTTAAGTTCCCCATTCATTCTTCTACATTAGGATGGATTGTTCTTGGGCTTTGAGGAGGTTTTCTTTAAGTCAACAAGCTCTAAACATATGATCCCACTGATTTTCAGAGATCAGTTATTTCATTGGATAACTTAATCTTTTAGACATGTGAGGCTTAGCAATTTGGTAGCCAAATTTCTTGCACCAATGAATTTGCAGCCAGTTCTGGGAGATTTGGCTCATTTCCAGGGTAAATAAATGAGCTTCACAGATATCTCAATGGGAGTTGCTTTTCTCCTGTCTTCTCCATCATCTAACTAAAATAAAGTTCTGTGTGTCATAATTGCTCAAAAATTCTGATAATTTCAAAGCTTTGTTATGTGAATTTTAAATTTTTCATTATTACATGCAAAAAGTAAAGAAATATTTTATTCTCTGCCAGCATAATTGGCATGTGTTTATTAATTCCTTACCATTTAGCATTCCATGTGGTGATTACATTTTTTCTGTTTCAGCATTAAAAGTTGGAATCCATGTGAAGGTAAAGGCAAAATATTTTAAACAAAATTCAGCTGCCTAATGATCTGTTTGGACACATGAGTTTTTCTCCCTTCATGCATGCAGATAGAAGTTAACCACACCCAGTCATCAAGATCTGCTTTCCAGCCTTTCGTAACAGTCTTTCCAGCTAGCTAAATCCTGACCTACTGAGTTGGTGAACTCTGGATTAGGGTCTTAATATACAGTCACCAAATGCTCCCTCTCTCCTTCAGACAGACTTTTTTTTTTTTTTTTTTTTCCTGTCAAGGGAATGATCTTGGTTCAATAAATAATATTTCTGTGTGTTTTTGCCAAAACACCTGTTTAGCCAAAATATGCCTTATTTCAGCTACTCCCTGAAAGACAAACACTAAACCTTCCAAATCAAAATACTAAAACCATAGTAAGAGTTAGAGTGACTTGATTTGAGTGGGATCTGTAGCTACACAAAAATGCTGAGCCATGCAGGTCATTTTAAGATAAGTGTTTAAAGAGGATACTTATACTTTTGTGCTATACTTTTTGCAGTGTTTACCATTCTTTGGTTAAGAAATAAAGCAAATTCTGTTAGGAATTAAAATACTGTGTGATAAACAACCAGCATTTATGATCATTCACTTGCTTTGAAAAAGTTACTTGGTTCTCAGAAAAATATAGAGTAATGATCCAAAACAGTGTAATCTTGTTAGACCACAAATGTCAAATGCTGAGGTGTGTGTTAAGGGCTCGATCTATTTATAGATGTTTGTATATACATATGTTAACTCTTTATCCAGCATTCTCATAAATATACTTTTTAAAAGGTTTCTCTATACAATCTATTGTTTCTGTAAGCCAATATAAAATGTGCCTCACAAGGGCAATGCTGAGAGCTTGGAGCTAGTCTAATTCAACATTTATTATAATGGAGTTTTATTGATTACATGGTACCAATATAGAATTGTCTCTTTGTTGATCTCTTTATTGGCTGTAAGTAGGTAATTTCTAATGTTTTCACATTTGTGTTCAGTTCAGAGGAGCACCAATCAGATTGGATGCTTATCTGAATGCTCGTGTGTTTGAAAATTTAACTGGAAATCTTAAAATAATCTAAATACTTCCTGCTCTAAATCAAGCCTGAAATATCTTGAGCACTGTCTTTGTTGTGGTATTTTGGTACTTAGGTTTCTAGTCTCAGACAGAAACCAGAAGTGCAGAAGCTTGTAAAAACTAGAAGAATGGAAAAAAGGTTAACCAAACATTTCAGAACACTCAAAAATGTATGACTATTTGGAGGTCTGAGGTACATAGTTTAGGGTATTAGCCATTTATCTCTGAAAGAAATATTCAAAGCCATTGTATTTCAGAGACTTATCATCCTCTGTGCAGTGTATTATGCCATATTATATACATGTATGTATGTCTGTATATGCATGTAGCTATAAGTGATAAGTGACTGGGGTCCATCGTGTCTACATTATATTTATTTACAAACATTATGTTTACTACTTGAAATAATGTGGGTCACCAAAAGATTAGTTCACTGACAACACTCACCATTACTGTTAGAAAGGAGAAAGACAGAAGGAACATGGTGAGAGAAAAATCTGTTTCTAGAGATGTTTCTAGCAGCCCGAATTTGAACTTGTTGTATAGTGGCAAAGTAATACAGATTTTGAAGTCTGTTCCTTGTCTGTATTCAGTGGACAACTGGTCTAAGCTTCTAGTTCTACCAGACTAGCCAAGCAACACATCATATATGTGAAGACAGTGTTAACCAAATAGCTGAAGAAAGTAGCAAGTGTAAGACTTCCGAAGCAATGCTGTCTGTTCATAATGAGTTTAGATTGAACTTTACCCAGATGCACACATATTAAGAACTACCATGACTCTATAAATATATACATATATTTGATGGGAATCCATTAGCATATGTTCACAAATATAACCACATATAAGAAAATAAAATCTCTAATATTAGAGGAAAAAATCAGATTTTTTAATGTGAAAAGACACACATATTTTGACAATCATTTATTACAGAATAAAGGGAGGAACATATAAGCTGCAGCTGAAGTACATAAACCAACACAGCAAGCTCAGTGCCTCTGTCCTCTTATATTTTGGAAAAAAATAAAACTTCACTCTCTACAGAGTTATGTTTGTATTTACTATGACTTATTGTGAAAAAAAAATTACTTTTCACATACTAATAGATAAAGAGTTTGTTTTTAAACACCTGGTTTAGTTAAAGGATATATACATAATATTCATATTGAAATTAAATTAATTATGAGAATTTATAACTTGTTGGAATAAATTAATTCCTGTAAGAAATTATAATACCTGCATCACCAAATTAACTAGAGTGAAAGTCCAATATTAAAAGAACAGCAGTGTCAATGTATTCAACTTCGCTAATTGTAAACATAAGTTATTAGTTATTAAAATATTAAACTATATTAAGATTTATATGTCCAGTGTTTATCAACTGTTAATAAGTTGGGTACTTAGGTCTTTGCAAAGATTTTCTGAGGTTTTGTCATGTCAGGGTTCCCTTGGATCAAACCAACTCTCTGTTTTATTTTTTTACTTGTTATTTTTTCTTTCAAACCTATGACACAAATCCTCAGTTCTTCACCTATGTTGTCTGTAAAGTAGCGTAGCATAGACCCACTACAAGCTGGTGCAATAGGAAGCATGGTCAATAAGCATGGTCAGTTTGTTCTAGGAAAAGAAACAGACTTTCCTTAATCTTCTGCAAATTGGTCTTAGTGAGCCGCTGAATAGGGCAAAGCTTGAAAATGCCATAGCTGTTCATTGCTTCTGAACAGATCCTGTTTCTTCTCACTAATTGTTCCAATATTATAGAGGGTCAGAAAGAACTGGAAAACCCTGAAGAACTTGGGGGGGGGCGGGGAGGGGTATAAGACATCAAGAATAAAAGTGATTTATTTTAACACCTAAGAACAAGAAACAAAGAAAAGAATGGTGACACTGTCTAGAGTCCTATAGATAGTATGAGAGAAAGAGTAGAAGAGAGGAAGAAGTGTTTTTCATAGAAAATTTATGAAAAGTTACTGGAACAGCCAACTACATGTTAGTGCCTATTGCTCTGTTGAAGAGACACAGGAATATCTGGAGAGCAGTGCATTGACAATACCATAATGGTACTGCTTTCCTGTGTGCATTCACAGAGGCTCTGTGTGTGCATTAGCGGAGGCTCAGGCTCTACCCTAATGGATGAGGATGAACAACACTCCCACCACAGGTATAGACACAGCACTCCAGGCTGTACAGTCATGGCCACTAAGGCTCACTTTACAGCCCTACCTGCCTGTTTTGCTTGTGTGAGCTCTGGACAGACCTCTCTTCACTGTTTTGCAGCCACACTCAGGATCCAGTGTCAAGAAGCAATTGGCAATTGGCACAAACTGAAATACAGAAGATGCCATCTGAAACCAAGGAAACATTTCTTTATTGAGAGCATGACTGAGCATGTGGACAGGCTGTTCAGAGAGGTCATGGAACCTCCCTCCATGGAGATACTCAAAAGCTCTCTGGACATGTGTTTGACAGCCTGCTCTAGGCATCTCTGCTGTAAAGCTGGCCTCCAAAGTTCCCTTCCAACCTTTGCCATGCTGTCATTCGGTGACATGATCCTTCCCTGGGGTTTCTTCCAACTTGGAGTGAGGATGTGGGCTGAACACATACCAGACCCAAGAGTTAGGAAGCACTGTGAAGTCCCAAAGTTTCAATATAAGCAGAGTGTCATTTCCATTCAGAAGTCTTCTCTGTGAGACAGGTGAACCCTTTTGCTGTCACTGACAAAGCAAGGGGACAGGATTTTACCTGTCTATCTTCTTTGAAGCAAGGTCAGGTTTTTAGGGAGGTTGGTGTCATAAGATTTAAGTAAAAACTAATGAAGTAAGTAATGAACTTAAGTAATAGCTAAAAAGGTATTATTTAGCCTAACAAGAAGAAACTTGAAAGTTAATATTGCATTTAATTTAATGATCACTGCACTCAGGATTTTACATATCTTTCTCTCCCTTAAAGGAATAAGAATAGTTTTGAAAGAAACAATTTCATTGTTCTCCAACTGTCTTGCAATCCAATTTCCTGTCATCAAAAGTTTTTACATATACAAGAGAGAGACTACATAATATTGATTGTCCCTTGCAGTTTCTAAACTACAAAAAATTCCCTGTATTCAGCACTTCCACCTCTTTCTCTTCTATATTTATATAGCTTTGCATGATGTATGACATTTCCCTTTTCAAAAAGATAAAACAAAAGATTTCATTTCTTGTTCATTTTGTGTTCTGCTCCTTCCTGCACATCTGCCATTTTTTAAAAGTACTCAAGAAAATTTCAAGGATAACTGCTATCTTTTTCTTTAAGATTCTAAGACTTTCATATCTAATTCATTTCTGGACAAAATCTAGAAACCATGAGGAGCTCATTGTGTTCAATCAGTAGAAAATGAATAACTGATAGAATTTCAAATGTAAAATTCCATTAAGAGTTCAAGTGTCAACATTGCTGTAACATATGTCTCATATTACTGACTTGTGTTTTACATCTACTTCAGGGTTCAGATTTTTTTTAATTGTTGCAATTTTGTACAAACATAGCAAAATCCATGGATTATGTAAATTGGGATGTTTTGTATTTAGTCACTGAAGAAAGTCAAAATTGAACTATATAATTGTGTCCAGATCTTTTCTTTTTTTCTTTCCTTTATTTTCATGGTCATTCTTCATGCAGCGTGTTTACTCTGTCATTCTACTCAGAACCTTAACTGAACACGTTAAATGGTAACTCATTTCAAAAGCAATATAACTTTGTTGTAATTGCCATACTAATTCAACAAAGAATTTCTACCACACATATCATTCTTCCATCAGAATATATACAGCTAAAGGAATCTAAGATGAAAAAAGAAATGCAAAGTAAATATCTCTTCTGCTACTGTTATCAGCAAAACTAAAATGCCATGGTTCATTTTGGCCCTCAAGTTTAGAAAGTATACTGAAATAAATAACAGTAGGTGGATTATTTTGTTAGAGAGAAAGGATTTGGGACTAGGACCTCTTACCAGTATAAATGCTACCATTGCAAAGGGAATCCTGATGGAAAATTCTGTACAGTGAAGTGTAGGGTTGATAGAAAAATGCATTTCAGTCATTTTTGATAGAAAGTGGAACTTTGATGAAACATTTACCAAAGAAGTCTTGTTTTTCAAAGAACTATCAGGCTAGAGCTGATCCAGCAGTATGTGCAGCGTATTGTAGATACTAAATCTTGGCGGCAGAAATCTTTGTGATAGAATTTATAGTTCTTGAGCAATACATCCCACGATGCTCTTTGACACTGGAGTTTATTTAATAGGATCAGTCCCAGACTCATTCTTTCAGACTCTCCTATTTCATTGCTCACAGTGGGTTCTTAGAAGTTCATTTTCTTACATGTGACTTCTTCATAAATATGAGACAGAAAGGTCTTATTTTATTCACCATCTGTTTATACTCCTTCAGTGTTCCTTTCCTACATTAACTTCCACATCTGGTTCCGTACTTTCTGCAGCAGGCCAAAATTATGGCCACATCCACTATCTTCACAAGCCCCTCTCCATTTCGTCTATGCATCTACAGTAAAAATTTCCAGAGTAACAATGTAAGCTGAAGTCTTTTGGGAAGCACATTCCTTTTCAATACTTTGACTTCAAGTTTCTCTTCACTTTTGCCAGGGTGAGAAAAAATCCAGAATACAATATTTACTTCTAGGAGTAACCATTCTAATATTGTCCCTGTGCATACACTTAGACTGTGTGGTGGATGCCAAGTGCCATGTGCTGTCCATTGTGGTGGTAAGCTTAAGTACACAAAGATTTACCCACAGAAATTTACTCTGACTCATTTCTTGTCTGAGAATAAACAATTCTTACACAGCTATGGTTTTCCACCCTTCTTAGCATAGCCAGTTTTGCAATGGTGGCCTAGAAATAAGCGTGCCTACTATGCCATGACAATCAAGTTTGAAAGTCACTTCTTTCCTCTCCAACCATTCATTATGATTGTTTTGGATTCTTTCAACTTTGATCAAATGAAACCATTAAACATTGTGCAATTTGACTGCTCATTGTTATTCTTTTAAAAGTATTCATTTGGGTTAGAGTTTTATTCTAATCCTTGTTTCCTTAAAACTAAATGCTGTTCATCCAAATCACTGACAGTTCCCTCCCACTAACCTCTAACCTTGTGTGGCTCACTCAACAGTTGCTCATACCACCTGTGGAAAAGAAACAACAATTGGTATGAAACTGAGGTGAGAACATCAAGACAAGTTCTTCAATAGAATAACTTGACTGAAGGCAGTCAGTTGCAACAGCAGGATACCTCAAACAAAGACCATGTTCTCTATCCATTCTCTTTGTGGCTCCTGAATGCTGTCCAAACATTGAGAGAGCTGAAGTTATATTACCTGAGCAAACTCTTTGAAGACAGAACACAAGGGATCCTAAAACCAAGTGGTTATTCCTGAGGAAATGTTATTTACTATTTTCTGGTTTAGTCTTTTAATTTTAGTGATTTCATGTCGTCCCTACATTTACGGGATAATGCTTACTCTCTTTTTCTTAAGAGAGACTCCTTTTGGGAAGTTGCAAAGCAAGGTAACTTTTCATTGCTACACCAAATATCCAGTGTATATTTTCTAGTAGGTCCTCCTTTCTAGTATGTCCTCAGAGTTAGTTTCTAGACTTCTCAGTTTAATTTTTATTAATGCCAGAACAGGTTACCAGACTTTTCAGAATTAGTTGTACTCTATGTGCCAATTAAAAGTTGTTTTTCTTTTTTTTTTTAAACAAAACAAAACAAAAAAAAAGTTTAAAAAGGTTAAAAAAAAATCTGCATGTTGAAATGAGAACTGCAGCATATCCATGACAAAATTTGACCCCATTTTCAGCGTCAAGCACAACAAATCTTACCATGAAATCTTTTGAAAAATTTGCCTTCACACTTTGCAATGTATATTTCCCCTCCCCAAGAAGATTCTGAGAAATACTACACATTCATGATCTTCTAACAACTCCATTCGATGTGTGTCCAAAAACAACAACATACTTCACTCTTTTATGAGTTTCTTTATCACAGGAAAAGAGGGAGGAAAATTAAAGTCAAAAGTTAGTATTTTCAAAAGAAAAGCAAATGTAATGTTATTCATAACATCTAAGCATGTAAGTCCTCCTCCATTCACTCACAGGTAGTAGAGCTGGTTTTGATCCTGAAAGCTTTTCAAATTTGCCCCTAGCAACAAGAATAGATAGAGGAAAATCATGAGAATGAGTGGATTGATAGCTCTACTTCCACAGAACACTTCTGGTCAGATACTACTGTTGATACATTTTAATGTGACACTATTAACACCATCAGCAATGCCTGGAAAAACAGAGATGATAAAGTAAAAAGATCAATTCTAAACACATTTCTCCCTGTTTTCTAATGGTAACCAAATTTCTTCTACCTTATTCTGGATTATTTTTTTTTCAGTAATACTAAAATTGTCTTAGGGAATGAGCCTTTCTCACTGTTTCACAATAATTTGAGATTCTTATCACAGGAAAGTTTTGTGAACTGAACCATATTCCTTCTCCTAGCTCTATACTTTATCATATATAATTTAAAGCCATGTGTGCATCAGTTTAAAGAAAATAATTTCTAGCTATTCTACTTTCCTTTCTGTAATTTTTTGAGTGCCTCCTTAATGCACCCAAGTGGAATAATCATGGAAATTCATAGAAATATTGTGATGCTATGATATATGATAAAAACATGCTTGAGTAATTTCTGGGTATTATATTTTTGCAAACTAATCTCTTGTATCATAATGGGAGCAATTTTCACCATTTTTATTCAAGCAAATATTACATCCAAGAGCCGTGATATATGATCTGAATTAAATTTTCTCTTTTATTGAGAATCCAACTAGCTTTGTTTTGTTGGTGGCTCCAAACCAATGTGTTTGAAAGGAAAACTCAAACCTGATATACAAGATCTTTTATAGACCTGATAATTTTTGGCCCTCAACTTTGAAAACAAAGTCATTTTATTAAATATATATATATATATCTATTGAAAAAATGGTACTTTTAAAGTGATGTTGTGGCATTTTTCAAAAATACTTAGTATTAGCTAAGTTCTGCTCCAATTAAAGTTGAAACATATATTAACACTGTCTCCAGTATATACTGAATTGAGCCAACACTACTCAGTTTTCAAAATTTTCTTTAGAGTTCACAAGAAAAAAGTATATTTGAAAAAATACAAATATCTCCTGCTCTGCCAACTGTTCTGCAGATTTCAAACAGGATTGTTTCTGAGTTTTGCCACATCATCAGTACCAGAATACTTTGCCAGCCCTTTTTAAACTCATTAACTCTTTCGCAGCTCCATTACATTGAAGACAATGGCTCAAATCTTAAGGATGTTGGCAGTATTTAGCCCAGCATTTAGTTTTCCATTTTGTTGATGATGTGAAAAACAGTAGGCTGTCTAGCACACTCCTCCCCTCTAACAAAATTGTGTTTGTTCCCGTTCAAGCTCCAAGTATATGCACAAGAGATGATGTTTACTGATAAAAGTGTGATTGTATAAATCGGTCTATTATTCTTCTCTGTGAACAGAATTCCTCTTAGCGTTCATAGGACCTACTTGCACATCGTGGAATGTTTTGTACTTATAAATATTTGCTCCTTGTTTTAAGAGCAACAGCAATATACCTTAACTCATTGCTTAAGAGTGCATTATAAGTGCCATACAGTGCCAATCCTCAGAAGATATAATGTGTTAACTCCCCCTTGCCAGTGGTCTGAGTGTTTAGCTCAAGCTGTCCATGCCTCCTCGTGATAAAGCCACAGTGGTACAACGGGCCACTTCTCGACCTGACTGAAGAAGTTGGTCTCACATTAATATGTGATCCTCTTTGTATGTATTGTTAACAGAGTAGTTCCTACTCTTTCGATTGTTTCATTTTGCAGAGCGATGAAAAGAGAATCCTATCATCCAGTTTTAAAGAAGCATTAGTGCAGCATTCTTATATAATGTTTTTTATCCCAAAACATCCTGACTCATATGCAAACACACACACAAAAACTGCCTCACACATCACAGAAATTCAGGTGTCTCAGGTTTGTCATGAGAAAAGATTCTTGTCACAGCAAACTCCTATGGCTACATATTGTATCATGAGGCAGTTTCTAAGCATTTTTCAGTCCCATCCTTGAGGTAAACAGCAGTATTCAGAAAAATAATATATATATATATATATAAAATAGTACACTCTCTAGCCTTAAATTCCTAGGGGTTTAAACACACATTTTTAATTAGGGGAAAAAAAGAATACAAAGGAGGTTTTAAAGAATGTAGAGCACACCTCACTTTGCACCAAGAGATTATTCTGTCTCTAGCATACTTTTTGCAGCCTCCTCCTCTACTAGACAAAGGTACCCCACTAAACCAAGTCCTGCAGAGCTGGTAAACAGCACTGGTACACCAATAACACTAAAGTTTATCGGTGTGAGGGATTTTCTTCCCCCTCCTCTCCTGTTGTGTGCCAGAGGTCCCCTGCTTCCTGTCTCCAGCTGATAACAGTGGGACAGGGAGGAGGGGAGGGGGCCTGTCCCTCGGTGGCGAGGGGGAAGCAGGGGGCTCGCGGTGTCTGACAGCTGAAACAGATGATGCCGCACACCACCTATGTAAACAGAAATAGGCGCTGGGGCTGATGTAGCGCAGAGATATGACCCTGCCCATAGAGCCGCTGAGTCTAGACTCCAGATGTGTTCTCACTGTTACCAGGCCAATTCAGATCCAACTGGTAAATATTTCTACCAGATGACAGTGGGCTCAGTTACAGAAATGAGGACAAAGGACAAAAATAGGCAGAAAATGAGTACTGGGCATTATTGCCGCTTAGAAAAATACTCTGCATAGTTTTAGAGATGTTAAGGGGGGTAATTATTTAAATAGATCATATACGTTCCTTTATTTTCTTACCATGTTCAGCTGAAAAAGTTCCAAGGCAAACTGAAAGTTCTTTAGGCAAATTAGTCACTTAAAGTGAACTGAAACAGAGCTCTGCAAAGGATAAAATAAAGTTTATACTGGGACTTTACCATATGGAGATAAAGAAATGAGGGAAAACCATGGTGATGATAACCTAAGGCTGGTAAATACCAGTTTATTGGGAAGTGAGTGTTGTGTGATTTATTTACAGAAATAAGTGATTATAGAACAAGACCATGGTAAAGAAACAAAATGCAGGAGAGAATCCCCTGTCTGCTGGTGTTTCATCTCCCCAGATGTAGGATTGCGACTCCCAGTCCATGTGGTGTTCAGAATGTCATAAAATGTGTCAATTAAGTAGCAGCAGAGCACCAGGGATGCAATCAAGGCTCCAACAAGTTTTAAGAGGTTACTGCTTTGCATCTGGCTCAGACAGCTAGAATGAAGCAACAGAGATGTGCAGTGATCCAGGCTCTTTTCTTAGGTCTTTTTCTTAATATACAGTGTAGTGCCACACAACAGCAAAGAAAAAAATCATCTTTGCAGAGAGCTACAATCCTAGATATATATGCGAAGGGACAGTAAGCACAGGAGAACATTATCTACAGTCTTTGTGAAGATATTTGTAATTTGCATACATATTGTGTGATCTTCTCTTTGAGATCCATGTTTGCAAGATGACTGCCCATAGGTGGTCCTAGCAGGAGATATGTGGACGGAAGATACATGACTTCAGGTGATCTTATTGGCTAATACTGATTGGGAAATTGAGTCCTGCTTTCTGAATTTCACAATAAGCCTTCCCGAGACAAATTGTCTGGCTGATGAGTAGGACAAAAATCACAGTATATAATCCTAGGTAGGATATGGAGTTTCAGCTATAAAATGAAATTAATAAACAAAGCTTAAAAAATAAATCTTTCACATAATCAGAACTTTGTATGAATGTTTTTATATTGTTTAATATTTTATTTCATTATATTTTTTATATTAATATTTATTGAAAGAAAGATGGCTCCTAGTATGTCTAACACTGAATGCATCAGTGGGAAATGTATAATCTCAGCTTTGTAACAGTTTTTAGGGAAAGATTTTGTCCTCACCACAGTAATTGGTAGCCAAAGAGTGACTTTTATGACACACACATATGGGTAAGCAAAAGAGCATTCAGATTAGCACAGACTGGAGCCATGCTAGCTATAAAAGCAAAGTTAGAAATGGCTTAGCTATTAAAATGATCACATTAAACAAGGAATAGCTTGGTTCCTCACTTTGGACTCATAAACCAGCAGCAGGAGCTTTGAACTGAAGAAGAAAGGCTAGCCTAATCTAAATGTTCCTTGAGATGACCTTTTAAGTAGTTAACCTTCTAGTTACGTTATAACTGCAACTTTTTCTTTGCACACCTGTGAAGCCATTACTCTGTGTTCAAGAGACAGAGTGAGTTTACTTACTAATTGGCTCTCGTTGCACTATGTTCCATTGCTTTTTCTTTTCCCTCTCATCTTCCCTTTGTGTTTGAGACTCTCTAGCCAAATGTTAAATATTCCTAAGGAGAAGTTTGCAAGCTCCGCTACGAATGGTTTGGCTGAGTACTTAGAGAATATCGATATACACTCTCTGGTGAGCAGTAGTGTACTGTTAAATTGCTGCATTTAATTGGGTTACAGCTGCTGATCATTTTGTGCAGTTATACTGGGGTTTTACTGACAGATTCCCTGACATGTCACAGTTTCTTTTTCTCAGGCCTTTTCACCCTTATGTAGACGAAAGAAGGTACATGTCTGAACAAACATGAACCTAGACAAAAGAGAGAGAGTTCTGCCTTCATACAAAACTACACTGCTTCATTTTTTTCCATGGGGAGCACACTCACAGCATTTATTTGCTTACCATGTTTACACCAAGTTTTCTGGTACCAAAACAAATGTTAATAATGCAAATAAATTAGATTTATAAGGCATGAAGGCACTGATGACACAAAGGAAAGTTTTGATTTTGGAGGAGAATAAAGAGGCATACTATGCAGACCCTAAAAGAAAAGGAAAAAAAAAAAAAAAAAAAAAAAAAAAAAAGAACTCTTGGATCTCTTGGTTTCCTTTACCAGAGGATCCCTTCTCTTCCATCACTGTCTGTTCTCAACAGGATCAGCATCTAAGAACTGACCTCCGTCTCCATGCTTTTTTCTCCTGAAAAGAGGTTTTTAAGCTGTGGGTAGCTCTTTGATCTGCTGGCTTCCTGTAGTTATTCACACCATGGTTATTCAGCAACTTCACCTCACTGACCAGGTCAATGAGCATACTTGAGCAATATCACATAGTACTATCTACAGAAAAACTATAATAGACTCTCATGTCCCACAGCCTGCATCTCAGAAAATCTGCTGAGTTCCCAGCCTCCAGACCCATCAAAATGGAAGAATCACCTATTTTCAGTAGATAGGGAATAGGTGAGGAGCTTCATCTCAAAAGAGTATCCAACTTCATGAACAGAATGATAAATCCTATGTTTTCTCTATTAAGGGAAATGCTAAATGTTTTCAGCTTCAGGCTTAGTTATCTCAAAGTTGTATACAAACCAGCAAAATCTGATCTCTAGAAAATAATAAATAAATAAATAAATAAATAAGCCTGCAAATTATAGGATAGGAGAAAAAGATAAAAATGTGTGAGCTAGCTCAAATCTAAGAACAAATGGGGACATACTGGCACTTTTAGGTACTCTGAATACATTGCCAAGAACATCCAAACTGCCACAAAGGCTATAAATATGTTTAAATCAAACAGTGTTCATAATGCAAGGAGATATTCACAAACACCCCTTTTCTTTTCTTTTCTTTTCTTTTCTTTTCTTTTCTTTTCTTTTCTTTTCTTTTCTTTTCTTTTCTTTTCTTTTCTTTTCTTTTCTTTTCTTTTCTTTTCTTTTCTTTTTTTCTTTTCTTTTCTTTTTTTTCTTTTCTTTTCTTTTCTCTTTTCTTTTCTTTTCTTTTCTTTTCTTTTCTCTTCTCTTCTCTTTTCTTTTCTTTTCTTTTCTTTTCTTTTCTTTTCTTTTCTTTTCTTTTCTTTTCTTTTCTTTTCTTTTCTTTTCTTTTCTTTTCTTTTCTTTTCTTTTCTTTCCTTTCCTTTCCTTTCCTTTCCTTTCCTTTCCTTTCCTTTCCTTTCCTTTCCTTTCCTTTCCTTTCCTTTCCTTTCCTTTCCTTTTCTTCTTTTCTTTTCTTTCTTTTCTTTTCTTTTCTTTTCTTTTCTTTTCTTTTCTTTTCTTTTCTTTTCTTTTCTTTTCTTTTCTTTTCTTTTCTTTTCTTTTCTTTTCTTTTCTTTTCTTTTCTTTTCTTTTCTTTTCTTTTCTTTTCTTTTCTTTTCTTTTCTTTTCTTTTCTTTTCTTTTCTTTTCTTTTCTTTTCTTTTCTTTTCTTTTCTTTTCTTTTCTTTTCTTTTCTTTTCTTTTCTTTTTCTTTTCTTTTTTTCCTTCCCTTCCCTTCCCTTCCCTTCCCTTCCCTTCCCTTCCCTTCCCTTCCCTTCCCTTCCCTTCCCTTCCCTTCCCTTCCCTTCCCTTCCCTTCCCTTCCCTTCCCTTCCCTTCCCTTCCCTTCCCTTCCCTTCCCTTCCCTTCCCTTCCCTTCCCTTCCCTTCCCTTCCCTTCCCTTCCCTTCCCTTCCCTTCCCTTCCCTCCTCTCCCCTCCCCTTCTTTCCCTTTCCCTTTCCCTTTCCCTTTCCCTTTCCCTTTCCCTTTCCCTTTCCCTTTCCCTTTCCCCTTCCCTTTCCCTTTCCCCTTCCCTTTCCCTTTCCCTTTCCCTTTCCCTTTCCCTTTCCCTTTCCCTTTCCCTTTCCCTTTCCCTTTCCCTTTCCCTTTTTTCTGTTTTAGTCCTTTTTGAACAGCCCCAGAGACACTTATTCACACTTTTAAATGTTAAAATATCTTTTTATACCTGTCTGTGTGCTCAAGTACAGCATTAATGGTCTCAAGCTTCATCAGGGGAGATTTATATTGGATATTAGGAAGAATTTATTCATGGCGACAGTGGTTAAGCATTGGAATGGGCTGCCCAGGGAAGTGGTGGAGTTCCCATCTCTGGAGGTATTTCAGAGACCTGTGGTGGTGGCACTAAGGAACAGAGTGATGGGACTCGGTAGGTCAGGTTGATGGTTGGACTTGATGATCTTGAAGGTCTTTCCAACCTAGATGGTTCTTTGATTCTATTCTATGGTTCAGTTCAGTCCCCCAAACGCATGTGGATTTGTATCCCAATTACTATAACATTTTTTTCCCGTCTTTGATACCCAATTTTCATCAGGGCATCAGAAGATAATTCACTAAATAATTGTATGTTTGAGTTTGGGGAAGGAAAAAACTTGCATACATGTTTTCATCCTCCATATAAAATAAATAAATAAATAAATAAATAAAAATAATTCATGCATGTTCATTTTAGCTGGAGTGGTTTCTCTTTTCAAATAAAAGTTGGAAAGGTAGTACTGCATATATCTGTGGATATTTTTTGTCAGGGTTAGGACATTTTTTGATTCTTTTTAAAACCGTCATAATTTTCTAAGGATTAAAACAGGATGAGAACCACTGCTCCAGAAAATACTCACCAGATCAACAGGCACAATAAAAGGTAATTAATGGCTAAATTCATTAGATAGTTAGTATGCAAAGGAGTAAGCCTAAATCAGGAAGTCAGTTAACTGGCAAGAAAAAAAAAATGCAAAATTTCCAGGGGGAAAACAAAGAAACCACGGCACCAGCAGGGACCTATAAAATAGGGCCACAGAAGAAGTTTCTGGGCAGAGCACAGGAAGGAAAGGGAATTCAATCATTCATGGAGGAGCAAGAAGAGAGCATGAGCTCTTTGAGGAACCAGCCAAATTCAAGATAAGTTGTTGTAGTTCAGAGACAAAAAAAGTCTGTGATTCTGGAAAAAACTCATGCAAGGAAAGGATCATGGTCTCCAAAGAGCCTCCAAGAATTCTCCAGCATAAATCACAGAACTATAGAGCGGTTTGGGTTGAAAGAGACCTTTAAAGATCATCTAGTTCTTACCCGTCTGCCATGGTCAGGGCTACCTTCCACTAGATCACTAGACCAGGTTACTCAAAGCCCCATCCAACCTGACTTTGAACACTTCCAGGGATGTATCATCCACAGCTTCTCCGGGCAACCTGTTCCAGTGCCTCACCACCCTCTGAGTGAAAAATTTCTTCCTTATATTTAATCAAAACCTACCCTTCTTTTTAGTTTAAAACTGTTACCCGTTATCCTGTCACTACACTCCCTGACAGAGTCCCTCCCCAGCTTTCCTGCAGGCCTCCCCTAGGTACTGGAAGGTTGCTATAAAGTCTCCCCAGAGCCTTCTCTAGGCTAAATAAAAACAACTCTCTCAGCCTTTCTTCATAGGAGAGGTGCTCCAGCCCTTTGATCATCTTTGCGGCCCTCCTCTGGACCCACTCTAACAGGTTTATATCTTTCTTGTGCTGGGAGCACCAGAGCTGAACACAATAATCCAAGTGGGGTCTCACAAAAACTGAAGAATAATACAGACCACTAAAATATTGGGAAATGAGTGTAGGGATTAGGATTTTGATTTCATTTTTCAGATTTTTTAACTATGTCAATACAATTTTTTCCTTTATCTTTCAATTAGAAAAACAATGCTTTAAAAACAAAACACAGGTATGCGTGGGTAAATCTATACTTACACATTTTACAGTGCTGGGAATTGTTCTCAAGAGTTGGCAATTGACGGCTTACAGTGTTAAACTGTCAAAACAGTCTCATCATATTTTCAGCCCAGGCCAACAAGCCCAATCCAAGACAACTCTTAGGCATGGTGCAGGAGCCCAAGCACTGGCCAAGGACCATGCCAATAGACAGCTAGGTTGGGGCCATCCTGATTGGAAGATGGGAGAGTAGAAAAGTGTGAATGCTAATCCTTTCATTACAGTTTGACTCAGTGCCAGAGAGCAGCATGGTTAATTTGCTAGCATATAGACTATATGTTCATGTGCTGTGTTTATAATGGAGTCCTAAAGACGTAAATTAGAAACTGGTAATCTCGGGCCTTTCAGTAGGATCATGTAGGATCTATATGCAAATTGCAAGATGTATGGTGTTTTATTCCAGGACTAAAACATCACTATCACAAGAAGGAAAAGATGTTGTCCTTGACTGTTGGAATATTCTCTCAAATCAGCTTTGCAGAGTTACAGAAGAGTTGAAGCTGGAAGGCATCTTTCGAGATTGCTTTATCCAACCTCATGCTCAAAGCATGATCAAATAGAGCAGCCTGCCCAGAATCATAGAATCATAGAATTGTCTAGGTTGGAAAAGACCTTCAAGATCATCAAGTCCAACCATCAACCTGACCTACCGAGTCCCATCACTCTGTTCCTTAGTGCCACCACCACAGGTCTCTGAAATACCTCCAGGGATGGGAACTCCACCACTTCCCTGGGAAGCCCATTCCAATACTTAACCACTGTCACCATGAATAAATTCTTCCTAATATCCAATATAAATCTCCCCTGATGAAGCTTGAGACTGTATCCAGTTCCAGTTGGAACTGGATACATGTGAGGAATGTATCCTCACATTCTATTACTTGTCATCTGAGAAAAGAGACCAACACACTCCTTGCTGCAACCTCCTTTCAGGTAGTTGTAGAGAGTGATGAGATCTACCAGGACCATCTCCGGTTGGGTTTTGAATAATTACAAGGATGGAGACTCTCCAACTTCTCTGGGCAATCTGTCCCACTGCTCAACCACCCTTACAGTAAAAAAGTTTTTCTTACATTTAAATTGAATTCCCTTATTTCCAGTTATGCCCATTGCTTTTCATCCTTTGACTGGACACCACTGAGAAAGGTCTGGCTCTAGGCTGAGCAGTCCCAGCAATCTCAGCCTCTCCTTATATATCAGATGATCCAATTTCTAAATTTTCTTTATGACACTTTTACTGGACTCACTCCAGTATGTCCATGTTGCCATTTTACTGGTGAGTCCAGCAAGTGACCCAGCACATCAGACTTATTTCACCAGGGCTCAGTTGAGAGGAAGGATCACATCTCTCAACTTACTGACAAAACATCAAAAGATCAAAATATATTTCAAAAGAATTATCTAGTGATTTCTAGGTCCTTCCACAGAATTATATCAAAGAGTAAAACTGCATTAAATATGTTCACAATGTACTTCTAAATCTACTTCAAGCCTATTGTGATTCTTTTTTTAGTGGACGTTTTTCTGGTTTTGCACCTAAGATACCTCATTATGTATCCTACATTCTAATAATAGGAAAATAAAACTATATTGAGAAAATTATATATAATAAAGAACACTTTTGCAATATTAATTAAATTATGCTAAATTATGCTAGTATACTAGGAGGATAAAACCTGATTTATATTAAGATTAGTTCTAGAGGAGAACATAAGTCACTTGAAACCACAGTTCCACTTTTCTGTCTAGTCTATAGTCTATACAAATCATGGAAACCAATTACTAGTGTTTACTGCAGTACAGTCTGTATTTGTCTGGAGCTATGTTAAGATTAATTAAGGCTTCCATATATAAAACTTAGTTTTGATTGAATCAAGTGTTACATAGACACGTTTTTGGTTCATCTTTTCGGTTACTGTTGACAAAAGCACTGCAGGATGTTCAATATTTTAAAAGTATAAATATTTTTAAACAAGTACATAGATTGCCTCTAGCAATGTTCAGAATCATTTAGAAATAATCTGAATGCTGAAAAATTGGTTCACTGACAACATCCGCTTCCTCTCAACTTTTAATTTGACACATTTTATTAATAATGTCAGACTAACACATTATCACTGGCACATGGTAACTGGATGATAATTATCTCTGGAGGCCATGGTTGTAAGGGTCTGTCTTTGCTGTGGGGACCCCACAGTGCAGCCCTCATATCGTGGTCGGCCAGATCATGAAATTTTGTTAGAGGTCACTATGACTTCTTTCCATCAGGTTTTGTCTCTACTATAGCCCCAGTGTGGATAGCAGGGGAATATGGTATGCACACAGGTCTTGCCTCATAAAAATTCACAATGCAGAAATAAGAGGACTCCAGCCCTGGGAGCTGGGAACTACTCTTGGAAAACACAATATAAACATAATTCAACATACAAACAATGTCGGGTTATGAAACCCTTGTTCATTTGTCTTTTTTTAAATATTCTTTTTTTTTTGGCGGTACTGGAATACTCAGGGTTTCACCAGCACAGATATAATTCCTTCCTGAACCTATCATCAGTATTTTTCCATTGCAAGTTGGCTTTCTTAAGGGAGGACAAGGAAGATAAGATGTCTAGTGCGGTACACACCTCAGCGTGTGGCTCATGCTCCCACCCACATGGCCAGGAGTGCACTGAGAGCAGGGCAACGCCTCTGACATTTTGCTACATCTAAACCAGTAAATTAAACCAGGCCAAAGGCATCATCTATCATTTCAGAATGCAGGCACATCCCTGTAACAATTTTGATCCATGCCTAACTGGCACCCCCATTAGGAATCCCCAGCCACCATTTAGTGCCAGGGATCATTGTCAGGAGGCAGTCTGGCCAAGGCTACAGAATACAACAACACAAACACCAGCCCTGGTCCTGCTTTGTGCCCTAGTAAAGACAGAGAAAGAGAAGCATCATCCAGCCTTGTTCCACATCAGACATTTACATAAAGGATAAACTTGTATAAAATGACCCTCCTAGAAGCTACTGTTGTTCAGATAGATACTGGTGGTGAAAGATTATAAAACCTGTTATTAACCTCTTTATTTTTTTTTCTAAGTGCCCTTTTTTACTGTGTTGTGCAGCATCTAGCGCTGCAAAACACCTAGCACAAGTGGGTCATGATCTTAATTTGGGATTATTGGAATCTACAATACAAATTATGCACACAGATCAAACCTAACTTTTTACTTGTTCCTCTGTTTTAATAGCACTGCATTTCAGATGGCTGTTTTGTTGTTTGTTTGTTTGTTTGTTTTTTAATGTGAAAGCTAAATAGATCTACATCTGACTCGGGATTTTCCCAAGCAACATTCCCTGCTTTTCTTGGAAATTAAGACAAAAATTAAGCTTGCAATTTATAGTATCTGTTACTTTTTGATTAACTGACATCTCCTAGGGTAAAATAAGTAAACTTTACAGTTTCCATCTCTCTCTGAAGTCCTGCAGAACATAACAGCTACACCCTTTAGTAATTCTGTTTTAAGTCATATTGATAGATTTGTCTCTTTCAAGTGAGTGTTTGTTCACGGGACTGTTCTACAAAATAGCTGAAATCCTTCCAGGTACTATCTTTCTTTCTCACATTTCCCCATTAGTTTTTCTTTTGTATTGCTCAACAGTCTTCATGTCATATGTCCTCAGGCACAACCTCATTACATGGTAATTACAACTGTATATTACCAGTCATCTTCATACAAAGAGAAACATAGTTCATTTGCACAAGGAAGGCCATAGAATTTTGCTTAAAGATTAGCAGAGAACATGACATGGAAATTCCAAGCCCAGACAATTAGTATCTGGGCAGCCTGAACAGGACAGTAGTGATCTGGCTATAGTTTGTGAATGTTCAATGACTCACACAATGCTTCTCCTGCCTTTGGTAATCATTTCTGTATTGTGACTGAAAACTTTCAACAGAAACTGGACACCATTGTACTAGCCCCTCTTCATACAGCCAGGCTCTGAAAAAGCTAAATAGCAGAGAAGAGAGGAGAAAGAGAGAGAGAGAGAGATGTAAAAGGATCTTTTCCAAAAGGATGTATTCCAAAGTGGGATCATTTGTCAATCCGAGGAGTGTCCTGATTGCCTTTTTCTACAGCAGTACTACATCCAGTGTAGAGCCTGCCTTCTGAATGAAATTTGAAAATACTTTAAACAAATCTCAGTGATATGAGGATGGCTTTAGCTCATTGTATTCTCACTTCATTATGATATTTTAATGCAATAATATCTGGACGATTCATTCACATGCATATACATTGTAAAAAAACACAGATTATTTCCTGCCCCATAGGTTTACAGTTAACAGTGAATAACTGATCTGAATTATTTATCATTCAGAATCATAGCTAGAAGTGGAACTTTCTATTTTGGAAAAAAAAAATCCACCATGTGTTCAAGGATGTTTCAAAAATAATAAGCTAATGTGTAGCCAAGGGTGATTAAAAGCCTTGAAATGTTGTGTTCATTTTATAAAGACAGGTATCTCTCAGTCGCAGAAGAATTTTGGTGATAATAGTAACTTCTGATTCAAATTAATAAACAATTGAATCTGCAAAAGCATTCTCAGTAAAAGAAGGACAATTGACCCGTCTCTCTTTTCCCAATAAACTGTCTAAAATAGAGGTCAGGTATACAAAGTCTGGTCTGATGGAGAATGACACTTAATTCTTTTTGACTGAATTTAGTTGTTTTCAACTAAAGTGCTAAAGCATTATCTTTCCCATGATGTGCATTCACTGGAATCAGTTTATACAGACTCATCTATTAAAAACACATGCAAACCCAGGTCACACCCAGTATGCTGTTGCATACAACCCGCTAACAGACTTAAACATCTGCTTTTGCAACCTGCATTTTGGTCAAGTTGTGTGCATATGTGCCATTAGCAAATCCATAATATCAGATTCTTGGTCTGTATACTGTTAAATCTCCAGAAGAGTTTTTGGTTTGAAAGTTGCAATTGCAAAAACAATCATTTCCAGAAGCCCATATGCAAAACTCTGTTCTTGTATGGCTCTACAGACTAACATTTCCTGCTACACTGAGTGCAATAGGGTGTGGTGCACAGTTAAGCATACTGTTGTCTTAAAATAATTTTCTAACATTCATCAAATAAAGAAGAAAACCTAAATTGTTTCCTGTGACCTGCAGGAACTGTTGGCTCTTATATTAATAAATATATTCACCACAAAAACCGAGAAAAGGACTCTTTCTCTGTGTTTTGTTTGTTTGTGTGTTTGTTTGGGGGCTGTAGTTTTGTTTGTTTTGTTTTTGTTTTTGTTTTTGTTTTTGTTTTGTTTGTTTGTTTTTTGTTTGTTTTCTGTATTGTTGTATTCATTGTTGGTTCTTTGTGTTTTTTGTTTTGTTTTGTTTTGTTTTGTTTTGGGGGGAGGCGGGGGCAGTCTTCCTTTTTCTATTTTCCTAGAGAGAATGGAAACATTGATTACTACATAATAGTATCTGCTAACAACCTGAGCTCTTGAAAAATATAAGCAATCTCTAAATCCCTAAGGACTGTCTCAAGGCTTTCTTCAAGACTGCATTGTTTTTATGTCACCTAACTGAGGCTTAGAATAGAACTTCTTCAAAGTGGAGAACAAACTAATTTAAATAAGCCTATACAGGATTATTATTTTCCTTCCTTATTTTCCTGTGCTTCCTACTAGCAGATAGTAAAATCCATTTGTATTACTTTTCCTCCTGTGAGTTCAGTTGTCAGAGCCCTGCAACCACAGTGCATCAGCCAAGTCAAATTCCTGCACTGGTATCACGAGAAACTTGAATTGTACTATTTAGGGTACCACTATAACCAACCCCAGCTTCCCCCCTCTTTCTCCCCGCCCCTCCCCTCCACCCCCCCACCCCCAAATGCCTTTTTCCCTCAATACAAAGTGACAAGCAATTGAATGAGACTGTAGATTTTGAGGTCACAGTGATTAAAGAAAGGCAGGATATCAAGGGCATCTAAGAGCTAAAAAGTTAGCATAACCGTCTTTAGCCTTGACTCTGAAAAGATCAGTAAGATATCAGCTGAGACTCTCCCTCAGCTATCAGTGTTGGCTTGTATGCCCTTTTATATGATGCAGGTAGAAACACCATCAAAAGCATAACATTGCTACTTCTACGGGCAGATCTAGGATCTGACACTAACTGCAGTTTCAGGTCTTCCAGGTTATCTGGCAGATGAAAGAGCACTACAAGGCACCCAACTTGTAGGACACCATTTTAGGTGCGTTGGGAAGTAGTTCTTCCGTGTGAGTGCCTGAATTCCTAGTACAGCCAATGAAAGGCTGTAATTTCCCTTAAAAGCTATTAACAGTGGGCACATAGGTGATTAAGATTGTTTTTTCCTTTTATTCACTAAAGAGGGCACTTATGCACTTACTAAAGAAACACTGCCAACAGTTTAGGTACACAGATTAGGTACATCACTCCAACCTAGAGCTCTTCTGAGCAGTTCTCTCATTATTGCCATTCCATTCACCATTGCATTTTCAGCATTAATTCTAATGGCATTTGATTACAGTTCACATAAAGTTTAATATATTTTTACTAAGTTTGTTTCTGTAATTTTCTGTAACAATATTTGTTATAATACTAAAAAAGAGAGTAAAGATGCAATGCTGCTGTGAAACGAGAAATTATATTCTACTATACTCTCAAAGGAAATTATAGTTTTTGACCTAAGACTCTTCTAGTCAAACTGGAAGATGGAAAATGAATATAGATGAATAAAGAGATTATTGAAGGGAAATAAAATAATGAAAAGTAGCTGAAAAGAAGAAGACACAAGTCATACCATGTACAAATCTGGAAAAGCAAACAAACAAATAAACAAAAACTAGGGTAGAGAATTGTTAAATTGATGGTTTTTTTTAACATAAGACAAATTTTTAGTCCTCTGTGTACATCTTTGTACAGGATATAACATAGGTCCAAAGACTTATCCTCTTCAGTAAATATGCACTCCTCCGGGGAAAGTCCTGAAGCATTTGGAACCTATTAAAATACAGTTCATCATATCCCAGTCTTTCACTGACCTCTTCTTTAGCATCTTCAAGTGGGTAGCACCCTAAAAACTATTATCTGGATATGTTAAGCCTTTACAAGGCATCTGTGGACCTCTATCTACAGTGAAGATGTGATTCTTCAGCACTCTTTCAGCAGTCTACATGTTCTAAATATGCCTGGAGCAGAGGAGGAAGAAAGAGTATTTGATTGAATGCTACTGGAAGACAGAAAGATAAAGAACAAAGCAAGACAACTGAAGTATTTTTCTTTGGAACACAACCATTTCTTCCTTGAGAAAGGCATTCCCATATTAGAGTGATTTGCAATGGTGACCATGCTGATACAGATTCTACTATGATAAATCATCACAAAAGGTCTCCAGCTCTAATATTTCTTATTTTTTAACATTAGATATGACAGTCACTGTGTGACTAGCGTTTTATCCAAGGTGTACTTCTGCCTGTAGCTAAAGAGGTACAATGCAGCTTGTAATAAATATAAACAATTATAACCAGTGGATTTTGCAATGTTGACTTTAGATGTGATTTATAAAGATAAGAGGTTATATATCATGGTTCATAGAGACAATATAGAAAAGACTATTATTAGAGCTACTTAAAAATTCACACATCTGGGACTACGGAAAAACATTTCAAGGTAACTATTTATCTATCCAAATTAATATCAGATGCAATGAGAGTACAAGAAATGACAGATGGATGCTATGTTTCTGGGAACATATAGTCTGCTATCTGGTAAAATGGTAGACGTGTTTTGCCCATATCTACATTGCTATTTTGGAAAAAAAATAAAATAAAATAAACCTCCTCAGGTTCTAATATAGAATGAAACAAAATATAACATGTTGGTGCAATTGAGAAGACCTCACATATGTTAAATTGACTACAACATGGCATCAGTCACAGGGCATTTGGTTAATGTATTTTATTTAGCTCAGTAATTGCTGTATCAGACCAAACAAATTGTCAAGCTATTGGTTATTTTGAATGGTTATCTTCCTTTCTTTTGGTATGTGCTATTTTTATTTTCTTTTTTGCTCTCTCCTTTATTATAAGGAAATTTTCTGTGACTCTAGTAAAGTATATTTTAGACTCTGCTCCACACTCAAATATAGCAAAGTGTTCATTTCTGACTGTAGAGTTTCTTGAGCTGATGAGGTTGACTGGATTGTCTGAGTTATCCTGTGTCTCTCCTGTTTAATTTGATTCCTGACTTAACTTGCGTATTTGTTAAAGTCAAACCAGCAGATGCATTTTCCAATCACATTAGTCAGGCCAAAAGAAATGTTCCAAAGTAACAACAATTTGTTTCATTAATATTTATCCCATTAAAACATTTTTTTCTGAGCTATTTATGAACAGCTGAAAGTACAAAGTAGTTCTGCAAATGCTTCATAAGGAGGATGAATACGTAAAGTCACCTATCTGAGCTCTCTGGCTGTTTTGCACTCAATAGGATCATTTATCATGGTTATTATTTATACTATATATCACTACAGAAACTATGAAAGTACTTCATGGTATATTATGGGTTGAGCAAAGATGGAAATATAGAAGTTACCTTCTCTAGAGTTGACAATACAAGGAAAAAAAATTGTTAATACCTGAATCAAAATAACAGAAAGCAATAGGATAGAAAGAATTAACATAGGAAGTTAATCATACGATCATAGAATCATAGATCAATAAGGTTGGAAAAGACCTCCAAGATCATCTGGTCCAACTGTACTGCTACTACCAATACTACCCACTAAACCATGCTCCTAAGCACCACATCCAACCTTTCCTTAAACAATTCTGGGGATGGTGACTCCACCGCTTTACTGGGTAACCCATTCCAGTGCCTGACCACTCTTCCTGAAAAGAAATTCTTCCTAATTTCCAATGTGAACCTCCCTTGGTGCAATTTGAGGCCATTCCCTCTAGTTTATCACTAGTCACCTGCAACAAAACCTCAGCTCCCCACGGCTTCCTTTTAGATAGCTGTAGAGAGCAATAAGGTCTCCCCCTGAGCCTCCTCTTCTCCAGACTAAACAATCCCAGTTCCCTCAACTGCTACTCATAAGACTTGTATTCCAGACCCTTCACCAGCTTTGTAGCCCTTCTTTGGACATGCTCCAGAGTCTCAATGCCTTTGTTGTAGCGAGAGGCCCAAAACTGAACACAATACTGGAGGTGTGGCCTCACCAGAGCAGAGTACAGGGAGATCACCTCCTTGGCTCTTCTGGCTACACTATTCCTGATACAAGCCAGAATGCCATTGGCCTTCTTGGCCACCTGGGCACACTGCCAGCTCATGTTCACGTGAGCACCAATCAGCATCCCAGATCCTTTTCCTTTCACAGCTTTCCAGCCACTCTACCCCAAGCCTGTAGCATTGCATGGGGTTGTTGTGACCAAAGTACAGGACCCAGCACTTAGTCATAGAATCACAGAATCACAGAATTATCTAGGTTGGAAGAGACCTCAAGATCACCTAGTCCAACCTCTGACCTAACACTAACAAGTCCTCCACTAAACCATATCACTAAGTAACATCTAACGATCTTTTAAAGACCTCCAGGGATGGTGACTCCACCACTTCCCTGGGCAGCCCATTCCAATGCCTAACAACCCTCGCAGTAAAGAAGTTCTTCCTAATATCCAACCTAAAACTCCCCTGGTGCAACTTAAGCCCATTCCCCCTCGTCCTGTCACCAGGCACGTGGGAGAATAGACCAACCCCCACCTCACTACAGCCTCCTTTGAGGTACCTGTAGAGAGCAATAAGGTCGCCCCTGAGCCTCCTCTTCCCCAGGCTGAACAAATCCAGCTTCCTCAGCCACTCCTCATAGGGCTTGTTCTCCAGACCCCTCACCAGCTTCGTCGCCCTTCTCTGGACTCGCTTGAGCACCTCGATGTCCTTCTTGTAGTGAGGGGCCCAAAACTGAACACAGTACTCGAGGTGCGGCCTCACCAGAGCCGAGTACAGGCGGACGATCACTTCCCTAGCCCTGCTGGCCACACTGCTTCTTATGCAAGTTAGGATGCCGTTGGCCTTCTTGGCCACCTGAGCACACTGCTGGCTCATATTCAACTGACTACCCACCAATATTCCCAGGTCCTTTTCTGCCAGGCAGCTTTCCAACCACTCATTTCCTAGACTGTAGCTCTGCTTGGGGTTATTGCGCCCCAGGTGCAGGACCCGACACTTGGCCTTGTTGAACTTCATACAGTTGGCCTCAGTCCATCAGTCCAGCCTATCCAGATCCTCCTCAGAGCCTTCCTACCCTTGAGCAGATCGACACACACACCTAACTTGGTGTCATCTGTGAACTTACTGAGGGTGCACTCGATCCCCTCATCCAGATCATCGATAAAGATATTAAAGAGGACTGGCCCCAGTACCGAGCCCTGGGGGACACTACTAGTGACCAGCCTCCAACTGGATTTGACTCCATTCACCACAACTCTTTGGGCCCGGCTATCCAGACAGTTTTTAACCCAACGAAGCATACACCAGTCCAAGCTACAAGCAAACAGTTTCTTGAGGAGAATGCTGTGGGAAATGGTGTCAAAAGCCTTGCTGAAGTCAAGGTAGACCACATCCACAGCCTTTCCCTCGTCCACCAAGTGCGTCACTTTATCATAGAAGGAGATCAGGTTCATCAAACAGGACCTGCCTTTCATAAACCCACACTGACTGGGCCTGATCACCTGGTTGCCCTGCAAGTGCCACGTGATGACACTCAAGATAATCTGCTCTATTAGTCTTCCTCACACTGAGGTCAAACTGACAGGCCTGTAGTTTCCCAGGTCTGCCCTCTGGCCCTTCTTGTAGATGGGCGTCATGTTTGCTAGCCGCCAGTCAACTGGGACCTCCCCCGATAGCCAGGACTGCTGATAAATGATGGTAAGCGGCTTGGCCAGCTCCTCTGCCAGTTCTCTCAGTACCCTTGGGTGGATCCCATCTGGCCCCATCAACTTGCGCACATCCAAGTGCCGTAGCAGGTTACCAACCGTTTCTTCATGGATAGTGAGGGCCACATTCTGCTCCCCATCCCCTTCCACCAGTTCAGGGTACTGGGTATCCAGAGAGAAACTGGTTTTGCCACTAAAGACTGAGGCAAAGACTGTTGTCTTTGACGGCAGTCGCCAGATTGAGCTCCAGATGAGCTTTGGCCTTTCTAATTTTGTCCCTGCACTGCCTCACAACATCCTTATAGTCCTCCCAAGTGGCCTGCCCTCTTTTCCAAAGATTGTAAGCCCTCTTTTTCCTTCTAAGCTCAAGCCACAATTCTCTGTTCAGACAGGCCAGTCTTCTTCCACACCGGCTCATCTTTGGTCACATGGGGACAGACCGCTTCTGTGCCATTAAGATTTCCTTCTTGAAGAGCGCCCAGCCTTCCTGGACTCCTCTGCCCTTCAGAACCACCTCCCAAGGGACTCTACCAACCACTGTCCTGTACAGTTCAAAGTCAGCCCTCCAGAAGTCCAATACAGTAGTTTTACTGGTCCCCTTCCTGGCTTCTCAAAGAATGGAGAACTCTACCATTTCATGGTCACTCTGACCAAGACAGTTTCCAACCACCACATCTCCCACCAGTCCTTCTCTGTTTTTGAACAGAAGGTCTAGCGGGGCACCTCCCCTGGTAGGCTCACTAACCAGCTGTGTCAGGAAGCTATCTTCCACACTCCAGAAACCTCCTAGACTGCTTTCTCTGGGCTGTGTTGTGCTTCCAGGATATATCTGGGAAGTTGAAGTCCCCTACAAGAACAAGCACTGACAATTTAGCAACTTTTGTCAGCTGCCTGTAGAACTCCTCATCAGTCTCCTCATCCTTGTTCGGCGATCTATAACAGACCTCCACCGGGATGCTTCCCTTGTTGGCCTTCCCACTGATCCTAACCCATAAGGATTCAAGGTCATGTTGAACTTCATCCCATTGACCTCTTCCCATTGACCCAACCTGTTCAAGTCCCTTTGCAGGGCCTTCCTACCCGCCGGCAGATCATCACTTCCCCCCAGCTTGGTCTCCTCTGCAAAGTTACAGAGGGTGTACTCAATTCCCTCATCCAAATCATCAATAAAGATATTAAAGAGGAAGATCCCTGATACCGATCCCTGAGGAACACAATTCATGACTGGTTGCCAGCTGGATTTAACTCCATTCACCACCACTCTCTGGGCCTAGCCATTTATCCAGTTTTTAAACCAGCAAAGAGTGTACCTGTTACATACACGGGCTGCCAGCTTCTCCAGAAGAATACTGTGGGAGACCATGTCAAAGGTTTTGCTGAAGTCTAGGCAGATGACATCAACAGCCTTTCTCTCGTCTACCAGGTAGGTTACCTGTTCATAGAAGGTTGGTCAGGCAGGACTTGCCTTTCATGAACCCATTCCAGCTGGGCCTGATCGCCTGGCTGCCCTACACATGCTGGGTGATTGCACTCAAGATTATTTGTTCCATAATTTTCCCTGGGGCCAAGGTCAGGCTGAAAAGCTTGTAGTTCTCTGGGTCCTTCTTATGACCCTTCTTATAGATGGGCATCACATTAGCAAGTCTCCAGTCATCTGGGACCTCTTCAATTGACCACCTCCACTGATAAATGATAAAAAGTGATAAAAAGCGGCTCAGCAATCATGTCCACCGGCTCCCTCAGCACCTCCAGGTATACAATATACAATCTTATGTATATTCACTAGGTTTTATACATCTATGACATCTGCAAAGGAACTGTCTGTTTTGTCCCCACCAATGTAGGGAGATACTTGTGAACTTGAGGATGAGATAAATCCATGACTCCTGTCTGACTTGACTACTGAAAGAATTAGAACTAGTTCAGATGTAGTTTCTGTATAAGAACCAACAACATTTGATCAGGTGAATCCCAGTCAAGATGCCAAACTATTTCTAGGTTTCTTCTAGGTTTCTCAGCAGGAAAAAAAAAAAAAAAAGTTTTACAGAGAATTTTTGGAGGTGGATAAGGAAGTAGCACTATGGATGATCATAGGCTTTTCCTCCGTGAAAGATCTCCTTAGGAGAAGATACAAATTCAAACAGGAAGAAAAATATTGTCAAGTGCTAAGGCCAGGAGTCAACATCTCAAAGCAAACAAGAATGAAGAGGAGAGAAGTTGTGAAGGGCTTTGACAATCAAGATAGAGATTGATTCAACAACAACAACAAACAAACAAACAAGCAAACAAAACCACTGAACTGTTACATAATTAGCTTGACATGGTCAAAAAGAAAATGAAACTATAGGAAAAAAAAAAAAAAGCAGAAGAGAGACAATAGATATTGAAGGGGCAAAATTGTATCTCTGTAGTGATGTTGAAATTAATCAAGAATAATTATGTAAGGAAAAGGACCTGGATAAAAGTCTTCACAGTGTGGAACAATAAGAAAGAACATATCATTACATACTTTAAAGATGTTCTAGAAAAGCATCTGAAAAATGCCATAGCCTGGATGGAAGAACATGGAAAGACATCTGAGTGAAAAATGACACTGAATTATATCAGTGACAAGCAGGATGATGTCATAGTAATGAAGAAAAAAAAATGTGGATAGTAAAAGAGCAAGAATTTGGTTTTACTTAGGTTGACCTTTAAAATTACTTGTAGACATCCACAAAGACATAATGTAATAGCTGGGATTTTTCTGTTGGTGAGAGAGAGAGAAAAATCTGAAGGGAAGCTCTCTTTGTGAATCATCTGCAAAGAACAGGCAATTGATTTTGCATGCATTACTCAGAGGCTCAATACAGAAGGAAAGGAGAAAAAGAAAAAGGATTTAGTCTTATTAAGAGATAATCAGTCAGAAGGACCTATCAAAGGACAGACTCATGGAATTATCAGAAATGTCAGAGGAAAAAACAGCAGATGTTGACACCTCAGAAACCTCAGGGGATGATGGAATTTTAAGAAGAGCATAGTTGGTTATGTCAAAGACATGACAGGTCTGAGAGAACAGTGTACTGAGTATAAGATTTGGCTAAGAAAAGGACATTTGAGATTGACAGGAATGATTACAACTGAACAACAAGGGCAGAAACAAAACTGAAGGTGTCTATGCTGTGTTTGGGGAATAAAAATTCAGTGACAGGGCACAGGACACACAAGAGCAATATAGAGCACATAATGCAAAGAGTGGCAGTAACTGGAAAGAGAAATGGGGTCAAGGGTGAATTATTTTCAATACAAGGTGTTAACACAAGGTTCACAAGAAGAATAAATGATTATACATCACTGTCTTTGTTTCTTCAATAAGTCTAAAGTTTCTGTACTTCTCCTCCCATCTGGTTCCTTGCTACCAAATGTATAGAATGAGGATAAATGACTAAATAATTAAGTAGGCACGCAGCAGAGACAGCTTAGAATAGTTTGGGTTAGAAGGGACCTTAAAGACTACCTAGTTCCAACCCTCCTGCCAGAGATAGGAAATAGACTTCTAGACATGGGGCATCCACAACCTCTCTAGGCAACCTGTTCTAAGTGAAGAATTTCCTCCTAACCTCTAATCTAAATCTCCCCTCTTTTAGTTTAAAACCCTTCACCCTTGTCCTGCTATTATATGACTGAGTAAAAAGTCTCTCTCCAACTTTTTTTTCTTTCTAAACTGTCTTTAATAAGAATCCCCATTTTGTTAGCCATACTGCTTTATCACACTAACAGCGTAAGAAAGGGATGTCCCAGTATTCCATTGTCAGATTGCAATGTCCTTCTTCACAGAGATCTAGGCAGTGCAGTAGCATACTTTTGACTACAGATTGCCAGCTAGCACTTTCTGACAGTTAAATATGTCCCTCTTTTGGGGATTATATGAATCTAACCTGTCCCCATCCTCCTTCAAGCCAGAGGTGTCTATCCCGGTCAGCAAGCTTCTGGTTCTCTAGCCACAGATGGTCTCTCTGGTAGTATGGCTACTGACTCTGATTTTTATTGATCAGCGGCATACAAACCTCGCTGTGCACACAAGCTCAACAGCTGCTATTTCTTGAGCAGTTCATAATTCATGCTTGCTAACTTACTTTACCTATAGCACACTAGCAAAACTGTACTTAGCTTTTGTTGAAATCAGAAGAGATAGCAACAGTACTGATGGCACAGGAAACCATGAAAAGCAGACTTAAATTATGTGAGTGGAAAGGTGGAAGAGTCATGCAGAGTAAGACTAGGTGATGGTCAAAGCAGATGAATTCTGAAATAGCCTTCTGTATATAAGCAAAGGCCAAAAGGAAACACTTGAAGACAAGGTCATGTGAATGGCCCTTTGGCAAGCTGGAGAGTTGTACCAAAGCTAAGGGTTGAACGAAGAGCTGAATAAAGAAATACAGTTAAGGCATTAGATAGTTCATGAGTATGAAAGTTAATGTCAGTGAGGTTACAAAATAGAAGACTATGAAAGAAGGAAGAACAAGCTGTCAAAATTAAGTGGTAGTGGAAATGGGTAGAGTAAGGTAGAGAGCCAATGACATCAACATATCACAGCAGTTACAAGAGTCAAAGGCATTGCACAAGGGATGGAACATAGTGGTATAAATCTATTAATAATGTACAACATCCAACACTGTATTTGAGTTTTGGTCTTCAAATTCTACCAGTGCTGAAACATGGTACTTTATATGACGAGAGTCTATGCTATTTACATGATCTCAGTTCTCCCTCCAGGATATCAAGGATTAACATAGTTTATTGGGTTTCATCATTCCGCTATATAACAGCATGGCGGTAAACAAACCCTCTATTTTTTGGTTAGGGTCTTTTCTTGTCAAGTTTTTGTTTGTTTGTTTGTTTGTTTTTAATAAAAATAATTAACGGGTTTATTAAGTTTCTTTGTCCCTGCACTGGTTTTCATGTTTCCTTTCTGATATCGCTCTTTGCCCAGAGTTTACCTTCAGTACCCTTAGTAGAGTCTGTTCTATTAAATTAGGCCTGAATCTGTCCCAATTCAGGAATGACTGGAATTATTGCTATTCTGATGAGTGCTTAATGACCTTTTTAAAATAAGCTGTGGTCCTGGTCTACGTCATGGTAAATGGCCCACATCTCCCCAACAGAGTAACAGCTGGCACAAATTGACACCCTTGTTCTCGATCTTAGTAGTCAGGTTAAGGACCAGATTGTGCAATGAATTATTCTCCCACAGCTGGGTGTCATCTTTCTACATCAAAATTGAAGCAGAATATAGGGGCAAGGAAGGAAAGCCCAAGTAACTTCTGTTTGTGCTGTACCATCACTGTGACTTAAGTCACTAAGGCTTTTCAGATTTCATGGTCTCCAAGGTAAACGTAAAACAAAGTCACTTAGGAGATGTCCTTGAAAAAGTATTTCTGGTCCATTTTTATAATTCTGCAGTGACTGATAGTGATCCGAATGCTAACACAATAACAGGTTGGCAGAAACAGTTTATTACCTTAATTGTGGATGAGAAGTAATTCTGCAAAAAGAAAGAGGGAACTTGTCATCCCACGCTTCAGTGGGATTCTCAGACATATTCGGATAGAAGCCGAGTGCTATGGATGTCAGATGGTGGGTCCCCCAGGCTCCCTGGCAACCTGCAAGCGACTAAGAAAGAGACAACAGCTTGCTTCAAGTATCCTTCGTAGAGATGACATAGTTAGATAAACCCAACAGGGAGCATAGCACGTGGAGGGAGCAGTCTGGTAAGAGGAAACCATTCCCTGTGGGACTGGCTCCATATTGCCACATGAAATGTTCAAAACACTGCTAGCCAGGAAAGTTGAATTTATTGCTTAATGAGCAGAGGACCCGGAAAAGATCATTGACAACTGCAGTGTAAACACAGCCACTTAATAGGGTGTTATTGAATGCCAAGAGGAAATTAAAAAAATCTGTCCTACAAGCAGTACTTTCTACCGTATAGAATATGATTGGAATAAATACAGAACACAGAAAGCAGCTGTAGAGCACAGATGAGATATTAGATATGGTAGAAAGAAGAGAAGAACTGAAATCCAGAGGGCATTTTTTAGACTGCCTTGAGTATAAGAGTTGTGAAAAAGAAACGATGAAGAAAGACAAGTTAGCATAACAGAAGCAGAGTGACAGAGGTAACATAAAATGACACTGTGACATTATTAAGAAGCTCAGCAACACACTCGACCTCCATCACAATGTCATCAGGACAGATGGCAACAATTGGCAAAGACAAGGCACAGCATGTCTGGAAAGCAATAAGAGCCTATAGAAGAAAAAATAATATGAGCAGCTATGGAAAACACAAGAGAGTACTACAGATTTTTCTAGAGCTAAACAATTTACCCTTCACCCTATGCGTATTTGTCACAACTGCCTGATGTTTATGATATCTTTTCCCACTTCGTCAAAGCTTTATAAAGAATTGGGGCTTTCAAGGAACTTATTATTATAATTTATTATTTCTGTTAGTACCTATGAGACCTATTGTGAAGAACTGTATCATGCTAGGCACATACCTAAAACAGAATTAAAAAATGGTCCCTGACAAGTAAGCTTACAATCAAAACATAGCATGAAACAAAACACTTGGGTGCAGATATGAGGGGGTATAATAAAAGAGGCTTGTCTTCTAGGAATGTCAGCAAAGGTCATAGAGAAATGACAAAAGGAAGAAAATGAGGCTATGAATACTAAGAAAGTACAGTTATTTGTTCACAAAGACCTCGCTTTTAAAATTAGTAGACAAAAAAACAGGATGTCCAAGGTACACGTGAAGAACAAGAATATAAGAAATAAAAAACCTCACATAGGAAGTAGAAACACTAGGAAAAAAGTGCCAAATTATACCTGTGGTAACTAATAACAGAATAGAAAAGAGAAATACCCAAGGCAGGGAAAGTGCAATGTAGATAAATTGTTGCATTATAGACAAAACACTGTTTCAGCCAGAGCTGGTTTCAACTAGTCCTTCCTGCAGTAGCAGTGCTGGCCAGGAAGTCAACTCAGTATTGCTAAGCAATGGTACCAAGAACTGAGCCTCCACATGTTGAGCTCTTGCTGGGGGAGAAAGTTAATCTCTGGCTAACTGAGAAAATGTCATAAAAAACTTTAGCCAGTAGGACAGTGGGTGCAATAGGGCAGAAGGAGATTTTTCACTAGCCAGAATTACAAGGACTTTGGCAAGCCACCTTGTGGTTGGGAAGGGCTAACTTCTCTTGGTAGAAATTTGAGTTGTTTATTTCTGTCTGTGTTTTTGCACAAAGACACATTCTGAACATGAGTTAAGGGAAATTTACAGAAAGGTAGAGAGCAGCAATACATAAAAAAGCAATGTGAGAAGCCGTATGTGGCACTAGGCCCTGCTGTTCATTTCCATGTGTGTTGGGTATTTGCTTGACCCTTCCCAGCTGTTGTGTACTTCCTGATCCCCCAGATGATATGAGCCCCTTGCCTGATCAGCTTCCAGATGCTATACTGTTCCCAATTCCTCCTGATCGTAAGTCTCAACGCCAACTCAGTTCCAGCTGCCATAACTCTCATCCTACCTCACCGAAGAGCTCCCTACCCAACAGTACCCCCAAATGTCATAACCTGCCTGACCCTCCCCAGCTGTTGCAATCCTCCTGATCCCACACTGTAAAACCTCTTTGATTTGTCCCTTTCCCAGCTGCTCTGCCCATTACCACTGAAGGCTGTGGTCCAGATCCTATCTCCTTGAAGTGTCCTACAAGTGCAAAAACATACAACTGTAGCTCACAGATTCCTAGGTGAAACAGTTTTCTTTACAGGATATATCTTTTCAGCCAGGTTTCAGACAAATGTGCTGCCGTAGCTTTACAGAAGTAAAAATCTGATTTTGTATACATTTATCAGCATTTGGGACATTACATAGATTATTTTATGGTGGAATACATACCACATTGTATAGTATGGTATCAATACGACATAATCACGATTGTATATTATACAAACAAAATAAAATATTAATATTAAAGTAAAATATAAATTAACAAATAAATACAACTATTGTAATATGCACTGTATAACACAATCAATGTCTTTAATGTTTTCTTTTATGCATGGCAAGGTAAAGGAAATACTGCATAGAAAACTGAGACTCCCTTTACTTTACTTAAAAGCCACAAAATATAAGTCCAAAATATAGTCCAAATTTAATTACCTTCAGGCTTCTTTATCCCATTCTACCAGCATATTCTAAATTCTTTGAAACTTATGTCCATCTCACATTGCAAAACTGACACAATGAAGAATGGGCATAAATAGAATTCAGAGGTCCACAGAGTTTAAAACTGGGGTTCAGATTTTATTTTGGATACAAATGAATTACAAATCAGGAAAAAAAGAAATGTTTTTCAAACAAAATTAGTAAATACAATAAGAGAACAAGTTCATTGTGTGCATGACTTCAGTATCTGCTGGATATTCATAAAAATGTTCACAGTTTGATACCATTTTGCGCTAATTGGTTTCTCCAGAACCACTAAAGAACTCATTATACATCATTTTTAACACTCATATTTTAAAATGTTCAGTTATTTACTTAGAGGTAGAGGAGTAAATAAAGAAAAGAAGACAAAATGTATGGCTTTGATCACCACTCCTGCAACTTACTCAATCTATATTAAGTATATGGAGAATGTACCTACTCTTTAATTAATTTGTCTAAGTCACCAGTACAAAATAAAAATAAAAATGAAAATAAATAATAAAAAAAGAGTAGTCAACATAATAAGGTCCTCAATTTATCAGTACAAGGGCTATTTCTTCTCTATGTATGATATCCCTATCATCCTACATGCACTGTTAAATGCACCTTGATAGTTTTGTTAGCTGTCCTACCATGTTTCCTCTCATTCCACATCCATATTATGACCCCTAAGCACATACCCTGCCTAAGGACTAGTACCTGTTATGGCAGGTCCCAAGATGTGTACATGACAATCTTCTGCAATGTATGGATGTTCTGTATGTTCTCACAGGAACAGCTGTAGGTATCAGGAATACCTGGATAGAATAGTGAATCCAATCACAGCCTTAGAAGCACACCTATGACATCAGCTGTAATTTATATTGATGCCAGATTCAACTACACGGACTCAACCAAGAAACTGATGGCTGAAGTCATTATTAATGGCAATTCAAACAAAAAATGTAGACAGGTCTATACATGAGGAGCTGTTATTTTTGAAAAACTGTTTTTCTATGATACAGGAAAATAGATTGATATATCTTTCAGTGTTATGAAGGGATTTTCATTTGTGTTGTTTTTGATAAGATTTGCTGATGTCCTTTCACACCAGTCTGCTTAAGTGGTAAAGGACCTTGTGTGCCTTCTGTTAAAGGAAACAATATAATTCAGAAACCATATGGGTTTTTCTGCCTCCATACCCCTTTGTGCATCCTCAGAATAAATAGTAAGTTTAAGAATTCCCTTTTATTTCAAAAATCTCTCCACCTGTAAAACTAGTTTGATAATCTCATGAAAGATATTTCATAGAATCATAAGATCACAGAATGGTTTGGGTTGGAAGGGACCTTTAAAGATCATCTGATTCCAACCCCCTGCCATGGGCAGGGACACCTCCCACCAGACCAGGTTGCTCAAAGCCCCATCCAACCTTGCCTTAAATACTTCCAGGGATGGGGCATCCACAGCTTCTCTGGCAACATGCGCCAGTGCCTCATGACCCTCTGAGTAAAGAATTTCTTCCTTATATCTAATCTAAATCTACCCTATTTTGGTTTAACACCATTACCCCAGAGCTGAACACAGTACTCCAACCGGACTTTCACAGCAGCAGAGTAGAGGGAGAGAATCACCTCCCTCGACCTGCTGGTCACGCTTCTTTTGATGCAGCCATTTCTCTTAAGCCATCATCATCACCAAGGTAAGAAAACAACCTGGGAGACTGGAAAAAAAATGACAGCAACACATTTTGAGTCAGACACAGTTAAGTTTTCTTCAGAACTGACACATTAGGTTGTCCTATAATTCTGAATTTGTAGCAAACTATAAAGCAACTTGCTCAAGGCCTTTTTTTTTTTTTTTTTTTCCAAGTAACATACTAAGGTAAACTAAATTATGTTCAGAACATAACAGAATGAAAGAGCCAATGAAACCATGCAGCAATATCTCTGTGTCAGTTTACAGAAGCAAATATGGAGGACCATGAAAAATAGCTAATAATTCTTATTCAGTGAAAGAGGCTTGTGGACCTTTCATGTATATCCAAGTTCAAAAACGGTGTTTTCTACTTTATTCCATTATAGGGAAATGAGCTAGCTGTTAAATAGTTTCTTTTAATTTGTAGGCAAGTGAAGCCTTTAACACCTTCAATGTACAAATTACACACATATACATTGTCTTCTCAGAATAAAAGGGCTGACAAGAACAATGAAGAGCAAGCAAAAAGGTGAGGGTGGAAATGCAAAGAAATATTACAGGTGCTCCTCACAGCTGGGAGGTTAAATGATTACCACAAATGTGGCAAACTCTATTTACAGCCATGTGGATGCTAATGTGGATGGCATTTTTATATCTGAAGGAATCTCAGCTCAAAAACTTAGAGCACATGTACAAAACTGAAGTTTTGTACAGGAGTCTAAAGTTAAGAAACTTCCCAGTCTCCCTTAGATTTTTTGTGTGAATCTGTGTGTGAATCTGTGTGTGACAGAGAAAGCAGTCTAAAGTAAATGTGCCTCAGTTTCTCATTCACAAAAGACAAACAATAGGGTAATTTGTCTTCATTTCACAAGAGTGTATCATTTTGGATCTATGAATATTCGCCATTGTCTTTCTCACACAGTGCATTTTTTCTGTATAAAACTGCAAAGGCTCATGGAATCATAGAATATCCTAAATTGGAAAAGACCCACAAGTATCACTTAGTCCAACTTCAGACTCCACACAGGACTACCCCAAAATTAGACCCTATGTCTGAGAGCGTTGTCCAAACTCCTCTGGAACTCCAGAAGGCTCAGTGCCATGACCACTGCCCTAGGTAGCCTGTGCCAGTGCCTGCCCACCCTCTCAGTGAAGAACCTTCTCCTAACGCCCAGCCTGACCCTCCCCTGTCCCAGCTTCATGCTGTTCCCTTGGGTCCTGTCTCTGTGTCCAGAGAGCAGAGCTCAATGCCAGCCCCTCTGCTTCCATCATGAGGGAGCTGCAGGCAGCCATGAGGCTTCCCTTCAGTCTGCTCTGCTCTGGGCTGAACAAACCCAGGGACCTCAGCTGCTCCTCATATGACTTGCCCTCCATCCCTTTCATCATCTTTGAAGCCCTCCTTTGGACGCGCTCTAATAGTTATATGTCCTTCTGACACTGTGGTGCCAAAACTGCATACAGTGCTCGAGGTGAGGCCGCACCTGCACAGAGCAGAGCAGGACAACCCCTTTCCTTGACCGACTAGCAATGCATACGTGATGCACCCCAGGGTATTGTTGGCCCTTGTACCTGTCAGGTTGCAGTATTGACTTGTATTCAAATTCTTGTCAACCAGAACTGCCAGATCCCTTTCTGCAGGGCTATTCCCCAGCCTCTCATCCCCCAGTCTATTACATACATTCAGGGTTGCCCTTTCCCAGGTGCAGAATCTGTCATTTGCTTTTGTTAAATTGTATGTGGTTTGTGATTGCCCAGCCCTCTAATTTGCCAAGACCTCTCTGCAAAGCCTCTCTACCCTGTAGGTAGTCACCAGTTGCTCCTAATTTAGTGCTGTCTGCAAATTTACCTAGTATAAACTCAAGACCAGCATCTAGATCATTTTTAAAACATTGAAGAGACTTGGCCATAAAATCAATCCCTGTGGAACCCCACTGGTAACTGGCAGCCAGCCTGATGTAACCCCATTTAATCCTTTGAGCCTGACATGTCAGCCAATTGTTCACCCATTGTATTATATATTTGTTTAACTGTATGCTGGATGTTTTGTCCAGAAGTTTACTGTGATAAACAATATTAAAAGCTTTGCTGAAATCCAAAAAGATTTCATCAACTGGCTTCCCTTGGTCAACTAGGTGGGTAACCTTGTCATAAAACAAAATTAAGTTCGTTAAAAGGGAATTTCCTCTTGTGAACCCATTTTCTCTGTGACCAATAACTGCATTGTCTTTCAAGTGTATTACAGAATAATCTCCATAATTTTACCAGGCACTGAAGTGAGACTGACAGGCCTTTAATTACCAGGGTCTTCTCTCTTGCCCTTCTTGAAAATTAGGATAACATTTGCCAGCTTCCAGTTGACTGGGACCTCCCAGATTCCCAAGAACATTGAAAAATAATTGGGAGAATTATTATTCATTTTGTTAATAGAACATGTTTCTGTGGCATCAAGTGCTCCATCAGTTTTAATCTCAGTTCCTATATTTGAGTAACAGCTGAATACTTCTTTTCTGGCAAAGTGCAATGCCTTCTGTTTCTGTCTTTTTCCTTCCCCAATATGCAGTCAAGTTACAGTGAGTCCCTTGGGGACAGAAGAGACCAGAAAGCCAGGTTGATTTGTTAGGCCCCAAGGCTTGGCCTCAGGCACAAGTATGTACAGTCTGCAAGCTTCATTCTCATCCTCAGTGCATACGCAGTCCCTCCATTATTGTTAATGGAAATGATGCACATACACTAAAAGACCAGATATTTCTTTCCTTCTTACTCTATTAAAGAATTCTGTAAATACAGAGGAAAATTAACAAAACAGACTAGAAAATCTCTGTCCCGTATGTGTTTTGCACAGGAAAAATCTGGGATCTAACTTTGAAATGAGAATTACAAAATGTTTTTTAACTGACATGTGCTTGATGTGCAATAGTAGCAAAAGCTTCTTCTAAAACCTTCAGCAGGGACAGTGAACTGTACCAAGGTAACCACAGCAGTCAGGTCATAGTGTAGTAGATGAAGTTAATGTTGACACAGTGAAGCTATTCAGAAGAGAGCAGAAGGAATTACAGTTGTTTACACCTCTAGCCAGTAAGTCAGCTTCATCAGTGCCCAACTGAAATGTCTCCATGCTAATGTATGTAGCATGGGGAATAAACAAAAGGAGTTAGAGATCTAACTAAGAGATCTAACTAAATTCATGCCTGCAGGGCTATGAACTCATGGATATGAACTCATTATGGAGACATAGTGGAATGGCTCTCATAACTAGAGTGTCAGGATGGAAGGATACAAGCTTTTTAGGAAGGATCAACAGGGGAGGTGAGAAGGGGGCATCATCCTCTGTGTAAGCCCTTGTTATCATGGGACTTCAACCACCCCGATATCTGTTGGAAGGACAACACAGCAGGGCAGAGGCAATCCAAGAGGTTCCTGGAATGCACTGATGACAACTTCCTTCTCCAAGTGATAGAAAAGCAAATGAGGAGAGGTGCTATGATGGACTTTGTTTGCACCAAGGAGAGGCTGGTAGAGAATGTGAAGCTTAAGGGAAGCCTTGCTGCATGATAATGAAATGGTGCAGTTTTGTATTCAAAGGGCAGTGAGGAGGGAGCACAGCCAGCTCACTACCCTGAGTTTTGGGAGAGCAGACTTCACCCTCTTCATGGATCTGCTTGGTAGAGTACCATGGGACAAAGCCCTGGAGGGAAAAGGGGCCCAAGAAAGCAGGGATCCCCTCCTTCAAACTCAGGAGTGATGCATCCTAACAAAGAGGAAGTCAGATAAAAATGAGCCAAACTCAAACAGAAAAAGAAGGCCTAGTGGAAGCAAAGACAGCCTGGGAGTGATACAGAGACATTGTCCAAGCAGTTAGGGATCAGATTAGGAAAGTCAAAGCCCTTTAGAATTAAATTTGATCATGGGCATCAAGGGCAATAAGAAATGTTTCTAAAGGTTCATCAGTGATAAAAGGAAGACTAGAGAAATTGGGGAGCCTCTCTGGAAGGAAAAGGGAGACCTGGTCACCCAGGATATGGAGAAAGCTGAGGTGCTTAATGACTATTTTGCCTCATTCTTCATCGACTAGAGCTCCAGCCACATGGTCCAGGAAAAGAAGGCAAAGGCAGGGACTGGAAAGATAATGAACTGCAGAATGTAGGAGAAGGTCAGGTTTGAGACCACCTAAGGAACCTAAAGGTGCACAAGTCCATAAGACCTGATGAGATGCATCTGCAGGTCCTTAGGGAACTGACAGACGAAGTTTCTAAGCCACTTTCCATTCTATTTGAGATGTCATGGCAGTCCAGTGAAGTTTCTACTGGCTGGAAGATGGGAAACATTTCTCATTTTTTCGAAGGGAAAAAAAGGAAGACCCAGGGAACTACAGACCAGTCAATCTCACCTCTGTGCCCTGCAAGATTGTGGAACAGATCCTCCTGGAAGCTATGCTAAGGCACATGGAAAATAAGGAGGTGATTGGTGACAGTCAACATGGCTTCACTAAGGGCAGATCATGCCTGACAACACTAGTGGCCTTCTATGATGGGGTTACAGAATGGGTAGATAGAGGAAAAACAACAGACATCATCTACCTGGACTTGTGCAAAGCATTTGACACTGTCCCCCATGAAATCCTTGTCTCTAAAATGGAGAGACAAGGATCTGAAGGACGGACTTCTCAGTGGGTAAGGAATTGGCTGGATGGTTGCACTCAAAGAGTTGCGGTCACCAGCTCAATATCCAGGTGGAGATCAGCGATGAATGGTGTTCCTTAGGGGTAAGTACTGGGACAGGCACTGTTTAACATCTTTGTCAGTGACATGGACAGTGGGATCGAGTGTCCCTTCAACATGTTTGCCAACACCAAGCAGTGTGGTGCAGCTGACACACTGGAAGGAAGGGATGCCATCCAGAGTGATCTGGAAAGACTTGAGAGGTGGGCCTATGCAAACCCATGAGGTTCAACAACACCAAGTGCAATGTCCTGCATATGGGTCAGGGCAATCCCAAGCACAAATAAAGTCTGAAAGGAGAATGGATTGAAAGCAGCCCTGAGGGGGCCTGGGGGGTCTTGGTTGGCAGGAAGCTCAACATGAGTTGGCAATGTGTGCTTCCAGCCAGAAAGCCAACTGTATGGTGGGCTGCATCAAAAGCAGCATGGCCAGCAGGGTGAGAGAGGTGATTTTCCCCCTGTATTCTGCTTTTGTGAGACCCTACCTGGAGTTTTGTGTTCAGATCTGGGGCCCCCAGCACAAAAAGGACATGGACCTATTAGCATGAGTCCAGAGGAAGACCATGAGGATGATCAAAAGGCACCTCTCCTACAAAGACAGGCTGCGGGAGTTGGGGTTGTTCAGCCTGGAGAAGAGAAGGCTCCAGGGAGACCTTATAGAGGCCTTCCAGTACATAAAGGGGGCCTACTGGAAAGATGGGGAGGGACTCCTTGTCAGGGAGTACAGTGATAGGACAAGGGGTAATGGATTTAAACTAAAAAAGGGTAGATTTAGGTTAGATATAAGGAAGAAATTCTTTACTCTGAGGATGGTGAGGCACTGGCACAGGTTGCCCAGAGAAGCTGTGGATGCCCCATCCCTGGAAGTGTTTAATCCAAGGTTGGATGGGGCTTTGAGCAACCTGGTCTGGTGGGAGGTGTCCCTGCCCATGGCGGGGGGTTGGAATCAGATGATATTTTAGGTCCCTTCCAACCCAAACCATTCTTTGTTTCTATTATTCTTTGATCTTGAGGGGAATCACACTGAAATAGATTCAGCTTCCTATGCTTGAGCTCCCATTGCCTGTAAGACATGCTGTCTTCATTCTGTATATACAGGTGAGGCTACCAGACATAGCTTGTTTGCCATCAAAGGAGGAAGGTAAAACAAATTCATACAGGCTATCTAAAGTCACTATAAAAACCTGATCGTTTGAAATCAACGGATTCCCTTTAAATCAAATCCCTGATACTTCATTGTTTTAATGCCAATGTTCCATTTCTGTAACTTTAACAAGACACATAAGTTTATGTGTGAAAAATATTTACAACAGGAATATCAAGAGTGTTAATGATTCAGTTCAAATCAATCACCCACAACAGTTTGTTTTGCTTCACCTCCACATTTTAAGATAGCCCAGTTCTATACTCTCCATTCAGCCCTGCAGACTGAGGCACGAGCGAGGAAGAGTAAGATGGGCAAACTGGCAACACTAAGTGCTGACTCTCCAGCCCAAATGCTTTGGGTGAAGTGAGATTATGATGGGCTGGAAACTGTGATTCCAAGGCATACCTTAGTTTGTAGTAGTTTATCCTGGACTAAGCTGGCTGTTTCTAATTCACGAGCCTGCCAATGCATACCTATCTGGTTTGCCTTACTGTAAGATAACTGGGACAGCAACTGACTCAGCTGGCGAGTTACTAAAGGTGGCACAAACAAGGGCTGATCTGGATGGCAGCTCCTCTGAATTGAGTACTACAGGCTTGGATCAACACATACATATACACATTTACTGCTAGTAATGAAAGGGAGAGAGAGAGGGGGGAGGAAGCCTGTGGTTTGACCAAAAGATGTGTTTGTCTGAAGAAACTTTATCCATTAGAAATAAGATTCAGTCACTTTGCTAGTTCTTGTCTAAATAAATGACAATAATAATAATAATAATAAACCTATATTTTCTAATATTACTGTCTCTTTATTTCACTGACAGGGTTTAAATAATTTAAGAATGCATGCAGAACCAATGAGGGCAGACAGACAGGGAATATTTGTATGCAAATGACCCTAAACTTTGTGGTTCCATGAGTTTCATCAATACCTAACAAAGTACTGCAGAATAAAAGTCCAGCATATTCTGGCAACTACTCCTTAGAGACAAGCTACAAAAGTTATTTCTTACCCTCTTAATGGTTCAGGAAGAAATATATTTACCATGAGAGATAGCAGCTGTATGTGGTTTTAAGGTTATTATTGTTATTGTTGTTGCTATTGATATTTTGATTATTTATATTTTGTACCCAAAGTGAACTGCCCATCACATTTGGAAGTTTAGGCCACATTTGGGCTAAACCTCACCAGTTAGATAAACCTTCCTCCTTTGTATATTCAGAACAAGTTTCATGAGAAGTATCTCAGAAACATCTGCCTTCATTATAATTATATTTCTATTTCAGCTGCACCAAGCTATTTACAGATGAGCCTGTTCATAAAGAGCTTTATAATTAAGCAAACAGAAATATCTTTTTATAGGATGCAGATCTAGGGGTGATAATCACACACAAAATACACAGCAACAGTTGCAAATAGAGTGTTCAATGCTAGTTATACAGTTAGTGATGTGCTCAATAAAGCCTGACATGTCTTTGTTACTAAATGTAAGAAAATATGGTCTTCGCTACACAACAGTGTAAACTGCCTTTTTCATGTACAAAAAGGCCATATATTTCAGGGTGTATTGCTTGAAAGCCAGCATGAAAACAAGCCCACATTTCTCCAATGTGACACGATTACCAAGCTCTTGGGTGGAAAAAGGAGCTGACAGCATATATATGAATTTCAGAAGTGTGACCTATCTCCTCCACAGATGGACACCAAAAGACAGAGAAGCAAAACAAGCACATATTGGGAAGAAAAAAAAAAAAAAAAGAAAAAAAAAAAAGAAAAAAAAAAGAGAGAGAGAGAGAAATGAAAAAAAGAAAAAAAAATCTATTATAAAGCAAAATTACTGTCTAAGGTCTTTTCACAGCATATGTGCACCAGAAATCCAACCTCATCTCTTCTTAAGAATATCTTTGTCACTTACTTCTTCAAGATTGCAAACTTGCTCTTTTGCAGCACTTTCTTAGATTTTTATAACCAATTGTAGCCCAACAAGTGGGTTTGTAAACTGAACTGCTGTGATACACCATATGAAACCCAAGTCTGAGCAACATGCCAAAGAAAACCACACAAAGATTAAATTAAACTATATATGACACCTCATTTTTCAAAAACAAGATTTTGTTTATGGGAATTTCTATGTGTGTGTTTTGTTTTTTTTTTTTTTCCTTCTTCACTTTTAAATCAGCCAAAATAGATGTCTGAAAGAAGACAGCAGAGAGCAGGCCCCTATATATAACCTAAAAAAAGCTATAAACAGAAGGAGTGAAGTGAGTAGAATAACATATTTGCTAAGATCTTTGCTAAAATCATGTGGGATTACTTTAGTCTATTCCAGGTAAACTATATATTCTAATTTGGCTTAGAATTTGCTATTAATTTATGTTATTTTTATATCCTTGGACAGATAAAGATATTCTTGTAAAATATTCCTAGAAGGATTTGAAAGGGAACTATGTCATAGATTTCAATATTTGTCAATATTTTTTTCATGTGAGTTCTTACAAATGTTAATCACACTCTCTATTTCAGGATGTTTTTACACATTCAACATGCATGTATTGCTTTCCTGGAGGACCTTTCCTCTGTCCCTAGACTATACAGAGTGCCTCTGGAGGCAAAGCTACAGGTCAGCAATGTAAATACTCTTCCAGAAACCACCTCTAGAGTGGTTTCTTCATTGCTATACCATGTATTTCAGAAAATGTTAAGTACTTCTTATAATCATGTTAGACAAACATGAGTCTTAAACTCAGTGATGAGAATTACAAAAGTGTTCCAATGCCTGATGTGTACTACTATTTATCTTGAAATGGTCTCACAGTAAACATCCAAAAATTGCTTCATTACTTTCCTTAAAACCAAAGACTTGATGGCTGGGTAAACTGTGGCATTGCCTTACATTCCCCATCATGCCAATCAGTATTTCATGCTAATTTCTCTGAGCTTCTCCATCTAAAGACTTATTACTTATTACCTCAGTAACTCTTACCTTATATTTCAATTGCAAGTTCTGGAAGAAAAAGATCATCTTCCTGTTCTGTTAATGTAGTGAAGCATAATGGAGTCAAGAACTGGCACTGTTAGGTGCCACAATGATTCAAACAATAAACAGGGTAATAACTCTTCATCCACAGAACTGTGCAGAGCAAGTGACTCCAACAGAGAAATTTATTATGTAAAACAAGAGTATTGTTTTTCTATTATGTTTTATACAGTAAAAGCAAGCATGTCCTTTCATTATCAAATTCTTTCTGGTTAAATTACAGGGGGAGAAGAAAGAAGTATCAGTGAGGATACAAGATGTACATTGCCTACAGTTTGGACAGCAAATTCTGAGAGAAAACAATGCTTTCCGTTGACTTCAGGAATCAGTGATCTTGAAAAGTGATACATGTCTCAAATAAGACTTAGCAAGAACTACACAATCTCCTGATGACCAAAATGATTGATTCCTGAATGCTGGCTGGGTGCATGACATCTGTTTAAGATGCAGGAATGCGTAGAAATTAGCAGCCCTGAAATCTCAAGTCTCATGCACAGAAAACAGAAAGCACCATTGCTTTCTGTTCCAGGTTCATTCGAATTGTGGCTTTCCAGCATAATTGTCCCTGCCAGACAGACCCAAAATGAACTGATATTTCTAAAATTAGAGCTGCATTTCATTAACTTTTTAGTCTGCCGCTTGTGAGGCTAAGAACATGGTCTACACTTTGTATGATATTCCCAACTCAATAAAGTGTGGAAAAAAGAAATGCTAAAGAAGAAATTCAAATTGAACTTATTGAAGGTTTCCATCATCTCTTTCTCTCCCCCAGTATGAAGTTGGAAGCAATGTAAATGCAACACATCTGATTCTTGAAGTCTTTATTCCCAGAGGTTCTAGTTCTGGGATAAGCACGGACTTTCTGGCTCACTTCCAGCCTGCTATCAACTCACATTACTACACTGCTCCAGACTAAAATACAATTCCACAAAGGAATGTTAAAAGTTAGAATTGGAGGAATTATAATGGAGCAGCTTTCTATCAATCTCCTTTGATTGTGGCTGACAGCTGAATTTACATAACTTCTGGTGAGCATCAGTTACTGGTGACTACTGGATAGTGTTTCCAGTTAAAAAAGTAATACAGAGAAGAGTGTGCACATCAGATAGCCTAAAGATTTCATCCTAACCACAAAGCTAAAAATGAAGACCTGTGTACAGTATTAAGACTGAAATGCTGGTAAAGCATGTAGGAGACACACTGTTGACACTGTTAATGCTGTCCCAGGGCCAGCAGTATGGCAGGGTGTGTCTTGACACTCATGTGTCAAATCTTCTGCTCTGTGTTGTCCTTATGATGTGGTCAGAGCCTTATAGAACTCTCTGATACACTTCAGCACGGGCTGGATGAAAGAATAATTTGTAGTAGAAGAATATACAGCCTCTTAACAAGGGTTGTGATGTGTTCTGTGTGGGATATGTTTCATCAGCATATTCATAGCATGCGCCTCTGACAGATCCAAGTTTGATTCTCAAGGTGTGAAAGTGTCAAGCTATCATCAAGTCCCATTTTTCCATACATCAACTTTCTCATGTTTATCAGGAGAGAAGAGGCATAAAGCTCCTCAGAATGGGTATCTCCAACTGTGACTGTAAAAAGAAGGATGAGTAGCTGCCTGTATCAGCCTTCTCGTTAGTCAAACAAGAGGTTTTAACTTCCATCTTTGTGCAAGAAGAGCCTGGCAATGTAACACTGTTCCTGATTTCCTGTTGTTAGTATCAGAAGGAAAGGGGTCAAGTTTTTTCCATATTTCCTGAAATGACAGGAAAGCCTTAAAGCAGGAAAAACAGAATGGAAGGAATTATGTTGGATAATTCACACTGTTAACAGGCTATCATGTACATTATTAGTATTACTTGCGTGATCTCCAATAACTGTACTGTGAAAATAACAGCAGTATTGCAAAAATAATAGCAGTATTGCAAAAATAATATTTTTTTATTGTATCTATCTCATGGAATGTTTTGTAGATCGTTTTTAAACTATCCTTACAGAGAAAAATGAGCTAATTAAGGTTTCTGCAACAGACTTAGAGAAGGTGAGAAGTAGGGAGAGTCAGAATGTGAGAATGAAAGATAGCCAAGTCAAAATAACTCTTAAAACCAAAAATGGCTTATGAGCTGTCAAAACTGTATTGCCATTGGCTAAGAAAAAAAAAAAAAAAAAAAGTGAGTTATCTGAAGTGAGTTATAAGGAAATGTAATTAAACAAGCAAAAGAGGGGGAGGAAGGAAAGGGCACCAAACCTGTCTCCCTGAAAGGGAAAGATGAGCTCAGAGGGAAAGCCCATCAGGCCCCCTTACTACCCTTAAATCAAGATCTTGGGAATGTCTAGCTTTGAAAGACAACAATCAGACCACGAGTTGAACAGCTGAGACACAACTTAAGATGAGGGGGACTAAACAAATAAGAGCAGATCTTATTATGTGTGTATGCTACAACTGAACTGTTTTATTTACTTTTTATAAATGTCTTTCCAACTTTTTACTTAAGAGCTTAACCTATTGCCTGACTAGAATAAACTTGTATTCCTCTCATTCTTATGCATGTTTGGTTTAATAGGCAGGACCACGTGAAACCAGAAAATAGGATAGATAATAAATGATCATTGCAGGCAATACTCATTTAAGCTGAGACGGCCACAGGATAGGTGAGTACAGAATGAGACAAGGGGGTGATGCCCCACTGCTCCAAAAACAGCCACTTTTGCCATTGCCTAACATATTTGGTTAGACATTGAGTGTTCCAAGATCACTGTCAATCCTGTCACCAATACCTTTTCTGTTACATCAGGATATACTTACCCACAAAGTTAGCAATGCTAGAGCATGAGGGATCTAAACATGCTAGTGCTAGAGCATAGGGGATCTAAAAGTCCTTTGACTCTGCCTGCCAACTGCTAGGGCAATCATTGGTGTGGTTTTAGCAAAAGCCAGCTAACACTCCCCAGGCAGTGCCTGGGCATAATTTGGGAGCTAACATGGGCCAGAGACAATTCCCAGTGAGTGCTATGGATGTAGTCACACTATTTGGGAGGTAAGAGAATTTAAATATGGAGATGGTTAAGTGGTGCCAGCTGGACTCAGGGTCAGAAAAAAAAAAAAAAAAAAAAAAAAAACAAGCCTTGGCACTGCTTTGCTTAGCAATTTGTATGAATTCATCTGTCATCCTTTACCCACTTGCTGTCTCTTTTCCCATATTTCAGTTCTAACTTCTTTGTGCAGAAGAACATCTTTTTGTTCTTCCCTTGTACATTAACTACCAGCACAAAGAAGTTCTACCACCCATCACAGACTTCAATGTGCTAAATTAACAGAATAAATAAATAATTAAGCAACACCTGGGCAGAATTTTAGCTAGCAGTCAGAAGCCAGATCAACGATGACTAAGCCCCTCAATTATCCATTATACCTCCAATGAAACTTATTTTCCTGCTACTCAACCTCCTCCATGACTTATTCTGAAGTACTTACAGGTAAGACTGGACAGTATCAGCCTCCCTGTTATTTTGTAAAAAGAAGCAAAGAATGCTCCCATGCTCCCCAGGTTGGCTCATTGGCTGAAATGTCACTTCGCCTCTGATATTTGGAGTTCCAGGCTTTTGGGACCAATCATGCAGTGATCAGACTACAGGTTTTGATCTATACATCTGCTCATATGCAACCCAGCTCCCTCCCATGACCAACTCAGCTCTATTTTCTGGCAGTGCCATAGCAGGACAGTCCTATGTAACACTTGTTCCATCCCATGGACAGAAATCTGGAGACACGGTTCATTTTCCCCCATGGCCAGATAGATTCAACCCCCAATGAACCCTACACATGAATGAGTCATGAATCAAGCAGCCAGAACCCCACTGACATCAAGACAGAGCAAGCTGTAAGCTTAACGGACAAGGAAGAAGTTCCATAAAGCTGGACAAAATAGTTTTCCTGGACTGTATTAGCCAGTATCCTTTGTGAAAGAATTGATTTATAACAGCTGCATCTGTACTGGAGAAAATAAAATCCTGTTTTATCTATATATATTTGTTTTAAAAAGCAGAAGGCTATTCAAAGCCGAGTCAATAGTGGCATTACTGGAACTCATTTGGAATGGACAATGTTTGGCCTATTGTGTTAAATTCCTGAGGGTTTGCCTATTTTTGTATCAGATTACAGCTTTATTAGGTACAACTGTTTTTACATTGCATTTTTGTGATTAATGATGCTAAAAGGATTTTGGCATTTCAAATGTTGTACACAAACCTAATGGGCAAAATCTTCTGTAAACTTCTTCTAAGCTCTTGGCAAACTTTCCTCGGGAGCAAATATTAACTCCAGATAGTGTTTATTAGCTTTTATAAAATAATCACTGTAATAGTGGCATGTAATTGCTGGAGGTAAAAGCACATCCAGGCCAAGAATTAATCAAGTTTGAGCTCCTTAATAGAAACAGGTCAGGAACAATTTATTTCTTGCCCAGCTTGTATTTAAAGTAATATAATTTTCTTCTGATTTTGTGTCATATTCCAAGAGTGATTTCATACACAACATTCCCTGAACAAACTGTGTTTTTAACTAGAGACAGGTCTGAACTGCAAAGTTCAAGACCCACTTTATACTCTGACAAAGTATGGAGGCTTTGGGGCTTTAAGCTTTAATTTGCACATTACTTGGGATAGAACAAGCAAAAAATTCAGATCTGAATCCAACTCCACTGCCTTTTTAACCCACTGACCAAAGTTTGAATATGTCTGTACACAAGGTTTTATTTGAGGATGTCCTGTCAACAGCAGACAAATGGGAAACAAATATTCTTCTTCAAAGAGATCAGTATGCCAAGCTCATTAAGCTTTTACTTGCAGTCAGTCATATTGATCCAATATTTAAAAAAAAAAAAAAAAAACACAGCAGAAAGAATACAGCCCTGACTGTATTGTGTATGGCATCTCCCACGCAGTAGGCATCAAAGTCTCTTGAAATTGCCCTTTGGAAAGTCAGTAAAGCCTTCCTGGTGAACCACTGCATGCCATGTAATTCCTTGATTGTTTTGACAAGAGACATGCAAGAAATATATAAAGCATGCCTATGTCAAAAGAATAAACATATCTAAGACAGTACCGTGTGGAAAAATAAATAAATAAATAAAGAACTGTAAGTCCCAGCATAAAGGACTTAACCTGAGTTCAGTAAAGGTACCACTATATTGCCTCACAGTTGATGATTTACCACTTACCACCAACTACTTTTGATGTTACCTTAGGCACTTATGAAAACCATTCTACGTGCAGTGAATCTATTTGCTGTGCATAGCTGTTGGACATGGATTTTCTTTGAAGTTAAATCTGTGGTGCAGGGTGTGTATCAGGAGATGTGATCTCTCAGGCATATCAAGCTGCATTGAGGTATCCTAGTACATTTTTAACACAGGAGACGAGTTCTCATTAGCATAGCTCTCTGCAAAATCAAACATGCACAGGATGTTTCTCTAGCACTGAGGACAACAAACTTGGAATGGTCTGTGTCCATTCATCTCTCTTGCCTTCAACAGCAAGGCAGTTGCATCTAAAATGCTTTCTGTTAAAGTCTATGGCCCATGCCAACTCCCTATTCCTGTCTGGAAATCATCTGGGAGAGTGCCAGTCAGCACAGGCAAATAACATGCCTGTGACCAGCCTAATAATTTGACAGTACAGATAACTGAGTTCTCATACCTGGTTTGTACACTGGAGCTGTTTAATTTGCTAGGAAACAAAGACAAAGTTTCATGTACTCTATGTCATGCAGGATTTCTCAGTTTGTTTGTTCTGGGAAGCAAACCTGTCCTTCATCATGGGCCAGTCCTGTAATCTTTCATTTTTCTGTTCGTAAGGAAAGCGAGAGACACCATGGAAGTTTTAAGGCAAGAATCTCATCACCAACAAACAGTATGAACTGTTCTGCCAGGATAATCAGGAATAAAAGGCACAATATCCACATTGCAGAAATCCATCCATTTTTCACTGCTAGAATTCATACTTCTATTCAAAATAGATCACAGAAACTAGTCCATTCTCCTTTTATAATCTGTTGAACATTAACCGTCAATCATATTTAATGTATATAAACACCTCTGCACAAAATCTTAGGGGATTCTAATTCAAATAAAACCATTAACTGTAATCTTTGAAAAGTCTCTTTTTTTTTCCTTTTTTTTTTTTTTTTTAATCATAAGATTTTTCTTTAGGTATATACTGATCAAATCAAAGATTATTTCAATGTTATTATTTTCCTAACCCTAACCTTTTAGAGTATACTGTGAAATCACAGTGTTGTACAGAGAAATGCTGTAAATGGATAATGGCTCACAGTTGTTATGCATTACATAATGGAAAGCAATGTTTTTCCACTTCTTGGTACCGGAGCTTCACTTTAGAAACCCATCCATTTCAGCGCCTCATGGGGCTCCCCAGTTCCACGGGTGTCATAGCCTTCTATTTATCTAAATCACTTTTGCTATCAGCTGTGGAAAAGGTAATATTAAAACTAAATATGTAAGCCTGTAAGCCTGTCCAGACCTGGACTTCATCCAGCTCCATGCAGACCCATGCAGGTGTTTCTGAATGCTGATCTCCAGGGCTCCAAGGGTATGCAGAACAGAAAATCCCACGCTGACCCTGTCCAAAGCCTGCACAGGCTACAGATTAGTTGATTTGCTTTGCCTCTACATCCAGTGATTACCCTGCAAGATGCATCTCAAAGGATAGAATAAAATGATAAATTTTAATAATCTTTTACTTTTGGTGGTAACTTTGGAGGGCTAAGCTTGGACACCAAACTTCTGTTCAAAACCAAATTAAAGAGCCTGCCACTTACATAGGAAAAATATGGAATAATTTGGAATAATTCCCAGGAGTTATTCTTCAGTCTGATTCATGAAAATATACATCTCTTTCTTTTTACCTAGATTTAAAATCCCAGTTTACCCATATTTAAAATCCTAGAAATTCTGTGGAGTTTCCATGGGTTAATTCAGAATCCATTGGTTCACATTTACAACTATATTTCAGCTCAGCCAGAAGAAAGATTGTGAAATTACAAAACCAAACTGACTTCTGTGCTGGAAATGAAATCCTAGTTGAGACAAGATGAACCTAGTTTTGGTCAGGAGCTCCACTGCAAGCAATTTTTATAGAGGCCCTATAGCTACAATGAGGAAAGACAGCAAAACTCTCAAATGCTGCAAGTGGTATTTACAAAAGTCCACAATAACTCAATTCTTTTTAGTGTTCTGCAGGAAAAATAAATAAATAAATAAATAACAGGCCTGTGAAGAAACAAAAGGAGTTTTCTTCTTGCTCTTCACAAACTGGCTAGCCACAATGGCAGTTTAAGTAAAGAATTTACCTTCAAGTAAGAATTTCCTCAAGAGAAACACAAGCAACTGTCCCCCCTTGTAGCAGAGCAAGCAGACATTTTGGGCACTAGGATGACAGCAAAGCTAGTACTATGTGGCAGAGAAGTTCCATACTGAGTTCTTGCTTTGCCTTATATATCATCACCCAAAGTAATGAGCTCATAGTCATACCAAATTATAGCCCAGAGAGAATGGATGCAACAGATTTTATTGCTATGTAATTTTTATATTATGTGTATAAAAATACACTGCTCACTATACAGTCATGCAAAGCTAAAATTCCTACCTAGAAAATCCATGTAATCTTGTCTTTGAGAGGACAGGACAAATATGAATCATGAATAAAATAGAGGGGAGAAGAGCAGAAAAATGGCAAAAGAGATATTCATTAGATGAGGTATTAACTTGAACAAAGATTGTCTTTTTCAGCAAAAATTACAGCTTTCACCCGTTTCTGGTCACTTACTATATGCTTGTGGGAAAATAGCTTTTAGGAAGAAAACAGATATAACAAAATTAAACAGAGTTTTCTTACCGTAACAGGCTGCACAGAAGAAAGCAGAGTTGTAACCCAGAAATACACTTAAGAAGTTTTCTTCACATGTAAAAACATGAACCATGGAGAATTAGGAGGCCTTTTTTCAACCCAGAATCATCCCTGAGAACATTTTTTGGAAATCCTGGAAGAGACCTATGCCTGCTGGTATATTTGCCTCTGCATCTTCACCTCTGGCAACAAATTATGAGAATAAGAAGGCCTGACTCGATTTCCAGGCCCTAAGGTCCAGGTGTGGACATAGTGAGGCACAGCAAGCACTTCTTGAGTGTGTTTCCAGAGGGTCATGCAGAGCAGGCTTGCACACTGAACTGCACACACACATAAAAGCCACATTTCTGGAATTAGGCCAACTCACTTCTACCTGTCAGGCAGCACTTCTGCCTTTGCAACTGTGGTGTCAAATATGTCCATTTCAGATGTACAATGAAACATAGGATGAAGGTATAGCTATAATTTTATTATCACGCATTCGGAAGCATGTTGTTTGGTGAGTGTGACACCTCCTCCAGCAGGCAAATACTGTTTATAAAATCTTTTTCTAAATATGTATTATCTACATAGCACTGAGCATTTTACGGATGACTAAGAATCAAAATACTTCCCATAAAAGGTTTTTAATATAAACAGAAAACGCAAACTCATGATAGGTAAAATGATGTAAGAAGTAAGGCAGTAAGCAAAATAATAATAATAATAAATGTAGCACACAGCTCTTCACGTCTGGCACTTTTTAGGGAAGGATTAAACTCAAGATTTCCTGAAGAAAAAAATCCAACCTATTAAAGCCATGATAGGAAAGCCTTTTGGAATATGCTGTTTTTCTCAGTTATGTTCTTTTGGGGTCTATTTTCATTTACTTTTTGCAGAGCTTTCAGCCTGTGACTGAACTGAAAACAGCCAATCTCTCTTTCTGGTTCATGTATATTAGCTCAGTGCTGTTAGGTTTGTTTCTCCAAAACAGCAGGGAGCTGGGATTTTTTAAAGGTTTCCACAGAAATTAAGAGGAGAGGGATATAATACCTTCAACTCAAATTTATTTCTTTTAATTCATTTTATATGCACTTGGGGCCTAAATAACTCAGGAGTAATTACTGAAAAGTAGCCTATTGTGTGACTTGCACCCCTTTGTGAACAACTATTGCCTTAACTCCAGATGCAGAGTATTTCGTAACATGACTACACTCCATATTCCCTTTGTGGAGCCTACAGACAAGCAGTGGATCCATTTTTCACTTGCATGGCAGAATAGCTAACCATATGTGTACAGTCGTATGTGCATACAAAGGCCAGCAATCAATTACTACTACTAGAAGTTCATACAAATCAGGAGACAGATGTAATGCCTCCAAATTTTCTCCCTACGTATTAATGCCCCCTAAACCAAACCCTGTAAAAGATTAAAGTTACTCCTGACAACACAACATGGTCCCTAATATTTGACTAATAAGCCCCAACCTCTGAAAATATGGTCTCAAGTAACAATAACAATGACAAGCAAGAAATTTTAAGCATTCATTCAAGTTGTTGTCTCTGTCCAAATTATAACCAGTCATAGTGTAGCTTGAAAACTTTAATATACAAGTTCATCTGAACCATTTACTTTGTACAGAGCAAGCAAGACAACTCACACACACAAAAAGAATCCATCAGCTGTACAACATACAGTCATATCATTATTTCAGGTCTCCAGGGCCTGTGTGAAATACAAATGAATGTGTAAGGTGTTATCAGTATGAAAGGAGAAAAATGAAGAAAATCTGGAGCTAGCTAGCCACATTTCACTGGGCTAGATAACTACATCTTTCCTCTCCTCATTTTTCCTCTCTATTACAAGCATCTGGGAAAAAATGAATAAGGTGTGTGGGGAGAGGACTCATGTCTGAAACTTTTTTTTTTCTTCAGTAAGCTGGAACTCTCAGGATCTAAAATGGCTGAGTGATTTTTTCTCCCTCACTCCAAAGAAAAAGGGCAGATTTGGGTTTTCTTTTCCTCCTTAACCCAAAGATTTTTATTTTTTCATACAAAGACTGCCACTTCTTTTGCTTAGACATTTTCTTTGAACAGAAAGCATTACTTGTTATGACATTTGATTTTAGAGAAAAGCATTAAACTGGTAAGTATTCTTGGGATGTTTTAAGTTTAGATTTTCCGTGTACTCATTAAGAAAACGTAATTCTGAATCTACACAACGTTATGTAATGTAAATGGACATACATCTGGCTGAACACACATATATAGAATCATAGAATCATTAAGGTTTGAAAAGACCTTCAAAATCATCCCCCTACCACCAATATCCCCCTACCACCACTAAACCATGTCCCTAAGCACCATGTTCAATCTTTGGACACCTCAGGGGTGGTGTCCAATGCCAATGTACTGTAATGTAGATTTGGAATGAAATTTTCTTTATGGGTACATTCAAATACATACAAAAAACATTAGTATTACAAACCTACCACTCAAAAAATAGCAAACCACTGAATTAATATTGTCTTTTAAGCCTTAATTCATCCCCCTTTGTGAATATACATCATGAGGTGATACAGGATGAATCATGGCATATCTGTATCACCTCCCATTGTTGCACAAGACCTTCACTCATTCTTTACTTTCTCTTTGCCTTCTTCACTCAATATGTGAACATAATGTAGTATAAATTCTTTATGGGCTTTATGTCCAGCCTGTCACCACATCAACTGAATTATTCCCAAACTTAAACGCATATATCTTTGCCTGATACCTCTAGGACATTATCAACTATTTTTTATTATTTTTTTAAAATGTTAGGAATAAATAAGAAAATAAAGTTAAATTTTTCAGTTTAGAAGAGTTTGCCGGCTGAAGATCCTAGTTTGAGACACCTACAACCAGATGTCTCAGAATAATTGATGTTTTTAAGATCTTCATGTATCTTAAAACACTGCAACAATTGTCATTAGTTGCATGTTAGCAGTCAGCATTCCTGTAAGTCTGTAACGGCATCCTATGTTAAGCTCCCTGTAAGAAAGGAAGGCGCAGTTTGTGGTCAAGAGTAAGATATAATTAATGTTTGCCTAGTCACAAAAGAACTCTGTCGAGAACTGTAATCACAGAGAAAATTTGTACCAGAAACAGAAAACTGTTCTTCCCTTTCCTTCAGCTCTCCAACTCAATCTCTGTGCACAGTTATAAAGACAAGGTCCTTATGTTTTTTACCCAAGCAGAATGCTCTTTGCCCAAACACCATTCATGCAAGTGCACTTTCTGTCCCATGCACTGAATAAAAGTGACTCTGAAGCAAAAATCATATATATATATATATATTTTACATGCTTGTTTAAATAAAAAGCAGAGGTGAGAGTATTTTTAAAATAAAACATACAAGTAGTCTGTAATTAAAAACGATCTGTCATGTCGTATCAATTATGGAAAAAAAATCCACTGGGAAAGAGTCACGTTTTAACTCTAAGCATATTGTCTATAATATCCTGTGTATTTTAGCACTCTAGAATCAAGTTTATCTTTGCAACTTTGTAAGAAACAGCCATTTAGTTTCTAGCAAGCACTGTTACAGACTGTTATAGTTAATGTATGCAAAGAGACAGAATTAATACTAGGTAGATAACCTTAAAAATGGTATTTTCATCCTTTTCAGTGCTTCTATTTGAGATGCTAAAGTTCTTCCTCTCTCCTCTGTCCCACAGATAAAACTGCAACCAATAACACTATTGTAAGTATATGTACTGCAAATGTGTTCTTTGGCAAGTCCACAGCAACATTTCTTTTTCTTCATTTGATCCAAACAGGCAACCCAACACAAAGGTAAGTAATTTCCTCCATATAAATATTATACACGTTTTGCAAGAGCAAGATTTTCAGAGCAAAGGAGTGTATAGTTTTAGCAAGTCACATTTTCAGAGGAAAATATCCTGTCTCTCTGTCCATCTATTCAACCCTCCATTCTTGCAGTCTTCTACCTTTGGTTCCTTCAGTGGTGCACACCACTGACAGCATTGGAGCTCCATTTCTCCTCCCAACTACTCTTCTGGGGAAATGAAATGGCATAAGCCTGCCATTTCCTGTGTTCCCAGGTCCTGTTCCCAGGTGCTGAATTTAATATCCATTTAGAGATAAGACATATATCCCTTGCTCATGAGTATGTTCCAAATCCCCTTGGAGTGCACGTATGCATTATATGTTTGAGTTTGAGAAGAAAGGCTACTAGTCTCTCCCCGTGATGCTGATATTTCCCTTTTCTGAACAGTAGTACCTTTAGGGCTTTGTAGCTCAGCTTCCTAGTAACTAAAAAAAAAAAAAAAAAAAAAAAAAAAAAAAAAAAAAGAAAAAAGACGGAATGTTCAGAAAAAGTAAGGGCTGAAGGGCTGAATGGAATATAGGTACTGTACATCTCTTTTTCCAGAATTCTTTGTCTAACACCAAAGCCTGTTTGGCAGCAAACAACTTTGTCTGAAACTTCAGAAGAACAGAGCAACATAAAGCAAATGCCACTTTTAATCTTTTAAGTCCCTCTAACAAATCATCGTATTTTATGTATTTCTTCTCAAGACTGAACATTTGCTCAAACACAGAAAAGTAACTTGGCACTATGTAGAACAGCACCACCTACTGATTATCTGCAAGAACCATGTGCTACTTCAGCACAGGTATTAAAATATTAAAATTACATGAGACAGAAGCACTTCAAAATATTTAAACAGTGATGCTAATATATATTCAAAAATTGTACAACTTAAATTATTTGTAAATTGTTTCAAAAATATTCTTAGAATAATGTGTTCTTTCAGTGATTCATGAACAATATCACAGGACATGAAAAATTGTTTGTAACAGAACTGAAAGCATCAGAAACAATTTTTTGCATTCCTGAGATATTTGTAAATGCTTAACCATTTTAAGAGAAGGTGATTTTTTGAAAATATACCATTTTTGTTCAAAATAATCCCTTGGACCAAAAAGATTGATTTCATTGAAAAATGTATATAGTTTAAGGAAATCTGGCCTGCTTCTGATCAAAGAAGTATTTGCAATTATGTGTGTTCTGTGAATGTAAGAAATACTAAGACTGTACATAAAACAAAGTTCCCAGGTTGCCAAATATTGTCAGAAGTACAGAAACAAACAAACAGAAAACAATAACAACAACAAAAACAATGCTCTTTGTCACAACCCCAAATATTGAGATATCTTAGCTATTCCTTGAGGTTGTTTTTTTGTTGTTGTTTTTTCCTATATGTGGAATGCTATCAGTAAGCATATTACTAAGCAACTTCTACTCAATACAGGACTAATTCTGAGTATATCCTTATTAGTAATTCAGATGCTCCAAAACTTGTTCATGTATAAGGCATGTATAATTTAAATGTATATATATATATATATATATATCCTCAAGGAACTTGAAGAGAGGATCTAAGTTCTTGTCCTCCCCTACTAAATTCAATGAAAAACATTCATTAATTGAACAATATCCCAAAAATGCACATAAGTGTACGTGTGTGTATACATATACATATATATATTTTTTTTCCGTATGCATATGTATATAAGTGCAGATTAACCTTAGAGAAAGCAGGTCCTTTTAAAATGATATGATGATAGTTACACAATGGCCTTCTTTGTTTCTCCAGAGTTACGAATATGTAAACTTCCTAAAAAGCACAAAATAAAAAATTAATGTTATCCTATAAAAAATAGAAAAGAAAAAGAAAAAAAAATACATAAATGCCTAAACCCTGATCCTCCTTAACAGCAATCCTAAACCTCATCAAAGATAAATCAATCTGCAACAGTGGCAGGCAGCTACTTAAGGCCAGCGGATGGGGCCAGAGCCATGGTAAGTGCAGGACTGTAGCTGTCACATTGCCAGTCACTGCATTTCCACGCTCAGGACTGCACCATTTCTTGTAAGACTGCCACCAGTTTGACTCTTCATCTCTTTATCACCATTTGGCATCTTCTTGCACATAGTTCTCAATTATTCCTCCTGCACTTCTGCATTATTTTAAGAGCTTTGTTTTGATTTTGTTTTAAGTTTGAATCCAAAGATTCATTGGAAATTCCCTATGACAAGAGCCAGAACATGAGCAGGATGAACGGCTGTCTGAAGTGTATATGTTGGTGTCTCCTCCCTGACTGGATAACTTCTCTTTAATAAGACATAAGACATAGTTAAAGTGTGCCATCAAGCCAGGACAAAGCTACCTGAGCTAATATTGCTCTAATCTGAAATTTCCTTCCGTGCAGCATAGTTCTGTGCTTCATCTGAAAGAAGAAAAACAGAATCAATGCCACACATCTTGGTTTACCAGCTAATCCCAAACCAACACAGCACTGACTTTGCTCTGGGAAGCTACCTTGGACTCCACCGTTTCAGCTGTACCTGCACTATGGTCTGGCTGGGGGTGTGAGCATATATTTCTATACAATCAGTCTCCTCTCAGATGTCATTCAGGAGTTTTCTTTCCTTTCAAAAAGAAAAATTGTCATTACTACTGCAATTCGTTGCCTTTCTGTGACACCTACAGAAGCAGGTTTGGCTGGCCAGCATCTGGCTGTTGCTGCAAGAGGTCAGCGTTGCTCTTCACCTCACAGCTGAGCACCACCAGGACAGGACATGGTCGTTTCCTCTGTGACCACAGAACTCAGCGCTTGGACTCTGGAGTCAAAGCATGAACTTCACCGAGAGATGTGTAGGTTTCTGCTCCGTGCAGACACACAGCTTTTTGATTGTTCTTTTTCATGTAACTACAGGCTCTACCAACTGCAATTTGATACTAGAGTACAGGGAAATTGTAAATGTGGAGATGCATTTTTCTACTACTTTCCTGTGGCGTATCTCTCACTCACATTCTGTTGTCATCTACATTTTCTACGTTCTGTTTTCACAACTCATTTGCACCTTCCCACATGAAGGATATCTCCGGCAGGGGACATTTATATTGTAAGTAACCTAAACATTTCAGTTTGTGCTTACTGAAACTGGCAGTAGTCTTTGAGCAATGGAGAAATGCAGGCCCCTGCACGGTCTTGAAAACACAATGTATTGTACACAGTCCTATAAACTCTTAAACTCCCCACAGACACAATCCTACTATTCTCTACTTTTCCAGTTACCCATAAAACTTAACCTTCTATTCTCTTCCTCAGAAAAGGCTTGAAATGTAAATTAAGGGCTAGAAAAGAGCTGAGGTCTGTCTGCACGATTCAGTGGTAGCTTCAAGGAAGAGAGATGTCCTATTTTAAGATAGGAGAGAAGCAAAAATGTTGCTTACTCTTGCCACCTGTTTTGATCAGGGAAGCAGCTTTGATTCTATTGTGACACTGCTTTGCATGTTTCCCTTTGAATAGAAAAAATAAATAAAATAAAATAAATAAAATAAAATAAATAAAATAAAATAAAATAAAATAAAATAAAATAAAATAAAATAAAATAAATAAAATAAAATAAAATAAAATAAAATAAACAATAAACAAAAAAGCAAGTAGGAAAAGACCTAAAAGAGATTTGGGTTCAGCAGTGAGAACGGTGGCTGGGGAAATCCAGTAACTTACAATGGATGTTTAACCAAAAGGATTCTACTTAAGAAAAAGAGAAGTTGCTTACTCTGCTTGGGCACTTCCCTGAGGACCCCAAACAAACCATGGCAGATGAAATGCACTCGTGGGAGACTCAATAGATGGCACTCCTCCCCCTGGGCCAACAAAAGGGCTCAGCTTTGGATCAGAAGTTCATCTTCCAAGGGGAACAGGGTGAAATCTCTTCTATAAGATACAGAACTCAATATATAAGTACAAATACAAATGTTTGACAGTAAACATCTATAAAACTTAAACAGTCTTGGGCCCAGCTTGCTCAGAGACTACCTCTCTCTGTATGTCCTACTGCAACTGATTGTTCCCAATTCCAGACATGGCAGTTGGGGTAACACATGCTATGGGGTCATGGCATAGACCAGAGGAGTGGATGTCAGGACATTGCAATATGAAATTGCCTTGGAGTATGAGAGGAGTCTGTCCAATCTTCCTACGTACATGGGATGGGACAAATGCTGTTCTTTAGTTGCCCTGCTTGGACATTTTCAGTTTAAAAATATAAAATCATCCACTTGTTCTACCTAGGACACGATTGCAATTTTTGGATAGATAATTCCTATATCTGTAAAGAATTGGTAAATTCTTCTATGATCTTTAAAATATAAGTAGTTACTTATTAGAGTATACAGAGAGCATAATACATTAAAAGCTAGCTAAATCAGTCCCAATGTCAATAACATTAACTTACACTGCAGTTCCTTCATCATGGATTTTTCATATATTTTATTCTACTGAACAACATTTTCTTAATACTTGCCGAAGCACTTACCAATCTAAAACCACATACTTCTATGCTATCTTCGAAATCAAGTTTAGAAGTAAATTGCGAAGTGAAATGACAACTAATCAGAAGAGAGAAAAGTAAGACAATCTAGAAAATAAAGAAATGTTGGAACAGATATTAGAATTTTCCATTGCAAATTATCACCACTAACCGGCTGTCTGGGAAACACTCCAACCTGATGTTGGGTTCTCTTTGATAACGTGGTGTTTCTAAGCAACATTTCTAGTCAGCCCATGTGTATGAGTGGTCAGCCACCGCTCCGCAACTTCAAAACATGAATTTCTTTTGTTAGATGCAGATCCAATTTGCTATTTTTTATTTCGTTTTTTATATATATATAAAAATGCAGCAGGCGTTTTAAGATACAGTTAAAAAAAAAAAAAGAAAAAAAAAGAAAGAAAAAAAGCAGTGCTAAATATTGTAACACATTTCAACATATATAGCTGTGTAACTAATTTATTTAGTACTACATTAATGAACCCCTTTTTTTTTGTTCTTAAGCTAAGCAGATGGGTATTCAGGTAGAATGTGTTAAAGTTGTCAAGAATTTATTTTCTAATTCCATTCACATAAGCAGCCAAAGGCATTTCTTACACAAGAATGACAGTGATAACAATTAGCTGGTCTCTTCACTCAATATGTTTATACTATAATTCCAGATGAAAAATTTTTCAGGATTTGGATCTGCTGAGCTAGAATTTCTAAAGTTCATTCCTTTCAAACCTTGTATGTGAAAAAGATGTGAATTCCAGTCCCTCAGAGTCCATGGGCTGCCCATCCACCTTGGATCTATGCTTTGCACAAATTCAAGTTCAAGATGTATAGAATGATTACATAACTCATAATTGAATCGGGAAGTTGTTCTGATCTCACGCAAAAATAATTTTAGTTTGATATGTATGGATTCATAGGCTTGATAAATAAGGAACAAGAATGATCCGGTAAAGTGAGAGGTACCAGTTGTACAACAGAAAGGATCTCTCACATTGGTAGCACTGGATCCGTTCTTGGCTGATGGACATTCAGCTAGACAAATTCCTGTGGACTGGTGGCAGAGATGTGGATATGGTGGAGCCAAAGAAGATCAATGTGTTCAGTGAAGTCAGGCACCGTTTTCCAAGATTGTGCTCGGATCTCAATGAGACTGACTTCAGATCGCTGGCAAGGACAGTTGCATTCCGTGCTTAGGCAGAAAATATTTTAGATTTCTATAAAATCATCCTATCAAAATGAATATATTTTATCAACTCAAATCTGGAATATATGCATCCTACTAGTGCTAATTATAACAAGACATATGGTTAAACAGCACTTCAGATTGAGACAGTTTGGGGAATTTCTCTACCTATGATTTCTTCTTGACACTGGAATCTTTCTCATGGACATCTGTCAGTATGCAAGTTCCAGCAGGAATGTGGCACACTCGGTTCCTTCTTCCAATCCTTTGCTTCCATATTGACATAAAACCCACAGTAGGTGACAGAAAAGTTGCTTGCACCTGGCTCTTGGATAAAAATAGCGAGCCATTAAATTTTGATGATCCTCCATTTAAATGGAGCGCATTTGGATAAAAGATGGCAACTATCCAGAGCAAACGGTTATTTCAAGTGTGATTCCCAGGAAAGATAATCATTGAACTACAGATTAGTTACTGAGAAATAGATCATCTGATAAACCTTATCTAACAATCACCTGAGGTATAGGAAAAGGGCTTATAGAAGTTGTTTCCTCTGAGATCACATCAGAAGAAAGAAAGAGGGAACAGACAGCTAGCTGCAGGACTGAGAAAAATTCAGTGATTCAGACCTGAAACTAGAGAAGTATCATGGACAACCCAGAAAATTTTGACCCAATAAAAGAAATAAACCAAGCTAATGAGGAAACTGAAGCAAAAGGCTGAATGTGAAAACGTTTTGCACACAGATGTGTACTTCTAATGCTAGCTGAAGTAAGACATGACTGCTTTTCAACCCATCTGTTCATCTCAGCTATCCCATGCCTTTGAGAGGGAAAATTGCAAGTGCATGTTGATCACAATGTGGAGTTTTGGGAAAGGATGCACATGGAGAAGTAGGGGAGGAAATGATGGGCTATAGCAGTCTTGCTTCCCTGAAGCAATAATAGATAATATCCATATCAAAAACTGCCAGAAAAGGAGACTAAATCTAACTGAGACATACGAAAGCTAAAAACACTTAGATACCTTGTAACATTACCCAAACACAGCATCTTGGAGCGTACAAAGAGAACGGAGTTTTATCAAGGCTGTGACACAAACAGTCCTGGAAAAATTAATTCATCTAGCCCGCAGCTATGTGTTCCTTTCTTAGCATATTGGCTCCTCTTGTTATAGACATGAGAGTAACTCTGTCATGTGCTCTCCCTTTTATGATAGGCAGTCTTCATGCAGGCCTGAATTTTGGCTGATTGTGTGGATCATGCCAATGCACAATATGTGCAGGGGCCTTTCTGACCTTCTCTAAAGCATCCAGAAGGGACTCAGGTGTTATATGGACTACATGACTACAGTGGGAAAAGTAACTAGGGCATCTCGTGCCATTACATGGCCAGAGAAAAACATGACCAGACAAATCGGGAGTGCAGGTACCATCACTCCCTCAGTCTGGTTGTGGGTACTGGGGACACCTTGCACTGCAGTACTAGCAGAATAGGGTTGTATGGCTTTCTCCACCAGAGCTGCCTAAGGTGTTTTGCCTGCAACCTCTCTGAGCAGGCAGATGGTCTTCAGCCCTTCACTGTTACTACGGATGTGAACACGACCACTTTTAGCCCCCTACCTGCTGCTGTCAACCCAAAAGTACAGAGCTGAGGAGACCTGAGATTTTACTGTGGTAACTGCAACTGTCTAACTGAGTCATCAATGTTAAGAGCACAGTACGCTGGGATTCCCTGTATCTTCATAGAAAACAGTTACCTCTGGAGGCTTGCTGAAACCTCTGAAGATCAACATCATGCAGACAACATGTCTATCTTTCAGTATTCAGTATAAGCAGAACCTAGGTGACATAACTCATAACACAGAAGCCTCATTTAAATTCCTGAAATTAAAAAATAAATAAATAAATAGAAATAGTCAGCTTAATTATATCCAGTAGGTAAGCATATAAACATAGCCCCTGGAAATATACGGGAGCTTGAGCAACAGAACTCATGAAATAAATTCATCTGTAGAAAATTTGTCACAAAGAAACGGAGTGCATTCAGTGTGGAGCTGAAGGAAGCATTCCTAGCAAACTACTAATCTGTGTAAATTAATCTTTTATTTTTGTTAAGCTTGTGCTGAATTTCGTGACTTGTGGGAATTGCCCACAAATATGTTTGTCACTAAATTCTGTGAAGAGATCTGTGTGGCTGGGAATTCCCATGACTGACCTTGAGAAACACAGCACAAAGGTCAAACCAAAAGGTCCATCTAAGCAGTGTCTTTAAACAGAGGTGAAAGTAGATGCTTAAAGAAAGGATATGAAAATAGTATGATATTTTGTCTACTATATCACCCCAGCTTCTAGCACTGTGTGGATAAGTGACTTCATAAGCCAGATGTTGTAACTTTGTGGTTAGTACTGCTTGACTGATTTTCCGTACATGAATTTAACCGGTCACTACATCTGCAGTTCAGACCATGGGCTCATTTCATTTCCTTCTCTCAAGAGCATTTCCATGCTTTCTACCATGCAGGCCACTACACTTGAAGTAACTTTACCTATTACTTCATCTGATTCTCCCTATCTTAAAGCTCACCACTGCTCCAGAAAACCTCTGGGAAAGTAGAATGGAAAGACTAATGAATGTAACATCCAAATTGTGTCTATCCTCTACAGCTTGATCCAAAATCCCATTGCTGACTAAACAAAAAACAATGTTGATTTGAGTCAGATTCGCACTACTGCCAATGTGTTTTTGTTGTGAGAGATGCCAAAAAGTCTCAGGGTGCTTGAAAGCTCAAAAGTCATAAACTGGGATTGAACATTAGATCCTCTGTTACTGGGTTTTGTGTCCTGATCTCATTCAGGTAATAGTGTTTTCCTTGCAAATATAAATAGTTGTGAATTTAACAATGACATTTGAAATGATTGCTACACAATGTGCATAAAAATATTTCTGCGTGTTAACATGCTTGGTGAATATTCACAAAAATCGAGTACATAGAACAGAGTTCAGTATTACAGTGCCAATAAACACGACAGTCCCTTTTGACAAGCTTCATCATTTTCACCAAAAGTCTCAACACAAAGCCTGTCTGTCTGCATCCTTTGCCACAGCATGTTCTTTAACACATCACCTTAAGTACCAACTCTTTCTGTTGGTCCTCATAGTTCCTTTTAAGTTTTCTTAATTAAGGATTCACTGCAGACCTTCCCGTGATTATCTTCTCTACTCACGTTAGAGTCTCCACCATGATGTTTTCCCACCTCTCTCCAGGACCAGCTAAGAGGTAAGCCCTTCAGCAGCTCTTCGTATTCTGCTATAGGAAGTCTAAGTGGAAACCAACATACTTGCTATTCTATCTTCTGCTTTTCCACTCTTCAAGTAAAAGGCCTACAAGCAAACTATCTTCTTATTCTCCTTCCCAAAGCCTTTTCCTGCACTTAAGTGTCCTATTCTGCTCTTCGTCTTAGTTCACATTTAGAGGGATTATTCATCCTCTTCCCCGTATTCCTATCCTGCTCTTCCAGCTTTCAGCTTTTTCTAAAATGTCTTCTGAGGTCTCCATAGGGTTCCCTCACCAGTTAACTGACTTCTCCAAAGAACCTCTGCAAGCCTGTGACTGCCCCTGCCCCTCTTTTTCCAGTTATTAGATTCAAACCTTCCTAATCAGTTCCAGTTGAGGTGCAAATGCTCAACCACAGGAAATTACACTTTGGTTTATTTGGCATCCCTCTGACAAACACTCCTCTACTTCACAGGATTGTACAGGGTGAGTCCCTCCAGGATCAGAACACTTTCTGAAGTGTTGGTTTGATTACCCAAAATATTTCAGGGTGCAGACCCAAATTTTATTCCTAAAACAGTCCTGTTCTTTTAGAAAACAAGACACACATTTTTTGAATCTTCTACTTCAGTAATCAAGAGATGTGTCCTAAACACCTTGTGAGAGATACTTGAATCTCTTTATCTGCATAGAGTCAATTAGAGCATGAGCAAGGAGGGCTCAGCACCTTGGGGCTCTCTTTGCAGTAATGAGGTGGTACGTGCCCTGACAGTACCTTTGTGAATTGCACTGCTTTTCCTGCATGGCATTTAAAAAACAACAATAAATCCATTGCAGGCTTGGCCTTTCAATGTGCTTAGCGTTAAGCATGTAAATAGTTTAACTGATGTGAAAGAAATTGCCTACATGCCTACACATGTGATTAAATGCTTTGCTGGATCAGGCCAGAATGCTGAACCCGCTGTTGAATCAAGCATTGAGTGTGTATATAAACAAGATCTTTACAAACTGACACAAACATAGCACTTGCATTTCTTTAAGACTCTCATAGCTGAGTTCAGCCCTGGCCTAAATCCACTGACCTTATTACAAAAAGTCCAGCAGAGAAATTAGCCTTCCTTCTTTTTTGTTATAATAATTAAATGCTTAGGTAAAATTCCCTAGTTCTAATTTCATTAAAGACATATTTTCAACTGTTGCTATACAATCTCAAGTGGTGATTTACAGTATTGACAATATGCAAAAAACTTTCAAAATATTTGGATTTCTATTTTTACCAAGCCCCAATTGCTTTCATGAAGTATGGTGTTTGTGTTATTGGCCACTGGAGTCCGGCTAAGAGCATCAGAACATTATCCTGCCCTGCCCCTGCAAATAATGAACTCTTTTCCAGTCTGTAAAATGTTGGTGTTTTGTGGTTTCCTGGAAGGGAGATAGCAACTAGCGGTGCCTGCTCCCACTGAACATGATGTCAGACTTGTCAGTTTGTATCCAAGGTTTCAGGCCAGCCCTCCTGCAGGCATTAGTGCAGAATTAGGGGAAAAAACTATTTCTTACCTTTCTTACTTTTATTTTGCCATCAAGATTACACCACTGTAAGTAATCTCCAGCTGGTATAGCTCCAGTAAGAGCCAGTCTATTAGCTACAATTCCATGCGTGAGCATAAGCAGCAATGGTGCTTTTGTAACATCAAAAGTAAACAGGGATTTATACATACCATTTCAATCTTGATCCCATTCCAGTTTTTTAGAAGTTTAATTATTTTTAATAGTTGCCATGAATTTTCTTAAAACTTATAGTATGTCTTTCTTTTTTCCTAGTTCTGTCTTGAAACATATCACAAGCCATCTTAAATAGGATTAAACTAGTCCTCCTAAAAGCCTCCTGGTAGAATTGCTAAAGGTTTAATTTCCTACTTTAATCAGTCATTTATTCTGCAGTTTCAGAAGTTTCTGTGAAGATAGAGCTTCCATTGATTGCAATAAATTCATATAACTGGGATTATTTGTGTAGGCTAAGCAAACTGATAAAAAAAAAAAAAAATAGACGTGACTATTTATTTTTGTAGATGGCTTCGGATATATTCCAACTTCTTTAAGGTTCATCTTCTATCAACAAGTGGAGGATCTGTGTGCTTTAAACCCGCTAGCATTAATGAGAATGATCTTTGCAAATGTGCTGCATGTAGCTGGGAAGGGAAGAGACTCTGATGCTCTTGCTTGTTAACATTCTCCTTTGTTTTTGCCCTCTCCAACTCAAACGCTTTCTAGCTGTTTTGCTGGCAGCTTTAGCAGCATTAATACATTCCAAACTAGAAAAGTTTCTACTTTAATATCTTACAACTAGCTCAATATGTACTGACCTCAAACCCAGGATAGTAGTAATTTGATATTGCAGCTCATTATTGTTACTCCCAGCAAGTTTCCCCTTGAAAGTGCCTGATGCTTCCCCCTCCCTCTAACATGCACCCTCCCACCCTCCATTCAGAATTTGTTTTTAATTGTTGAGGAGAGAAAATTCAGACTGTGAGCCAACAATATATTTCCAGGGGGTACAAGATATTAATAGAGCTACATCGTGGCCCCATATATTGTAATAAACTGTGCTGTAATTTGTTTACCCACCGTAGACAGTAACTAACATTCAGATAAATGGAGTTGGCGCCTGTAAGATTTATGATATACTTCTGTGCTTAGCAATGTTTAATCAGGGAGTTAAAATATTACAGTGTAAAATCCTTTACAAGCATGCACAAACAGAGAACTACCATTAGAGGCTTGGCAGACATACTCGGTGTCAAATAGTACCTCCAGACACTCTCAAAACACAAAGAGGAATATTCAAAGCAGCTACTAACTGACTAGCATTATTTGAGAACCACGTCAGAGCTCATTTTTTTAGGGGGACTTGCTTTTGAAGTGACAGAATGATAGGCAGGGACAAGTGGGCTTGTCTGCAGAGCCCATCAAGCTGAAAGAAGTTGGGCTGGGTGGAAAGCACGGAGGTGGGGGGGTTGGGGGGGAGAGGTGAATTTTGGTCAAAAAGGTGGTAGATGCCTGTCACAGAGCTTAGTGTGTTTGGATAAGACAGGCTAGCATGTGGGGGGATCAGCATGAAGCATCACACCTGGAGGAAAAGACAACTAGCTCCAGCCTCAGTGCCATAAGCCTGGCTCCACGAAGTCTAGCCAACATCTGGAATGGATATCAAGAGACACAGTGCAGCCCTGACTGGCGCTGTACTCTACCTTTGTACTTTTCACTGCAAATTGAAAAGCAAAACAGACATCAAGGATATATTTATATAACTGTCTTCAAGCTGCATTTTCTACTCCCATCTGCTGCACATGATAAGTTTCAAGTGTTTTCTAATAAAAAAAGGATTTTTTTTTTACTCCTTGTTCAGTATACAGACTGACCTTTTTTTTTTTTTTTTTTTTAATTCACAGTTTTAAAGGAACAGTAAATATTTTACAGCCAGAGGAAGTGTCAGCACCGTAAGGCTTTCTGCTATTGACATTATTTAACCACGCTGGCTATTGAGCCAAATGTGACAGCACGTGAGTTTGTGCGTGTGCACACATATTGTGTTCATTTGAGTTTGTACACGAGCTCACTTGTGTGCATTTGGATATGCACATATGCCTTGGAGAGGAACATTCCTGGGAGTTTTTCAATTTATTTTCACATCATGTTGTTGTTATGTCGCAAAGGGGGAGGACAGCCCTATATGTACAAACAGGAGACTCTGTGGTAAACCACTCTCCAGGAGGCATACACAGAAGGAATGCAGCCACCATATCAGAAGGGTTCTGTTTTTTCTCTCTGCTTTCTAGCTATGTAGCTGATGAGATCAGATCAGCCTCCTAGTCAGATTGATTAATTGTGAAGAGAATAACCAGAATGAGAAATGCATATATTTGACTGTGAAACTAATAACTTAATCCTCAAACCAAAAAACATTAAAATGGGCTGGGCTATAGGTGGGTTTCTACAGAGACATAGAGAGCATGGTCCTATGTGCTCTTTGGCAAAAGCCAGCTAGACTCCAAAATACATTGTAGACCACATGGTTAATGACATGTAGGAGTAGCCACAAAAAAAGTGCGCTTATCTCAGGGAGTAAACATCAGCCAGCGAGAGACAGTAGGAACCAGAGATATTTGTGTAGTCCCAAGAAATAATCTCCTCTTGGTATAACGCAGTGGGCCTGATTCTTATCTAGCTCCTGTGTTGGTAAAAATTAGGAAAAGCTGCATTAATGGAAATTATGCCAGAGTATAAATGTTAAGAAAAGTGTTCTTGGAATCCATTGGTGAAAAGTTTCACCAACTCTAATACCATGAATAACAATCCTATAGGAACTAGCTAGAATATCAAAAATGTATTCATTATTACCTGTTGATCTCGTGAGAAAGCAGAATCGTACTGGAAATGGCTCCAGTTGCTCTCCCTCATATTGTAAAGTACTATTTTTGGCTGACTTAGTGCTGTGAACAGGAGCTGGGGATGCAAAATCTATACTTCTCTTCTGACTGCACCAATTCACCTTAAAAGCCTAAAGAACTAGTAATATCTCTGCTTACTCTTTCATAAAATACATATAATTCACCCATTAAGGGTAGACTATGTCTTAAATAATGGTTCTAATTAAGATAAACCAAAATTTTTTGTTGGAAATTTATTGCTGTCTTGCAGCTGTTCACTGAAGTGAAAATATGTGGGTTTTTTTGGTCTTCATGGCAAACAGTACCTTTTTTCTCAAGACAAACTTAAAAGGAAAAGAAAAATAAAAAAGATCTATTTTTATAATTAAAAAAAAAATATTTCCAAAAGTGAAAAATATTGTTTTCGCCAAAATTTCTTATATGAAAACCCCCGTCATTCCTAATTCACCTTACTTGTAATATGATTCAGCTATTTCAATGAAAAAGCACAATATGAGAGCAAATACTATATTTATAGTACAGTAGTAGAAGTTACACACCCTATGCTGTGAGAGCTGGTGGATTTCAAAAGAGCCAGAAGAGGTTCTTAGCTTTGGTTTTTTGGTTTGTTTTTTTTGTTTGTTTGTTTGTTTTTTAAAGAAATATCAAAATAAGTGCAATAGGGAAAGTGGATCATTTCATAATATATGCTAAAAATCATTGCATTAGCTAAAGAAACATATTTGTTCTCTTCCATAACATGCAGACAAATACAAGTATCTGTTTTTCACTTGCTGCTATGTTATCAGCAGCACTTATTTTTTTGGTCTTTTTTTTTTTTTTTTTTTCCAATTAAAAATCTACAACTTCATTAAAGCCTCCAAAGTTTTATTTTGGAAAAAAAGGGTGACATAGGATCTGTGAAGTGAAACTCACAGTGTCGGTAAAGTTGATGAGAAATTACAAAAAGGAGAAGCCTTTTCTTTGGTTGAAACCAGTCGCTCTGCATGAATCAGGCAAATTTCACAGACAAAAATAAATAAAATTGTTTGCTTTAATTCTGAAAAAAAAAAAAAAATCTCTTTGAAATCTTACTGGCAAGCCATGCATCTTTCCAATATAATATTAGAGTTTTAGAGAGCTTCTAAAGCTATGTTCCCAAGTGAAGTTGCCACAGAGAAAGCTGCTTACAACAAAAGATCTGCACATGTTTGTCAATATGGAAGGTTTGTGGAAAGAAACTCTAGGACAGTGTTTGGACATAAAAAAGTACTTTCTCCTTTCCACCTAGACTATATCACAGAACTCCTTGATATGTGTTTTACTATGCATAGCTATTCAAAATAAAAGCTCCATGAGTTTGCTTTCTGGAGAGTAGAAAGGAGAGTAGAAACCTTGTCTGCCTGCCTTTAAAGAGGGATCACAGATCAAAGGAAAAGCAGCCAGGTGGGTCAGGGGCAAACAACAGCATTTCCTGACCCCCCCCTTCCCCCCCCCCCCTTTCTTGTATACCTATAAAAACCAAAAAATAAAAATAAAAAAAAAATCTGATGTGTGTGTGAGAGTGAGAAGGAAAAGGAACTGAACTAATCTGAAGAAATAGGAGAATATGTAGTTTAAATTTTATAATTCTTGCATTTATTTAGTAGTAAATGTTTCTATAGTGACTTAGCATACATTCAATGTTATATACTTATTATATACTAGTGTCTCATTTGTTAAATTTGGCTGCATGGAGTTGTCCTCTACGGAAGGTCCACAGAAGCCAGAAAGTCATCTGTATTCGTAGTGAGAGGGTCGTTCTGCAGCAGACCCCACTACCAGACCATCCTGTACAATGCAGAAAGTAATTAAATTAGCACTCCATTGAGTTACACATCCCACGCTGAAAGGCCCTGTCTGCAGATTTGGTATCAAGATTACATTAAACCCCTGAAATATGCTGGGTGAGGTTCAGTTTCTTAGCCTGTTCCTCCCTCACATTTCATGTGGTGTATTTCTCAAACAGGGAACCTGCTCATTCTCTCTGTTTACCAGTATCTGTCTGATAAAGTAGAACTGAAAACACTGTTGTACTGGAACGTTGGAGTTCAAAACAATCGCTAGCTACAAAAATAAAGGAAGGCCTTTCCTATGAAATCTATGAACTCGAAACAGGGATACAGAACTAGTCGTTGCCAATAACTTTAACTTCATTTATCTATATTTGGCAAAAATTGTGCTGCAGCTGGAGATGAAATGCTGAGCTAAATAACTGCAGCGACGTGAGCTCCAAAACAGCAATTACTAAGCTGTGCTGCCTTGTGTAAGATTTTACTTTTATTTATTGTATTTAAAGCAACTCTCTAGCTATGTACAGTACAACAAGAATTGCCTGATCAAATAATGTCTGATTGCAAGGCATCTCTGTTCCACTGTCAATATAGTTAAGTGTTTAGCAAGGTAAACATATCTTTCACAAAGCCAGATTAAAGAGGTGTGCATGGCAGTTTTACCATTCTACATACCTTTTTATTGTCTCTAATTGCAAGGAATGACTCATTTTAAACCTAAACTTGGCTTATCACAAACACTGAATATATTACATTTATTTTTTCTTCTAAAACTAGAAACACTATTGATAGTTTTAAAAGGCTGAAGAAAATGGGTACACAATCCTTACCCATTGCCAGAGAGAAAGCCTCCATCTCTGAGGGTGGGGCTTTCTAACCTCTCTTCTTGGTTACGAGAATAAATAAATAAATAAATAAATCTGTTAGAGTAACAGTTCACCAATATGGTTTCTATCATCTACCCTTTTAAAAAGAAGGGAAAGTTTTGTTTTTTTTCAGTGTTGTCGTACTTGCTGGTGGATGTCATCGTTCTCAAGTGTGAAGCCTAAGTAATAGTGATTGTGGGTGTTCTCCAGTATTCATAACTACCTACATGTACCCAGTGTACAGAGACTCATCTGTCTCAAGCACAAAGAATACTGAACAAATTTCATCATGCATAAACAACTTCATCTATGTAAATGTTGATCTTTCTGAGAAAGAAAAGGAGAAAAGGAAGTGACTTATGACTAACTGCTTTGATTCCAAAGGTGATATAATTTTTCCAAGTTGGCATAGTCTTATTACCAGCATTTGGTACCTCAAGCAGTTGTCTTAGTCCCTGTTTGCCATTCTTCTAACTCTATCTTCTCTCTTTTTTTCTTTACATCCACATCCAAGAACACTGATACAGAGCATTCCCCTTCATTCATGAGCTTTTTAACCCAAACCAGCATAAAGTTGTAACTGCTTCAGTCATTTTCTAGATGCAGAGAGCAGCACTTCATTGGGACATGCTGTCCTTCAGCTGTTGGTTCACAAACATACAGGACCGATCATCCATTTGCTTTCACTCAAATTTAAAAATATAATTCCTCATTCTTATAACATAACTTTTACTTAAAGATAATACTGAAAATAATTCTTAATATAGTTCCAGTTTTCAACTGCAGACCACCTACCATTGATCACTATTAGTCATCAGTGAAAACAGAACTCCTGTTCTATTGTATCCAGAATTGGTAACATTTGTTCCTTATCTACATCCTGGACACAGCTATGTCAGAGGAAGCAGTTACCTAGAGAAAAGTTGGTCATATTTCTCATTTTCTTTCAAATTTTCTTTCAGTTGCTCTTTCAATTGCATCCAATGTTTGATTCTTTCTGTGCTTAGGAAGCACCAAGAAGACTGCTTATATCTCCTGGGATGCTTCTCATTTATTCCAAGGCTCTGAATCTTCCTGACAGAGGTAGCAGTGGAAAGCATGTTTCTTGTCACCTTCCCTCAACTTCAGAGCCTGCCTCTTTGAAATGGATAAACTTCAGTCCAGCTCTACTCATGCAAACTTGTTTGCTCTGATTTTGTGATTAGAGCCTCTGCTGAATTGCTTGATTGGTTGGTGAAAAAGAAAGCAAAGCAAAGTGAAGCAAAACAGGAGAAATAGAAGGCAAGGCAGGGAAGTATGCAAGCCCTGTAAGAAACTTCAGAATTCTTGGTGGCACTCATTACTGGATATAGACTGTGAAAGCTTGGCTTCTGTCTTTATTTGTTCACCTTGTGGGTCACTCATGCAGTACCATAGGTACTATAGTACCATAGAAATATTTCAACGTGTTAGCCTACAACTATGTCACCACTACAGTCATCAAAAAGCTTCACATGGTACTTGTTACTATAGAAGATCTTTCAAAATGGAAATGAAGAATCACTAAGCACACGCATTTAGCAGCTATTTACATCCATAGACCAGCTGTTTTGCTGATTGAGAGGTTAATACCAAAGTTGATATTCCAGTCTGAATGGATTGGTGACCACCTGCATTTCACAACCAGGTCTTTGCACCTTAAAGGACATGAAAATCATATCATAGTTTATTTTTTCCTTTTCAGAGTCACTAAAAGATGGCACAGCTAAATATTTCTATTGCCGTCACTTGGTAAACCAAATGAGCTGAAGCATTCCAGCATCATTGCTAGCGCATTTAAAGCATGGTTCCTGTATCCTGTTTTTACATCAGAAAGCTTATAGTTGATATTCAACTCCCTACTCAAAGAGAGAGACTGCATACATACTTCTAGGGTAATCTAACTTATACCAGAGACTGCTGGAGATTAATTGACTGGGTGTTGCTGATGCTGACACTGTGATATATGACTGTCTGCTTCTTCTTTAATAACTTAGGGCCATTGCATATGCTGAATGTTGTATGGGCTGTGGTGCTTCAAAATAACATGAAGCAGCAACAACAGCAACATATAATTTACAATGGAGTGCCTATATTTTATTTTCACACATAGAACTCAGATGCGATTCTTCCTTTTAAAGTAAAGGTCCCTTTTCTATTCACCACATACTGCCAATCACTACCATTTAAGCATCTTAGAGAAAATAATGTACCACATATCAGAAAAACTGACAGGGCAAACAACTGAAATTTAACACATCCTTACAAATTGGGAAGAAACTGATGGACTGTTATGCAAGCAAAAAATAATAGCAGCCACATTTCTTGTCTTAATAAGAGGAATTATTCTGAAAATTTATAACAGTGTGGTATTTATACACTTCCATAAGTCTTCAAACAACTCCTGAGTGATTCTGAGGCCTAAGTCATTGGTTCTGTTGTTCTGGAAAAATCAACAGTTAGTCAATACACAAAACCAAGTACGATCCTGATGAACCACTTGTACTAAACAAGATAATGGCATTCAGGAATCTCGCTGTTATCAAGATTAAATTCTCTTTGAGAAAGACTTATGTGCACACAGATCTCTGATTGCATTTACTCTTTGCATTGAGATCTGTTCTCCATTATCCAATTCGCCACCCTTTATGTCTTATATTCAGTTTGTAGGTACTAAATAAGAAAGTCTCGTGCTTTGAAACTTATGTTAATGTACATGATTACCATGTAGTCAATATCTTCTTCAAATTCCAGATATGTATTCGCTGCCCTTTGCACTGTTCTTCTCTTTTTGGCTACATGGTCATCTCTTTTGTTACTAGTCTCTCTGCAATAGACTGGACATAAAATTCTATGTCCAGAACCAGAAAGGTATAGACCCCAGAGAACACTAATCCTGCTAAAATAAGGGGTTTCTTCTGGAGTTAAAAGTACTTCAGCTGAAAGCCAAGAGGTAAGGTAAAGGCAGCCCATAGTTTGTCCCACATCTGACTGAAGCAAACACCTTGCTTTGCCTTCTTAGAGACATGCAGCTTCCCAGGGTACTTTCTTTTCCCAGGGTATCTGCAGTACAGGTAAATTACTGTCACAGCAGTAAGGTAATTCCTGTTTCCACATACTCCTAATCTGCCTCTGCCTCATGTTCAATTAGGCTCTTTATACTGATTTCTAGACAGTAATTTTCTCCCGTTTATGCCATCTGAGAGCCAGGCTTCACCAGCATCTGAGCATATGGCTTATGATCTCTGTGAAACCCATGCTCGTTTTTGGTTTTACCACAGAATTCACTTTCATCTGTTTTATCATAACAAATCTAAAAGAATGACTTATTGCTCCCATTCTAGTATGACTCTAAAGTAAATGACTAGTCAGGTAGATAGGCCTGTCCTTTTACAAGGGTGTGTATTATTTATGACTTGCAGTCATTTAAAAAGCCCAGCAAAATCTTACTGGACATCAAGAATTGTTACTTCAGACAAGGAAATAACTGAGTAGCCCATATTGTCTGATAGCAAATGTTTTCTGAAGGCAAACTATTGTACTAAACTTTCTAAACAAGAAAAGAGATGGAGAACAGTTTATTTGTTTTTTTAATTAATTTATTCATTTATTTATTCAATTTATTTTTACTTAATTTATTCATTTTTTATTTGGTTGGTTGGCCTGTTGGGATTTTTTGTTTGTTATGGAGATATTTTCTTTCTTTATACAGAATGCAATATTGTTCAAAACAAAGGATATGCTGGTGTTAGTAGATCTGGCCTGAATATCGTTCAACTAACATTAGTTATTAGGTCAGAAATAAAACTTACCTTGTTATTAAATCCACATTCTAGCATAAATACTTTGCTAGTAAGACAACACATTTCTTCATATGGCAGACGAGAACTGAAGAGAGGGATAATAACTGTGGAATCTCACTTATCCTAAAACACTGCATAAAAGTTAGGCTGCATTTTTCCTCTGCCTTATTGAACTATTTTCCTTTAAATTCCCAGGAGTAGCTAGGTGAATCAGGAAAGCATGAGAATGAAGATTAAACAGATTTCCTTTCCTACACTTCCACTCAGGTGAGGGGGAAGGAGTCAAAAACAGTAGGGTTTTAAACTGTATTTTTGCATGAAAAGAAAGAAAATTTGGAGACAGTGACATTTAATTTACAGATTATTAGCGACTTTTGCTGGAGAGAATAGTGCAATCATGGGTCTGCCAAAATGGCTGAGATTATTTTGGAAAAAAAAAATAATAATAAAAAAAATGGAAAGTAAAGGAATGAAGATCTTAGATAATACAGAATAATTCACTGAAGCCAAAAGAGCCAAGGATGAAATGTAGGGTGCATAGTTTCCAATTTATTGTTTCCTGTATTTCACACATTGCCTAATAAAAGTGCCATTACAAGAAACTCAATAGGCACTGTGAGGAGATTACCTCAAACATCATGATCAGGTGAAATAATACTGAAAGCCTGCCAAAAAAGTTTAATTTCAGTAATCCCAAAATTATTTCTGGATTTGCATTGAACAAGTGGAATAAGGGCTTGAGAGCTAGATGCTGTTAATGCTGCTATCACCCTGGTTTCATACTGTCTCCCAGTAACTGTGGACCTGCACAAACATGCGAGACTGGCCCAGCTCTTTGACTAATCAGAGTTTGAACCCAAGCCACTGTTCTCTAAAGAGACTGCTCTAGACACTGAACTAGGCATTCAGAGTAATCAGACAGACTGTAGATTATTTTTATATACCTTGAGTTGACAAGAAAAGAGCCCAGTATCCTAGTGGCTACCAAGACTGTAGACTACCTTGGTTTCAGGCACAGTTCTGAACCAGTCATAACATGCAATTCTTGCATTTCTGAAGCAAATGTCTTGACAACAGACTGTCAGTCAGTCTAAGCACTATCTTCCTCAACCTGCTTCTGGTGGTGTTTCACAATAAATGGTTATTCATTAATCCTGTGAGTAAATCACAGTTTAGCCCAATGGTTAGAGCAATAGTCTATGAAACATGACAAGTGGCTCCTCATCCCTCCTCCACTGATTGCTTAAGTCACTTATGCAGCTGAAACAGCAATGACTTAGAAGCATTATTTACCAGGATATCCTAAACAGATGGCTCATGTTTTCTACAAGGAGTGAGACACCAGGATTCTTTCATCATTAGGTGGAAAGGGGGATTGTCTCCCCCTCTGAATAAATGCTCAGTGCTCAAGACAGACAAAGCGTGGGAGGAAAAGGGGCAAAAGTAGGTAGTGATGGAGAGTGACTGTCTCTTTTCAAATAGACAATAATGATAAAAGTGAGATTAAAAATCAGCCCTCTGGCAGCCAGGACACAGCCTCAGTTACCAGATGGCCTTGCCTGACCTCACTTCCTTGGCTGCTGTTTTTCCTGACTTGTCAGGACACACTCCTCAAGTCACTCCATCTCATCTGGGTTTAGAGCCCAAGTGTGGGTTGAGGAAGTGTCCCTGTGCTCTATTTCTGGCCAGTGGAGAGCTCCCTTATTCTCATCTTGGTGCAGGTGCTGAGATATCCAAGATGAGCCATGTCCTGAAACTGCAAAATATTTGGCTTCAAGAAGGACCTAAAGTGATGAGACTAGACTGCTAGACTGGGATGACAACATTTCATCCTGATCTAGACAAGATGAAACTCTATGATTCAGCTTCCCTGCCCAGGCACTACACCTGTTTGCCTTACAGAGATAACATGAAATGTATAAAATAGTGGTTTCACATTCCAAAATCCTCAGGAAAAAAAATGTATTAAGAGCACATTATTTTTACTATCTTTTCCATCTTTGGAGGCACATTCAAATGCATTTATTAGCTACTCACTCTTCAACTATTTTAAAAAAAAAAAAAAACATGCAATATTTTTATAAAAGTTTGAGGAACAACGGATATAAGATCCTTCAACATAGTACCTGTATCTAACAGCTAACTGTTTTAATGATATGCAATGAAAAGAGTCAGCAATGTTGTCAGCAATGCTGACAAAGAAGGTGTGCCAACTAATAAGAGAAAGGGAAAAGCACTACACAGCTAAGCATACTCACCAGCAGGATGAGGCAGAAGACAGGTGCAAAACAGCCATTTTGGGGTTCAAGCTGGTTTTCTCTGTATTCCAAAGGACCAAAACCAGAACAGCTTTCTGTGAAGAAAGATAAATTGAGAGCGATAGTCCAGAAGTGAGTAGTCAATGAAAAGGGACAGTATCTCAACTCCCACATTTTTAAGGATTAGGCCCCTCACACACACGCGCTGTTTTTCAATATTGTTCTCTGCAATAAAAACTGAGATTGTTTTCTGAACAGGATGCCAGCTGCTTCCTGTTCATGCTACTAATACATAACACTGCCATTGTATCAAATCAAGGGATCCTCACTCTGATCATCAGCCAGCAGAACAAATGCACTATATTAAGTAAATCCTTATAAAAGGCTACAGCTTCGATTGGTGGAATTCAGTGCAGTCACACTGACTCCAGCAACATTTTACTCCTGTTTAGGACCTAATCTCCATTTAACTGTATCTTTCACATAATTAGCTAATGTACTGTACTACATATTAGGGTATAGCATGTACCTTGTGTAATGCATACACATATACATAGGAAATACATTTCTATATTCTAGGCACATTGTATAGGCCCCATAGTTAGGCACACTTGCTAGTTACAACCTCTCAGGCACATTGCAGTGAAAACAACTACAATCAGCACAGAGCTCGCTGTAGCATGAGCTGAGTACTGCTCTCTTTTGCCACAAAGAAGCATTCTCCGACCTTCGGTGACTCTTACTGTAAGCATCCCCTTCTCTCCCAAGAGGCGATCTTCCCCAAGAAGCCACTGCCTCATTCCATGCAACTCAAATCTGCTGTTACCATGGTTAATATTTCTGACTTGATTGGCACCACTAGTAATTGAACTGCAGTCTCTTGAGTGCAGCAAGCTCTATTCATTAGCCCCTATTGTGTTAGGACACTGCATCAACCCACATTATTCTTCTGTGTTAAGGGGAAAAAAATCAGCCATGAATACAAACTTATGTTGCCATACAAGATCATGCAGTTGTGTTCTTGAATTAATTTTCTGAAATGAAATAAAATATTGCACATACATTTTATTTATATCAAAAGCAGTGCAATATGGGATGAGGCACCTTTGCTTTGACTGCATAATGTTATGTGCATCTAAAACCTTAAATAGCTTAGTATCAGCTTTATAAGAAGAGTTCTAATTTACTCATCATAGAAGCAAAATATTGCCACATCTTTTCTCATTTTCTCCACTTTATACAGGGTACGACAACTTTGTACAAAGTTGTTGATTTGAGTCTATATGTCAGTATGCTATATAAGCAAGGAAGAATCCTATACCAGAAGCTTTCCTGTACAAGGAAAAGGACAGATAAGCTTCATACTGCAACATCCAATTGCCTATTTAGATCAAGATTTTGCACATATTATGTATCTCTTAGTAGATATTATGAATGACTCCATAGTATATGTAAGTGATTTAGACCAATTAAGAATTACTTCATAAATCTTGGTAATTTTGAGCTGTCAAATTTAACAGAAATACCTAAAATATAATAAATATTTTGTATCCTGATCCCATAAAGTCTTCCACAAATAAGTAAACTCTGACATCAAGGAGATAACCCTACCAGCAAGGTGTTCCTTTTGTTCAACTTGATGCTTTTTTACTGCAATAAATATCCTTCTGCTTTCATCTTTGCAAAAGTTTCCATGCTTTTTCTGTTTTATTCCTTTTTTCCTTTCTCCTGTACACAGGCCATTTAAAGAGGCCTGAGAAATATTTGCCTCAAAAATTCTTTCCCATAGAGAAAAAAAAAAAAAGAAAAAAAAAAAGAAGAAGAAAGGAAGATAAAAGAAACACAGGTTCCAAAGTACAGTGTTCTGCATTGCTCCATTAACCTGCCTTGGCATTGTGAAATGGATTTTAAAGTACGAGGAGCTTGCAAGGTTTCAGGAATGTGAGTTTGAGAAAGGTGGATGGGAGGGATAGACATTGTGAGATACCAACAATAGACAAACTGTCTCTCATCGTAGCTTGCTATCAAGTGGAGTAAACTGTTCTTCATGCTCTCAGCATAGGAGCAGTGCCAAGATTCTCACCTTTCCACAATTTCCACTCTGTGTTGAAAATGCAGTAATATATTCCCTACTTCTTCAGTTTCCAGATTCATCTGAGGCCACTGCATTAAGTGGAGTCAAATAGGTTTACAAGGAGTGAGGCAAGCCACATGAAACAACACATACCCTATAGGAAACACAGTCACACAAAACAAGTGCAAAAGAGCAGTGCTGTGAGATGTGTACCACTGAGTCCACAGGATGGATGGCCTGTCAGTAGTCCCGACTTGTCTCAGCTCTGAGAGCTGCCAGTGCTTGGTACATCAGAAAAATCTAATTGTGTTCCATATTATACAAAAGATTATTAAGGCACACAAAACTGGTGGCTCTGTGTTTACATCCTCTCCCATAGCATGCAGACCATAACACTCAGCTCTCTTTTCATCACTGCAAAGCTTACTTACTTAGTACTTGTGAGGTGCTCATTTGCCAGAAGTCCATGATGCTATAAAAATTCCTTGTCTGGTGTCTGCCTGCTGCTGGGACAGCATTGTGAGGAGCATGGTGAGTCCACTAGACTTAAAGGCATTAGAGAGAAAAGTGGGCAGCAGACAATAACAGGAAGATCATTTCTTAAGAAAACAAGGTTAAAAATACATAAATAAATGAAAATTGATCACCTGTCTCATTCAGCAATCTCTGTCCATGCCATTCAATAAACAGAGTAGGGACTCGATGGAAAAACACAGTATGTGATCATGTAGTAGTTCTCACAGTATGTATACCAATAGGTATGCATACCTGTAGGCATCAGATTAAGGCACACGGCTGTCCTAATACTGACATGTTCACATTTCTGATTACCTTGTTTTACAACTGTAATTTATGTTTAATCTTCATTTAATTTATCTGGACTGTGCACTTACACACATGGTCTAAACATTTGGGTAGACCTGTGCGGTGCCAGGAGTTGGACTTGATGATCCTTATGGGTCCGTTCCAACTCAGGATATTCTGTGATTCTGTGATTTGGGTGTGCATCAAACACATGCATAATCCACCAAGGTACATGCCTTCTTGTACTTATTCTGCATGTGTAGATTAAACTGGTAAATTGGTGTGCCAGCCCACACTCTGTTCCACCAGTTACATTTCCAGAGCACAGCCACATGAGCTTCTGCAGTGTTCTGATTTCTTTTTCTCCTTTCTCAGCCACACCACCAGGTGGGATTTGTAGCATGAAGTAGCTCCACAACTGGTCATCTCTGGCGTGCGTTAACTGTGCGCCCTTTGTTTCATGATTTACACAGTCCTCTTCAAGCTCCTGCTGAGACCACAGCAAGCAAGACTCATGTACAAGCAGCCTGGTTATTTTCATGCCCGTCAGCTTTCATTCTTTTTGTTGGCCAACATGCCTGCTACATAAATAATCATGGTTTAAGAATAGAGCTAAATTCTATTCCTCTGTTTGACATACTGAACTAACTGCAAATATTCTCAGCTCAGCTTTTTAGAGCAGTTTGTAAACAACACAAAAAAGCAGATGTGACTCGGAAAGGACACTCTCATGTAAATATAAAAGGACATAATTCAAAGTACAACTGTAAGTCTCAGTAATTCACACCCGTTTGAACTTTACACTTTGATGGCAACAACCCCGACCTGACAAATACTACTGGGCACATTTGTATAAAATCAAGTACACTACAGGATCTTAAAACCATGGTCACATTACAATAATAGTAGTGGACTTTTCCTTGAGGCCAGTACATACACATAAGATTCTCTTAAGCACCTAAGGAATGTAGGTGCATAAGCACTGCTGAAGGTCAGTGGGATTTCTGTAGCTAAATCCCTAAGGCATGTTGGAATCAGTCCCTTACAATCACTAATTCAGGTACAAAATACTGTTATTTACTTCTATATTTTAACGTTCACCTTGGATAGAATAACAGGCCACATTTGGACTGATTCTGAGTCACACCTGCCTGCATACCTTTCCAGTGAGGCAGCCTGTGTCAGTTAAGTCATCTCCAATGAGGAAAAGAGCATCTGAATCTGGCTGTTGCTGTTTATTTTTATTATCTCCAGTTCTATTCTCTTGCTTTATTCTCTTTATGTTCAGCATCTCTCATTCTCAACCTAATTTCCTCCGTGTGTGTTTTGATATACACGGTGGTTTTCTTCTTGGTCACATGCTCTTTTTTTTCTTCACTGCCAGGCTGAATTCAGAACGGATTAGTGACTTAGCTCCCTCCCTCTTCAAGCTGTATTTATGATGATGACAGCACTTGGGTTAACTCCTTCCGGTTTTCTGATAGAACAGAAGCAAAATTAAATGTATTTGTTAGCTGGACAGCTACACTAGGAAAGTTTTTGGAGTTAGAGATATGTCTGTGGTAGCAGAAAGCTGTCAAGAGCAAAAGATACATAGCCATACAACCCATCCCTGCATCCCCTATAGCACTACCTCCCTTTTCATATTCACTCTCCTTCCCATTCCCACATACATAAGTGGGATGATACTCTGGACAATCTTGCTGCACCTGACTGAGCAACAACGTCCATTAAATTTCAACAACTCTATCCATTAGAGCAAACTACTCATCAGGAAAGGAGCAAACCCCTTACACATCACACAAGGCAATATTGTGCCTGTGCTGCTGCAGGATAATGCTCCTGGGGCAAACACCAAGTGCTGGGGGAGATGCTGCACATGAGGTTTTCTCCATGTGAGCCCCAGGCATGGAAACAGCACAGTTGCAGATTGCCTCCACAGAGAGACATGCACCGGTCAGCAGCTGCTTGGACATGATGCTCAGCACTGAGTTTTGGATCCCAGAGGAAAGAAATGGTCTCTGTTTTACTCTACGAATGTGAGAGGCAAATGCAAGACACAGGGTCCAGGTGTCTGAGTGCTGTTCACTGCACTGATACTGAACAGGCTTTGAAGTTATTTTGTTTGAGTATTCAAACAAAACAAAACAAAATCAAAAGCCATTTTGGTAAAACATGGCCTTAATATTTGGACCAAGATCCCCAAAAATGCTCACCACCTGAGGATTGAAGACTTGGGGTGTGTTCAAGTTCTTTCACCACTGGAATGCAATGAGGTTTCATTATTTTATGACTGGAAGATGGATACCAGTCCCTATAAGAAACTGCAAGTAATATTGCAAAAGATTAGCCTTATTTGATTTTGTTTTCTTTTACAGAGAGTAACATAGCTGCTGAATCATTATTAATAATTGTTTATGTTATAATAATGCCTTAAGCAATCCTCAAGGACAAATACTAAAAAGGATAAACCTTGTACATTAGCTCAAGCAGAGCAAGGGGGATTTTGTTTTCCCTGGACCCTGAGCCACTTGCACCTGCAGGTGGGCTGCTCACCAAGTTGTACATATTGCAGGTCCTGAGCTATGTATGCTATGTGGGGTGCTGCTAACCAGGTGGTGCTACCATCCCCAATCTGCTTCTGAAACCTACTTACCTCTAAGCTCCATCTCTCCCCAAGAGATCTAACAAGGAAAATAAAATAAGCCTGGCATGCACTCAGCTATGTTAGTCAATCTGAATAATTCTCGAGCTTTGGTATCAGGCACCATGCAGCTCCCACTCACCTCAGTAGGAGGGAACTGGCCCTGTGCATTGCCCAATTTATCAACATGATACATGAAGTCTGTCTGGAAGATAAACAAGAGGACATATTGCGGTGACATACGAACTCTTTTCAAGTTGTGCATCCTAGGAAATAGATTACATGATGCAGTGTGCCTTTTCCAGCTCATGTTTCTAAGCTGAACTGTGATGTTCTTCCTGAGGACAAGCTGCATTTTATCCCACAGGTAAAGCTGACTTCCCTGTCTTGGGTTCAGAATTTAGTTGCTTGTGGTATTTGGCAGGTGACTAATTAGAAGAAATGTATAACCCTTTGCCTGATGAGATTTTTTGTTGTCTTTCTGTTTGGGGAGAGGTGAAGAAGTATGTTTGTATTAAAAGAAATGCAAGGAAAATGGGACAATTCTTATGGTATAAAATTGTCCCTGTTCCTATCTCCTCCCATCAAAGCTTACTGCAGAAGATCTTTGAGTCCAACTCCTTCCTTGCTTTCTCTCTAATTCACCATCACTTAAGAGAGAGGTAAGAGCAGCCAACAGGCAGTAATTTTTAAATGGCATTAGGACTAATATTGTGACAAACAAGTCAGCAGCAATTCAACACCTCCAAACACAGAATGGCAGAAGTGTGCCTGTCAATGCACAGTTACAGAACGATTTGTGAACTTGCCATCCCTACTGCAAGTACAAAGGTGGGAAATCTCCAGAGGCCTAAAAGACATATAAGAACAACATCCCCTCTCCCACTGAATAGATCTGGGGACAATTGCACTCCCTCTGCATTTGAAAAATGCCCTCTTTGAATGTAGCTGATGTTAGAGTTATTAAATCTGCATATAGCTGGACTGAGGTTTTGCTGAAAACAGTCTATCTAGAAAGATAAACTTCTAATATTTTTTTCAAACGATCCATTCTCCTATTGCTATTGATATGCTTAAAATTCATTACAAACATTGATGTTAAGCTTGAGTCACCTGACATGTTGGCATGGGGGGTTTTAAGAGATACATTGACAAAAACATGTCCTTTTAGTAGATATGTTAGTATGTGTGCAACAACAAAAAACTGTACTAAAAATGATGTTGGCACTGGCTATACACTTACACTATGACTAAGTGTGAATTGAATATAATTAAAATGTTAGGAGCCACGATCCAGCCACTTTCCTCCACACCACTTACTCAAAGGCTACATTGAGCTTGTGCCTGATCTGGTCAGTCCCAGAAACAGGCTGAAGCCTATCTCTTGAGACCTTCAACTCGCTTCAGTGCTGCCTACAGCTCCTTTGCTCCCTTGTGCTCTTCAAGGCTGCGGCCTCTATAGGAGCGTTACCATCACTCAGGCAGTAGGTTAACTTGATGGTGCATCCAGAAATGTCCATGTGGCATATCTCTGTGTCCTAAAACATACAGTTCAGCTCCTCAACAGTTTAGCTCCTCAACAGTAACCACTGGTTTACCTTGGGGCCTCCAGGTTCATTCCCAAGTTTGGCCCTACAGAACTTCAAGGAAAAAACAGCAGGGATTAGTGTTGATCAGGGTGATTATTTCTGGTCCAGCCTCATGGCTGTTGCTACACAGTTGCACTTATACTATGCTACAACTATAATAATACACAGCGCTAACTAGAGATCACTTTTAGTGTCTGGAGCCAAGTGCCATGGCCCAGCCTGCAGTCATACATGCTCATGTCCCTCCAAACCAGGATGGCCATATCCCAGAAATCTTTTGGAAAAAGTTCTTGTTGTGTATTCCATTCCCATTCATCCCTAGATGAAATAATGTGCTGATTAAATCCATTACAGGTACAGTGCTAGCAATTTAAGTATAAATAATCTCATAGTCTCATAGCAAGGCGAGAATGTAAACTCACAACCCAGCATAGATGTAGCTCCTGTGTCCATGCCTGCCCATGGAAAGCCAAGCTCAGAATATCTATAGTTGTCCTGGATCGCCAGCACTGAGTCCCATCTGGATCTGCTCCACCCAACAAACCAGGAGGGTCCACTTTATGGCCCTAAATACCCCCCCCAACATGGAGCTCAGGAAAGCAGGGCCAGCATATAACGATGTGACTGGTGAGCCATGAGTTGGAAAGTGCTTTTGACTAGCACTGACTGAGTTGTCATACGTTAGGGTCTGTATGAAAACACCCCTGAAAGCAGCAAAAGTAATGGACTCACCGTATAATAGCAATAGACATCAAGGTAGCCTGAAGGATTACTGAAACAGAAGGCACAGTTTTGTTACTTTGATGCTCAGCTTCCCATCCAGGCTTTTAAATCAACACCTCAAAATCTGAATAGGCTCTTTTTTGTGCAGAGCTACAATACACATGAAAATGAATACCTGGAACAATTTGGAGAGACAATATTAGGTTGGAGAATTTTTGCCTATTTCTCATGCAGACACAATCAATGCCAGTTTTGTGCATCTTCCTACCTGCATGAACAAAATAATTACCAGACTACAGCATTCTGCAGTAATGATCATTAACTGCAGTAGCAATATTGCAGGCTCTAGGGCCTTATTGTAATCTTCCTCATTTCAGTGTTAAACTACTCTAACTTCATTAGCTTCACTGGAGATACTCCACTTTACACCTACATAATTGAGAGCAGAATCGAGCCTCCACTGCTGTGGAAAATACTGTGTAGTGCAGCACTTTTCAAATAAAATGTAATTAACATGAAATTCTAGATCCATATTGCAATTTGCAGAATGATCACTGTGGGTGCAACATGACTTCCAACTCCCTCTCTCATCTTAATTTAGTTAGAAATAGGACTGCCTGTGTAATATTTTCTCCGTAGCAGCAAGCAGAGGCATATTTCTTTTTCTTTTCCTATTGTTATTTTTTTCTCTTTATAAATCTTTGTCAACAAAGGATTACTGGCTCACCTGAGAGAAGCAGTTAAAGTCAGATACTCGCCCGTAATTAGGGAAACTTGGAATCCTTGACAGTGAACACCTGGCTTCTCATTACTACCTGAATTTTATACTTCCAAGTGTTAATCTCTCCTCAGGGTTTGCCTTGGAGTTTCATTCTGGTATTCAATGAAACCATCAGGTTTTCCAGGCACTGACACCTTTGAAATGTTTTCCACATGGGAACCAATACGAAACATGTGTGATTATTACCGATTTCTCTGTGTTGATTTCTATTATGGTAGCGCCCTGGAAAAATAGTACAGACAGCAGTAATAAAATCTTTCATTGAATGACTTTATACTGCAGGAAGAGTTGTGTTTAAAGGAGTTGGTTTGACAGGGGGGCTGCTATGATGAATGGTGTTATCATAATTATAGTTTGGTTTAAAGGATTCGAAGAACTTCTTGCACATTTTTTAGCCTTGAGAGTAAGCCCTACCAGCACTTCTCTTAAAAACCAGCACTGCTGCCATTCCTCATAGCTCTGGATGAAATACATGGGTTAGCCATGGGAACAGGCTGAGCATGAACTCCAGGCTAACAGCACAGGGCTACAGCTCAGATTGCTACAATTTCCTTTGCTTTACTGAGTGCAGACTTTTGTCTTCCCAACCTTTACCAGCCTTATGGGCAGGAAAGTTTTCTCATTCTTAAGAGCTTGAATGTGCTTTTACATCCACACACTGGAAAACCCAGGCAAGAAGACATCTTTGGGATTTACCTTCTGTTAACTGCAGACACTTAGTATCCTGTATCTGCATAAAAGAGTTGTTCAAAGCAGTAGAGGCACAAAGCACTAACAAACTATTGTGTAGCAACACGATTGATAAGAAATTGAAATAAAATGAAAGAACAGCAAAGTTAAGAGTTCCCATGGAGCTGAAACTCGTACAGAAACATGAAAACAAGTTATTTTTTAAAAATAGTTATTTTGGTTTCTGAAAGGTGCCCAAGCACTGACACCCTTGACAATTTTTAAAGTTTTCGGTGAATTCAGAAAGACCAGACTATGAAATTTACTTAAGGAGTAAGTACTGCACTCATAGAATCATAGAATGGTTTGTGTTGGAAGGGACCTTAAAGATCATCTAGTTCCAACCCCCACTCACCGAAAGCAAACATGTAAGGTTTATTTGGGCTCTGAAGGGATAAAAAGGATTGAGAGATCTTGTGACTGATCTAAGCCTGAGTATCCAAATTAGCAGTATTTTGCTGATAAAAGACAGTTGTGATTGAACCCCAGAAGAAAAAGCACAGAAAACAACTGAGAAATCCCAAATTAACCTATGGTGAGCTTTAAAAGAAAAAAAGATTAAACTAATGAAGATTAAATGAATGAAGAATGCAAAATTTAATTAAAACATCAGAAAATCAAAGGTGTTGATCAAAGTGGTCTTTGTCTTGCAGTTTAGTGATAAAAAGTGAAAATATCAGTTGCCCACTGCATTTGCCTTACATGATTCAACTCTGATTCTGATGTCTGATGTGTCATAGATGCTAAGAAAAACTGAGCATAAATATGCTCCAGCAGAACAAGAGTTTGTTCCTCCTAGATGGATACAGAGAGTTTCATGTCCCTATTTGCCAGAGCCCAGTTTCATTTGAAACCAACCACAGTTTAGTTCTCACCACTACTGGGGGACACCTGACAAATTTTCCCTGGAAAATAGGAATTTCTTTCTTTAGTTGCATGTATATGATCTGAGTTTTGGGTATGGCCCTGGGAGAGACTGGTGCTTAGAGGAGGCTGCATAATCTTGCTGTCAGAACTGGAATGCAAGGACATTTCCCCAGACCCTTAGTGAGGTCCTAGATGCATGGCATTTCCTACATTCCTTGGGGATATCCAATAATCCTTACCAGTCGCCTGGTCACTTGGGGAGCAGCTGCAGAGCACTGCCTCCTACTCAGCAGAGCTCAGGCAAAAAACACTATATCTTCATGAATATATTCTGCAGATTATTCGTAAAATTAAAAAATAAATAAATAAATCTGTGCCATAGCTACAGTGTACATTATGTATATACATATGTAAGTAATGCAAGGGGAAGTTTAACCCAGATCCTTCTTCCCTCAGCAGTTTCTCAGTCTACATTGACTGTTTCAATTCCTGCATTAGCCCTCTTCCCCTCAATCCCCCATGGCCTGTTTTCTCTCTCCATCGTAATACCCTTCCCGTCTCTGCCTCTGGTTTAATGTAAATGTGGGTTATCTGGGGTGATGATGACAGAACTGAAAATAGAGCAATACAATAGTCCTGCTCTAGAGCATTTGACTCAAAGCACAGTGGATGACTGGCTGCTCTGCTCAGAGCATTTCTGGTCACTCAGCTGCAAGCTCTGCAATTCTCATCCTCCTTCCTCACAATCCAGCTAATGCTCTCACATTTGTGTGTGTCAGAAATGAATTGCCTCAAAAGGCTGTAGGGCAGACCCGTGCAACAGCCAGCTATTTGTGACCTGCATCACAGATGTGTGCCCTGTCATGGGAATGATGTGATGGCAGCTTCCCGGCATGCAATCTTCATATATTTAGTGGTATCTGTTATGGGATACTTCTGCAAGTCCCCACTTCTTCTGACACCAGCTTCTCTCATTACAGGCAGTATAGTTCTCAGTTTGCTGTTAAGTACAGTGTCTGCAGAGGAGGTGCCGAACAATGTTTCGATGGTGCCTTCTGCAACGAGTTGGTGAATATGCCCTAGAACAACTGACAAATTCTGGTCACTGGTGAAGTTACAATGAAAATTACTGGGCTGTGAAATGTTTCTATGAATTCACCTCAGCTGTTCTTACATGATGATCAACCCCATGGAATTGTTAATCTTAACAACCACACTTCAAACAACTTTGGCTCAAGGGACTGACTGATGAACCAGCTTTAACAGCCCGTCTAACGAGTGGAATGAGGAATAGAAAAATGCTAAGAAGGGAAGAAGAGACACACACAAAAGCAGTGAGGAAGGAGGGTAACAAAAACTCATAGGACCAAGAAACATATGTTCATGTGATGGGCAGGACTTGATTTAGCTAATGGATCAGCTCAAGATGTGGAAACAGCCTCCTTGAGAAACCAGCAGGAGAAAGATCTAAAAGGATGCCAGAGAACCTGTTTCCAGCCTAAATGATATACCAGAAGCATAAGGAAAAAGGGAAAGGAATGTATATAGGATTTACCACTTTTGCCTTGTGCTAGGAAGTAAGGAGAAAAAGATTTTAGGAAGCATAGAATCATAGAATGGCTTGGGTTGGAAGGGACCTTAAAGATTATCTAGTTACAACCCCCAACGGAGCCCTCTGACAAGGTATTGGTAAATATATCCATGCCCTCCTGAACACTTACAATGTAAAACTGAGTGCTCACATACTTGCCAATGGTGATTTCTAGGAAAACATGTTTAAATTTGGGTAGTCTAAAGAGTTGGTGTTTTGTTTAGTGGAGAGAACGAAAACAAATGTTGTTTTGGATGAGCACAAATGTTTCATTTTGCAGCATTATTTTTTTTTTCAATTCAATGAACAACAAAAACATTTTATTGCTAGCATCACTTATGAGTCAGGCATATAAACAGGAAAAGAAAAAACACAGATTTATGTTGTACGCTGGTGCATTAGAGAAATCCAGCGGGAAACTACTTTTGTCAGGTAAAAAAGAAAACAGAGGAAAGAATTCTTTTAAAATCTCTAATAGGATTAAAGTGACGGGGAACAAATGACTACAAACCTCAGAAGCTGAAGACTTTTATCTTTAGGTGTGCTGGCACTTCTAGTATGAGCCCCCACTTCAAATATAACTACATAGAAGAAATTGATTTTCTGTTTTTATGACTTTTTAAAGGCACATTAATGCTCTACATAACTGAGTATATGCACAGTACTTTTATTATGTGAAATACCATTAATTTCAATGGGAGTTTGTGTAGTATGGTAACGATGTCATTAACTGGGGCTGTTAAACTCATCGGGCTATATACCGTCCTAAATTACACCTGTACACCACCACCCCCCGATCAGCATGCCCTCTCCCACACCTCTGTACCTGAGCCATACACACAGTGTGACCCTGCTCCCCTGGTTAGCTGGGGCCACAGACGAAAGCTTTGCAGCTGCAGCTAATGACTAGCAGGTAGGAAGTTTTGAGACGTAGCCCACATTACATCCATCTGCACAAGAAACGGGTTTGTCCAAAAGGCACAGACCTTTACTGTGCGGCTGTGCCATGGGTTGGAATGGCTTCATTTATCACCTTCCCCTAAAATGTCACAGGTTTATTCTCACAACTATTTTGTGAAGTAGAAAAAGACCAACTAAATTCCCAGGAGTGGAACTGCTGCACATACATAAGATTTGATCTGCGCATAGCAAATCCCTTCAGTGACCTGAGCAGCATCCTGGCTAGAGGCTGCTTTCCAGTCCCATTACTGCCACAACTTGTATGGACAGCAATATACAACACGTTTTGTAGGTTAGTATTTCCATTTCAGTCTATGGATAATAACTTGCACACTTAGGGATTTGCAAGACTTAGTCCCTTTATTGTTTATGGCTTAAATTGCATCTTCTGGGAAAGCCTGAAATAATGGGCAGTGGGTAAGATGTGCTATCTTTGAAGTATTTCTAGGAAAAATTGTCACTCAGTATCAGTCCTCTGAAGGATTGCCAAGCTTCTTTTCTCTATGTGCTGAGCCTATGGCTGAGGGCACATTTTCCTTCTTGCCTTATCCACCCTGGTCACCTCAAAAAGAAGAGAGAAAACACAGCCTCATTCTCAGCTGTCCACTTGACCTAGCAGTTGTGTGGCAGGATAGACCAGGAACCAGCAGCGCCCTAGTATAAAGGAAGCTCTCACATCATGGCTTGCAAACCAAATCATCTATTTGTTTTTAACCTCCGTCCTTTGCTCTCTTTCCCATAAAAGGCCTATAGTATGGGTTCTTCCTGTCTCATTGAAGCCAATGAGTTTTGTTAAAAACTTCAGGAGAAGCAAGATCAAATTCTTTCTTTCTTTATTTATTTTTTTTTGTATCTAATTTGGATTGCAGTTGTACTGATTGACAAGTCCGCTACAACTGCATTGAATTGCTGCCCAAATCAGTAATCTGCTTTGGTGTCTTAATTAACTAGAGTCAAATTTGAATTGAATTGCTTTTCTTGGAGATCTTTTACGGTGACTGTCAATCCAAAGGTAAAGACTTTTATAAAAATGCTGCTGCTTTTTATTTTGTACAATTGCTTTAGATAAAGATATTTTTCTTCATCTCCTACCTCTCAGTACTTACATTTTCTTATTTCATATTCCTTTCTATTTCCTTTTTTCATTTTTAATATATTCTTTTCTCCCTCTTATTTTTTAATTAGCCTTCTATTTGAATTTAATTATTTTCTTCTCTTTCAGCTAACTCCTGTCTTACACAGCACACTATCTCACCACCCTCTTCAATAAAGCCCTGTCTCTCAGCTTCACCTGCCTCTTTCAAGTCTTCCACTCTCTAATTTATTTTTTTGCATTTCTAATCCCCCTCCCCCACAGTAATTCCTTTTTAACTCATAAGTTTCCTTTCTAGCCACAGGGTCCAGATTTCTCCCTTTTCACTTCCTTTACATCTATCCAATGCTGAAGCTCCTGAACAAGTGGCGCCAGATCTGTGCCTCTGCAGTGCAGAGAAGAACCAGCCCCACAGAAGCATATTCATTAAATAAAACTGGGATGTTCCAGTGGGCAATGTCTGTTCGCAAATAATGGGAAAATGTTTCATGTTCCACCCAGGAAGGTGTAAGAGCATTTCAGTAAGTGGTTAATAAATTCTTGGTCTTTATCCATTACCTACCAACACTTTCCACTCCCCTTCTTCCTACAAAACTCACATATGCCATCTCTCTCGCCATCTTTCTTGGACAGATATTCTGATCTTGTTTTTACTACTTTTACAGTGGCTTCACAGTCCTAATTTCTGTTTCATTTCTCTTAAACTATCCAAGCTTAAGCAAGAGCAGACTCAGGGTCTCTACTGGACTGGGATTTTCTTTTTTTTCTTTTTTCTTTCTTTTTTTTTTTTCTTTTCATTTCTTTTTTTTTTTCCCCTTCTATTTTTTTTTTTTTTCAAATTCAGTGTCCCAACTGATCTTAAACAGCTGTCTTTTTTTCATTTCAGGAGTAGCTTAAGTCTGCATTCTTCAACAGCATACAGCAGTTATCAGTTAATGAGATGACTTGTACCCTTGTCCACACTTGCATCACTATGGCTTCTTAAATGAGCTGATGTGCTGCAGCTGAGGATTAAACCATCTCTTTCAATATTGCATGCACTGCAGCACAAGTCACTCACTCCAGCAACCACAGAGGTGATTGCAGACCTGGGAAAGTCAAGATGAGCAGAAACCCTTGTGCATTAAAGGTAAAGCAACTTCAGCAGTAGAAAAAGAGGAACACAATCCTCTGCTAGCTGTTCAGTGGCTGCTGAAATCCCCTACCTGTTTTTGCCAAATGTATATTGTTTTGTGTATTTTCACATCCGTTTTTTAATCCACCCACACACGGTTCGTTTTTGAAAGGTGCATTGTGAGCATGCCAGGGCTGAAAAGGACACTCCAATATTCAGGTCCGTAGACTTCACCATTCCAAATCTATGCACATACAGTAAAAGGAAACATTATAGAAAAGCAAGAAAATGCTCTGTATTGGAGTATAATCTTTGTAGATTCAGACCTCCAGCGTGAGGTAGCCACTTTGATACCCTGAAGCTTGAAGAAGAACTATTTTTGTAATAATGCCACATTCCCAACTCCACTAGAAAATCACAAATGTTGGGGTATGGTTCCGTAGGATTCAATCCAAGTGTTGGCCCCGCGCTGAAGGCTATTCAGCTATAAATGACTACCTGATCATTTAAACTGCAGAGCTGAAGATAATTACATCCATCTTTTGGGTGTTATTGATTACAGAAGCACCACAACCTAACTATTTCAGCCCCAGGGCTAACTAAGTTCAGATGTACCCTTTTCTTTCTACTCAGACCACAGAAAAGAAGATGCCTTAAGGAAGTATTATAAATGGGGACCCATTTATTTGTGCAAAGGTATACTTTGTTCAGTGATCCTAAATTAGCTGTTCCATTTCCATGCTACAGAGACAAAATTAATAATGTTTCTTCATATGTGGAGGCAGAATTTGCACTAAGGTAATTACAGTTGCCAAAACTCAGCAAAAACCTCAGTCGTTGAATAGTTTTGCTGTTACCCACTAGCACGACTTCTCTTCTCTGCAAAAATGTTTTAGGCATCTTTGACTCTTTATAACAAATAGTTAAGACACCACTCTTATAACTAGTCTTATGCAGTACCAAAAGACTCTGCAAGATCACACAGCAGCTCTAGGCACTGTGCAGACACATGCCACTAGACAAATCCATATATCCATTCAACCCTGAAAGATATTTATAAGAACGCAAAAGGAAGGTATTATACTACCACTCTTGTTTGATGGTAACTGAGGTCCATCAGTTAATCAATTGTGTGCAGCGCCAAAAAAGGGTTGAAGGGAAGCAGCGGTCCCTTCCCTGGCAACCTCCTGAACTACTTTCTTATCCTTTCCACGTTAAACTTGTGTGAGCTCTACACATAAGCAGCAAGTCTTCAGGCTAAAAAAGGATTCCAAATAAAACCCACTCAAAAACAAAAACCCCATTGTGTACTTTCTGATTAATTTTTGAATGCACCTGAAGCAACTGCAGGAGTAGTAATGATATTCTTCATAGAGCCTGTCCCTTAATGTACACCATAATTAGAGGAAACTTGGATCCCAACAGACATAGTCTCTAAAGACTCGAGTGACTGGGAGGTGAAAGGGGAGGAGGTAAGGCCATTAAACGTAGCCAAGACACCTCCGACTATCCCTCTCAGCACAGACCAATGCAAATATGTGCTCTGAAAATTAACACAGCTAGGAAGGAAACATCCCACAGGGAGAATCAATACCCAGCAAAGGATAATGGGAACCCTGTGCAAGCAGCTGTGATCTGCCCTCTGAACATTAGCACCTGTCGACGACAGCAATCAATGCTGGTCAATGGGCAGCTCTCCTTACAGCTCAATTCACACAGTGATCATTAGCTGGAGCCAACACGGTGGCACACCACACTGCCAAATGGTGTCCCTTTCTTCCCAAATGCAGACAAACAATGACTTCCCCAAATAATTGGCACTCCTCTTTTTAATCTTTCCTCCCTCCCTTCTGCTTTGCACTTTTTGCAGTACATAGGGAAGATCCACTGGAAGCTAGAAATTAAGTTACTCAGTTTAATTTCAGAATTCATTCTGCCATGGAGTCAAGGCATAACATGCACCTTGATTCAGACATAGCAAGGAATACAGGCTTAACCACTTCTGTTGATACTATGTGGTCTTGCACTTTGTAATTAATTTATGATTTATTAAGGAATTGTATTTATTATCATTTCAAAGACTGTGAAAGAGCAAAGCTGGAGATGCCCAAAGCATGTGGGAGTTTGAGTTTTTCTCCATTGGACAGAGAAATTCTGCAGACAATAAGACCTATATCTGTCCATAGCAGAGTAAGTTGCATCAGTGAAGACAGTTCTTGTCACAACCTTTGTGCATGTCTCTGTACAGTCACACTGAATAATAGAAAAAGGACAAAGAATTGATATAAGCAAAGATTCACAACGTTTTCATGGAGTCCACTGGGCAGAACAACAAGTTAGTGTGATGTAGTCAGCAGCAGGTTTTGAGCAGGTCTCTTTCATTTAGAAGGACCTCCTTGTTTCTGTAATAGGAAACAATATCAAACATTGCAGCTTTGTTTTAGAAATGTGAAGCATGCCATTTAGACCTGTGACTGTACCACTCTGCGTGGTGTTCTCCAAACTGTGTTTCTGTATCCTTAGATATCCCTAGATACTGTGAAATAGGGGCAGAAAGCTGAACCCAAGAGAGGTCAAAGCCTCACTCCCCTAAACACCATCTGACTACACACATGCTCAAAATTACAAGTGCACTTCTTTAGGCTGGGGTCTGTGATTCTGCTCTAAATGCTAAAAGCCAGAGGAATGTCCCCAGAAGCTTGCAGGAAGTCATCCTAGCCACCAAAAATTACTCCAGATCTTGCGGTTCGCAGTCCTGTGCTCTCAACATAATAATATCCAGTTTCCCACTAGAGAAACCGGTAGCATTAGCAAGCACAGAAATGCAGATTGAGCTTACTGAGATGCCAGCTAGGGCTCTGAAAGGTAGACAGCTGAGCAGTGTACTGGAAAATGACCAGATATATTTAAACTGGCATGATCCAGTTCACTACATCCTGAACTACTGCCAAAAGTTCAGGGGCATTGCGAACACATCTTACGTAAGGGACACACAATTCTGCCATCTACTCATGGTACGGAGCACAGCTGAGTGCAGAGCAGGGACAGAGGGCAGAGGATATCCTAGAGTGTTCTTTCAAACTTGACACAGATTTCCATTTTGTCACGTTCTTAGCATGTGTGTTTATTTTCCTTGAATATTCAAGCATTTGGAGGCTTACAGTTGCCAGAGCTTATGAAAAGTGCATATTTAGCTCAAAGAGTTCCCAGATGTGAATTTCAAAATGACACTGTGTTGATTAGCTATAGAAGGCAGCCAGTCAAAGAGCAGAAACAATAGCATGTGACTTGGCATTCCCCAGCCAGCCAGAAAACAGTCACCCATTTATTTTTTCATGAATTTTCCAAAATCTGTGAGTACAACAAAAGTTAAAGGTATGACCAAATGTTTCTATCTTCCAGCCTGCATTTAATGTCCTGCCTGTCCTATCATCACTGCTGTTTCTTCTCCACCTATTGTTGGGAAATGTCTTGACAAGACCTGTGAAGTCACCTGAAAATGGTGGCCAGGACTTCAAGATTCCTCCATCACTGAAGTTATCCTGCCATGGAAACACATGGGGCCCTGCCCCACCCCTGGGAAAAAAAAAAAAAAAATGAAAATAGAATGAAATGTGTTTACTTTCCCTTAATGTCATGCATAATGTCATGCATTGTTTGCAATGGATCATTCATCATCACAGCTCACCCCTATGAATGATTCATGAGGGGACAGCTGTTCCCAGGACCAGCTCCTGAGTTGCACATACCATGGGAGAAGCTCAGCACCTGAGAAGAACTGGGGCTTCTTCAACTCCAAAAGCTTCATATTTTTTTTCAAATGAAGGCAGGGCTGTAATGCACCCTAAAATACATTCAGCAGGGAAGGAGTGGGCAAATAGATTGCATGGAAAATTAAAATGTGTTTCAAGGTATACAGCAAGACAGGGTTTAAGGAGACATAGCATTATTTTGATCAGCTGTAAACATTAGGATTCAATATTCTATGTGGGATTCTTCTGGCTGTCCACAAAATGCATGCATATAACACACAAAACGTCATAAAAATGTTGATGTGTTTTGTAGGTATTATTTGTCTCCTGTTTCTCAAGAAACACTCTAAATTTAACTGTGGGCACTACAAAGGACAAAGTATAGCCAGTTTGTGTATCCATTTCTGATTTCCTTCTGAGTCTTATCTAGTCTTTGTATAATAAAATACATGTCTCACATAACCATGCACTGCACTTTCTACCGCAGACAGACCTAAACTTGTCCTAATGAGGCTTCCCAGCTTTAAATTAGTGTTAATATAAAAATAATCTCCTCCTTCTTTCCTTATTATTACCACAACTGAAGGAGAAAGGCAGAAAAGAGAATTTAAAAATCCACTGAGAAAGCACAGTTTGTAATATTACAGCAATCATTATGATAAATCAGATTTTTTTTCAAATACACTGACAATTTTATCTTAAGAAAATAGGAAACTGCAATACAACTGAAATGGCAAGCAATTTCTGCACTGTCTGTGGATGTTGCAGAAATCAGAAACATATCTTATGCTTTTCTTCTCCCTTTTGTATCCTTGCCTCCTTTCAGTAAAACAAAACAAAACAAAGTAAAATAAAATAAAAAAATACCAGGATGGTATTCTACCTGGAAATCCCTAAAACCAGACAACTGCACTGAAGAAAGAGTGGTGCTACTCTTTCAAGCTCCACACACAAAATAAGATTGAATTGCCAAAACCCAATGACATTCCTAAACTGGACAGATGTTTAGAATACAAGAGCAAATGCTACTTAGAATTGGATTTCAAACTCTTTAAAACCACTTCGATTGAAAAAAGTATCACAGACTGACTTTTCAAGAAAGAGTTCCTAACTGGAAAGCTGCTAAATCCACAGCCCAGATTTGGAATTCACATATTGCTCCCTTCTTTAGGGAAGGGTAGTTTACACCAACACAGAATGGGATTTTTTTATTTTTTTCTTTAAACATACAGCTTTTGCTAAATGTCCTTTATCCTATTTGGATAGTGCTTTCTCTCAGCCCCTTTCTGACCTCTCACTCACCCCACCACAGACTCAGTCTACAAACTATTCAAGGTTATTTATACCACAATCGTTGTTTATACAGAAGTGGGCAAGGGAAACTCAGTTGTTTGTAAATGCAGGAGGGCAATTTAAATAGAATGAAGTTCAGCCCCAGTGCCAGAATTCTTTACTGTGTCTCCATAAGAGACATACAAACCACTTACTCTACAGAGAACAAGTTTACAAGTCACACATCATACATACACTGGAATTACATGGTTTGTGGTAGACCTCGTCGGCGCTACAGCCAAACTCTGTTCTCAATCTCTGGAGACAATGGGCTCGTATTGATATAAGGTTGCAGAATTTGACTTTAAATCAGTATGCAGGCACACCAGACAAAAAACAACAGGCCTCTGCAGACATATGTCCTTGATTACATATTCCTTGCACATGGAAATCATTTTTAGTTAGAGAAAAAAGCTTTTTGTTGTCTCCAGAAAGACCAATATGATGACTATGCAGCCAAGCATTAAGTAGCTCCCTAGAAGCAGCAGTGGTCACCTTGCTGTAACTAAAGAGAACCATGGGAGGATTTTCCCGGGAGAGAAGCAATGTGTCTAGCCACCCTTTCTCCCATTAGCAACAATTAGTGTAGTTCAATATCATCACATCATACGTGACACCAACACCATCATACTTGCATGCAGCCCAGACAGTTAATTACATGGATCTCTGTTTCATACTTTTCAGCTTGCTTCAGATAGAATTTTCCCATGACAGAAGTCCAAAAGAAAGAAACACCAAAGCATTATTCATTAAATAAATAAACTGTTTTCCTTGTTATAGAATTCCATTTATTTTTTTTTAATGATGATCATTTTCAATGATATGATAAGATTAAATTTTTACAGAACAATAGGATCCTTGAAATGGAAACAAGGGAAAGACCTTCAAGAACATTATGGCTATAATATATGGCCTCTCCTCTCAGTACCATTCAGATTCCAGCTGTGTTCAGAACATGATATTATTATCTGTAGGAAGAAAAACAAAGACAGAAAGAGTGGTTGGTTGTCTGGAACAAATTACTACTGTTAAAGGTGAGGCATAACAGAGCTCAGAAACCACTGACATTAGGTATGTTCTGTGTGCCCATGCTGGTCAGTCACTTTCTGGGAAACATATTCTTCTCCAGCAGTTTTTAAAGTTGTACATCCTATACCACTTGTACTGAAGATCTGATTCAAGATGAATGCTACCAGATTCAAACATACAAAATTTTAAGTGCTCCAGCTCATACTTAAAACCTTGCATTACTTCTTATTACTTCATGTCTCAAGGTTTTTTGACGACAAAGATTATTTTTTTTTTTCCTCAAATAGCATTTCTCTGCAGATTTCATTGTACCTTACCCAGAAAGAGACAAAACTGAGAAACAAAGTGGTGAAGGCCATAGAGAAGTTCATCAGCAGAGGTGAGGTTAGAACCCTCAATTCACTACTTTGTCCGTGGATCACTCTACCAGTACAAGACAAAACTACATAATTAAAGCAACCAGACTGGTTTTAGGCCTCTATGCTGAGGATTCATCTGTTTTCCAGTGTTCTCTGGCAATCTAAGAGAGATCCTAAAGGCATTGTCTCAATTGAAAACTGATGAAGAAGAAAGGAAAGAAGGAATACATGTATACTGTGCATATAAAAGACATGGATGGAATTTTTTTAACCAAGTAACTCAGCAGTGTGTTCATATGGACATAAGAAATATCTGTGCACTTACAGCATTTTTCTGTGATGTTCAATAAACCTTATATCCCACGACAAACTGAAAAATTAAAAGGTCAGTTTTTCTAACAATAACAGTCATCTACAGTTTTTTTCTTCACAATGCTTACATTTTTCTTCCCACAGTGAAGGGTACTTTCTCACCCTTATCAAATGCAGTAAATATTTGAGACAGAACTGAAACAACTCATCCAAACAGACAAGTATCTCAGAAGAAAATCCAGCTGCATCAAGACAGGTTAGAAAGGGAATGATTTTGTAGATGCTGATATTCACTTCCTAAAATATTGCATATCATTATGAAGAACATGCCCAAGAATAATTCCAGATTCTTTTTCCACATTAGTGGTAGGCTTTTGTGTGTGTGTTTATAACCAGTCTGTCTTCTGGATATTCAGTCATTTGCAGAGATGTTTTGTGTCTGCTGGGGCTCTTTTAAAGACTACTAATTCCTGCAGGAGAACTAACCCACTGCCCACTAATCTACTGCTAAGCATCACAACGGGAGACAAAACCTCACCACTGAAGATGCCAAAACTATTTCAGATCCACTCTGTTGTTGTGAATGTCCTTTCTGTAGTAGGTGGCAACAAAAACTTTGAAGCAGAGGCTATACTAAATGATTTCCTAAGGTCATTTCAAACCTGAGTTTTATTGTGATCGTATGACAGGTGGCAATGTGGTATGAGACAGAAACTGCATAAACCTGAGAATTTGCTGCCTATTATTATTGAGCTATTGCGACAGTTCTGCCATCTGATGTGAGGTGCTGCATGAACTCACATCCTGATCAGGTGAACAGCTTTCCTCTAACATTGTTTTCCACAATAATGGAACATAGTGGGGCATATAACATTCCATTATAATGAATATAATTTCTTACATAGGCCTGCACAACAAAATCCAGTGAAAACAGCATGGGCTAAAATAAAACCCAGGGAACTCTCTGACAATTTAGCAATGTCCACATAGTGTGCTACATCCTTTAAGCAGAAGCCCACACGTGAAGATAGAGTGTGAAATGCCTTTCCCGGGGCTTGACTGCAACCAGGGCTGTACTGCCAGGAACAGCACAGCCCTCAGCCATGTTCAACAGTTGTGCAACACTCAGTTGGAGCAATATCAGAATGGGACCCCCCTCTGTGACAAAAATAGGGCTGACAAATTTGTGGAAGGAGCCAATGCTTAACAGATACAGCGCGTGGCAAAAGGGAATGCTGCTTGGAGCGTAATGTAAGATAAGATTACACTCATACAGCATTGCTGTTTGCAGGAAGAGAGATGTTACCCGTCCAACACAGAGACACTCACATATTGTAATGAATCAGATTAACCATTGTGCTATTCCTGCAGAGTTAAATGGTTGTAGCGGCAAGGAAGGCTGTGGTGGTAGTTGTCTCAATGCTAACAGTGCCAAAGAGTTGCCTTGTTTCACTTGAGAAAAGGAATTCCAACCTTACTCTAACAGAAGTGCTCAAAAAGCCCCTTTTCACACCTATGCAGTGCTTGCTATCATGACAGCAGTCCTCAGTTATTAACTGCTTAGGATTATTTCAGTAAACAGTCTACTACCTGGTGTCAGTGGCCAGGCACTCAAAATCTACACAGGGATTCAAAGCATGCACACTCCGATGGAAAGACGTGCCCTGACTCCCATCCCCACTTGCATGGGTTGAGGGTCAAGCTCTTAGAGTCTGCACATGACTGGTAATTTTTAAATGATTACAATGGAAGGAAAGACTGCCTTTTTAATGCCCAAGCGCAACAGCTGCAATGTCATTGGGGTTGTGTTCTGAGATGCTCCTAGACTGCAGCCCAAATAAGCGTCTTAATGATACTTAGAAAATATGTAAAGCACTTCTTTTATATGCAATCACAATTCCATCTGGGTGAATCGTCTGTTTGTCCAGCCAGAACAGAATTAGAATTAATGAACCAGATTCTGCTCCGATTTGCACTACATGCAACTACAGTGAAGACTCACACTGTGTAAACAAGGAGAAACTTTGACTAAGTTACTTTATTTGTGACAGTGAGCTTACGATTAGGTAACACCTTTCAACTCCAGTAGATCTCCAGGTTCCAAAAAATGCACAACACCAGGCTCTTCTTTATTTACATGTATTGAATGTTTAACAGTTCTTAACCAACAACCTCACAAAACTTGTGTAACAATAAAAGATGATATCAAAGATGTTATCAAAACCACAAAAGGAGTTTGGGGAAGCAGATCAAAATTACATACACAGAAATTTGGAGCAAATCCAGGCACTTCACCTCTACTCCCATAACAAATACTTCTGGGACACTTTAATGATCATACTTGATGATGACCTTGTCTTGTTATCCATATAGAGAAGACAGCTTCTCTCTCACAGCATTCCAAAGGCAACAGTTTGTGTCATTAGAGGTGATACCAAATGATGGTCATTTGGATGTATTCAAAGGACCATCATCTTTTAGTTGCAGTAATTGTTATGTATGGTAATTACGTTATTATTTGTGTTATACATGGTAATTGTTATTTATGGTAATTTATATAGTATAAAAAGTTATATGATGCTAAACATGTAACAAAATATAGACTAAGTTCTTTTCCTATACAAAAAAGTGTAAACAAAATTAGTTCATTGCGGTGTGCAGAAAGGAATGGCTGTGGTCCCACAATTTACTGTTACTGACATCTCAAAGGAAGCAAGTGATGACCTAAGTGCAACATTAATGAAAAGAGTGATGGTTGACTAAAGGGTAATAGCTGACTGTATTAGTGGGGGATGAAATGGAAACAGAAATGAAACAAAATTATTTCCAACAGTTCTCTCATATTTTTCGTGTCCTTATATTAGACCAGTGCAAGGACAGAAGCATTCCAGACAATACCTGATATATCTTGAGATCTAATTGCTATCCCTAACAGACATTTGGCTTCTGTGGGTTCTTCTAGAGTGGTTGATCTGTTATAGGTACATACAGGAAGATACAAAGTTGTCCAATGCTCTTGCAGCCTGACAGACAATCCACCATAAATTTATCAATCCATGTGGTAAAATAAATTAAAAAAATATGATATTAGGAAAAAAAAAAAAAAAAAAGTGTTTTATTCCAAACCTCTTAGCTTTTTGTAGGAAATGCCTGGCTATTGTATTGGGTTTACGTGGTGAGGGCTTGGTAACATTGGGGCTGCAGGGGTGGCCTCTGTGAGCAGAGCCCAGCAGCTGCCCCATGTCAGATCAGAGCCAGCTCCAGACGGCTCCGGAAGGGACCCGCTGCTGGCCAGAGCCGAGCCAGGGAGTGATGCTGGGTGGGCCTCTGGAAGAGCAGATTTAAGGAAGGGGAAAAACTGCTGTGCAACTGCAGCTGGGAGAGAGGAGTGAGAAATGTGAGAGAAGCAGCCCTGAAGCCCCCAAGGTCAGTGCAGAAGGAGTGCAGGAGGTGTTCCAGACATGCAGCAGCAGTTCCTCTGTGGCCTGTGGAGAGGCCCTTGGTGGAGCAGGCTGTCCCCCTGCAGCCCATGGGTCCCACATGGAGCAGATCTCCACACTGCAGCCCATGGAGGAGCCCCTGGTGGAGCAGTTGGATGTGGCCTGGAGGAGGCTGTGGCCCACAGGAGCAGGCCTGGGGCCGAAGCTGCAGCCCGTGGAGAGAAGCCCACGCAGGAGCAGAGGGTCTGGGGGGAGCTGCCGCCTGTGGGGGACCCGTGCTGGAGCAGTTTGCTCCTGGGGGATGGACCCCGTGGTACAGAGCCGTGTGGGAGCAGTTCTTGAAGAGCTGCTGCCGGTGGGCAGCCCCCGCAGGCTCCCCACGTGGAGCAGGGGCGGAGAGTGACCCTGAAGGAGCAGCAGAGATGAAGCTTTAGGGACTGACCCTTGTTGCCTATTCCCCTGTGCTGCTTAGGGGGAGGAGGTAGAGGAGGGTGGGTGGGTGGGTGGAAGGTGGTTTTAGTTTGCTTTTGGTTTCTCACCGTTCTAGTCTGCTAGTGGTAGGCAATAAATTATATCAATCTCCCTATGCTGTCTATTTTGTCCATGACGATAACTGGCGAGTGATCTCCCTGTCCTTATCTCAGCCCTTGAGCCCTTTCCATCATCTTGTCTTCTCCCCCTCTTCCTTTGAGGAGGCGGAGTAAGACAACAGTTGTGGTGGATTTTAGCTTCACAACAGGGTAAAACCACCACTGCTATGTAAAGCAAGACAACCTAATGAATGATACCTGATTGTCGGCACTCAGCACGCTCTGAGTTGGCACTTCCACATACTAATAAGCTTATTAAAATTTTGAGGCCAGTGAAGTTTGTAGCTTTTCCCCATCCTGGCCAGGCTTTTTCCATCTTTTTCTTTTAGTGACAGTTTGTGTAATTAAAATAAGATTTGGAGAATGAGGTGCAGGATAGAGGGGAATTAGGTTAATGTGAAAGTCCTGAGAAACTTTAAGAGGTCTTAGCTGTTCATTAGGCAAAATCTACACAGACCCCAGTATGCAGGTGAATAAGGGAGTCATACCTTAGGGACAAACACCAAATCAAGTGTGACACTTCAGCTTCACTGAGAAGAGGCCCCCGGGAATTTACAGCACAGTCCTTGCTAGTAAAGTGACTTCAGTGAAAACCTGTGGAAGCCAGCATATGGCTTTGCCATCTGACTCCATGTTATACTTTAAAGGAAAGTGGTCTGGTAATGCATGAGGTTACGGTGCTACAACAGCCTGCAGCATATGTGCTTCTCTCACAGTAAAAACTGCTGTTTCCTTCATACACCTATATCAGGCTGTGCCTGCCTGATTGACTACAGCAAGTGACTTTGGGAGGGCAACATACAGCCCCAAGGAGGAAGGGCTATAACATATTAATATAAGAATGTGGCTGATTACAATATAAGCCACTGAAAGCGAGCTGACTATAGCACCCGACTGGAAGAATGCGGCTGTCTGCAGGGTCCCGCCAGGAGAATGCATCTATCTATACCTAGAAGTGCATGGCTGACTACAGGCAGCTGTCATGCAATCGGAGCGGACTGGTAGGGTGTTCACCTATCAAACCACCACGCCTGCTGTCATTGTTGGTGTAAATCCACCTCCCCATAACTTCCCAGCAGCTAACTAGATTTTGTCTCTGGGGAGGGAGGAGATGGAGGAAGTGGTCTCACTGTGAGTTTGATTAGAAGTTTCTGAATCTCAGATTTGACAGAAAGATATGTCCTTTGATGAACAAATGCCATTCTGCTCTTGTACTCAAGGGAATGATTCCATTATGAAGAATCTGATTTATTTTTAATAACCATTCTGCTATCGGTATAGGAACACCCTGTGTATTATAACCTAAAAAAATCCCTAAGGGTAATTTGTTTTGGAACCAATATATTGTCTGGGATTTTTGCATAGTGGAGAGTAATCAAATGAAGTGCATTTTCCATATCCGAACCACTGGAAGAACAACACTGAAGTGTGTTTTGTTTGTTTTCTTCTTCCAGTATACACAGGGAACATTTATATAATAAAGCATTACCAAAAAAAAAAAAAAAAAAAAAAAAAAAAAAAAAAAAAGTTCTAAATAAATTCTTTATAAAGGACAACCAATCCTGCAATCAGACCCATCAGGCCCATTCCGCCTGAAAGCCAAAGAGTCCACCTGCTCTTTGCTGACTGCTATATTTATATATGTACCAGACGGGGATTTGCCATTTACTCTCTGCCCTAAGTTAATGGAGCTCAGCCCTGCGCAGTTTTGGGGAGGATGCTTAGGATAACTCCGCACAGGGCCGCGGCTGCCCTCTCCAGCTGGTGCAGCATGCCTTCCCATGCTGAGCGATGGGCCCTTCCAGGCACCTGTCTTCTCCTTGTCGGCAGAGCAACCTACTGCCTATCAATATTCATATTCCATTTCCAAATCTCCTGCCCCATAGGCTTCACATTCAAGCGTCACCTGGCCTCACCTCTCTATTTTCAGTGCCCGTGCATGGGAGCCCTTACACATTTGAACATCCCAAGTGGGAGATTTTGATACCACTCTCTATTTACATGGATTGAGTAGTCTGAGCTTTTTCTTTTTCAATTGTAGGAGTTATTAGTATGTTTTGTCCTTTCTTTCCCCTTAAAAAGAAAGCTTAAAATGTTATTTGCTTTGGATTCTGAGAAGTACAAACTCTACCACATGGCAGACACATGTGAATCCATATGCTAGCATGTCTGTAAAGCCGAGAGAGATTAAAGCCTGAAGCTTCTATTAAACGCTCTCCTTTTTTTCCTGCATGCAACATTTTTAGATCGAGCTCTAAATGTTCACCGACTCATGAATATTTTTAAGCCAGCTCTGTTCACTAAGATAAATCATGCTGCTTGTGTGTTGGGTTAGTGACAGATAGTTACCTGAAAACTTCTGATGTAAAATGTTTTATAGCCATCTGAGGGGGGAAAAATGTGTGATCTTTGCCTGACTGCTGGAACAGTATGACAAGAGGAAACATACTGTATTCAAGCCCCACAGCATGCCAACTTTCTTTCTTTCTTCTAGAAATGGACAGAACTGAAAGGAAAATGACTGCTGGCATATTGTGAAAGTACTTCCAAGTTTGTACAAGCTCCAGTGATAGATGCAAACACAGACAAAACCCTTCATGGGAAACAAAAAGTTTTGCAAAGAAAGCTGAAAAATATCCCATGAAAGAAACAGAACTATCACGGGTAGGCTTTCCAACAGAAAGAAACAGACGCTCTCTAGGCTTATGTTCCAGAGTCAGTTTTATTGTAGTTGCTACACTAAATATAGATATTAAAGAATGTTATTCACACTGTAAAAAGCATATATCATATTTAAAGCAATGCAAAAAAAAATCTTTTCTTCCTTTAGAGATCTAAAATCCAAGGACTGCCTTGTCTCCTTTAAAGTTAGCTACCTTGAATTACCTCTCATTGCCATGGGGTGTGAGCACACAAACTGGCAGTTGGGTGATGAGTTACCCTGCATGAACTGCTCTGTAACAGCGGCTTGTATGTTCACTTCCACACAGCCATAAATGCAGGACAGTCTTATCCTTAATGGGCATCAAACTCTACCCTTGAATTAGAGATCCCATGGGGATGCAGAGAAATGTTTTCTTCCATTTAGAAGAAGAATGAGAAGGAAACTACCCACAGACAGTTAGCACAGAGACACTGTTTCTGTTTCTACATCCCATTCCATGATGTCATCTGAGCAGCAGCAAGCTTCACCTGAGAGTCATCATCATATGACTCAGATCATGCATCGCCACACTGGCCTTGTGCTTGGGCATTTAGTTCTTCCCCTGCCAATTCTTTCATTTTAAAGGAGTCCTAAAAACTGGTGATTTGTTTGTAGAATAGGGGTGCTCCTAGTTCTGGAAAAATAAGAAGTTTCTTTCCTTTGGAATATAAACACAAAAGGTAAAGGAAAAAAATTTCCACCTACTGCTGTGTGGAAATGCATTTAGCATAATAGAGGCTTCTATAGTTAAGGTAATAAATCGTGTTTCTTCTCTTGATTAAATCACATCGTAGTTATACTATCATCATTAACATGACATCACTGCTCCGCGAATATTTCAGCTCTGGGATCTGAGTAAGATATGGTAAAGATTTCATGCACAGTGGAACTAAATTCCACTGTCTATTTAAATGGCCAAAGTCAGCAGATCCAGCCTCCCCTTTTTTTTCCCAAAGGAAACCAAGGGAATAACCCACCAAGATCTTACTGATTTGGACATTATTTCCCTATAGGTGTCTTTGAAAATATTAACCTGAGGAGCTCAGCCAAGAGTGGAATTCTGCTCAGTAAACCCAGAGAACACCACTAACATCACAGAGTGGGAAGGATGAAGGGTAATTACAGTCCCGGCTGCCAAATTCACCTCAGTTGCAAGTAACCATGATTTGTGCTGGAATTAGGAGGTGGCAGAGACACAGATATTCTGAAAATCAAGCCCTTTTTATTAAATGGCAAAAAATGGATATAAGCATTCATCTGTGTTTGAAAATCTTCACCTTGATGAGTAGGGAAGGTCACAGAGTAAATCTGTGTGGGGATGTGGACAATGCCAAGATCATCCTTCTCCCCAGTAAACAGACCCTCCTTTCCCTTGTATTAAAAATATTGCAGAGTACGTTGGTTTCTATTCAGATTAGTACTTTTGCATTCTTTTAATTAGATAATGTTAACAATCCCCATACTACCAACTACTCCCCATAACTACCATCACACTGATTCAGATTGTTTACATAAAATTACATGTATTTTTAGTAAAACTATTGTTATTTATTATACTATTATTATACTATTATACCATTGTTGTTTATTAAATTCTTCTATTCCTATTTTTTATATAAATCAGATAAACTAGTGCATTAAAACAGCCCCTCCATTAGAAAGTGGTTATTAACAGTGTAAGAGCAGAGTAGCTCGGTAATTTTCTATCACCTCCATTTCTCAAGGGAGCTCTCCAAATACACAGGAAAGCACAGGTCTCTGCAGCCCTGACTCCCAGCCCTCTGTAATTCCCAGTCCTTTCCATGAAGGCACTCCAGAGGCACTGCTGCTCTGCTCTCAGACCAGAACAAGCTTTCAGACCAGCAGCCTCTGCACACACTTGCTGTTCTAATTTGGAGGAAACCCCATCCCGAAGTGCTTAGGATAGGAAATTAGAAGACACAATCCTTAAAGGCAAAAAATAGAGCTCCATTAGGTCACCTACCATTCTTAGCATCTGAGGCCTGTTAGGGCCATTTTCATATAATGTTTCTAAACATGACAGTCAAAACACAAATGGCAGGTGGAATCAAAGAGATTTCCTAGAGAGAAAAAAATAAATCAGATAAACATTTCACAAAGCTTTTGGTTCTGTATCCCATTGACAACACTCAACATTTCTCTCAGGGCATTCTGCACATTTACCAGACAATTGCAATACCAGACAATTTCTTTGTTACTTACAGGGGCCTGGGGTCAGGTATGAAGCAAGCCTGTTGACTTTACAAAGCAACTGCTGTCTTAAAGACAGTCACTCAGAAAACATCAGTCTAGAGCATCTTATTGTTCTCATAGCTGTGGTATCTAATCGCCTTTAAGGGTAGGTTATTTGGAAGAAATAGGTAAAGCTTAATAAATTAAGGAATAAAGTAAACACACCTGGACTTTCTCTGTGGCAAACACTCTGGTGATCAGTGATCTCAATCTAATCTCTTTCCTTCTGTGAATCATAAATTCAGCAGTGATTTGGATCTCAATACAGATTTCAAATGTAGATATTTAATAGACCAAACTAAATCCATGATCTGCAGACATTTGGAATTCAAGCAAGAATAAAACTGGGAACAGTGCTATCTCTTTTCTTTAAATTAGCCTCCTCTTTCCAATTTTCTCGGCTCGCCAGCTTCAGCCTGCCTCAGAGCCAGTCACAATAGAGAATGACACACTTACCTGTTACTGACAATCTTTGCTTTGTGTTCTTGCTGCTCAATCTTACTATTCCAGGGTTAATACATTGTTTAAAAAAAAAAAAAAAAAAAAAAAGTGTTTCCCTGAATCATCTAATTAAATTACCTCCCTACAGTAGCTAAGCTAAGCTAATTGCTCTTACCCTACAATTCTATATTCCCATTTCACCTTTGCTGACTATTATCTAACCATGTTTCCTAACAGTTTCCCAGAAGAAACACTCCACCACTTAGAGTAATGCTCTCTTTCCTTGAAGGAGAGGCAAAATACCTTAGAGCTCCTCCAGAGTGAGTTTTAAGGACCTGAAATTCAAAGTTCAATAGCATCATTCCTTATTCTCATGTTTCCATACAGCCAATGGACCCCAAAGGAAACCATCCTACTCTTGGCTCTGTCTCAGCAGTCAGGTGGGTAATTCAGAAGAATAATTCAACAATTCCAATCTTGGACTGTCTGGGAGAGTTCTCATTATGGCCACCTCTTGGGCTTCTCAAGCCACAGGCATTTATTTAACATCATCACTCAGCTATAACTCATAGTTTTGAAGCTTGAACAAATTCAAGTAAATTCAGAAAGAGAAGTCAGGAAAGGAGGGCAAATATGCCAAAGATAGATTGGATTATCTTTATGGCCCATTTTGGGCTTGAAACATAAATATAGGCTTATTCTCCTGGGGTAGGCTTTGTACTGTTCTGTCACTTTTGCTAGTCCCAGAAACTATTGGCATCCTTCAAGTGCCCCAAAATTACTGTTCCCACATGGGTAATACCAGAGAAGAAAAGCCCTTTTCATCAGCCAGCCTTCAAAATGTTTCTTGACTACCTGCAATATCAAGTATGTTATGATAGGAAACATCCACAATCCCCCACGCAATCTTCACGAAATCAATGCATGTCATAGGGATAAGTATGGACCTCACAGAATATCAGCCTTACTGCTCCCTGTCCAAGTAAATATCTGTGACTGGGACTGAAAGCAGTCAGCACATCAGTATAAAGATTTTTATACTGACACTGCACATCTTCCTTGCTTTTTATAGGGAAAAATACAGATTTTTTATGTGTAAAGTTTTCAGATAGTTATATTCAGGTCCCTTCCTGTTGTCTAAATTATACATCAAAATGAGGACATAATCCATTGTTTTTTATATTGAGTCAGATACTGGCTGTTTTTTATGACAACTAAATGTCTTTTTTCTTTACAGATTTACATTGCACCATATTGACTTTAAAATGATAGTGATTTATCAAGGACTATTTTTGTTAGAATTTAAAGAAGGTGAGGCCCAGCAACTGGAAGTCATGAGCAATCTTGGGCCCTCAAATAGGTTTAGCGAGGAACAGATTAATAGATATATAAATCTAAGAAGATGGAAATTACATTCAGTTGTTTCAGAAAAAAAAAGGCGGGGGGGGGAGGAGAGGAGGGGTAGCATTTGCCATGCTTGTTTGGAAACCAACATCTAGCAAAATGTAGTAAAATCTTCAATGAAATGGAAGGATATATTTTTCAGTTTACATCTCCCTCTATTATAAATTTCCCAGGAAACTGTCACAAAGAGCACCAGTATAAAATTTATTATTTTTTTATTTATTTTTTTTTAGCAGGGATGAATTTAGAGTGACATTTTCCTGGACAATAAAAGTGCAGAAGAAGCTTCTGCAAAGTTACTGCCACTGTGTATGCCTCCAGTGGCTTGTATGGGTGAAATCTTAAATATATTTGGATAGTAATTATTCAGAACAGTTTTCTTTGTATGAATGGAGTGTGCAGGTGTGCCACATCCTGTTCTGATGTGACTAGTGAAGTACAAATGCCTCTTGTGAAATTCACCTTCCACTGTAGCGACTGTAAATCTGACTACCTGAAAAAAAGGCAGTCATGCTTCTGAAACTCAAGCAAACAATGCCAGTGGAGTACTTCATAACATATTTTCCCCCCTCTGCATCAGGACAAAGGCTTTCATGAAGTACAAAGAACAGGTGTGCGCAAAAGCTAAGTTGTCTCTATTGTTTTATAACAAGGCATCTCATTTTTTTGTACTTCAGCCCTGTGTCCATTAAATGCAATTTAGTGGGATCATCAGAGCTTGAAAGGGCAGATCAAACAGCACTAAGAATCCCAGCTGTGCAGGCCCCAATTCGGAGTGAACATTAACCTCAGCATTCAGCAATAATTTATTCTACTCTAGATAGGAAGATGTTTTTATTTGTTCCTGCCTGCTGGTCCCGTTGTTTGTTTGTGTTACTTTTTTTCTTCCTGAAACAGTCACAAAAGTATATCATATGTAATAAATTAGAGATTATTTTTTTTTACATATAAATGTATATGTTTATATACGTGGCATAGATATTTATATATCTCTCTCACAAATAATGTTAGATGTGCCCAGAGCTGAAGTGACATCTCAGAAATCCCTCCAGAGGAGAAGACTATTTCCAGTCTCATCATTTTACACTGCCTGTGCTGAAAGAAAGGAAACCTTGGCAAACACAGTGACTCTGCAGGCTTGTATTCACATCTTTGTACCTGATGGCTGAGGCAGAGGATTGCATGAAAGGCACTTGTTTTAGGCAGAAGATGGTGATCATTGATTGTACATTAAAGATAAACCATGAAAAGTTTTGTTTGTTTGTTTGTTTGTTTGTTTCTGTTTTAGTGTACTGTTAGCTAAATCTCTCAAACACTGCTTTTACCAGTACCTGGTGATGAGAGATATGCATGGGGTGATTTGCATCCTAGTCAGATAGGCTGCATCTCAGCTGATATATGCATGATATATCTCTCCATTTCACAATATATTTGTTCCTGATATTTTTTAACCTACAGGATACAGAGTGGTACAAACCTTGAAAGATGGTCAAGAACTGAAACCTGCAACTGTCCTTAAGTTAAAAGAAAGCAACGCTAAGGAGTTAGTGTCCATGATGCTAACTATATAAAGTTTAAATTATGTGCTAGAGAGGCAATTCATGTTTTAACTTCAAGTGGCATGGCCAGCAGTTAAACAGTAGCAATCCTATTACTGTATCCAGCACTGGGGACATCCAGGGAAAGGTCAACTCCAAAAGACGAGTCATAAAGGAATTGCAATTAATGGCCAATGTACAGAAATAACCTTTTTTACCTTCTTTCTCTTCGTGTTCTTTTCTTCTGTACCAGACTGTGCTACATAAAACATTTTGCTTGTTTTGATTTTTCCTAAGCACTGAGGTTTATTTTGGATCAGTGAGGTGAGAAACCTTTGAAAGGCTCATGAGACTCCATAAGCCTGTGAGTCCAGTGTTTGCACCTGTCAGGATCATGGTTTCCTTCAGCAGATTGCTAATGTGGAAATAGAGCAGACACATTTCTGCATTTATTTCCTTCTCTGTCTTAACAAGAAAAAAGCAGTATTGTGTATGTAATGTAATCAAAGGTTTCACTTGTCAGATTAAGTGGATTGTGTTTTTTTCAGAAGTGAAAAAAAGGCTGCAGCAAACTTGGTCTGCATTGCACAATCCTCCAGACACACAGACACTGGTGACCTTGGCTTGGAGAATGTTGGAAGGATTAAAAGACTATACAAAAAAATAAAAATTTTAAAAACACTAAAAAATCAGGGTTACTCTTATAAAGGAAAACAATGGCTGACTGTGTGTTTGTTTAAATCTTCACAGTCGCATTAGGGGCTTGATAACGTTTTAGGTAAACATTCAGGTTCTACTGAGGAAGAGTACCACAGAGAGACAAAATGTAAAATATTCAGTAAAGAAGCAAAAAGAATTCTTGCAATATCCATTTCCCTTAGACACGTTTAAGTTAGTGAAAGATACATTCCATAAAATCAAAGACAGATTTCTTCTGCTAAAATATTGCAACATGGCTTCTTTTCTCCATTCTTTCCCTTTAGAAATAGATCCAGTATTTAAATCCCTTCTACATGTAATCATCTACAAAATAGAAAGAGAACAGATCCTGGGATCTGAGCATTTGCAGACAACATAGATCACAGCTACAGAAAGATAGAAAACAGACTTTCGTCTGGAGGTCAACACTTTCAGAAGCTCCTAAGCTCCTTAGCAGTCTAAGTCCCACAAATAAACGCCACTTTGAAAAATGAACAAATAAGAATTCAAGTTTCACCAAAAAAGAGAGAATTAGATTCCTGTGTCACTTCCAGAAACCAGGTATAGTTGAATAAATTGCTTAAAGTTTGTTGTTTTTAAGAAAACGTTCGTGCAGTCACAGTCCCTATCACACTGGGTGTTTTCGTGAGCCTTCAGATACCTCCATGCTTTTTACAGGACAGATCTATGGCCCTGAAGTTTCTAAATCTGGCTGACTGACTGGCTATATCGAAGTCCCACTGAACTTAGTGCTGCTGTATGAAAGGGCCATTTGCCCTTTCAAATCAGAAATTAACTGTTCCAGTTAACACTTAGCTGTAAGACACTGTGAACCAAAATCACAACCAACAGCATGAATGAGTGTGACTGGGACGCTACCTTGCCTTCCCCATTCCCTTCTCTCTTCTTGCACCCTTTTGAGGTTATGTCAGCAACACTATGGAAGAGAAATGTAGGTACCCCACAGCAGTTCATCATCTCAGAATTACATTTATGCTGAGCCAGATCCTCCAGCTTTCACGTTAGTTTATGCTGACAGTGCAGAGAAAAGCAGCTGCACAGTAATGGAGACTCCTGCCCTACATTTCTATTTCTATCTAGCCCAAAGGAATCATAAGAGTATGACCACATCAATCATAAACAATCCAAATAAATTTTGATGCATGCTATGAAGTTAGATGAATATTGCATTAGAGAAGGTTGTGCCTATTTGTTAAAATAGAAACCATGAATGAAATTACTTTGTGCTTTGTGAATATTCAATAGTTACGTTGTGCTGCTAAAACATTCAAAGGAAGCACATCTGCATTAAAACATTTACAAGCACATGTGCTAATGTTGATGAAGGTAACATTCTCACTACCATCTTGGCATCTCTTGTCTTCATCAAAATTTCGGTCACCTAAATCAGGTGTTCGAAACAATGGTACATGCCCTACTTAATCATTCTTAAACCAAGCCAACCAACACATAAAGCATGAGGTAAAAAAAGATCACAGAAGCTGAGATTGCATAGAATGTTAAACAAAGGAAAATAACAAGGAAAATACCAAATATCCAATATAATACATGGGAAATTCATAAATGAAGCATGAAGAAATATTCCTTAGACTTAACTGATGCTTCCCCAACTCATAGTAGTGACACAGAGGACACAAGGATCTAAGTAAATTATCTTAACTTCTCGTGAAGTCAAAAGTGCATTTTTTTCAAAATGGCCAACAGAAATGAATAGCAGGATGGAGATGATGTAGATGTTCACGCTAAGTCATGTCACAGAGATCTGTACCCTACCCAGTGGAGATGCAATACCAAGGATGGCTGTCCCCTGCTCCACGTGGCACGGTAAGTGCTACCAGGTGGGGATGTGGGCCAGGAAGCAGAAGAGAGCCCAGCACAGTTTGCAGTAGACAATTGGCAATCAGGGGCAAACAGAAAGATGATAGAAGCTCCCCCAGCTTCTCATCCCCTAGTAAACCCATGACTGTATGAATCACAGAGAAGTGAAACTATTTGTCCCAATAGTCCAATTACAAAGCTCAGAAACTCCAGTCTTCCCAGATCCCAGCCCAATATGTCCTCCATTAAAGTATAGTTCTTCCAAGCACTCTTTGAAGTCAAGACCACACTTACAGCCTATCTTACAGCTTGTTATCTGTTGACAGGTCACCCACTCCCAGTACCATCTTTTCATCCTATCCAGCTTTCCATCCAGAAAAAAAATGCATATATATATATATATATATATATATATATATCTTTCTTCAGAAATTGTATTCCTCTGTACCTCATGCCTTTGAATACATCATCTCTAACAACTGTGATAGGAAAGTTCAGTGTGAAGGCTGCAGAACTTAGCAATAGGCTTGTGTGAAGTGCAAGCCACACATTCACTGCTGGCCTGTGTTTCATCACTGATTTATGCAGAGATGTACATAAACTACACTTACTACTGAGGAACTTGTCCAATGGTAATTGGAATCAGCAAGATGCCTTGAAGGATTGGGTATGGGCAAATCTTCTGAGAAGGTGTTTTTGCTAAAGAAAAAAATTAACATGGCAAACTGGCATCCAAGTAAAATATGAACCGTGTAGCATTTTATTTCCGAAGTCACACATTTCATGCTGCCTACCAGCTTTTAAAGGTCAAACATGTAAACTTAAGAAGTGTGTGTGAGTGTATACTAGTTGCAAAGCTCTTTTTTTGTCAGTTCTATGAAGCAATAACCCATGAAATATAGTTGATATCTCATGGGTACAGTTCTCCATGCCTGCAAACATTTAAAATTGCACTTGTGGTACATAAAAGATTTATAATGATCTCACCCACAAATATAAATTTTATCCCACATAGGAGAAAAAGACCTAGAAGCAGAAGCAGTGAACAGCTGAATATGAGCACAGTGTCATAAATTCATAACACTTACAGCTTTTTAACAACCAGTCATAAATGTGACTGATTTCAATTTAATTTATGAGAGTTTGCGATAGAACCAGGATTACCTTCTCAAAACTGAGCTTTCAAACACACTGGGTACAATTATGGCCTTACTAGCATGTCAGCTAAGGCAAATGGGGTGGGGATGACCATCTGGAAGGTCCCCTAACCACGCTACATGTGCAGGCTCAGACAAGTGGAGCTGAATGGTCTCCACCAAATTGTAATAAAGATCCTACTACTGCTCCAAGTCAAGCAGCACATTCCTTCACTATATAAGGCACCACTAAAGGGCCTTAATGTTAATTTAAATCCATGTTAATAGGATCTATGCAGCTTGCCATCACCAAAACTAGCATTCTTCATATGGGTATAGCTGGGCAATGGATGACCAAGACATACAACATGCTAGAGCCATGACTATTTCTTGTGCAGGTAAGTATCAAATTCACCTCACTTCCATCACTCCTTCATCTACCCTATAAAATGAAACAACTCAGACCTTGTAGTAGTTTACACATATTTAGAAAATTTTGTCTGGACTGGAATTTTTAGTGTCAGTTATTTGAAAGGAAAGGGTAGTTGAGAAGGGACCAGAAGACAGGAAACAGCACCAACCAAGAGAACAGGGGTTGAAAGAAGAAGTGAGATATGCTTTTTCAAGCATGCTCTCTCAGTCATCACTGGAAGAGTTCATGTCAAACCCCTGTCATAAAAGAAAAACCTCTGCTTTCCGTAATATAATGTTGCCTTTCTTCCACTATTGTATTGTTTCAGTCCGGTATCTCTTAAAAGTAAAAAATCTGATTTTCAGCTACATGTATCTCATAAAAACTCCAAGACAAACCCTGAGATCTGGCAAGTCAACAGAACTGTTTATTTTCTTGGATATAGAGATCAAAATTTATTTTGGGTCTGGCAAGAGGAAAATTTTTGAAATACCCTGAGGAATCAAAGTTTGCCTCAGAGCTCTCTCTTTCTACACCTGTCAGAAGTTTGATTTTTTTCCCTCTCTACTGTACATACTGGTAGCTTGGAAAACTAGCAAACAACTTCCTGTAGTTTCATCACAAAGAACCAGGAGGAAGAAAACATATTTTACTACCTAGGCTTTTTGCTTCCATTTTTATCTTACACTGCACTTGTTCTTACATGTGGAAGATAACAAACATTCCCTTGTGTTGCCTATGTGTATGCATTTGAAGGCAAAATATTATGTCACAGTGTGAAGTAGTAATATTGTGCCTATTAAAACATCAAAACTAACTCAATATAGAAAAAGACATGGTGAGGTCAAGCTGCAGATGTATCCCCAGAGGTACTAAGGAGGACATTTTAGTCACAATTATTTTTAAATGTGTGTTGATGATGAAAATGTAATTCTTCCAGTTTTGAGGGATAATGTGTTTGCTAATGGTTGATGGCTATGTCATACAAAGAGGCAAAAAGTTTTATATTTTATTTATAATATATAAAAACTTCAAAGAACAAGAAGATCATTGATGAATAAAGGAGGGAAAACGTCTAATGAATGATGTATGATATTTATTAGTTGCTGATTCATATCTTAGCCAAACTAATTGCAAACCATTAGAGAGCAACAGGGTGGTCAATGTGATATGTAACAGTAATCTGAGTCTCTTGCATAAAATTGTAGATATAGCTATAGTCAGTCCTGGGTCAAAAAGTATTGCAGAATTCACACTGCTTACAGTAACTTGCAAAGCACTGTAGAAAGTTGTGGAGATAATTGTTGTGTGTTCTGTAATAAAGAATAATGACCTGACTACAGACACTACCAAGTGGTGTCAAAATTGGGATCTGAAGATACGGCCTCTGTTTTACAGACATACAGAGGGGAACCAGAAATTCAGTTGGTAGGAAAGAAATGAGGAGATTGCAGAGCTCTTGTACTCAGAATAGTTAATATAGAGTTCTTCAGCCTCCGAGGGGAGGCTTTCTCCATACAACACTGAAATCAGTGCAGTACCCAAGCTATCTGGATGCATCCTGCATCCTGGACTACTATGGTGGTGCAAAGCTTCTGCAGCTAGAAGCTCCAGTCATGGCCTCAGACTCCATTGATCTGATTTGTTTCCAAAAGCCCAATGGCCTTTTCTTAAGTCGGTTAGCACAATAAGAGACATACCTTTCTACCTTTCTTTGTACACTCATGTCAGAGTATATTCTCCAAACTTGCATGGTTAGAGCAACTAACAGTGTTGTTTCATGCTCAGAGAACAAGAAAATCTCTGTCAGTGAGAGAAACAAGAGAATCAATATGTGTTAAACAGTTTCATTAAGAAGCAAGGCTTTGAAGAATACAGAATGGTGTGGGGGTTTTTGCTTAAAAAAAATAACAGTAAGAATAATAATATTTATGACCAAAATGTCACCTTTCCAAGAAAGTCACTGAAGAAATCCCACTGGAAGTCTCACCTTCTGCCTTCAGAAGAAAACTTGTTCTGGAATGATAGTCCATTTATCTGGCCAAGGTATGCATATGGATTTGGAAGATCTGCAAGTCTTTTAATATTATTTTTTTTGCCTTCAGTTAAGATGAAAAGAGGCATCTGAAGCATGAAGAAATATGATTCTGTGATTCTGTGATAGTTGTTTGTGTGATCAGCACGTCAGTGGTCTCTGTCATGATTTGAGTGGGGCTTTTTTCCAACTACAGAGCTGCAATTCTTCCATTTTCCATTCCATCAGAAAACTATCAGAGAATCAGCCTTTGTCAAAAGCATGTATATAAAGTTTTTGTATGCCTGTGTTTAGTCTTCCACTCACAACACCTTGGATGTTAAATTTAGCTCTGCTTCTCATAAAATACAGTAATCTGCAGGATAGAGCAGAGGACAGGTATTTCTGTCTTGATAGATGGAGACGCACAACTCATATTTGCACCGGTGCTTCAACTGTTAACTAAAAATGAATATGAATTCCTCAGAGGCTGAGAAGAGGGAAGAAGGATAAGCTTTTCTTCTTAAATCAGCAGTCTGGAGAAATGACTGTGTTACATGAAACAGAATAAGAGGCTTCTACACTTTTAATTCTTCATGACAAAATATCATTAGTCATATTTGCAGGGTCTTTTCCAAATATAGCAGCCACAGCCTTACAGTTCTCTGTAGGTTCATTTCCACTGATACTGGTGGGCAATATGACCATATCCAGGAAACTAATATCAAAATAGCTTCAAATCCCACAGCTTCTAGAGAATCTAACTTTTAAAAAGCTGGGAAGGCTATGTTACTTACTGCTGTCATGTCCTGAGCCTCAGTTTGTGCAGGGGGAAAGAGTGGCCACAGCTGTCAAACTGGACACTGACTGTAGACAGGCTGAAGAGTGTCTCTTATATCTGCAGACAAGATTTATTCAAAAAGTTTTGCATGTGCCAGTGTAAAAATAACAGATCCCAGAAAGGCTCTGAAACTGTAAATATTAGGGTTATCAGAGCTAAACAGTTAGCAACTGAGTCACACCGGGAGAGCAGTTACTCATGTGCACAGTATAATTTCAGTAGCAAATCCTAAATCTACACTGCAGCAGCTATAGTGACTAAAACATTCTAATTTTTCAGAATATTATACAATTGTCATCACAATTTATCAACCCAGATAAAAAGAAAGATTCATCTTAGCACTCTGATTACAGGTAATGGAACAGCTATGGAGCTGCAAAAGGCCAGTGTATATTTGCAATACTAGAGTAGGTGTAACCATTTGCTTCTTTTTCTTCTTCTTGGATACATAATACTACTGTTTGTGTGATGCAAAATTTAAGCTGAACAAGCCACCCTTTTGGCATCAAAAGTAGGAAACAGTGATTTGTTGACACCCTAGGTACAATACTTCCCAGATAAGAACTGAGAGAAGTATTTAATATCCATTTAATTGTTTCACAGGTCTGCACATTTCAGCTGGGAAATCAGTAAAAATAGATAGATAGATAGATAGATAGATAGATAGATAGATAGATAGATAAATGAATGATGTCACAGTGCAGAATGTTTTGTTAGTTTCTCAATAATCCTCAAATTTTGTCAGGCATTGGGCATTTACACTAGAATTTGCCAAAGGGAAATCAAATTAATTAAGTAAGTAAGTAGGTGATTAATTCTTATCATTTGCTGGACTATTCCAGCATCTAAATACATTTTACATGCATATTTGTTGTAGAATCCTTGTATGTAGATGTCCCTCTTCTCTAAGCACACCACATCTGTCAGTGATTGATTACCCATAAACTGACCTTGCTTGATCATCTTGAGCTTCCTTTAGCCTTTTTCTATCTGAAGACAAGTTGGGTGGTTACACAATAGTATGCCAAAATACCTTTCTACCATGAGATGTTAGGCACCAGATAACTGGAAGCACTGAAGGCTCCAGGCCAGCAGATCCTCGTCGACCTAAAACACGAGCCAACAGCTTGGGAGTAGTAAAAGGTGGTGGTGGACTGAAATTTGTGGAATGTTGGTTCTGTTCCTGGCTCTGGTTTACTTTACCTTCAACAAAACAGTAAAAAGAAGCAAAGCTATTCCACCCTCTGCAAAGTACGAGGAGATCTATGAGCCAGAAAGAAGTGACAAGAGCCAGACGTAATTATTATTTCAGCACAATTGCTGCATAGCTTCTGGATCACATTGAGTCACACAGTCTTTCATGTATCACTCAAATAGCTGTCAAATTCAGAAAGCAGCTATCCCCTAGAGGAATCGCTTCAGTCACCACATCATTCCTGGACACTATAGGGGTTTCAAAAAAATAGAAAGTATAGGATAGGTAACCAGCCACCTCACGGTCTGACCGAAGAGCAGGGACACACATGACGCTGAAGCGACACTGAGTTGTATGTACATAACACTGCTCTTTACCAGGCTACCATTTTTCTGCTTCTGCAGATTTTTGTCGTTCTGCAGAAACTTCAGTCCTTCTCCCCTTCATCCCCTAGCTTTTGCATCATGAAGAGGTTTCAGAACCACCAGGAGAATGCAGTCAGCACAGGAATAAACCACAGCTGAAGAGGTAAGAGCTTTAATTTTTCTTGTGTATTCATACAATCACAAAGAGTAAAGAAAGCATATTAGACATACCTAAGAGTTTGCTGTTTCACAAATGCTTTCCTTCATTTTCACACAAACAATATACATCCAGATAAGATTTCCTTATCTACCCTATCTGCTAAGATTTCCTACCTATCCTACCTCCTATCTGCTATGAGGAAGAGCATCACACTCTTACTACTCTGCATATGAATGGGTATACCCACTAGCATTAGTCAGACTTTGGCTAACGTACACCAGGAGATAGTAAAAATCCATGCAATATACCGATGATTTAATGAAACATATTCATATAGAAGTGCTACTTCTTTTTATTTTACCATCTCCACTCACTTTAATATGCAATTCTCCATGTCCATGTCATTAAAACCACCAACTTTCTAGACCATAGCCTCTACAGACATCTTCCACTCAGCTAATGAATATCTCCCAGACAACATTCATTTTATTGGCATCCATAAAAGTCCTAGCTTATTTGCTTTGCAAAAGTTAGATCTTTACTGGCTGTGTATGCTTCATTTAGTTAATTAAGAAGTACTCAGCAACAGCCTTGGCTTATCCTGATATCGTTAAAACATACTTTGTGTCCATTTGCAGTGCTTCAACATTTTAACATGTTTTTTTACTGTATGTTTTCACATAACTTAAAACAATGAAGAAAACCAATGACTAGTAATCAATTGCTATTATTTGTTACCTTTCTAGTCATGCCTGAAGATTCACACTAGACTGCGCATCTGATGCATCAACTGAAATCATCAGAACACAAAGTTTCCCAGAAGCTCATGATACAAACAAGAAACAAACAAAAGTGGAAGCAAAAATAGAAGAACTAATGACACAATGTCTGATTAGGTGACATACCCATATTTGGAGTCCATGGAAAAGCCACAGGTGTCAGAAGAGGTAATATTTTTTTCTTTTCTTTTCTTTTCTTTTCTTTTCTTTTCTTTTCTTTTCTTTTCTTTTCTTTTCTTTTCTTTTCTTTTCTTTTCTTTTCTTTTCTTTTCTTTTCTTTTCTTTTCTTTTCTTTTCTTTTCTTTTCTTTCCTTTCCTTTCCTTTCCTTTCCTTTCCTTTCCTTTCCTTTCCTTTCCTTTCCTTTCCTTTCCTTTCCTTTCCTTTCCTTTCCTTTCCTTTCCTTTCCTTTCTTTTCCTTTCTTTTCCTTTCTTTTCTTTTCTTTTCTTTTCTTTTCTTTTCTTTTCTTTTCTTTTCTTTTCTTTTCTTTTCTTTTCTTTTCTTTTCTTTTCTTTTCTTTTCTTTTCTTTTCTTTTCTTTTCTTTTCTTTTCTTTTCTTCTAGTTTCTTTATACATAGGTATCTAATGCAGTTATATTAACTATAAATTCTTTAAATACAGGACATAGTTTTATAACCTAAAACCAGTGAGAAGGTATGATGCAGTAAAAATAATTTGTTTGATGGTCTTTTTCCTTCCATATTGGGCATTTCACTCCAAGTATTCACATATTAATGGTCAGTCAAGCCTCATAACAAAGTTCAGCCTTACTGAGCCTTGGGAGATAGCTGTTATTCAGTAATCACGAGAAAGATAATTGAACTAAGTAGTCATTCTTGACAGTCATTCATGATTATTATGTGATGTCATTACAAAATCAGGCCTCTGTGAAGCTTACTCTTCTTTCATGTGCAATGCCAGGCACACTGCTGGCAGTACTGTGACTTGTTTCATCACCCAGATACCAGCAGCATAAACTGCAGGCAAGATACATATCTGTAGCAGGCATGCTTGCCACCAAACCTACTGTGAAGCACAGCAGAGTCCCATGCAGAATGAGGGTTGATCTACCTCTTCATAAGGTATTTCTTCAGGACACAGGTGAACAGGAAAATATTTGTGATTGCAAATTGTTTCCTGAGAGTATGGAAGAAACTACTTTGTGAACATCTCTGACTGCATGTTTTCAGCAGATTTTCCATTTATAACTCACATAAAAGAATTGGGGAACCATTTTCTATCCCTATTCACTGTTATTAGTGCATTTACCTGTTAGGCAGATGGCTGCTTTGCAGATAATTGTTGAACAAGGGTAATATATACTGTCTAAAATCCTTTAGGCTTCACTATGCACAGGTGGTTCATTTTGTGGGCACGAATTTTGTGTAAGGTCTGTGTGGTAGAAGCACAGGACACGGGACATTCAAAGCTCCCCCCCAAAACCCACAGATTATGGTCTTCTGTGCCATCCCTACTGCACCATCCTTCCCTCTCCATTTTAGCCCATTGTTTTTTGTAATGTAGAAAGAATTCACAAATTCTACTCCACTCCATTGATCTTTTTCTTACTATTACCTCCTTATAGGGAAACAAAAAAAAAAAAAAAAAAAAAAAAAAAGCATTCATTTACTATAGTCAAGAATCCCCATGCCTTACTTTGTCCTTGACTTGCTTTTAGAAAGAAAGAAGAAAACCCAGAAATGGCTTTTCTTGCCTGTTTTACATTACTCTGAGTTCGAATATTTTGTTGAAATACTGCACTGAGCAGGAAGCCTCTCCCTGTCCCCTGAGGGTATTGCTAATGCATTGATATAGATTCTAAAGAAAGATTTGTGTTCCACATGGACCACAACTTCAAAAATAGTAGCAGCTCTGCAGTACAAAAGGTGCATTGCTCTGAGGGAATGTTCTGCAGTCAATCTGATGACTTCTGTGACCTTTTCCAATGAGATGAGGAAGATCATAAGACCTACGCATTGCCCCCTCAGTCCCCAGACTCAGAGCTGTCGAAGTCTTGGTGAAAGCTGTAGCTGTACATACTTCCCTTACAGCGATTGCTGTCTGACACAAAAGATGCCTTTGAAGACAGAGCCAGGCTAGCCACACAGTGCCAAATCAGCACAAGTTTTAGACTGATAGCTCTGACAATAGCACACTAACAAAATATTTTCTGAATTTATCTTTAGAAACATTAGCTCTAAAAATAGAGATTCCAATGTGCAGTGGCCAATAATTTTAAAGAGTAACATAAAAATCCCAGCAATCAATGACTGCACATTGGTAGTGAAAGCTGTTTGATGTCTCAGGTTGAGGAAGAACAGCTAAGACATCTGGGTTGTTTTTTAAGCTCTGACATAGATTTCTTGTATCACCTGGGGCTAGGCACTTAAACTGTAGGAACGTGTTCCTGCAGTGTGCTTTGGAACCCTGGTCCTTTGGTCACTTATTATGGGGATCAGACTGGAACACACCAGGGCTCTCTTCTGGAGCCCTTTGGGGGTTTCATCCACCTGTAGAGCTTGGAATGAAGTCAAGCAAATCAGCCAGGACCTGGAAAATGTGCTTTAGTTTCCCTGGTACCGATCTCTTTATGAATAAAAGGATAGATGGGAGGAAAAATGGGGAAACCTCCAGTTCCAGTGAGTCATAAAGTATCCAAAGTCCTCAGGTCAGAAAAATGTAAAAGTGGAAAGAATTACTGTTTGCATATACACGAGGTGCTGTTGTGCCTTTTGTGAGTTATGCCAAAGGAAGACTACATTAGCTGAAATAGGTCAGGAACCAATGACAAACAGTAGCTTTCATGCTTTGGGGAGCTGAAAAATATAATAAGCAATAAGAATACTACCTCAGAAATTCCTCATCATTCATTTGCTTGCTTGAACTGTGCCCCCAAAATCTGTACAGAGTTCTAGGGAACATATCTTACATTGTGACATTTCCAAGCTTTAACTGACAGAGAGCAGAAATGTCATTGAAGAAAGGAGCATCAACAGAGTGAAGAGGAATATGGGCAATTAGGCCTTCACCCTGAAACATTTCCACAGGCAAGCGGGCTCTGCAAAGTCAGAAATGCTGCTGGAGAAGGGTCTAAGACCCCAGTGCAGAAAGCATTTAAACACATGCTTTTGATTTGAACAAGACTTGACCAGATACTTCAAGTTAAGTGCAGTTTGATGAACTGAGGCTTGATGAATGGTTGCAGGATCAGATCTTTACACCATTCAACTCAAAGTTGCTTTTAAAAACTCTTCACTTCTATGTTTATAATGCTGCCTTCTAGAAACATCACCATTCAATATAAACCTTGCTTGTTTTCCTTTACAGTGGCATTAAATCCTGAAATTAAATTAATTAGTTGCTAATTTTCACTCTGTAAGAATGTGTTGACACAAGAAGTATAATAAACAGTGGTTGGGTCAGATAAATAGTGAAGCATTTACCTGACCCTGAGCCATTATTATAATTAGCTCGCTTTCACACATTATAGTCTGTTCATCAATCCACTGCTCAGCATGTTCCAAAAGGACATCCACACAACAGTTCCAGTTCACAGTCCCAGACAGACTGGAGAGAAGTGGTTTCTCTCCTATAACAGCATAGCAGAATGCAGCATTAAGTCTTTCTAAGCCTTTAAGCACTATGGGAATGGCTGTTATTTCAAGCTACCGTTGCTCTGCAGCTTTTTAAGACATGATTTTACAGGAAAGTTGGTAATTTCAGTGTTCTATCAGAGCACACAGCAAAATTCAGCACCACAGTAGCAACAATAGCAGCAAATATCCAGGACTTTTCCAGAACTGCACCCAGAATGCAATCCTACGTGCCAAGTGTGTATTGTGCTTATTGCCTCTTGTCATAAATTTCCTCGTATTTGAATATCTGGCAGTATTTCAGATGGGGAAAAAAGTTTTAATTTAAAGAAGATTATCAGCTGCTCTGAGTTTTTGAGTCAAATGCCAGATCTTTCCAGCTTTTATGATATAATACAAACAGGTTATTTTTATAATATGAAGAATTTTTGATTTTTTTTTAATTTTTTTTTTTTTTTAAACAAAGGAACATATGATGTCATGGACAAACAAATATTGTGTTAGTTTGTTTCTAATAACGGACACATTTTAAAGTTAGGATAACAGGAAAAAAACAAGATAAAAGGAAAAAAAGATGAAGTTAGTGTTGAATGAATTAATAGCAGGCAGGTGGCTGGGTGGGTGTCATGGCAGATAAACACTGAGATGAAGCCAAGGTAATTATAATTATAATCTGGCTAGTAATGCTTTCAGCTGAGGGTGTATAAAAACCTCTGTAAGTTAATACTGAGATGTTCGGATCAATCACCTTCTTGCCTGCTCCCCCAAAACACAATCTCGTATGGTTAAACTCGCATTTAGTGTATTTTTATATTTTTAAACATTTTTATTATTATATTTTTAAGAGGGCTATTCTCTTGTAACTAGAGTTCAAGCAACTTTCCACTCTCATGCAATCCTGGAAAACATGAGTATGCAATCAGCTGAGTCTCTCCTGGCCTCCATGTTTTGCTGGACAGAATTCACCTCTTTCTATCATTGTCTTTCACAGGCTTTTTCTTTCCCTACTGTGCTATTCACAGGGGTATAAAATGCTCAGGCAAACAGAAGTCAATGGCAGATGTGTCGGCAGCACTTCTTTCTGTAATTTTACTAAATGGATGTAGCCCATAAAAGCAGCCTTAATTAATGGAAACATTTTAAAGGCACTTATAATAAGCAGGGAAAACAACAGTTGCCAAAAGCAAACTTTATTAGCAAAGTATGTTTAAAAGTTACTTTCCTGAAGGTGACAAAAGATTTTATGTACACAACAATTAAAAAAAAAAAAAAAAAAAGAAAAGAAAAGGTATTTCTTTATTCAAATATCCTGAAAATCTTGGAGGACTCAGGTTTGGGACATGTTTCGTCGTGCTTCTGTGAAACAGGGGGGCAATGCTTTCACTGTGTCTCAAGGGTCTTTTATTATTTAGAAGTCTGAACCTGAAAGGTGCTGAGTGCTCTCAGCTCTCATTGACTTCAATGTCACCCAGCCCTTCAGCCACCTTCAATAGGATCTGGGGGAATGCCACATCCTGCAGCAGATGTTTCCCCCATAGAGTATCTTCTCCAGTGTATCCCATCTCCAGAACACCAGGGCCTTGACTTGGATTCAGCTCTGTTGGATTCAGATCTCTTAGGTATGTTCAGAAGTGTGTCCGTACCCAACAGCAACTTTATCAGAATTTAGCTAGGTGTCTAGAAATTAGTACATATTTACACACTCTACCTTCCTGAAAGGAAAAGGAATAATTTTCTTCTGTGGAAGCTGCGATAACATGTCCTTCTTTTTTAATGTTGTCATTATTTTGGAAAAATATTTAAAAAAATAAAAATCCTGGGTTAATCTATTCTCATCAAGTAAATAACCTGGACCAAATGCCTTTTCATTTTCTAAAGCCACCACAATTTCTTTTGGCATGTACACACTTTGCATTGTTGCAGAGATGCTGGTGGAGAAACTGAGTAAACCCTAGTTTTTGCTTCATGAAAGGGAATAGCTTCCTTTAGGAAAATGTCCCCTTGCACACCATCTAACACTGGCTTTCCAATCAAATATAATAAGTAAAAGCGAACTGTCCCTACCATCTGTAACAAAGTTCCTTTAATTCTTCAAACACTTCTCTGTAAAATGCAGCTATTAGGGATAGACATACATTTTGCTACATTTGTACATTAGAGTTGTTTTATTTCATTCCTGATTGAGACAGTATCATTGTATTATTAACCCAGAGAAGTTCTCTGTCCTTTTTAATTCCAGAATAATGAAACTCATTGGAACTTGGCGGCGCTCAGTCCTGCTGACTAATCGTTGGCAATTGCTAATGGCAATTTTTAATCAAATCTTATTATTAAATCAGAATATAAAAGATTTAAAAAATGCAAGGTTGCAGCTAGAGGTCATTAGTCATGAGCACAAGAAATAATCAATACAATTATGGTTGCTCGAATTGTGCTGGATGGGCCAGGTGGCGCAGTGTGATAATGCATTACCCTTTCACCTCTGCTGTCCGACTTGCATCAGAGATAACAGCGAGTCTGCTGCTTTCTACCTCAGCTCCAGTAGATGCTTGAACATGCAGAAACGATTAAAAAGAATTCAACCAAATGGGTGAAACTAAATTCTTAGGCACACTGGTGTAAATTTTCAAAGGAGTTATTCCAGATTTACGCCCACCCCATTGCAATTTGTTTTAGCAATATCTCATCTAAAACTAAGATACCACATTAGATAATAGGAATGAGCTAGAAATTCCTGCTTAACAAAACTGTGAACAGCCTAACCTACTGTTAATCACTGTAGTGCAAGCAGGAAGTAATTAAACTGAAGTCACTGCAGATTTACACTGATGCTAACAAATGAAAACTGAATTGTTGAGCATTTCCTTTTCATTATGGGAATGTGATACAGTGGTTGCCTTCTTTTGCTGTCTTAGGAGTGTATTTAAGAAAGGATCCTCAGGGAGGGAAAAGGGACTAGGAAAAGCTAAAAAAAATGGAGAGTGTGGGTAGCAGGTGGAGCTACAAACAATCTGTGAAAAGGCTGCACTTCATCCTAATAAATGAATTTTCCATCTCAAACTGGTGTTAACTCAATGGCACTAGAAAAGTTTACACCAGCTGTGAATCTGGCCCTACTGGCAAGCGTTCAAGCAAAAATATTACCATCCGCTAGCATTTACTTTCCAAAAGACATGCTTTTATTTATCTCCTTTTAACAAAATTATTGGCTCCGCTCCAGTGTTAGGCAATTTTTAAAAGATTTCACACATTGCATCTACCTGGACAAGGAGCTGGTTTTTCTCCCCCCGCCTCAGTGGGGAACATTGGAAAATTCTTGATTACCAGCAGAGGTCGATGTAGGGGGCTTTTACTTATCAGGAGTATTACCTTCACTGAGAATTTAAATACTTCCTAAAATACCTATTTTGGACAGAATTTTCTTTAAAATAAATGTTCTCAGTTTCATTTTGTGTCACTGTATTCCTTACACTAAGGACACATCCTCCCTCAAAAGCAAAGAAAGGAAATTCCAACACTACAAAAATGCTGTGTTCATATGAAAGCCTGACAGGCCAAAAAAAAAAAAATCTTATCCTGATTTATTATTTTTTTTAGATAGTAAAAATATCTCCTTTTTCATACATAATGTTCCATCCTGTGTACCTTCATGTACATATGAATAAGAAATAAAAATTCATATAGCATGCTAACTACCCACCATATAGACATAATTGCTTCTGGAAATATTGTACTTGAAGACATTTTCATGTCAGCTGTATGTGTTCGGGTATCATCATAACATGGTGTTTACACCAGATTAATACCATATGCTGTGTGGGAATTATGTCAGGTTATAAATGGAAATACAGTATAATATCTGAAATTCAGGAGTGTGTTAGAGTCTGATTTCTTTTAAAGTGCTGTTAATCAAGAAGAATGTAACTTTGAATAACATTGCTTTTGACTTACACTGATACAGCAAGGGTGGAACCCAGTTGCGGCTGCCTTCAAGTTTCATTACCCAAGTCATAAAACTATCACCAATTAATATTATTCTGCATAATATTAATGGACTCCTGACCTCATTAAGGCAGCCAGTAGTGCTGCCACAAAACCATGGAGAATCCTCAGATCTGGAGAGAATCCTTTTTCTAGCTTTTTTTCTCCCAAAATGGCACTGCTTTTCCATGTCTCCTCTAGGCTTCTTGTGATGCTGTCAACACATTTTAACTCAAAGCTGAAAGCACTTGTTTAATCTGCATTTTACTCACTGCCTAAATAGTTTAACAGTTGTCGAGAGGGTCAGAAATAAAAAGAAAAAAAAAAAAAAAAAAAAAAAAAAGAAAAGAAAAAAAGTGGAAGAAGTTGAAGGATGTGAAGAATACAGCAGCAGAAGTCTAAATAGAAAGTGGAGTTAAAAACAGACGAGGAAAACAAATTAAGGAGTAGAGACCAAGTGCTAAAGTCAGGACAATCCAAGGAAGATTTCCACAGATTTTAATCAGACCCCCAAGGAATGACAGTGTGGAGAATAATGAAGGACATTGAGAGAGATGGCACCATTACCACAATGGAATTTAGCAAAACGAGAGTGTATGGTCACAGAAAGAGAAGGTTTACCAAGGGAACACTTCCCAGCACTGCTGAAGAAGAGACAGGCTCCTTCATAGGCTAAGATGACTGGCTCCAGAAGCCAGAGAGTAAATTAAGTTGGCCTTGGGCTCCAGGTCTCCATCCTGCTTTCCATAGGGCTTACCAGTTTTGTGCCAAGCCAGGAGAGAACAGCAGCAGAGAAAACCTTTCTCCCCCTTGTCTTTCTGCAGACCTGCACCTTTTACAATCAGACTGCCTGAGATGAGGTAAACACCTGACCCCTTGTCCAACTCCTTAAATTGACAGCCAAGTTCTTCTGAACAGACAGCATTGCTCAGGTTAGCAGCTAGAAAAAAAAGAAAAAAAAAAAACACACACAGAAAACGTTAACACAGAACTAAAGCTCCGAGTTTAAATAAAACTGTCTGTGCAACATTATGAGAAAAGCTTTCAGAAAATTACAGCCTGTGAGAAGACACAAAAGTAAAGGATGCATTAATCCCTTATAAAGTATAAAAGTATAATTCAGGATTAAAGATAATTTTTAATTGTAGAGTGGCTACACATGCTATGGGATCACAGCTTCTCGTATAAGTAGTGAAGGTACTGCAAGGTAGTCTTTGGCATGTTTTCCTCTGCCTCACAAAGTTATCCCCTGTATTTTCCATTAAAACATGGTATGCATTCAGTGTTATTCACTTAAACATTACCTAACTCTCTTAGTGATGACAGATTGCCATTTTGATTAAAAATTTAAGGGCATGCTGTTGGTTTGACCCTGATTCATATACTGAGTAGGACGTGATATCTTTTGTGCTAATCTAGCTCCAAGCAGATTAATATATATATATATACTTGTAGATATATATATGCATACACATATAAAAATATATGTGTACATAAAAAACTGTTGGAGGATTGAATGCAGAAGGAGAGCATTAACTCTCTCTTTGCACAGGACCTATTAATATGAAAATTAGTGTAATATGATTAACTGCTCCTTTTAACACCAAAGAGAGTGAGTCTTGAGAGATTATTTTGCAAGTTGATAACATTTCCCTATCCAGTTTGTAACCCTAGGGAAAACAGAAAAAATATGGATTTTGATTTGAACAATAATGAAATGGTAAGTGATATAGCTTTGCTGTCTTATAATGACTGTATTAATTTGCAAGCTGTAGTGCTAAACCAGAATAGAGGTGCTCGAGGAGATATGCCTGTTATCTAGGCAACAGTTAATATGATGAAAATGCTATTTAGAAGCAGCTCCATGTTTTTATCATAAATATAACTTTAATTCCTTGAGAATCTCCATAAAGTCCTGGTAGAATGTAATAAATGCAACATAATCTAAAAGAGAAGACTGTCATTTATAACCATTCCCAATATTAGTTATGGATCTTTTAAAGTTTGAAAGCACTTTCTGTAAGAGAATCTATCCCATATATTCCATCCTATATTACTTTCCCAGTTTAGAAAAATGACTTAACTGTGATAAAGAGATTCAATTTTTACCTTTTGCTTGCTTTTGAGTTAGCATGGCAGACCTTATCTATTAATTTGCCAGTGAGATTCTCTCTTCAGTTGTGCTTTTTCCCCAAAAGTGAAAAAGTCTTTTCAATTTTAATTTCAGTGTAGGAAAGAAGTACTCCACAAGCAGATTACAAAATGGAACTATATGCAGACTGATGTTTTATCACCAGACTAAAAGTGCAAGGCTTCTTTGAATGCAATGCTCTTACAATTGTCAGAATTTTATATTACTGATGTTTATATATGATGAGGCTGAAAAAGCCTTTTATTGACTGGTGAGACTACTCTATACAGATTTCATGTCACATTTACTGAAGCTAAATTTAATTTGGCAACACTGTAAACTATGGCCAATTTTTCTATAGGAACAGTGTAACTTCAGCCTTTGAATTTATTTATTTATTTATTTATTTTTAATTTATTGAAGGTCAACCTAGTGGCCTGAGAAATGCAGGACTGAACGAAGTGATAAACATAAGTTTACACTGAGTTACGCACAATACCACAAGACCTCAGTCAGAACCTCCCTCGTCTGGCCTCTCCATGGTGTTCATGTTTTGTGTTATATCTTGTACCAGTGCAGATATACTGGCATGCTCTACACACGTCTTCCACTGGGAAGAAGAGATCATATTGAGGAAGGAAGAGTCCAAGCAGTGACCTTTACACACCACACCACATTGCCAAACCTGGTAGGGTGCTAAAAGGGGTTGTTCTCATTCACAAGCCACTGCTCCCAATGGTTCTTTCCTGAACATTACAGCAGCATCTGACATAGGCTAACAGGCTGATGATGTTCATGAAGGGACAATATTTAGGAAGTCATTGTTAGTTGGTTGGTCTTGCCCAGGTACGTAGAACAGACAGGTATTTTTTCTAAGTGTTTTTTTTTTTTTTTCTTGTTTGTCGGTTTTGTGTGTGTGTGTTTTGTTGTTGTTGTCTGTTTGTTTGTTTTTATGGTAAGTGTAGGCATTTTGGGAAGAGCAGTTCACGAGCTCAAGTGTACTGCATGAGGCAGACGGTTTTTGCAACAGGTTGAAGCACATCGTGTTGCTACAAGGTCTGTAGGCAAGTGTGATGTTACCACATACTTAGTGGTACAACAGAGGTAAATGAGGAGGCAAATAAAGACTTCCTAAAGGATGGGGAACACAGATCCTTCTGGGTAAGGATAAGGAGTAACTTCATTTCTCAAGGGGAGGTTGCCTCCTCTTGTCCTGCTTAAAATAAACAAAGAGAAAAAAATGGGATTTATTGGTAAGCTTTAGAGCATGTGTTCTGATGCTTATTTGTGCAGTTATTGTACTTTATTGTACGTTATTGTACGTACAATTGTTGTACATACAATACGTTATTGCATTTTTTCACCACATGACAGCGGCACAAAAATAAGCTGTGATATGTTGAAACAGACCTACAACTTTGAAAAGGAAATACACTGGGGAGGGAGAAGTATGGGGAATACATTAAAATGTATGTATTCCATTGACTTTTTATATATATATATATATATGTATGTATGTATGTATGTATGTGTGTATGTATAAAATACCTCTAACTGCTCATCAGCCAAGCCAACAGTTGACTTATAATCACTGAGGATGTAAATATTATGAGAGGATACTCTCTCTGCATTCTATCTACATAAGCAGTTACTCTAATAAGGAGCTGTCTTCTTTTCTATATATACTGCATGCTGACGTGATAGTCACAGCTTTTTGTATTGCACAACACAAAAGCTTTCACCTTTTTCTTCTCTTGAGATAGAACTGACAGAAAATGATTGAGGATATAAGGGAATCTGAAGGACATTTTCGCCACAGTAGTATTTTTCTTTAAATGCTCTCTCCTGGGTTAGGGGAGCAGGAAGGAAGTTTTTTTTGTTCAGCTTTGGTGTGCACAATGTCTTAGTTTCTGTGCAGATTGCAGGATGTTATGGCGTTGACTATGTCAATATTGTCTGAGTGCATTCTTAAACCCTGTAGCTCTGAGCAGGTAGAAGTCTGTCTGTAACTAAATGATAAGGCTCTATCTGCTATAAATACAATAACATCATCCACACACATGTACAGATGGCTACAAAAGAGTGATGAGACATCTTGTTTTGCCAAATATAGAACCTAATGAAAGAAATCACAGACTCTATATTTTAGCACTTGAGACTTTTAATCTTCAAACTTTTGAGTTCAAATTCTTCTTGGTTCTGGGAAAACTTGGGTTTTTATTATATTATTTAGTTCTTCCTTCTCCCATTAAAATCCTAGGGCTCATATTAATTACACGTAAGAATCTTGGTACAGGTTTCAATTTAAAGAGAAACAGTTTTCTTCTGCTAGCTTTATATTTTTCCTTCAGAAGGAAGGAAACTTGTTCCTCCAGTGAAGGGACAAGTTTCAATTACAACAGGAAACACAGTCATCCCAGAGAAGTTTTGGGGAAAAAAATCTTCTAAAGTTTAGAATATTTTGCAAAATTCACTTCCATCTTTCATCACTCTTTCAACACTGTTATTAAAATGTATGTGTCCATTTTCATTTGTGTAAAAAGAATCCATTATCCATTGTCATTTAAGTCCACTGCCAATTTCTCAGCTAGTGTAAACCACCATTATTCCAGCTTGGTGAAGTAACACTGCTGGACATCCAGCTCAGGATCTGATTCCGGTTTTCTATTTCTTCTGATACAAGGTAGCTGGATGAAATGCTGTGGTCTGTGTTTTATAGGTAGTTAGACTAGATGCTCTAATGGTCCCTCTTCTGCTTTTAAAATCTATGAATCTAATGAAAATTATGTGTATGCATCAAGGGGAAAATATGGTTGTTTACTGCACAAAATTCTTGTGCCTCATTTCACAAGAAGACTGCGAAACCTGACTATTTACAAAGCCAGGATTTCTTTTCACAGTATTGATAATTATATTACAAACAGTATTTAGCACATGAAATTAATAAATCTTTTGCTTCCTCGTTTACACCGGTTTCCCATATTGTATTAGTAACCACACATTAGCTAATCAGCAGGTTGAGGGGAAAGCTGCCAAAAGCAGATCTGATAATTGGCAGCAGTCAAACAATCATAGCAGGAAACTTTACACTTCCTGCAGACAAGGCTACTGATGAAGACAATGCTGAGATACAACTTTAGGGAAAAAAAATAGGATGTTTAGTTCTTTCATGTTTAATGATCTCTTGGAAAACTAGACCACTTCTCACAGGGAGGCAAAGGGGTTTTGCTTAGAAACAATGTAGATAACCACCCAACACTGGTAAAGGGAAGTTTGGTAATCTAATAATCGTCTAGAAGCATTCATGGGATTTGCTCTCTGCCAAATTTTTCAAGTCATTTAAAACACCTTTTTATTTGTCAAAGTCCATGTATGGTACAGTTATTACTGTCATAGGTGAGAACGTGACACATTTCTCCACACAACATTCCCCTGAAATAACTAAATATTAACAAATCCATTCTCCAGGTAGGGATATAAATACACATTAGCCAAGTTTTAGACCCACCAAGACTCTAGGTGATTTGGATGGGGTTTAAATGAAAAATCAGTATTCTAAATTTCATCTCATCTGCTGCTTAGGTTTGGCACCATCTGAATCTCTTCAAGTGTTTAAGCTAAAATTTCCCAAATCTCTTCAGATATTCTCTTTTTACGCAGAGAGAGACACTTCATTTTTTATACTGTGAAGAAGCTGTTCTTTGGCCAAAGAAGCTTTGACATCCAGCATTATCTACAGCTAGGCATCCTTCATTTATCTCATTCTTGGCAACATTCTCACTAATATTTTACATCAAATACCCTTCAGATCAAGTACAGCAGCAGTGGCTTTAGAAGAACAGAGCTGAAGATCTCCCATTTCTGCTCACACCTGAGTTGACTCAGGCTCTCTGGACCACACAGCTGTAAGTTTCTTCCACAAGGAAAAACAATTTCAACAGGAAAATATGAAGCATCCTTACTTCAAAATAGCCTGTATCTGGATGGGGAGAACAATTCCAAAGTGGTGGTAGAGGAACAAATACACAACCACCTAGGAACTGCACTATAGGGCTTTTAAAGAAGAACTGCTACTCTATTCATTTTATAAAGTAAAAAGGTAGGAGAATGTATAAAATTATGAATCTTCAGAGAATTTTTTTTCCTGTATCTAAATATATAGCACCCACAATTCCTACAAAGTAGGTATTTAAGAAACACCTATGGCATTAATTTTCACTGCTTCTCCCTACTACACATGGCTGATCGATGTATTCTACCCCCCTTCACACCAAGTTGTCAAATTAGAGACCATATCCTTACTAATTTCTGATTATGCACAGAATCACTCTTTCTAGCCAGCATTTCTCTTTCCAAAGAAACAAATACCTATTTTCAACCACACCATGAAATAAAGAATGTGGGCAGGCCAGAAATTAGCTACAAGTTCTGAGTGTGAAATTGTAGCAAAACGTATAATGAAAGAATTTCAAATGTCAAAGGAAGAAAAGTACGATGTCCTGTATCTTGTCTACATCAACCCGCCTATCCTAGTCACTGTTTCTACTGTTTTTTATAACATCTTTGGGTTGCGTTCCCAATCCATGCATAAGCACAGCCCAAAAATACAGAGTCTAATGACTAATTTTCACTGGTGGTCTTCAGGCAGAAGAAAAAAAAAAATATATATATATATATATATAAACACAAATAATATATATATATATAAAAAAAAAAAAACAACTATAGAACACTAAGAGCTAAAGAACAATCACTGCATTGCTCTCATTTTCACACACTTTATGGTGGTAACATTTCAAAGACTGTATGGGGAGTTCAGTATGATATACAGAAAGTGACATGGGGAGTGGGAGGAATAGAAATAATGTCCAGTAAGGCTGGACTGCCAGGCTGCCTTTGTAGCCATGGAAGTCAGATACACTCCTCAGGAGGTGTGCATTTTGGAAGTGTGTGTGTTGGGGGGGAATTTGTGATACCTGCACTCCCTTAAAATATGATCACCATCTGCTCGCACCTCTTGAATTTCACTCTTATAATCTCCTTTACTGATCTGAGATGAAGTTCTTTGGCCAACATAGGAATCACAAATTCTGGGACTGTGTCGTACTGTGTCGTACTGTGTCTGGGGTGCACCCTAGGAATAAATATCCTCCAACTAAATGGAAAATGAGCCCAAAATTTTGCACATTTTCCTACTGAAAATTCTAGCTGAATTTCCTAGCTGATTCTTCAAGCTATCAAGCATATCAAAACCACAAATGATATTCTCACTACAGAATTTTAAAAGCAGAAGGAAAATGCAGAAAAAAAAAAAAAAAAATCATCCTTGAGGTAATACCTAATTTCACAAAAAATCTTTTGCTTTTTATGTTCAGTGCAGGCAGATCAGAACCCTCTTGTAAGCCATGTGTTTTGTGGATTAAATGTTCACTTTTCCAAGGTCGCACAGAAAAATAGAACGATAGTCTTCCCCTACAAATTTCAGATTTACCATTTAATTAATTGACTTTGGCAGTTGGCACACAACCTTTAAAAAAAAAAATCTGAAATGTCAGCCTTGAAGGGGGAAAAAAATCATTTGATGAATTTAATCTAAGTGCCAACCAAAGCACAAATGTTCCCTGTGGACCCGTTACAACACTGGAGTTCACAACTGATTGCTTGGGAATGAGCAAACTAATGCAGCAAAATATTTACTAGCTAAGTAGATGTAGTTTAATATATACACTCTACTCGCCAGATATTTACACCTGTATCCTGTAAAATGCTGAAATCTTCAGACTTGTTAGATTAATTAATTTAATTAAGGTAAATAAATAGAAATACAGGTTGCTGTTTTCCCAAATAAGAAGTTTCACAGACTGAGAGTGTTCATTTATGATTTCTTTTTGTTGTTGTTGTTTTGTTTTTTTTACAAATGTGAGAAACCACAAAAAGTTGTTCTCCTGCTTCCTGTATATGCATGTCGTGCAAATTATATATAGTCGACTGGATAGTCTTCAGCAGTGAACTTCAGGTACCATCTGTACACATTTCTGGCACTATTTATTTGCAATTAACCAGGGCCTTATGTTTTATCCCCTGCAACTTAAAGTCTTAAATTCTGGAGGAGGTAAGTTTAGCAGAAAGGAATACTGAATCCAGCATAAGGCTTTCTAATGAGCAAAACCTACCCTGCTACTCCCTATTTAAACCATTGTGACTGAGGAAGATCACTTTTGCTAAGTAAAAAAAAAAAAAAAAAAAAAAAAAAACTTTTGGTAAAGAAAAAAATGATTTAATAGCACCTGCAAGTGCAGATTAAATCATTTGTAATGATTCATTAAACTTGATGGCTCAGATACTCCACCAGTGAAAACAAGCTCCGCTGATTTCACCAGAACACAAGGACTTAACTAATAACCAGAAAGCCATGGCAATTTACCCCAGGTGACCCAAGGTGTCCAGTCACATAATAACCCTTTCATCCTCCAGAGCTGCTATTGAGGTCAGTATTTAAAAAGGAGAACCTGTAAGAGAACAGATATTGATGTGAAGTACCAGAAACTTTACTGATGCCGGAGACTGTTTCTTCTCTTCTTTCACCCCACCACACTCATCCCACAAGTGGGTAGAACAGAAACTGCACATCTTGAAACTTGCAGATGCACTTATCTATCTGCAAAGACACCCAGCTTAGGGACAACACTTAAGCAAAATGTAGCAGGTTCAGAAAAATCCCTCTGTTCATAAAATCACATGAAATATCTCTGTGTGGATTCCCGTATGAAAAGTAGTAGTCAAAAGATCCGGCAAATGAAGTAGACATACTGACATTACCAACAAAGGAATAGGCAGAAAAACACAGTCAACTGCATCTCCTATTAGCTAAATCACTTCTCTGCTTTTAAAACACGGGAGAAAATTGGACAGGCAGCAAATATTTTGTGACAACATGGTGCACCTCAATTCTTCATAGCACCGCTTTCACTAATGCTATTTCAGTGTCCTAAATGCTGAGTGATGGGTGCTTTAACACCCTTCCCAGAAACACCCACCTGTGATGGTAAGATTGGTGGAAATGACTCGTGATGCTGAAAATATAAACATTTCATCCCAGATACTGGTCACATTCTCCTAAGCTGAGCGAAATTCTCTGAATCTTGATAGTGTTCAAGTACATCTGTGTGTGAGCATGTATAAAAGTGAGTGAGGAAGTGGGTGGGGAAAATATGTGTGGTACAGAACAAATAAAACAGAAAATCCCCTCTTTCCATGCACAAGGAAAGTCTATTCATGTCAGCACAAGTACTTCTGAGGCAAGTAAACAAGACAAGAGGGAGTAAATGACCATGTTCCCCTCCAGTTTAGATACCATCCCTGAAAGCTGGTGAGGAATTATGTGTCAACACATTAAGGAGAAGGAAGTGATGAGTTGTAAAATAAGAAGAACATGAACAAACATCAACACAAAACAGTGTCAAGAAGTGATGAGGATTAATGAAATTTGACTGCCTGGCTAAATTAAATCAGTACAGAAAAAAAAAAAAAAAAAAAAGTAACCAAACTACAAATTATTGGTCACATCATTTCATAGAAATAAGTCTTACCACCTCCTGGTCACATCATTTCATAGAAGTAAGTTTTACCATCTCCTGGAACAAATTTACCAGAACTGAGAAAAGGACCCAGAAACTCTGAATTCCCCTCCCTCTTCTCAGGCTCAGTAGCACCAAAGGGCACAGTGTAGAAGCTATGACAGGGAAGCAGTGGCACTGCCCTGAGCATCTTCCCACTGTGACCACAGCAACTGCCACCAGCTACCACACACATTCACGTATCACGTCAGATATCATATAGATTACAAACCAGAATATCTGAATGTACCCTCCTGTTCCTGAAATTAGAATCATAAAATGGTTTGGGTTGGAAGGGACCTTAAAGATCACCCAGTTCCAAACCCCCTGCCATGGGCAGGGAAACCTCTCAGCAGACCAGGTTTTTCAAAGCCCCATCCAGCCTGGCCTTGAACACTTCCAAGGTTGGACATCCACAGCTTCTCTGGGCAACCGGTTCCTCATCACCATCAGAGTAAAGAATTTCTTCCTAACATCTAATCTAAATCTACCCTCTTTTAGTTTAAAGCCACTACCTTTTCTCCTATCACTACACTCCCTGACAAAGAGACTGAACCTTACTTTTCATTTTGTACTGAACACTGAAGTTGTGTTGGTGTTGCTTTTTTTTTTTTTTTTTTTGTGGGGGGGGGGTATTTCTTTCTTTCTTTCTTTCTTTTTCTCCTTTCTTTCTTTTTATTTTATTTCTTTATATATATATATATATAATGGCAGTCCAGTATAATTTATATATATATATTTATTTATTTATTTTAGTTTTTTTGGATTAGTGTCCATCAGAATTGGTCAAAATGGATACTCAGAAGGCCTGGTATAGATTTATTTGTCCAGTCAATTCACCTCTGAAATTCATTGGTATATGCTTGTGATAGTCTGAGATGTGACAGCATTGCAATCCTCCCATTTCCCCATTTTCCATTACTCAATAGTTTTCTACCTAATCATCAAGATATAGTGGCAATCTCTAGGAACAAGGAGCCATTGCTGATAGTGCCCAAAACTCGGGGCAAACTAAGTTCAGGCTGGACCTCGTATTTTTAATAGACAGTTACTTCCCATCATATCTCTACCACAGCTAGCTCATTCACATTTGCGTTGCCAATCCCTTGAGCAAATTCATGAGAAAACCTAGTAAGAAAGCATAACATGACAATAGAAAGTTTCTGGATGGGATAGGTGACTCTATGTTCCTCCTTCAAGTCAGGCAGGCACGCAATTTTTTTTATGAATAAGGATTTATGGTTGAACTCTGCATTGCCCTCAAAGCATGTGACATGTGACTTCTGAATGCTTCTGCCAGACATGTAGGGTCAAGGTGTGAAGAGAAAAGCTGTGGGTAAGTGTTGAGCCCCATGATCAAAGGAGTATGTAAGAATATGCCTCTCTGGCATACAAGTGCTACTTCCATTCTGCACACAAAATGGAAAGAACAGACTCTAAATATTTTGGAGGGTCTTTCATAGATCTCCTTCATAGTGGACTGGTATTGGATACTTAAATCGTCCCTTTTATAAAGCACTCTTTTAACAGGAAGAACTGTGCTTGGCATAGCAAGCACTTAGTCCCAGCTGCTCTATAAGCATTACTACCATATCATAATGCCATTGATCTATAAAATAAAGGTAAACCTTGAAAATAAGCATCAACATTGTTTCTTCACATTTATTTTTAATGAAAAATACTCTTCATGTAGTGATTTAATTTCATTTGGACTAGTCCAGTAAGTAAGGTCAAGCCCTTGTAAGAACTACAAAGGCCAATGTTGTTGATCTAGATAAATTAGGTAGAGTGTCACAGCATTACTCTTGCATTAGCGTGGGAGGCAGATAAATGCAAGAGATGCAGCTTTAGGGCATAATACTGCAAACAATGTTCCTATGATTATCTAGTTAATATAACACTTTTTTTTGGAGACTTGAACATGTGAATTAGAAATGATAAGGTACCAAGTTTTGTTCCTTTCTCTGGTAGCAATGCATTTTGTTGTCTTGAGGACCGTCTGCCTTTATAATAAAATCTTACCTGTCCCGTAGAGGTGCTGTGAGCATTAGTTAAAGACTGCTAAGTGCTTTGAACACATAAAGCCCCATGGCTCACAAATACATGTATTATGAAATATAATTATGTAGTTATTGGAAAAGTCCCTGATTGTCTCTTAGAAACAACTGTCACACAGCACTTACTATACATAGGGAGTGACACATAATGATGAAGCAGTTAAAACTGAAAATTATATTCTTGCTTCTAGACAGAGCATTTGCATTTTTGGAGAATAGCCTTGTTTCTTTTTTAGGGATTGGCTTAAGAAGCTTTCAGAAAGGCTAAAAATACCTTTTTGTATTAACTAGCTTTCCCTTTCTTTGAGCTTAGCACACAGAAGTACCAAACAGTTTTGATAAGGTCATGAATATTGACACTAGAGCTAGAAAACTATGCTAGTATGTTATACAGGCTCGTTTTATGTAGCTGTAGGGACCATTCACTACTAAACAATTAATATAGTTTGAATTTAGGATTGTTATATAGGTTGCCTTCAGGCACAACACATGCCTTGTATTTTACCCAAGGACTTCTGCATAAACCCTGCAATTACTGGTCAAGCTAGAGCAGCTTTTTGCAGAGATACATTTTAAAATCTTCATATGTCTGAAACTCCACCAGTACTCTAAAAATAAATAAATAAATAAATAAATAAATAAAGTAAAAAGAAAAAATCACTGTCTTAGCTTCTGCAGTCTCATACATTTTACATCTTGCATGAACTTGTCTAGATTAAGCATTCAATCACAGGATCCTGCTATAGCTTTGTCTGCTAAATTAGAGATTCCCCATGTATTGGAAAACTGTTTCTCAACTTGGGACTTAGAGACCATGATCAAGTCACCTCTTAACCTTCTTTTAGATAATCTAAGTACATTGAGCTTCTTTAATCTTTCAATGTCAGGCAGGATTTTCAGACTTTCAATTGTTCTTGCTGTTCTTTATAACCTTTTCAGATTACCTTAATTCTCCAGAAGTAAGGACATTCAGCAAAAAGGATTATGGGATGCTGTGTAGAAATCCCTGGGAAAAATCCCTAGCTCTGGAACACTTACCATGGGTTTGGTATTAAAATCAGTGGCCACTGGCTTTTTGCATGGCCTCAGTTAAGCCAGGCTGGCAGTTTGCTCTTAGAACAGAAGCCAAAGAATTTCCAGTATCCAGTGACTAGAGGTGACAGCAAGGCAGAGACCTTCAGAGCCAGAGCCTCTAGGACTTAAGATTTGATGGAAGAATTTATATTTTAGTATGTTTTCATATTTTCCAATCTGAATTAGGATCAAATAATTTTGATTTAAAGCTCAGAATCCTCTAGGAAATTGAATCAGCTTCCCTCACACAATTTTATTAATAAAATAACTTTTATTTTTCATTCCTTATTTGCCGCATCCCATAACAGCATTAAAAAGATCTGTGATTTGGAAAATATCCTTTTAAATTTTAAAGATTGTTTTGCTAAATCAAATAGAAAACAATGTTTCTACTGCAATCAAATGCTAGCAGACTGGACTAAAATGATAGGGCAATTAATGGTTGAGAATGCTTACATTCATTAATAATTACACAGCATGGTTATGAAGCATTCTAAGTATTTGAAATTCACCACTTAACCTAGAAACACCTTGGTTTCATAGACAATATAATAATATTATTACTTTATTTATAGATATGTGGTCTTGTTGAGATTGCACAGTTGCATCAACTCCTTCCCCTTCCTGATAATTCTCACTTCCCAACAGATAAAACAAACACATGATCATTAATAGGTAGAAAAGTGGAATGAATAACTGAAAGGATTAATGTTATTATCCTCATTCTCTCCTGCTGTAATCTGTAAACTGTTTTCTAGGCTAATTCATCATTGCCCTAAAGCTTGTTTACTTGTTACTAGAATGTGCATATAAAATGCTCCTAAAAGAGAATAATTCAGTGGTGTAAATCAGATCATACGGTGCCCAAAAACCACACAATGGGGACTGAGTTTCTATTCTTTCTCTCCTCTTCTTGTTCTGGATGCCCCATGCCTGAAAGTGTTCAAGGCCAGGTTGGATGGGACTTTGAGCAATCTGGGCTGGTGGCAGATGTCCCTGCCCATGGCAGGTGGGTTGGAACTGGGTGATCTTTAAGGTCCCTTCCAACCCAAACCATTCTATGATTCTTCTGACTTCTTTTGCCAAAGCCCACCAGTTTATGTCCAACCCACCAGCAAAGGGATTTGGCATTAACTGTGTCTGAACCACACAAATGCTATGCCCTCTGTTGTGAGTGACAGGCAAGATATTGAAGATACTTCTTAAGTACCAGTCTTTCTGCACACATCCTCCTTTCCTTTATGACATATCCTGTTCTCATCCCTGAGAACCAATGCAGGAAATCCAGGCCCCCAGCCCAAATCTGACAACCTGCCCAATTTCTCAGTGGTCTTTGCAAACCTAAACAGTTCAGTAAAGAGTGATGTAATAAAAAGGTACTGTCAGGCAGCTCACTAAGGGAATAAAAATAATGATAACAATGCAGCCGTATAGTTTTCCTGTAACAAAAGTAGTGAGTGGTGTTATGGCCAATGCACCAGTGTCTGTACAGGGCAGTATAGAATGAGCTTTGTCTGGGGCACCAAATGCTGAGTTCAAAATACAGCTGTGTACCATGTTTCTGTAATGCCCATTACTCAAAATGCATGCCTAAAAGTGTAGTTTTACAGGTGTCCTACATGCTAGGATGACACCTTCAAGGTCCTTCTTCAGGTAATGCTGGCATAGGTCCTCCACCAAGGTCAGCCCAAGAGGCTCCTGGGGAGCAAAACGCAACTCAGAAAAGCAGCTCTGATTTCAGGCTGCAGCTCTATCCCCCATTCTGCTTCTTACATGCCAGAGACCAAGATAAAGGACAGGAAATAAAAACTTCTGCTCCCTTTGTTTTTAATGTATTTCTGTTTATCAGTTCATTGTATCATTTTGTGAGACAGCTTCAAAGCTTTGCAGGCAGGCTGAATATTAACCATTCCGCTACGATCCACTCAGTCACTCCTGGCACAGGTTAATCCCTGTATCATAGGCTGCCACCAGTTTGCTAAGCAGCTTAAAAGGACATGTTATAACTTTGACAATGACCTGCTAATGGTTTTACATTTCTCAGAAGTATTATGAGCTATCTTTGTCATTTTTATCTTCTAATGAGATCAATAAATTTAGGAAGCAGACATAGATGGAGCAAACTGCAATGCCACAGCCAAGGACGTGGCATGTATAACTGCTATACTATAAATAATAATGCAGAAACTATAATCAAACCTTGACTTTTACAGAGGAAAATTGAGTTGCAAGTGCCTCAGCATAAAAAGAAAAAAAAAAATCCTCATTTGTTAGGAAAACAGTGTAACCCCTGATTTCTTCTTTCATATCACACCATGCCAATCTCTTAATGAAAAGCTTCACACTGAGAAACATGTTTCACTCACTGATTTTTTTCTTTTCCAGTGGGAAATAACAGTTTTTGATGTTTTAACCCTCCCTCGCAGTCTTTGGTGCCTCTACGTGAAATAAGCATGTCAGGTTAAAATTTTTGCATAGCTGCACAGCACATTTTACTCTTTCTTGAACACATATCATTATCTCTGCCTTCACCCTTCCAACAGCTACAAAAAGTCCTAGGCTTAAAAAACACAGAGATCTCAGGTGGCTTCCAGTGCAGGTGACCATAGCTGCAGGGTGACATGGCATGGACTGCCTCTGTTGATATGACCCACATGTACCTGTTATGCCACACTGTGACCAGTTTGGGGCAGGATCCTGGCTGTCTCTGTGTGGCATGAATGTTAGAGATGCTCCCTGGGTGCTGATCCCCTGAGGAGGTACACAGTCCCAATGGTCTCCAGAGATAATGAAAGAGTGTTTTTGCAAAAGGGGTCAACACACCTAGGACCTGAATGGCCTGGGAGCAAGGTACACATCCATTTTACCCCTAAGGTTATCCTCCCCAGCACCTAACCAGCCCACATAAGCCCCAAAACATGCTAACTTTCAGCATACCTGAGACCCACATTTTATTTTACTGTGCCTTCAGTCTCCATTCAACATAATGAATTGAAACCAAGCAGCTGCACCCATAGTTGTTTCTCCAGTTCAGTAACTACATGCACAAGAAGGTGCTGTGTGGCAGAACAGAAGTTTCTGGAAACATACATCTTCAGGTACAGGAGTCCCAGGTAAAGAATTAGCAAAACAAGTATAAACAGATCAGTATTTAAATGGTCCTCATTTCTGCAGCATGCAAGCATTTGTCATGCCATGCTTGTATAAGAGGAATGCACCACCTTACAGAGCACCAGCTGCACATCTCAGTCAGAGCAGAGATCTGAAAAATATCTTGTGGCAAATGGCTCCACATCCTACCTGCCTATTCTGTAGAGAAGAACCATTCCTCTTAACAGGGTTTGGATCTGCAAGCTGGTCATATTAAAATTCTGACTATAAAACTTGATGGATTTATGCCTTGTACAGTAAAGACATGTTTAAAGAGCTTGCCCTTGACAGTTGTATTGGGTATTCTATTAGAGCACAGGTATTCTTCCCCATTCTTTAGCACAAAGCAAACTTTACTGCTAGCTTACAGAGCCTTCCTTTGGAACACAATTTAAGCAGCAATAGCATTAAATGTAGAAAGAGATTCATACCAGCTGTATATGCCTATAAACAAAGACAGGGCTAGCTAGTAATTCAAGTACCCCAGGAACGTATGGCTTGGCTTGGCAAAGATTTTCCTACTGCAAAATAGAATGGTTTGGATTTTGCTTTTCTTTATTTTTTTATTTTTTTTTCTAGCAAATGATCACAGACGACGAAAATTAAGGCAATTGAGCACCTTTGAAATGCCAGCAGTTCCTGCCTCAGTGCATTGCATTGTTGCGATGTCAGGAACGAGCCCCAGGAAGGCTTTCAGTGGCACTGCAGCCATGCTGCTCTAAGTGCTTACTGCTGACACTGGTGCAGATGAGCCCAAGCTACATGTGAGCAGAAAATCAATTACAGAAACTAAAGAATTGGAAAGGGAAAAAAACAAGTCTCCAGTTATCAAATATCTTGCAAACTATTGTGCAACTCACAAGCCAAGAACATCCTTGTTTCTCAGCTTCAAAAAATGCCATTTTTGTTTTGAACAACGGACCTGGACTGTGTTTTCTAAAAAGTGTGCTTGTTGCCCAATGAGGACATGAGAGTCACATTGCTAGTCTGTGCCCAAGAAAAAGCATAGAGTTCAACACACACATTATCCCTCAAGCATATGTGAGCAGGACTAATGCAAAGATACATGTGCAATATTTAATCTAGGCTTTATTTCTCCAGCAGCATCTGTATTCTGCTCTTCACCTGCTCTGAAATGAGGTTAATAAGGGCTCCAAAATGGAAATGCTGGGCCCAGCTCTGCTCCCTCCCTTACCAGATGCAGTAGCAAAATCTCTTTGATGTCAATAGAAACAGGATGAACCACACCGTTTGTTGGGAAGTTTATGTTTCTCTATTCCAGATACCGTGTAAACCCACCTGGCCTTTTGTGGAAGGTTTGCCTTCTTTTTTATTTACCAGCAAAAAACAGCTCTTGGAGAAGTTTCATTCACAGTCAGGTATGGTGTCATAGATGGTGTCTCCAGCATGATCAGGAAAAAAAATCACTTCACCTATTTCTGGTTATCTATAATGTAGTCACCAGTGCCTGATTTATCAGGCTGGACTCTCCTTTCCAGTTGTTAAAGAGGAACACAGGCTTCACTAGTCTGAACATCATTGATATTTATTGAACATTGAAATTTAGGGTGACACAGATCATGCCCCAGCAGTGCCTGTTTCTGTTTGCTGACTATTAAATGAGTTTAGAAAACAAGCTCAGATTTTGAGCAGCTACAGCACACTTATGTAATTTCGACCATGTCTTCCACCTACCAGTTTTTTCTCCCATTTCCATAGACATGGCTGCAGGGGGCCCTGCTCTTCCTGTATAGTTGCTTTTTTTAGCCACAATTTCACCAATTTCTGACACTATCTATACATCCAGCTTCCATTTTCCCAGTAACCACCCACTTTTTGAGATGTGTCCCTCTACACACACAGTTGCAAGTGTTTAATCTCACATGGCAGCATGGAATCTAACATTATTTAACCCATGCAGTATGTCTCAATTTCAAAATATACCAATGAAAAACAGCTACTTTCTACATGTTAGATGAGTGGGCCATTGGAAGAAAAACACTAAAAACCTGTTTTGTTCTCTACTCCTGTCTCCAAATCCCATCCTATTTGTCTTTAGCCTTTGCAGAGGATTTTAAAAGCTGAGGTGGGGATCACCAAGCTGATGTTATGGGATTTCCCAAGACCTGAGTGTACCTACAGCTACTTTTGATATGATGATGGTCTGGAGGAGTAGGAGGAGATGAGAGAGACAGAGACTCTGAATATTTCTATGCCAAAATAGATACAGGAAAATGACAGCAAGAAGACACAAAGAATCAAAATACTTTACAGCTATTGCCTTCAGCTGTGTTTCACCTTGTTTCCAATATTTCATCTCAAAATATTCATCTCATTTCAAATAAGAATGAGATGTCCTTGTTAAATACATGCACTTTAATCAATTATTTGCTGTTATGGTTTAATTATTTTATATGGTATAATATAAACGAGAAAGAATATTAGACAAGCAATGGATTCATACTGTTGGAACATCATTCATATGTGGAACTTAATGACATTTGAACATTTAATATTTCAACACAAAGATCAGGAGTTATGTTTTACAATTATTTAAAATCTTACCCATGTGTTTCACGGCTTCATGAATAACAAGCTAAATACAAAAGCCCACTATTATTGTTAAGGATGAAAACTTAATATCTGCTGAAGCCATTGACCTAAATACATACAGAGAGCTACCTAAATATATTAAGGAAGGCCTTTTAAAATGGTACTACAATGCCAGATCACCTATTTGAGACTATAAAACAAGCTCCTCCATGCACATGAAGTATCAGTGACACTGATGAATGAGTATTAACACTTCAGTGATGAAATGAGGAGACAAGAATGAACACCACCTGATACTGTAAATAAGCATGCTTCAGATAAAGAAGGCATAATTTTCTATCTAAAATCTAACCATGACCTCAGTCCTGACCTGAAAAGACCACTTTCCCTAGTGATTAGATCAGAGATAATCCTACTGTGGCATGCACCCAGGTGTGTCGAACTGAGCTGAAGTGCTTTTGAAACAAACATCAGATTTTTAGTATTCAAAAGCAAGATCAGGAATATCTTGCAAACTGAATTCAATTTGTGCAGAGTGAGCATCCATTATTTTTTACCTTGTTAGCTAACCACACCCAAATTTCAGACAGCATATTTTAAAGCCTTATAAAATATTCCAAAATTACTAGCTTTTTTATAAATATTACTCACTACTATGACTGCCTTATAATCTTTAAAACTCTGCCAATAAAATTTGCATGGCGTTTTATGTATTCAAAGAATCAGCACACTATTAGGCTGGCAGGTACACGTTTTTCTAATACAGGTACTCCACTGCTAATTCATAGTCCTAAATGTAACACTCAGAAGACCAAATATTACATTCACAGTGCTGTTACCACCGCTCAAATTGCTGTTACCTAAACTTTTTGCATATAAAAGTGTTTCATCCCTTGATGCACATATCTGTCCCTGCCAACTCATCTATACAAATTTCAAATCCCTGCCTTCATATATATATTTTTCTTGCTTGCTTTGCACACATCAATAACTCCTGATCTCCAGCAGTAATACACCTTAGCACCTGAAGTAGTTATCCTTAAAGCATCAAGTGGAGAAGATCTATGACCCACGTCTTTCAGCTGAGTAGGCAGAGTGACCTGCAGCAGTCACTCAGGAGGACTGTGCTCTTAACTGGAAAAGTGCATCTCAGCTAGACAAGGTATGGCCTTGTAGCTGTTGCTTCCATGGATCCACAGGGCTGTAAACCTCCTTCTGCCCTGTGCAGAACCTTTGAGCCTGATGCTAGGTGCAGGCCTGGCACCTGATCCTTGATGTTTTTTAGCATTTATTTGTTGAGCTGTTTCCACATGTCAGTACCTGGTTACTGCAACAGGATTTTCTATGCTCCTGTTAGGTCAGAGGTTGGACTTGATGATCTTGAGGTCACTTCCAACCTAGACAATTCTGTGATTCTGTGATTCTATTCTACCAAAACATTTAAAAGTAGCAAGTGCCCTTGTGAGAGTTTCACCTGTACAGCAGCAAGTGGTTTCAGCATGCTGAGCAGTTTCAGCACTATGATTATTTGGGTCTAATAGGAACAGTTTCCAATATGCAGTCACCTAAGTGGTTTTATTTAAATGTTATAATCTCAGTTGCATGAGACAAATAATTTGTGATGAAGCATCTCCCACCTGTCTGTTCTTGGGGTCATTTTTCAGAGACACAACCCCACCTAAGAAGAATTCATATAAACCCTTTCCTGGTACAGCAATTTCCCTTTACTCTGCACTAACCATCAGTTTAATTTTGGTATGACACTTTGCCACTGGAATCAGTAATGGGTCATCTTAGCATATAAATTATCTCATGGTATGTTTCTGCACACCAGTAAAAACACCAAGTAACAACAAGAAACATTTTCAGGTACCTAAAAAGAGTATACGGATGTAGTGGAATATTCATGCATTCTCCACACCATAGTTCAGGCTTGCCAGGCACAATACTTCTTACCATAAATACCAGCTCTACCTTATTAATGAGGAAAGAGAGATAGCTCCAGAAATACATCTATAGTAAGTGCTTCCTCTGGGGAGGAAGCACTCCTCACTCCTTACCACAGTACCACTGCTGACCTTCCCTCTGGCTCCGCATCCTTTGAACCACTCAGAACTGTTTATCAAAATCATAAATGAGGCACAAGTCAATTACCTTTTTAGTGCATAAAGCCCTGAGCGTTGATTACATGTTTAAGAGGAATATTTACTTTTTAATCAGGGTTGACTGTGGGGTGTGGAGGTAAGGCTATTTTGAAGATTAATTAGTTAATATTTGTAGGTTGCTTTGAAGCTACAAGATAACTAAGTATTTTTATAGCACCTAGCTAATAGCCTTAACACTTTCAGCCGTACTAATGCCAAGGACTTGAAGAGCAATCATTCTAAGTGAGACATTTTTTATTTAAACATTTGGTAGGCTGTAGTGACAACAAGCAAAATGGAATTTGTACTTTCAATTCTAAACACTATTTGAACTCCACCAAACCCAGCGAGGAAATGGTACATTCTTAAAAGATCAGGAGAAGGGACAGGTAGCTGCACAGTGTGTACTTTTACCTCCTTTTGATTCAGTGTTTGGACTTGACAAAGACGAGCAGTTTATATGTTACAAGCATGGTGTATCTGTTATCATGACATCCTGCTGAAGAGAACCATGAGCTTACATTTGTAGATGAGGTGCACTGAAGGATTTAGGATCTTGGAACACTTGGACCTTTCTCCTGTCTAGGTAGATAAATCCCACAGTGGGATTTAGGTGCATAAATATTTTCTGTATCTCAGCCTATATGACTTGCACAAGGTCAAGCACAGACCACATCTTAGAGTAAAGGGAAGAAAAAGTTCCAGGTTACCACTGTAACCACTGCCTTATTCCTTCTTCCTAAAATGGACAACTGAGTTCCCATGCTCTGAGGTAGGACAGACATTTTGAAACAAAAGTTCTGGAGTTTAGCTTTATTTAGTCTCACGAACAGCCAAATCTATGCAAAGGGTTTGGGGTCATAAGGAGATGTAAGCACAGTCTATTTTTTAGGCGAGCACAGACTACAAAATCACAGAGGATATTCAAACTTTGGGATGTACCAACTGCATCCCTTCTGTATACCTCATAGCAGCTGGCCAGAGCGCAGTATCAAACCCCAGGAGGAAAATGGTTATTCTGTCAGCCACAATGCTGGTGTGCATCTGCCACTGTGAGAAGAGGAGATTATGAAAACAGGAAAAACAATAAAGGTGGCACACTGATGCCAGCCTGATATTCCGAGACCCATCCTCAGGAAAGTTAAGAGGCCTCTTGGCATATGGCTTCAGCTGAGACGATGGGCAAGATAAAACCCTAAGGTCTCCAGCTGAAAATATAAATGACAAATAAAAAGAAATTTCTGGAGGGGAAAGAATGGAGTGAGCCACCATGCATGTAACCAGCATTTAAAATCAGATAACAAATGGGACTCTTGTTATCATCAATTATGAAAAAGCATAATGTCGCAAAAAAAGGCTCAAAAATGTAAAAGAGACAAGGTTCTTTGACTGAATATGCTCTCACTGCATCCAGCACAAATTACACAGGCTGGAAAACTGAGCAGATTCTTACAGGATCAGGTATTATACAAAGTGTTCAGGATTTGGGTTAATGAATACAGTGTTCTCCCAGATGTTCCATCATTGTTCCAGAGTGGGAGGAAAGCTGGCTGCAGACCAAATCAAATTTTTATATTCCTCTTAGATAGTGCCAGACACTAAGATTTCATCAATATAACATCTGAGGCACAGAGACAACGCATCATGGTTGGATAACCCTATATTCAATCCATTTTGCTGAAGACAGGACAAATAAACTAAGAATCAGAACATTCAATGAGTCATATCAAAGGTATAAATTGAAAGTCAACACTTGTACTGCATATAATCTAGCTGAAAAAGAATTTATAGTCTGGAATTTCCCATTTAAACACTGCTGCTGCTTCTTGCAGATATACTCCAAATGCTAACTTTAAACACTGCCAGTCCTTTCAAGTTGGGTTTCTTGCTTACTTTAGAATATCTTTAGGATGCACATCCTTCTCCAGGGTAATGGAGAGTTTAAGAAAAGAAATTAATTGCTAAAAATGCCTGGTTTGCTTAGAAAAAAGCACACCATTTAGTTTTTAGTAAGTAGCTAAAAATCATTTTAAATTATTTTTCTTTAAACATATCATCCTTTTCTTCTAAGCAGAATTAAACAAGGAAGCTTCTGGGATGTGCAAAAACAGAGATCAGTCAAGGCAAAAAAGGGTGGTCAGCACAACACTCCAGAAATGCTTCAGAGGTGATGACAGGAATAAAGAGACTCAACATCTACAGGGGCCCAGAAACTCACCACAAGAAATAAACCAAACTTTGCACAAAAATAGACAAAAATTAATGATAATTAAAAAAAAAAAAAAAAAGTTCATCTTGAGTGCATGGCTAATCCTCATGACCAGCAAGAGTCAAGCTGAAGTCAGAGATGAGGGTATTCTTGGGGAAGGAGTTTCAAGTGTGAGAGTATGAGGCTTAAAAGCAGACTGGATAAGGCCTGTGATTAAAAAGCTAAGATCCAGTTCAGTTACACTAATCTGATTTGGGCCACACTCCCACTTACCCTGTTCACTTAGCTTAAAGGACTGTGCATGTACATGTGTGCTTACTTGTGCATACACATCCACGAGACCTAAACACCTGCACAGATTTTTTTATACTCTTCATAAGCAGGTCAGCAGTGAGCATTCACTGGGCATGAAACAACATTAGACTGTAAAATGCTCCCTGCTTCATGTTGGTGAGGATTTCAGTTTGGGGTGACAAGCAAATATCTGGAGAGTCTCCTCTGTAGATATTTTCACCAAAAGTATTTGATGTGCTGCTTCATGGGTATTATTTCTCAACACACATATATGGAGTCACATAACAAAAGCAGAAAGAAAAAAACAGAAGGGAAGGACGACTTGCCACGAGGCTACTGGCCAAGAGTAGGTCGTGCTTGTGGACCCTCTTCAAACATAAAGGAGTGCAGTAAAATTCCTCTGCCACTTCAGGGACCCATCAGAACCTGGAGCTAGGGAGCTACTGCTTCACCATGAACTCATGGTACATGGGAGACATGAGGTGGGGGACAGCTGACTGAGCACCATGCTTGGACCACAAGTCCAACATTTAGCTGGTACAACACTTACAGCTATACTTTCTCCAGATTCAGTGATTCCAGATTCCATGAATCAGCACATCAAAAACTGAAATATAGTCACTCCATTGAGAATGCATGGAAATATATCTAGCCTGAATTTATCAAAGATGAAATTCAGCCAGAATTATCTTCTTTTTTGCGTGTCTGAGGGGGGAAAAAATGTAAACTTTCAGAGGAGGAAGAAAATATCACCTTCATTTATGTCCCATCTGAAACCTTTCACTTCACCACTCACAGAAACATGGCGTGTAAGTGAAAAAGTATTGACTTGTTCTTAAAGGGAAAAACTATTTGCATAATATAGTTTCATTAAGCCTATTTCTGTGTGTCGAATAAGTTGATAAAGAGGAAGATGTATTCTTGGAACTTCAGACCAGGTTTTGTTGATGATAGCTGAAAAACTTGAACTGTATCTATTTATCTGGAGACTATCCTGCCTTAGCATAAAGCATGTTCTCTTCAGCCTGCATTTACCTGGATATATCCTGCATTTCCATTCAGCTCTGACTTGTTGCTTTTTTTTCTTTAAAGTAATTATTTACAAATTAGATTTCTTGAAAGTAAACTATCAGAGGAGGCACACTCCACCTCTCTACAAATGTATGCAATAGATCTAATTATTTTTCTGTAAACCTACAAACAACATTCTAAATAATGACAATCATTAGGAAACATTAGGGTCTGTCACTTATAATCTCTGCCAAATGCTGATAACATTTTATTACTGCTTAGAAAGGTTGATTAAAGCTTGTAATAGATTTAGTGAGGGTGAAAGATTAACAAAAAAGGTATTTATGATAGAGACACTAAAACATAATATGTTCTTAGTAAACACTCAAAAAAACCCAGCCCTGGGACATTTATAGATGTTGCTCAAGACTTAGCTTTTCTTCTGCACAATGAAAACTGATAACGAGTTTCTACATGCTAGATGAAAAAAGAGAGAGAAAGAGAGAGGGAAAGGGAGAGGAACACATTACCTTTGCATGTCTCATGTCAGAGCAAGCGAGAAAGTGCACTTCAGAAATAAATCAGCTGAAACCCCTAAGTTCCTGCGATTGCTCTCGTTGGACCACTTGAACAAACCTCTCACTTTGAAATTATAACAGGGGAAAAATAAAAATCTGCTTGGATCAGAAGGCAGTGGCTATGGGGCAACTACTTATGCCTGGCCCTAGAGGAAGATGTTACACCTCTCAGTCCATGTGCCCCACACCCCTTCATGGACGGACACTGGCTGACATGATGGGCATCAAAGTTTTCCTCCTGCTTGTCTTTTACTAGGAAAGGTGCTGCCAGCATTAGGCTAGCATTTTGGAAGAGTGCATTCTACTGTGCAGCTGTTATGAAGTACAGAAAGGACTGCAGGAGCATGTGGAAACACCCTTGCCAGTGGCAAGGACCACAGATCTTCTGGAGAAGTCAACCTTGCAGCTCATTGCAAAGATGCCAGAGTGGCTTCGGAATCTCTCGTGCCTCGGGAGAGAACATGTATTTCCGGGGCATAGTAGAATTCTTCTACAAGGTGTTTGATCATTTATCCAGCCCTTTGCAGATACTAATTCAGTGGACTGCAGGATCAGCTTGCTCGTTGCTTCAGAACAGCCTCTGCTGAGGTCAGCTGTGAAAGGACAACTGATAAGCAGGTGCTCAAACTGAGAGTTTACAAGCCCAGGCTGAGGCTGTCAATGCACATACCATGGCAAACAGCTTCAGTTGTCCTAGTTCAGACTTGGCCTTCCATTGTTAGCTCTGTCCCTTTACCACTCCTCTAGTCAAGGAGATGGAACAGGAAGGTTCACCTGGCTTCCACTGCCTTCAGCTTGCCTCAGTAAAATAAAATGATATCTGTTCCAATAGTCTGTGCCTGCTGAGCATCCCTACACAGACATCAGGGAGCAGGGCAAACCTCCAGGAGAGGGCTGGAGCAGACAGCTGGGGAGTTAACTGGTTCAGCCTCCCTGCCTTAAGCCAATACAGAAAGACTGGACCTCTCAAGGTCCTTTCCAACCTGGTTCTATAACATCCACTACAAATTATCGTCTCTGTTGTTTTGATAATGACAGGCTAATACATAACAGTACTTCTCAACACCAACCAGCAGACACCATGAAAATAATTTGCCAGGAACAAGAGACCAGACAGATCATAGCCAAAACCAAACACATTAAAAAATAAAAATTATTTCTGTGATATGCATGTCATAAGTCTGTATCCAGATATACATACACAGTCTGTAAACATATTAACTCATGGCTTATCAAAGAGGTCAAATTTTGGTGAAGTAGAATGAGCCTGTGGTTTATTCAAGCAGAGAGCCACTGTCTGCACCCTGTGAATATGTTTGTGAGTTAAAGTACTGCGAAGTGGATGACAGATTACAGAACCTGTGAATACAAGTCAGCCTGCCCCAAACCGTTCCTCAAATGCACAACGCGGGCAACACTGACTTCAAGGATGACTAATGGCTTTCATGCTGAAAAGTGGAATTTTTTTTCTTTAATGTCAAGAGATGATCATTGAAAGAGTGCAGATTTCAAAACTAAAGTTGTTAGTAACCCAGAAAGACATAAAACCAGATCTCTCTCAGGTTTAACCATAAGGCACTGTGTCATAGCCACCAAATGAGCCCAAACACCTCTTCTGAGTTGATATTATACAGTGATTTCTTTCTCCCTCATTCTTTCATACCTAGGAAATGAATAAAGCCTTGAAAAATGTATTTCCAGGCTATTTAAAGCTACATAAAAAGCAATAAATGTAAACAAAAGTCTCATATTTATGTGTTGATGTAGTGAGTCAGAATAAACATGACAGCTTTACCTGAGAAGCTAAGAGTCTGAAAACAAACCCTGTGTGTTTGGCAACAGGCACAGAAGATTCAAAAAAGAAATACCAAAAATAAGCTCAGTAACATACTTTGCAACTCCCACAGGTAAGCCTCATTCACCCAGGCAGAATCACCAAAGTCAAGAAAAAAGAAGAACCTTATAATGCAGGGAGCTGAGCATCCCTCAGGCCTGTGTCCCTGCATCCCACATGCTGCCTGTATCCCACAGAACTGTTAGCCAAAACCTGTTCCTACAGGGCTAACCCATTCTGACAGAAAGATTTCTCTTGGAAGCAATAAGAAATTAAAAGACCAGCAAAGGCTGGCATAGTGAGTGAAAGACATAAGGCACAGAGAGGAAGGAAAAAGACTGTGGCAGGCACTGTACTTCATTTCCAACATTTATGTGCTGGGACCAACACAACCAGGATGTGACCAGCTACAGGATGACAAGGACTTGGTCCTCACCAGGGAATTCTGGAATGAAGCTGGCAGCCTCCTCCACCTCCCTGGCAATGCTATTCCTGACCCCTGTGGCATGTGAATACTTTGAATATGATCTGGAAAGTTTTTCTACTGGTGCAACAAAGAAGACGAGCAGATGGCAAAATACTTTGCTAACACCTGATTGTGGTTATGGAAAGTTAATCTTATGTAGTCTGAACCATTTTGGAGTAGACCATAGACAGGGTTTTCTCTAAGCTGATACTTGTCTGGATGAACACAGGAGACTATGATAAGCCTAGGCATGGAAGAAATTAAGGAAAATTTTGAAATCTAGTTTGTATGTCCAACATACAATTACTTTAAAGGATAGAGAGAAGATCAGAAGAACTGTATGAAATCCATGAAAACTTCCATATTGTCAGTATCTTAACAAAGCTAAATATCTTGGATGCTGCTGGAAATGGAAAAATATCAGACAAATCCAGGCAGGTTGGACTCAGTGGAAATTTTTCCCCCAATATTGGACAGGGGTAGTATTTCAATTTCTGCCTCCCAATTAAAAAGTTCTGTATCACAATTACTTATCAGAAGCATTGATACTTTGTTCATGTCTCCTTGATTCAATAAAATTATTTTGGTGTCAGGTATGCCTTATTTTTACGTTTAATATCAAAAGGTAGCAAGCCAAAGGATAAACCATGATTTTTTATCAAGATTCTTGTCTATTCATATGTCTCAAGCTGTGGAATGCATGGGTATAACATGGACCTCTGTATTTTATATCTAGTGGACCTAATAAGAAAATAAATGACATTTTCATTCTCCATATTCTACTGCCTAAATAACCAGGGTTTTATTTTATCTTTCCCTGAGCTCAGTTTAGTGTCAGTAAGAGGTTTGTTTTGTTTTGTTTTGTTTTGTTTTTCCCACTGGATATTAAAATAAATAATATATTAAAATAAATAACCAATAATGAAGCAAATGAATACACACTTGCTTGATAGCTGAGTTGTGGTATGTTCCCTAGATATCAGAAGAGCTTTCTGTTACGTTACGCAGTTTCAGTTTTTCTACTGCCCAGCATCTGCTCTGTGCTTCCACCCGAATTTATGACACTACTTTTTTTTGTTAATGGCAAGGGAACATTCCTCTAAAAGGTATCCTTTCTTTTGGTGGCATCCTAGCTGTTGACAAAGGCAATGTTCTTTGACAATTTAGGACTCCACACCTGCTGCCCTCAGGGTGGGAATACACTTCCTAGAAGAAATCACCACTGGGAGCAGTGGGATGGGCCCTGGATGGTGAATCCCCTTCCCTGCTGATCTAGGGAGCCCCCCCTGCTCCTGGCTCCTAGACCTCACAGTGCCCTGGCAGCATCTTCTCTTGAAGTAACACACTGTTAATCTTGTACTGCTTGAAATGGTAAAAAAGTTCCAAAAATTAGATGTTTCTAGTGTCTTTCTTGACGAAAGGTCATTTAATTTAAAATATTTCCTCATGATTACTTTCTTTCTCCAAGTCACTCCAATTTCATGAGTTAACAGTATATAACTTTAGTTTCTGACCTTGAAGTAAATCTCATTCATCAGCAGCAATCCTATCTATCTCCCTCCAGTAAGCACAGAAAGTCCAGAAACAAATTGGTCTGACAATAATAGAAGAACTCGTATGCGTATCAAATATGGTCAGTCCTGCAGGAACTACTGCATATCTTTCAGTATACAAGGGGCAGAGCTGTTAAAGGAAAGCTAAAACATGTCACCTGTTTTTTACTTGCTCCCCAGGAGCCCTGGAGAGGAACCTGAACCCAGAGGATCAATCTGCTCTTCAATCCTCTCTGTGTGCACTTTTCTGCCTTGTGCTGTTCAGTCACAAATTCTACTTTCACTTCATGTCCCTGCTTTATCAGCTCCTATACTGTCCCATGCAGAGACAGCAATTTCTGTTGATCACTGGATATTGTGGAGCAAAGTGTTGGAGACTGGTATGTTAGTTGACTGTGCCTTTGAGGGTAGGTTTTCTATGATAGACAACATCCTGAAATCATCCTTAGTTCAAGCAAGGACAAATATTCTTTTATCCAATCCAAAATAAGTAATACAGTTGCAGAGGTTTATAACATTAGGCTGGCAAAAAGGAAAGAAAACTTTAAAATAAAGTCCAAATAGTCTCACCACTCTCTTTTTCCCCCCTCCTGTCTCATCTTATGTCTACCTGCCAAACAATCTCTAAACAACGTCAAATCCACATGTCCAGTGTCTCAGAGTTGGTGTACAAACTCCATCCTAAATATATATTCATGAGAAAGAACTTGCATCTGAGGAGGAAGGCTGACATATAACCCTGCACTCCTTTTTGGAGGTTTGCTTGAAGTTTCATTCAAATTCATTTCCCCTCCTCCATTCAGGAGGCGTTTCTGTGTCCTTTCCCTGGACTATTAACTGGCCTAACTTCTTCAAATGCAAATGTCCCTTCAATAGGCCAGGTGCAGACTTCCCTTAAGCTTTACTGAGCTATCAGTAAATCATTAATCCACAGAGGAGTAAAACACCCCCACTTAACAAGACAAATATCAGTGTGAAGCTTTTCCTGGCTCCAAATTTCATATTTCTTAAAAATAAATATATACATTGACAATCACAGCTGATGCAAACATTTGGTCCTTTTGGGCTAGACAAGGGTAACAAGGACCGTGGTACAATTGATGGACCCCAGCTTCTCCCAGGGGGTTACTGTGAGCCTGATGTGACATGCCCACCAGGAGAGCAGCAGGAACAGAAAGCATCCCTATTACCAAATGTGAGAGGGGCAAGCATTTGAACACTATTCAGTGTTTGAGACCATTGGAATTTGTGGTGGCCACGACAAAGGGTCTGAATAGATGCATTCTTCCACCAGCTTCTGCCATGTATTTATTAATCAGACATAGCAAAAAGGGGAACAATTAAACCACAAGAGACTCTAAACCTAAGAATGTCTTAAACCTCACCATCTCCAAGTCACCCCATAAAAAACTCCAGAGACAGCCAGATGCACTGCTAAATTGCCTGCTGCATCTGGGACATCCTGAGAACACAGCTTCTGCGGGAAGTTGAATGAGGGGCAGATGTGCTGAATATCAAAAAGAAAACTCCGTTCCATCCTACCCACAAAAAGCACCTCAGCCTGCATAGATCACACTGTCCCACTCTTGTGATCAGTCATCTGAAACCAGATACTTCACAGAGCCATGCTGAATGCGGAACTGCAGACACTGATTCACTCTGTTTGGGGCTGCCCCCACATATAAAAACATTTTGGTTATTGATCTAAAGATTCGTGACTCACAGGCTCAATATAGCACTAAGTTTAAAAGACAGCTTTGTTCTTGGAAGTGACACATAAGGTCTCCTTGGGGCAGCAAGCCCTCCTCTGTGGCACCTGCTCCTTCCAAAGAAACTCCACAAGGAGTTGAAGAGCTGCCCAAAAATGAAGTAACTGAGGAAGTGGGCTGTGCAGCTCTCACTCCATCCATCCACCTTTTTCCAGCTTGCCAGGCTTGGATGAGGCATCGCCATCCATGTCGCAGTGCATCACAAGGGATTATCATCATGTCTCTTCTCATTTCAGAGTAGAGGGATCTGAGATCCCTGGGACTGTCAGGGATCATTCTCTATGTGAAGCTCTATTTAATCAAACAGCTTTAGACCAAAAGACAATCTCAAGTCAGAATCTTTACATCTAAGATGTAACCTTGACCTAAGGAAGCACTTTCTGGGGCCACAGAAATATTTAGGGGCCAGACTTTGAGGCTCTCATAAAATTTGTATATGAAAGCTGTAGTAGCTGCAAGTAACTTCTTATGGCACTCAATCATTTACAGAATATGCAAGAGCATACTCTTCCAGTGTACTCTACAATACTTTCCTTGCCTGGGGAAATTCATTTTGGATGTCTGATGCCTCTTTGAATTAACTGGCACCAGTCTTGTAATCAAGCACTGTTGAGCCAACAGGAAGACAAGAACTTAACAGTATTTTGGTGTGGAATACATACAAAACCAGAAGAATTGGCCCAATATGTTACAAAAGACCACAATACGTGTTCTCATTGATACAAAAATTAAGTATATAATCACACGATGAGCAAAGGACTTCGTATGATGGTATACAAATTTAAAACATACAACTCTATTTAAATAAACTGCACACTGTGCTATATTCCAAAAAAAGATGAAGTTACAATAATTGTCACTTTTAGTTTTATATGATTTTACAAATAAAAATTTGAGAGTTGCCATTAACTAGCACTGACAATGCGTGTACAGTACACACATTTGTCAATTTCATTAACCTTCCAAATTAGGTATTCACAAGGAGCTAATGGCAGCATAACACATCATTACAATATTCAATGCAATTTCATGGATATTATGTATAGGGAGAAATTTTAGGCTCTCTTGTCCTTACAGCTGTTAGAAAATATTATACTTTGCAAATATCCCATTAGGGATCGGCAAATGCTAAATAGCAGAATCTGAATAGCATGAATTATGTCCCCCTCTCCCGCCTCTCCTCGTCAGGAACAGGGTGCCTCTATTTGTGTCATATTTGGCCACGAGTAAGGAATACAAATCATCTGCCTGGACTTTCCATCCTCCTCACCATTGCTAGCCTCCATAGCTAGGATTAGGATCCATGAGGTTTGGGCTTAATTTACCCATTAACTTTCTTTATGACCTTGGGCAAATATATTATTTCTTGCATCTACAACAATTCCCTGCTTCACAGGGCACAGTGTAGATAAAATCTATTATGGATCATGAGGGAGTGAAATACCCATAGAAGGGTTACAGTCCTCCTCATAACTCATAGAAAAAAATAGGTTTTATTGCATGAGAAGAGGAGGTCTTCCAGCTGGGACTGTGTGGGAAGGCGCTGGGTACAAGAAGAAAAGTTGAATGTGGGCAGGTGTGGGAAGGAGAAGAGAACAACAGATATTTTGAATTATCTAAAGGAAGATTTATTTGGTGATGTGATGGGGGAAGATACTCAGAAGAGAAACAAATTGAAAGGATTTTAAGTAAAAGGAAGATTTTTAAGAAGTGAGTATATAGGAGAAAGTAATTTTGTGACACACAAAATGAGAGATGGGTCATAGCGCTGTACACATCAGAAAACAATGTGTTCTTACCAGAAGCAGAGAATATGAAAGAATAACATTGTCCTGCAAGGCCAGAGGAGGAGGAAAAGTTGGTGAATGACAGAAATCTGATTTTAGCTTTGACGTACTTCTAAGAGTTTTGTTTTCTGGACCACTTTGAATTCCTCAAACCAGTCATCTGTGAGTCAAGTGAGCAGAACTAGACCTCATGGAGACTGCTCTAGCATCAGCGGAGAATCCTTAATTACAAGATAACCAAAGAGTTTTTGACTCTTCTTTTAATTAGGAAAACTTTAAAAAATAAATAATGTATGTTAAATTCTCAGTCTTTTTCCTTCTGATCTGCAATAAAATATTCAAAAAATAAAAGCCATCAGTAGTAACATTACAGCAAACTAAACAAACAAACGCCCATGTGTGATCCATAAGAGCAACAAATTCCCACACAAAGCATGCCCTACAGAAACAGTCAAAGTTACCTAAAGCAATTTTAATTGAGTTTTGCATTTCTGCTCAGTGGAGCTTTCCCCACAGGTCCCAAGCAGAGCTCAGTATTCACCTTGTTCACCTTGTCAAATAGGACTAGAAATAAATGCCCCTGTAGCTTACTGAAGCTTACTTACATTTTTTTTTTCAACTTTTTTTTGGTAGCTGGTGACAAGGCAAGCAGTGCTAGCAGCCTCCCTTACCCATTGTTTCTAACCCAGTTGGCTACATTGAATCTTGCAATATTTGAGGTTCTTTATTCATGGGAAATGCTTTGGATGGTCCAGCTTCGAAACAGCCAGCTCGTGTTAATTTGAATCACTTTGGTTTGCTTTTCTCACTGTTGCTCTCACTGCCAAGGGCTGTCAAAACACATTGTCCTGCTTTCAGAAAAGAGCCACATACTGTGTCATGGAGAGATACAAAACACAGCTGATAAAACTACACAGAAGAGTTCAGCTGTCTTCCTACTCTATGAATTTAAATAACAATCTCCTATACAAGAGCATGAAGAAGCAGTTTTTTCATTAATTTGTCATTTTCCCCTCCATACAGAGCACCAGCTTCACTTTGCCACCTCATTTTGCATTTAGTTTTGTCTGTTTTCCATTTTGGAGATTTGATGTCATGTAGACTACTGGAAAAGTGAGCTTTTAACCATCTTCCTTTCAGAAGAGTTGAGTTATCCATCCAATCAGTTGTGGCAGTTTAAAGTTAGCTTTATAGGTAACCTTTTATTACCTTGTGCCTTTGTTTACTGTTATAACATAAGATGGAACATGGAACAAACTCTGCATCTCCAACAATAGGCATAAAAGAAAATGTAATATTACAGCCTGTTTAAATTTTGGTCAGTATAAAACTGTTTGATAACTAGGGCAGAGGAAAAAAAAAAAAAAAAAAAAGTAAAACAGAAACATTTTTTCTTATAGTTGCAGATTTACCACAGACAGAAATAGAGTAATCTTTGACACAGGACAGAGGGAATATTTTTAATAAGGTGTTGTGCCAAATTGGCTTGTTATGCTTATACATAAAGTATCCTCGTGTCCTTTAAATTAAAAAAAAAAAAAAAAGTTCAAGCTGGACTGAAGTGCCAGCAAATGTTATAAACCAGTGGATAGTGGGTGGGTGGTGTGAAAACGTTTCATAACTGCTAACAGCAACCCTGTTGTGAACCAAACAGCTGTGCGCAGAACACAGGTGTGCTCACACAACAAGGGCTATTCATGCCTTCCCACAGGGCGCTGGCCAGGTTTGCAGAGACACAGCTGACCACATAAAGCATCAGAGATGGAAAAGGCTGTGAGAGAAATGTCCACTAAAAGTGTAAACACCGGATGCCACACAGGCGCATGCGCACACGCACAAACACACGTACGTGTTTAGCACGTTCTGCTCACTACTGAAATGAAGCAGAGAATATAATGACTCAGGAAGTTAACAGGAACATTATTTGCATGGAAAAATAGGTAAGCAAGTACTGGGATATGGCGTGCACACACACACAAAAAAAAAAATCTGTATTTTTATTGACCTTATCAGTCCAAAAGATCATTCAAATGATGTACCCAGGAATTTATGATTAAAGAAACTTTAGAAGAGGTTCCTAATAAAACTTATGGAAGGATTACAGATTCCCTTTTCCTGTGCAGAACCTCCAAGATAAAAAATTAATTTCTGGAAAGTAAAATTGTATGATTAAAAAATAAAATTGTTTACATTTCTTACGTTCTACATAAAATGTTTTGCACCATTTCTTCGACAAACATCAGAGCAATAAATGGTTGTTGGGGGGTGGGGGATTGGTTTTGTTTCTTTTCTTTTTTTTAAACAGGGTTACAACAATACTGTTTATAAAAAGCAATTCATATGAAAAAGAAGTGGTAATTAGAAATTCCCAAGTTCTAATTCTGACTATAGAAATCCTACTTTGGGCATTTAAACTGAACACATGAGAAAACATAATGGTTCAACTGCAAAAGGTAGAATTCCTTTGTGGAAAAAGCACAGGGCTATCTGCCCAAATAGGTCCTCTCTATCTATTGTACATATTATGAAAAAGCTCGGGGGGGGGTTGATATATTTTTTTTTTAATATAGTCTCCAGATACAATATCCAGGTGGTATGCATCAGGAGTGAATGTTAAAATGTTTTCCAATTGCAGATATATAAAAGACACCTCTTATTAAAAAAAAAAACATGGTAATGGAAGTAAAACATAGCATAAACATGATGCTGACTAATATCTCTGCATTTAAAATTCTCACTAGCCAGTCTGTGGTGAAATCTTACACAACACCAGTTTAGGCATAGCAAAGCCCTGCCTGGTTCCCATGAGTGCTGGTACTCCTAGATTTAATTCTTCTTTCAAACCCACATACAAGCTATCGACACTGAGCAGGGTCCAGCTAATAAATCTAATGATCAAGTGACACTTTGCACCTGGAATATCCTTCAATTCTCTAAATACCTTTGGGCTCAAACAAAGTTATGAATCCTTGTTCCTCTCTCTTTCAAAGGCTTTTAAATATTGAATCACAAGTCCTGTTCCCAGCAGATGTAGGGCCTCAGCACTACAATTAGAAAAGCGCAGTGGTGAAGATATATTCAAGAAGCTGCTGCAGATGCGCACTTTTGGCCGCCAGCAGCAGCGACCTAGATGTGTATCTGGCCAACGTTCGGAGTGTGGCTGTTCCACTTCTATTAGCAGCAGCTAGTGGTCAGCCTCTCTGAACCACGCTTCACAAAATAGCATGCACAAGCCTCGCTGTTTACACGTTATGGCCACTATCTGGGGTAAACTGAACATCCTCTCTCACTGACTACAAAGCCCTACAGAAATGCTTTTATCACTGCTGTCGTTGCTTTCTTCTAAGATGGCCCCATCTGTCACAGGAAAAATAGGTCCCGAGATCAACCAAGATCAACAATTTGCATGTGTATTTTTGATGCTGCTTGACAATCTGATAAAATCCAGTGTTTATCACCATTAAAACACTTGCAACTGAAAAGTGGCCCGTGAGCCTTCGCACATCCACAGAGCACAAGCAGCTGTGCTCCAGCAGGATGTGCGTTTCTCATTACTCCCAGTTTTGTCCATGAACCTCATGAGGAAAAGCTATCTCAGAAAACCAGAGCATAATTCAATTCTCTACCTCCATACAGCACCTGCCCTCTCTGCCAAGCTGGTGAAAAGTCCCTGGAGTGGCTGATCACCAAGTTTTTGTCTGAGATCTGCAATTTACTACCTGTGATCTGAGAAATAGTGATCATACTCAACCAAAAGAGTTAGTTTGCCTTCCTCTCAATGTTAGTCCTTCAAGAGTCTACTGATACTGCAGGTATTAATTAATCACAGCTTATTTCTATAAAATATGCTGTAGTAATTTAAGCAGTACTCAGGCAAAAATAGTGTTAAGATTGGCTAGCAGCTTGTAATTATGAACATTTTCTTTGTCACAGCTTACTTAGAAGTGATTTACACTTGCCTCAAAATGTTGAGCAGACCTGAAGCGAATGCTCGCAAAATTCTCAAGATCCTTTTTGAGATTTCTCTGCAACCAACAAATTCAGCTTCTTACCAAAAGCAGCAGAATTTGATACCTTCCAACAGAATGACAACTATCTTCCTTGCAGCACACCATTTAGCCACTGATCTGTATTTAGAGTCAGCCAGGGAATTACGGGGTCATTGGATCTGTAATCTTTCAATAAGGACTGGCACCAAAACTTTTGGCTTATGTATGATGTAAGTTGTTTCAGCTCCAGAATCCTTGAGAAAGATCTATAAAAAATAAGAAAATCTCAGGATCTGGCCCATGTATACAATTGTTATGAGTTTACACTAGCTACACTTGTGCAAAACTAGACTAGTTTCAGCCTAAGCAGATCTAACACCTTTAAAAAGAAACCTTAACATTGGCATTCATATCTTAAACCTTCCAATCAGTCTTACAGAAACCCTATTTTTGTGCTTTTTCATGTGGAAATGAATGACTTGCTGTTCTTTTGTGTGATAATTTAGCTAAGCAACAATTATTACTTTGTGTCCTCAGCTGTGGAAAAGACAGAGTTGAGTTACTTCAGTTCATTTGCCTTTCTTTCTCTCTCTGGATTTATGAATTATATATTTTTTTTGTCTTTATAAGCAGAATAAAGTATACATTACTCTAGAAATTCATTTTCTAATCTAAAAAAAAAAAAAAAAAAAAAGATAAAACTTTGCATTCATATACATGTAGGATGGATTTTTTTTTTCCAAATTTTTAATCCATTTTTCAAATTCAGGCCAAATTCTGCCCTTTAGCTTTCTTCCTTCTTAGAGGGATCTGTACATGGAGATTAAGAGAAAAAAAGAAAAAAAGAAAAATAAAAGAGAAAAAAAGATGGGATGGAAGTACTGCCATGGAAAGAAAAGACACAGTGTATGTGTCTTTTCTTCTTATGAAAATCTTCCATCTTTGGTCATAACATCCTTTTATTCCAGAATTGTGATTTTATAGAGTCTTTAGAGAAAGCCTGTAGATAGATTAAAATATGGGTTAATATAAATGCTACAAAGTTGTCTTTATAATAATACATCCAGCAAGTCACACAGTACAGTGGTGGGCCCAGTAGCACAAACATAGCTAATGCCACTGCAAAAATTCAAAGCCCAGTGAAGACTTCCATGTACAAACTACACTAATCACTTCTCAGAAGCAGATTACCTTCAAATGAGAAAATGCGAAGAAATAGCACCAACTGCAGCAAACAAAAACCCCACCAGTTATTTAAAGAAAATTGCACACAGCAATGCTGCCAAGATGCCACAGTGTCTCCGTCACAGTCGGAGGTGGATGGCTTCTGTAGGCTTGGGCAATTCACATTTCAGATTCTTTTCCCACTGCCCACATGTTCAATTTTACTCAACAGCAAGCCCTATTTGTCCCTTATTTACCTTCTAAAGCAAAGCCCACATTGGTGGGAATGAACACCGAGGTGACACTTAGAAAAAGCAACATCATTTGAACAGCTGTAGACAGTCTGTTATTTATCAGAAATTTTAACAAAGGCCAAAGGAAAAAAGCAGCAGTTCAGTAGAGAGCGAGTCCTGCCCTAGCACAGCTGTTACACAAGATGGGAAAATTTCAAAATGAGAAAGTAAACACCACTCTATATTCTAGCGAAGAGGGAAGAGATTTTTCTTCCCAATCCTTGGAAATGGCAAACTTAACACTAATGAAATGCAAACATTCCCCTAACCCCCCAAATATAAAATAGAGCTGATCCAGTTGTGATTCTTTTCTTGTGGCATTACTTTGCCCACACTACCCACAGGGTGAAAAGCTGTGGATGCTGGAGCAGACCCCCATCAGCAGTAAAATAGGATTGCCTTATTGATTGTCACGCACTGACAGTATTGCTGGGCAGAGGCAGAGTTCCCAGTCAGCCTCTGCCAAGCTCGCTTCTTGTTGTGCTGAGATTTGGGGAAATGCCCATGGGGGTAAATAAACTCTTCCTCCAGTAAACAGCCATAATAAAAACACTGCAGAGGGATGCTTTTGAGAGTCCTTTCAACAGGTTCTTGTTCAGGGCAAGAGCCAATGTTCCTTTGATAGCAGTATTCGGAATTTAAAACTGCTCCCCTTCTGCATCAGGGCGCAAACCAATGACAGAGCCAGCATGAACCAGCCTGACTTGGCTCCTCTGTCATTCGGAGGTTCACATCCCTCAATGCTGTTCACTTGCTACTCAGGTGACAAATGCACTGTAGGAAAAATAATCCCAACCCTCTAAGAGGGGTACTGAGAAGACTCCCACCCTGCAGCGTCAGGTGTGCAGAGCACAGCTTTGCACCAGGTAATATGTAGACCTGCAGTGTTTGACCTAGAGACACAAAAGTACTTTACAAGCCACCTGTGGAGCAGTGTGGTCCTCACAACACCCACCCATCTCTGAGGAGAGGTGAGGAATGAGTGCCCCACTGCTCACCCACATGGACTCAGGCCTGTAACTGATGCATGGGGCCTCTCCTGGGGATGAGCAGCGAATGGAGCAGGAAAGGCAGAAGCTCCCTGTCCATGGGTGCTCATCACAGGGTCCTCCCAGCACCTCCATCACCCTCACTCCCTGTAGCTGGTTCCTAAAAATCAGAATGGGCTGGTTTTCCCAAGGCAAAACATGCACCTGGGAAACCATTCAGAGTTATATATTCTGATCTACCTCTCAGGCTGCCAGAGGGTGTTAAGAAGTGGAAATAGTAGCAGCTGTTTCTAGCACAGATATTCGCTATCCTTACCCCTCACCTGGGGTAAAACCAGGTTTGGGGCATTGGCCTCCCCTACTCATCTTCCTTCAAGAAGAGGATATGGGACTCCCACTCTGCCTCAGTGCAGATCTCAGACCAGCAACAGCCTCCAGAGAAGGAGATGGCCGAGATTCCTGTCAGGCACTACCACAGCTAAGTGGTCTTCCAGCCAAGAGCAGTGCTGGCCACCACAGAGCACCCAGGGGTCCATACACCACTACTGGGATGGCACAGGTAAACTGGACATTGCTCAGTACCTTACAAGCTAGTAGGAGATAATTTACAAGCAGGAAGGAATTTGTTGCTTCATTTATGGTTGGACCAGATGATCTTGATGATTCTATGAATCTTAATAATTTAATGTTGTATTCTACTTTTAGCAGTTTTCTTCTCCTTTTATGTCTAGGAAACAACGTGTGGAGATCTGGGCATCTCCTAGAGCAGCTGTGTTGCACAGAAGCTTGTGCCTCACAGCACTGTCACAGCAGAAATCAGTCACTAATCAACACAGGCACTGGACAATTTCTGAGCATCAGTCACGTCCTTTGAGTATTTTTCTTACAAAGAAAAATAAAAAGGCAGAGCACCACAAGAACAAACATAACCCGGTAGTTAAGAGGACAGCTAGGAGACACTGGATACAGAGTAGAGTCTTAGACCTTAATCTTCTACCTCCCGTTTGAATGTCTGAGTCACTGGTTAGGATTATTCTGGGCTAAGCTCTATCCACCTCCCTTGTTGGAAAGGCTTCCTTTTGTGTAAACAACCAGATCTTAGTTGGAAAGTGAACCTCACTCATAATCTTCCACCTCTTCCACATGAAATTCCTCATTGTAAAAAGTAGTCTTTTTCTCCATGATTCAAAGTATATTTATTTTTACAAACAAGAATAGCTTCTATTTGGGGAAGTGAGAGACTCATGAAAAAGTGCTTCAGGGGTCTCTTCAGCAAGCTACATTTCTCACCCTACCTCTAACCACTGGGATGTGGTAAGGCTGGGTAAGTTCAGGGTAGGTGGAGCATCTTGACCAGAAACTCTCTGCAAATGTTGTCAGAGTTAATGCATCCCAGGGTTATGGCAATCTGACATTTGTCGATGAAAAACTGTTTAGTCAGAATTTTTTTCTGACAGTCCTTCCCCTTGACTCTGTTGTCCAACTATTTCCCCTGATTATTCAGTGAGCAGCAGCCGGCTGGAGCACACGGAATGCTCTGTGCCTTATATCATACCCCAAAGGTCCAAAGCAATACACCAAAGAAATAACACTCTAGCTGTGTTTCTGAGCTTTAGCTTAGTTATAACACCATGGGTAATAAGAAAACTCAGCGTTCCAGTTACTAATAGAAATTTTACTAACTTCTGAAAGGGGAGTTTTTAATCATTCACTTGCAATATTTTCCTTTTTAAAACAAATATTCAAGTTTCTAGGAATTTCTGACTACTGAGCTCATGAAATGGAGCCCATTTTTGCTGTGTCTAGGGAAGGATAAAGAAAACATGATGCACAAACCAGGAAAACTGTAGAAAAAATATTGGCTGGAAAGTCTGTGTTCCTGAAGACAACCAAGGATAACATTTAACCAGAAACTGCTTTTGACATTCAGCTGTCAGTAGTTCCCCTAAGCACTGGAGCCTCTCAGTCTGCGAATAAAATTCTGATTCATAAAAATGCATACACTAAATAAGAGTATGAACCTACCAAATTTCTTCAGAAAATTCAATAGGAAATGACCCTTCAAAAACTGATTTCCAAAACTCCAAAGCCTGTTTTTTATGCATGCAAATTGATAAATACACTCATGTATATATAATGCATGATTTTATAGGTTTCATTTCAATTTCAGTGTAAAATCTACTTCTTATTAGGAGAGAAGGATTAGCATCTAAATGTTAGCCAGGTGGTTACAGAACTTGCCTGTATGAAACATGATAGGTTAAATCCCATTTACACTAATTACATCCACAGCAATGCTTGCACATACAACCTCACATGTGTTTCAGCTTTGGAACTTAAAGCACATTAGCTCAAAGTTAACTTAGGACATCCATGTCTTTCTCTGAAATAAGCTGAAGAATTTTCCCTTGATTTTTTTCTTACCCATCAGCAGCTCACCAGAGGCTCAACATGTATTTTCCTGTTCACAAATTACGCCAATTGAAATGCACAAGCTGTGAAATAGAAGAGATGAAAACAAAGACAACAAAACTCCTACCACTGGTCAATCTGCACATAAAATCACACATCAATATAATTTATTATAAATTCCCTAACACCCCCACTTTGAATTTAACTGTTGTCAGTGAAACTGGATATATTGTCTTCTGAACAAATATCAGTTAACAGAAAATATTGCCTGTTTCTCTGGTAAAATAACTTCTGAGTTTTCTCATCAAAGGATTCTTCTGTCATTAGTGGGTCATTACCATACATACAGTACTCTGTACACTTTTTATAGCTAAAAATATATGTATATCTTTATACACAATACTGGCAAAGTTCTGGGATCCATTACTATTATTTTGTAGGATTCAAAAAAGAAGAGAAAAAGAAAAAAGGCATCTCCTTATCCTCCTATCACTAAGGCATAACTGGGGTTGATGAACTGAAGAGACAGAGCAAGAAAAAAAAAAAACAAGGTTACACCATTGTAAGTCAGACGGTTTCAGGGAGAACAACGAGAAAAAAAAAAAAAAAAAAAAAAAAAAAAACACACATTGTCACACTTACTTTAAATAAATAAATAATAGAAAGCATAGAGGTTCTGAACCATATCCTGTCCAAGTAAGTGGAAAGATACTTAATGGCTACAGTGGCTAATATTTTTATCTGATTTAAGCTGAGATCATAAAGCATTTTAGTTCACATGTAAATTCTGTTAAACACAGTGAACCTTATGTTTTGCAAATGCCTGATGAATGTCTTTGAATAGGCTATGCTATGAATAAGATGGGTTTCAGGAAGACATTTAAATGGATAGCAATAACTTTTTCTTGCAGAACACTTTATTCATGTGAAAACCCTGAGCTGGAAGTTGCTGGAGGCTGGTATTGCATGATATACAGGTGCCCTGCACCATCCATGAGCATCTCCTGCCAGTCTGCCAAAAACAGGACACCAAACTGTGGGGGTTTTGGCTAAAATGGCCTTTTTAGGCAAGATATTGGAAAATCAAACTGGTATCTTCACAAAACTCTTCCTCTCCTCTCCTCTCCTCTCCTCTCCTCTCCTCTCCTCTCCTCTCCTCTCCTCTCCTCTCCTCTCCTCTCCTCTCCTCTCCTCTCCTCTCCTCTCCTCTCCTCTCCTCTCCTCTCCTCTCTTACACAGTCACTGTTCCACACATTTTCTTTCTAAAAATTTTTCATTTTAAATAACTGTCAAATTAAAATCAGCCTCACAGGACCAGCCATACCTGACTGCAACAAGCAAGTGGCTTAAACTTATTTCTTTTATTAACAGAGTCGTGTAGTGCTCTTCCTGCCTAACATTTTACCAGAGCATCTTTCAGAAGCATTAGCAGAAGATTACACAGTCCTCCTTGATTATCTCAGACCTTAAATTTATTATGCCCCTATCGCACACAGCTATTATAGTCAACTGCAGGTTTGTAATTGCTCTCAGTGGGAGAAGGTTCAAGCCCTTTATTTCTTCCTCAGAAGGATATTGGGCCTGATCCAATTCAGGCCAGGCTCATACTGTTTTGTTCTCTAAAAATCTATTTCCTTATTTTTACATTAATTCAAACTAAAAGATAGCCATCTTTATCTCTGGCCCTTGACCTTAGAGATAACCCTTCTATATTCCAGAAAATAAATGTGTAGCAGAACATAATATTAATTAAAAGGCAGTATACCTTTGATTTAAGCGTCAAATAAAAATATGACAATATCACAGAAGGAAAAAAATCCTAAATATGGTTCATCATATAGACGGTGGGTAAAATTAAAGTGCAGCTGTAAGCCAGTACCAACAACACATGCATACTCTACTCTGACGCAGATGCCATCGTTCAGCTGGGTCATTGCTTGAATTCAGGGGTCAGATCCTTGCCCACACGCAAGCAGCTTAATTTACCTTCACATCCCTGTTAAATCCTGCCAACCTACTCAGAAAGGGAAGAGCCACTGTCTCAAGGGAACCTTTCTGTGGGGGTCCTTGACTTGATGGTGGTATGAAAAATATGAAATGTTCACCTCTACGCACACATATACATCACCTGCAGTTGTATTCTGGTCAGTTTGCATCTGGGTGTTTTCTTAAAGGAAGATGCATTTGTCTTACCAGTTAATTGTTCTCTGTGAAAACAAACTTTGATGTTTATTTTTTCCAAGATACCTAAAAAATACCATTTCTTATTAATCAGCGGGCATAAAAAAAAAATGTAGCTCAAAGATTTTGTGGGAGGAGGCCAAAATAACAGTGGTTGGGGAGGGGGACAGAAATCATTCAGTTGCTGCCACTCTTATTTAGGCTTGATGGGGTTTCCAGGAACACAGGGTTTAACAGTAGGTCAGCAGTGCAAATGGCCAGTGTGTAGGCTTGGCTTTCACACATCACAAGTCTACAAAAGCTACCTCTCCAAAAAGATGCCTTCATTACTCATGGCCCTCCCCTGGGAATCCTACACAATAATTGCTTCCAAAGAGGGAAATCAACAGAGTTCTTCATCGGACAGAGAGACACTATAATAAGGTTTAGGAAGTGATTATCATAGAGAGATGCCTGATTTAGGAATTAATGTGTGACAAGTCCCCTAGCACTTGATTTTGTTCATAATCTGCACTGCAAGGGCTGCTACTCTTCCCATTCCCTCAGTATTGAGTTTAAACAAGAAGAGGAATAAAACCAGCTTACAGTATTTGCCAGCTACAGAAGCTGTATTTGTCTTCTCTTTAAATGCTACGAATTTCTCCTCTACTACATTCTCAGATTAAAAAAAAAAAAAACAGTTGAGGGTACAAAACCTAGATTTATTACCCATTGTATGCGGAGAAATCTTTCAAAGCTCAGGACTTTGGGATATGGAATTTCCATTTTATAATATCAAAAGGTTTAGACAGTAACAAAATTTTGATGTACCTATTTTTATCAAACAACTGACCAAGCTAAGCTGTAATAATGAATATTTGGATGCTTAATTTATGTTAGTGAACTAAAATGCCTAATAGTTAAAAATTAATTACATGATAAATAACACTACTTAGTAAAGTTAATATTCTTTGGATGGGTATAATAACTGCATTTTCAGAACCTAAAATGTTTTGATTTCATTGATGTGTCATTCTAGCACTAAATTTCCTGTCTCAGATACTTGTTCTAGGGTTAATTTCAATATATGTGTTACCAGAAATTACCATCAATTTTAACTAAATTTTAACATTTTTTCTACTTCAGAGTACAAATCCATACTGTTTCCTCCCAGCATCTCCAGTCTGCTCCATCACAAATTACTCCTAAGACCCCAAATATTGGTGTAAACATTTATAACATAAGTGCTACCATACTTTGTTTTGTGTTATGTGTATTTAGACAAACCCAAGTTTTGATATTGAAGGATTTCTACTTTAGAGAAGCTCTGAAACCTTAACAATTGATATGCTGGACTGCCAGAGAGACTCTGGGAAGGCAATAACTGAGCAGTGATGCTGTAGCATGACAGAAAGATCCAAACTGAGGATGTTTGTAAAAGACTTTCAATGAGCCAAAGAGATTTTATGCGAATCCATTCAGTATAGCATTATTATGGCAAAACTATTAGGGCAGCTCAGTTTACACAGCACAATCATATTCCCGGTGTATGAAAAAAAAAAAAAAAAAGTGTGAAAGTAGAAGACTACTTAGGTTACAAATACAAAAGCTATAATGCTCAGCAATTTAGGGAACTTTCGCTGTTTCCTATAACAACCTTATCACATTTTCTAAGATCTGTCATAATAAGGAAACACTTACAGCATTGATGTACTTAAAACTTTGCTACTGAGAGCAGTCCATTTTACAAATTGCCAATTAGTCATGTTCAAGTAGTTACCACTACAAATTTGCTGGAATAAATGAATAAAATAACAACAGCTTTGATTTTCTCGTTTTTTAATCTTCTGCAACTTGATCCTTGGGAAATTGAGATTTTGAAAGTGCTCAACATGCTGATTTAAAATATGGAACCTGGAATTTGCCCAAAATGATGATATCCTCATAAAAAGGCAGGCTGGTCAAATTTGTTAGTATGAAGCATAGACATCCAGGCTTTAAAGACCCATGTGCTGAGAGAGTCTCACATTGACATGGCTTTAAAGGTCACATACATACTCTGCCTCAATTGAACCCCAAGGGATGCTGTGGCTAAGCACACAAGATGTTCAGATACTACAATTAGGTTTAAATGGGCATATGGCAGAAGAAATCTGTTCCCATAGGAGGAGGAAAAGGAGAAGTAATATCACAAGCAAAATTAAGAAAAATCAGGATGACAGCATATTACTAAACTAATAGAAGGGGTGATACAAAAGGGAGGAGGTTGAGTTGCAGGGAGACACTTGAAATTAAGAAGCCAATTGTGGGAGCATGGCAATGCATTCAGTGCTCGTGTTGACCTTCAGCCAGAGGAAAATGTCATTCCTTTTCATTCATTTGGATTTGGATATTTTTCACATTTATCTAGTGTTTTAGGTACAAGGCAACTAATCTCAAAAACAAGCTTGGTTTGAAAGCTTAATAAATGTGGGAGTTCACACAAGACAAAGAAGTAAATGAGTAAGAAACATTTTTTTTCCCCTCCTGTTCAAAGACAAGCTGTCCTCATACACTAGTCTCCAGATCTCAGAATCTCTCAGATAACACTGTCTATATCTGCCAGGCCTCCTTCACAGAGCAGAAGCTAATTTGGCTAACAAGTTTGGACCCAAATCTAAGATACTTCTTGAGTAGTCCTTTCCTTGAGCTAATAAGATACAAATCAGCCTCAGAAAGAATGAAAATCTTGTGCAACAGTTTTACTTCTGCCATGTCTGAGCTCAGCTCTAAAAGTGTAGTTTCAAATGCAGAAAGGGTCATTTGTCTTCCAAAATGCATTCTGGGGTAGCACTTAGCCCTGCAGTGTCAATAAAAGGGTAAGCAACAGGGTTGTGGCATCCTCTTCACTATCTGCAAAGGAGCATGACACATCTCACTCATTTTTCCATTCAAAAAAAAAATTTATATGAACACAAGAAATTCTTCACATATCTACTATCCTGTTTATTTAAAAAAAAATCCAGAAAACATTAAACATTCACAAGCCCTCCCATTTAAAAATTCCTCAGGTCTACAAAGTGCACCTACCTGGAACAATGTCATTTTGGGAAGGATTTTTCCGTATGGACAAAAGATAAATGATGCAAGAATCCTCTCCTGACACCTCCCCTATTGTATCCATAAGACAGGAAATATCTGGTAGCTCTCACCAGGCTGGGAGCCATTAGAGCTGAATATGGGGTAAGAGAAGGAGAGTCTGAAAGAGGCTACTAAGGGAGAGGGGCAAAAATCTCAGAATCCTCATGGAATTGCCCCTCAGTTTAAGCTCTGAGTCTCGTGTACAAAGCACAGTGCAGACTGTAAGCATCCTTGCTGTGACTTGGAAGGACTGCATGGAGTACATCCCAACTTTCACAATTTTGTGGTCCATTTGTTTGCTTTGTTTTCCTTAACAGCACATTCTAACAAGATTATTTTAATTAGAGTCGTATCTATATACAACTTTGACTGCATCTTAATGAAGGGCTTTTTTTTTTTTTTTTAGTCTGGTATTTTTAATTTATAGCTAAAATATCTAATTACCAAAGAAAATATAATGAAATCCACTAAACGTGAAACAACAAACAGCAATTCCAATTAGCAGGGGGACTGATAAAAGAATTTACATTTCCAAAGCTAGAGCCAGATACTTTTTCTTATTATGTTACCTGCTATTCATTTCATGCTATCAAAGCTCCTTTGCACAACAGAGAAGCATTTACAAATTCCACCCGTGATTCTTCCCCCAGATAACAGCACAGAGGGGGAAGAAGGAGTGGGCAGCAAAGAAAGAAGAAACCAGGGAAGTTTCAGCAAGAGCTTGTGGGGAAGAAACTTGGAGCTTTTTTGCCCCTTTCCTATGTGCAGCTTTTATCTGCAGAAGCACACACAAATCCATCAGACACTTCTGTAAATGTTGCCTGTAGAGCAAGTAGAGCATTGTGACACTAGCTTCAGCTCCTAAGACTCCCATAAAACACTTTGCCTGCACATAGGCAAAATTATGCCAGGAGACATCTGGCTACTGCTGCTTTCATTGATTTTGCTCCCAGGAAGACTCATCATGTACCTCAATGTCACTCTGTATCACTCTGCTGAGGAGCTGCACCCCAGCTTTTGTGTACAAGCTTTTAATTACCGAGCGTGGCTCCCACGAGCGCGGGGACTGATTCACACAATAACCAGCACTGTCACCTTCCCTGTATTCAGCCAGACGCTGGAAATGATTAGCCCGATGTGATTTCTTACAAGACTGAATTGCAGGCTAGACACTGAAGAAAAACACCTCTTTTCAACATAGAAATGGGAATTTAGCAGACGTTAGATGGTACAACTACAGTTGTAATGACATTATTCTGGTGCTTATCACATAAAACTCCAGATTCAAAACTCAGCTCTACGGCATGTTTTAGCTTTGTCAGTCAAAATATTCAGCTGACATAAAAATCAGACAGAGTGAGGCAGGGATTTTTTCATGTTTCGACTTTCCATCCTGAGGAGCCTGAGGACAAATAACTACCCATTTCTAGCCTTGTATGAGAAACCCAAACCATTCCATTTAAAGGAAAAAAATAAAGTTGTGGAGGGCTGTTCATTTTCATTGTGCTGCTTTGATGGGAAATTCTCTTTCTGTTCACTGCCTCCTCTCCTTCCTCCATCTGGCTCAGGAGGCATCAGTGACAGCCAGGAGAGCACACCTACAGGGTGTAGGTGGCACATGAGCCAAACTCAGCCCCCTTTCCAGGCCTGCTAAGAGCATTCCTTGAAAGTATTGCATCTGGCCAGGGTGTAGCCTTGTGCCCAGTGCCTTCCTAACTCCAGCACACAACAGGAATGGCTGCAGGGAGAACTGGTTTCTGATCCAGAAACCCAGAGTAGCGATGTTTCCTGCCCACACATCCTTGTTCCAATCCTGGGAACTCTCCTGACAAATATTGTGAAGGTCAGCTATGGCTATCAATAACAATATGCACCACCAGCTCTGATGACACTGCCAAATAAAAACATGGAGCTGATTTTATCCTTCTCCTCAGTCCTCTTTGAATCTGAATTTTGATCTGTTTCATCTTTTCTTATCTTGTTCCCTTTGTATTTTCTGCTTCCTGTCCCAAAATGTTGGGTAATACTGCTGTGCGCTGGTAGAAAGGCACTCTGCTCCCCAGAGCTGCTGGCAATTCAGCGGTGTGGGAACTGATTCATGTAGCCACATGTAATTTGTATAGCACTTTGGGACCCTTCTGGAAGAAAGACACTATAGAACAGCAAGACCATTTGCATTACAAAGGTTCTGGTGGCTGTTTCTTGGATTAGACACTTTAGATTTGTATTATGTTTCTATGTCAGAAGAAATGGGAGCTGAAATGAAGTATAAAAGTCTTTTCCCCAAAGTCAGATATGCATTCCATATATTAAGTACTGTATATTCATTAGCTTTCTGATTTTTCCTTTCTACTTTCCAAAAAACACCTATTTTCCATATTCTGTTTCATTGCTTAAAACAAAGCTTTAGAACATTCAGATTAAGGTATTGCATTTTGAGTTTAACATCAACATTGCTCTTTCACAGCAGAAACCCAGCCTCAGAGGCAATTCCAAGAATTCAGCTTCCCAGATCATTAGATGAAATAACACAGTTGCACTCTCTGATGGGAGTGTCCCTGTCTTGCAGGGGAAAGCGTTCATCAGTGCCTTCTACAAGTCAGTGTCCAGAAAGGGCCAGTAAGGTTGTTCTCAGGAAAGATGCCAGATTGTCTTTTCCTGGGGAAAAGGTACCTGGAGAAAAAGGGGGCAGAGGTACATGTGAAGAGTCCTAGGTTTTAAATAAAGAAAACGACACATTTTCATATATGAAAATAAAGAGTTAATATGAAGTCAAGCATAAGAGAAACTGTTCCTGAATCCTCTGGCCCAGATGTATAACTGATATAAATAAGATTAGCTTCACTGACTTCAAACCACAATTTACGCCAGATAAAGTTCTGGCTGACTTATTTTTCCCCCCTTAATTCATTAAAACAATTACATGACAGTATCTATAGCCCTACCTTCAGCAACAGGTGAGCAGACAGCATTCTCTAACAATGACAAGAATCCATCCTTTCCTAAATAGCTTTTAGTTTTAAAATGCCCCATTGAGTGTTTTCTTACCCACGCCATAGGACAAACTTCTTCCAACAGGGATATTCCAGACTGCTGGAATTACTCCAAACACATTCAACCGCAAATGACAGTGCAATCATTCAGTATCCCTCTGACCAAACTTATATATACATACCATACACTCCTCTGCCAGCACAACGCTAACTGTCACATTTTCATGTCATTCCATATAAACAGACCCTTTTCCTTTTTTAACTGATTTTTCATAGTGAAGAAGTTGTTTAAATTGATTCTTTTGAGTGGGGGACACAGTCAGAGATTGCATTTTACTTATACAATGAGAGCATCCTATTTTAAGATATTTCAAAGAAGTCCTGTGGTTTATCTACTCACAACATGATGTCTGACTCGATCTGCCTCCTTACTGCATGACGGTCTAATTGTTCTGCACTTTCTCCCACTTGGAGAGGGACCAAAAGTCCACTGACTTTACCACAGCTCCAGCTTTGGGTCAGGACCTCATTTCATAAGAAATGGTCTGTCTGCAGCAGGATTTACTGCTGGTGGAAACTGCTATTCAGTGTGGCTATGGATGTCACAATCTGGTCCTGAGTATTTTTAAATGCATTCTTCCCATAACTTTTCATGCGTGTTCAGAAAAGTTTGAGTAAAACCTTCAGAAAAGATGATGCTACAGCAAGCTACTGCAAAGAATACCACAGTAGAGAGTGTGTCAGTGTTATCAAATAAAACAAGACATACATCTGTTATTTAAGTTATTACAAAGCATTTGGTGTCATACTCAATAAATAATACTCCAGGAAGTTTAAATGTTACCCTGATGGACAGTTAGCAAAGAATAATTTTAAAATGAATAGCATATGTGGAGAGTATCTGATGGTTTTCCACTCTGAAAACTGAAAGAGAGCTATTTGTGCCAGAAATTGACACTCTTCCAGTCATCACCGTGCTAGGGTAGCTGTGCTCCAATACAGTATACAGTGTGCATAAAATATTCTCGCAGTTAAATGTGGGCCAGAAGTGTAGGAGAGAAAGAAAAAAAAAAAAAAAAAAGAAAGAAAAAAAAAAAAACAGCAATGTAGTTAGGAATTCCAGGCTGCTGGTTATTAAAGTGCCCTTCGTTCACCTGCTACATCCAAATCACAGCGCGGTGATTGGCGTTTGCTCTTGTAAGCGGGCATTGTGTAAGCAGTGGGCAGCTGGAACCCTCCGAGAATCTTCACTTGTCAGAGATGAATCAATCATCTCAAAAGATGTCAGCATCTGCCCAAACCATTTTATATTAGAATAAATGGCAGATGGTGGTGTTTTTATATTTAATCAGTTCCACCAAATGCAGTTTCATCTCTTATAAAACTAAACCATCTGCAGTGTGTAGGTGTACAAATCTAGCTAAATGCCCACTGCAGAGCCTTTCCTCTTAAAGGTAAACTGTACATGTTTAACATTCGTGGATGCTAAGTTCAATAAATTTCAAAAGCTTTAACAAACTGCTCTGTTTTTATAAATACTTTTTTTATATTTTTATATTTTAAATATTTAGTATCAGTGGTCTGTGCCTACCTCTCACTTCTGAATCTTATGTAAACTGCTCATACTTGACAGTATTAAAATACTTTCTATGAAAGATCATTCCTCCCTTCTTTCTATAAAAGTGTAAAACTCGGGTCCAGCCTTGTAAAACACTGCACAGGAAGAAACTCAGTGACTTGTCCAGTACAGAAGACCCCAGCTGTGGTATAACTCAGAAAAGAAAAGATCATCCTTGCAGGATCAGATCTGAAAGTCTTGATCTTAGTACGGTTTTATCTTAATTTTAGCAAGGCTTTCAACACTGTCTTCTAGAGCAGCCTCATAGACAAACTAAAGAAGTACAGACTGGATAAATGGACAGTGAGGTGGACTGAAAACTGGCTGAACTTTTGGGCTCAAAGGATTGTAATTAGTAGCACCAAGTCCAGATGGAGACCAGTTGCCATTACCACAGAGACTGATACTGGGGCCAGTGCTGCTTAACTTTTTCATCAGGGACCTGGAACACGGGACAGAGCTCACCCTCAGCAAGTCTGCAGATGATACACAATTGGGAGGAGTAGTTGGTACACCAGGTGCTTGTGACATAGAGATGATCCAGAGGGGACCTCAACAGGCTGAAGAAACAGCCACAAACTGAAATACAAGAAATTCCATTCAAACATAATTTATATATATATATATATTATTTTTTTTTTTACTGTGCATGTGGTTGACCACTAGAATAGGTTGCCAGAAATGTTGTGGAACCTCCATCCCTGGAGATATCCAAAGCTGGACTACATGCAGTCACAGGCAGCCAGCTCTGCTGCTGACCCTGCTCTGCACAGGGAGATCAGAGTAGGCAATCTCCAGGGGGCCCTTCCAACCTATTTAATTCATTCTGTTATCCTGTGGAAATTAAGTGTTCTTTAACTTTCCCTTTTTTTTTTTTTTTTTTTTCCTAGTTTCTTCCTGTGTGGCAGGCTGTTGCTGTCAACTTCATGGAGACACCCATGATACCAATATAAATTTCCCCAGCACCACCTGGGTGAAGCCTGACCAACAGCAGGTTAGACAGCTGATTTCCTACAGTCAGGCGGGATTTGATGGGAGCGAGAGGAGTAACAATAAAGCAGCCACACATCTTAGCACTGACTTCAGTCTTTGCACTTTTTCCATTTCATTCAGTCAACACCAATGTTGGTGCACAAAAACTAGCACAAATTAGAACTACTGACGTATACTGGACTCTGCTCAGATTTAAACTAATAGTGAAATCACTTGGAAGGTCTCAAAGTTCCCAAAGTTTCATAAAGAAAAATATCTATATTCTCTACGAGAAAGAATTAGCAATCCAACAATGGAAAATATTAAGCATCTATCTAGTTATCTAACATTTCAGCAGCTTTGGAAAGTGATCTAAAAATAAAAACTTGCCACAAGTTTAGAAAAAAAAAATCATTTGCTCTGTCATAAATCTGCAGCACTAAAAGTAACATTTTCCTTAGCACAGTGTCAATAAATACAGTGTCAGGCTTTTGTGTATCATTAAATAATGTACTTTTCAACCCAGCAGAGGCTATACCTTGGGGAATGGCTATAGACTACAAGAAACCAGGGAGAGGGAGGAGAGGAACATTCTATATTTTTTCTACTTTTCTATATTAAAAAAAAAAATAATAAATGAGACTGAAACACCCTTATAAAGCTGCCACCCAGGCAGTCCCTGGAAAGGCAGGCACAGAACATGTGAGCGAGGGCTGCAGCCCAAGGTTTGCAGGGGAACAAGCTGCCCGCAGAGGCTGGACACCCCAACAGCATTGGCACGACAGGGACAAGACTATGCCAAGAGCAGCTGGCAGGGAGAAGGGCTCAGCTCAGAGGGATTTACACCTCCCACCTTACACCCCACGCAGGAGAGGAGCAAAGCAGGGCTTGTAGTTGAACAACCATTCCTTCCTGGCGTTGTATCTAGGACAGTGGACTTTGCTCAAGGTCACCTCCTAGGGCTTTCTTCTGGTCCCCAGGGAACGAGCAGAAGGAGGTATCTCAGCCGGGAAGTAGGGCACCCATCTAGGTTATCACAGTGGTTTCCGTTTGCAGCAATTCATGGAAAGCTTTTCTTCAGTTTCAGCCCAAGTGCATTCACAAACACTCCACTCGGGTTTCAGTCTGAGCTTGCCTGTCAAATACGGCTCATTTGAAACAGTTACTCCTGAAACTCCTGCTTGCTGCATGAAAGTGAAAACTGTTCCTATGCTGCATTGTTTAAAAAGTTGTCTTTTTTTTTTTTTTTTTTTTTTTTTTTTTTTTTTTTTTAATTCTGGAGAGCTCAACACTTATTTTTGAGTTACTAATTAAGTTTTGGGCCTTGAATTCCCCCTAGGTCAGTCTTTTTTCAAAAAAAATTTTAGGAGTCATCCAGTACATGCCTATTCACCTTACCAAATCCTAGTTTCTGTGTGGGAATCATTTGTACTTTCACATCAGGCTGTTTTCACCACAACTTGCTTCAATACAGTTTGTGTTAATAAGCAGGAAAAATCCATCTTTGAAAATGTTTCCTCTGAGGGTTGGTGTCTGGGCACCACAGCAGGGCAAAGAGAGGGCTAAAATCTAGGAAAAGTCAGACTGTCTGCACTGAGTGCTAGAGCTGGAGCCTGGGAATTTTCCTAGAGGCAGAAGAATGAAACAGAGCATTGATACAATCCTACAGAAGCACATACTTTCCCTTGATAAAATCACACAGATTAAGAAGCTGGGGAGGGCAACTTAAGCAACAAAGAAATCAAGACAAAGAGATGGAGAAGGCAGTGGGCCAGGGAAGGAAGTAGGAACCAAATGAAACCAAGCCTGTGAATCAGAGAAGCTGTACACCACATGAGGACTGTGGGCTCCTGAGGAGGTTCTGATATAGACATGAGGAACCCCTGAGCATGGGGAGACAAAAGGCAGAGAGTGTACATATGATTTCTTCTTTTGAGACAGAGAAAGATGCATATACACACATACAGATTTTTGTACATAAGCACACATTTAGCGTTCATAAATTTGCATACCATACATATATATGCATCCATGCAAGTGCATGGATGTGATATTTCTTGTGCTATTTCAGTAGCAATCTGACTGGTGCGCAAAGAGCGCAAAGAGTGTTTGCCTGTTTGCTATCAGCTGCCACATCCCCGAAGAATAAATTGTAAACTCACTTTTCCAGTAGGACTGACGTTCTCAGAAAAGATGAGATGACGTTAGTCAGGAGCTTGGTGGGGAGGCCAAAGGGGCTAATACAGCTGTGAAAGCATAACAGGCAGACAGGCTGTTTATTGGAAAACCACCAGAGAAGCCAAGGAAAGAGACCATGCCACAAACCACTCATTCAAAATGGAGCTTGGGAGTGCACCACAAGCATGAAAGCATAGCTTAGCTTAGCCAGGGGTGCCCTACCAATGCTGTGACACTTTTGAAATGATAGCTTGATATTTGTATGAAATACTTACTTGATTCATTCTAACTGGCAGGAAAATCATTGGTCCAAAGGGAAAGTCTCTGCATTATTAATTTAATAATCAAAAACGTTATTCAGAATTTCCAAACAGATTTTTTTTTCCCTCCCAGAACTGCACAAGTGTATAAACACTTCATCTACAAAATCTATGTGTTTAGCTGCAAGGGACTGCTATAATTATTTTAGCTGTGGATAACACCATGAAGTACTGTATCCAGCCACTGTCCTCAGATCATCGAAATTAACATATATTCAGAGATTTTATTATGGTCTACAGAGATTCTGTATACGCAGCTTTCAAAAATGCAGCACCACCAGAATAGTACTGATCTTAGCCCACCCAACATACATAAATATACAGCATCTACGGCAAAACAAAACAAGCTATTCCGTGACTTAAAGGCCTAATGTTGCTAAATGCAGAAGGCAAGAAAAAATGGTAGGCAGGCAAAAAAATATTGATATACTGATATATATAGGTTGGTTTTCTAGTGAAAACCCATGCCAGAAACAGAAAGTACATGATAGAAAACACAAAGCCCCAGAGGCAGGGGATGGACATCAAACTGATAAATTGGTACAGGAAGGTGCCATGGCAATAAAGGCAACTTCTGAAAGGCCCTGAAGTTGAGCTTGGGAAGCTTTTGTTTGATGTAGCTGAATGGGAAGCCAATGAGTGGCATAAAGGGAAAGCAAAACTACTACTGGATCACCTCATCTACTGTCATGTCAAGTCTCTATTCAATTCACAGCTTACAGATTTACCAGCTAGCACATTCCTGACTGCAGATTTCTAACTGAGCCAACTGTGCAGAAAGTTTTCAGTTTGGCTCTACCAATAACGCCGTTTTGTTCACAGAGCAGAGAAATGCCGGAGGAGAGAGCTCTCGTTTTCTGTCACTGCCTTTGCATGACATTCAACACGCTGAGGGTGGCATCCTTACCGAAATGCACCATGCTTTGTGCAGCCCTGTGAGGGACCCAGATGCAAAAACAACCCCAGGGTCCTGTTCTTCAGATAGCAGAGACCAGATTCGTTGTGGTCTTGAACAATTTTGCCACTGGGGACAGGAAAGAGGATGGAGCCAATTAATTTGTACCAACAACGTTGCTTCCCAGCCTATTTATAGTGTGACATTAACAACCCTGGAGGACACAGTATTTGACTGTCCAACTTGGAGAACATAGCTGGAAGGGAAGGAGGGGAAGGAACAGCAGAGGTAATGGAAATCATAACAACATGTAGGTTACAGAGCCATGAAAAGTCTCTTCTGTAACTGAGGAAAATGCAGCAAATAGGAGTAGAGAAGGTGGGCATAGGGGTTCGGGGCATGATCTTCAGTTAGTCACACCCAATTAACACAAATGAACTCCTCTGAGAGAAGTAGAGCTGTTCTGCATTTACACCAATATAAATGAGAGCAGAGTCTTACCCAACATGATAACTACTTCTGCTGATGATTTCTTTTGGTTTGTTTCTTTCTCACCCCACAAAATGCTGAAAAATGGGCAAATGAACATGGAGCTCTCTTACAATAAATTGGATGAGTGAACAGAGGAAAATCAATTTCTTTATGATGGCTCCTACTATGAACAAAACCAGAATGCCTAACGAGTGCTGGAATGATAGATGGAGTTTGAGGACAGAGTCTATTATTACATTATGTTAAACTAAAACAGCTTTGTTGACTTCAATACATTTATTCCAAATTTTGCACAGATAGAGATTGTGACTGGAATATATACAGTATACAAAGTTTTGGAGCAAGTTCTGGAAAGTAGGGGCTTCCTGCTTCCTTGACACTGAGAACTAAATTGGACCAATCACCAGTTGCTCAACACATCACGAAAATCATCTAACATTGCTATCAATAGATATGCCAGATGAATTAATAGAAAAAATCTCTAATTTATGAGGTTTAAAAAATAAATTCTTACCAGGGTTAGAACTATGGAGAAACTTTGCAAGGACATTAAATAAGTCATTTAAAAATAGTAAAAACTTGTTCTTTTCCATTAAGTGCAACTGACCAGTAGAAGACATGTCTATAAGACGTTCTCTAGCTCACAGCTTAATTAGAAATTAAAATGAATGCCATATGCAATAATTATGACTTGTGTTCTCAAATCTTTTTTTTCATATATGTTCCTTTGAAGCAATAGTTTGCTTACCCTGTTTCATACCTTTTATAAGTATTAAACAAAAAAATAGGAGTATACATTATTACAAACATATCCAGACTCTTGTTCTGAAGTCATGCTTCCAGGGATTTAGAAGGTTTCAGGTGGGCTGTCCAAAAGGATCATAGAATCATCTAGGTTGAAAAAGACTTTTGAGATCACCAGGTCCAACAATCAAGCTGACCTACTGAGTCCCATCACAAAACCATGCCCCTTAGTGCCACAGGATCCTCCACATTGCAACTGGACAGCCCACCTTAAACCTTATAAATCACTGGACTATGATAATAACGTATCAGAGAGATATTAAAGGCAGCAAATATCACCTGTATTAAGGCCTAATCAAGGCTTTCAAATAATCTTTCCTGTTGCCAGACTCTTACAGTATTGCCCCTGGCAAATCTGAAGATAGGCACCAGACCAGAAACTGTTCTTATCTGGAATACTAATTTCTACAATGCTCCATTCAACTAATGAACTTCTTTTGTAATAGAACGTGTTCATGTCAATGCTAAAAAAAACATGTATACATTTCAGGAGCCATCCTGACTGACATTAATATGGAGCATTGAGTCACAAGAGGAAGTTACCATTTGTGGGACATTCCTCATAGTGCACATTTTGGAGAGTAGATAAGGATGATTGGGTTCTTCAGTTTGCAGTGGCTAGAAGATAGCGATGTTTCTGGTCTGCAGATGGCAGGGGAGGAAGAGAGATACTGCTGCTGTCAATGGCATGTTGAAGTGAAACGTGTCCCATGTTCAGACTGCAAGCATCTTTGTGGAACAGACCTTGCACAACTCCAGTAACAGCTCAGCCGAAGATGGTATTTCTTATACATATTAGGGTTGACTAACAGGGCAACCTCCACAGCCCTGATTTCTTACATTTCTTTTCCTGACAAGGAATAAAGGAATGTCTTTATTCCTGATCCCTTTATTCTGACTCCTTATGTCTTTATTGTATCCTGCAGCACAATACCAGAGGAATAGTGGAGCACAGCACAAAAACTCAGTGTATTTATTTGCTCTTTTTTTATTATTACTATTTTTTACAGAAACAGAATCTTGAAAAAGAATGACATAGAAAGGGAATATCTATCTGCAGGCATATAGGCATAAGACAGACCCTGAGGGCTACAAAGGACTGCAGTCTTTTTCTGAATTACAAATATTTCAATGTTTCAATATTTTTGACGCTGAAATATTAGTATTTCAAAAAAAAAATCTTTTTATATATCCAAATGTTAAAAACTAACATTTTTGCTTAATTTATACCTAGTCGCATCCCTAGTTATTATTTAACAAAGGGTTCTAAAATCTCCTGCTAACTGTTCACAAGTAGTCATGGTTTCCAATGACACCTTCTGTGCCAGTCCCCTCCTCAGTAAAAATGGAGAAATCTTGCGCTATGAACCAAGTCATCATGACTGATTTCCCCCAAGTTGAAACCTAGTTTTGCTAAGCACATAAACCTACTTTTAATTTTAATCTCTGTTCCTGGAGAAGGTATTGAAAGGTAAAAGTTTTGCTGATTAGAGGTTGCCTTAAGCACATCTTCAATGCTTTGCTGAATCAAGTCACAAATGCTGATTAAGATGGAAAGCTAACTCTTATCACGAGGAAGTTGAATAAAATCTTAGAAGACATCTACTTTTTAAGGTCAGATTCTAAGGCCTGATATTCACTCTCTATCTGTAACATCTCAGAAAATGTATGAACACATCTGACAAACCAGGATGCACGTTTGTTGGCCACTCCCGGTTACTAGACAGGCTAACAGATTTGTATCAGACACGCATGTGCATTTCCTGGCTCCCCTCAGTAAGTGACCTACTTGAGCTGCCTGTGTGGAAGGTTATGGTTTAAGAAGCTAAGTTTGTGAATTCCCCTCCTCGTGCAGCCTGCAGACAGCAGTGCCCATGAAACTCCTATGGATCATTTCAGCGGACGTCTTGAAAGGGTTTGTGCATGCCAATATCTACCTGAAAGTAAAACCACACCATTAGAATAAATTCAGGACATTCCCTGTCAGCTACAGAATACAAAAAGTTCTCTTGTGATTTTACCTCAGTGCAATTCCCATTGGCTTAATGAAATTATAGACAGCAAATCATGGCAAGGCTGAATTCAAGATTTGCAGGGAGGCAGTCAACATACCATCCCCGCAGTAGGAAATAAATATGCATCAGCTTTGCAGGAGACCTTTGTACATAGTACAATGCCTCCTAGATTATTGAACAGCCTTTCCTATCACCTACCACCTATATTATAAAATACATGCTGCCTCCCGTCCTCTGAGCACAATTTGAGGAGCAAAATCACTTCTCTTTCTGTCAACTCCAACTAGGCAATGAAACTTGTTATTACCTCCCTCCTCACTCAGCCTCCTTGGAGAGCAGTGTTCAGATTTCTTTTCTCCATGGTACTACATCAGTCACTATTACCAGCCTTCAGCCTTTGCTGGATCTATTACACATCATTCTGTAAAAATGTTCACAAAGATTGCTTTCCATCCCAGGTCAGGATTCGATGCATATCAAGAAGGCCTATAAAAGGAATAGAGCCGTCAGACATCACGTCATGCTGAAACAACCCCAAAAAACAAGTCGGCTTTTTAGAGGAGACAATGGGCTTTGAACTTGGTAATTACCAGTTACTCCTGATGACTGTACATAGGGAAACCCACAACCTCTTCTGTTCATGGAGGCTGCAGATGTAAACCCTTCATTATTGTTGCTGCTATACAAATGTTCTTTTGCTTTTCCGTGTATTTAACCTTTATAATGGCAAAGAAATTCAATCTTTAAATCTGCTTTAATTATATTTCTTCTTGACTGTTGTAATAAGGTCTCTTGAGTGACATCTTTATTTGTGTAAAAGGCAAAAGAGTTTGCAAAAATGGGTTTTAAAACACTACCCTGGCCCACAAAAGTATTTCTCTCACAGGACACAATAGACAGAGAAACAATACAGTGTTTGCCTAGGAAAAAAAGCCTAAAAGGGAAAGAGTTTTCAGGGATCTAGTTAAAACTCAAAGTGTTATGAAGATTACAGATGGCTCTGCAACCTGAGAGGGCTTCACAACATGGCAGACCCCTTTCAAGACTATCTAAATTGCCTCTAGTGTCCAGGACAATATAAGATTCATAAGGCACAAAGGCATCTTTGCTCATCTCCTGTTAGATGTGTTTTTTCTGGTGCCATTTATAAAACCATAAGGTTCCACTCGTAAAATTACCATATTTTGAAAGATATTTAAGCACCCCAATATTCAGAAAATAGAAGCTCAAATACTTTTAAAATTTGGGCCCATTAGCAACTGGAAACATGGTCAGATTCAAGGAATAGGTAAATGCAATTTCATTCACTTCTTTTTTTCTCTTTTAATCATCAATATATCTTTTTTCATATATTGGTCTAATTTAGACTGCAAGCTCTACTGAGCAGAAATATACTTTTACATGTATAGAATGCCCCATAAATTAATGGCACTAAATGTGTTTTTATAATAATAAGTAAGAAAAAAAAAATCAATGATTCGGTGAAATGATACTTTCCTCACACTAGCAATTGATATTAATGCCTCCAGCAATAGCTGATGCTGGCTATCAATATCAGAGTCTCAGAAAGATCCTGGAAATTGTGCTCATGTGTTTCTACAGTGCTTGCATTTTTGGACTCTTGGAAAGTAATTGAATTGTGATAAAGCATTGCAATACAAGATGTCTCTTGGTTCCTTGCTGACATGAAGGCACTCTGCTTATCAGTGAATTAAAGGCAACTTTTTACATCCGCATGGATAAATCATTGCTGATATATTACCATTGCATAAAACGGCTAGGATATGTGCAACACACTCAGCTTTTGTTTCATTATAAAATTCTTTGAACAGCGATAAAACTGCTGTACCTCCCTTTATATAGGCCTTTTGTCCTCTCCCAGCTTTTCTAAGTGCTTCTCTGGCCCACATTGCAGGACACACAGTGTGGTTTCAGGCATATAGTTTGCTCCAGTGGTATGTATGCAAAATGAATGCAAAACATGCAGCCAAGATAAGCCCTGGCAGATCTGGAAAGCAGAGCAAAAGAGATCATTTTGCTGGTAGATCATTACCTTTAAAATCTCATCTATTTGGTAATTATACCACTAACAGAGGGAGAATTTTTTTTATTTTTTTTTACTTAGAGATATTATCCTGTAATCATATATAACTTTCCAGGATGCCTAGTGCCTGTTTGAATGCTCAGAAATTAATTGTTTTATTCACCTATTTACACAGGACAAGGCTGCTAAATAATGAGACCCATAAACCTTCATAATTAAAGAAAAAATATGGCTAGCGTAGAAACAGGCACAGCCTTTGGTGGCATAAAAGGACACCTCTAGCTAGTTAACAATAGCCAATGCATTCCTGATCATAAGTGCAATGATTTTAACAGCTGGTCTCATAAAATAGATCCCCAAATTAATACATTTAAGGCAAACTTGAGTTGCTAGATTAGGGCACTCTGCTCAAGCAGTGGGAGCATTCGTTAAATTGCGCATCAGATACCTATTGTCTGAATGTGGTACTGATAGTCACATTGTAAATCTGATTCTCTAATATTCTTGGGATGCAATACACTGCATTTTTTTCATCATTTCCTCTACATGTAAACTGATCTCTTGCATTGAAGCAGTACTATTTAAAACAAAAGGATTTGATTTATAGCCAGTCCCCAGCCTCATAAATCACACCTGCAGTGTGGTGCTCTGAGCTCCCTGTGTTCTGCCAGCATTTACCTTTTATAAATGATTTGGGTTTACCTCCCATTGTGATGGAGTCTAATACAATTGCATTCTTTTCTCCCAGCATTCACTCTTGCTGTTGCTTATTATTCCCACTGGGAATTCAGTCCTAGTTTTTGCAAGCTTGTCAGGGGGGAGGGGATTCTTCGTGGTGTGTTCTTTTTTTTAATTAAGGAACATCGAGTTATAAATTTATGTTCACATTCTGTAGCATTTTCTATCACTAGATATACTGTGCAGTGACTTCTTTCCTCCCCATTGACTACGCTTATATTTAAGTTCCCATTTGCTAGGCTAATGATTTGGAACTTAAGCAGGACAGTAGCTTGAAATGTCCAACACACTGAGCATTTGACCTTCAGGGTAACCCAAGTACATACATCAGCCACTGCACAGACTGCATAAGGACCTTGAATTCTCACTTTAAAAAAAAAAAATAATCAAAAATAATGTTTTGACACACACACACACACCCCCCCCCAAGGTGACTAAAGTCCAAGGATTTTCTACTTAAATCTCAGAATCTATGAGTGCCCAAAGATTAAGTGCCCAAAATATACTTATATAATATTTTGCAATTATGTCTCTACTTTTCAATCATATTGCAGTTCTAGTTGGTTAAGCACAGTTCAGAAACTGGGAGATACAAGACTTGCTCCTTGAAGCTGGCAGTCTGAAGTCTTCATTCAGGGAATCATTTCTAAGTCATGGCATCATTTAACTGAGATTGATGGAATCTGTGCACTTGATTTCCCCTGTACCAAAACAACAAATGACTTAATTTGTTCAATTAATGACCATCATTACTGTCATTTTTATGGTTACAGAATACTGCTGCTATCATACCTACAGCCAACAAAGAGTTAATTATAGTCTGAGATTGGTAAAAGCCACAAAATCAAAGTTATGTTTCTGTCACGGATATTCTATACAGCTTTGGTTCCGTTTTGAGTCCAGCCTTACAAACTTTTAAAATGGAGTCTGTTATTTGATGAGATGGTTGCAAAATTTAGACTTAAGATTTGGATGACTGTAATGTGTGTCAGCTGAGATCAGACTCAGACCTAAAGTAGCTGGAAAAACATTTCTGAAATGAATAGTCGTTATTCAGAAAAACTACTCCTTTTCCAACATAACTCACAGGTGGACTGGAATAAGTGGACCTGTTCCAGTTCAATGAAGGATTAAGTTAAACACTTCTATTTTCAAAGTAGATTAAGTGAAACAAGAAGACATTTTGATTCCCGAATTAGAAGTGTCCACACATGGACTTAAGCAGGAAGAGCTTCTGCACTTGAAATGCAAGCCTTACTTTCATCCAAATTAACTTTCAAATAAAGGCAGAACGCCTTGAATTACTGAGTCCATTGTCTGTAAACTCATATAAAAGCATTTTTATGAAAAGTGGTCTTCTCAAGTTCATAGTGTGGGCATAAAAATAATCAGTTGTAACAGTTCTTGCTAGGTAATGACTAGCCTAATTTTTAGAACCTATTTTGGATTTACTATGTCTGATGTATAAGAACTATTGATTCCAATAACTGCTTCCAAAAAAGAATTCAGCAAATTCAAATGTTCTGAACAACTGTTTTAATTTTCCAGTAGTTCAAAACCAGATTTTCTTCCAAGCAAAAAAAAAAAAAAAAAAAAAAAGGCATCTATAAATTGACTCATAATTACTGAGAAGCAAATACCACTTTTTAATGCCAACATTTGTTACCTCAAGTTTCAGTTTCTTGGATTTGTAATCCAAATTTGAGAGAGCCACGAGAAGAGACGGTAACTCTGCAAATCCATTGTCCATCTGATATTTCAACTTGTTGTGGGACAAAGTAGTAAAACAGTAGAATGCATGAACCTCCTCACTCTTTGGAATTATTCTTTGATTCACAAGTTAGTTTTACTTTGGAATTTAACTGTGGCAAAGTTCAATTATGCAAATCCTGGTACACATGCATAAGGCTAAATTAAGTCTTACTGTCTAGTCTTGTGCTGCCCCAAAAGCAACCCTGCAAAGTGTGTAACTCCATGGACTGTTGCAAGTCCTCCATTGTGATTTGTTTTTTGTAAGTACCGTCATATATTCAGCCTCCCATGAAAAGAGGTCTAGGATTATGGGCTTCATTCTGAAGTAGCTTCACATGCGCTACATCCACTGAAGTATTAGAGAACTTTATTGTGGGCTCAGTCTAAAGGTACTTCAAGTGCTTTTCATCCAACTGCATGTTAGGCATCATAGTCATGACATACAACATATGCTTATACACTGGTTTCAAATAGCCCTAAAATTCCAAAGTTTCTTCTTGAAGGCAGTGTCTGTGTATAAGGTCTTCTCAAAAATAAATCTGCAATAAAAAAAAAAAAATGCTGTATGTTATGTAAAAAAAGATTTTTGGTTGAATATGTGAAGTCTATGTTGTATGTCATGTAACAAAAAAAAAAAAAAAAGACTTTTAGTTCAATATGTAAAATCTACTTTTCCATCAAAGGAGTCATTTGTGTTAACTTTGAAGCTTGATTTAAATATTAACAAATCTGCAAGATTCTTTGTTGTCTTTACACAAAGCAAAAAGACATTAAATGTGCCCCACAGTCTACCATGAATGTAAATTATTTTAGTAAATGTAGATATGTTTTAGTTAATTGTTTTGTTTATAATGTGTTGCAGCAACTACATGCTATATCTGGAACACTGATAAACTCATCACTTCTTGGATACTGGCACAACCAATTTAAAGAGGACTTTAAATTTATGCACACTAAATTTACATTTGCTCACACAACTGTAACAGCTGGAAATTTGCAGTTTGATTTGCATACAAAGCTTTGACTCCTTCATGGACTGCACTGAAGACTAGTATCTACAACTCTACTGGAAAGTTGGCCCCCTGTGATTCCTTACATGCTAGTATTTTGGACATGGTCCAGCCAGCTGGTTTCTGAGTTCACATTTATATCACAAAAAGTCTTGCAATCCATTATGTTATTGGAATCCAAACGCCAGCACCAAATGCTTCTGTAATAGATCTGATAGTTTGAAAATACATTGAAATATCCAGACCTAGCAAAATAGGAGTGGCAATTTCCACTTCTCCTGCAGCCTGTTCACCCCTGGGAGAAATCTATATTTAAAAAAAAAAAAAAAATCAACCAAGCAACTTGCAAAATAAATACCTGATAGAGCCATTAATATGCAATAATAGTCAATATGGATGGCTTTCCTGGCAGTAAACTACTAGCTGGAGGAACCATTAACTTCAAGAAATTTTAAAACATAGGGTGCAATATGATTCTGAAAGCACTTATTCACATTATCAGTCCTTATTCTAACAATGTAATCCTGATTTGTGAGAGCCAGATTTACTCATTAAAGTAATATCCTATGCAAGTACCATAACATACTTACTGTTTCTTAGGTACATTAATAAAGTACTATTTCTAGATCATTTGTTAAAGAGTTCTGCAAATACTTCTTAGAAAACAATTTTTAAAAAAGGGAAAGAAAAAAAAAATATTTTGCTTTCTTAAGAGCTTCAAATTTTAAAGCTGAGCTATACATTCCCAGTAATGGTCTTGCTTCAGTACAGTAAGCAGGAGGGAAACAGGACTTGCTCTCAACATTTCAATAGGCTTAGCACTTTCATTAACTAAGTGTTCCTCCACTGGTGCTCAGTTGGATACTTTTTTTTTCTTTTTCATTCTGAGAAAAAAATAATTCTTGTTCGTGGCCCTACAATTGATGTCATCACTTTGCAAAAATACGTACACAACTTTACTATTTCTCCCCTGTAAACCCTAGCCACCTTTCTCTGGATGGGTCAAGTGGTTGCAAACTACTTATCATCATCCTAGATCATTTATGCAAAATTTATGCATCATCACTGACCTGCCTCTAGAAATGTGATATTTTTGGTTTATACAGAAAATCCTGTTTTTTAGAAGAATTCTTAGAATGACAGAAGTGATTGCCAATGCAAATAACAATCAAATGTTTCTGCTGCAAAAGAAATTACTTATTCTCAGATGTAACATCAATCTCATCTTATCTAATTGCACATGTGGAATAATTCTCTCGATGCCACAGGTTATTCTGCTTTCTTGATCCTTCATGAAAACGATTGGTATGCTCCCCAGAACAGGTCTTGAGACATTTTTAAGGAAAGCACTTTGACAAAGAGAGAGCAATCTTTGAAGAAAAAGAGCTTATAGAGAAAAAGAATTTTCCTTAAATGCAAAGGAGGTAGAGAAGGGTAATGTATTTCTCAAAGGCTCAGTAATGGAATGCACAGCTTTGCACTCCTAGGTGGCTAGTTCAGATATAGCTGAGGTTGTCAGTCATCAGAAGTGGTAAGTCTAGGCTTAGATACTGATAGGCTGCAAATATCCAAGAGGCAGAGTAATTATTTACAGCAGCACAGGAGACTGAGTGGAGGGAAAATAAGGAGAAATTAATGTTAGCTTTCAAAATTACATGAAGACACATCTCTAGATAGAATACAGTTAAGAGAAATCCTATCTTCAGGGTGAGGTGGACTAGTGACCTAACAGTTGTTTTCTACAAGATGCTTTCAGATCTAATATGACTATTGCTGCACTCAGGTCAACTGAAAATTTTCCCTAGACTAACTTAGAAGATTGCTGCTGTCCTTCTTTCAAATATTCATCAAAGCTCCTCTGTCACACAATCCATAAAAAATTAATCATCTATGGTAGCTAGGTTCAGAATGGCTGGCAAGGTTCATTATTAAGTCTTTTTTAATTAAAATATGACTATTAAATTCAATACTTAAAATGTCATTGCTATGTTCATTATTTTGAAGTTATTCCAAGTGTCACTGAATCTCAATGATTATAGAGCTAACCTGTATATTCTATATCACCATCAACACCATTGCTTTTGCTTTTTATTGTCTTCTTTCAAGTTACATGTAGCCTCTTCAGGCCTGGGGCTATGTCATCCTATCAACTAACTAGTACATTGGATTCTGATACTGCCTGGGCTTTCAGGACACTGCTGCAGAACAAATCGCCATCATGATCAATATCTGGAGAGCTATGACATTGCTAGATGAGAGCTTGGCTCAGTGACTCCATTAGCACCATCAATACACATCTGATGGCCATGAAAGCAGCTCTGTGATGTAGTACAAGTCACTTCAGAAAAATCATTGACTGACTTAGTACACAGACACAGAACTGACAATTAAATGAACTAACAGCTTCAATTTACTTGCTGTGATCAATTCAAGCTACTGTGTAGTCATGTGGGGTAAGGGTAGGAGCAGCATGACCACGCCTGAACCCCAGCTTCCATTTTGTGACACAGTCCCCCAACAGAGAATTTTTCTGTCAAGGGCAAATAAGACATCTTAAAAATTATTTTTCAAAGTTAATCTTAAAGGTGCTCTTTCAGACACAAATAAAAATATTTTGGCCAAAAAAAAAAAAAAAGTAACAATTACATGAAACAGCTGTTGAGTGGGCAGCAGATACTGTTTACAGTGGGCAAGGAAACCTCCTTCATCTTGAACAGTCTACTGAGTATTCACAGATAACCCATACCTGGGTCTGACTCGTTGCTGTTTCACTTATTGGCTATTTAAATCTGTGCAAAGAGCATGAAACTTGGTCACTCTGTGCAGACTTTTACAGCTACTTTGCACCCCACGGAGCAGCTCCACAGTGCCAACGCAGCAGTTCTTGTGCCATTACTTGCAGTAAAGCCTACATTTACAGTATGTTTTTCCATGCTCCTCCTCATCCACTGTTTTTCTTCATCCTGGATACAGGAATGGTTTGTTTACTTTTCATATCCTATCCTGTCTGAAAAGGGTACAACACTCTTTAAAACTGATAGAACAGTAAGTTGCACTGAAGTGGCTTTCTGAAACTCATCCAAGTTCTTCAGCACAATTGATGCTGTTTCCTTTTAACATAGATGTGGCAGAGTTGAATAGACTCCCTGGAGACTCCAGATATTTTCAGTAGTGACAAGAGCCCATCCCAAACATAACTTTCAATCTGTTCATCCCTCCTTGAATACTAAGTAGAGCCTTTTCCTCTTACAATGTACCAAAACTGTGTCTGTAGATCAAAACACCTCCAGCACTTCAATACCACCTGACTTGCTTTCTAAGATATGCATATTAACACCACAATTATTCCCATTGTTAGATGTAGATCAATCTAAAAAGACTGTGCACTGCCTTTTATCTGACCAGCATAGGAAGTTCCACTAGGAGATGCACATTCGTGTCAGGGGCAGCACAGAGCATCTTGAAATTTAAAAGAAACTAATGAAGAAAGGATTCAACAGAGAGAACAGTAGAGATTTTATGCAAGCCAGAAAGTGTTGGAGTCCTAAAAAAATAATTATTAAGTTCTAAAATAAAGTGCCAACCTTATAGTAGATCTATATAACAACATGAGTCAAAAGTAACTTCAGAGAAAATTTACACTTTTTTTCATCAGTGATTGATAGGCAACTATGTAAAAGAATTCCCTATCGTTGGTCTTGTAACTCATTTGTATAGACATAGGATCTCTGAGAATGCAGTGCAAATTCAGTCTTGGCAGAGCCACAGTTATTATGGAAGCAGTATCTTTGATTTTTCCAACAATTGTCTGCATATAATCTCATCTAAAATCTTACACTACAACAATAAAGTTTGGAGACTGTTTTTGTGGAGTTTATATTATTTTTTTCTTGGACTGCAAGATAATTCTAAAGAAAAGAAAACAATTAAGATGCATTGTTTGAGCATGATCAGTCATTCAAATAAATACATCGTTTACAGAACACATTTCTCTCACATTTCACATACTCCAAGTTTATATGTGTGACCCCTCCTTCCAACAATTTGCATGCAATGTCTGAAAATTCTTCTCCTACTAGAAAAATAAAACCCTTCCTACAGACATGCTAGACCCCCTTCTAATGCCTTTTCAAAGGGAGATGGGTCTCGGGATAAAATGCAAGACATGAAAGGCCGGAAGATTGCACACAATTCTCTTGTGAAACAAGAGACATCATGCTCTGACAGTGCAGCCAGCCTTTCAGCATTGCTATATGTCTGCAATCCAGCCTGTCTTCAGTCTTGGAGCACAGCTGCAGTCCCAGGGGTTTCCTTCCCCCAGGCCCTTAACACCAGGCTGATTCCTGGCTTTGACATCCTCAGCTTCAGCCCTTCCACAGTTCCCTGCATCCCAGCACCCCTTCCTTACACATGCATCCCTGTGCCGGGGGCTGACCACCCACAACACCCAGTGTGGAGGCACCGTGATAACAGCGCATACCAAGGATGCAAAAGAGGTCTGAAGAATAACTTACTCTGACAGATAACAGAGCCAATTAAAAGCAGTGACACGATGCATGTGCAGTTCTACAGAAATCTATGACAAAGGAACAGAAGAGCAGTGTTATCCTGCTATCTCAGCTCAGAAGAGAATTTCTACTGACTTCGTGGGGCATTGTATCAGTCAAAGAGTAGCAAAGACACAGTATTTTGTGGTCTTATGAGATTTCACAGTTGTGTGACATATGCATTCAAAAGATAACAACTTCAGGTTCCTATTATTATGAATGCATTAAGCTATGTTTAATAGTGAGCACAGCATCATAAATATTTCTGAAACCATTTTGTTTATCTTCTAGCATTGAATTTGATATGACTAGAAACACTTCAAAATTTGTTAAAATAGTTTATAAGCCAAGTATTGTAACCATGGAAGCTCATGCAAATGATCATGCATATGTACTTGAAAAACATGCATGTCACATTATATTTGGCATGATTATCAATTGGCATTTAAACAGTGTAAAACTGGTTGCAAGAACAATTTAGAGTTGTACTGAATGGCTGTATTACTAAATATCTTCATATTGTTTAAGACAAAATACAGCATCTAATTCTAATTTTTAAATGATTGTTATTATTTATATGGACTTAGCTGTCCTCTGTCAAATAATCTCATGCAGCCCTTGACCCAAAAAGCAATTGATCATCTAAACATAGAAAGGTTTGGTTTTGGTGGTTTGGTGGTTTTGGTATTGGTGGTTTGGCACAACACAGCATCCTTTTTGCAGTTTGTGGACATAAGATCCAGTGTTGTAGTACACCAGCAGTGAAAATTCAGAAAACACACCTCCAAAGGAAATTAATTGGAATGACAGGCTGCCTCATTCTGGAACTGAAGCCTAAACCAAATTGTGCCAGGAAACCAAACCTGATTTCCTCCTATTCCCATTGTTTACTGGGGGTGAACAGGAGGTGCAGGGGGGTGAACACTTTACTTTGCTTAACACTTCACTTAATTCACAGTTCCCAGTTTACTATAAGTTTGACTTCAGTGGAAGTAGTGACCAAATGCACAAATGACAGTTCATCCTCTGAGTACTAAACATTACACAGGATATTAACAACCAACTTTTGCAAAGCCTGACAGCACAGGCTTTGTTGTAAGTTGTTGAAAACTATGCACTACCTAGCCAGTTAGCAGTGTTCACCCAGCCTCCTATGGGTGGGAGGCTAACCTATCCCCTACATCCTGCTTGGAGTAGGGTTCATCCTGCACGTTCAAAAGCTATACTACCAGGAATTAAATCCGTTCTCCCTCTTAATCTGCACTGAAGGAACTAATTATTTTTTAATAGTGCCATGCTTTTTGTCACTGAAAACAACTTTCTCAAGAACGAGACAGGATAACACATTTTTTGTCGTGCCTTTAAGTCACTGAAGGACAAGATGCCTGATCAAGTAATCACAGAGCCACAGGGTCACAGAGTGACTGAGATTTGCAGGCCCTCTGGAGACATCTGGCCCAACGCCCTTGCTCCAGCAGGGACATCTAGAGCAGGTTGCCCAGGACCATGTCCAGATGTTTCCTGAATATCTCCAAGGAGGGAAACTCCACAGCTTCTCTGGGCAACCTGTGCCAGTGCTCAGTCCACTCATGCAGCAGAAAAGTTCCTCCTGATGTTCTTCCTCCTGTGTTTGTGCCTGTTTGAGTCTGTAGCCAGACAAAAAGATGACAGGAAACAACCAGCTTGCATACTAGGCCAGGTGGCAAGACAAGCAGGCATTGCTATATGAGAAAACAGAAACTACACCACACCTTTCTCTGCATAATCATAGGGTCCATACGCCTAGGGAACAGTTTTTCACTCCGTTAATGATCCTGTCATGAGCTTTGCGATAGAGACTGGTTTTGTGACAAGCTCAACTTGCTCCCTTCACACTCTCCTAGCCATATCAGGAGATCAGCCTCAATGTCTTTTGCGATGGGCACACTATAAATAAATTACTGTGAAACTTCTGCAAACTGTCATCTCGAAAGGGCCAAAAAGCCTAATTTTTGTCATTATGGAAGCTTAGGGGCAGAAGTTTGAATCTTTGTTCTGTTATTTATTTTTTTTTTCCTCTGTTAAAATGTCAGTTTAATGTTTTTGGAAAGATTTTGCTTTTTTTTTTTCTTCTTTTTGTGGGCATATCATCAAAGCCTATTAGTGTAATACTTGCTATCGTTCATTTACTGGAGAAAACTCGTTAAACACATGTCACTTCAAAACTGCGTGACATAACATGAAATTAAAATGACCTTTATTTTGGCACACTTCTTCACTGAGTTAGGGTATTACTGAGTCCCAAGTGCTGCCTGTTTATGAATGCCAGTCAGGCTACTACCATGGCTCTAATGCGCCCAGAGATTGTGCAGCCTATGAACAACTGTAGCTAACTGCAAATACTGAAGTAACCGTGGGGTAAGATCCACTACTTTGAGAAAATTTATTAATTTATGTTGAAAATCTGACCAAATAGAAGTGGAAGCATTGACCAATTACTCACTTTTGTCAGATGTTGTTTCAGTGTTTGGCCTCCTGTCTTGAAATCCCTGAACTTGCATGTTGGGTCTAGGTTACTTCTTCCCATCCATATGGTTCTCACACTACGTCTGTAAGAGTGACAGCTGAATGAGTCACGGTCATGCTTAACTTTAAGCACAAAGGTGTCCAATTCTTGTTCTTAAAAATGCACATGACTGCATCATAAAAAAAACACAGGCTACAACACAGAGCTTCAAAGCACTGCCACAGAGTGCACAGATGTGTACATCAACCCTCTTGCACCCACCACCCCACTTTCAGGACCCAAAATAGCCAAACAAGAATCAAATTTCAACTCATTTCCTGAGGTTGCTCGACAACTTTGGACAGCATCAGATGAATGCTGTGGATCACTAAGTTTCTGTCCCCTGGACCTTTTAACATACATTCAGCCGTCTCCCTCTCTCATCAGGGGACTCCTCCAGAAGAGGTGCCGAGCTCCAAGACAAAGACATGACTGATTCTTATATCTGTTCCAACAAGGGGCTCCATGGCTATTGCAAATGCAGCATTTCACTGTGTCCAACTGAGGTCCTTCTCCTGAGGCCTAACAACACAAAAGACAGTTTGTAATAGCTCCCTTTGAAATCAAATTAGTAATGTTTCAAGGCATGACCCGTAAAGGGTTGCTGTCCAGAATCTACATGTGTTTGACAGATACATCTTCCACCTAACGGGCCTCTTCAAGAGTACAGATGGAATCAAGATGTGTGAACATAGCTCCAAAAAGAGAGCCATGGGATATCAGGATACACAGCAAAGCACTCTATCTCAACAGATGAAAAGGAAACAATATCAGATACAGTGTGAAATAGCTCACTCCAGCTGGTAGGCCAGATTCTGACACCATTATATAGGTGAGATTATTGCAGACGAAGATGCTATTCCATATGTGCAAAAGCTGGCAAAATATAGCCCAAAGTAAACTACAAAACCTTGTGCCAACTCCTTATAAAGGTCACACAAAGTCACAATCTCCTTTTCACATATGCTCATACACTGCAAAATGCAAAAAATTGCTGTGGGCTGCAGTTCCCCGTGCCCAGGTACACTTATGGGCTGGAGATTAGAGCCTTCACACAGCAGCTTATCTTTACCTAGCTAGACAGTCGTTTGTTAGCTGAAGGACTAAGCATGGTAACTTATGTATGGTGTGTGATTGGTTTGAAAGGGCTAATAAATATCAGGAGAGGACATTTTGGAGATATATATGCTAGTGTATCTGATGGCACAGAAACTGTGGGTCTTGAGGGTAAAACAAAATGAACTGAAAGGATAGAAAAGAAAATGAGTTTTCAAGCTTGCCATGATGTATTTGCTTATTTGCCAGAAAACTTACCACCCTATTGTCCTGAAGGGCAAACCTCTCTGGAGCAGGGTTATGAAGATGAGAACTCCTTCCCATAGTGTATGATAATAGGAAACTGATAGCTGGCCTTTCCAAACACCCACAGGCCCCATTTGACTGTAGAGAAAATTAATTTAAAGCAAATTAATTTAAAACAACTTCCTAATGCAGGCCAGGCCTCAGCTTCATAATTCATTTTCACATGAATTCACAGACAAGAAAAAAAAAAATCACGGTAGTATATCAAAAAACCCTACAGCAGCCAAATAAAATGAAAAACCTGCTGGCAGGAACTCCACCAGCTACTTCTTGCTGCCAGTGTCTGCTGCCTGAGAAGAGGACACAGCTAGAGATGAGCTACATATATTTTACAAGATGAAACGGAGTTCAAGGCAAGTCCTAAAAAAGATAGGCTGTACAACGTGTCAGGACCAGCCATTTCTGAAAAGAAACTAGGTACTTTAGGGTAAGACTAGGAAAAGCCTGGGAAAGACAACAGCAGAGTGCACTGATGGTATACTTAACTTACATTAGACCCCCCAATGGCTCATTTCTTCAATGACCTTCAAGTTCTGTCTGCACTAACAGGAACAGCAAATGTTTCAGGAAATGGAACAAATTTCTGCCTAATTACGAAAAGGACAGAGGAGCATGCAATGCTCGTAGGCAGTTCTGAGATAAGGTTATAGCCACGACTTGGCCTAAGTTGTTACATATCAACATTTTCAGCTGCATTTGATTACATTAAAAAGCCATAAATCACTGATTAACGCACATGATTTTCACACTGTTTTTCCAGGAAGTTACTTTAGTGAGCAGGTAACTGTCACGTTGATTACAGAACTAAATGAGGGTGCCATCCTGATAAACCTGGAGAATAATACCCCTATGAGATATGTGTAATACGAGACTCATATCCTGATATGAACGAATAACCCAAAAAAGGATGGAATTTGATTAACTCTGTGTTAGTACAAATCTTCCTTCTCGGGCTACCAAAGCAGTCAGTTGTCACCTTGGCTTTGGTCATTAACAGCAGTCCCTCAGGACAAGAGCAAGAAAACCAAATCATTACCTCCAGAATTTGATGGTAAAACACTTTGCACATGAATGCTACTGTGGCAGCAGCTCTCTTTCTTGGATTATAACCCTAGTTAAACCTTTGACTAAGAAGTTAATAAATGAATGGTAACCTGATCATTCTTATCAGTGTTTCTGTAACAGCAGCAGAGTAAAAGCTTCCCATTGTGTCTGAAGCAGTAACTGGCATTCTTCATGTGATTGTGATTTGTAAATAAGCTTGGCCATGGAAATTGTGCAGTTGGAGTAGTGGGAAAGAGGAAGCTTAAAAAAAAAAAATAAGAATAATACATTAATTACAAGTAGAATGGAAGCCCAAAGGCAATGATCAGCCTGTCTCACAGACTGTCACTCAGGTTAGCGAGTGTTAGCCAATGCTTACGCACTGAATTCTCCCCTGGAGTGGTACCTCTTTCTTTTCAGTCTATCATGACATATTTACAGCTTTGTCTCTCAGCAGTCTCTAGTGAGACTCCAGGGATCCACACTGGCCTATCATGAATGTTATTTTCTTGTGCTGCTACTGCGTAGAGCCAATAGAAGATATTCAGCAAGGAATTAAGAGTCTGTGTTAATGTGATTTCTGTCATCCCCCTATATCCTGGATTAGGTTAAACATACTTTTTTTTTCCCCCTTGCCTGCTTCAGCTGTTTCCAAGCATATATGGTGTAGAAGTAAGTTTGCATTATCTACATCTGTACTAGAAAATTGAACAAGCCTAGGACCGTGTTGGGTGATTACAGCTACTGGTTACAAACAATCCCTGTCCATTCTATTTAACCCTCTTAGCCTCCAAAACAAGATGGTCATGTGCCTATGCAGGATGGGGTCCTGGTTGGAGCTAATCCCTGAATGGTACCCATAAATTATTTGGGAGAATCTTAGCTGGACCTGACCAAAACCCAGCCAGGGTCTCTTCTAACACTTTAAGTGCAGACAATATAGTGCTTGGGAATGTTTCCTGATGTTATTTTTTTTAAATGGAATATACATTTTTATAGAGAACAAAAAAGAAACCCAAATTCATAAAGAATCCAAAGTCTGGTGCTTTAGTTTTACACTTGTGCTGTCTTTTGTTTTCATTTAACTCCCCCTTTTTTTTGTCATACAGTCTAGAAAGCATATGAGGTACAGGAAGCATGTGAGCATATAGAACAGAAGCTGTCAAATCCCATAATAAATGTTTCTTTGCAATCATATCTGTTCTCTTCTTTCCTGACATGCTCTTGTAGAATCACATTCACATATCTTGCACACTAAAATAAGAAATACCAACGCATACTAGCAAAGAGCCAGATCCCTCCTCACCAATGTTCCTATCAGCCAGTTCTTTGGTCAAAATCACCTTACAACCTTCCAAAATCATTTCTTACTGATTTACAAAATTATTCTACACTCCTGTGAACAACCTGATTAGCTGTAAATGTATTATCAAAGCTAACTCATTATATTAGACCCAGGGAACACTACAGGTATGTAAATTATACAATCACTTCCAGAAATGATGCAATGCACTCAAACCAACTGCCTTTAAGTCCTTCATGTAGGAAAAGAGACTGAGCCTCTCCTAAGGCTCAGTGGCCTAAAACCATATAGCAGATTTAAACCAGAAATTGAGTCATGTTAGAGAGCACAGAAGCATTTACAGGACAGAGTGCCACAGTCCTTGTCTGAGTGTGACAGGTCCTACTCTAAGGTCCCTGCTTACTGGGTTATTCAAGCATTCACTGCTGATGCAAAGTTAATCTGTTCCTGTGCAGTTGTGCAGTGAGGCCACATCATTCCTCAGTTTCACTGTCCCTTCTCAAACAGATACACAGGCAAAAGGACAGTGGTTTCAAGTCTTTACAAAGGGGAAAAGTTCTGCTCAGAAACAAAAATCCCTCCCTAGTATTACCTAGTAGTAGTAACTCCAAGATTCTGAGACCACATTTAGCTTTACGGAATAAAACATAACAAGCTGTCAAAATGTGCATAAATAAATTAGAGCCATTATTCCAGCTCAGAGTTCTGGGGACATAAACAATCCTCTTGAAGTTCGCTGTGACATATTTTGCAGTGGGAGCCAGTCATTAGCATTACCTCCTGTATGCAGAGAGCTGTACATGCATTCTGTCTTAGGGGCTGGCACCGCAGCACAGAAATCAACAGGCCTGCCTTGGAATAGAAAAGAAAACAATCCAGGGCCAATTCCCTGCCCCTGAGCATGAGTTTGATGGCATAGCTCGTGTCCATATGGCTAAACTCTCTCCTTCTGCTCACTCCCCAAAGAGTTGTCCTCATCCATATCTGCCTGCTTGGAATAGTCCCTGGCTCGTGCTGCTGTCCTAAGCCATACCCGTGTGCCACCAGGGAGAGCACTGGCTGGCACTAGCATCATGCTAAGGAGAATGCTAACAGTTAAACACCACAGATCACTAATGTTACTGCTCCTGGCCCTGCCTAGTTTACTAACACATATACACTCCATGACTTCTGCTATAATATTACTCTAAAAGATGTTTACTTTCTCGTAAGTGACTTTCAGTTGCATAATAGGAAATATAGTGAGGTCCAAAAAAAGGCATGAGGAATTAAGATACACATACATTTTGGGTGCACAGGAACATAAAGGAGCTGTACGAGGTGAGGCCACAGCACTCGCCAATGAGACAAACTTAGGAAAAGCACGAGATCAGGGTAAGCACGACATATTTCCTCAGTACACTGCCCTGCAGCAGCCAGTGATTCGTAGACTTCCTGAACCAAAAGTGGGATTTGGGTATTCAACAGCCCTCAGGATTCTTATGAAAGAAAATGAACTCTGGACTTAAATGCCGCATAATTAAAAAGTCAGCAACAACAGGCTTTAGCAATATGAATTATAAACAAGGGGCAAACCTGTTCAATCAGAAAATGTATTTTACATCAAAAGAACATCAAAACAAGGATGAACAAGAGTATTGTTGTTATAAGACTGCATCAAGGTGAAAGCTACAATCTCTAAGAGCAAAATGGCACTGACATCCTCACAGAAGGCCTTTGCTTGGGCTCAGTGCACATGAAACAAAACAAATTTCATAGTGTATTCTAGGGAGAACCTGCTGTGATAGAAATCCAAATGGCTAGCAACTCAGCAGCAAAGAGTAGGATTCTTTCTATTTAGTAACTGACAATTTCTATCACATAGTTTTCTCTGGACACTTTTTTTTGTTCGTCCCTTTAAGGGTTTGCAATCATGACAGCTGTGTCTTTGGGTCCTTATGGGTATTTTTGAGCTACTTTCTAAATCCATATTAGGAGCTGAGGCAGCCACTGCCGTAAGAAGAACTTTTCCATTCTTGAGTGGGAAATTCCATGAGATAAAACATTCTTGCATTTTGTCCAGCAGAAATACTGTATTTCCATTGAAAATGCCATACTAATACACTCATTATATTTTTCTAGAAATAAATAGGGCAAAAAACTTCTGACCCTCTGTCTCCCCTTTTTTTCTCCCTCCCCACCCCCACTCCCCTTCTGCTCTGTTCTTCATCATAGTATGAGGAAGTTGGTCAAAACAAAAATCTAAACACATTTTTTCCCTCCTAATAATAAAGTAATGGATATTCCCTTACTTTTGCCTTGATGTATCAAAACATACTGAAGGAAAACCATCCTGCTTTCCAAAACTTGATGTGACCATTGATCAGTGTATCCCTATGAGTAAAAAGTCAAGAAAATGGGGCAGGAGACCTGCATGGATGAGCAAGAAGCTCCTGGCAAAACTCAATCAGAAGAAAGTACACAGAATGTGGGATAAATGACAGGCCTCTTGGGAGGAATATAGGAATTTTGTCAGAGTATGCAGAGATGCAATGAGGAAGGCTAAAGTCCATTTGGAATTAAATCTGGCAAGGAACATCAAGGACAACAAGAATGGCTTCTCCAAATACATCCATAACAAAAAAATATATATAAATAAAGACCAGGGAAAATGTGAGCCTACTGCAGACTGGGGTGGGTGCCCTCATGATGAAGAATACAGGAAAGACAATTACTGCAAGTCTTCTTTTCTTCAGTCTTTACTGCTAACACTAGCCTTCAGGAATCCCAGACCTTGGAGAAAAGAGAAAGTCTGTAGAAGGGAAAACTTTCCCTCAGTTGAGGATCAGCTTAGAGATCATTTAGGCAAACTCGACACCCACAAATCCATGGTCCCCAATGGGATGAAGGAGTGAGGATGAAGGTCCCCATGAGTGCTGAAGGAGTGAGCAGATGCTACTGCTAGGCCACTCTCCAACATCTTTGAAAGGTCATGGAGAACAGAAGAGGTGCCTGAGGACTGGAGGAAAGCCAAAGTCACTCCAGTCTTCCAAAAAGGCAAGGAAGACTCAGGAAATTACAGGCCAGTCAGCCTCACCTCCATCCCTGGAAAGGTGATGGAACAGCTCATCCTGAAGGTCATCTCTAAGTATGTGAAGGAAAAGAAGGTGGATTACCAAGGAGAAATCAAGCTTAATCAATCTGATAGCCTTCTATGATGGAATGACTGGTTGGGTAGATGAAGGGAGAGCAGTGGATGTTGTCTACTTTGACCTCAGCAAGGCTTTCAACACTGTCTCCTACAACATCCTCTTAGGTAAGCTCAGGAAGTGTAGGTTAAATAAGTGGACAGTGAGCGGTGCAGTCTAATTTGAGACCTGTAGCTAATGGTGTCTCCCAATGGTCAGTACTGGGTCCGGTCCTGTTCATTTGTCAATGTCCTGGAGATGGAACAGAGTGCACCCTCAGCAAGTTTGCTGATGAAACTGGGAGGAGTGTCTGATACACCAGAAGGCTGTGCTGCCATTCAGAGAGACCTGGGCATGCTGGAGAGTTGGGCAGAGAGGAACCTCATGAAGTTTAACAAAGGCAAGAGCAAGTTCCTGCACCTCAGAAGGAATAACCCTATGCACCAGTACGTGGGTTTATGAAAGACAGGTCCTCCTTAACTATCCTAATCTCCTTCTATGACAATATGACCTGCTTAGTAGATGAGGGAAAGGCTGTAGATGTTGTTAACCAGACTTTAGTAAAGCTCTGGTGAGGCCGCACCCCAAGTACTGTGTTCAGTTTTGGGCCCCTCACTACAAGAAGGATGTTGAGGCCTTGGAGCATGTCCAGAGAAGGGCGTGAAGCTGGTGAAGGGTCTAGAGAACAAGTCTTATAAGGAATAGCTGAAGGAACTGGAGTTGTTTAGCCTAGAGAAAAGGAGGATCAGGGAAGACCTTACCACTCTCTACAACTACCTCAAAGGAAGATGTAGAGATGTGGGGGCCAGTTTCTTCTCCCAAGCAACAAGGGATAGGACAAGAAGAAATGGTCTCAAGTTGTACCAGGGGAGGTTCAGGCTGAATATTAGGAACAAATTATTTACTGAAAGGGTTGTGAGATGTTGGAAGAGGCTGTCCAGGGAAGTAGATGAGGGTATATACCTACGGTTATTTAAAAAGCTGTGTAGATGTGATACTTAGGGATATGGTTTAGTGGTAGACCTGATAGTGCTATGTTAACAATTGGGCTTGATGGTCTTGGAGGTCTTTTCCAAACTAAATGATTCTATGATTCTAAATATGTATAGGGAGGGTGTTGAGAGGATGGGGCCAGACTCTTTTCACTGGTGTCAGGTGACAAGATAAGAAGCAATGGGCACAAACTGAAAACTAGCAAGTTCCATCTCAATATGAGGAAAAACTTTTTTACTCTGAAGATGGGAGAGTGCTGGAACAGACTGCCTGGAGAGGTGGTGGAATCTCCTTCTCTGGAGATATTCAAAACCTGCCTGCATGTGATGCTTTGCAACCTGCCCTATGTAACACTGCTTGAGCAGGTATGTTGGACTAGATGATCTCCAGAGGTTCCTTCCAATCTCAACCAGTCTGATTCTGTGACACTGTGAGAGGAAACATTCCCTAGAAACTTAACTAGCACTAAAACGTTCTTGCCTTGCCCTGTACTTACTCACATCTCAGTCACAGCCACACAGGTGCAAGTTTTAACATCTGTGATCTGACTCCTTCTGAGACTTCCCCTTTACCTCCATGTACTTTGTAAACATGACACGAGAATTACTGCAATATTTTTATTTGGGAAATTAGGGAATTAGAAATTAAGCTGGAGCTGGAGACAGAGCCATTTTGACTAGGATACAAATCAAGTTGAATTCAGCCTTCAGCCAAATTTGGAAAGGAGGTTTAAGGTTCTGCAAGGCAGAATTCCCATATTTTACATATCACTATGTGATATATAGTAGAGGAAGGCTGATTATGTCATTTGATTTTGTTCTGCCAAAGATGTCCTAAACTATAAAATGGTGACAGTAGTACTGCCAACCTCACAGGGCTCCTGTGAGGACAATGAACTGATTTGCAGTGCTCCTACACCAGGCAAATATTAAACGAAGGGTAAGGCAGCCCATCACCACCCTATGGCCTCCTCATATATCAGAGAAGCATACAGGGCTCCTGGAATGCAAATCACTCTCATTTCTAAAATACTGTTGTTACTGATTACCAGCTATTCAAAAGGAGCAAACAACAAGCCAACAATTTTTCCAGCAAAGGCCATGTAAGAAATTCTGGGATCACTAGATACTGGCAAGGGCAATACAAGAAACACAGTATCCCAAGACACATAGGAAGGACTAGGATGGGATCAATTTTATCAGCCAACAAACTTCATACAATTGTCACTACCCACAAACAGGCTGATTATAATATTATTTATACATAGTAAATTAGATTTCCTTTCACCAAGAAGAACAATCTTTGCTCTGCTGCTCTACTCTGGATTGCGAGGAAAGTAGGGAACCATACAAGCCAATAATCACAGATCTTTCCTTATTTTTTTAACCCAAGTCAAAACTGATCTGGCTTCCTCAGATCACTTATCACCTTCAGATCAGAACATAGCCACTATATTAATGCAAGACATAAAAATACCATGCTTACAGTTCTATGTGCAAGTCTAAATTAAATATGGGAAGGGGAAGAAGGGAGTACAGGGCAAATGAATCTAATAAAAGCAGATCAGAACACATTTGGATTACAAATGATTTCAGAAGAAAATCCAGGAGAAAGAAACTGTAAAATGATTCCTCAAACTAGCCAATAACTCTAGTATGCCAGCCACAGAGCAAGGACTCAGTGCTCTGTTCTAGCTTTATAGCAAAGGGAAGTAGTTTTATGATGTGGAAAGTATTAGGAGGGTAGTAGGTACCACAAACTCCTCAGAAACATTGATATTTTCAAAGCAGTTTCAAACATCCTCTCAGAAGTAACAGTTTTATATGACAGTGCCCCCAAGCTTCTCACTCCCCTCTACTGATATTAATGTCTTGGAATATACATGGAAAAAAATAGACATTTCTACAAGGTCTCCTCACAGTTTCTTGAAAAGGACAAACACAAAGAAGGGGCTTTTCAGAAATACCCTATGAGGTTCCCCATTTCTTCCCCCTCCCTGCGTCATGGCAAGAGGAAGGGCAGTTATAATAAATACAGGATTCCCCCAAAAAAACTAAGACAGGCTTTTTTGAAAATGCCATGTACACAAGATTGTTTCCCATTTCTTTCCCCTCTGGTGGTTAGAGTCCAGATTACATAGGCACACCTTATCACTGAAAACAGACAATTAAATATGGGAACGGCTGTCAAGCAAATGGTCTGTGTTCTTGTGAAACCATTTCACCATTCTTCCACAAACAGGAAAATATTTAGCAAGAGGTGTGCAAACTGGGTACAGATGCAAGAGTGTGATTGAAAGGTGGATGTCATCTGCTGACAGCAGATCTAGACATACAGATTCAGCATGAAAAATATTCCCTTTTTCCTCCAGACTGAGAATTTTCTTCCATTGGCCTAAAATGATTGCTACTTTTATTCTGAAATTTCAAATGTTTTCTATTCGCACTTCCAATAACAAACTATCATCTGCAGTCCCATATTTACAGTATTTCTCTGAAAAACTCCTGACCACAGCAAAAATGTTCCCCTGCTTGCTCACATAGACCAAAGCATTTGAGCCATTGGAAAATACAGCAGAGAACAAAACATTCAGCTGTTAAAGCCCACACATCCAGCTAGCTTCTCTGTCCTTCTCTCTAACAGCCTTGCAGAATTTCAGTTCAGTGACATGAGAAACTCCCAAATCTGGGAAGTGGTCAGTCTGCAGAGAAAGTACTTTCCAACTGCTTTGATGTGTTCTGGTGAAACTCTACATTACTCCAAAAGCCCTGGAGACACACACTGCAGTAATATAAGGGATGAAATTTGTCCTGATATTTTTCACCACTAAAATCCTGCATAATCCTCATTTTGAAGACTTAAGTGAGACTTAAGCAGTACATAGCCTCGTACCGGGTCCTCTTTGTGTTGGCACAAATTTCACCCAGGCAAGACAATATTTGCTCAGGTGCAGTACCTTGGGTGAGAGTTAATCCCTTTCATTTCTGACACAATAGTTATTATGTACAATAACTAATAAAAGCCGCTCTCAAGATCGACAACCTACACATTTTCAATTTCCTCTCATGTACTCCTTAGCCTTTCATAAGCTCCTTTGATCCTGTATAGGTGTCAATCTTTGCATGCTTATAGGTCACAAGAAAGTTCATCTCATGTTAATAGCCCAGTCACCTTAGGATGCATTGATTTTAATCCATTTCCATTTCCAAATTTAAATTTACCATCCTGTTTCAGACACTTCATTATTCTCAAAGATGCCAAGTTGCAGGGACTGTGATTTTGCTTGGACTCTGTATTAAAGAGGAAAAAGTCAAGTCAAATATGAAAGCTTCCTTCTTGCCTGGCCTGCTGGGGACGGACATGTGCATATACACTGTCCCCTTCTTTATCAGTGTAAAGTTTGGCTATTTCAGGGAGGATTTATTTGGGCTCCTAAACCAGGAGCCCGATTTCATGAGACAGTGATCTGAATCATCCAAAATATACAACAGCTCAAAATACAGCTCCTTCACCTCCATCACATTCACATGCTCAGGACCCACTGGGAAATCTGCAATGAGGACTCCATGTCTGGGGAAAGGCAGAGAGGCTGCCTGAGCAAGGACCCAAGGACCCCTCAGGGTGCTGCTGATGGTTTCTCCTCACTTCTCCCCCTTTTTCTGTTTCTCCCCATTTCTTCTACTGGAGGAGTAAGATGTCCTGCATAGTTTTTTCCCTTCCCCCCCCCCCCCCCCCCCCCCACAAACCACCAATACCAGACCAATGCTCCCAAAATTCTGCATTCTTTGCTTTTTCAAACAGGACCAGATGCTGCCAGTGAGCAAGGCTAGAGGGACTGGACTTAATCTTTTCTGGGAAGGCAAACCTTATAGGATTGTTTGTTTTCATTCTGCTGTAAGACATTCCAGCTAGTGGGAAGTTTCAAGAACTTGTTCCAATGGCTTGTTTCTCCTGCTCTCTCCCATGACAAATTGAAATCAATATTTTTGGATTCTTCTCATTCCCTTAAAGACTCTCTCTTGCCTTCTCCTCCCTCTCCCCCCCCTCCGAGGTCACACAAACTTTGCTTTGGACTCCAAACTATTTTTCACATTACTCATTTTAGGTGTCTAAAAAGCTTCTTACTCATCAGCCCGTAGAAGGAAGTGTTCCTTCCAACCCCCCAGCCCCCACCCCCTTTTTTTTTTTTTTTTTTTTAAAGACAAAGAGATACATATCTCAGCAGCAGAAATGAGATTTCCTTCATGCCATCACAACAAGGTGTCCCCAAGCCCCATTTGCTGTTCCCTGCTTGGCACGCAATTGTTGGCTTTGCTTTGAGCCTCATTTTCACTCAGAGCCCCATTTTTCTGGGGAACAAAGAAAAAAAAAAAAAAAAAACCTCTGCCAGTCAAGGAAATCTAGGGTAGCTTTTCCTACAGGTGAAGTAACTGCAGAAAATGGTTGTGGAGCTGATTTCTCACCAAACACTGTGTTGCCCATCACTGACTTCTGGTAGCCACCAGCTTAAACTATGCTCCTAACTAGAGATTAAAAACCCCACAGCCCAGTGTCAGTCTCCAAAGCTCAGCAAGGATTCCTGTCAGCAATGGCTGGAGAAGAGATGAGCCTGTAACACAGGAAGTGGCTTGTGAAGCAAGACGCAGCCTTCCTCATTTACCAACAGTTCCCTTTTCTGCTTGACCCCTCTCCTGGACCCATTTCGACTAGCCAGGGAATATAACAGTGCAACCCTACCTGTCAGCAGGGAAGCATGTTTGTGCATCTCACTGTTCTATCTCTACCAGAGCTTGGCTCTTGGATCTCCTCAGGCTCCTGATAACCTCCTGATGTTACCACAGCTGTTTGTTTAACATAAACCCATAAAATTCCTGAGGTTACCACATCTCCCTTTTCTCCTGTCCACACCCAGGACCTCCTCTCATCTTCTTACATCCAATAAACAACTCCCTGCGGGGTCCACATTTACTGTGATAACTAACAAGTCCATTAAAACTTCAGCTCTGACACACATTTTATACAGCAGCCTTCAGTGCCCTGATGTCAGGTAAGACTTTGCTGAGGCATTCAGACTTTACCAATAAAATAATATTTGTGTTCTCACAATCATCTACTGAAATCTCCAAGAATGCCATAGCAAGAGCTATGAAGTACTTTTAAGGAAATATATATATATATATATATTTATTTATTTTTTTTTTTTTAATTATTTTTTCCCCTATAGAAACTTTAGCAAGTTTAACTTTATATAGATAGGGTGGAAAGCTTTTCACAAAGAAAAAAAAAAAAAAAAAAAAGATATTGCTACAAAGCCAGTTTTGTCCAGCTCACCTATTCCTTTGGTTCAGAATGGATCAGATGCAAGTAGCACCATAATCAAGTTTTTCTGGTTTGGACCCTGGGTGGACAGAATATAGCTGAAATCCAGATGAGCCACATTTTTTACATCAGGTAAGCCAAGATCACATACAGGGCAAAACAAAGCAATTCGCAAATGTCCCTATCTAGGCTGCAGGTCTGAAAAATATGCTGAGCTGCTTGTGCTTGTTTGGAAACACTCTTAAGTCAGCAAGAAGGTCTCTACTTGCTGCATTGCTTCATCCCTACCTGGGACAAGGTCCTGTGCAATTGTTTGTACAGCTGGATAGAGCATTCAGGATGTCTGTTTGAGACGCAAGTCCTAATTCCCCTCCTCTCAGTCACTTGAGAATATATTTTCTGACAGGCTGTATTATACACAGTTTCTTCATTCAGTTTTCTCTGAAGCTGAGATTTTGATAAATGCGTAGGTCTACAATTATACAATGTAATAGTAAAAGAGGATGAAAATACTGGTCAGTCTCTATTAAGAGTTTTTCTTTTAATAAAACAAATATCAGAAAGTGCTTATTTGTACATACCTTTCTGCAAGTCCTCGGCCTGTTTCCCAATCAAAGACAATGTTGCTCATGCAGCAGCAATAAAGCTGTCATACCGCCTTTGGCTGTAACTTGCAATCTGTCCGTACCCAATACTCCACTGAAAAGAAAAGGTACAGACAGGCCCTCAATCTGGATGAATTGACTGGCAAGGGGCTGTGCTACCTAAAGTTCAGCTTCCTTTTTTTCCTTGGCAAATGCATTTAAATCCTCCAATACAGACTTACACCATTGTATCCAGGTGCCTTACCCACAGAAGCTTCAGAAATTAATCACGCTTTCTCTGCAATCATGGAAACATCACTGATTTAGCATGGAATTACTTTTCAATTTTTCCCCTCATTTTTTCCACCTTTTCCCACTCCCCACAAATACCTGGCTGAAAATACCACATATCGTATTTTACTCTTGCAGAGGATTTTATCTGTGACAGTTAACAAGATTCTGCAAATGATTTTTAAAACTGTTACATCTTTGACATTTCTTAAATTGTTTTACAGACTTTGTTGCTGTTTGGTTATGCTCATAGACACCTGTAAATTCAGTATACTCAGAGATAGTCTCCTGTCCCACACTTTCGCAAACTTCCAGATTTGTGACTCATTTTAGGAAAAAAAAAAAGTCACAAAAAAAAAAAAGTACCTTTTTGTTATGTTTCATAGGAGAAATGCAAAACACTTACGAACAAGAACTGCAAAAGAAAATATTGGAGCAGGGAGCTGTGTTTATAAAGTCTTCTTGTCAGTTTAATGTATGCAAAATGAAAGATACTCTATAAAGCTTGTTAATAAAAAATATTCCCAAGCTAAACCAAAGTCAACGGCAGTATTTTTGCTCAACTTTAAACATTATTAGTTTCATAACTAATTATCTCACAATTGCTAATATTTTGCCTTGATGAACTCTGTGCTGCCTCTTCATTATGAAAGTGCTGCAAGGTAATACAGCAGTTACATGACAATGCAAATAGGACCCATTCAATTTGCACAAAAAAAGGTTGCAAGGAGCAATTAGCACTTCATTAATATGATATAAAATGCTAATTTGCCATATATCCCAAGTGACTCAAAACTCCTTTCCATCCATATGTGCAAATAATAGTTAATATGATGCAGTGTGTGTGAATCAGGTTCATGGTGCATTAGCCGGAATCCCTGTGTCAGTTTTCTGTATAATAGCTATTAGTTAATATGAACAGTAGCTCATATTTAACCTATGACAGCAGTGTTAAATGATAAAAGGATCTGCTGGCAGCAATATCTCATAATTCCACCCCTGTAAAGTTCTCCCTTCCTTGCTATCCAGGATGAAGTATTGGGAACTGACTTCTAATCTAATTTATAAAGCAGATTGAAATGAAGTGCTGGTAGCACTCAGCTCGGCTGCTCAGCATTTTGAGAGGCAAGATCATTCCCGGTGACTTGCACAGCTCAGGCATTTGAGCACTCACTGGCAGCTTCTAATGATCAAAGTATTTGACTTAAATAATTGATTTATTTATACCAGTAAAGAAGCTCCAGGGGGTTGTGAATATTATGAGATATAATCACACCACTAGGGAATTAGAGACACTCAGATGTGCCTTGTGCCTGCTAATGCCCTGAGGGTGTGATTAGGATATCACACATCAAAGGAATTTGCTCTAAATTTTTTCATATAATAAATTAATAAAAGTAATTTATTTAAATAATTCCACTGATTTAACAGGACAGATCTGATGCGAGATGCTGTGTGCAATGAACTACTGTGGGTTGATGCAGGACAGAAGAGAAGCCCTGACCATCTCCAGTAGCTGCCACAGCACCAGCAGAATACTCTGGGTAGCAGCCCATGATGAGGTGTTAGCATCACCTCAAAGCTTACTGCCTGTGATGAGCATTCCCAGAGATTTTAGCCAACCTGCATTGTCTGAGATGGAGTAAACAGTGCTCCTTCAATGAATCCTTTCCAGAAGAGAAATGTTGATTACCAGTGACACAGAAGGCAGTACAGCATGCTGGCACAGGCAAGCTCAGCGAGAGTTGAAATACCTCATAGATAACCCAGTCTTCTCTGACCAGGTTATTTGTTCAGGTTTTGAAGAAGAAAAACTGCCTTACCTGTTTATATGGTGTGGCCATCGTAGACTGCGAGTGTTTTACAGTCCTTAATGCACTTTCACCCCAGCATACAAAAACAATAGGGAAATGTCCTTATTTCAATTGCATTCATAAGAAATTGAGTCACACAAGAGACCAACTAAGTTGCTTAAGGGCACACAGAGTCTGTGTCAGACCAGGGAATTAAATTTGAACCGAGTTTCTGTAGTTTGCTTCTATTCCAGAAGTACATGGGCTTTTCCACAAGGACATTACAGAGCACATTACAGCAACAGGCAATTAACATCATGTTATCTTTAACCTCATCTCCTGCAAGGGAAGTATACAGACATTTCAATTCCAGAGGTACAATTCTTTCTTATATCCAGGACTCACAGGGAAGTAATAAGGGCAATGATAGGAAACACAAAGGCAGCCTTTCAGAAAAAGGTTGTGCTTAACCCCTGTGGTTCCTCTTTGGTATGAAGACAGAAAGCAGTATGTGGGGACAAGTTGTGCCTTGGACAAACTAGTACTCCAGGTGAAAAACATGATGGCTGTTCTTGGGTTGCAAAAAGAATGAGTAAATAAGACTTGTTGAAACCACGTCTCTACTCCCCTGGGGTCAGGCATAGCCTGTCTTTAATGCCCTCCAAAGATGTTGCAAAAGAACTCCAAATCAGCAATGCTGTTTAAACAAGTCGTGCAAGTTGTAAGAAAAGAAATCAACAACAGTTATAAATTTATCCAAAAGCACTGTCTCTGTGGCTAAAATTAGAAGGGAAGCGTCTTCAATGGATTTGTTCATGCCTATGGGCAAAAGCCTGAGGCTGCGTTCGATTATTCCACACTTAAGTGCCATTCCCATCCTTGTGTATCTGTTCTGATTTTGGCACAAGAAGCATTGTGCATGCCTACTGGGCCTACTATCAGCCTATGTCACAGCAAGAGGTACCCAGAGACATATCACAAATCAGATGTCCATCATATCATACGTGTTTTTATTGCAAGGGTCTGAAGTCAGCTACCCCAAACACATCCAAAATTCAGTCTCGCTCACTCAGGGAGTTCAAAAGAAACTCCTGTCTTGGAATTTCAGGATTTAAATTGAGTCTGGAGTCATGCAGTCCACTACCAATTAGCCTGACAGTGTTACACATAGCATGCTGTGTTGAAAACAAATGTATGCATTTCTCTGTGTTTATAACCTCTCTCTTTCTTTACATCATTCTTCCTACAAGCACATAATAAATACAGTCAATCCTACTAATGTAGTTTTACAGGGGACTTTTTTCTCTCCCCACCTTGGGCATACAGCAGTATTCACTCAATGGGATGTGACACAGGCTCTGTGAGAATGCAGCCCCCACATTTAATAGAGCTGGTTCTGCCCATATTATCTTGTAACGTGACATCTATTTGCCTTGTATTAATTATGTTGCTGTGATTTCTGGGTTAACCCATCCTGATTTAGCTTTGTAGAATCAAAATGAATACAGTTACTGTAAAGAACCAGAAGAACTCAGAAATAGTATTTATATATAGGCCCATTTTTAAAAAGAAAGATAAGAATTCAGCAAATCACTGACATAACTATGATCATTCGAGACAGTCATGTCACCAACTCTGATCCCACAATTTCAAATTCTTCTTGTTTTCTGTGACTGCCAACTTGAGCTTCAACAGCCACCTGATCTGAGGGAGTCTGATGCTGACTGGGTAATCTCAGAGGTGATGCCAGGCTGGATTATAACACGGTTCAGGAATTCTGATCCTAACACTACCTCAACATGCATCCCACAGCATGGACGCCTGTTAGTTAAAACTGCAAATACAAGGAGTCTACCCTTGAAGCACACGGTCAAGTTTGCAATTATCCAGTGAAGATCAAGGACTATTAACAACATCAGGTTTTAGAACAGAGGGGTTGGTTTGATTGTTTGTTTTTTAACAGTGTCTGCTCTGTTATCTCTATCAGCTGTGACCTGTGTGTTACTCTCAAGGATAACAACAGCTACAACACCTTGAGCAAACCAGCTTCTTAGGAACCCAGAGAAGTGAATCACTGAGAGACCAGAAAGCACAGACCTTCAATGTCTCAAAGAAAATACTTATTATTGATTGGAGACAAAACTTGAATGTCAAGGAACGTAACAGATGATGCTTATAAATATGCCAGAACGTTCCATGATTATAAGTACAAGTATTATTTATTTCTATATATGGAGGTCTATAAGGGACTATGAAATTCTCTTTACTTGCATGCAGTGGTGCCCTTGGCTTTAGCTAAAGTGAAGGGTGGCTAGAATTTCTCAAAACAACCCCAACAGAGCAATGGGGAGCATGGAGGGACCTTGTGTCTACTATTAGTGTAACAACAGCATGCCAACTGGCAAACCATGGCTAAGCACAGAGGAAGGAACATAACTGCATGCCAATGCAGGCATGTGAATCACAGGACAAAGGTGACTAAAGAGTAGCTTTTGTGAGCAGGATCTGGCCTTGCAGGCTTGGCCATAGCAAACCAGGGATGGTAGTGACTAACACATGGCTCTGATGAGCAAAACCACAGAGACAGCCCAGGAACAAGAAGGAAGGTCAAGGCTTGGGGTGATAGTGCATCATTTTCCCAAGGATACAAAAGTGTGATATTTGCATAAACTGAATATCTGGCTTGCCCCATCTTCATCCTCCATTGCAGTAATTCAGTCTGAAGGTAACAGATGAATGAATCATCATGCCAACTCACACCCAAGTGAAAGATGCCAAGTAAAATCTAGGGTTGAAAAGGAGGAATATCAGGGCATACGAAGCCAACAGTAAGCCCAGCAAGGCCAGGGGTCTTTGGAGATGAGAGGCATTAGGGCAGATCTCTGATGGGTGGTTTCCCCTTATCCAGAAAGCCACCCGCCTTGCAGCCTCTCACACCACCTGAATTCAGTTAGAAGCTACTCTACTTCATCCCAGTGCTGGTGTCCCAGGCATTGTGAAATCTTAGTGCTGGCAGTGTTTGCAGCTGTAGGAAATAAGATATAAACTCTAGTGTCATCAGTACACTGCTGACAATGGAGCCTGGTAACCCTATCACCAGCTAGGGCCTGAAGGAACAGAAAGAAAAAAAAAAAAAAGAAAAAAAAAAAAAAAAAGGCAGTTAAATAAACCACAGACTTGGTGATCAGCAACAGACCTGCCTGTTCATTCTGCCTGGAAAGGAAATTCCCTCCTTTTGAGCTGGCTGTTAATGTGCCACTCTCCTCCAAAAATGTGTGACATAACATGGCATTGTCCTCCTGAAACAGCCAGGCTTCTCAGCAAAAGTTTCAAATTTGGGACTTCAGTTAGATGATTAAATCCACACTTACTCTCCTGGAAAAAGGCGCTCAGGGGCTTTGAATGTTGAGAAGTATGAAAGTGCCAACATGAGGCACAGCAGCTTGAAAGTGTCACTCCATGTACAGATCTCCTGGTCTAGCCACCCCATAGTCATGGAAGGAGATAGCCTACCTTGCATGGCTGCTTCGTGCAGACTTTGCGGGCCACATGGACCTTCTTTTTGAGAAGAGGTTCTGTGAATCAAATGAAAAAAAATGTTAACTGCAGGGCCAAATTCAGTCTGTAGTAAACACTTGTAGAGATAGAGCCAGTACCATCCTGGGAGGAACTGAGTGACATATTTCTACATGAAGTAGAAAGAATAACACTTATCTTTTTAGAACTTTATATTGCTCCTGATAAAATCAGTAGGAAATTTGTCTTTGGTTTCAGAGGGAGTAGAAGCTGTACTATAAATTTTAAATAGAGTTTGCAAGGTATTTTTTTAATCTTGCCTTCTTCCAGAAAGTTACAAAATGAGAACAGCTTCTTTGCAACTGATGAAAACAAATGTAGAACTCATTACTTCTTAGCACCCATTGTACATGACAGAAGCACTATGTGTGTTTTTTTTAAAGTGCACTCCCTGTTTGATGAAGAGCTGCAATGATTTTAAGTAAAATGTTTAAACCTAACTCCTCATTACTTGTAGTCCCCCACCCCCCTGCTTGCCTGACAGGCTTGGAGGCTGTGAAAGGAGGAATGTAATGAGTATACATTAATGTTATATACTTTCCACGGTTCTTGTTCTGGTGTGACCAGATTTATGTACAGAGTAGCTTGAATGTAATCCATCAAGATTATACATAGCATTGGTTTCAACATTTCTGCAGGTAGCACAGCCTCCCAATTCTCTTAGCTGTGGTTGTATGAAAGGAACTGAGATGTGGTGACACAATGTTCATTTGTTTTGGTGGCAAGACTCAATTAAAACAACATAACGGGGTTTAAAAAAATACTAATCTGTGAAAAAATGTGAAAGTGAGTTAAGTAAAACCTTCAAATATTCCCTTGTTCAGGACAAGCTGTGTGGGCTGACAGCTGCTCCCAGGGGAGCGAGAGGTCTTAGAAAAAGCCCTGCTGCGAAAGGACTGGCTGTTAAGGCAAATCCCCACCAGTTGGAGCCCTGAGGAGGGTGAAGCCCAGCTATTGATGCCCAAACACAGAGAAGACATTGTAAAGGAAACATGGGGGATGAGAATGGCAGTGGAGGAAACAAAATCAGGACCATGTCCCACACGGGGGGACAACAAACTTGGGAAAGAAAGAAACTACTTTTTCGCTCAACAGTTTTCAGGAAGAAAGACATGTCCCGTGGTGTTCAAAACACCACCTGGGCAATTAGGGTCACCCCATGCTACTTCTGCTTGAGGCATGGAGGAGAAAAAGACTGTGGGTTCTTAAAAAGAAAACATAAGTACAAGGAGCCTTCCTTGCAAGGAAGAATCATTTCAGTTGCTGCCATCATTGATGGACACACACAAAGAGTGACCTGAGTATTTCTATCTTCCCGTTTTCATCATAGGTCTTGCAATAGCCAAGGTTGTTCCCAGAACCCTAGGATCCTAGGGCCTTGTCAGCAGTGGTCCCATTTTCCAAAAAGGATTGAAGTCCAACCAAGTCATGTTTTAAAGTCTTTTCTTTTCACACGCAATCTACAATCACAGGTGTGCTGCAAACTGTTAGAAGTAAGTTTTAGGCAGTCTCAGGCAGGGGTGGGCAAGGGAAAGGAAGAAGGGACACATAAGGAGCTTTGGCTCTGTAGAGTAGCTCAGAGTAGCTTCACAGAGCTAGGATTGATGCAAAGAAAAGCTCTCATTGTTATTATACATTGTCCAGAGCCATAAAAGGATTGAAATTGAGGGCAATAATCATAATAATTTACATTAGAGAGTGCCTTTCTTTGAGGAACTTATAGGTAATTTTACACACCTGCAATTCTGATATGCCATTACACCTCTCTATGTTGTTACACCTATAGCTGTGTCATGGCATAGCATATAGAAACCCTGAAAGTTAAAATGCCGTGCAAGGACACAAAGTCATAGCAGCTACCAGGACCACAAAAGTCCTCCTCCCAGACCTCTCACTGAATAGATCTGTATAGTCAATGCTGTTAAGTGATATGAATATAATGACCAATGAAAAACAGAAACATTGAAGGAAGATTAAACACTAAAGGAAGACAAGCAGTTTCCTTATTTAGCACTGCAATGCTCTAAGTTTCTTGTATACCGTTCCTAAGTTCTTCTAATGCATGAGTTGCAGAAGAGCAGAACAAATTGCTGGAGTCCTCCACATGAAAGAATATTTCCCATGTGTGAAGTTGGATTTATTTCCCTAGAATTTTATTCCCCCAGAACCTCTTTCCATGAAATAAATACACTCAGGGAGAGGAATCTATTTGCAACCTCCATCCTTCACAGTGAATTGTCTATGATAAAGGTTGTTCCTACAAAATAGGCAGGGTATTCAGCTGTGGAAGTATAATTAAAAGACATCTGTACAGTTCTTGGAATCCTCAAAGAGAAGATGTGGCTAGCAAGACCTGGGACAGCCCATTAGCAGCCTGGTTTTCTTATGACAAACTTTCATGTACACCCCATGGCAGTTTCCCTTAAGAGCAGCATTGCATTTGTTTAAATTTGCATTAAGAAAAGCAATGCTTTAATTCTTAGAAGACAAAATCATCCCAGCAATTACTTTACAAGACAAGCAACTTTGCCTTCATTTCAAAATAAATAAATAAAAGGAGCTGTGTAGTTCTGGTGTGCAGAGAGAGCTGCAGGAACTACATGGAGCTGGCCACACTGAACCTACCCCAGCAAGGCTGAGGAAACTCACAGCTCTCCAAGATGCACATACTACAGACCTCTAGCTTGAGACACCAAGATAAAGCTGGGAAAGAGGTGTTTTAACATGCTGCTGTTTTAACATGCTGCTTTAACATACTCATAGCTTCTCTTGGACCCCTGTCTCCTGTGCTGGCACATCCATGCTCATGAACTCACAGCAACAAACAGTGAACAGTCCAGCTGATTTGACATTAGGTGGGCTATTCGTTGGACTTGATGATCTTAAAGGCCTTTTCCAACCTAAATGACTATTATAGAATTAAAACTATGAATTTGCAATGTGGTGCTGCTGTGTAGGAACTCCAGCCGTAGTCCCCAAAGCACCAAGGATACTCTGAACTGCCATATGTGGGGCAGAACAGATTTGTTTCTGGACTTATGACAGATCATGTCTTGTAGAGGCAGCATATGTTTGTGTTTCAAATGGTTGTGCTTCTATCAAACAAATCACAAGGAAAGATACAGCAGTGTTTATGTTTTCACAAGCCTCACACAACAAACTAACACCATTTCCAAATAACTGCCCTAGCTGACCACACAGCAGCAAGCACCTCTATTACTGCAAATAAAAAGAGCAGTGCTTTAATATAGGAATAGTTTGCAAATCACGAATTCCCTTTTCCCAGGCCCCAGTTGTTACTTTATTATCACCACCATCTTTAAATCCCAGAGAAGGAGCTAGGGATTTAAAACAGATTATCAACATTATAGCAACATTTATGGAACTTGGATCTAAGCAGAAAAGTTGTAAGAAGGAAGACTTCAGAGGAATTACTGGAAAGTTGGTCTGTGTGCACTGCTGGAATGCTTAATGCTTCTCCAGCTAAGTTTCGGTTTGGTTTTACAAGCATGGCATCCTTTGCACATTAGCACATGGTATATGAAACTTCACCCTGCTTTCCCAAAATAGCAGCTCTAAATGAGTTTCATGGTAGATGTCCTGCTGATCATACATGGGTTTATGAGCAATACAAAGAATCAATAGGATGCTTGCACTCCATGCATCAGCCCAAGTACAAGCACACTGCAGAATGCCTGCCTCATGCCCACACAGCATTATTTGCTGGCAAATGGGCAAGGAGACACAAATATAGTCATACTACAACTCAAGAGTAAGTTGAGCTGAAGTAGTAGCACACAATGGTGGAGGAACTAGAGAGGAAGTGGAAGGGAAAATATGGTAGCATGTCTTCTGCACTCTCCCTTCTTCTACTAAACACATGCAAGGTCCTCTGTAAGCCAGCAGTAAGCTTAGGATCCACCTGAGGGCATCATCTTGACACAGCAACACACCATATTCACATGCAGCACTGAAACCCTTAGAAGGGAATATTAATACTTATCCTTCATACTATAAGACTCCTGCTAACAGGACACAGGAGTTAGCTGGAGCAACACAGATCATGAGATGCTAATCTCTGATATAACTAGAACTTTAAGAGCACTAAAGATAAATTTCCCCAGCAAGACAGATCACATTACATCTTATAGAGTTATGGAAAGGCAGCCAACATACTGTGATCCCCATTCCTACTATATGATCAAGCACATCCTACTCTTTTGTTCAAAATATCTCTGTTTTGTTGCGTGACAAGAAACCCACACAACCAGAGAGGAAACTGCAATGACAAGAGTCACCTCAGCCCATGACTGGGTTGGAGGTGTGTCCATCACACAACTGAGAGTGATCCTAATACGTGACTAGAGTAGAAGCATCCCAAGCATGTGGTTCCAAGTTCATGAGCCCTCACATCACAGAGTCCAACATTCATACAAGAGAAGCCATCACACGTGACAATTGGACAAGAAGGAGTGTCCCACCAAAAAAATAAATAAATAGGCAGCCTGCAAATCACTCCCTGCCTTACAGCTCCAGGGACTTCGAGGCAGCAGGTCTTGAGCGGGATGAATTAATGCCAGGTCTGGATATAACTTGTAAGACCTTAAATTGTGCAAACCTACTACAGAGGCAAAAAGGAGGGGAAGTATTGCATATATTGCATAGTTTCTAAGTTCTTCCCCACCCAAAGAAGCTCAGTAAGGTGAACGGCTGCATTGCCAGCAATTTTCTCCTACAACGTCTATTTCCCAGGAGGCAGGGACCAGGCCTAGTTAAAATAATCAGGTCCCAGATCATAACATCTTGCCCTCCTTTCTGCACCAGGAGTACCATTATGCTGGTATGCATTGCTCAGCCTCTCACTATCACACATACAATTAAGTTCAGCTTCTAAAAGCCCTACCTGTAATTGGAGCCAGCTGCAACCTTTCTGACACATACTAATTGCCAGTAATGATTTAAGTGCAGTAAATTCACATGCTGCAATTGTTTTAAATAAGGGAATCTCTCATAGCTTTTCCCTGAGAAAAATCTGTTAATCTTTGCTGCTGACTTATCAAATCCTCGAGTCACCTGTTTGCCATCATTTTCATGAGCTGATAACGTGTTTATTAGAGCCATAATATGCAGGTGGAAGCGTAAAGGTCTCATTTGGTGGAGTATGAATTCTGTCTAATATATCTGCATGGAAAAACTTGGTTTTACCATTCAGCTGTGCCTTTGCAAAGAATAAAATCCAAAATAGTATCTTTTATTCTTTTCAAATAGAGAATTAGCTTTTCTAAGCTCAGTACATATCCCAAAATACCTTTTGGATGAGCATGACAGATTGTTTTTTGTTAAGCCCAAGATATCACTTCCTATGGTGAATGCATGTAGTCCTAGATAATTTCAGCTTAATTGTATTCCCCTTTTAATTACATATATATATATATAAGCAAGTTCTACAAAGAAATATATGCCATGTTGATTCTACAACGCTGGCTTAAGAGTTCTTCCCGCAAACTATTTTAATTTCCTACAGAAGGTACCTGAGATATTGCAAACAATACATTTTGGGCAAAATTAACCTAGTATCTCCCTGAAATATTCAATCTCCTTTCTGAGTAGTGGAAGATTTTTTCTTCTGGGTGGGAGATATTTTTGGTTGTGGTGGGTTTTGGGTTTTTTTTTGGGGGGGGGGAGGAGGAGGAGGAGGAAGAGGGAAGGGTATTTGTTTAATTTTTAAGGCATGCTCGTAAAATTACAGCAGTTTGAAAATGAATGCGCAAGGTTTGTCAGTCTACTTTTTCCACCAGTAAGCTACTTAGAGTGGACAATCACATAGCAAATGGGTTCTGCTGCAGCTGAGTTCACTGGCTCTTCAGCTGGTTTATCTGTGTGACTACATGACCTCAGCTCCTAGGGGAATGCATATGAAAAACTAGCCTTAAATGAATGTTGTCATGTCTAAGACCAGGAGAATAAATACACTGTTCCAAAATAAAAACGATGCCGGTTGCATTACAGTAAGGAACCATTCCATTGCTCACGAGTATAGTGAAGGAAACAACTGTCTAATTCTTATTGTCAATTTTTTATTTTTTTTAATCGGAATATTGAAATTATCTTCCCATTTCAGGACGTATATCAATAAGACTTACTATATGCCACTGCCATCACAGACTCCACAGTTTCCCACAGTTTCCTTTTTTGTTTTAGAAATGTCCTTAATTCTTGTCTGTGTCAAGTAAGTGAGGGCACGGACAGACAGAACCTACAGCAAATCATGAACAACCACATACAGTGTGGGGCTTACCCCAGGTATTTACTATCTCCAGAAACATGTTCAAAACCCTTGCCTGTGAGACTTTAGGATCCTCCTGCTTCTATCACAGGGCATTAACAGCAGGGGAAATGTATGGGCCAAAACGTGAAGCAAGGATACTCAGCCAAGTATCTTCAATTATATGAAAGATAAGAGAAATAAGTACTAAAAGAGAAGTACTAACCAGACACTCAAAGAATCAAGGCAGCTTTTCCTTGTGAAATAACAAGCTTGAAGCTGAAGAGAAAGAATATACGAGAAAGAAAAAAAAATATATATAAAAAAAAAAAAAGATGCCAAGTGAAAGCCTAGATTATGACTGGGACAGCCAAGCTTTCCAATTGCAAGAAGAATTTCATCCAAGTTAGGACTCCTCAGTTTGGCTCCTGAGAATGTAAAGTAGAGGCCTAATTCTAGGACAGTATGTGGTTTACTATAAAACAAATCTAGCATATAATAATTTCCTTCCACAATTCCCATGACTTGTGGCATGGGCCCAAAACCTCTTCCATGATTCACGTCCAAACCTCCCAGGAGAGCTCTGATGGCCAAATTGTTAGTTTTAGTGCATGAGTAGTTTGGGTGAAATGACAAATGCTAACACTCAGTCACATTGTGGAGAAGAGATGACCACAGTTATGGGCAGACAGCAGAACTCCACTGATGGTTTATTATTAGTATCTTGAATATGCGTAAATCCCCCCCCCCCCCTTTTTTTTTAAGGTAAATAACATTTTCCTACCTAACTCGCCACTCCTCAGGGACAATTTGTTAGTCATTCCACAGCACAGGCCAATTCCTCTTTTCCAGAGAGGAGAACAGAATGTCTCAGCAGATCGAATAATCAAATGCACTGACATTCTGAGGTGCCTTAAAATTCTTAAAGTCTGCTTCTATGCCCAATAATCTCCTGAATCTGCATTTTATACAAACTCTGAGCCAGTGCTGACCATGCCCAGACTAACACCTCCTGGAATAGCTTTCCCTACCACTGAAAACCTTGCCAGAGTAAATAATGTACCAGTTTGCTGATGCAGTCTATTCCAGAACTCCTCCTAGCTTTAACCTTTCCAAATAGTCTCTGAATCTGAAAATACAGCTAATCTGTGGCTTCAACTAGTCAATTTATTCATTCCAAATTTCATGTTTGTTGTTAATTATCCCCTTTTTCTTCCTGTTTGCAGATTAATCATGGATCAATCCATCAAATCATGCACAGAAACAAGTCCCAGCCTCATGGTCTCTGTTCACTACTCACTGATCAGTTATACCATGCTTTTTTCCTCCTTGTCCCAGTCTATATGGCCAGAACTCTTGAATTGAAGAGAATACTGACAAATATTAAATAATATATATACCTTTGGCACAACTTTGCAGGAAAAAAAAAAAAAGGCATTTGTGAGCATTTTTTGTAAGCACAAAATTTGTGAGTATTCTGGATTCACCAATTTTCTAAAATACCTCCTCAGATATCCCACTATTAGCAAGAAAAATATTAGAGAAAAAATAATAATTAAGAAACTCGTGGAAAAAACTTTGCAACATTTGACTATTAAAACAATCACTGGAAAGACTGCATTGTGCAGTTAGCTCTATCTAACCACCTCACCTAAAACTTGTGGCAGTTAAAGATAAGTAGACAGTGGCAAGCAGAAAAGCAGAGGTAAGCCTCAGAGGACTAGCAACATCCTTTTTTTTTTTTTTTTTTTTTATATCAGAACAGTTCCTGCTTCACATGTGGTGTCCCACACACCCAGTGGACCACGAGCTCTGAGTGGGAGCAGCAAGCCAGCTATTCCTGTTTTTGAAGCAGAAGTGAGGGCAGAGAAGGAGAGGACCATGGTGACCACTGAAGAAGCAGAATATGAAGAGCAAGATTTCCTGATTGAGGTTAGAAGAAAACATGACTGAAGAAAGTAGTAGTCTCCTAACATATTTTCTGACGCCTCCCAGAGATATCTAAGCAGCACTGGACTTATCAGATAGAGGTATTGAGAAATGGAAGTGAGCCAGGGCCCATTATGTGAGGACAGGGGACAGGCAACAGCAAAAGCTCAAGCTTACAGAACAACGTAAAATATATGGTGTCTATGCAGCCCCTTAAGCATGGAAAGAGTAGGGAAAGAGTTGGGAGACAAAGATGGGCCTGAAACCCTGTGTGTTAAACAGTCAAGGGCATGATGGAAAGGAGTTGCTTACAGCCATTGCAAATCCAGTAGTGCTGGTAAGAATAAGAGTTCAGGCCAGGCCAAGGCACTCCGGCTTGCCAAACTTGGAAGTGGCTTCATTCATACCTAAGCATCCTCTCAGCCTCCTATCTGATGGGCTCTTAATGCAGTTCCCCCATCTCCCATGTGTGAATAGGCAGTTGTAAAGTTATGTTCTTACTTGCTGTAGGTTACCAGAGCTGTAATAACAGTGAAAAGTCTGGAGAGAATTCAGGACAAGAATCAAGTATTTAAGAAAAATGCCTGGTTAACTATCATTAATAAAAACCTCTTCACAGAGCGGCAAGTTTCTGTATGTTATTTATCATCTGAACTTCCCTTGAAAACAACCACTAGCCCCCCGAGGACTTTTCCAACAGTCACAGAAGATGTCTAATGAGGCAATGTTTAAGAGACCTAATTATAAGAAAAAATAAACCTTGATAACCATCTTATCCCACATACAGCTCTAATATGACTCAAAGTTTATTTTAATAATCCTTATAGGTGAACACAGCACAGTCCAAGCTGCACTGAACTGATGCAGCTACTGAGAGATGGTGAAGAGGAGCTGGAAAATCACCCACGGCAAGACACCGGACCAAGTGGAGGTTAAAGAACAGAGACAAGCTACAGAGAACTGAAAGCAGCAGCCTTGAGAAAGCAGGGCTTTGCCTTGCAAACTAATATCATTATATCAATTTTGGCCACTTTGCTCTGATCACCTGTGTCAACAAGGCATTTCCTCTGTTCTGTACCTTGAGCCACGTTGCTGCACCTGCCCTTGAGGGAGGAGTTATTGGATTAACCCAGCTTCCTCTTATCTGTGTTTACTCACCAAAACTACTCTTCAGAGAAAACTCCCTGAATCAGTCCCAGAGCTGCAGTTTCACTCATATGCAAAAACCCGGATGTAGCATTAAACATGCAGAGCTAAAAAAAAAAAAAAAAAAAAAAAAAAAAAAAAAAAAAATGACCTCATTGTGAGTAACCACCACAAGCCAAGCTGGGTGAAGTCACTGGGGATTTTTCTTTCCAGCACGCCCACACCACTGGGACTCTTTCTGAGGGACAGACACCTGCAGTGCTGCTGGGCACAGCCAAACCATTCTTCCTCACTTTCCCTGAACTGGGGGAGAAGAAAGTGGGCAGCCAAGAGAACAGATGAGGAAACAGGTTCAGACATGTTGCTTTTGCTACCTGCACTGGGCCAAAAGCAAATAAAGAAAGAAAGATGAAGAAAAAAAAAAAAAAAAAAAAAAAGGAGAAAAAAAAAAAAAGGAAGATGATGATGGGAGTCATAAGGAATTTTGCTTAACACCACTGCTGGCTCTGCTCCAAACTCATGACCCTTACAGCATGTCACTGAAGGATTGCTAGGCAAGCTGCTGGAGTCACTGAAGCAAGAGAGAGAAGTCCCCAGATTTCTTACTGTATGTAATTTTGTATACCGTGAGCTAACCATAAAACCCCTGAGATACCTCTTGGTTTTAATCTTAAAATGGGCCTAACAAAGACACAGAGGACAAGGAAGGGAGAAGAAAAAATGAAGGGGTAGGGGTGGGGAATCACACAGCCTTTAGCTTTAAAGCTAAAGTTCTGATATCAAAGATAGCAGGCTTCAGCAACATTTTGTTATGTGAAGCAGTCATTCAATCCAGACCTGGGAATAAAATCTCAGGGCTGACTGCCCAATTGCTGAGGCGGAGTGAGACACAGTTCATAATGAGTCTTCCCACAGAACAATCGGCTTCTTCAAGGTGAACTGAGATCCTAACCAAAGGACAAACAGGAAACTGTTAATGACAATCTTAAAAGGTTAGATAAGAAAACAGGTGCTAAAGTGCCTTATATTTATCTACTTGGCTTTCACCTGCAGATATTTGTCACCACTTAGTGCCTCCTGTGCAGACCTCTACTGACCCACCATATTACTTGCAGAAGCCTTCACTTCACATCATTTGTGCTCAAGAACTGTAAGCTCATATCTGCTTGTGAAAAATCTGAAAGTGTTCTTAAAGGCAAATGAGTTTGCATTTCGCTCATCTGTGAATGGCATTTTGCCTTTGTAGAGGCCATTCTCTAATAATATAAGCCCGTATTTTTGTCAAAAACAGTGATTTGGATCTTAAACCCAGGAATCCAAAAGGTTTCATTCAATACATCTATTAACTTTTAGCATACTGATTTCTTGGGGCAGAGCTCCCTTCACAGCAACATGAAACTCAGGAAGTTTTCATCACGACAGAAGGACCAGTTCAAAATTCAACAAAGCGTTCAGATGTAACTCTCACAAATTTAAAGCTGTAACATCTAGCTTTCCAGGCCCTTGTGCCATTTCTACTGGCAGAAGAGTAATCCCTGCCAGTAGAAGGAAGCCTATACCCATCAGTATGACAACCTGCAATTTCAGAAAAAAAAAAGCCACAATTTTCTATAAGTGGGCAGGAGAGAAGGATATCAGCACACTGAAATGTTTTCTCGCGCTCTAATTCTAAGCACTTATACCATTGCTTCTGAAGTCCCCTTCTTCTATCAAGTGGAAAATTTCTGAGATTCCAGAGGCACACACGTGACTTGGCTAGAAAAATGCAAGGCCCAACCTTTTAGCACACAGGCCACCCACATGAAGAGATCACTCACAGGACCTGGGATAAGAAATCTGAACTCACAAACAAATCAAGAGTTTGATCTTGGGCAGGTTTAGCAGGGCTCAGAGTCACATCAAATGAGTCAAACAGGAGGCTCTGGCTCTTTGCAACCAAAGCTTTATGATAGAAGAAGACACGGATCAATATTGAAGAATAACAAAATGCTGTGAATGTAGGTTGGTTGCAGAGGTACAAAGGAATACTAGAATACTTTTGAGTTGTAGGTAAAGAGGAGATGGGAAAACACAATTTCTCACCAGAGGAAGGAAAACTAGGAAGGAAGTGAAAAAGAGGAGTTGACAAGCAAACAGGACACTCAGATAATACCTGTTAAATTGAGACTTTCTCAATACCTAGAAGACAGAACGTATTTAAGGCGTAATGATGCCTTAATACCACATCATTTTCTGGTATTCTGAAAGTTTACATAGCTGCAAGGCAACAGTTTTTCCCGATAAAATCATTCAGCAAGAAGCTTTCTAGTGATTCACTCAACTTCTAAAATAAACACTATCACAGCTGATTATAAGCACTTACCCATGCTGTAACTGCTGTCATGTTCAGATACACAGAAGTATAACACTACCTTCAGTAACAACACCAGGAAAATGACATTAGTTTTCTGAGTCAAGCAAGGTCTTTCTTTCAGCTCAAGGGCATTCATCTGTTTGCCTGTAACACGGGAACTTTTGAATGTCATATCCAGGCAAGCCCAATGTTCAGGAGAAGTTCTACAAATCAAAGCACAGACCATATGATTTTGATGACAACCCGTTCACCCAAAGAGAAAAGTGCAGAATGCATGCAATCCCTCGCCTCTTCCTAGCCAAACCAATAACTTTATTTCCCCCTACAATTGCTTATACACGGAAAAGAAAAATAACAGTTGCTATTAACCATCTGCTTCTCACCCCATTATAGTTAAAATGTGGGCAACTGAATAATTTACTTCTTTTTGCTCTGCCTCAGAGATAAGACTGCTGCGAATGAAAAGCATGTTTTCAGATCCTAGCACAGGAACAAATAAGGGACCTTCAGCAAATGGGAGAAGGGGGATAGGAATTGGGGGATGGGGACAGGGGAACACCCTGTTTCTTGGTAGAGATTAAAATGGGAATACTCTAAACCTAAAAGCACAAAATGGTGGCCAGCAGGAATGCCTGAAGAAGCAGTAGATGGAAGGGTAGCTTGGAGAGAAACCATGGGGAGAAAAGCATGATGAAATGAACCCTGGGTGCCTACAGCACATTCATGGTTACAGAAAACAAACAACATGGTGATTTCCAATATTATATCTTTCCAAAAGTAGTAACAACAGCCCCTCTGACAACCTTTGAACTTTTTATGAGCCAGGTTTGTTGAAAGAAGTGGGTTGAAATGAAGTCATGAGGGATGCCGGACTTACTCTGTGTACTGAAGGGTGCTAGAGAGGCAAAAAGACAGGGTAGGCCATAGTACAGGCCGAATGTCACACCCAGGGACAGTCAAGGAGCATGGTGTTGATCTGCACGTATGCATCTAAAGGCAGGTGCTTGCTGATAAAGAGGCGGCATTTTTACCTCAGGGTATCTAACACACAAGTCAGCTATCTTAAGGTTAAAAAAACAGTGAAGATGAGGCACTACAAGTTTTACCACGAGGTGACTTGCCAAGATGATTGTTGTGCCCCTGCCCAGGGTTGACCTGAGGGAGTTTACCTCACGGTAAAACTAATAGTGTGTTACCTTCACTGAGCTTTCCCATTCAGGCAGTTGACATGTACCTCTGTTACCCTGAGGAAAAAACACTCCAGTTGTTCTAACAGTGAAAGTTTGGTGATTCACATCTAAGTGCCCTTTTCAAGAAACTGAAACCACTTTTCACTGGCTCTAGATGTCATTAGTATTTTTTCTTTGCTTACTTTCATTTAAAAGCAGATCATTTGACTAATACACAGATGCATACATACAACAGACAAGACTCTGCAAATTCTGCAAAGAGTCTTTCCATGTACTGTGAATACACTTCATAAAGATCTGCAGGTACTGACTGAGTAGTCAGTTTGATTTCTCCACACAACCTGAACATTTCATCATGGCACTGTCCTGCAAACAGTTGAGAGGAAATTTAATAGAACACGTTCAATTCTTTACCACCATCACTCTGGAGGAATTTTGAATAAACTTTATTATTCAGCATTGAAAAATATGTCAAAAGTCAACATGCAAGTGAAAACCCTTTCATGCGTACCCATACCTTACTATTATGTTCATGTGCCAGTATCACTAAGTCAATGAATACACATTAAACCTTTCACAAGCATTAATTATTCAGAATAAAGCTATTTTTTTTGCTTAAAGTACATATTATTCAAAAATTATCAGAAGCTTCCACACTACACTAATTGGGAGCCACTTTCATGTTCCCTGAATCACAAGACAGATATGCTGGGCAATCACTGTAAGCCCTTCAGGGCAGGGGCTGGCCCTTCTTTGTTCAAGAAATGGCCAGTATATATTTTTACTCATAGTTCACTACAAACAACGATCAGTGACAATTAGTAGCAATCTCAATGATCTGTAAATGCTCCTTTACAAAGGATTTTAGAGAGCGGTCTTTTAACAAAAGGTCTTTTAATTAAAGCTGTCTTGGCCTTTCTGCAGAAACAGGCGAAGGAATTGGATTGATTTTTATGTGTCTCATTCAACCAGGCAAGATACAACAAGGTAGTCAAGCATCCTCTGACCCCTTCCACATTTCCCTGCTCCAGTAAAATGACCTTTCCCATTCTGCAGCACCATGAGCAGCTGGCTGATGGACATAACTGGCAGCTGCCCTCAGTACAATACTCAAAAAGGTTGTGTATCTCTACACAGCAGTCAGAAACACATGTTGTGCCTGCTGGAAGCCTTTTAGATGCATTGGCAGATAAACTCCCAACTGGTGTCTCTGGCATTTCCCCCTGGGATAACACAACATAACCAAAACTGCCTCCTAGCAAAGAACCAACACCTCACGTCTGCTCTGCCTTGAGTGAGCCACCGTTTCAGATATCTGCCCCCTTTGCATGACTACATTAGGAGTTCAAGAACCTGGGAGATCTATGCACCAGCATAAGTCTCATACATAAGTCTCATAAGTCTCAACACAAGGAAGCTCAGTCATATAGCAAATAGAAGTTAAGCAGGCATACATAAACAGTTAGCTTTGGGCCTAGATTCCTCCTTTCCAATAGTGTAAAGTTTTCCAGACTTCCAGGTACACAAACACAGAAAGTTAAGGTAGAAATAGTTTTACAGTCACAACTAGTGCAGCCACTAAGAATAGGCAGGCATAAAAAATGACATTTTAGCCATCTCTTAGAGTACTTCAAAGGTCAGGAGCTTATCACACTTTATTTATTCATTTTGATTACAGGACAAGGTATGGATTATATAGTGGCTCTGAGTTGGGACATGCAAAGATGGTATTAACAGTCACTGTAACATACAATGCAATAAAATATGCCCTGGATTTTCTTTTATTTCAGAGGTTTTGGTCATGTTTACAAACCTTACTGTATTGATATAAGGGCTAAAAAAATGTATTCTGGTGGGAGCTGAGATTCCCAATGCCACCACCTTCATCCAGAAGCTAGAAAAATGTCAAATATTGTGAGAATCACAATACAAATCACAAGGGAGGGTAGGCAACAATCTAAAAGAACCTAGAATCTGCCATGCCAAATCAGGCCAACTGCTCAAGTCCAGTATCCCACTCCTAGCAGAGGCATTTAATCACTGCCTCTGATTTAAAGACAATAACCCCATAATGCACCTGGCCAATTATGAAATGCTGTATATGGATAAGGGAAAATCCTTCCTGATCCCTACAGAGACTAGCCAATGTCCTGAAATATGAGATTTAATTAAGCCTGTCTTATTACTTCAAATGTTACAACTATTCATAACATTTTCTAGGCCCTTTTCAATCCGGCATGGCATTCACATTTACAACCTCCTGTGGCACAGGAGTCTACCAGCTCAGCTTCATGCTGTGAGGCACCTTCTGCAAAAGAATGAAATTTATGGCCCTTTTTTCCTCATTTTCTTGACACAAAGCCATGCCAGCCAGAAATGTATGTTTTTTCAGGTGACATTACCTACCTCAGCTAGTCACCCCCAAGCCCACACAGCTGTTGACCTGGTGAATGGGACAGGGCCTTAGTGCAGAAACAAGGTGACACAAAAAACAATGACATGAACCTTCTCTTGATACTTCTTTTCCCCTACTCATATTTTTATCATCCTCTCACCTGTTAATGAAACTTATAATGAAAGTCTTCTTAACAAAGGGAAAAGGTTGTTGTGGGCTGAGTCTCTGGTTAATTTGCATGGTCATCATAGCAAGAGTCTATAAGTAACCAATGTCAAAACAATCTGTGAAAAAATGTCAACCAAATAGCATTTTCACTCCTATCAATAGCTCACAGAGTCCCTAGGACAAGGCTCCAGGTGGAGCAGCTGTTCCTCTTTGCTAGAGAAACCTCCATCTCACATTTGCCCTTGCCTCACATACATGATACCCTGTTTTACAAAGTACAGTGTTGAAGTTGGACTAATATTGCTACACATGGAAGGTATTGCCACCCTTAAAGCAAGATACTATAGGTTTGCCTGCAGGGGAAAGATGAGGATTGTTATCTACAGTGGAACAATTGTTAATAAAAACATTTTTTAATTATATTATTATTACTTTAACGTCCATTCTGGAACACACACTGCTTTCTACCACTGCAAATGCACAAAAAAATCACTATTAACATTTTGAAAACAGCAGATAAGATAGAAATGCAAAACCTTAGGTACACGTATAAAGAGAAAAGGAAGGAAGGAAGAGGGAAGGCTACAAGTTAATAATTGTTCAAAATCTGGAGTCTACAGTAAAGAGGGAAATAGTTTCGTTCTGTTAAACAAACATCTTAGTAATCACAGGGTCTCCTGCATGTTTGTCACAAACCTCTGTGTAAATTACAATAAAAGGATTTGTAGATTTGTTGGTTCAGACTTTGCCTTATACAAAGTCACTTCTGAAGAGAATTACATTGGAGGAGGGAAAAAGAGGAACCGAAGGAGAAGTCCATTCAGAGAAGAAAATGTTGTAGTTTTGGAAATTCTCCTCCCTGAAATTGCACAGTACCTCATTTTGGAAACTCCTGAGTAATATTGCAGCAGCCCTGGAACTGAACGAGATTCTTGGCAATGCCAGCTGACAATCTGCCCCAACTGTGGCTGTAATGCTACACAGCCAGCGAGGCCAGAACCCTGGCAGCCCATTGCCTGATTGTGTGGACCACTATTGAACTGGAAACAGTTTCCTCTAGGGAAAACTGATATTTCCCCTGTGATTTTTTTTTTTATGTTTCTTGCTGGTAACCTGTATGACAGAGAAAAAAAATATCAAGAAACTGGGGGTGAATTCAGCAGAAGACCCTCAAGATGGTTGGAGGTTGGAGCACTGGCCCTGTGAGGAGAGACTAATGGATGTAGACTTGTTCAGCCTGAAGAAAAGATGGCTTGGGTTCAGACTGGATGAGGAAAAAGCTTTTTCACCATTAAACCAGTAGAAATCACACAATAGAATAGATTGCCCAAAGAGGCTATGTAGTCTATGTTTCGGGGACTTTCAAGACCTGACTGGATGCAGAGCTGAACAATTCAGAGTCTTTCTGAGGTCCTTTCTAACCTAAATGATCCCAACCATCTCCACCAAACACAGATCTAAGAACAAAACCACTGGGAGGAGATGAACTCACTCAATTGCAAAACACACCATCCCCTTCCATCTCCTGCAAATGTCATACAGCTATTCAGCTTCTCCTCATCATCAGTGCCTCTTGATCTGCATGACCAAAGAGCTTATCAAGTACTTCTTGTGTTATCTGACACTTATTTATATACATTTCTACAGCTTTTACTTATGTGGTGCACAAACAGTGCACAACTGATAATGAATCAAGGTTCCTCAAACATCCAGAGCAGAGCCTACAGCCACCAATTCCTGCAAAGTTTGGAAAGGCTTCAACCTTTCTTTTAGTTGTTGTGTCCTATAAATAATATTGTCTGTGGTACTGAAGGCTCTGTTTGACCTTCTGTGACAGATTACAGTGGTAAGCTTCACCTTCCCATTGTTTGCCATCTACCTGGCTATTGTTAGCCAACTAAAAAGTTTTCAGGAGCAAGTGAGGCAAATAAAGTTATCCCTAAATGTTTTCCTTCCTGTTAACATCATGCTTGAAAAAAAAAAAATATATGGATATCAACAAGTGCATAATATCTATCGAAAAACTTTGAAAAGCTTTCATCAGTCTTCAGATGTGACGATGCTCAGCACACAACAATAAATATATTGGTCCATACAGATCCTGAGGTTCTTAAAATCCAATACGAAGTATATGAAGTCTCTGTGAAGATTCTAATAAAACTTTACAGGCTTTGGAGCACACAAACAGAGTGGGAACAACAGATTGCTATGATTTCAGAGAACTTTGTGGTTTTCCCTGTTTGCCAAAGCAAAATGTCAAGGGTAGGAATCCAGGGAAAAACAAATGTACATGGAAAAACAAATGTACACTTTTACCGTCCCATACAACCATGTTAATTAAAAACATGGTACTTTTCAGTATACTGATCTCCACACCTCTGCAAGGTAAACAAAACACCCTGTTTTACAGATGCTGAAGTGAGGTGCTGGAAAACTAGGTGATAATGTTGAAAATCATACAATGAACAGAGAACCAAATCCAGGTTTCTCAAATCCCAGTATGGTGTCTATACACTGTTAATGTATCTTTTCATACAAGAATTAAGTGCCTTCTGTCCTCAGAAAAGGTTTGCAAAAGTCTTCAAAAGGTTCATTTTCTCTCAATTTACTAAAAGATTAATTTGTGAAAATTTAGACAAGAATTTGACTAAAAATATTAACCAAATAAATGCTCAGACTAGGTCTCCTTTGTACACTGTAAAATGGAATTACCTTGGGATTTTTGAATTGTATGTGCTTTTTCTACCTTTTGCTTTTTTCCATTTTGTACAGCAAGAACAAGCCTTTACCAGCTGAATAAATGAAGAGACTGGGGTGGTGGTGTCTAGAAACTACAAGATTAGACAAGTAAAATCTACCACAACACCTGCTGCTCTTCTAGATGCCCCACATGCAGCATTTTTAGCAAGAATTACTGAGTCAAGAGATATCTAATTAACATTTAGTCCTTGTGCTTTCCGAGTCTGACCCAGGTGCAGCAGTGAATATGGTAGCTGAAGTTTCAGTTTTCTAGCTTTCAGTTTTTAATGAAAAAAAAAAAAAAAAAAAAAAAAAAAAAAACTATTTTCTATTGAACAGCAGTTTTAATGGAAGGTTTTTTGAGCAGTCCCATTGCCAAGTGCTCTCAAGCCCCATTAATTCACTGTGTAAAGGCATTTAGTATCTCTAAGTGCTCAATACTTTTGTACTTGACCCTCTGGGATCAACATAACATGATACTTAGAGCCAGAAAAGTAGTTCCAAGTAGCACAAAACCTGAAAGTGTCGATTCACATTCACTGGCAGCTTTAACTGGGATGGACAAAGCATTTACCATTGCCAGATGTCACCTCTGTCCTTCTGTTGGATGTTACCATCCCAGGGACAGCGTAGCAGAACAAGCATCCCCTCCCGACTCAGCAGGGTTTACAGCCTAAAATCGGCAGCAGCTCATGAGTACAGCAGGATAAAAGCTCCTTTGGCTTAGGTGCAGGCACACATCACATTCAGCCAGCCCTGTGGCAAGGCAGCATCCCCAGCAGAGGGGTGGGGAAGATAGCTGGGAGCCGTTTCTCCTTCAGCTATCTCTGATTGAACTCTGTCACCAAACATGAGTCAACACCCAAAGCCAGTTAGCTGGCTGCTGGTGTACAGTGCTGCTAGTTTATAAAAAGGAATGACCCCATAAAAATAGTTAGGGCTCAAACTTTCAGTATGCACATCTGTTCTTGGAGGCAGACTCTAAGGTCACTTTGAATCGCGGAATGAAGTATACAGCTAGTGAAATCCAAGAAAAATGACTGCCTTTCCCCTTGTGTCTGAACTTTTATCTGCTCATCTGAACATTTTGCAAAAACCAACAGAAAACCTATTACAAAGATTGCTGGTGCATGAAATGATTGAGAAATATTTGCAGTTTGAAAGCAGTTTCACTTCCTGCCTTATACCACAAAGAAGCTTTTTAATAAAGTTAACATCACTGTTATTTGTTTTACAACTATGTTCTTATTTTGTCTATTTTTGATTTCTTGAATACTTATGTTAACACAAAGAAAAATTTGCTCTTGGAGCCAGAAGTTCATGGTTTTTCATTGTAAGCCATGCTGATGATAATGTAACGATGTTTCTAATAATAATACTTTGCACTTACACTGTTAAGCAGCTTTCATCCAAGTATTTCAATGCACACTACCAATTTTAGTTAAGCTACCTAAATACATGCATGAGATTTTACAGCTGGGCAGACTAGGTGATTTTGTGACCTTCTTCCCATAAGCATAAAGCCTGAAAAACTAGATTGTGGAGTCCTGAGTTAAAATACCCCAGGAACCATTAAACTATACTGCCTAAGCAACACCTATTCACAGTAGTTAAGCTCCAGAGCTGGTAGAATACTAATTAAATTAATTTTGCGAATGCTTCTGTGCTGCTATTTGTGAGGTTGTGTTCCAATATGCAGACAAGCTGTTAGATAGTCATAAAATATATTTGTGAGTCCTGCAAGTAATGAATTTCAGCATGAATAACTATCTAAAGACAGTCCTACGAAATAAAAATCATAACAAAAAGCTATCGTATGTTCCCTACTATTATTTTTGGTGACTTAAAATGTTTCAGCTACCCACTCAGAAAGCCACGTGACCAGTATCATAATCTTGCAGGCTATGTCTCTTTCTAGAAACTACTTTACACTGTGACCAGAATAAAAAGGCTAAATTTGTTCATTACGGTTTTGACTAATTCAGTTAAACACAAAAGCAAATACCTTCCTGACCCACAAGGGAATTTCTATAGGGATGGCTGACCAGTAGCTCTTGCTTTCTGTTCCAAAGGAGGGTCGCCGGTTTCTATGACAGCCTCTTACAAAGTTGTGTCATTGGCAGTGGTGGCGTGTCAATTACCCGATGAATATCACACAGCAGGTCTTTGTTAACAGGGTGATACTTCAGCCCTTTTCCTGTGCTGCATCGAAGGTCACGTTTCTTGCATCTTCTTCTGAAGCCATCTGGGGGCACCTGCTGGCTGTTGGACTTGCTGGACCCTGGCTCAGCTTTCGCAGGATTCTGGCCATTCCCCCACAACTAACATGGCATGTATATGTTGAATGTCCCTCCCACACCACCACCACCGCCTTTATTTTTTTTCCCCCAAAGGAAAAGTTAAACATGCATATTTAAACTCAGAGCTTTTTATTCCTATAGGGCTAAGTGAGTTGCAAGCCCCACACCAAAACACACTCCCAGTTGGTAACAAATGTGGGAAAAATGCATTAAAATGGAGTATGAACATCAGCAAGCAAAGAAGGTATCTGGTTATTGATGTGTAACTCTTTCTTCCATGAAAAAAAAAAAAAAAAAGTAATAATAATAATAATAATCTTTGCCCAGAAATAATCCTACAGTGAGTTGAAGGGTGGGAAACTATAGCAATGTCTATATTCCTCCTGCGTAGGTAGACATTTGTGTAGCACTCTGTAAGGTTTAAGTATCAGCACCTGAAACAACTGGAAATAGAAGAAATTAATGAAAGAGTGCAGAGACTTCCTTGCCCCCAGGGAGACCTCACAGCAGGCTGAGGCATTCGCCGCTCTCTGTCCGAGCCCTCCTGTTGCCTGCTGGCCACTACACATCATGCAGCAGGGAAGGCTGCATCACCACTGGGCATGCAGGATTTGCACACTGTTTCCAGGAGGGAAGTGCCACTCTGGAGACACACAGAGAGCCGTCTATGCTTCAGAATTCTGCTTTTTAGCCTTATCCAGCAGTAAAATCATTCCTTGCAGATGGCAACATCAGCTGATGGTCCTTTGCTGTACCCACGTTACATTCAGTAGCCAAACAATTAATTTTAAACACCGTGTATAAAATACCATGCTACTTTTCATGGTAAAGACATTAAGCTGTTCACTGTGGCAGCCTTGGCCTGATTTCTGTCTTTCAGCTTACAATTTATTTTTTTTCCTTGTCCTGACCATGCACTCAAACACACAAAGATCATCAGGTCGCTACAGGCAGGGCTGGGCTGATGGTGAGTCTCTGTGCATGCCCATCACGTACACACGTACCTGGAAGGATGACCGTGTTTCAACCTGGAAAGCAGGACACAAACAATGGACAAGTAACATTCAACAATTCAAGCAGTATATACAAAAGAAACCTTGGAAATCAGACAACCGTTCCTTGTTTCACCAGAGAAAATGAGGTCAATTTATAACAGGGAACGAGGTGTTTTAATAACAGTATTTTTCTCTGTATGATACTTTTTTTTCCTGCCAACTCCCCACATTTTGCACCTATGCTGTGACATCTCTTATACCCACACCCCACATCCCTGCACTAACTGTATTGTTACCCCGGTTCCTTCACTCCAGCTTCTTATAACTAAAAACTCCACGTACATGCACATACATGGAACATATATATCTGTGTTCCTTTTCACCCATATGAAGAACCTGTAGTCCACTCTCCACTGCTCTGAACCTCCTTTGCTCTCCAAATTCTCTTCTCTGCATTGCACAAGATTTAGAACCAAACCTTGTAACTCCTTCTAGAAATAGATGTAGGTACCAAATGTGATATTAAGAGTGCTGGGAATTGTACCTCTTCATACCTATTTTCCACTAGATCTGAGCACTCATCATTCAGGGTATTAGCTTGCCTTAGTCTCTGGAGCTAAGCAGGGACAAGTCAGGCTGCATTTGGTCATGCAGTTGGGCTAACATATACAAAATACGTTTGTATTCACCATATGAAGAACGGATGTTACCATGTCGATGGGCACTGTAATAAATAACAGGTTACACAATACAATGGAATAATCTTCCATGCTATAGCAATAACAATTGGTAAATATGCTGGTTTCATTTTTATGGACCATTTCAGATTTTGTCTGGGTTTTAGTGCACTGCAAGCAACATTTGCTTTGTGTTAGGTTACTCTTCCCTTTTATTCTCTTTTAAAGCAATGGAGATTTTTTCTATAGTTACTGATTTTTTATTCTTATCATATATACCACTGTGGTATCCATATAAATGCAGCAAGATTAACCGTTCAAGTGTGACTAAAGAAATCTTGGAAATAACAGGGATAAAGTGATATATTCCCCAACCCCCACTTCAGCAAACAAACAAAAAGTTGCTGAACAGTACATGTCAGCCAACATAGAAATCTTCAGTATTGTTCCCTTCTTGATCTTGATTTAACAGGCAGAAAAATTGGAAAATGTGGGGAAAAAAAAAAAAAAAGGCACTGTACAAGTACAGTTATGAGGACAAAGAGAAAGTCTCGTGTGCTGCATTAAATCCAATTTTCAAAGCCTTTCCCAATGTAAATCAAAGACCTCCTTACTGATTCAACTAACAGAGGAAATCACAGCCTATTGATCCAGTTAGCATAGCTGCAAGTTGTATGCAAGTACACAGACACTTATTAAACACATTTTGGAAACAAAAAGTTGTTTCTGGTACATCATCCTTCTCAACATGGCTGTAGCAATGCTGCCAATTGTGCTGCAGTTTAATATAGATTTCCTATGGAAATTAATTCCACATGCTGATGCTTTACTAGTTAATGCCTATGAGTTACTCATTTATCTGTTTTGCATTTATCAACTGTCAATTTCATAGAATACCCCCCACCTTCTCATATTATGAGACAGCGAATAGTAGCTCCTCGTGTTTCCTCCACTCAGTAGTTTCCAATAACTGTCTTATGCTTCTCAAGGAAATTTTACAGTGTTCTAAATCTCTTTTTATACAGGCCTCTTAACTAGGATCATTACACTCCTACTTGGTCTATTTTATTTCATACAGAGTTTGTGAAGCAATCAAATACTTTCAGTATAATTGATAAGACCTTTATTTATAGAGGTTATTGTTACTGTTTTCCTTATTAGTCTTTTCCTTTACAGATAAAAGGCAGTTGTTAGGTGCAGACAAGCATACATCCCTATTGAGATTGCAGAGGACAGGTTGTGTATTCACTTTCTCTAAGTGATCTCATGTATTTCTGTAGGGTTGACTGACTGTGTTAAGGCTATAAATTGGTTTGGGATATAGTTTTGCAAGGAAAGCATTGTTAACCAAAGCTGGATCCTCTTACTCTATTCATATGCTTTTTATTCTACTTTATTCTCCTTCAGCAAGTCTTCACATGGGAGATTTGCAGCTCAGAAACAGCCTGAAGTCATTGTCTCACAATAAGGAAGCATATCTAGGGAGACCAATTTCCCTTCTGTATTATCAGTACTCTTCATGTACGTGATAATTATAGGTCAGGGCCTGATTCTCAGCTTACCACCACAATAATGAAACTCTATTAATGTCCACTAAGTTGCTCCCACTATAATAGAGATTTCCAAACCCTACAATCAGTTAAGATAAATATTACTGTTTTGCGAATGACCTTGTGTGGATCTTTGTGACCATATGTTTGAGTTCTAACATGCATCCTGGACATAAACATCAGCACACTTTTTTTTTCAAACAATTTGTGAAAGTGGTTTTGTTAAAAGCAACATTTGGTAAAAAGTCCTTTAGTGGATGAATTTCTGCACTTAACAGAAAGCAAGAAAACAATTGTTTCCTGTAATTGGACAGTTTGATTAGAGGCAGGTGGTGCAGAGCTAAGAAAACTGGAGCCACGAAGCCAATTTTAGCGTCAAGCACATTTCCTTTTGCTTTAGGATCCAGAAGCATAACATGTAAATTACTTCCAAAAAAAAAAAAAAAAGGAAAAAAAAAAAAAGAATGTAAATTTAGTTCCTATTTATTATCCCTACTGGTACTCTCTCCATAGTAGAAGCTTGCAGCACAGAAAGGAGGTGTATACTTGATGTTCATAACACACTATGCACACAGAATCATGGGTATAAAAAGAACATAGAAACACAGAATTAGGATTAAAAAAAAGCTCCTAAAGATTTCCTTGAAAAGATATGCAAGAGATGAGGTGAGTACCTGTTCTTGTACAACCCAATTCAAACACACCTGCACTAAACTATTATTGAGAGTAGCTGTATTACTTATTATTTTTATCGCTAGTGAAATAAGGAGTCCCAGTGATGGACCATAAAGCAGCATCTCTGAGTGCAATGGAATTAAATTTCATTCAGCTCTTGCTGAGATTTCAGTGGGTATCAATCCCAATTACTACACAAGTAAATACAATAACCAGGTCTGCTCATCCACCTCAGCGCACATTAAGCTAGAGACCATATCTAGTCAAGAAGAAACTGTAGATATATGAGCAATCTGAAGAGTGCAGTGTCAGTCTGAATCTTGCTCCTCACCGCGGTGTACCCGGGTATCTGACAGAGCAGACTGACTGATATCAACTGCTTTAAATTGCCCTGAAGTCCTGCCTGCCATGGGAGAAGAAAGAGGCTGAACATTTTATATACAGATGGTTTAAAGTATGCAGAATACCTTACATTGAACTGGGATAGAATTAATTTTCTTCTTCATGGTCCACTTCACATTGAGCATTCATAGGAGTACGGCTTGAACAACAGGAAGATAAAAAGCTCGGGGACAAATTTGCTGCTCCTGTAGAGCAGCGTGTAACTTTGGTCAGTGTTCAGTGTACAAAATGGATCTAAACGAAGAGAACCAGCTTCTCATAGGATGACAACACACCAAGTGCCACCAAACACTCCTCACCTACTGAGCAAACTGGGTGTGCAGGAGACACCCCGCCCATCACCCCCATCCTGTCATGGTAGAGAGGATGACGTGACCCCATTCCACCCGCTCCGACCAACAGCCTGCCGCACGTCTCGGCAGCGAGTGAGAACAGAAAAGCGATCCCAGCGGTGCGAGGCTCGCAGTGCGGCTCAGCTGGGCCCCGCGCGTGGGAGGAGGAAGTCGTCTTGGTTAGCTGTCACCCAGCACCACCGCCAGCGGCTGCACACTCCCACTCCCGCCACCTGCATCCTACCCGAGCGAGCAGCACCTCTTGCTCCGGATTTAGACGGTGTGTGAGCACACAGCCTCCCTCCTGCATTGCTGGGAAGGGGACGGGGAAGGCCCCTGCGGACGGCGGCACTAACCCACGAAGCGCTGCGAGCATGGGGGAGGCAGGAAGGAGCTGAGCTCGATGAGTGCAGGGCAAAACGTGCAAGGGTTACTTCTCATGTCACGAGCAGCTCACAGCTGGGCCCAGAACCCCAACCCAGTCTTGAGCACGGGAGTGCCTTTGGGCAAAGCTTCATCCAGAAGCACTGCCTGGTACGGTACTCAAAGGAAATTCAGACAGATCAAGTTGGAAGTGCCAGCAGCGTGATCGCAGGGACAGCTGACACTCATGAAAAATACATGAGGATGATTTTCAACACCACTTACATATGTGAAGAGGCAGAATGAACTTCCCCAGTTGGTGCTTGTATCAACACATATAGAAACATTGGTACTATTGCAATAGCAATATTTTCACAAGGAAGATAAGTATTGAACAATATCTTTTCTGTATTGGGCATAAACATATCTTCAATCAACATCAGCCATGCGTGGCCTCTTTTCCATCTATACTTTCTATCAAAGACACATTCATCGTGGGCAGCACCAGGCATACATGCTAGGCAAGTGACTTTTTGCATTAGTACTTGCACCTTTTAGATGAGGTAACATGCTGTATACAATGCCCTCGATATTTATAAATTAGACTTAGTAATAACACGAGATTAATGAATAATAGATCTTCTAAACGGTTTCTTAAAGTCAGAAAAAAATGCTGTTTTTTAAAGAAAACTACAAATTCTGAGAGATGAAAGTGTGGCTATATGAAATCTAGGAATGGCCATGCATCTCTGACACATTTCATGGTTAGAGCTAATAACTTGTTAGATCCATCTCAAAATATTCTCTATCTTTTTCTTAGTCATCCAAAAATTGTTCTTACTCTGGACATTAATTCTTTGAGAGGAGCCCAGTCAGGACGCAGCAGGATGATTCTGTCAAACCCACCATTAGTTCAGTTGTGACCAGACAGAAAGATTTCACATAAGAGAAGTAGCCACTTCTGACAAAATGGGAAGTGCAGCACTTTCTGAGCATCTTCTAGAGCTCATGCCTCGTTTGGCAAGTTTCTGTGATATTCACTAAGAGAAAAAAAAGGATGAACAACTCCCTGGACATTGGTCTGGATGAGGTTCCCTAAAACTAAGAATGTGTTCCTCAACACTAAATAAGAAAGATCATTCTCTGTTAACGTCTGTAATATCTGATTGCTCCATAAGGTCCATAAGTTCAATTCTAGTCACAATGTCAGTCCACTGAAATTCTTCACATTTCTTCAGAATAGTAAAAACAAATAGATTCTCTTTGTTCGACACAGTATTTCTCATGCAGCCATGCTGACTGTGAATAATCAGATCACAGTATTTAAGCTGTCTCACTATATTTTGCTTTAGCTTTTCCAGCATCTGCCCCATGGCTATTGTCTCTTTTCATACTACAGTATTTACCTAAATGATGCAAAAGCACAGGGACACTGTGTACACTTGCGCAATTGCTAGATGGACAAAATTGGAATAAAGTCGAAAGAGATTTTAAAGATGTTTAAGCATTTAACTCCTACAGCATTAGGAACAAGGCATGTCACAAAACCTGGTTGTTAGACTGGGACTGGAACAGAACTGCATTCCTCTGTACAGCTGGAGTCTGATGGTCATGTCTGAAGTGAAAAGCGTCTTTATCCCTAAAGCGGAGAGAAAGCAGGCGCAAATCAGCTGGAGATAAGGTCAACAACTATGGCAAGGGAGGAACTCCTGTCCTTGTTAAATCTCCAGCAATTTCCAGTCCAACTAAACCTCCTCCAGGAGCTGTGAAATGCACCAGCTCCTCCCTAACCTACAACCATCCACTTCAGACACAGGACACATTCCTTAGCCCATCCCGTTACAACAAATATTCTGCAATAATCATATCAATACTACAATAATAATAATAATAATACAAAAAAAAAAATTCTGCTGAAACAAGGCCCTCCAAGACACATTCATTCTCCAAGAGGAGAGGCTGAGAGAACAAAGACGATATGGCACGTATTACTGAAGGTGCTTGGATACTCCATTGAAATGTGTGGTACAGAAACACACATAAAACAGAAACCACCCAGCTGATAGTACTCTAATATATTCTGATTCTCATCTAGGTCATGACTGATGTTACACTCTTACCAGTCCTCTCCTTGTTATCTCATTTTGTCCCATTTGCCTCAGCATTCAGGAAAGCTAGTTACCTAAGCATGGGTTATATCGACCTTGAGAAATTGAGTTTTCAGGCATTTCGATTTCATGATCACCTGTTCAGGTGATCCCGATCTTCTCTAGTAATTCGCTTTTCTCCCTTGGGAAATTTCTGCCATCTGTCCTCTATTCCTTCCTGAAAATGGAGGCAAAGATAAAGCTTTCAGCAACACCCTCAATAAATGCCTCCACTCTTTCCTCATAGGCCCCATCATCCCTTTCAGTAACCTCTTATTCCAAATGAACTGCAAGCAAATACATTTAATTCTCTTTAAAAGTGAGCAAGGGTTTCTATCATCTGTTTTATTCTGGCCCACTACATATATTTCAAATGCTTATGCACGTTTCCTTTCATTCTCCATCTGTCTTTCTTTTTTTTTTTCTATTTTTTTTTCTGTTCACTTTCTGTTGAGGATTGTCATCTATATAATGTAGAGCATTATAAGAGAAGTCAGGTCTTCTAAGTCAGCTGCTTATCCCTCGACTTGCTATGTGACCCCATGTGTGTCATAAAGCCTTTTTAAGCCTCAGTTTCCTGTCTTTAAAAAGGATGTTGTCTGTTTTAACCAGTATATTAAAATAGTTTAATTTCATCAGAATAATAACACCTTATAAATGCTCAGTACTATTTCTATTTCATGCCAATCATGCCACCCACATTAATAAACTGCTTTGTGTTTACCTCTGGGCTGATAAATTTGTCATAATCAATTGTCAGGCTCTGGGTTCACAGCAAATAACTAAATCTCACTTTGCAGCCATCACTCCCTTGTTCTTGAATCCTTTCCCTTCCTGTGCAACTTTCCTCCGAAAGTACTTCATGAAACCACACAGAGACAGCCTGTTAAAGTGAAACTTATTTTTTAAGCTCAACAACAGCTACTGTAAATAGAATGGTCCCCTATACTGCTAGTTGTTCTCATTCTTTAAAGATTTTAGTAACAGTGTCTGAATTCATGCATTCATTAAAAGCATTTTCAACATGTTGGAATCACGTTGAAATGGGGAAGGAGAATCTAATACAGGTAACCGGGGGATGGATCCCATCTATTTAGTTGTGGCTTGGAGAGATGCAGAAAGTGTGTAATATTCAAATAATGCCAACAAATTTAAATTTGATATAATTCGCTTAGCTTTGGTTTGGGTTTTTGATTTATTTTTAAGTATGATATTATGTGAAATAACTGCCAGAGACCAGACACTCTCATTTTAGTTTTGAATGGCCTCATTAACATTCAGCTCCATGAATTCTACTGTGTTTTTTTTAGCAAAGCAAAAATGCCCTTCCTACTCAGAGCAACCCAACAAAACCTAATTTGGTTACTGTCACTGGAACCTTTGTGGACATAAGTCCAGGTGGCCTTTGTGCTTCATGTAATAATTTGCTAACATCTTTTACATGTCAAGCCTTAGCTACATTCCCCATATGCCCAAAACTCCTCTCATGGAAATGATGTGTTGTACAATTTATTGGGATAGAAACACCTCAGTCATCATTTATCCTTGTTTATAAGAGGTTGTATTATCTCTTCAGCTGGTTGCTCTAGCAGAGAGAATTTCCTATCTGTTGCTTTATATTATAATGTCCTATAATGTTTCCTCTGGGCACCTTCAGTAACATCCATCTGTGGGACACAGTGCATAAGGAGAAAAGTGTGATGATTTTCATCATTACTTTACAATATGAAGGCTTGATCAATGGCCTGATCTTAGACATTGACAGGACCAGAGCAGAGCTGAGTGCATATTCCAAGTCAGGTATTCCTCTCCTCTGACCACATAAAAGGGGTTGTGGAGAAAACACAGCTATGGCTCTGTCTCAGTAAACCCATCAGGCACAATAACCCACAGCAGGATCACTCCAGGAAACTTGGAAGGGAACTTCAGGTTCTACAAACCAAAACTTTTTCTGTATATTTTCAGTGATCAGCTATTTACAACACATGCCTATTATTTCCACATATGACTCCTCAAGGGTGCTGCTTTTGTGCCCTGGCCTTTTATGCATTTACTCCTAGACAACATTCATGACTTTTTTTTTTTTCTTGAATATTGCTATCTAAAAATTTTCTTCTCCCTCCAACATCAGTTAGCTGTTCTTCAGGTCACCTGTGCTCACCACTATTTTTGGTCTCTGTCTGATTGCCTTAGCCTACAGCACAGATCTCTGACCATCCCTTCCCACTAACCAGTACTAATGAGTGGGCAGGGACTGCAGAAGATGCTGACTTCTCAGCAACACTTTGATTGTTCTTGAAGATAAAGTGTCTACTATTCTTCCTTCATCATCCAACGATAAACATACACATTTACCAGCAAACAAAAGTACTGCTACTCTCATATAAGAACCGTTAATGTTACATGGACTGTTGTATCTATCCAAGATGGATTCCACTTCCCTGTTGCCTTCTGCAAGCCGCTTTGACTTCAGGCCTTATTTTTTTTCTTTTTCTCTACATGAGGATATATCTCCCTGTGCTCTTTTTCACAATAATGCAGCACTTTCCAAGACATTAAGGATTGGTTTGGCAACATCAAGCTCTTCCACCGCTTCCTCCCCACTGCTTCCTCACCCCTAGAGCTCAGTTCTCAGCCAACGACCTGCTAAGACTCTCACCCTGAAGGCTGCTCCATCTCCAGCCCATTTAGCTGGCTCCTGCTCCCCAAACCTCTACCTGAGAAGTGCTGAGTAGCACAACTTGCTTGAACCTCTCACCTTTGCATTCAAGCAGCTTTGGAGGCCTGATCCCCAGGCACTTCATCCTACAGGACGTCCTCCTACCTCTTTAGACTCTCACCCTGCAGATGTACCTCTTGGAAAAAAAGGAAAAGGGCATATCTCACCCACAGACCTTTCTGGTTCAGCTGATCCTCTCACAGAGGATGATATGTAGAATACATATTGCAGTCATAAATTGTCGATAGTTAAAAGAAAAGGAACCCTGCGGAGATATCTGAAATCTCAACTCAGACAGGCAGCAATCTAAAATAAACTACAGTTGGCGTTTCAGCTTTGATACTGATGCCACCAAAGGCAAATGGCACAATTCCCATTGATTCCAATTAAATCATAGGCCCTCCTTTTCTTACTCATCTTTCTTTTTTAGATGTCTCTATTTGCCTTTCAGTAGGACTTTTTTCTGCAATACTGTGTAGTTCTCATGACCACTACATTTTTTTCAGAGAAATCCATACAAGTGCAAAAGTTGGTATTCATTTTTTTAATAAAGGAAGTAGGTACGATTTTTGGCTCCCTTAATTAGCAGCATGGATGAAAAAGCAGCATAGTTTTGCACTCATGGTTAGGTTGGTTTCAGTTTGCGAAGTAATCCATCCTAAGATCCATAACACTTTCTGCATATCTTTCTACTTAAGAAAGATCACTCTCTTATGACACTAAATGCATAAATACCAAAGTGCAACTGTTACCCATATTGCAGTGACACGGGTGTTTAGACCTTATACACTTAGCTTGACCTTGACATGCCTTATCTCAAAGCAGACCTCCCTCCCTTCATTTTTAGGCAGTGCCTTGCACACATGCATGCTGATGTGTGGCATGCCTGCATTGGTGCTGCCACTCTTGTGGGAGTCATGTCACCACAAACTGTGCAGCTCTGTGCTTTGCTGTCCTTTCTGACAAGGACAGGCAATGAGAGGGTCTCCTGGTTTACATTTCAGCTGTGACACCGAGCGTGATACCGAATCTGCGCTGTGGGCACTTTAGCTGCAGCTGTGTTGAGACATTTTGGGGTAAAGTTTCAGAGTTGTCAGCTCTCATGCTCCACTAGGCTCACAATCCTCTTTCCTGGAGGTTATTATCTCCTGTCCTTGAAACTTTGGCTTTCCTGGTTGCAGAGAAAAGCCTGAAAACATGGAATCTGATAATATTTTGAGGTGTGACTCATGACTTTTTACCATGAAGGGTACATGCTCTTGCCTCCTTTCAACTTCCCTTTGCCTCTTTGCATGCAGCCGTGCACCTGCAGATGGTCAGGGAGGAGTGCTTGCACTCATGCACCCTAAAAGCAGCTTCTGTGTATGCAAAAGCCAACACCCGCTTGCACAGGTGTCCGTATTCCCAACGGGCGGGTGCAGGGGTTCTGCTTGACAGGGCTGCATGTGTATAAGCAGTTGCCCCTTTGGGCAAACTCAGTCTCTAAATATCACATTTTAGCAAAGTAGCATAGCTTCTTCCACACATTCCTTCCACAGCACATTTTTGCAAGTAGTTTTATAACAGATGTCTGTCAGGTTGTTTTTTTTCCCCTATCTGACACCACTTTGCAAAGCTTATAGCTTGATGCCCCTGACGGATCCTGGGATGAATTTGCTCTCCTTTGCTCGTCAGAGTTCTTAAAATAGCTCAATGCAAGTTGCACATCTTTAGGACAAGATTAGATCCATTTCCTGCATGTTTGCCCAAGCAGGGCACACAGTACAAAGCCTTCCAGAAACAAATTACTGTCATTCGGACACGGAAAAAAAAAAAAAAAAATAGATGTAAATATCAAATTGCCATTGCCCATTACCCCTTCAAGGTCCTCACTTTTCCCAGTGGTTCATTTCTGCCCCTGCTTTTGTATTGTCATATTTCTCCCATCCCACCCTCCATGATGAGCCCAGCCTCTATCTTCCCACATCCTCTTCTCTTATATATCAATCCCCCCAGCACACACCTCTACCTCAAAGAAGAGGACAGGAGGGAGAATGACCCCTGTCCAGTTCTCTGAATGTGATTCTGTTAGCAAAGGGAAACAACAACCACGACATGAGCCAACTTTCTCTCTGTACCCTGCCTGAGTGGCCATGCCTCTGAGAGTGGCCATCTTGGGGCAGGAAACGCCTCGATATTTTTGTTCCGCGCAGCACCATCAGCAACAGCAGCAACACATTAAAAAAAAAAAAAATAGTAATTCTGAGATTGCTGTATAGAGGAGGAGGATGGAGGATGCCAAGGTGAGCTGGCATGGGACCTTAACAACGCAGGGCTGGCAGCCCTATGCTTGGCTCCTCAAGGAGCTGCTGCTATCACCCTCTTGTCACTGAGCCCCTTCCCTCCTTGTGTATCACCACCCTGCACACCTACCCTGGATGGCACCTCAGGAAATGACAACCATAATTGGTGCTCAGGCTATCTATCAGGCACAAACAATGCAGTTGATGAGGGTAATTTTCAGATGAGTTGAGATAAGTATGTTGTGTTTCACTCTGACCTTCGCAGTTATTTTACACAAAGCCCACAGCTCGGTTAACTGTTTCTAATGCTGCTGCTGACAGTGCTAAATGTGGAGAGAAAGAACCAGCCCAAACAAACCACCGGGGAGGAAGCATTTACAAGCGTCTGTCCTCATTAGCACCAGTGCTCCTCAGCTTTCTCCACGTTCTCCAGGGTGGGCAGAATGGAGGCCTTGCCCTGTAAGAGATGTGAATCTCTTGATACTCCATGGATCATTTTGTCTGAAATGACACTAGGTGATGCCACCAACCCCTCACCACCACGGCAGCCCCACGGGAACCTGCTCAGAACAGCCTCGGTCACCCTCATTATGAAGCTGCCCAAAGAAATATCACTCCAGATACCTTTAGCAGCAACCCCTATGACTCAGATAGTGCTTCTCATCGGTAAACGTCAAAGGTAGCCAAGCATCATTACCCCATACAGATGGGGAAAACCAGGCCCGACAGGGTAAGTGATTTGCCTGCAGCCCTGTAGCACCTGGCAGACCTCAGCAGAAACCAGGGCCAGGGCCATGTTGCGCTAATTCACGGCAGAGAGCCAGTGCATTACACTTGCCTCAGAGGGGTTACAGCCTGCTTGCTCCTCTGCATGCATGAGCTGAGTGTGACCCCACAAACTCTTTTGCCTGGAGACAGGATGAAATATAAGGTTAGTGGGTTATTTTTGCCTTTAAACATGTTCTTCAGCCTAGTTCCACCATCTAGTATACATGAATACGAAGCAAAACGTTATGTGTAAGTAAGTGGCTGAACTCAGTAAAGCTGAGAGTTGCATTTAATAAAGTAGCATATTTGTGATTATGGAGTTTTGTTAAAAAACATTTTTAAGATAACATCTTATTTGTACAATGTAGTTAAAATAAATGGTTAGGCTAATCAGTGCAAGGGTTTAAATAGTCTTAAGTACATTAGCATAATCACTCGTGAAGCACATGTAGTTTATAAATGAATTAACAGCTACAAATTAACGAAGAAATGTCTGCTGTTTAAAGCATCTGCCCAATTTAAGGGGAGAAAAACAGGAAGTGGGGCGTTCTGATTTCCAGAGACTCCCAGTTTGTACGCTGTGAAAACACTCGGTTGTGCCCTCCACTCCTCATCCTGCCCAGCCGCCCACAGTGCTCCGGAGGGCAGCTCTCAGGAGGTAGGACCTGGTGTGTGAATGAAGCTTTGCAGACCCTAGTCCTGAACTCTAATCAGCTGCACGTTATTCAAGATTTTTGTATATTACATTGCATTGGGGTTAAACTGTTACAGGTTTTAAAAGTACTTGTACCTTCCTGGTATTTAAAAAAAAAAAAAAATCTTTTTTATTAATAGGATGATTTCACAGACCTACTGAGTCTTCTGAAGTGAGTAGGAAGCATGTTTCCCATCCTGTGTTCCCTCATCCCTGCACTACACATGCATTAAGTAAAGGAGGATGGCTTCTTCACTTCCTGAGGTCAGACATACCTCGGCCAACCTGACAGCACAGGCCTCTTGGAGTTGAGGAAGACAAGTGCCTACATGGCTGCTCTACAGTCAAATAAGGAGCCCACTTAAGCATCCGCTGAAGAAAGCCCTGCTGGAAAGACCTCTGCAGCCCCACATCAAAGCCCCCATTGAACATGCAAAGGTGCACACATGATGTAACACATAGGCCTGGGTTCAAATGCTTAATTTCCTGGAATGAAGAATGAAGGGCTATATGATTCTTGCAGAAATAATTACATGGAAAAGGTAAATAAGAAATGCTCATTGAGAATGGGGGACACAAAATAGAAATCAGGACCCAGAGTCTCCAAGGAGAGGTGATTCTCACCAGAAAAGGTAGTTAAAAGGAGGAGCTCCTCACCAAAGGGTACTGTGAACATGTACATGGTTTCAAAATCATATGAATTCAGAGGACAGACATCCACTGGGCTACTAGACACAGACTTCTATGGCTCTGGAAGGAAGTAAATTTATAAGCAAATATCCCCACATTTGCCCTGTATGTGCTTGCCCAGGCATCTGTCTGACCATCATTAAAAGACAGAGCTAGGGCAGCCATTTTATGCTCTTGTCTATGTTCTTATTTTTTGCTTTAGACTGGTACATGTGGGAGTTAAGACCTACGTTTTCCAAAAGGGAAAGCAAGGGGGAAAGCTTTACCCCAAGGAGGAAGGATGTTCCTATAGTGGTTTGCTGCATAAGATCGCTTGAACAAGCTCATTAACCTTCCCTTCCTCAACAACCACCCCACCCAAAAAACGCACTGGCGGTGGGTGTGCTGGGGCTGTGGTAAACACCCCGTGTCCCCTCCCTGCCCTCCCTGACAGCTGAGACGACAGGTTCATTCGTCACTTTTCAAGCTACAGTTTCATTGTGGGCATGTCAAACACCATGTATAGGGCAGAAATTCGGTAAACACATTGCCTGTTCTGTTAAATCTGTACTAACACCACTTTTATTTTTTTTCCTGTGAATAAGGATACCACTATAGCACACTTATCCCTTCAAACATTACGTCTTCAAATGTGATTTTGTATTGTTGTATTTGGGACAGATGAATTCATTTTGTCTTCCTGACTGACTGGGAACCATTGCAAGGCAGTACTCAGGAACCTTGCACTAGAAGTCCAACCTTCTGGCTCAACTCCCTAGTAAATTTACTGTTATTTTCATATTAAGCTAAGGGCAACCCAGTCACCACTCACACTGAGAGGTATTAAAAATACTTCCCCCAGTTCTCAGAAAGAGAATAATCTAAAATCTCAAAGTATTTGAACTGAAAAGGAAAAAAAAAAAAAAAAGAGGAAGCCTTAACGTGAAGAGCTATTATTATGCCTTCTCACATTTTGCTGTAGCTAAAAGCATGAGTTGTATATATAACTAATGCACCACCCACCCAAGCAAAAAATACTTGCTTGAAAAAGTAAAAGCATGCCTGTCAGAGCTCATCCTCTTCATTCAGTCTCCATTGTATATTTTCGTTCCTGTGATAAATTAGCCCACTCCTTCTCAGGTGATGCTAGCCCTTCAAATTTTAGCACAGGGCATACTCAAGTAAAATCATCAGTGCTTTCTTAAATTCACTAGCAGGATGAAATCACAGGGCACCTAGTACTCGGCAAAGCAAAACCGAAATATGAAGGTAATGGGGTGAAAGTTTGAGGCCTGCCCTCCACTTGCACTCACTCACACACATAAATGTTTCCATCCTGGCAGCTATAAACACTGTTTACCATCAAACACCTGCAACATATTTCCAATACTCTCATGCTCACAGTCTGTGTTAGGATGTAATCTGTTTTGTATGCTAGTACATAGAAGAAATCTGAGATTGCCCTGGAGGGTTACAGTTTGTAGGTGGAGCTGCCTGGTCACATCTTTCTTCTTAGTACTCTTATTTCTGTCTTTTTCCTTCAAGCTCCTAAATGTTCTCGGTCTCAGCTTTTTTTTTGTTGTTTTATTTTTTTTTCATTAAGCGTAGCTAACCTCTATATCAGTGTAAGCCATAACCATTTTCTGGTGTATGCAGGCAGACTTTCTAGACAGTGAAAAAGAGCAGAGAAAGTTAAGCAGAGACTCCTCTCAGTCAGTAAAACAGCATCTTACAATTTTAGCTCTAGAACCATGCTCACAGATACAGAGAGCAAAACAAGGAGATTGTACTTTATCTTTTCGTGGAAAGATGGCACAATCTGAGAACAATTATACTTTTGGAAGGAGGTGGTGACAAATTCTTGGAATTTCTATGAACTGTAAAACAAGGTTGAGAATTTCTAGACAAGACTCCAGACATTCAAAATATTTACCAACTTCACAGGTGGTTTTACAAGGATATTCCAGTAGATCTTGGACCTCTGTGGTGTACCATTACTAACATCAGTATAGCAGAGAAGTCCTCTCACTAGTTATGTTGCTTTCACAATCTCAAAACAAACTCAAGTGCAACACAATTGGCCCAGCTCCTAACCTCTGTGCAAAAGAGAACTATTTCTTTTAAGACAATGTCCAGGGAAAGCCATAATGTCATACACGGTTCCTGGACAAGGTCACCTCCAAAGTCATCATATGTTTCTTCAGCATGTCCTAATGATGCATCCTAATTCTTCCTTAACCCACCACAGAAACCTGGACAGAATGAGCTGGGAAGCAATTCCATCATTTCTAGGGCAACCGTCCTGCCAATGCATCTGATATATAGATCAAAGCTGTATGGTCTCCAAATGAGAGTTTTAATAAGTATCTAGAGTGAGTTAGAAAAGATATAAATTTGGGTGCTAGATTCCCCAACAAGCACCATGATGTAGATATTTTGCAGCTTATAGCTGAGGTCAGCATTAACACGGTGACATACCTTAACCACTGGCATGCAAGGACAGAATAAAAGATTCCAGAAGATCTCTTCTCAGATGAAGTATTTGAACACGCTCCCTTGTGCTGCAAGGTATAATGGTATTAAGGTTTTTATGGAGTTCATGAGGTTCAAAGCCATTCCAAGCCTTTGCTTGGTCACAAGCAATGATGGATGTGATCATTCAGTAGAAGAAAACTCAGCTCTGAGACTTGTGCATCAGCTTGGTCTAAACCCACAGACATAGCTGAACTCAACTTCGCACAAAGAAGAAGTCCCTGGGATTGTTCCCTATGTCAATTTTTATGGGATTGCTCCCTATGTTAATTTTTGTGATACAGAGCCTTCTTTTCCCAAGGTTGGGGTGGACAGGAAGGCCTATAGGCCTTCATGGCCACTGAGCCCTTCAGATAAGTGGGATTCGGTTTCCCTATACTGATATTTCTACCTTTGTTATGATATAAGTTTAGCGCTTTTAAATCATGCAAATGAGTCTAGAGATTGCCATGGGTGTGTGTTTGAGAAATCCAAAAATAAAATAATGTAATGCAGCCAAATACTTAATTACCAACATGTGCATCTGTTGTCAAACCATACGCTAAGTGAGTGGCACTGCTCATTAGTTCTGCTTTCAGGAGCTACCAGGCGTTCGTGTCATCACTACCAAGAGTCTTCTGAGTCTGAATCATCTCCGGAAGGGACAGATTCTGTCACTCAGGCAGTCACTGTTAACAAGAATGCTGATGGCGTAGCAGGTGTTTCCTCCACTTCTCTAAACCTGGAAAGGTTCTGGCACGGTTTCCCTCCAATTTTCCCTCTTCAGAAAGGAAAAACAATCTTTCTCTCCTGGCTCACATCAACACGCAGTCATGTTCCAATAACTCAGGTACTGGATGCAATAGCTCCTCTTCTCTCTGTTTTCTACAATACTGCATGATTATCCCTCAGTACAAGGTTCTTGGGAAAGACTGCTGGTTTATCCGGCCCAATCCTTTTTCATGCAGTAACTCTATAGGCCCAGCAAAACAGAAGGGAGCCTGTGACCCATAAGAGTAAAAAAGATCCGCTCGTCATTTATCTGACCTGCTAATTTGAAATGTGTTTGAAATGCTCTTGCAAAGTCGCTGGCTGATAAGCACTTTTAAACCTTTATGGACATCTAATGTACTGAAATGGACTTGGAGAGCTTCCTGAGCTCTGTCCGCATCAGGCAAATGCCAGCTGGGATTCAAAGAAAAGAGCAGAGCATTGCTACCAAGAAAACAACTCTCAAGCTGTAAAGAACATCTGTGATGGCGAGAGGACCTGCGCAATCCCAAATATGGGTCAGACAGGGCTTTGCTGAATGCCAGTTAAATCCCAGCCCAGTTCTCCCACATCGCCTCTGAGCCAGAGAAGCACAACGCAGGTCTCTTCCCTCACTCATGAAATGTTTCTGGCCACAGAGGGCTCTTCGCAGGGAAAAAAAGCAGTTGGCCAACACTGAACGTGGCCAAGTCCAGGCTCAGGTAGTGGCATTTCTGCGAGCACAGCAATAACGGGTTGCACCCACGCCGCTGCTAAGAAGCTGAGGAGGGCAGGATTCATCCCCCCTCCTCCTCCCCACGTCCCACTTTAATGTGCAACAAAAAGGCCAAATCAGAGCCTTGTTTTTTCAAATTGCAGAAGATGGCTCAGGCACTTCTTTTCACTCGTAATCAAATGCACATTTTCTTTCTCAGCGCAGCAGCTCCCAAGAGCCAAAGTTCAAGTTGGAACATCGAAACTCACATGGCTTAAATCACTGGTGGGATACCTCTGGTGCTGACACCGATGTACCCAGCTCGGGCCTACTGAGAGCTTGGACAGTGCTGGGCCCACACGCTCCCCTCTGTCAGCTTTCCTCTCCCTGCCAGCTGCAGCAACCAACACTGCCTACAGCAAATGTGTCACATGTAGGTAGGTCACTAAATATCATGCCCAAATGCAACACAGGACCAGATGCCATTAAAAAAAAAAAAAAAAAATCCTGTCGATGTAAGCACTATGCTTTTACTTCCCCAAGTCTGACAAGCCTCCTACACAGCCAGCAGCAAGCAGCTATTTCCCTTGTAATATCATCAGCCTCCAGTAATGTTCACTTGCCTGTTTTTAATCCCCTCTGCAGCCCTTCCTACCATCCCATGATAAATCCCTTCCCCTCTACCATTTCACAGCTGCCCAAATCTTTTCCTCTCTCTCCCTACCACATCTGGCTTATAGACCATTCTCTGCTTATTTCTGTTAACATTTTCAAAGTTTATCTAGGGCATGACAGACTTTTTTTTTTTCCTTCTTGGAGGTGGAGGGAGGAGGAGGGGGAACCTGCTGCTCAGCTGGCTTTGGCAAGCCTGGGCAGCTCTAGCTGAACTCCCCAGCCCTCTGCCAAGAACAGCCTAAATAGGAGCACCAGAAACATCTTTTAATGTTATTTGTATTAATATTTTTGGAATCTTCACATGCACACTGGAATTGGTTTTAAAACCATGAAAAAAAATAATAGAGGAAAATTGTTGGCAACTACATGAAGCTCAGACTGTATCATACACAGTACTGTCATAGGGAAGTGGCTACATCGGGATGAGGGTCCAACTGCTTGCATCAAAGGCATGTTTTTCCATCACTTTATTTAATAAAGTTGTTCTTAAAACAAGGCTGTTTATAGCCTTTGGACAGGAGAAACCATTCCCTACTTTGCTCATCCTAAGCAAGGTCTATCAACAGTGTTCGCATTCTTGAGGAGAAAGAAACCCTGTCCCCTCGAGGTATGCCCAAAAGGGAAAAACAAAGACCACAATGAAAGAAAACTACCTATGTACCTTTCTCCTCTCCAGTTCCTTCTCCTACCTGCCAGGGAAGCAGGACGGGGCTCTGCAACGCCTCATGCAGCCCAGTGCTTTCCTGCACCACTTCTGACATGTGCTTGCAACCTACTACATCAGGCCCAAAGAGCTCCTCAGAATTTCAGGGATTTCAAAGCAGAGTGCAAACCAGGCCACTAAAATGTCAGTTATGAGGGAACTGTTCACACTCTTCATGCTAGAGATAAGACTGGGCTGGGAGAGGGGTTGTTAACCTCTGGACCTAGGACCTATCTCCACAGCAGTTTGCAACCACAAGTCAAAAGCCTTCTTACAATAGCAAAACATACATCTTGACGCATAAAAGGAAGCAAAATAATCTGTGTGAGTAATCTAGATATGCACACTTTAAGAGGGAAAACAGATAAGAATCTTTCAGGTGAAGTAGGGGGCATATACTTGCAGAGAAATCATGTTTCCCTGGCCTAACATCATTTCATGATTGCATCTGTTTCCCCAGCCAAGGAATGTCAATTTCTATTCTTCAGTAGCCCAACCCTTGATTCTAGATTCTAGATGGGGTTTGCATTTTGGTTGTCCCAGTAAGAGACATCATCCTAATAATCTGCAGTATTGGAAAGCTTTTCTTACTAAGTGGACAAGCAGGATGTACATTCAGGCCTCTCCCTGTAATTCATTGGAGCTGGGAGAGCTTAAAAATAAATGACACAATCTGCACTTTCCTAGAAAGCAACGGGCTTTGGATTTTTTTTCATTTCTTTCTGCCATATGCTGGAAGTGACTATCATTTTACATTTATTGTAATATTTTGAGTTGTTTTTATGTGCTGTACATTCTTTCTCCTGTAAAACAAGATCTGGGGAGGAAATTTGATAAAGTAATTTTATGTCTTATATTCATTGCTACTAATTTCACTCGCTGACAAAATTAAATTCCAATCATCTGAGTCAGCCTCTAATTTCAGATCATCATCCCATTTTCCCAGTGTTTTGTCAAATAAATACACTTGTATGTGTAACTACATACAGAAACCTAAAAATGATCTACATGACACTCTCCAGCTTTGCAAATTAGAAGAAATTAGTTCTTCCAGAGTAAGCTATTTAGGTCTCATAATCACTTTCCACCTCACTTTCTAAAGCTATAGTATTACCAAACTTCTATTGCTTTGTGCATATAGAAAGCATTTTATTAGCTGAGACCCACTTCCTTGCTTCAAAGTTATTACCGCCTAAGAGCTTGACTATGACTGGGAAATGACAGCCCAGAGAATTGGCCTGCAAATATATTGTGGTACATACCTGCACCCATCCACAGAGGCAGGGCACTGACCCCACTGGCGACCAAAGAGGGCCAGGGCATGGGGCCAAGCCCTGGCTCAGGATCACCCCACTGTTGGGCTGTCAGTGCAGTCCTCAGCACAGAGTTGTCCTACAGCAACCTGCTCGCTCTCAAACAATGCCTGGTCACATTTCAGCAACTACCAGGGACCACTCCCAATACATCTTTTCGATGGGCCACCTTGTTTGGGTGGGAGGGGAAGAGGATTTATGGTCAAAAGCCATGACGTGCCAGCTGGCCTTGGGCAGCAAGCAGTTTCTCGGGCTATTTTATTTATTAGTGTAGAAGTAATCATGAATACCACAATTCATTTAGCACAGCAAAGTTCGCAGAACGGGCACTGCCTCTTACTGGGGCTACCCTGACTGCTCCAACCCAGCGGACTCAGTTTGTTTGTATTCTTTTGTTCCCTAAGATATTTCTGTAGACTCTATTTAATCTCCCCAGTCTTCATGCATTGTCTGGGCTGATTTTTAATTGACCAGAAAATTAGATGAATGCATCTATTAGGCCAGAGCACTATTTCACCTTGATCTAGTCCTCAAACTGAGATTGTAGATTGCATCTCCAAGTAGCAATCTACTATCTCACAAAACTCTCCTCCTCTCTCATGGTCATTCTGTCCCTGAATCTAAACTCCTATTGGATTTAATTCCAAATACATTAAGTACACACTGAGATCAGCAGAAGCAAGTTATAGGAAAGATAAAGATCCTGTTAAACAGAAAAAACAATCTCTGATTTAGTTAATACTACTTAGCAATTTCTATTTTCAAAGTACATTACAAATATGAATTAATCTTCGCCATACACAGGGGAATTAGGTATCATTATGTATCTCTTTCAGATGAGGAAAACAAGAAGAAAGGACAAAAACAGTTGCTAACTTAGGGTTCCTTGGTTTTTGAGCACTCCCATCCTGTACAAAACAGAACCAAAGTGACATCAGGGACCACCTGAAGAACACGGCTTTCTTGTCACTTTACCACGACACTGTGGAACCACCGTGGGTGCTGACAAAGGTTTAATCTGCTTGACAGACACAGAAAACACAGAACAAATTAGGAAAAGAACCAGAACAAAAGCTCCTGGCACCCAGCCTACATCTCAAACCACTGGACAGCGTTGCCTCTCACAGTTAGAGAGATTCACAGCTCCAAGGGGAGAAAGGGAGAGCATGCACCAGAGCAGAAATCTGCCTGCTATGGAGCGTATGGTACATCTGTGTAAGGTAAAAGAACAGATATGTATAAACACTGGAAAAAGAAAGTGACTGTTCAAACACTAATAAAGATGAGATATGTTTCTGTGAATACTGCCCAGGTGTTCTTTGCAAATCTGATCTCATAGGGACTTTCTTGTAAAGTATCAAGGTGAAACAACATTCAGCTTATTATGCTTTTTAGTAAATGCAGATCAGTCAGTTCTCCTGCTCAAGCGTTTATTGATTTCCCTCTCTGTGGTTATGGTTTTCCCTTTCCACTGCTCCGTTACCCTGTCCTACAATGTTGCTTAGTTCTGCTGCTGCCTTGACCAGTCCTGATGAAAGAAGGTGTTTGTAGCTACATGAAGGTGACCAATTTTCCTTCCTTCCTTCCTTCCTTCCTTCCTTCCTTCCTTCCTTCCTTCCTTCCTTCCTTCCTTCCTTCCTTCCTTCCTTCCTTCCTTCCTTCCTTCCTTCCTTCCTTCTTCCCCAGATCTGCAACCTTTCTGGTGCTGCAGTCTGCCTATGGCTTGAAATCATTATGCACTGGTTGCAAACAAACGTGAATAAATTAGAATAATATTCAAATAAGTGGGGGAAAAAAAAAAGAGTAATGGGGAGGGGGACTAGGAAACCAAGGAAGGAATGCTAATTAATTTAAATAGATTGATTTGCCCTGTTTGCTCAAAAAATTAATTACCAAAAAAAAAATTATAAATTAAGAATTAAAAGCTCCCAGTAAGAGGAGCCAAAAGGTTTTCCTCTGGAATCTATTACAAGTATCTGAAAAGGGATTGTGTCTAATTAGACATTATTTTGCATCAAGATGACCTCATATTATAATGAGAGATATGCTAAATTACTTGGAAATAATTATAATGATTGAATATCCTCTATGACTGCCAGTTTGGGAGCTTTCACGTTCACATGTATTCTACCCACCTCAGTTTCTTATGGTCAGGAGTTGGATCTTTAGCAGGTACCTAACCTGGAAGAAAACAAAATTTTCCAAAACCTCCTCAGGTGTCAAAAAACATTTATTTATTTCTTTTTTTTTTAGACACTTAGCAACACAAGAGACAGATGCAAATGTTCATGTAATAAAACCACAGCCTAAACATGTGGCAGGTACCCAGGCACAGTTATTTGCACTCCATTCCCCGAGCAGGGCACTCACAACGCAAACAGATGTTATTAATTTTTATCTTCGCAGTGAATGTATCCACAAACACTCTGCACTTCTAACACGTACCGCTCTAGGATGGAGCTTAATTCTCATCTACATATTTCAAAAATGTTAGCTCGGGGTCTAACAAGTGTCAATTACGATTTCAGTCCTATGGTCTGGCTCAGTGAATCAGTCAGGCTGCCTCTAAATATTTTGCTGTCTACCAAAAGGAAGGTCCAGTACAATGACCTTTGGACATGCTGGGTTGTGTGATTAAGGTAAGAAAATGCTCGTCTTACTAGAAAACATTTTGAAAGTTGGGTCAGAAGGATGTATCAATAGCAATGGATGAGCTGCAGGAATTCCCCCTGTATTTTGGGATCTTACTGATCCACACAGAGGTGGGTTGAGCTGCAGTGAGCAAAAGACATTGGGACGAAAGTGGAGCTGCACACCCTGAGAGCCACCTGAGGAAGGGAACAGCTTCAGAGTCACCCACAAGGCCTTGAAAGACACACAGGATAAGGGCTTGCAGAGCTATATCAGGTCCCTGCATGTGGCCAGCATCTGAGTTCAGCTGTAAATCAGGCTGGACAGAATAAATATGAGGTCTCCTTGAGGAGGAAAAAAAATAACTGCATGTCGGTGCGGCAGCAAGGCAGACAAGACAGCCAACTTCATGCTCGTGGGAATGGCTGAGGATGTCTCACAGTGCATTCAGCTGGTGTAACTGGTCTCAGGAAACACAATTACAATTTAATCTCTCTGCTCAGACTCCATTTTTGAGCCTGGTTCACAAGGCCTGGGTATGGATCTTCCTGAAGGCCAGTGTATAGACAGCTGGCACGGAAAGGTGTACTGACATGGTGGTCAGCTAGAAAGCAGACGAGCAGAAAAGGGATACATGTGAGATAGCCACCTGCTAATGTGGCAACAAGGATGCTCCTACTATCTGAGCACCTCTCCCAAGTGAAGGACTGCGCTCTTCTGCCTGAGGGGTGGCAGCAGACAGAGAGAGAAGGAATTATGGAACCCACAGGGCAAAACATGGCAGAGAATTAAGAGTAAAGCCCATTACTGGCTCCCACAGTCACTGACACAAAGGGTGGGTGGGATGATAGGAGGACCCCAAAAAGCTTCAGCCCAAATGTCAAGCAAAATCCCATCCCAGCTCCACAAAACATAGACGTGCAGAGGCATCTGGGCTCCTCAGTCTCTGCACTGCTCTGTGCCTTGCAAGGTAAATACACAAAGGGGAGCATGCTGTTATAAAACAGGCTGGCATCTGAGCTGGGACGAGAAGGTGCATTTCTCACATCCCGGTCCAGTGCCATCTTCCACCAAACCACAGCACTTGGGTCTCCCCACTGATGTGCATGGCTGTCAACGCAGGCCAGCCACAACAGCCACATGCATTTTCAGCTGCTGTAGTGGTTCAGAAACAACACTTTTAATATTTTGTGGTATTGACTTATCCATTCATTGTATGGTGACATTAGCACCCATGAATAATCATAAAATAAAAAAAGGATAATTAATATTTAACTTTGCCAGAGGGATGTACTTAAGGGAGAAACCATGTTTTAGAAAGAGCAGCTGATATTTGTCAGCTGGAGAACAGGACTAATTAGATGCATCAGGCAGTGGTGACATGAAGTTGAAAAACAGCTTGTCATCTCTGAAATGACTTATAGCAAATGATTATATATAAAGATGCTTTGTTATACGCTCACACACAGGTGTGTTCCTCATTTTCCAAATACTTCCTGTGCCTATTGTTCCTGTGATAAAACAGGTGCAAAGCAGATTTCCTGTTCATAGATACACTGTAATTATATTTTAGGTAGAGCAGATATGTGGTCCATTTCTTATGGTCAAACCAACAAGGTGCTGAACACTGAAGCACCCTCTATTCTCACTGATTTCCGTGGAAGACGGTCAACAGCTCATAGGATCAAAGGCTTGATGTCTGAAACACATAAGGAAAGTGATGTTGTAGGGGATGAGGCAATGAACCTGGAGGCCAAATTCATGTCTGTTGTAATGTTGGTTGACTGCAGCCAGACAGTTCATTGATCATAGCAAAGGATTTGCCCCAGGGTGTTTTAATTTAAAACAGATTGACATTAATCTGAAGAACAAATCACCCAAATCCTAAACTCTGATCTGATGCAAGTCAGATGCAATATGACAGCAACTCAATCTCCTGGGCAGCAAGGCTGCTAGCTTCAACTTCACACTCATTTCCAAACAGTGTCTGGAAGTTCGTGAATGCTGCTGGAACAGGCTCAAGGAGGAATAACTTACCCCAGGTAGAGGCACACATCCTTCAGGACACACAAGATTTACAGGAAAAGCCAAGCTTCAAGGGGGACTGGAGTGCAGGTACCAAGAACAGGATGGGCAGCTTTAGGAAATAAGTGCTTGAATGGTGAATGAGCTGTACTTATGCTGAGCAAGCAAAGCAGAAGCATAAATTCTGAGACACTGGTTAAACTCCAATCACGAAGCATTTTAAATAGCTTGTTAACTTACATAGGAAGTTGAACACAAACTCTGATCATTTGGATTGAGCTGCTCAGACAATAAAAACATTCAGGATGAAGTATGGCCACGTCCTGGGAGTAATTTGTTTAAAACAATATTTGAGCTGTCACAAAATAAAAGACAATATTTCTCTCTGTCCATAACGAAATCACACCAATGCATACACTTTGGCACCAGAAAAGAATATTTAAGGCTGCATGTAGCACCTGTAATACACTGCTTATATTTATAGTCCTGCTATGATTGGTTTCTAAAGAAAAATTATGTCCACAGACAGCATGTTTTGTTCCTTCTCGTTACTCATATGCAAGAATGAAAGATCTATTACAACATATTCTTCCTTCCACCTGCTTTGATGAACTGCCTCAAAGCTCTCTGGGGAGACTGCTGCAAAGCCTGTGACTTAAACTTAGGCTCAGAAAACAGATACTGGATTGCAAGAGCAGACTCAAAGGTCAGTTGAGAGCAGCGCAGGCAGCAGATTGCAGTTCCATTTCTAAAAGCAAAGGATACCGCTGTGGTACAGGTGATTCCCCTCAAGCCTATACCCTCACAAGGCAAAAACTTAACAGATCTGCCTTTAGGGACAAATGTAAAAAGTTCAACTTGAAACTCTAACACCTGTTTTACAGAGACTTCTCCAGATTGCATATTATTTAAAAATTGTGTTTCACCCCAGCACCATTTCTCACTAACTCAGTTAATGATTTCTACGTCTGCTCAGTTTTCCAAACAGTGTATTTTGCTCTGTTCAGGTTTGTACAGCATGCCCATCGTTGTGATATCTCAACACCTCCCTGCAGTGTGACAACCCACTTCCCTGATGTGCATCTGTCACATGTTGATCTTTCTTTTTTTCTCTCTTCTCCTCCCAGGAAGAAATCTTCATAGATGAAAATAAATATGAATATATGCAGTTCACTTTTCAAATATAGCTATCTAATGCATTTATACTTTCATGCATCACATGTAACTTTTTAGAAAGCTATTGCTATTGCTGTCTGCTATTACCTTTGCTTTCAGTACTGATGGCAGAAGTGAAGAAATGCATCTTAGCAGAGTACCTAGGTTTCTGGCAGGTCCCATGTCTTCTGAAATTTACTCTGCAGAGTTGTATGGGAGCCTGATAAATTTTAGCCTCATGCAGAAGCAAAAAGGGAAATATCTGTTATAGAGCCTCAGACAAACTGTCAGGTGTTCGGGCCACGCACTTTGCAGATAAGTTCTGAGATCTCAGCCTGGACTTAGCAGATAGCTATACCGAACAGTGAGAAAGATAACACTGTGACTAACACTGAGCTTTGTACTCAGGATCTTGACAGCACTCTGAACACTGCAGCACCAGCTGGTTCACACGGACGCGTGGTCATCCTGCTTTGTGATGACACTGACCTGGAGAAGCTGAATGCTTTGTCCTTTGTCACACGCCAGGCCACCAGGGTGTCACAAACAGAAACTGGGGCATTGGGACACAGCCCTGTGCTCTAATTATGTGGCAACCAGCATCTTGCTTACACAGGCTTATGTGCATCTGCAAAACGAGGTGATTGACACACTTCCCATTGCGTTTTCTGCAAGCATGCAAGCAACTGCATGGCCAAATGCATAGCACCTACTCAGGGCTTTGAATATTTCCTCAAACCTATTTTCCTTTAACCCTTTCAAGCATGCTGTTGACTATGGTTAATTACAGCTTTAGAGAGAAACACATTAAAATACCTCAGTGTATTTCCTAGAGATACAGAGGTTTCAGTATGCACATCTGCACAGCATTCATCGTGTTCCTGAATGGTCCTTTACAAAACAACATTTCTGTCATTACATTTTTAATATAACAATTCCTGTGGGGAGGTGTTGATGAGGACTGGGACACAGCTGAACAGAAAGCAAAAAGAGTGCAAGATGAAGGGCCGTTTTCAGCTCACAGATGAGTGATGGTCCTTGTAGGAGCTTATCATTAAGTACAGACAAATTGTAAGTTCTGCTGTTTTCAGTAAAAGCTACTAAACCAAAAGGGAAGACGGAATTTGAAAGAGGTGATCTCTAAGTGAAGAATTTCCTTGAGTGTAAGAAAGTATTTTAAATGTGGAAATCATCAAAGTCCACGGATACTTTTGAGAACAACCAAAGCCAAACTGGCTCTTACAGCTGCTTTCCCATGCCTGGATGCGTAAAGCAGGTCCCTGAATCCCTAAGGATCACACCACAGGAGGGGGGACTCTGACACAGGGACATAGGACCACCAGCTATCAAGATGCTATGGTAGCCTCGGAAATCAGTTGGCAAGGCCGTTCTAAGTCAGCACAAATATGACATGAAGCAGTCGTGGTGATTTGTGCTATCACATGCATCACTTGTGACTAGGAGCACTTATCTTGGGAGTCTTCACAGTTCAGCTTGCCGCTGGTAACTCATTAACTCAAACACTTGCAGCTGCCTGTGCACAACTTTATAGTTTGGCCTTTGGAAAGCCACTCACACCTTATTCTGTTAATTCATTAATTGCTCCCTGACAAGTGGTGATCTTCCTTGTCTTTTTCTGCAGCCAAGCCATGTGGATTCAGGATTTGCAAAGCATTGTGCTTCAGGTTTCCTGTCAGAAAAACTAAGACAACAACATTTACCTACCTCAGCAGGCAGTCCAGATGTTTATTTTTTTTTAAAAAAAAAAAAACTGCTTATAATATAGATAAGAAATAAAAATAAATATTTATATATAATTTTTACTGTGCAATTAAAAATGTACAAAAGCTGTTTTCCCAAGCAATATATAGCCTATTGAAATGAACCCAACATTTATCAGATTATTTATTGTTTTAAGACTTTGTAAAAAAGCAAGACCATTTGAGTAGTCATCCTGACCTGATGCTTAACTAGCATAAATTCTGAGGAAACAACCCACTCATGATTAAAATACCACAATGTCTGCCATTTGTTTCAATCAAGGTCAGCCAAATTTCATATTTCGTGCTGGCTAATCTAGTCAAGGGCTGTTTGAGGCTCTAGATACAATATTAAAAGATCCAGCTTGATAAAAGCTAGGACAAAAGACGGCTGCACCTGAAGCTGTGTTGTTGAGACCGGGCTGCTAAAGTTACTGGCGCTCCCATACACTACACAAGATTTGATATGCAACCTCGTGGTCTCATGGGCTACCAGATCAATTGCTTGCTGTAGTCAGAGTCATATAAAGCAACTCAATTGAACTCAGAAGGACTTACATTTGCAAAGGGAGCAATTTACAGCCTCTCTGTCCAAAGGAAAGGCTGTCATTCATGTTTACGTGTGCTCTTCAGTGCAGTAATTTCCATCCAAAGAAGTCCTGACCATGGTAGGAGACATAAGAAGCACATGCAAGGTCCTTTGTGCCAGGAAAACTTAGAGGTTACAGTGTGGAGGAGCACAAGAGCAGACCCCACAATCAGGAGCATGTGTGCTTTAATAATGATAAATTATATGAGGTGTTTGTTGATAATTATTAATATTTATACATGATTTAACACCTTTAAAAGTGACATTTCTGGAGGTATGGAAGTAGAAGACTATTAAGATATGAAAGCCTTTGATAAAACATCATTTTTATCACAGATCTGCCAGTACAAGGTATGGCTGTATAGGATTTTAAATATGAAACGCATCACTATAATGGTTTTAAGAGAAAAAATGGCAGGTGAGTTTGCTCTTGGAGTAATAAGAGGTTTTAACTGTGCAGTGCCTAAATGCATTGGTCTGAAGTGTTTGCAAACAAGGTAAGAGGATGTTTTACTACTGTGTATCCTGAAAGTCGTGTGAGCTCAGGCTATGGTGTTCAATGTATTTGTACCATTAATGTTTTAGAGCGCAGCAGCTTTGGTGACATTGCAGTGAGACCAAACAGCAGAATTGATGGTCACCAGTAGACTAAGTTGTTCAAAACACACCATGAAGCAGCTAAATGATAGTCATAGCACTACAACTCTTACAACAGTGATACATTAGAAAGTTCACTCGGTCTCAAAAACACCTCTGTTTCTCTCATGGGAGCAGTCAGGTCTACATATCTACAATAACTTTGACATGACTTAGCAAAGAATTTAGAGCCTGTATTTAATTAACCTAGTTTGGATTCACATTCAACATCAGCTTCATGGTAACTCTCAGTGGGACGGTTTGGGAGAAATCACAAATGACAAGGGAGGGAGAGAAGGAGGGAGAGAGGGAGGACAGACTGGGGAGAACCTTCTCCTGCTCTAAGCAACCATCTCATACAAATCCATTTCTCCAGCCAGGTAGCTGGGGTTTTGCTTTGGTTTTTAATCAGTGGTATTTCAGCTCAGAATGTCCCGTGGCTGTTCAACAGAGAACTGAAAATATAACTGATAAAGGGATGTCCACACATGGAAATAAAAACCTGACCTTAGCTGCATTAGGAGGGATGCGATGCCAATGGAAATAGAAATTCACAACCCACCCCAGCAAGCTGTGACTCTTTAGTCATTTACACATGTATAAAGAGGGTATAACCTCCTTCTTCTCCTTGATGAAGTTTTACATCTACTTGTCAAAGGTATAAATGATTCCACAAGGCTTGAGGCATTGAATACTCATGGCCTATATATTTCTTATTAGCTATTACCATATCTAAAAAATATTTTATTAATTTGACAGACTTTATTAGTACAGAGGTTAATTGCCTTTCTCTGACACATTTTCACTGCCTACATCTGTGTCATAACACTGTTTGCTTCATTAGTTTTTAAAGTGGAACAGCTAAAACTCAGGTTATTGAAACAATAACACATCTACAACCTCGCTCCTGTACCACACTGCTCACCATTCAGCTGATGAATCACCTGTATTTCAGGCAAAGCTGGCCTAGCGTTTGGACGAACGCCAGGAAAACAGGTCAGTGTTATCAGCTGTAGGCACTGCTAGCCCTTTTCATTTCCCTTGCCATCTTCCAAAAATAGCTCTTTCCTGCAACAAGGTATTAGGAGTTAGGATGACAGCAGCTGAAGGATTCCTTTCTCTTTATCGGGGAGCCTTGCTTCTCATTGCACCGATTTTTCAAAGCTTGATTTGTGGTTTTAGCAAGACGTAAGATTTGGCTAGAAGTTTTGTTCTCCAGGCCATTACTCAGAGGCTGCACGTTGGTGCCGACTGAATGATTAAGTAGGAAAAAAAGGATTAGCTGTTTGTGCTGAAAAATCACCAGGAACCTCAGACACGCACCAGCACCTATTGATCAAAGGACAAAACAGAAACATGGGTTTCCCACCATGAAAACGTGCCTGTCCCAGTGGAACAGCTCTATCTTGCAGCCCATGCTCAAGAAACATCAGTCGGTGTGTCTGAAGTGCCAGCACAGCAGCCTGCTGCATGCTGGCCACGGAGAGAAGTGCTCTGAGGACACGAGGAGCAGCTCACAACCCAATTAAGGCCCGTAACAGAAAGCAGGCACCCAGAGAGCACGAAGGAGCAAGCAAACAACACAAACCTAGCACTGCCTGTTTTTTAAGGTTGTGCAGGATCAGCTGTGGCTGTGTCTCCTACGGCAGGGGTGGATGTAAAGCTCTCAAGCTATGGATGAATGTCTGAGCCACACAGAGCACATCCTTTTCCTCTCTGTCCTAAAAGGGTCGCTGTGCACAGCTCACTGCCCAACCCAGACATGCGTTTGATATCACACAAACCACCACCCTTCGCCGCCGGTGATGAAATGAATTTTAGCCCCCAGGCTTCTCCCCGTTAATGACTTCCCTGTTATAGCCCACCTTCATCTCTGCAGCTACACGGGTTTGGCACCCAGCTTAACGCTAGCTGAGTGTTAACACTGTGGCCAGAAAGCACCTTCAGACCCCAGGACGAGGCGATAAGGCCAGCACGAGCAGCCTGGCAGCTACCACCCCGCGCCGCCTGGCCTCCCCCCTCCACTCTCTGCAGAACAAAATCACCGAGTACAGTGCACACAGGCAAGAAACATAATTACGCACACACACTATCTTGAGCCCTTCATAATTACATTTTAAATTGGTTTACTCGGAATCCTTTCAGCTAATCATTTTCACCCAACTCTAATCAACTCTAAGCACTAGAATAAATATAACAGCATCTTTACCTGGTTTTGCCCCTCTGTTCTGCCTTAAGCCCCCACACTCCAGTTTGTTGGGCTCTGGGAATTTGAACATGGCCAGTTTTAGGTTCAGCTTTCATTATTAGCAAGCACCAGGCTTTGCTTCCAAGCCACCGAAGCTTGCTGGCAAAATTCACACGTGCAAACCAGTGGCAGTTTCCGCCTCTGTGGAACCCCACAAATGTTTTCTTCACTTTCAGTTCCTATGCCTCTGGATATCTTATAAATACACTGCTGAAAGAGAATTCAAAAACCCAGTGCAAATGTACGCCTGCTTCTCATACAAAGTCAGCAATTACCCTGCTTTGCCTTAAAACTGAGCCTGAGCCAAGGGTGGCTAAGCTCAGCCTGCACCGAGGGAAGAAGATCACAGCTTCTTACCTGCTATGCGAATGTTCCTACACAGACAACTGTAAAATCTGCATTTTCATGAACAACTCAGCATTTCTCTGAGTTCCTTCTCATCTGCAGCTTGCATTCACAGTTTAGGATAGGAGGCTTCAAAATTCATCCCTAGGTACCTTCAGCTTGACTCACCAGCACTATGCATTTCCTATGTCCTTCTGTCTGTCTTTCAGTACACGACCAGTCTCTCTCCTTTACCTCTGTGCATGCCCTGTGTTGGCTGCAGCCCCACCTGCATGGCAAAGCACAGCTCCTAGCAGGCTGCTGGTACAAAACCTTCAGGGCAGCAAAGAAGAAGGGCAGGCATTTTCCCTTGGTTCACACGCATCCTCGGTAACTCTCTCAGCAGTGCAGCAGTGTGAATGCAGCAGCCCTCAGCAAAGCTTTAATAGCAAAACTGAAGGTGTAAAGCTTCATTACTTTTAAAATATACCACCTAGTTCTGCATATTCACTGGTGTACATGCTGCTCTGTCTTACAGCATGGAGCGCTTCCCAGCCACAGAGCTCAGAGCTTTATTCATACTGAGGAATTAAAGTTTCCCAGAACTCTGTAAGGCTGGCTACTATTTTTAGTTTCTCATTGTGGGCAGCTAAGGGAGAGACAGGGAGGTGAACTGCCTCACTGGGGGTTCAGCACGGGCCTGAGGTTTCAGTGGGCTGGGGGAGGTGGGAGGAGAGGGGGATCGCTGTGCTCCAGAGACAGAAAAATATCTCAGTATTTTAATCGACAGGCAGAAAAACAAGTAAAGAGGAAATTAAATTTCCATAAGGCCTTCTCTCCATCCCCATCGTGAGGCATCACACCCGCCAGCAGCTGGCCAACAGGGAACATTTGCCCTTGGCCTTCTCTTGCCACACACCCACCTCACGTAGCTGCACCCACAGCCCACTTCCCTCTGCACCAGCTCTTGTTCCCTGCCTCTCCCGAGGACCCAAGCAAGCTATTTGCCCTCAGTCAACTCGTGTTTATGGGTTCTGATACAAAAGACAAGTGTTCATATGGCATACCGTATCTAGGAAAATGTCATGCTTCATACATTCAGTTATCAACCACTATGCCAAGTGCTTTATGTTATCTACAAAAAGCAGACTTCAGAGGGAAATGAACTACAGCAAATCAAAGTCTACTACTAGGAAAGAGAGGGGAGTTGTAAGCCAGGCTTGCAGTGCTCTTCCAGCTGCATAACTTGCTAAATAACTTTACCCAGCGGAAGAGTCAATAAATGGTCGCCCAGTCGCAATCACAAATAACCACTCACCTGCTGTTACCTGGAAAGGTTTTTCTCAGCCACTGAGACACAATGTCCCGGGCACAACCGCGGCAGACAGCAGCAAGCCAGTTAAGAGACAGCAGCAAGAAGGGTAAAAAATCACTCCCACAGCAGCTGGAAGGGAAGCGAGGAGAAAGTCCCACTCATCCCACTCAAATACCTCCAGATGCTGCTTCCCCCAAACTGGACAGCAGAGTAGTACTCAGGCTTGATTCTCCATGCACACGGAGCTGAGCACTGATGCAAGTGCAACAAATTCATCACACCTCACTGTCCCACCTTTTCCCCGTCTTCCCTTGCTTGCACACACCTGGACTGAAGCACAAGGGCCAGCCTCCCTACCTGCAGAAACCCTCTGGCCTCTGCAGCCAGCCCTGCAACAGGTCTGAGCCCTGCACAGGACCAGAGGATGAGCAGCGCCATTCACCACTGCAGCAAGGGACACACCTGCCACCCAAAAAAATAACCCATATATTTTTGTCTTAAATATAAGACTTGCAAAGGGCTGCAGAATGGCTGTTTCACATAATTTATATTTTTTTCCTAATCTTGATGCTGAAAGGTTGAGAGCCACTGAGTAAGAGACAGCTCTGAAATGTACCAGCTCTTCCGGATTTGGGGGAAAGGGCTGCAAAATTCAGAAATTAAACCTTGATCCAAGTTTTATAGAGTCTGCTTTACATTGTGAGACAAAAACGTGGCCTGGCTACATTAAAATTTCAGTGGTTTGTCCTTTGGACTTGAATCTGTATTTGACAGTGTGAATGTATATGTATCAGCAGTTAAGGAAATTACCATAGGAAATTAAAGGCACTAACACACAAATCTGTGGCCAGTAAGAACAATAAAGAGGAACTGTTTAAATATACCAGGAACAAACAAAGTCCTAACAATGGGATAGCTCCAACACTAGATAGGAATCTCAAAATTGTCAGTCATGATTCATAAAAGCAGAAGCATTCAATAAATATTTCTGGTTTGTATTTGGAAAGTAGCAGGATGATGTATTCTTATCTCACGGTGATAAGGAAACACTTTCTATTCCATCAGTTACTCAGGAGAAAGTTAAACAGCAGCTATCAAAACTCAACATTTTTCAATCTGCAGCACTTGGTAAGCTGCACCCCAGCATATTAAAGAAATATGCCAAGGAGTTCTCTAGAAAAATTCATGCTGATTTTTAACACATCCTGGACCACTTCCAGAAGACGGCAAAAGCTCACAAGGAGTCACTGTTTGGAGAGGGCAAAGCAAGGAGCCTGGGCAATGACAGGTTGGTGAGCCCACCGCTGACCGAGGAATCAAGTGGATTGATGGGAAGGGTTAACAAGGTAGCAGGCTTTCCAAGACTAATACTAGCCTGTGCAGCTCCTGGCCTGCATATCACATGGCTCAGCAAGTGCCCTCTGCCCCACGGCTCATTTGCATTGCAGCTTCATCCCACACCGACAAGCTCACATGGGTCAGAGTTGAAAAAGGCTCAAAAGACGGCAGCGTAATTAATAGTCATCAACACGGCTTCGTGGAACAGTCTTGTCAAATGAGCTCAGTGTGGCTTTTTAGTGAAATTACAAGTTGAGCTGATAAAGGTAGCTGTGTCTTCGTTGTGTGTTTCAACATCTGTGAGGCATTTAACTCAGTCCCACGCGGCACTCTGATTAAAATAATTAGCGCTACCCAGAACGAATGTACCTCATACTAAATCGATTAAAAGATGGTGAGCCAACAGAGCTCAAAAAGGCAATCCTAACTGAATCATCCCCATCTTCGGAAGATGTCTAATGGGATCCCACAGAAGACTTGTCTTAGCCCAGTGCTGCTCACTAACCTTAGCAATTATCTGGAGAAAATAAAAGAAAAAAAATTGTTTCCATTAAAGCTGATTGAAAAAACATACTGTAGTGGTAAATAATAGAGGTACAAATAGTTATACTGGCAGATCCGCATCACTGGGTCAAGTGGATTCTTTGGAACATGAGTTTTAATAAGCCAAACGCATCAGGTACAAAAGAGCTCCAGTGTTTTTTTATGGGTTGCATTATGCAGGAGATCAGACCAGAGGATTGCAACAACCCTTCCCATCCTTAAAACCTAAAACTCCCTCAAGACATGCCAGGAGCCCCACAGCAGACACAGAAAGATCTAACAGGCATTCTGTAGAATTCAGTTGGACAAATAAAGCTTTTTTTTTCCTAGCTGCATCCTCTAAAGTAACCAGGAGAAGAGCAGGCAACGATGAATGTTAAAAACATCATATTCACAACTCTAAGATGGTGAGACAAACTTTCTGTGCATCCTCAACAGATCACTGGGATTGACAGGCTCTACCAAAGGGTGCTTCAGAAAAAGAATTCAACCCCCATCCCCGGCTGCCATCATTAGGTTTCAGAATAAATGCTGAATGAAAGGGAAAGGATGGAAGCAATCCCTCCTACTCTTTGAATGGCAGGAAGACATTTCTGCTTCGCATTTCACGTGAGAGATTGCCATGAATGTTCAATCCCTCAGAAGGTCAGTGCTGAACTCGAGAACTTGAGCATGACTTCTTTTTCCTCTTGATTTTCCATGTTGTCTGCCTCAGACTTTGACTTAAGCGCTCCTGCTTCCAGGCATGCAGTCAGCCTGCAGAGTAGAAGGGGATATAGTCATGACCATGGCCTGATCCATGCTCTTATCCGTGCCCTCCTTGCTCTTATTAACAGGGGAAGCAGCTACCAAGTGTGTGTGTCAGGTCTTAGCAAAGAGCATGCAAGGAGGCACAGGAAGTTTCACACTGCCCAGCATAAGGATCTATTACTTGCTGACTCATAAACCTCATAAAGGTTTAAGTCCTTTTTACTTTAGAAGAAAACTAAAAGAAGAAGCCGCCTCTGGGCAAGGCTTTGAGCTCTTCTCCTTCCACTGTTTCAAAGCCATTTTGTTCAGTAGGCTGGAGCCCACAGCCCAGGGAGCTGATTTCTGCCCCATCAAACAACCCTCTCATTTGGGACGGACTGGGGCTTTCTGGGGAAGGGAGCCATCGTCCAGGGAAGCCCATCAAAGAGAAAATGCTCACTTCCCAGCCTCAAACTCCAAAACCTTGATTTCTCCCAGAGCAGATGCTTCCCAAAATAGCCCCAAGAATAAACCTAGAACATGATCCTAGAGGAGTAACAAGAGCAAGGGACGCATCCTTCAGCACCAACCCTCTGTGGAAGCTGCTGGGCAGTTTCTTCACCCTGCTGCAGCAGCAGGAACACCTCCAAGCTGAGTTCACCATGTGCATTGCACTCCAGTCTCCATCACCTCCACCACAGCACAGAGAAGTAGCGATTTTCCAAAAGGCTTACAGAGAAGAGTTACCATCCTATAAAATACCAAAGAGCTGCTTTAACATCTCTGTGGAACAACTCACCAAGGGAGGGAAGAAGGATACCAAGTGCTGGGCTCCTTGTGCTGACAAAATGAGTTATAACTGTTGTGAGAAACTACTTCGTGCTTGTCAAGCCTCAGCCATAACACTGCAACAAGGCAAGAAATTAAAATGAATAACTCATAAAAAGAAATCAAAAGAAATAAAATGAATAACGCATTATAAACAGGAGGCATATTTCTTAGAGCGACATTTTTTTAATTGTCATTACACAAGGTGCAAAGAAATCTTGTGTTTAAATCTTGCATTTAAAATCTTGTATTGTAATGCCTATATCCAAGAAATAACGCGGTTTCAGGCTCAGAAAGCTCACCAGTGCCTGCATGCCTGGCGGAGCTGACTAAAAGACCAGTAGCAGCTGGCAGGAAATGGGTAAGAAAGCTGACCACAGATAAACTGTAGGATGCTAAAGAGTAGCAGAAGATATACTCTGGGAGAGGAAGCCGAGCTGTCAGGTCACACTGTAGTCTAGTGCATACAGTACATACAGTCCGCTATTGAAGTATGTGGCCACCAGATAATGGTCAGGGGACACAGCTGTCAGTCGGCGATGAAGTAACTCCAAGGAGCCTGCAGCAGTGTGGTACAGCTGCGGATGTTTCTGTTCGGCAGGATAAAGCCTGCCTGTCTCAAGGGTACTGTAGCAAATTCAGCCTCATGTGAGCAGCACTAAATAACGAGGTTCACAACGCTCGATTTAAATCAGCATGGATCAAAACAGGATACTCACTGCGTAGCCTAAATAAAACTGAATTTGCACACGCTCGTTTTGCAGGTAATGCTGCCAGAGGCTTCAGCAAGCGTTTTTCTTTGTGCCGCAGAGTTAGGAAATCCACAGCTCGGCAGAGTCGATGAATTCACTGTCGACTTCAGTGGGAACAGGGCAGGGCCTCAGGTATCGTTTAACATTGAAACACTTTGCCTGGGCTGCATGCTAGTGTGTCCGCTGCGGAGATATTGAGCTTTCCTCATTATATGGGGAAGATAATTATGGGTCATTAACCTGCTGGGTGGCAAGCAGTACAGCATGCTAAGTGCATCCAGGAGAAGCGTGACGACAGCAGCAGTCCAAAGGAGAGGGCACGTTTTGCCAGTTTTGCCAAATGAGTGGATGACCAGAAAGCTGCTGCTAGAACACAGAGGGAACAAAGAGCACAAGATTAAAATATACTAAATAATGGCTTATAAACACAGGCCTTTAGTCACAGAGCTCTGCGGGAGGCTATTTTAGACAATTCATTGGATGAAACCTTATTTGAGGTTCGGGAGACCTTCATGTGAAGGAAGAGCCTCATCCAGACTTACAGACATGTGTTTAACAACATTTGCCTGATGACCCTGATGGGAGGCACTGGCTTTCAGACCACTCCAGGAGGGGCCCACTCTCATCCTCATCCTCCAAGGAAAAAAGGAGCCCTGCTCATGCCAAGTATCATTTCAGCATGAGGGAGAGCCACAGATGCACTGATGTGACATCGCTTCAGTTTTGGTTTGTTTTTCTGATTTTTCTTTTTTTTCTTTTTTTTTCTTTTTTTTTTTTTTTTAAATTCCAAGCTGGGTCCTCTAACTCATGGAAACAACAAGGCTTTGCACCTGGGAAGGCCGTTGTGCCTTTCCCTCCGACACGCAGGATATCAGGGTTAGCTAAATATGAGTTCAGCTGCGGGACTGACTCACCGCTTGTTCCTGGAACCGCCTGAAGGAGGGGAGGATGCTGTGGGCAGGCTCTAACTGTATCATCTGGGTTAGGGCCGGTAGCAGATGGTCCTGAAAACATACTTCCATGTGGGTTTAAAATAGCACAGCACCCACAATCAGCTGAATGGGGAAATGTGAAAAAGCCTGTCACACAAGGAATGCTGCTGTGAAGATCTGCAGTCAGGAGGGGGTCCGAGGCTTCATCAGCCCTCGCAGCGTGGAAGTGCCTGATGCTCCTCGCTCACATCAGACTTTGCTGCCCAGTGATCCCACCAGCCCTGTCAAGAGCATTCTGGCCTTTGTATCACATTTCGTGTAAGAGAACGATCTTTTTTTTTTTTCCATGCTGTAAAGTGAAATGAGGAAACTTTTTCTGAGAGCGGCTTTTCTAGTTCAACAGCACTCCCTGTCCACTGTGGTGCAAAAGCCTGAGCCTGAAAAGCTGCATTTAAAAAAATGATCTCTTCTTCTCCATGAGTCACCTGCTGTACGTGTTCGCCAGCAGTAGTGGCAGCCTTAAATAGCCCGAGTCTACGGTTACATCCCGCGGCTGCCTTGATGCCACACACGGAGCAGGAGAGGCGGTGACAGCAGAGGATGGACAGCCTGCCCCGAGGCACCACGAGGCCAGCTTCCCCAAGGAGTGACAGCTAGCTTCACCTCATAGATGCTCATCCCCAGCGGCCCTCTCAACAGCCAGCACGGAGATCCCTTCCCCACGCACACCAGGGAACCCTGCTGGGATGTATTTTCGCTTCTCAAGGCTTAGGTTGACCCCCAAAGCTCCCAGCAGTGAGGGGAGTGTGCCAAACTGAAAAACACGGGGCTACATCACTTTCTGTGCCTGGTTTCCCTAGGCTGGTGGGTATAGGGATGGGGGAACAAAAAGAGCACCTTGCCATTCCTCTTATCCTCTGTGCTGCAAGGGTTGTTACTGAACAAAACCTGTTTCCTCCTTCAGTAGATGCACAAATGCATCAGCAAAGGTTTCTTGCTCCTTCCCCTCTCCCCCTCCTCCCGCCTTTCTGCCATGCAAGCACCAAGCGCGATCTAGGCGGTAACCTTTAGAGGAAGAGAAATATCACAGGCACATCTGTTTTTACAGCTAATTGGCCACAGTTTTTGAAATGGGCAGAAGTGGCTCAGATGAACAAAAGAAATCCCTGAGAAGCCCTGGCCCCAGGGGAGGCCTGGCTCTAGCTCATGGTGGAGTCGGTGGCAAAGGGCCCGCTGATGCCAGACGGACACGTTGGGGTTAGCTGGAGACTGCACCACCCGATGGTGCAAGTGGGTCCAGCCCCATTTGCTCCACTGTAATTGCGTGTGACTGCGCAACAGCAAATTTGGGCCTCTGCTGAAGGCATGTTTAGAAAGCACAGCTTTTTCTAGGTCTTTAAAAGCAAACATGAGATATCTACATCTTGCACTTTGTTTTCAGAATCTGCCGTAAACTGTTTTAATGCTGCAAGAAAGCATTTCAGAGCACATTTTAAAAAACAATTTTCTGCGTTTGGCTTGACTGGGTTTTTTATCAGCACAAAACCATCAGTATAGCACCGGCTTGTTATGCACTTACTGCCAATACAATAACAGCTATAACTAGAGATGCTTTAGATGGAGATTAGTTATTACTGCCTCGTTTGGGCAGAGTGGGCTGAGGGAAGAAAAGATTGTCACGGTGTCTCTGTAGCCCTCAGTCATAACCGTTCCAGAAAGTATTAAGCTTCCTGCTTGCACTTGTAGTACTTATCCCACATATCCCCCAACTGCATCAGGAGACAGTCTCCAAAATCTAGCCTCAGAGGTTTTAAGAGATAGGAAAGCTATCTGAGTTTATACAGGGCTGTGATTTCCACCCATTTTTTTCACGTTTTGGTTCTACCTAGCTGCAGGAAGGGAGCTTCCCTCCGCTGTCACCACTTGCTGATCTCCCTGGACAAATCCGTGCAGGGCCAGTTACTGTTCCTCTGTGCAAACAGCAGTTGCACAAATTGGGCAAGGCACTTTCTAGATGCAGAGGAAGGCACAAAGGTACAATCTTAAAAGATCTGAATAGCACTTCTGTTTCTGCTTTCAAGTATGCAGAGAAGAAAGTCTCCTAAAATAATCTCTTTCCTTGTTGCCTGTGCAAACTATATTCCCCTTTAGTGGGAAATGATCACCTCCCCAGGACCCGAATCACTTTTACTGCCTCTCTCTCATCTCACTCCAATAATTCAACATACAATAGCGAAATACCAAGTCTAACGTATGGCACAATCTGGGTACACGATATTTTGCAATAAATGTAAATTTGATATATATATATATAAACAGAAAGAGCCTGACTGTGAGAAAGAACCACCCTACCTACTTCCCATTCGTGTTATGCAAACATTTTTTACATGTGTCTTTGCTCACTGAATGCAAACAGTGGGTATGTGCATAGCCATGCCCGCAAAGCACACATTCTTCATTAAAATCCATGCAATAAATTTGTATCTGATTGACTTTTAAACACTTCACCTTCCCACAGCTCCATCTTCATCAGACTTAGTGATCCAAATCCTGTTCTTCTTCAGGCAGCCTGTCACAGTCAGGGTCTTTTGTCTCCATTAGTGGAGAGCCTCCTCCTCTCCCCATGGGCATTACTGGCCTGAACCCCAGAATTAGTCACATCCAGTCTTGCACCACTGGCAAAACGGAGCTTGGTGTTATGCAAAGGGAATATACAGCTCTTTCCAGCAAGGTGCTACTCTTTTTTTTTTTTCTTCTGGAAAATCAAGGCACATGAGGACGTTAACATGCCTCATTTTCACATGAGGGAAAGTTTTTCTCAGGTTATTTTTAGAAAGATTTATTGGTTTTAATTTTGGTAGTCGGATCCTAAAAAAAGGAAGCGTGGCACATGGCCTCTTAAAGAGTTGCAAAACCCACTCTCAAAATTTAATATGCCCTGCATTAGCTTTTCTTTAATGCACACTGTGTGGAGTGCAGCAGTATAACATTTTTAGCATCAATCATTTCGGCACACTCCTGAGTAATGCAACTACCTCACACCTCTGCAGATAGGACGTTTATTCTACAGTACCCCTTCTTTTCTGTGTGCTATGTGCATGAGTGCATGTCCACAAACACGTGTATCCCTGCCAGCTTTTTCTTGCTCTTGGAGGTTACTCACCAGTGCAAGAGTCACTAGCAGCACAGAGATCAAGGGAACTGTGCTGACACAGACTTGCTCTAACAGAGCAGACTTTCCCCCCAGAAAAAAAAAAACAAGAGCTCTGAGTACGTGTTGGTTTGTAACCTGGATGCGCACGTCTGTGTGTGTGCCTATATATGTAAATTTCTTGTCCACCAATTCCTGATGGAACGAGGGTGGCCAAAACTGCTGCTGCAGTAAATTGATGGAGTCCTGTGCAATTTGACAGAGCTATAACAGGTTACACCAGCTGAATGGTTGGCTCAGATGCTCCGGAAAGCTGCTCCAGGAAAGAATTTTGCTGCCATTTCTATTATGTGAAAGCAGAGCTGCTATAGATTCTATTATTTATTGCATATTTCATGCCACTGGTGCAATCAGGAGTGAAGTATAGAATGAAGAGGAAAGGGACTCCCTGGGTCACCAAATCCAGTCCCTCCAAGATCACATCAACAGATGTTTTGCTGAGAACAGCCTCTGAACACTTTCTCCATAATGCACAAAGACACACTACAGCACAGACCACAAAACGTTTCTATCAACCTGAGAACAAACTAAAACTCCTAGGATACAAAAACAAAATAGTTAAAAACCAAAGCATACCACAAGAAGAGTGAGAGATCAAAGCATCACCAGTATCATAGGTCCCAGCAGTACCACGGAATTTGCTCCTACCCCCTAAAAGAGAGTCCATTCAGGTGCCACCATATATCCTGGGTGCCAGAGGAGCCATCTGGAGTTTTGGCTTCCTGAAGTTAAAATATGCGCAGCAGATTATTTATCCAAGTAGATACTGACTGCTAACATTTTGGCTAACAATGCAGACCTCCGTGAACTGCATGCTCAAGTTTCTACAGCACAGGTTAAATACAAAAACTGTACAGAAAAGGACTTTTAAGAAGAAGCTCCTGTTAATCAGCCTGTCACTGCAAAACTATATAAATAAGCCCATATTGCCCCACAGGTAAGATTATAAAAGTGGCAATGTGAAAAGTACTACTGATTTAAAGCAAGTATCCCCACTTCCCTAAAGCTAGTTTTACTTTAGGGATAGTATCTCATATAACACAGAGATCATAACATTTGGGTTTTCAGTAGACACAGTCAGATCAGTGCAGCTTTGAACCTTCCTCCTCTGGGGGACATTTACTGTGCTTTTCAAAGGAACAGGTGGATTTGAAAGCAGAATTAGCTTCATATTTAATCATTCAGGGTTATCACCTAAGACCAATTTTCAAACAATTGGATGTGAATTGGCCACAGGACATGGTTAAAAGGAAGTTCATACAAAATAGAGCACGTGAAAACTGGAGCCAAAATACATATGGCCTAATTTAAAAACAGGATTAAAGGAAATTCACAAAGTGATTTTGCTGCCAGATTTAATTAGTATGTTTAATATGTGAGATCACCTGAATCTACTTTTACTTGTTTTGTGTCCCATTAAGAGTTTCACAGGAGCAGTAATATGATTGAGTGGCCCTTGTGAGGGATGCAGCTTAGGCTGCTTTGAAACAAATTGAATTAATTTAAAATGATTCTTTCCAGGTATGACATTCTTGGAAACAGATGTGGGGACAAAGAGGGAGGGCATCAGAAGCATAGATGCATAGACATAATAACAATACCCATGTTTTTTGTATATACAGAGGCACCTTTTTTAATATCTACAGAAATATTTTAACTGTAGAAAGCCTATTCTCATAAGATTATTAAAAAGCTTATTCTCATAGGATTGCAACCAATGTTACCTGTTAGAATCACATTAGCATTTGAGATACTGCAGAGGCAAGGGTCCTCATACAAATTTTCCATCTCTACAAGTTCCCTAAGATGTGATAGTTGTGGGGATTGGGTCCTGGGGTTTCTTTTGGAAAATGTTAGAGGGGAAATTTGCACCCAAAGGCTTTGCATGGGTGAGACAGGGTAAGACTCCAGGTCTCTGGCTGAGTTAGATCCATGGTGGAGGAAACGGGGCCTTATTTTCAGTGACATTCACAGCTTTCCACTTGATTTCACTACCGTTGATTGATTTACATGGATCTCTCTCAGATTCTGCCCTGCTGAGCAGCAGTGTAAACCCCTAAATTGGATAGATGGAGCAGATTTTATACTATTTCCCAAACAAATGGTATGATAAATGGTTTAAATAGTACAGTTTCATACCTAAATTACAAAACAGCAGCAGAGAAGACAGAGACAAAAGCAGAAAGAATAGTATCTGGAAGAAAAAAGAAAAAAAAAAAAGTTCTAAGACTGATTTCTGGACACTCAAATCACCTAAAACCTGCACCTAACTCTGCAAGCTACAAGTGCATGGCAGTCCTGAAAACAAACCCATGCATGTGCATTCTGATTTTAACCTGCAAAAATATTTCAAAATCCAAGCCGTGATCTGGCGAGACACTGAATGTTTTCTCTTTTCATCAGACAAGCCTACAAAGAGATACTGAAGTGTTTGTACTGTAGAAGCCAGAGTTCAGCCACAAAGGCTAATTTATGAAGCCAAAAAGCAATTGCCCTGCAGACGTTCCCACTGCCTTCGGCAGAACCTCAGTGGAGACTGAGGGCGCTTGTCACTTCACAGGGGGTGCTCTCAGCGTCTTGCAGGATCACGTTGGGTTTACATATGGATGAACTGAATATTTTTTTGCTACAAACACTCTTCCCCTTCCAGGCCTCCTTTGCTTTCAGTTCTGAAGGGTGAATTCATTGAAAACATCTGCACTACGAGAAATGTTCTGTGCTTTTTCCAAACCTCATCCCCGTAGTGGCTATGTAGTAACAGAGGATAGACAGAGCTGCATAATGCAAGCCCGCAAGAAAGAAACAGCAGCAGAGAGGGGATGCTGAATGCTGGAACCTCACCTTATGGACCTAGATCCTACCTGGGCTTCGCTTACCTTCTGCGCTGGGTTCTGCTCTGCGTTACACAGCCAAAAGGTTTCCACAGCAACTGCCACATCACATCATATTGCTTGTACCTCGGAGATACACAACACCTCTGAAGTGAATTTTGCTCAGCGGCCTGTCATGTTAACTTTTGTACATCTTCGAGCTGTTGCACGCTCCCCTTGGTACCAAGGCCAGTCCTGGAACTGTTTTCTGGGGATCTTACATAATGTGTATTTCTCCTCCTTTTGTCCTTTTTCTGCCTTTTCAGATGCAGACTTGCAGCTGCAAGGGAAGGAAAGCGCCCTGTGACCATGTCACAACAGCATGGCAAAGGCACAGAGGGGGCTTATCCTGTGTCACCCTCAAGCAGCCGAGATGTACCTGGGTGAGGACTGAGAGACAATGTTTATGGTAGCAAACCTCAGTGAGCCGCATGAATTCTTCACATGCAAAAAGGGGGAAGATTTATTTTTGTTTGGGGAACAAGGGGCACAGACCAGCCCCCAGCAGGCCCACCAGGAAGGCATGTGTAAGGGCTTGTGTGGCCATCTGTTTCTCCTCTGTACTGGCGCTCCGGTGCCAGCTGCCTCTGCAGCTCAGCCGTCCCACGTGCGGGCTCCCCTGCCCGGCCCTGTGCTGCCGTCCGTCTGCTCCTCGCTAATCCCACATCACCGTATGTCCCTGCTGTCCACCAACCCTATATACCTGCCCTAAACCCTATATAAGTCACAGGAGGGGACGCTGGACGTCTCCTCGATGGCGTCAGAGCTGCTTGTGGAGCACCTGAAGCACACAAGCAGATCTCATGCTCACTTCACCCTGACACCCCAAACCTCCCTTTACTGTAACGCCACAAAAACACATTCCCAGCCCAAAAACAACGTGGGGCAGGCAGATAGGCAGGCTCGAAAGCTGCAGCCACCTGGGAGACGTGCGGGGTGACGCAATGCAGCAGGGGCAGTTGCCAAAGTCGTTCTGACAGCAGAGGCCCGGGGCAGGCAGGGCGCCGGCGGCGGGGGCGCCGCGGAGGGGAGCGGGCCCGGGGCCTCCATCTGCGGGGAGGTGTGAAAACAGGCAGGGCCGCGGCCAAGCTCCCTTTGGGGTGTCTCGCAGCGCTGGCAGCCGTGGCTTGCCGCTTAAGCCCTGTGCTCAGAGACCATGAACAACTGGGATTGAAAAAATATGTATAACCTGGCTGGAGGACAGCTGGGGGGAGGGAAGGGAGAAGCAGCGGTAGGCTGAGTATCTGAAGGATGCTGACCCTACTATGTGGGTGAAAAATCACCTAGGATGTTAAGTTGTGTGTTAGCGTTCCCTGGGTGTACTGCTGGATGATATTAAGAGCAGGACAATGAAACCCAGCTAGCTGGGAGAACCGGCTGGCAGACTGGCTCTTACTCCAGTACCTCCATAAGGAGGGTAGCAGGGTTGATCCCATGGCTCACCCAAAAAGCAGCAGCCAGGCCTGGCCTCCGCAGGTCACTTGCCAAAGTGAAGTTGATCCACCAGTATCCTTACAGTAAGCCCAGGAGCCACAACGATGGATCAAGCATGGATACAACTCAGAACAAAACAATGATGCCTCTCCCCTAAGAAATTACAATCGATCTGAGTGTAAGAGAAGTAACAACAATTGGAGGTAGACTCTCCACCAGGGATTTAGGAGTTTACAGTGACTTGCCACAGCGCTTCCACTAGCTCTTCTGCCTGCTCTTTAGCTTTAATGCTTTCCAGCCAACAAATTAGTCTGTACAAAAACCAATATTGAATGCAATTTTCACTTTAACCTACATGTTGAACTCCAATGTCTTCAGTGAACCTAAGGTTAGAGATGGACTGATGCACTTTTCAGGATGGGCTGACAAATTTAAATGTAGCCGAGATTATTATGGACTAAAATCCATAATAATAACTTCATAATTTAACCGTTTGTCTGCCAAATGTACTGCACAAAGGCTAGCTCCTACCTGTGCCCTGGTATTGCTACCTCTACAGCAGGCTGTGACTTTGTGACCAACCTCCATAGCAAATCCAAAGCCTAAGCAGGACTGGCAAGTGAACTGCAGGACCCTGTTAGAAGCCCTCTCATTCTGGTGTTGTAGGATCTGGCAAGGCAACACCTTGGGGGAGGAAAAGATCACACCACTACTGCCAATACTGGCTTCCAAAACAGAGAGCTTCTGTTTCCTAGCATGTCAACTGATGCAACTATTACAAACTTTTGTCTACCTGTTGGAGAAGAGTCAGGTAGTCTGTACAAGTTAATTCTCATTTTAGCTCTTTTTTATTAATATATATGTGGTAATTTATGTTACAAAACAACAAAAAATATTTAAGAAGAGGGTTTATATTAAGAAGAGGGAAGGGAAGGGAAGGGAAGGGAAGGGAAGGGAAGGGAAGGGAAGGGAAGGGAAGGGAAGGGAAGGGAAGGGAAGGGAAGGGAAGGGAAGGGAAGGGAAGGGAAGGGAAGGGAAGGGAAGGGAAGGGAAGGGAAGGGAAGGGAAGGGAAGGGAAGGGAAGGGAAGGGAAGGGAAGGGAAGGGAAGGGAAGGGAAGGGAAGGGAAGGGAAGGGAAGGGAAGGGAAGGGAAGGGAAGGGAAGGGAAGGGAAGGGAAGGGAAGGGAAGGGAAGGGAAGGGAAGGGAAGGGAAGGCTACACAAGCCTACCAGAGTAACTCAGGATTTCACTGAGACTAAGCACTACAAGTATGAATTATTTGAAATGTACTGGCTAACACTTCCTGACCAAACACCCTGAACAACGTACAATTTGAGTTTGAGTGAGGTATGAATTCACTCTGGATCCAGCCCCATGAGGGTCAATCTTATGTCATAAAGTACAAAGCATAACTTTGAGATTAAAGAAAACTGAAAATAAATCCTTGTTCTGCTTTGGTAATTTTCATTTACAGAGTTGCAAAGCACAAATATTTATAAACAATACTCTTACAGGACTTGAAGGGTATTCTTCCTATTTGAACAATTACTGTTTAAAGAAATTCTGACCTCACTTAAAATGAGATGGAGCATGTGAGCATGCAGAGCTTTGTTGGAGAAAATAAATACTATTAAAAGTAAAATTAGCTTTGGAAAACCTCAGGCAATAACCCCAACCAATCAGCCTGGCAGGCTTAAACGCAGATATGCAAGAAAGGCTCAGATAATGCAGTGATGCAAGATGTAAAAGTATCTGCTTGCTTGGGTAAGATAGAAGATCGCTATTTAACACCACCAAGACAAGCACCTCCAGGCTCTTTTATTTAAGTACTGAACTAACCTGGCTCTATTTAGCTCACAAAGTCTGTTGCTACCAGATGATGATGAAGTCAGAGGCAAGATAACTGGAGATTAACCTTTACAGATATTTCTGTTCCTGAAATTACTTCCCTTTCTATGCTCTGCTACTGGCTCTGGCTCACAAGTTTCTTTTTCCTTCTTAGTGTTAAGACAATTCAGCCACCTGAGGATCAGTCAGGCCCTGATTTTTTGCTATCTTTGATATTTGTCTGTTCGTCACATGCTGTGGAATAGAGTCACCATGGTAGGGGAACACGAGGAACGTCTAGTGTCTCATGTGAGCAATCTGTGTCCGAAACACTGGAGAAACTGTTTAAGATCTGTTTATGCTGTTACTAGTCCTGTGACACAGCCTGGCTCATAGGAAGTCAGTTTTCATCTGCATGCCTTCTCAAGAGTACCTTTTTTTTTTTTTTTTTTTTTTTTAATGTTTCTCTTTTTTGCATTTGCAAATGAGCAATAATTACTTTTTTTTTTTTTTGAATAGAGGAAAAAGGCGAGGTAATCATGTCTTTTAAATGCTTCCTTAAATCCCTAAGTAACATATTACTCTATCACTGAAAATCCCCAGTGGCAGATTTTCTGACAAAATGAAAGCTACAGTCCACCACAGACATTTACATGGAAACCCTCACGCAGAGGCAGTGCCAAAACCCCAAAGACTGACACTGCTGTTACGGTGTTTTGGAATGATGTAGTGTTTTCTGACCGCAACCTTTCCTTCCCTTTGGAGGCAAATAAAATGAATTGTCTTCCTAAAGCCTCCAGAAGATCAATGTGAGGCACACAGAGGATCCTGAGACTTGGTATTAAGAGGCAGAAGCTCCAGTCCTGGTTTCTCAGCCAACCTTCCTTAACTCCAGAGATGGAGGAGGCACTGTGTATATGGGAAATGCAAATGAGGAAGGGCATGTATGTGATGGACGGGAGGGGGCAGATAGTTACTCAACAGTACAAATAAATAGTAGGAAGAAGGGATTATAAGTATAGCAGTGAAAAAGGAGAAAATGCAGATACAAGGCCAAGGAAATATCAGTGCTGTCTGTATATTTCTATTGTGAGTGTTATCCTGAGGAGGTCAGGAATGCTAGGCAGGGGGTCTGTGGTCTATGGTTTGTTTTTCCATCAATACATATGTCTGACTTTGAGTAAAAGATTAACGAGACAGCTAGCAAATGTCCTAGGAGACAAACGGATAAAATGCTGTTTGTACTTGTCAGATCAGGGAGGGCTCATTCTCATCTCTCATTCTGTGAATGAATCTGCAAGGATGCACACCTGCACCAGGAAGATTTCCTTGACAAGGTAACCCTTTCTACTGCAGAATGCACGAGCACGTCAGCATACAGCTTACCTGTCACGTACATTCTTTCGGTCAATGTGGTTTGGAAAGAACCTTCCACCTACTTTTTTCTGCATGTGACGTACTTTGTTGCATGTTACAGAAAAGCCCCAGGTAAAGTAAATGGAAACTCTAACCAGCAGCTACGCACCTGGTGTTTTTGCATTTCCCAACAGATATTACAGTTGCTGGAATGATGTGTGAATCTTCTACAACACCTCCTATTGACAATTTAGTTTAGGTGTGGCATGAGAGAGATCTGTGTTATTGATACTAATGACCCAGAGCCTGTTGCTAAAAGAGAAGGAAGAAAAGAACTGAGGAAATTTATGGTTCTGGGAAGAAAAGGGGAAAAAAACACATTTACATTCAATGTATTTGACAACAAACAACCAGTCTGATATAGGCTGAGAAGTTTGCAAGCAGGTTTTCTGACACTTTCTTTTCTCAGGGACAGTCACGGTGGTGGACAGAACAGCAAGATTGTAACTAAAGCTTGTTCTTTCTAGTTATCAAGGACTCTGATGCGTTTTCCTCTTCTGTTAGCAATTTGTGCTATTTGCGATCCCTCAAAGTCAATGGTGTAATGCAGTTGGCCTGAGTCCCACTGCAAGGAATGCAGTGGCACCCAGTCAACCACAATCTCCCTGCAGATCTCACTAACCTGGCAGCTCAGCTTTGTTTAGTAACACCACTAAAAATGAGAGCACCTTTTCCTTTCTTCACCACCTTCCTCCTTTTTTCTGAGGTCTTTTCTGGAAAAATCTGGGAGAATTAGGCAGATTCCCCAGGGGTAAAAGTGACCCATCACTTACAACACTGTCATAACCCTCAACATCTCTCATGTTCTGATTTTTGCTTTACCTGAAACCTGTGAATTGTGAGTCACATCCATTTTCCTTATGCCACAATGGGGAGGAATGCTGATATGTGGGAACTGACAAAGAAGCATGAGGGAACCGATGTTCACCTCTTCATCCTGATGAAATCCGCTGGTGAATCACAGGGTAAGAACTTGACCTCACCCATAAAACTGCATGAAGATTGAAAGAACTTCCTTGAGTCTTCTTGCTGTGCCTCTGACTACCAGATTTACTGGCAAGAGATGAGCACTTAAGCCACCTCACTAAGCTCAGGGAGAACAAGTTCAAGTCTCGCCAAGGGCCACCCTTGACAACTCAGGCATAAAAAACAAGAGCTATTCCATTTGGTGAGTCAAAAGCAACTGGACCTGCTACTGGATGCATCAGACAGATGCTGTCAGCAGAGGAAAGGGACATAACCACCCCGGACCTGTTTATAGTAGTGACATCTGATATATTTTTGTGAGAAATGTTTGGAGCCCTGAATGAGAAGGTGATGTTGCAGGAAGTTAGCCCTCAAGTAATGTTTCTCTTTTCACTTCAGCCTGCCAGCACACGAGGAAGTGTGGGATAAACTCATCCAAAAAATGGAAAACAATTAGAAAGCTCTAATGCATCTTCACCCATCTCTGAAGAGCAGGAAAAGGGAACACGATTAAATGAATGTGATTTGTTATGAACTGAACAGCCTTCTGTATTCAAGGCTCTTTGTCACCTAGGGATTAAAATGACCCTAATACATTTGTTCACTTTCCTCTCCTGAGTTCAGCTCTGGAATTCCTGAGGATCTCGCTCACAGTCACTGCCAGGGTGCTGTGTCCTCCCTCCCTGAGAGTGCTGCCAGGAAATAAGACACATGCTGGCCCATCCTGTACTGTATTCTTACTTCTATTTTTTTCCTTCTTTGCAGCTGCAAAATACAACTGAGCAAGTTAAATTCCACTTCCCTTGAACACGGAAGCGAGCAGTGCATTTTGTCACATGGTCACGCCAGCATATCGCAACAACAAGCAGAGTCACCTGGTGAAACAATCCATTTGGAGATTTGGAAGGAACATTTCCTTAGGGCAGGTGACACTGGACAGCTGGCAGCCCTCTAACTTTTGTTCCGAGAGTAACACCTACGTTGGAGGGCATCCTGCCAGAAGCTGCACCCAGCTGGGATGTAGCCAGCCCAGGTTGAAAGGGAACACCAAATCCGGCAGGATGATTATCTTTTACTGATGTTCAGGACAGAGGTACCTGAGAACACACTAGCCCCCCTTAGGTATTTAGTACTGTTTGGTAAAGTCAGGCAGCTAAGAAACTTAATCAGGTCAGAGCCAGGCTTGCATATGTTTTCTCCACAGGGATTATGAACTACTTGCCAAATATTCAGATTGGGTAATTGCTACCTGGATTACCAAGGGTACGCAGCCCCAAAAGAAAATAATTGCTTAGAGTTTCTGATAGATTGCATCACTCCATGCCAAAGTATACGGCAGAATGAGAATCATCAACACATGATGTAAGGATATACAAGCCTGCTTGTAGTTCAGATGCTAGAGCTGAACCCACTGCGGCTGGCTGAAGCAGGAGAAATATTAACCCTTGCATTCTGCTTATAGGAAAGCAATAATTTGATTCTGACTTCCAGAAGCATTTGGGGAATCTAGAGATTCCCCTAAATAACACTGCTTTTCTTAGAACACAAGGGAAAAACATTCATCCCTGCTCAAAAAATGAAAATTTGATCGAAGCTAATTTTACCCCAATGTCTAGCTATGAGATCATTGTTATACCAGTATACAAGTTTAGCCTCACATATTTTATGACCAAATGCAACTTGGAGCAGAGCCTATACTGTCCGTCAGGGGTGCTGCTTGCAGGATAGAAAAATCCATCATCCGTTGTATTTAACTTCAAAGCTCTGGTGAAACTCAAATTCCTTCGAACAAAAACAATTAGGTGCTACAAAGTTATATGGAAAGTAGGCATTCAGCATATATCTTGCATGATTGTATGCAAGAGTATGATTCCTGAACCATTTTAGAGGTCCTTTTCTTCTTTGCAACCACATAATAATATAATCAGGGGAAGAGAACAGAAATTATTCAAATTTTCACTCTCTTCCAGTCAGCCATGCATACAGTGCTGACTCAGGAGCAAACATTAAAAAGCAAAGAGCCATGAGGGAACTTACAAATCCAATTGTACATCTCCCAAGGGGAGTCATTACAACAGTGTCAAACAGGCCGCAAGTAGGAGGAATGAATGAATAGGTGGGGGGATATTTGGCAAGATGGAAAAAACAATGCTGGTAGAGAAGGCCCTGATAGCAACAAGCCACATCAACACCCTCAGCACTCAAACTGAACTGTGATACAGAGGCCTTTAAGGAGGAAAATAATAGCATATATCAAAACTTAATAAGGAAGACATGGTGTAGAAATAATAGAGAGCATTAAAATATGGCCCACTTATGTGTGCCATTAGAATACGTTCCTCCTTGTTTTGTTAGGTTTGTAGCTAAAATCACTACTTTTAGACATAACTGCAAACAGACTCAGAACAAAATCTCTAAAAAAGTAGGGAGACAGCAATATTATTAGGGCTCATTCAAACTACTGTACCTGGACATAGATGAAATATTAATTAAAGGTTACATTCAAAGCCTTCAGAAAAATGATTATTCAACACAACAATGATGTTTTGCCTAATTGCTTAATAAAGTTTTATCTTACTATGCACTAAAGCTTAGACCAAAATGTTAGTGTATAAAGAAGATCACAGAGCTTTAATGACAGGCTGAAACTTGGGAAAGACATGTGTGTATTAACATTTAGCTTCAGAAAATATGCAAATTGCTTAAATAACACTGCTTTTGTCTTCTATATGAGATAATGGATAAATAGTCAACAGCCTTTATTTCACTGTTGGGTAGATCATCAAATTAGCAGCTAAATTAAGGATCCAATTAATCTCTATTAAAGACTTCTTTGTCAATACAAACAAAATCAATGCAATTTAAGATCATCATGTATGTCTTTTTTTTTTTTTTTTTTTTTCTCTCATTGCTATTAAGAATAGGTTTTATTAACCAATGCTCAAATCGCAGCTCTCTTAAACTGGGAGATATCCAAAAAAACAAATCTTGAAACATGCCTCCCTCTCCTACATATGCATAAAAATTCTTCTTTATCCTTTGCAAAAATATCTCTTTTCTTGAGACAGGAACTACAAATTCCACTCCTCCCATTCACACTGAGGAGAACATTACTCCCTAAACAGAGCCACTTAGTCCAAAACAAACAGCAAGATATCTAAAATATCCCTTAGTTTACTAGGGGAAATAAGACTCAGAGAGAGCACCTCCTCCTTGGGACAAAGGAGGGAGGGAGGGTGGACTCGGTCTTTGCTCCAGGTCTATCCCTGCTCCAGGTACCGTGATCAAATTTATGAGCATTTCCACAGGGGAAAAAAAAAAAAAAAAAAAAAAAAAAAGTGTCAGAAGGACACACGTGGCTGGAATACAGCAAAACTAATTCCCACAGGCCTGGGAACATTTCTATTTTTCATGATAGAGCTGTTAATCTTATAATAAAGTTACTTTTTAATGTATTTTGTACTCAGCGATGAGCTCTCCTAGCACTGACCTCAGCATGAACAGCACTCCCTAGTAGAGCACTGTGGAAATATTGCTGGAGGCAGGTCTTGGACTGCTGTCTTTTGTCTCACCATTTAGTCTCTGCAGAAAGATACTACCAGAAGCAGTGATAGGCCATAAAACTGAAGACACCATTTTAAATCAAAAGGCTTTCAGTGGTTGTATTAAAGGGGCTATCTGTGTTGCCAGCAGTGACTATAGCAATTACTTGGTGCAAACATCTAGGCAGGTGCATAATTTAAAAAGAAAACGGACATCCCCCTCCTCTTCAGGGGATTATATTCCTGACTTTATATTCATTAGTTCTGTTTGACTGAAGAAGGAGAAAAGACAAGGGCAGAAGAAAGAGGAGTGAGGTAGGATTAAAAAAATAAATAAATAATTTTTTAAAAAATAGAAAATTGTTGGGAGAAAAGAATGGGCAAATAAAAAGCAGAGAAGGGTGATGAGAGAGAGAGATGATAACTGACTTGGACATGGGGTGAACCACAAACCTAGTCATTGCTAGTGTCCTGGAACAAAAATAACTCATTTGTCCACCAGAGGCAGGGCAGCTGCTGATGTACGGGTACAGTGTCTTCTTCACCACCTCGGCACTGGGCAGAGCCCCAGTCCACTTTCAGATCTGCCCCTTCACTGTGCTCTGTGACAAAACTCATAGTGTTCTCTCAGTCCTTGTGGTTGTGGTTAGGAAACTGCCGCATGTTGGGTCTCAATAGAAAAAGTATTTTAATACAAGAAAAACAGGAAACTCAAGCACGTTTTGGGTCTAATTCAATTTCAGTTCCCCGATTCCTTTATTTTCTATGGACAAAAGGCATGTAACAAAATTATGAACTGGGACGTGAAGAAAGCAGAACTGTGCACATGACAGATAAAGCTGGCTCATTATGTGAAAACTGAAGCCATGCAAAATATAAATTCAGAGCAGATTAAAACACCTCTCATCCAAAAACCAGTTAAGACCAGTCAAGCAAATACAGGCACCTGGACAGAGTCTGAGCAGAATGTGTAGGAACTGGCATAGGTCATGGTTGCACAAGAGGAGACCAGGCTATAAGAAATGCAAATATTCTTTCTTCATTTTAAACTGAAAGCAACCTCTGACTCTGGAATCTCCAAACACAAGGTACAATGTACCAGTTCAATGTCAGCCTCCCTTCACTCTCTTTGCAGGAGCATCAGTGCATTTTAGTGCTAATGTACTAAAGCATGACACTAGCTCAAGATAACCACATTCTATTGAGAAACATAACAATAGAAATAATGGAATAAGCACTTCATGCAATTTGCTAGGAATGTAGTTTGGACACCAACAGCCAAAACAAACTAAAATGGCAAATGCGAGGACTCTATTTTGAAATGATCTGCAAACAGACTCAGCAGCTTTACAGGGGGTCATATTTTCCACAAGGATAAACTGTCCTTGAACAATATTTTCAATGTTCTGGGTACTAATGTGCTTTCTTTTCATATGGATAGTTCTCACCTCCTCTCCTTTTCCTTGAACAAATATTTACTGTGACCAATAAAATTTTGCTCTACATTTATGAGTTAAACAGCATCACATTCCCACACGCTGTTTTATATACCCATACATAGAACATATGTGCCCACAGAAAATGACATCTCTAAACTACGGCTGATGGAATTATTTTTAAGTAATCGTATTCACTGTAGATTTCAGTCCTGATTCATCAATACATTTAATTCACTCTGGTATTAGATCTGTGAGTGAGCGGAATGAAGTATTCAGCTTGGGAAAGAAGGTGACATATTTCACCAGAGATAAAGCGTTTCTGTGAGTATGTGAAAGAGTGATGCCTGATGCAATGCCCATCGTGTGAGCATAAACACATCATCTTCACAGGAACAACTGATGTGTTTAATTTTAAGAAAGTGACCAAAAATATTTTTAGTGAAATTATTCCTGCCCTTCTGCATGTGTTCAAGGGTTTTACCAGGTCAGAGTTTAAGTGGGAAAATTATAGCCTGTGAGATGCCAGCAGACCGGTAGTGATACACATGTTTGAAACTACTCTCTGTTATTCATTCATTATTCACCTATTGTTATTTGCTGCTCATCTTCTTGTGACTTTCTGCAAATGAGTCAGGAAGCGAAATGCGTGAACTAGGAAAGTCCAGGTTTTGGAAAAAAAAAAAAAAAAAAGGAGGGTAGGTAAAAATTTCACATAAAGAGGATGATACGATTTCATATGATTATTCCACAGTCCCATTAAGGGAAGGCTTGCCCTCTCCAGACCATGGCTCTGAAACAGAAAGTGTCATCTAAACATCTTTTCTGTTCTATGTTGCAAAGTGCTCATCAACCTGCACGGAGCCCTGTTTCAACACCACATCCGTACAGTGCCAACCCAAGCCCTCAGACACCATACCGAAACCCCTGCCTCCGAGCGCCACCATCACTTTTTGCACCATTTCAGTTGCCTAAACATACAAAAATGAAGACAGAAATGAACTGAGAAATGACGTAGATGGTGTCCCCATGTGTGCAGGAGGGCGGTGTGGCCATCACCAGCCCCGGGGCCTCCAGCCATGTCCTGGCCATGCCAGCAGGCACAGGGCTGGCCTGGCCAGGCCGTGCGGTCAGCTAGCACAGCTGTGCTGCTTGCAGCTGAGGTGGTGGCCTCATGGTTGCTAGTTTTGGCACCTCTGCTCCACGCGCCAGGCACGCCCTCAGGGCACCAGGGCCTGTCAGCGTTTCTGCTGTGTTTATATAGCTTTGGGGAAGTCAGGGACTGGGCTCCACATGCGGGTCCTTTTTGCTGAATTCCCCTCCAGGAGTGCAGGGGCAAAGAGGAACACATCTTTGGTGAACACCTGCAACCAGCAGTTCCTTCCTCAGGCACTGAAATAGATTTTCCTCAGACTACAGTAAAACAAGATACCGGCTGTTCCCCTTCATACACCCCAAAATATAAGCAGTGGTACTAACAAGAAAGAAGGTGAGAGTGCGAACAGGTTCCTCTGGGAAGCAAAAGTACTAACGTCTACATTGGGGTTGGGTTTGGTTTCCAGATCACAACCACTCTCTGGTGCTCCCAGAAGAGGCTGGGGCTTGACCTATGAAGCACGTTGCAGGTCTCTCACACACAGCAGGCTCAAGCACACTCTTCTCCGAATGCTTTTTCTTATTTACTTCTGTTCTTATGGATCTCCTTCAAGTCTTCTTGTCTTCATGGGAGAGGCTCAGTGGCCACAGACCATCTGAAACAGTAGATGGTGGAGCCTGGTGGATTGTGCCTAGGTGGAAGAAGAGGAACATGCACACAGTGTGTATGGTTGCCCAGCAAATTAATTAGTACCAGACCTAATTTGGTTTAGGGCCTAGGGCCTAAGCCTGCAGCTTGAAATGATGAGTGTAGCCATGCTTTATTTTCTAATTTACATTTATGATGGTTGTGGATAAGCTTTGCTTTTAGTCAAGACAAGGTGAGAGTAGCGATGCAGCCATCAGGTCGAACCCAGCATGAGGGTGGAAGGAGGAATAATTAGCAGGTCAAGGCACCTAGTCAAAGACAAAAGGAGTGGGAATTCCCTTTCAAAACACAGAATTTTGTCCAGCATGGTGTTCAGCAGTCTGTGGTACCTGGTCCACATTAGGAAATCGGCAGAATGCTGCACATCGTACTACAGAGCCCTAAGTGTCAAATGCCAGGTGAAGTGTTAAGTAGTGAGAAAATATTCTCAACCACCAGCATACTGAAAACTGCACAAACTATTGGTTTTGGCACTTGTGCAAAACACATATGTCTGGGTTGCCTGGAGTAGCAAGAGATTCAAAATGCAGGACTGGCAGAGGTGTTGATGAGAAGGACTGGGATATGCTGCACTGCTGGGCAGAAAAAAAAAAAGGATATAATCCCATGTGCTGAGCTCAAAGGAAATCCAGATGGTTTCCTGATAATCTTAAGAATGCAAATTTCAGATCCATCAGCCCAAGAAAAGGGAACTACATGAGGCAGAGTCATATCACAACTTTTAGGAAGACCTTCTTGCTCACTGGGTTGCTAGGTTGTAAAGTATTTTTTTACTTAATGGCAAGCACTTTAAGTGCAAACACCTTTGTGACAAACAATTTGATATTTGAAAGCTGTATCATCTGAAACATTACGTGTCTCAAATTTGTTGTAAAACACCAAAAATCTTCACTTTTGCTCTATGATGACTTTACTTCCAAACTTGCAAACTCTGCTTTAAAGAGAAAACATTTTTTCATCTTAATTGCTTACTATAAAGCACTTATCAACAATATCATTCTATGGGTCAAATTACATGGTCTCCACACCATGTCTTATACACAAAAATGTCTCTCTTTAACTAGTCCCTAATCAAGCTCTGGTGCTGGTTTCAGGGGCTTTTCAGGCTCTTTGGAGAAGAGACAGCAGGCTGAGCTAGACAGCATTGGCAAGCAGCCAATGTGCAGGTGAGAGAGGAAAGGGACCCCTACCTTAGTCTCTGCCCAGCATCCCCATACGCCTGACACCTTTCTGCCTTGTATGAATAAGATGTCATTGATTTTCATAAAAGAGATGCTATTGAACAACTACAAGGAAGCCATTAAGCATTGTAAATAACTAGAATAGAGATACTGTCAAAATATACTGAATAATTGTGATTTGTGATGCATGAGCTCTGCTGTGCTGCGTATGTTAACTTACTAAATTGCAAAATGAATTCAGCCGCTAAGGGTCTCCCAGTCAACCATGCAAATTAGCACAGTTCTGTTATAATGTTTTATATTTCAATACTGCCTTTAATCAAAGGATCTCAACGTATATTTGTGATCCATAATTAATAAGACATACTATACTTCCATGAGATATGTAAGTAGGATTAGAGCATACATTGCAGTACACTCATTGCACTGTTCCACATCAGTAACAGTTGTTGAGTGGGATCAAGCAGTAGCAATAAGCTCTGACGGTTGTCTTGTTTCTAGTTTACAAATGTGCTAGTCATGTGAACGTGTACATACATGTGTCCTCACTGCTAGACTTTCCCTCCTTGTGGGAAAGACACAAAACTTGCAACAGTCTTTTCCCAGATGCCTAATCCTTGCAATTTTCCAGAGGAATTCTTAAAAGGAGGAGCAGAAAGGGGACTGAAATGGAAGCGTGTTTGTGTACACACATGGGTGTATGAGCCGTGAATTAGTACACATCACATGTCAGAAACATGTGACATCTGAGAAGCAAACAGGTAAGCCTAAAATTTACCATTTCAAAACAACTGCATGCCTAACTTGTCTTGCTAATCACAGGAAAGATTATTCACGGTGAAAGAGATTTAAAAATCCAATTTAGTCTTAACCAGGTATCCTTATTTAAAGGCTGGAAGGAAAGTATTATTTTACAGATAGTGATCAGAGACACCAGGAGACTCATTTTCCCACAGTTACGTTTTAAGTCTGTGGCCACATTGGCAATTGCATCCAGTCAAATTACTATTAATTCTGCTTACAACATCAGTGCCTAAGGACTACTGAGAATGGAGCGCCTTCGGTCTTGGTAGGCTCTGTGCACACCGAGCTGTAGCCAGCCCCTGCCTGGAGCTCTCCCAGCCAAAATAAAGCATGATGGAGGCTGCAGGAAAGGCAGAAACACAACAAGCAAGCTGCTTAACAGAAACAACCTCAGGAGAGCTCCGTTCTCGTTATTTTTCTTGACAGGGTTTAGACAAAGAAGGGACCAATGGGGAAAGATGTAAGGAGACACAGGCTAGGAGAACTGACCATAAAATACAGCAGGCATGGAGCAAATATGAAGTGAAGAGACTGTGGGGAGTGAGAAGATGGAGCTGGAGCTCCAGTGAAAGAGGATGGAGCACAGAAAATCCTCCAGAAGTGCAGCAAGCTATCACAGCATCTAACAGTCCCCATTTCAGCAACTCTGGTAGCTGTTCCTCTCTGTGGTTCAGCAGAGGCACCACTTGTGTCCTAACATCCTCAGAGCAAAAGAGCTCCCTGCACAACCCTGTGCTGAGGGAAGGGGGAGGGATGGGCACTGGCCAGAGCCCGACTACTTCCCCATCTCCTCACAGCCAGCTCAGCCCTGTCTGCCTCTGCAGCTGCTCCACCAGCTAGAGCTCGGCCACAATGCCAACCACAAGCCCAAACTTCTTCTCTTGCTAGCTGGCTCACCGCTTGCATCTCACACAAGAGGCCTGCAAACACGTTGAACACTCCTGCCTCTGTTCTTCCTTATCCACGCTGTTTCCCTGTCTGGTTCAGATGAGCATAAGTACATGCAACAGATGAGGGAGAAAGAGAGGAAAGAGGAGAAAAGATGTTCACCTTTCCAGCTCATCATCTAGACTTTTTTTTAGGGCAGTATGTGACACACATGCAATCCACCTAAAAGCTGCTCCTATTAAACACAACTGAATTTGAGGGACAGGTTTCTACCTCTATTTCTATTTGTGAAAGATCTTAAAAAAAAAAATCTAAATCTACTTGCTCTACCAGAGAGTTACGTCACACACCCTTTTCCTGAAGACAAAGAGACATGTATGTACTGCACATCATGGTTTACAATAGCTGGAAGTAGAAGATGAAGGCATTGCTACCTACCTCCATATCCCTGTCTCTCGCAGAAGGTCACGGAGTTGAAGGGGATGGACGTACAACCATTTCTTGTCATATCTTGCCAATCCTCTGCCCCTGGGTCTATTATGCTTAATGCTGATCCACCACCTGGAGTCTGTGTTGGCTGTTTGTACTGTTTTTCATGGCGAGTAACCATAGTAAGCATGTGTAATGGACCTCCACCCACATTTTTTGAAAAGATCTAGGACTGCTGGAAAGACGAGGTGAAATCAAACTGGGCCCTAGGCAGCACCACGTAACAGAATCCTCCGTGGATCCCCTCTCTGCTGAAGGGTTTGCAGCAAAGGCTTCCTCTCCTTTTTGGTACATTAGGAGTAGCAGCAAGAAAGGAGTTACAGCCAGGTCACTTCTCAACAGGTGTCGGGTAAGAGAAGATATTTTCTGCTTCTAAGCCACTCTGAATCCTGTTCAGCAGCAAGTTTTCAATATCCTTCAGACAGTGCAACACAGCTCACTGCCTCTTAAAAGGTGACCTTCAAACAAAAATATCAAAGTTAGGGCAGGAGGTTTCTGAAACATTTCAAACTTTCTTGCAAGTCATCATTACAATGGCCATTCATGGGTAAGAATGAAAAAAAAAATGTAAAGGTTAGCCCTCAAATGCTTTTGAAAAGCCTCATGCTATGTTAAACAAAACCATTACAACACAAGCTGCAGCCTATTTCCAACATCCAGAGCCAGAGATCGTATAAAACTATCAGATTAGATTTGTATTGTAAAGTTTCTACTAAAATAAAGTCATGCCTGATAACATTGATATACTACATATTATTTGTAGGTAAATCAATATTATCATTACCCCCCTGAGTGCAATACTAAAGCAAGGTTTGGTAATCAAAGCAGACTGCATTTAACAGAATATCAGAAATATTTATGACCTCTTTAAACAATTGCAAGACTAAAAGCATGAGAGCTGATGATTCAAAGTACAAAAGCAGAATTTTGACAGCGCTGTGTGGAAAAGGAATTTTCTCTCTTTTTCCTTTTGGCACACCACCATCAGATCCCCTACATGAAATCCGGCCCTACAGTAAATACCCAGGCCACGTATAACATACGTATGCACCCCCAGGCACCTAAGGCTTCAGCTGTTGCAAAATACCATCGCTTTCTTGACTTCAGCACTTCAACAACCGTATGCAGCATCTGAGGATGTGGCCCAAATAACCCATTCCATCAGAAAACAGAAATACATCAGTTTTTGGTATAGCTTTTGACAGATTAACAAGGTTAAGGTTGCCTTGGAAATGAACATGGTTTAGTCTGTGACTTGTCTTCAGCATTTTTATACAACAACCATTTATGCTCACCCACAAGGTGTTCAGGCCAATGCCAACACACAGTATTGCCAGACCACTGGTGTTCAGGGTTTATCAATTTTCATTGATAAATTAAAATTCAGGAAACTAAAGGCATTAAACCTCAGCTGAGATTTTAAACCTCACCCCATAGAAATGCAGATTATGAGATGAGGCTGGTAATAATGTGGCTGTGACTGACAGAAGGCCTGGCTTCACAACAAATGCCATTGATTCTTACACCTTCCTAACCTAACTTTCTCAGACAGATGCTTTACTTTCATGCTGATATTTTTGCAAATGTGATGAATAAACTCTATTTAAGAATAGAGTTTCCTTGTCTCTTTGTCCAGTCACTGGGTAGGTCACTAGGATCAAAAGTTTAGTAAAGGCTGCAAAATAAAATCTGCTATTAATACAGACTGTGTTGTTGGCTTTTTGCTTTTTTTGGTGTTTTTGTTTATTTTTGTTGTTGTTGATGTTGTTGTTTTTTACTAAACTGGTTCATAAGAAGACTCATTTACTCATCTGTTCATTCTCAAGAAATGTAAACTCCTTAATTCACTGCACATTTAATTGGAAAAACCCATGGACCTGTGATATATCTGGAGTCCTACCACCCAGAGAAGCACTGCAATTTGATGACACATTAAACAGCGTCATTAGTGGGAGCAACTTCTAAGTATAAACACTGCAAATCTTTACAAGCAGTGGTTAATTGGTCATTGAAGAAATTGCTGTTAGAGGGTCCCCTCTTCAGCTGGCGGGTACCATCCCTCTGAAGGAGGTAGCTGCCCCCACCACAGAGCTCCTCTTCGTTCCTGTTACAAAGACTAACAGGTTAATTTAACCCAATGAAAGCTCTTTACTTTAAGCTGCCTGACGTTGCCCTGAAGCAGATTCTCACTGTCTGTATCCAAATGGATCTGGCAGGGCACAGCATAAAAAATAAATAAATATTGGTAATGAGCAACAAGAAAGAAAGAAAGAACATCTGAAACCAGTGTGCTGTTTCTACAGAGGATGTCTACCACATCCGAAAACACAAAACATCATCCAAAGATGAAATCTTCAGGCAAAACCAATCTTTGCCTGCCAATGCTTTTTCCTTTTGAAGATATTAAACAAGAAAATAATTGCAATGAAAAACTACTCCTCCTTTACTTAAACAAAATCTGGGGAAGCTCTAGGAATACATACCTTGGAGAAAATTGATACTTTCTGGAAATAAGGTTATGGAAATTATTAACAACTAGTCTACTTCCTTCTGGTAATGTTAGAATGTGAAGCTAAGCAAAAAGGCAGTAAATTTCTGCAGTTAGATCTGAACTACAGAACTACAGTTTTCTAACACTCAGTCTTGAATAGTAACTCAACAGCACAGTTTGGCCACAGCAAGTTTTCTGCCTTGATTTGTAGTTCTTTCCTGTGAAACTCTGAAAGTTTGTTAAAATTTCAGGCACTTTCATGTTCTTCACATTTTATTTTTCTGTACAACTGCCCAAAATGCTGTGTTCTGTTCATAAAAAAAAAAAAAAAAAAATTAAAGTTCAGTTTCCAAGGCTTTTTCTGTAAAATGCCAATTTCCTCTAAAACACTCCCTTCCGATTGGAAAATAAAATAAAATAAAATAAAATAAAATAAAATAAAATAAAATAAAATAAAATAAAATAAAATAAAATAAAATAAAATAAATCACTTTTGAGCTTTTTAGCTTTTCTCAGCATGGATCTCATTTCAGACTTGCAGTAATATGTCACCTTTCATCCCAAATCTTGGAATAGCTATTGAAAATGATTTTTGAATTAGCCAGATCCTGAAATAAAGAAGAGGAGGCACTTCTGTGGAGTTTGCATTGATCTGTAGGTTCGCCCTGTAACTTGACAAAAGTCACCTATTTGTGAGTGTGGTGTTGGACTCCGCAGGCAAGAAGACGAAGGAGTGGGAACAGCCAGCAAAGAACAAAAATCTTTTCAAATACTTTCAGACTTGCATTCAACTCTGCCAGGTCCTTACTGACCAAAAATTAAAATACATAAATAAATAAATAAAAATAAATAAAAACAAACATAAATTGTGCCATTCTGTACTAGTCTAATCAGCTGCTCCATCTTTATTTTAACATTAGTCCTACAGGAAATGAAACCAGGTAACTTGTGTTCAACCAAGGCAAAGAAACCAATGCTGCAGCATGTGGACAAGCAAAGATCTCCTTCGTTTCACATGGGAGTCTGCAAAACCCAGCATGATCAGCCCAACAAGATCAGTCCCTGGAGGAGGCTCCCCAGGCTTCCCTCAGCCGAGACCTGCCTCTTCCCTGCTGCTGCAGCCGGGGGTCTTTTCACAACAGAAAGCAGCACTTATGCCAAATTGTGAAGTGGTTTTACGAGGTGGAAAGGCACCAGCTTGGGGCTGAAGAAAGGCCAATAAACTCCTCTAACTGGTAACAAAATAACAGATTTAAACCCGGGTCAACTGAGGTGAAGGGCAAGTGCATTAATCGCCTGTATTAACAAGGCTCTGTGTGCCTGCGGCAGTACTCGATTGGAAAAGACAGTATGTCTTGCTGTAAAGAAGACAAATAAACAGCAGCTACAACAACAAATCTTCCCCCATTTTTTATTTTTATTTTTTCTATTTTTCACTAAACAAGTAATCTGATTTTTATTAAGTCCTCTTCGAAGTCTGCATGGGCCTGCCTGCATAGCTGTCCCTGTATGCTCTCACACGTATATCGCAGCCCGATGAATGCTCGAAAAGGAACTTCAGCCAGTTTTGTTCTTAAGTGATAATCGAAGAAATCCTCCCTCACGTGTTGCGGCAGTGTGAGTTGGCCATACCAGGACGAAGAGTCATGCAGATGTTACCCAAATGCTTCCATTAACTTAATCTTCCTCAGAAGAGCCCTTCTGCTGCCAAGTACTTAAGAGTGTCACTTGGGATTTAGATGCCATTTTTGTTCACTACTGAAGACTGGTCATGTGTAGGAATCTGCAGCCCTGGTAATAGGGTTTAGAGAACACCATGAAAATAGATTACTGGCTGATAAAAACGTGTAAAAAATAAAATTTTACCTTTTACTAGTCTTTACATGCTTTCTGGCTTGAAAGTCTCAATGGTTGTTTGTTCCTGTATGTTTTCTAGAACACACGCTTAGAACAAAATAGGGGTCATCATAATTATCTGAGCTGCTAACAATATGAAACAGGAGTCTAGATCATTAAATGTTTTCCTTCACGTCATTTTAAAACATAAAACTGTATCTTGTTATCAGAAAATGCATCAGGCTCTTTCAATTGTCCTAGCATATGCTGTTATTTCAGTACTGAAACTGGTCTTGCTTTTTTCCTTTTTTAACTCAGTTGTTATGTGGGAAGATGTAGTAGTATGAAATAGCAGGAAATAGTATGTGTAAATTTAACTTTAAAAGTTTAGTATGTGTTTTAGAGAAAAGATTAACAAGTCCTATTTTTTTTCAACTGTCTTTTTATCTCCATTTTTTTTTCATCTTGCATTTGCTTCAGTCAAGCAACTCCAACAGTTCAGAAGGACAGATGTTCCATCTCATTCTATTCCCAGACAAGTCACTCTGTAAAATTACATTTCTTTCGAAACATTAGTACAACAGTTTAAAGCCTATCAGAAGTTTTAAAGGAGAATTGCAGAGGAAAAATGAGCAATGTGTTTGAATCCAGTTTCTGTACTGGATTTTTTTTGGTTGCGGGACCCCTCCTCAGCCAGATGCAGTTTACAATTTATTTTCCACCCTGTAGTTCCTCATGGTTTACACGGACAGAAGCACCACAAGCCTCACTGCAATCCATGCAGAGTAGGTGCATTTGCGATAGTCAAGGGTGATGTGCCCTGGGATACGTTCAGTCAACCAAGGCATAACAATACCTCTCGCAAGGACAAAAAAATGATTTAAAATACACCACTATGCTGACTGGCTAATCAAGGCCTACTCAGTAAGGACATTCAGATCATGCAGCTATATTCCATATCATCTCTGCTAATCTGCTCGTGCTGGTACACTTTTACAACTAGGCTAGAGAGGCAGAAACCTTTAGTCTATGCTCACAGGAGCCGTACATCTGCATTGTCTCCTCCTGAACAGGTTGGTGACAGCAGAAAAATTAAAGACAAAGTCTCAGAAAAGACAAATTAAGATCTAAAAGCGGTCACATAATAAAGTGAGAGACTCCCATTCACAAGACGCTCCATGTGGGTTCATCGCTAGTACTGCTTTAGCTGGAATCACAAGGACCCTTTTGAGCCAAACTCCAGATCCATCCCCATTTACTCTCCTTAGCTCCCATTGCAGAGTTTACCCCTTCAGGGGAAAACCAGAAGGATGTGTTCCCAGAGAGCCCTCAGCTATTCACTTGGCTTACTGGCAATCAGACCACAGCACTAGATTAGCATCAGTCTGAAGGACACCCCTGAAATGTGCTCAGTGGGCACCAGGTCCAGAGCACCCACAGCTCCTTTCTGTTTCTGTCACTGTCACTGTATATTTAATTCTGGTATATAAAGATAAAATTAGCTTCCTAGAATCCTACGCCATATAATACCTTCCTAGGCCATTTTTTTTCCAAAGAAAGCATGAACTTTTACTAACAATACCAGAGGGATTTTTTTTCTTAAATCCCCAAACCTGCAAATACTCACATAAGTACACATAATGCTTTGCATGTGAGCATTTCATGTAACCCCCGTGTTCCCTGTACTTAGTAAACCTTTATGTATAAATCACCACTCTGAGATCAAGACTCACAAAGGAGATCAAGAACTTCACAGAGAAAGGCTCATGCATCCTCTTGCTCTGTTACCAAGCTTCACCACGTGAAACATTGAGCTCAGATTAAAAAATCAGCCCAAGCCAGTCCATGTAGCCTCAGAGAGACTTTATCCACCCTTATCCACCCTCCCATATCGCCACAGCTTGTTCAAGGCACACTAAAGAATGTGACTCCTAGCTTTTGAACTTCAAAGGCACCACTAGAGATATCAACAAGGTACTTTAACATTTAACTCTGGAGGTTTTTATCCCTCTAACTTCGGCTATTTGGGAGTGAATCATTGAAGATTCCTCTACGGTCAAAGAGACAGGACCCTTCAGGGTATCGCCTTTAGGTGAGTGGAGTCTCGGTTGTAAAGGACAGTTGACTGGGAAAATAGCCAGGTGCAACAGTGAGAAAATTCCTGCCATCCTACTGTCAAGAGTTTTACTGCTGATTTCAACATGAACCAATGCAGTGAGGTTTCAAGGTAATTGTGGAGACCCTTTAGTTAGTTAGCACTATTTACAGCAGAACATTGTATTCCCTACTCCCTCTAGCAGGAATTAAAAGAAAAAAGAAAGGGCGATCATGTTTGGGTACAGGAATAGAAAACGGTTATTGTGTTAACCTCCCTGAAAAGCAAGATAGCACTCAGTGAAAAGTGTATTAGGTCAAATCCAATTATTTAGTAAGTCCAAAGAGGTCAATAGAATTGCAGCACAGATGAATTTGGGCCAATGTTGCAAATTAAGAAAAGTGAGCTAAATTCTGCCCCAAGGCACATCCACTGAAGTAAGAACTGTTCTAAACATTTAGCAGAGATGAAAAAACTGAGCTTACACCACATAGTATCAAGTCATGCTTGCTCTGGCAGCGTAAATCTCTTACCAAATGCAGTGGACCTACTCCTTAATTTGGAGAAGCAAGATCTGGAGGTTTCTTTTTACAGTTACACATAAGAATGTGATCACATTAGGAAGATTTTCTGTCATCACTTTTCCTTCAATTTCAAAACAGAATACACAGGGTAGGGGATATTATGAAATCACAGTATTGGACTGTATCCCAAAACAAGGATTACATTAAATAAAAAGGGAAATACAAGCTTGTTTCATGACTGTAGTGCTCCAGTTTTACTTGGATAACTCTAACAAAAGTAATCAATCATGCTTGATTTACAAATGTACAGGTACCTAATAGGGGATGGAAGATCTTAACAGCCTTCCAGGGAAAAGTATGGAAAATATGTGCTTCCTAATAAAAGCAAAAATTGTTTTTATTATTAAATGACTCCTCTTATTCATCCAATACCTGTACAATAATAGACAAAGATAACCTGTAGCTCCAAAACACAGAAACAGTCCCTTTCTTCCCTCATCTCAATGAGTTAGACTTTCATGCCTAAAAAGCCTATCAAGCTCTCATCTAATACTATCTTGTGCTAGTTACAGCTAATTAAGACAGACTTACAAATTGCAAAACTACTTCCTTTATTACTGAATGTTACTGAGTTCATGAGCTTTCAAAATCCTGTCAGGTATTCTTGGGACTTTGCATAACTGGGAGTGAAAACTGAGGTCCCCATAGTTATCCAGGAGCCCAGGTCTCCTTGAATTCAATCAAACACAGTACTCTCCTACTTTAGAGGGTGTCTCCACCAAAATAATCCATCCATGTTAAAAACCAAAGTCTGTTTTCAGGCTGAGCCCTGGTTGAAAAATGTGGGAGAACCTTTAGGAAAAAACTTGCTGCCTGATGATAGTAATTTATCTTCAAATATCATCTGCTTTTTAAATTTTCAGACAGTAGGACTAAAATATCACACGCATTTTACATTTTTAAAAAGGAAAGTCCTGGAAGTACCAGAAATAAATGGCATTCTCAGGGCCAAATTCTGCACACTTTCAGTAGGAGTCAGCCGGAAGGAGTGGGAGTGAAGTCACCCTAATTGGTAACAAAGTCGTTCAGTTCACTTCTAGTCTGGTACTAATTTCCTTATTACACTACGTAGAAAAAATGAATTCCTTTTACAAATACTTCACAAATAATTTACAAATAATTTCACAAATAAATGGTCTGAATTTTCACATGGAAAATCAGCCCAAAGTGAAATTCTGCCCTTGGAAAAAAGCATTTTTTCACTAGCTTATGAAGGCCCACACTTTAAAAGGAGGAATTGATGCAAACATTGCCTCTGTATGTTCTGTTGATCTTACGTGAGAATTGGTTTAACATTAGCAATATATGCAGCACAAAAACTCATATGTGCTGAACATTGCAGGGCTGCCAATTTAATTTGAAATGACTTGACAGAAAATCTCTAGGCCACCAAATGCTATTATAAAGCACTGTATTCTCATTAAAGGTCTGAGCCCTTTTTTTTCTCCCCGAGGGCAGACTCCTCGTGAGGCTGTCCCTCTGGCATAACATGTGATAGAGCTAATCTGTCTTCACTTGGACAGCACTGCGGATATGCAAACCCAGGTGGCACTAATAGGTTTACAGTAATAACTATGGAATTGGATACAGTATGTTACACTGTGAGAAATTCCCACAGATCAATTTTTGTGGTGAAGGTTAACCAACAGACATAGAGCCCTAATATTTTTTTTTTCCGTGGGTCTGTTAACAATTTTACGGGTTTAAAAATAAAAGAAGAGAGAATCTCCCATATTTGGAGAGAATATAAATATTTAACTTTTAAAACATATCTGCAATACATGTGCATAAAAATGCTCTCTTGTAAAGACAACTTCTGTTGTCAGTTATTCCAGAGCAAATCTGGAGGAATTCCATTGGCTTCAAAGAAACATACCAACACAAATGAGAGCAGAATATGCCCCCAAAATGTATTTAACATAATATAGCATCATACCATTTTGTTCCTGCATTTTAGTGGCACTTTTGTAACTTTATTATTGGAAATTACAATGAGAATAAAATTAGCTGCATAATTATAATGAATGCACTATACAATTGGAAATACCCTTGTTGTAGTAAAGCATTATAGGCAGAGAAATAAAATTGTGATCTGACCATTTGTGGTCATTAGAGATCCCATGGTACTCTTTGTAAGATTAGGGGCTTTAATCTCAGTGTGCTGGCCAAATTCCAGCATGGGTAATTACATTCTCTCTACCTAAATTCTCTGCATTTTACCCAAGGTGGTTGCATTTCCATGGTGCATGAAGTGTTCCTTGCACGTGGATTTTAAAATTCTGTAATACCCGTTAGCATGAAAGGTGTTATACAAGATGTGATATCCCTGTTACAATTAACTTAAAGTATATTCATTCCAGAAAATAGAAAAAGCCATCTGTCAATCAACTACAACATTTAATGTGCTGATTAAAAACATCATTTCAGCTCGAGAGGCACTCCTGTATTGTGGTATGTTATAGTCTTTGCAGTCATAAATTCCATACCCACGTTAGCTACCACAGATGGAACATATTGTGAAGTTAAACACACAGCACTGGTGACTGAAGAGGATGTATACAACCACACTGCAAATTCACCCAGCTTGTCAGCCCCCAAACAGCATTATTACCAGCTCAAGCCAAAGCATCTGTCTTGCTTGAGACTAACAAAGATCTCCTCTAAGGAGTGTAATCATTTAGGAGAGGCGGTTCCAAAACTGAAAACAAAGCCCAACAAAAGAAGTACGTTTCTCAAAGTGCAGCCACCTGAGCACTTCAAATGTAAGGTACCTGTCTACCTGCAGACAGGACGATGGGTGGTTGCCTGCCCAAGCAATTTATTTCTCCCTGAGATGATTCAGGTAGTGCCTCCTACTTCAACACCTACTCATCTTCACCAGTAAGCAAAGACATATGGAAAGAGGGATGGTGTACTGTGCATAGCTGTAAGATGGTTTTCCAGCCCAGAATGCCACCTCACGTATGCCTTGTGCCTATGATTTTGTCAGCCATTTTGGTTCATCTTCCACAAAAAGCAATGGATGGGAAGCAAAATAATATAAAATCACAAGAAAAAGCAGTCAGAAAAAATACTTCCAAGCCTTCCTTTCACCAACATCTCTTTGCCACATTTTTGATGCAGCCAGCTTTCACAGTAAGAGGCTTGATATTAGTCAAGCACAGAAAGAAATCATTAAAGTTGATTTGAGTTTGATTCATTTAATTCATCTACAAAGGAGTAGAAAACAAAATAAAACAAAATGAAACAGTAAAAACAACTTTCAGGATTGTTCTAATCACTGATCCAGTAAGTCATGGGCCAGGTCCAGAGATGCTCGCTGTAGTAAAATGCTATCTTTACTGCATGACTGGTTGCACTGAGATTGGCCATGTAAATTCAACATAAATCACATCTCAGAGCCTGTCCTGGTGAAACCAGGCTTAAATATATATAAATAAAGTGGTTAATAGACAAATCACTTGTGTTGAACAGTGCCATGTGCAATGATTGACACTAAGTGCAGCTGGAAGCAGGAAATCACTGATTTTCAATTGAAATTTAAGCAGGAAATCATTTACTATTGATTGTTATTAAGCAGACACAGTTGTACTGAATTAGTGCAAAATGATCTGATGCATGAAAAAACCTACCATTAATCAAGGTAATATTAAGTGAATTTAACTGTATACTTTAAACAGATCTTCTCATTTGTTTAAGCCTTCCACATCAATCTACATAGCCTACTTACACAAGATAGAGTTTACAGCTAAGATTAATGTTGTTTTCCATATTTACAGAAAGTATCATTTCTCACATCAGAAAAAGACTTTATACAGCGGTTTCTGCTAAAAGGTTGTTTGACAACTGATACCTTGCCACTGCCACAGCAAACTCTTTTTTCTCTCTAGAGAAAGCTGAGGTATTTCAGACACAACATCTGATACAGATTTCACTAGTCTGCCCTTTTAATTTTGAATCTTTGGGTTACTATATGACATCAATATCATTGTTGTTTCGATGTGGGATCATATTCAACTTGTACACAGCTAATTTAGATATCACAGCTAGGGTATTGTCCTAGTTCCAAGAATAGCTCTCCCTTCAGATAACCCATCCAGGGCTTTCAGACCTGACTCCGCATGCAGTCAATGAATAGAAGTAATCATGACTCCTAAATTAGGGTCATGAAGCTTAAACACCCCAAGACTGTATTCAGTTGCTTTGCATTGCACAGACACAGTTCAGATCTGAGCTGATCCTATAAAATGCAGGCATCTCTGTGAGGTATCCGTTTGGAATACTATCTCCCTTTGCTCCACATCTTGCCAATAAAAATGGAAAGACACCTCAAGAGCATCGCTCCAGTCACTTCAGATCTCAGTCAAGTCTGCAGCTGCCAGACTCTTGATGAGGTAAGCTAAATCCAAGATAAAAATCTCCCAGGGCTCAAATCTTAAACACATTAACCAGATAAATGAAGTGAGAAACAAAATATTATGTCCACTGCATATGAAAAAAATGAGACTCAGAAGTAGTGACTTGTCCTAAATCCCAGCTGGCACCTAAGGAAAACCATGAATGGTTCTCAGAGCTCTGGTCTGGTGTCTCACTTTTAAGGTGCCTTTTTAACATGTGCTTGCAAAGATGTGGGATCCTTAGTGTCTCATTGATCAGTTTTAGCAACATCTTTGAGCAACAGAGGGAAAAAAAAAAATCCATCAAGATTTAAAAAAAAAAAAATTGCAGATTTTTTCTACTTTACTTCTAAAGAAAAGGCCTGTCTGAATCTTTCAGCTTTAGAGAAAGGTCTGACTGAGTTTAAAGCCAACTAATAAAACTGCTAATTAATGAACTGGCAGCTCCTGAAATGGTTGCCACATTTTCAGTTACCCACATCCAAACCCAGCCTTTTATCTCAGTTCTTCTTCCTCTTTCAGTGAAATTTCACATCACCTGTTCCTACAAGATCACAACATCAACTTTTGAATTTCCTTTATTTCAAACATCTCTATTTTCTCTAAAAGGATATAACAATATTCTCTATTACGTAGGCTCTTGAAACTATACCTTATGCAGTTTTATTCTTTACCAACTCTCTCCATCTTTTCTCCATCTCCAGACACCAGTACTCATCATTTTCCTGAGTTTTGCAACCCGCTAATCTGCAGATCGCCAGTACCTTCATTGCCCAACATGAATCACAGTGCTAACTAAAATCACTGCTCTGCTTTGTTCTGTACCCACTTATCTTCCTTTACAAGCCCCTTCCCTCCCTCTATCATAACTGTTGAACAGCACTAGTTTCCTAACATCTCCTCCCTCCTTCCCAGATATCTCTAAAATGCCCCATGTGAATCCTCCTCACGTTCTCACTTTCCACCCTCTTTTAGGTTTTGCTCTCGGTATTCACCAAGTTACTGTTCTCCTCATTTGTCATTCACTTAGAGAGCATTTCTCCCACAAAGCATTCTAACCACAATGCTATTAATCTCCATTAATAAGAAATGAGAATATCCAACCTATACATTTCACACAGCTCAATACCTGCCGTCTCACTCAGCTAAGTCTACCATGAGCTTCACCTGGCCATAGTATTTTCTCCCTCTACTACTGTATGGTACCATGGTACCAAGAACTCTCCTGAAGCTCAGCAGATAATAAAGCAGCCATGTATGTTCAAGTAAAGAGATAACACAGTAATAATGACCATACACATATGCAGCAACTTTTCTCCAGATGGATCCCAAAGCACTCGATATCATTTGCCAATTAACTGTACAAAATGAAGTATTTACATAGGAATCATTTCACCCACTAACAGTGGCATAATGCCAGCCATGCTTTAATTGCACGAAGTTATACAACACAAATTTAAGACAGGAAGTGAAGACTCACGTCATATTTCCAGGGAGAATCAAGGCTGGCATATTATAATTACCCGAACTGGTTGCAAATAAATATTTGATAAAAATGACACTTTTTGCCAGAATTTGGGAAGGATTCAAACCACTTTTATCTGGTTAAAGAACAGAACACTTAAACGCACCCCAAACTCTGAACACTTGGAAAGATTGCTGCAATTAAAACAAAACAACAAAACAAAAACAAACAAACAAAAAATCACTCCTGAATATGTTTAATAACACTCACTACTTGAAACCAGACAAAACCTGAGCCCACTCTTCAACAATTGCCATAGGACCTTACTCATTGTAAACCGTGACTTAAGATGACAGGAAATATGTCATGGAAATTTTAAAAAGTAATTTAACTATGTGCTCACATATCTACATTTAAATGATAACTTAAATGTATTAGCCTAATAAAAGCTGAAGTAATTCTTGCTCACAGTTTTTTCTACACATTGGCAAATTCACAGGCAGGCATTTACTGTTAATATTTAAACTGAAGTTCCATAAGTAAAAGCAACACTTAGTTCTCAAAAGGCTTTTAATTGGGTGAAGTCCTGGCACCGTTCAAGTCATTTGGAATTTTTTCTCTAACTTTAGCGTAGTCAGAGTTTCCCCCACAGTCCACGGGATGGAAGACTGAATAATGAAAAAAAATATTTTGAATAAATTATTCACTGATTGCTCAAAATTTATGAATAATTTATTTGGAGGAGAGTATTCAACCATACATAAAGCTGGTCAAAGAGGGGCAAATGCGTTTCTGAGTAATTTATTCAACAATTAATGGGGAAAAAAAAAACTATTCACAAATGTCATTCAAATAACCGTGGACTATAGTAACTTGGTTTCCAGTTTTAAATGACTCGGTATGTCTTTTCGGAAAGTGCCAGGTTTTCATGCACACTAAGCTTTCTTTCATTATATGAGATTCTCTTGTTTCTATTTTTCCCTTTACTCTAGGGAAAGAAATTCTTTTCCCAGTACCACCGACACTGTTGTAGGCCTGACTCACTTCAACTGAAATCCCAGTGTACAACTGTGGTGCCAGGCTTTAAGTGACCTCTCTTCTCCAAGAAGCATGAAACAAAGGGAAATGAGCATGTATAGGTCTGAGCTTGGTATATATTCTAAGAAGGGAGGAAATCCACCTCAGGACATCAGCATGAGTCAGAGGAAACGCAGAGGAAGGGAGACGGAGGAGGATGCCACGTTCCTCTTCCACCCGTGTCCACGCCTGGACCCGTCTTCTTGGAAGGATCTGGCCATGCAAGTGCATGGCTCAAGAGCATTTCCATTCTCAAGCCACAACCTGGTATGTCACAACCACCAGTCAACCAGGTTGCTGTTGAAAAGAAACCCTGGCATTTGTTGTAATTACTCTTAATTAACTGTATCGATATTAATTGCAGAAAAATTGTCATTGTTTTCCCACTATGCATTAAAATGCGTTGTAGCACTCTGAGTGTTGGCTGGTGTTACTGACTCAAAGGGATTTTCTCAGCACCCTGAGCACAGCCTAATGGAGTGCACTCATCTTTCAACAGCTTGACACTTTTTTTTTTTCAAATGCAACTTGAAACAATAAAGGTCAAATTTAAAGACACAGAAAGACAAACTACCCTCCTTTACTGTTTTGTTTTTTGTCGTCGTTGTTGTTGTTGTTATTATTTAATTGTTCACTTAAAGTTATTCACTAGCATTTAATGAGGACTTCCAGGTTACTTTAAAACATCAGGGTTAAAGAGAAATGAACTGCTAAGTGGAATTTACCTGAAAGGGAGGCAGAAGTGGAAACAGGGCACTGATGAATACAGCATCTGTCCTCTTCATACACAAGGTGTACAGAAATCGGTGACATTTCTTGTTCTGAGTAAGAACAAAAGCCATGTGAAGTGAAAGAAGCAGAAAAGATCAGAGCACAAGGTTGTATAATAGCTATTCTCTAGCAAAAAGAAAAAAGAAAGTGGATATTTTTCATCCAAACTTGCTCTACAATAATAAAAAAAAAATCTGTATGATATTTTCTTAATTTAGAATTCTATAATACAATCTGATTTGGCATCTAGAACATATAATCATCAGCAGAATGTAAACGCTATAATCCTTGTGACAGCGTCTTTTCTACCTATTCTTTCTGCTGCTATTTTGGGTTGACTGCAAGAAATCATATGACACCGAGTACTATTTTTATTAATGAAGGTTAAGCATAGCTGAGTACTGCTGAGTAAAATCTTATTTAACCAAATAAATAGCTGTTAGAAATTATGAATACACACAGTAACGTGCCTGCTTTCATCTCCACACAACACACATCCATTAATGCATCCGCTGTGCAACAGAAATTATCAGAGGCGTGTATCAATTGAAAAAGACTTATTTAGTAGAGCGTGGTTTTAAAGGTAAATATTTTTTGGATTCTAGGACTATTTGCTGGCCTGTAACAGAGATGTGAGGTCTGGAGCTGGAGAGAATCCAAGATTAAAAGTAGGTGGTGTGGTTTACGGTGCAAGTCACTCCTCCAGGGGCATTTATCCATCTGGGGCAGGCCTGAAGCCAAGGACAAGATGCTGCTGGAGGTGTTGTCCTTCAGATGAGATCTATAGTCCGGCATTAACCTGTGTGAAACCAGCAGAAGGATGAGGTCGGGGCTGGGAAGGAAAGACAGCAATTTGGGAACCCACAGATCACCAAACAGCCCCAGGGCTCACGCAGGCTTCACAGCATTTCCAATTGTCTGACCTCGCTGATTAGCACGAGGGGGAAAGAGAGGAGATGGATGGGGTTTGTAAGGAAGATGAAAGAGCAACTGAATCCTGACAAAAACAACCTTCCTAGGACCTGTTTCTAATGTCAGCAGTTAGCCAGTATTTTCACATTTAATTTGGACACTGCCAGACCAAAGTCTCCCAGGCACAACCTGTCACCACACTGATTTCAACAGTGTTAAAGTGGGATACGTTTGTTCTGTTGATTGCATTTTAAATTGCCATCATCTCCTCTTTATACTTGTAGCATTAGGCTGAGATTTCTTCTTCAGTATTCATTTCAAACAGTAGCCTTGCCACACATTAGAGCATTCAAGCTGCTAACCATTTAACCACCCGGCCCCCTGAAAGAAAAGAAGCCTTTTTCTTTTCCCCTTCCCTCCCTAGCAGATCAATGTTCGAGCCCCATCCCTTCCCTATTGAAATGACCCCTCTGCAAATATCCTGTTACCTAATATTTACCACACTGGTGCAGAGTCCGAAAGGTAAATTTGAAAAGAGCTGGTTTCAGCCCTCATAAACAACGAATTCAGAAATGTTTCAGGACCAGCAGGCACGTAGGATTCTCTAGCTGCAGCAGGACTACAAAAAGCCATTCACGACATCCTTGTTGACACTTCTTCAGGACCCCACTTGCTCATAAAACTGCAAAAGGATTAACCGAGGAGTTTCACAGAAATCACCACAATATATTTTATAACCCTGTTCTTGCTGCCCTGATGCAATCAAATTCCTTTTCAAATCACCGCATGCTTGGAGCACACAAAGTTTCTTCCTAAAGCAGAGGAGAGGGGCAGAAGGCAGAATAAGAACACATGAACAAACAAATTGATAACAAGGAATTGAATTCAAACTCTGAAACTTCCAGAGCAAAATTACAAAGGAAAAAGGGAAATTTATATCCACATAAGCAAAACACATCACTCCACTGGCTCAGGAATTCCTGATGCTACCTTGCCTATGTAAGTGGGAAGCAGGATGGCATAGCTACCTACTGGTAAGGTACTGAAACATTTCTGGAATAACAGTTTGGGTATCACGATAGCTACTGCAACTTTCTACATTCAAGAAGCAGAGCAAAACCAGCTCTACTAAAGGATAGTTTGTATGCACCTTCCGTGGTGCATTTCTTCCAGAAGAAGACAGACTCAGGTGTATTCACTCTATCCAGCACAACTCACTAGAACTGAACAAAGATGTATCCTCACAACAAACATCAGGGATTAATTTGTCTCTCAGCACCTGAGTTCGAGAGAGATCTCCCTTTGGGCAGAGGGGTTGGTCAGCACATTGTTGGAGTAGCACTGAAGCATCTTTTAAAAGTTGTCTACAAGTGAAGAGATGACCTGAGTGAGGAGGCCAGGACCAAGCTTTGTTCCTGCCACAAGCCAGCATTTTAGTGCACGATCCTATTACATTACACACCTTATTAAAAAAAAAAAAAAAAAAAAAAAAAAAAGTTTCATTTTGCTTTCATGAGCGATTTACATCACATTTGTGATTTTTAAGCGGAAAACCCTTGGCACCAATTTTACAGATGACATACTAAAAAGGTTGTGGATTTTTTTTGTTGCTTTTATTATTTATTTTTTTCTCTGTTAGAGAAAATAGGATTAGAGGTAGAAGCTTTTATATTTTACCACTTCTGAGACATATGTTCTGCTCTCCCACCAGTTATGAAGTGATTACTGGAGTGGCACAAACAGATTTTTTTTAACAAAGTGAAGGTGTGATTTTCTCAGGTTCTGTGAGAACATGCACACTTATTTTTACCAACCCAATCTGTTTTCCAGTAGTTTAATGTCCGCAGGGTTTATAAGGCTATCTTAGGTGTCGGATTCAATGCAGTTTGCAGGGTGCCACCTGACTGCAGGAGTTTAAAGAAAAAAGACACGGAGAAAGCAGAAATAATGCAAGACTCAAAGTAATTTGGAGACTGATTTAAACTCGCAAAAAGATTGACCTTTTTTGCTGCTTGCCCATATACGGTTTTCTAAAGCTTAAAGGCCCTCATATCGTAAATACTTGGTTCATTTCAGAAACCCCACTGACGATCTATCCCTAAATAACTTACATATACAGCCTGACTTGTAAAATTATTATTTTAACTCCACAAAAAGGAATTTGATCTTATAAACACTTACCGCTGGGAGCACTGCTTCCCATATGGGAAATGGGGCTTGATCTCTTGCACCTTGCCTATTTAAGCTGACCGTAAAATGTTACCAAAGGAATAAGAGGCAAGTTTTGACTTGATACCAGTTCCCACCCATATTTCAGGTATATAAATCCCTTGACAAGATTTCCCTATGAAGCAGTGTAGGGAAGGAGTTCACACCTGAATTGGACTGCTCACCTCTTCCACAATCTTAGCCCCAAAATCTATAAACACATCGATAGAAGACCGTGCTCCCCCAGAGACTCTTAAAGCTAAATTTTGGTCTGTTACACTGGTACAAATTTAGAATAACCATTTCAAATGCAGTGTAGTTACTTAGGACCAGAGGAAGTGAGAACAAAGTTTGGCAAGGACTGTACAGTGAAGTAGTCAGTTAACACTTAATCCTTGATGAAAATCCTCAGGTTTAGTGTCCATACAAATAATTTATATTGATTTAAAAAACAGTTATCTGAAAATCCCTTTGCAGATGCATTTCAAGCTACCTATATATCAGTTTAGCTCTTAATAGAGCAATACAGCCTAAGCTACAGATTTCAGCCACACTGACCTGTGTACATTTGTGTTTCTGCAAAGTTTTGAAGCAATTTTAAGTAGAGTACTTTTTGAACAAAATGCCTTTTGTTAAGTCACTGCAACTTTACAAGCAGATAGAAGTTCTTCCATAGGACAATATGCCTTAAATATGTTTGTGCTCAGTGGCTTTACTGTGTCAGTGCTAAGACAAGGGGCTTGTAGGATATTTTGTTGATACAGAAAGGTTCAGCCCTCCTAATCAAGATTTTTCCCCAGAACAGTTTTCATCCTTACCTCTGTGCTGAGGGATCGGACAGTGAGGTCAAAGTCATTAGTCCCTGACAAAAGCCTTAGCAGGTCACACTAAGCACGCTCTGTAGGATTTTTTGTTGTTGTTACTTGTTATTTTGGATGAACAGTACCCCCTCCATGCCCACTGGGATTTTCAGCACAACCTCACACAAGTTAATCTGGCCACACTCGCAGGGGCAGCGAGGGTCCGTGCTCAGCAGCAGCGGTGGTGGAGCCCCCGTGGCACTGGGGCATGGGCACACCGCACCCCTGTGAAGTGCAGCTCTCGTGAAACCAAAACTTTAGCTCTGCAGCTGAAAGGAAAATGGGGACTGGGAAGAAATCTGCAGATTCAAATTTAACAGAATGGATAATCCTTTTGTAGGAAGTATCGAGATAGGCTTGGTTGATTCACCTATAGACCTTTGACAATGCCTGTTACAGTATTTCCTACTCTTGAAACACCTCCTCAGTGATGGAATCTTTCCCTTTTTTTTTTCCACATAAACTTCCCATCCCCTCTTATCCCACTCCCTTATTTCCTGCTGTCTTTACCAAATTTGTATCAGACAGAGCTATGAACAAACAAACACTCCCCTCTTAAAATGTGCTGTGTACACTGTACTATCCTGTAACTATTCAATGGTCATCTCAAACATCTTGCACGAATTATAACAAGTTATTTTTGGTTTTTTTCCTATCTGTTTAATACCATCATTAAAAAACACAATGGAAATTAAACCATAATAACCTATGGCAATGCAAAATGTTAAGTGTCTGCTCTAGACCCACAGAGGCAAGGAAATTAAAAGAGGCTTAAACTCTGAGCTAATGCTTCATCCCTAATTCATTCTCTTGTGCCTATATATTGAAGTCTCAGCACAATGAATCTGTGAAAGGACACATTAATGTGTCGTGGAACTGGTGCACAATAAATTGATGGGGAATTTAATGTAACTCTGATCAGACACTGGCCCAGAGATTTCAGTGATGAGTAATACCAGGCAAAGAATTTACATTTTAATTCAGGCTTTCCCTGAATTTTTGGCTTTAATTCAGTACTTTCAGGAAAGAAGGTTTCTGTTGAGGCATCCTAAACAAGGCAATGAATACTGACAGCAGTTAGTACTTTTGTGATTTAATTGCTTAGGTATTACTTAAAAATAGTAGGGCATATGTCACAAAGCAATGCCAGGGTCTGAACTGCTCCTTGTAAAGACTACTAAAAAAATATGAAGGTCTGTTTAGAACCAGAGGAGGATACTAGCCCTGATATTGCAGAAGATATTTGTACTGATAAAGGGCTCACGAGATCTCATAATCCTATATTTTAATGAAGCAAATATATCTTACATGATATTAACATTAAATCAAACAGACAGTCATGCTCTGTAATATATTTTTTTTTCCAAGAAAAAGCTCACTATTCAAACTTCTTTTTGCCCCAAGCTTGCTTTTTAGTTTTACTATGAAATGGAACAAGATTTTAAAGAGTAGAAATTCAGAAAATTAGAGAAACGGTATATTCTTCCCGCTGTAAGTATCCAGACTGACATGACAAAGGAAAATAGAAGGTGTATGCAAAAATCACTGAAAATAAATTGCTACATGTGCCGTATCTCGTAGAACTGTCGAACAGTTTTTATTACATTTTTGTTCATTGGAGATTGCTATAGAGATCTCTGCATTGCAAGTAGCCACACCATTTCAGTGCTTTGCTGTTTCAGAAGAGCAGATTTTCTTGATTAATAACAAAAGGTTTTGTTGGGATCAGAGCTGTTTCCCACCATCTCTATGCAAACCCGGCAACACAAACTGTGTACATTAGCATTTCAAGGAGCCTCCTATTAATGATGGCAAGAAAAGCTCCTCTCGGTGGGTAAAATCCATTTTGTCCTCTCTTGTGACATCTGTTCTAACTTTTAAAGCCAGAAAGGAAACTAGATAATGCCAGAGAGTCTTTTGATTTACTGTATTGGCACTTGTGATGATGCTTCAGACTATAAAAGCATGTAACCCTAGTGGACATACATGACTGTGTAAATGTGAACATCTGCATATTCCCACAACATAGGGTGAATTGAAGAAGTAATTCCAAAGTTCTTTGTTAAATTTTAACTAGCTTTTTTTTCACTATTTCATAATTATGCTCTCAATTACTTCTATACCATACAAAACTCAACGTTTTACATTGTATTTTTATGTAAATGTTTAGTGCCACATATGCTTTTTGATTTCATTTCCCCAAAGCTGATTTTTTTTTCACATTTTTATGAGTAAAGACATTTAAGTAAATAAAGTTGGAGAAGCTGAAATATGTTTAAAAATAAATAAAATAAAATAAAATAAAATAAAATAAAATAAAATAAAATAAAATAAAATAAAATAAAATAAAATAAAATAAAATAAAATAAAATGCCAAACAGTGTAGGATAAGAAAAAGTAAACTAAACCCTGCAGATTTCTTACCTCTTTACACCATCTGTGCAGTATTGCTCTTAGGCCTTTTACATTGGTCATCCTGGGAACAAAGCTGAAGGCAGATTCCAGCAGTTTTTCCATTCACTATTCATTCAGAGGTTCATCAGCTCCATATGGATCCAGCCAACTGCTGTGTTAAATCAGAGCCTTTTCCCAGAATTGACATGGTAATGAAGTCATGGTATTGCTCACAGAAAAGGCCTCCATAGGTATTTTCCTCTCTAACAAATCCAGCCTTTTCACCCCATTCACTCCCTAAAATTATCTCATAACGTTACAACATCTGTGAACTGGGTTTTTGCCTTTTAATGTCTAGCATGTTTTATTACATGACTATGCATTACATACTGGTTAACAAGACTCCTACACAACCAAGGAAATAAAATAAACTTGCACTCTTCTCTTTCCAGCTCAGATCATTTTGTCCCTTTGCCTTTTAATTTATATCTGCTATATTTATTTTTCTCCAGATAGAGCTGTCCAAAGTAGTATATACAAGATGAACTTCGTTTTCTTTCTGCTTTTTATCAGAAAGTGTATTTAGGAATATTGCAGGATGATAAAATGTTTAACAACAAAATGGTAGGCCCGTCAATATAAACAATTGCTAAAAGGAGAGTGTTACAATGTACAACTGTGTTGTAAGAGTTTCCTTCAGTTCATCCCAGGTATGGATCTGAACTTTAATGCCAATGGTTCAATATTTGTGAAGTTAGGGACTAAATGTAAGTTTGTTTTTGTAATATGCCATCTGCAATCAATATGTAGGTACTGCCTTGATATGACAATGGGAGGTGTCCCTATTGGAAAACTAAGTCTTTCTCGTAGTAATACTGTATTTAAACAAGTATCTCTTGACCTACAAAAGCAGGTATCATTCATTACACATGGGTATTCCCAACGTTAGCCACATAGCAGCTTGAGAGAATGGCCAGATATTTGCAGGTAGTGTATGTTTTTGAGGTGGTTTGTCAGCACATATTCCACTTCTAGTCAGCACGTAGGTGATCAGTCAGTACATCCAGATTTCAGGTCTGCATTTACCACTTTATACTGGGTCCCAGTAGACTTTGGCATCTTGGATTGGAAAGCAGAAAGATATGACAGACATGATTCCTCTCCAGCACCCCAAAATAACATCCATCCAACACCATAACTCGGAGGGAAGCAGTACGGCTGATAAACAGACACCTCAGGATTGGAGTAAGATTGGATTTATGGAGAAAGTGAATAAAGGTTCTTAGCAAAACTGCCTGTGGTATCCAGCTCAACTCGAGTACCATTCACAGTTCTGGTCCCTGCAACCCAAGAGAGATATAACAGAGTTACAGCATGTACAGGGAAGGGCAACTGAAACAATCAAAGTGGTTGTTCTAGGCAGGAATGGAGACTGAAACAGATGAGGCCCCAGGTTGGAGGAGAGGTGGCTGAGAGAGGGAATATGAGCAAGGTTTATATAGAATCAAGGTTCATAGAACCACAGAGGTCGTGGAAGAGCTGAAAGCAGAACTCGACAATTATTGCAATGCCCAAACTAGGGGTCATTGGACAAAACTAGTAGGAGATGGATTGGTTTGAAAGTAGTTTATACAGAAGTTATTGAACTTCTGGAACTTGCTGCCACAGACAGCTGTGGATTGAAAATGCATCATTGAAACTGATGCAAAAAAAATAAAAAATAGAAAAGAGAGAGAGAGAGAGAGTGAACAAAGAGTCCATAAGCAGATATTAAAAGGACTAGGCAGGGCTATACTCTAACATGCCTCATAAAACTGTTCTGCATGCTATGGAAGTCGAGGGAAATGGACTGCAGAATGAGGCCAGGCTAGTATGATCTCCTGAAATACCATCTCCTGTTTCCACTTCTGGAGACAGAGTGCCAGGGCAAATGGGTGTTGGCCTGACCCAGTTAGTGCCATTCTCAAGTTCTTTTTTACATGTTGTGAATATCGCCCCACTGTCACTCAGATCCTGTAGATCAGCATTCAGTCCACTTAAATAATAACCATGGGACTGCTCTGCCAAAACCAGTGTCAGATGTGGACCAGCTATTCAAAGTAAACATACAAACTGTCTAAACATACATAGAGCACAAGACCATCAGGAAGAGCTTTGGAGCAGAAATTGTGACCTCTCTCATACTCACCTGACACAAATATTTCACAGTGTCTCCAGTAACAGAAGAGATGCTTTACTACTGAGCAACAATTTATGGTTTTCTCACTGGGGTGCTCCAACTGAGTATCAGACAATCCCTGGGAGATGTGGGACCACATACAGTCACTGCTGCCTCAACTAGACGCCACAGTATATCTACCTGACAGCATCTGTGCTGGATTAGCTCCTGGGGAAAAGTATTCTTATCCAGGCTTAGTGCAGTAAGGTGCACTGTCATGATACTCCAGATGTAGCTCCTGTTCATCTGGAAAAGGAGCAACAGAAAATACTAGCAGGACACACATGCTTCTCACAGGTGAATAAACTCACAAGTATCCACTATTAGCAGGAATAGCTGAACAGGCATGTCTGCAATCCTTACATCTTTAAGTCTGATATATTTAAGGATACAAAGGTCTGAGTCTGAGGATTTTCCTTCTATACTACAGCTGTGAGGCACAGTGACAGCTCCACCATCATGGTTATTCAGAAAAATGACCCTGGATGCATCCAAACCTGTCCTGGGATGCACAACGACAGTCCCTTGAAGAAAAAAGTAGCATTTAATGAGCATGTACAACATTCTTAAAATACTTAGAGCAATTTGGGAAAAATCTTTGTTTCTACGGAAATAGGAAGAAATGCAAGAAAAAAAAATCCAAAAAAAAAAAAAAAAAAAAAAAGCACACATTGCAAAGAAATAACATCTGGAACTTCTATAGTGGATTATGCAAAAGAATACCCTGCCCACAAAGACTTTGTTTTACCTATCCATGAAAAACAGCTGCTGAGTCAGTTAGAATCAGCCCACTCCATTTGTCCTCGCTTTAGCTTTCAAGCTAACTAAAGTTTCTACCACCTAATACAATGCTAACTGTTGGAGCACGACATATTGAGCAAAGACAAATACCGTGCTACCTAGGGGCCTCTCTGGTCCCTCTGAATTCAGACAAAACACTGCGACAGACCCCATCCTGTGAAGTGATACTGGGCCTTGACACAACTGCTGCAGCAAAAATGTGGAACCGAGAGTAAAGCCGAGGCAAGTTTCAAGTCCTTGTCGGTCAGCCCTGCCGGGGCAGCCTCACACACCAACGGGATGGTTTCTACCAAGGTTTTGGAACCAGGCGGTTATGAAGAGGAAATGTAATCGCTGTCCTCAAGAACTCACACAGGACACGATGCCTCCTCTTCCCCAGGCAGCAGATTTTCCAAGCTGGCTTTAAAACCAAGCTCTCCTGCAGGGCACGGGGCTGAGCTGCTGGCTTTCCCCCCGGGAGAGCAGCACAGGGGCAGCAGGGAGGGCAGACGTGTCAGTGCTGGTGAGGAAGAGGCACCGGCTCTCTGAGAGCTGATGCCACAGATTTGGGGCATTCTCTGTGTCTGGAACTGATCTCATCCTCTCTTGGCAAGAGCTTTTTAGCTATTCAAGGCACTTTAGACCCCTTTATTCCCAACTCAGACAGAATTGCTGTTTAAATACAGCCTGGGGCGTGGATGTATGGCATTGTGTTGCAATTGCTTCCCCAATATTTGCAAAGAGATTGCTTATCTATTATCTAGGTGTTATGCATCTCCCCTGCTTGCTTGTTCCTATAGGCTGCCATTAGGAACAATGCAACCATGCCAGCAAGTCTTTTAACCCAGTGTACAAACATTCAGGTCTGGGAACAGCTCATGCAAAGTATTTACAAAGTCACTGCACCTATTATTCTGAGATTGCTGGGGAGCATCTCCCTGTCTGCCACAGAGCTGTAAACCCCCTGAGATGCTGTACTCACATGGAAATGCTGCTGAAGGGAACTGGTTTGAAACGGGATGCTGGCACTGCTTGTAGGTGGCACTGCTTGTAGGTAGCGCTGCTCTAACCCAGAGAGTGTGAGGAGGACCTAAGGAGGTGAATCTGTCTCCTCAGACAGCCAGGCCTACACTTGCAGGTGGAAACCTGTATTCCAGCCCCTTTGTAACCTTCACTGCAACTCCTGTACTTGGGGTATGGGCTGTTTGATTTAGTGACACTGCACGAGACAGGAAACACATTCCCTCTCTCCCTGCCCCAAGAAGTCAGCGGCACCTTGCTCATCTGTCAGTCCTGGTTGCATGAATGTAATTCATGGCTGAATGAAAACAAATGAAAAGATAATTCCTGTTGGAGTCAGACCCGCAAAAGTTTGCAAAGGAATGCAGAATCCTTGCTTGAAAAAATCCAGGAACCTTGCTCAGGGTGATGACTGAAATGGAGTCTACTATTAGACAACTTCCCACATCTACTCAGGATTTTGGTGCAGCAAATTACACAGCTAATTCCTGCTTTACTAGTGAGCTGGAAGAGAAATCCCCAAGGTGAATAACAGCTTTATTCGTGGACACAAACTAACAGAACCCACAACATTGTCCCAGCTAAAGTGTCTGGTGTCTGAGGCACAGAAGCACAAAGTATGGAGGAGACTACGCTGCCATTCCCCATCACCAGTGAAGGAGCAAGGAAAGACAATGCACGGCCCTCAGAACTGAAAATTTTCATATGTGGAAACACTCGGTTTACAGAACGGAAAACAACACCTGAAACAGGTGTATAAATTTAGGACCACAAGATAAAAGCATCAATTTTTTCTTCAGCTTAGCTCACAGGGGGTCCGGTTCGGCACTGATGAAACCAGTAGAATTCTTGCCTTTGATTTGCAAAGGGCAGATCCATCATTTCCCTTCCCCAACAAAGAGGCTCTGACTTTTCACCTCCCTTGATTTTAGTCCAGCATTTAACAACAGTCACTTGGTGATTCAGGAAACTCATCCTTAAGTGTATAGCGCTACTAATTTTTATCTCACTTGTTCTAATCCTTGCCTACTGCTGGTTGTTGTTGTTTTTTCTCTTTTCTAGGCAAGTGTTTTCTGCTTCCCTTTATCTATTCCATTCCAAATTTGCTGTCCTTGCCACTTCTTTACATTCTTGCTTTCCACTTGACATTCGTGTTTAGGCACACTTCAACCAAACCATTGTTTCCAATCAAGCTACTACCTGCAGCTTTTGTTTCCGTTGACCAACAGCTCCCTGATATTTGCTGCCTCTACATTTAATCCATCACAAGCCACTGTGGAGGTATTTTTTCCTCCATTGTCTAGACCTAGAATTGAAATTGCAGATCATTTGTAGGATTACAATCAACTGATACACTGATACAGAAATCAAGAAAGAAATTTAGCACAATTAATGACCAACTACACTTCCCAAAGTAAAACAAACAAAAAAAAGTAAAAAATGTTCACCAGTTACTTCAAGATGTCTTTTTTGGCCCTCCATAAGAGCACAAACAGTTCAGATAAGCATTATGCACAGAACAAGAACACATCCATAAAATAAGGTACTCATTAAGAGCAAGCTTCAGTGTCCAGATTCCCTACCAAGATGCCAAGAAAAGCAAGATGAAGGACTGGCAGGAATTTCAGGCCTGCTGTATACATTCTTTTGTAATTTCTTTAAAGATGAGGTAGGAGAAAATGTGCTTAGTTGTTTGTAAAACTCTTTAAAAAGAAGCAAAGTTTGCTTTGAAGTTCACAAACTTGCTCATATTTTAGCTACACTGAACTGCTTGTTAAGTGCAGCAGGAACAATCTGTTGCACTATTAATTTAAGATATCCATATAACTGCACTGCTAATGATGCTGTCACTAATAGGAGAGGGAGTGCTTCCTTTGTAAGACCTGCTCCTGCAGTGAGCTTCACATTGGCAGATTATGAGTCAGTCTGGGCCTCACAGCTGGATTGGGTGCCAAGTCCCTACTCTTTCTTCTTTACAGTTTGTTTACATACATCTTCTGCAACTTGCTTAATTTTATGTCAGCCTAGAAACTTCAGTTGCCCTCCAGCTGACCACCCAGCTCACAGTCAGGCATGAGGCAAGGAGAAGATACTTGAGTTCACCCCCCTTTAGCTGATTTAGCCACATTAACTGCAACCATAGCAGAGACCTGTGCCTGGACTCCTTAGAAATGACAGCAGAAAAAGAGAGAAAATGTCCCAAATCAGCAGAACAGCTGAGAACCATCAGGCTACCAGGCAGCACAGGAGTGGGTGCACACTTGGGTGTGCATCCTTCTGTCTGTAGGCCAAGGTAACAGGGCTTCAGTTCAGGTCTGCACTTTCACCCCACACTGGGTGCACAGACCATTCCAGAAAGGCAACACATAACAAAAAAATGACAGCTAGGGTGGAATTTAGCTGCTGGAGTAAGAGAAATAGTTTTAGTGTGTATCTGCAGGTGTCAATTTAAGTGGTGAAAGGCAGGAGAGTCATTCAACTGACTCAAAAGTAGGTGTGCACATTGGAGCAGCCAGTTGGGCATTCCCTGGAGAAACCTTTGAGTGCATTTATTAGACATCTGCTGACTAAAGTCAGTGTCATTTCAGGTGCAATTAGGTGTCCAAATAAAAAACCATGCAGGGCTGGTGAGGATGACACACCACCAGTAGGACTTCTTTACCAATATATAGCAGCAGCTGAAGGCCAGATTGGAGACTTGAGCATTTCAAATAGTGCTGGACTCCCACATGTGAGCAACTCAAAGCAACCCTCTAAACACTGGTGTCTTAGTCTGTGAGGTGAGTCCTACCCTCACGTACATGAACATGTAAGAAGATTTCAGGGGACATCTTTCTAAATAGGTTTCATGGGACACTGTATACCTCTAAGAGACACCAGAAGAGTCACCATAATCTTAGTGCGTTTGAGGCAGGAGAATGTCCAATGCACAATTAACCTTCACCATTGTTTTACACTTTCAGGGGTTGTCTTAGAAAGGGTCTAGAAATACCTTTTAGAGATGAATCTGAAAAGCCTTACACTTTGAGAAGCACACAAACACATGGAGTCTTCATATCTATGTGAAGCTGAACTTCTTGTTCCTAAGCAAATAATTTTGGAAGACACCATTAGCGTCATTTGGAATTTGTGAAATGTAAAAACGTATTTCCCACCACCGACAAAGAGACATGCTGTGTGCCTGCGTTGCAGGGGATGTTCCTGCCGAAGGTCTTATGGATGTTTACAGGGAACAGAAAGGCGCATTCTGCAAAACCAGACAAAAGCTGCAAACCAAATTTGCTGAGCTGTAAAGCCTACAAACCTGCCAGAGATATTTAGAAGCAAAAAGGCAGACTTTGAACTGCATGTTTTATGCAGCAGGGTGCTGCTGAAAAGCCTCAGATGGGCTCGCAGTGACAGATCAGGCAGCTTCTCTTCTAGTTAGGAAAGGTGCCTCAGCTGGGTTGGGGCAGAGGGATTCGTGGTGCTGTTTCTCATTGGAAATGATACCTCACAATTAAGGCTAATCCTTCATTTGATGTTTACTCAGTTTACTGCCATTCTGCACTGCCCACATCTGGCATTACACTTTGTATTTATTCTAGCCAATATATATTTATTCGTCGGCTGCGTCCTTCCTAGCCAGGGTTGAGATGGCAATTTCATTCTAAGTCTCTGCATGCATTGATGGATACATTACCTTTTAGCTGAACTTTCACATGCTTGTTCTCTGGCCAGAAATTATTTATTTATTTCTCAAAGTTAGAAGAAAATGTGTAGCCCTTTAGAAACCTCTCAAATTTAGATGTGAGAATGTGTCATTTCAATATTTTTTTAATAAAGTGGGTTTTTTTATTATTTCCGTTGTTGAGTCCTATCATTTTAAAACAGCTTGGAAATTGTATGCATAATATTTCTTCAAATATTATCATAGACGTGAGAAAGCCACAAGATTTTGTTTAGGGAATGCAAAGGAGAAGGATCACCACCACTCCTAACTGTTTGGTATGCACTCCAATGGGAGGGTAAAATGTGTGACTGTGAGAATGTTTAATGAGTCACATTTGCATACAAATAGTTACAGAGCACTCAAATGAGTCAGGAAAATTCACACAGTTTCTAAAAATGAGTGCATATGTTAATGCAATGGCACGGCTGAGATTGTAATCGAAGATAAGCAAAAATATTTACTGCTCTGATTTCAAAAGAGACCTTAACTTCTGCCCATCCCTTCCACCTACTACAACAGCCTCTGAATTATGTAATATTTGTTCAATTCAGATCGTGCCAGTGTTTATCTATATAGAGCTTTGATTACTTTTTTTTTTTTTTCCTTGGGCAGGAGGGTGAATATTTTTGGTACAATCCAACATTATTTTTCTTGCATGAATGGCAAAGTACATTATATCTATATCACTTTCTATTTTGTGGCCACAGTATCTGCTGACTTTCTTATCCTCCCTTCTGGGGACAACGCTTAAAAACAGCACTGTGAGACATCTTGAAGGTTATCCGAAGTAGGGCATGGAGCAGTGCTCAGCCACTGATTACACAAGGCTCTGCAGAGACAAGGCCCTTCTCCTTAAGGTTTATCTCCTACCTGCTGGAAAAACCAGGGTGGCAAAGCTCTCCGTTACAGGCACGTAGTCAGCCCAAAAGGAGCATGCACTGCAGGTGATACTCTAAGCTGAAGGACTGAAACTGGACAGGATTTCTGGCAGTAAAGAAATCAGATGAATAAATAGGAAGTTAGTGTAGTCTGGGGCTACGACTCTAAGCAGGATATATAATTATGAAAGACATCCAGCAAAGGGGTTATAATGATACCTGTGTGTTATAAATAAATTCTGTGTCCTGGTGAAAAATGGGACTTGGGCTCTCATGGTCTGATGTGCTGGTCACGAAAGTCAGCAAGTGTCGGAGAGATGAGTTTTGTGCAAGAGAAAGACAGAAAGGAGCTGCTGGTTTGGGGGAAGAAGGCTTGGGTGCATGCTTGCAGACCTGTGCCAGGCAGTATTAGAAGATGATTTAAGATGACTTAGGATGAGTACAGCCTTCTGCTGCTATAACGACCAAGAAAAAGAGTGCAGTTCATGTCCAGGACCCACAGGTCTGCTTGAAGAGCTCACTCTCCATTAAAATGGTTTATAAAAGCTAAGGTAACATAAAAGCAGAAAGAACAAAGAGGATTTTTCTTTCTCTATGCCTCACTGCAACAGCCAAACAACCCAAAGACGACTCATATTTGCAATCATGCTGCCATAGCAGCTATCACAAGCACCTACCCATGCCCTGGGTGACACTTTCATTGCTGTAGGGGAAGACATCACGTGAGGACTCCAGGAACTAAGCACTGCCTGACTTTTGCATCTGTCATCCCTGCAAGCTGCCTGGTTTTAAAACATTAGCAAAAAAATGGCAAGGTAACAGCTTGTGTTTGTTCTGTCATCCCCCCACTTGGAGACCCCTGACGCTCCGAGAGACAGACTGCGGGTCAGGTTCTGCTCTGCCCCGTTCTTTCTGTAGTCATTTACACCTGTACAAACTGAGTGGAAAACATGCAAAATGGTACCATTTTGTTTTGATAGTGTTTTACCCTCACTTCGCAGGGGTGAGAATGAATAGACAGGGTGCAAGGCAGTGGAGAATCAGGGATCCTGTATATTAAAAAAACAGCGCAGACAGCCACGGGAAGTGTCAAACGTGATACAAAGGGACTGCTCGTGCATTCACGCTCAGCATCTGTGATCCGGACGGCATAAACAGAAGCCGGTATCCTTGTGCTACGTGGGGCTCATAGGGTTTTGTTTATAGGATTTAAAAAGCCAGCAGACCCGCGGGGCTGGATGTTGCAGGGTGCTTTGCGAACACCGATCTCGCCCGTTCACAGCATTTTGGGAGCCTCCTCAGCACACGCCGAGGGATTCCCTCATTGCTGGGTGATGGCGAAGGCTATTGTCAGATGACGGCTGCTGGCTCCCTGCCACGTGGTGTCGGAGCCTCCAGTTTTAATTAAAAACCCTAAAACAATCTGAAGAATCGCCCGTCTGAAGCTCCGATCAGCGAGGATGCCTGCCCCCTCCAAACACATTTAGGCGAGTAATAGCAACGGGAAGGGAGCTTTTTTTGTCACTCTGCAAAGGGTTAAGATCAGCGCCCGCATGTGGCTCCCCCCAAAACAGACCTTTGGTGCTCGGAGCCAAGACGTGTTAACATATTCTGAAAGGGTGGACGCTGAAGCGGTCCCTTGGTGAGGCTGGGGAGCTGCATTCACAGATGTGCGAGAGTCACGGCGAGCAAAATGAGCGTGGTGGCTGAAAGCAAAGCTGGTGGAGCCGTGACTCGAGGAGAGGGAAGGTAACAACTGGGGGTGCTGAGAGCTGCTCTTATCTGTGTCAGCTTCCAATGACAGCTGGTGATTACTAAAAAGGCATTATGGCCTTGTCCTCCCCAGCAGGAAAGAGGCTGATAGGAAAACCGCAGTAGAAATAAGGCGAGCGTGTTTTCGCATAGGCTGGCTAGAAAACAATTTAGCTTGCACTCTGCCTGGCCATTATCAGCAGTGCCCCACAGGCATCGGGGTCGAAGTGCGTCCTGAGGAGTGATTTGAAGGAGACCAGCTGGAGAGGGTTCTCCAGACTTTGTTCCACGCGTGGAGGGTAAGGATGCAGGAAAGCGTGAAGATATCTGGCTGGGAAAAGGACCAGTGCATGGCCAAGGCTGGCATCGCTCACAGAGCAAAGGTTACGCTCAGCAAGGCGCTAAGTTAACAGAGCTGGAAGGAACGGGTAACGAGAGGCTGAAACAACAGCAAGCTGCTTTTTCACCTGGAGAACAGGGGCAGAGCCAGTGGAGGGATGCGGTGTGATGTTAGTGGCTGTAGGTGCAGGTTTTCCCTTTATTTCACTATATAGTTTGGGAATTGATTGCATTTTTTGTTGTTTGGAAGAAAATCCCATGCATCCTGGATTTTGTGTTGGTCTCCCTCATACTATAAGCACACTTCAGAGCTATTAAGCAGAGCAGTCACCAGCTAAGCAGTTAAAGCTGGGCTCTGACAGGTTTCCCAAGCTGCTTCTGAATGTCTTTGGCAAATAAATTCCTCCTCGCCTGCTAATTTAAGACTTTTAAAATAATTTAGCTCTCAAGTACATAAAATAAACTGATTATCTTGTTCTTTACAGTCTGAGGACAGAATCTATTTAGATCCCGAGCAGGCTGGCTATGTGCAAGTGGCAAGTTTTAGATAAAGTTCACTTGCCAACCCAAAGCACTGAAACAAATTCCCTCTCTGCTCTCACAGGCAACAGCTTTACCAGCCAAACCCCAGCTGTATCTCTCATAGACATTCACAAACTCACCTGAAGCTGCATCCAGAGCCATGGGGCTGACAGGGAAAGGCTTCCTGGGTTTCACTGTCTCTGCATCAGGCCCCACAAGAGTAAAGCATCACGATCACTGGGTCTCCATCAAAGGAGTACCTACGGCCTGTGTCGTGTCTCACCCATGGCCACCCCTGCAGCAGCTCATCCATGCGGGCAGCCTGCTTATCCTGTCGAGGAATGTACATTTGCAGCTTACACACACGTGCTTGACTCTCCTCAACAGCGGAGAAGAGAGCGACTGATATACTGCAGATTGCCAGTTCTGAAAGGTGTGCTGCTGCCCCAGTGCAGAGAGAGGATCATCTCCCAAAATGGCAATGCCTTTACCAGGTTTAAAATAGGAACGTCTACATTACAGCAAAAATAACCACCCAGACAGCAAAAAATTACCTAAAACTTTCCCATGACATTTGTTTTTTCTTGATAGAATCTATACAAACACTATTGAAGACAGAGCAGGAGCTCACACAGAAAAGAAGAAACCATCGAAGCAGAACATAGTCACTCTCTACTAAACCATTTATGCAAACCTAGGCGAATAGCAGCAAGTATTCAGCAGGGATTTTACATCAGATATGACTTCAGAGTGATGCTGGATATAATGAAATGGTCCCGTACCCCAAAATTATACTGAACGGACACAGGAAGAAGGATTTTCCCGTCACTCTTCAGGACAGTTTTGGGGATGTGTTACCATCATGCTGTAGAAGAAACCCAAGAATATTGTCATGAATGTTTCCTCAGAAAATTCTCAGAGAACTGACCTGGTGTGTAAAAGACCAGTGCTTCATATCCTGGCCTTCCCCCGTTCAGACCGCAATTGGGATTCTCAGCGTAGCAGATGAATGCCCCACACAACCACTTCTGGAGTCTCTTCCACAGCAATTTATGTGAAACTTTATACGGATTTCACTTTATCAGTCTTGAGTTTGTATCTCCCAGAGGCTAGAGGATTTACGTAGCTAGGGGTAAATGTACCATAACTTACTTCATAAGTGGTCCTGCCTATAGCAGGACACAGAAACGCAAGGAACATCTTCAGAAGCACTTTCTGAGTTGTGTTTTTTATTTTAGTTCCTGATTTCAAATGGGAAAAAAAAAAAAATAAATAAAATAGATATATATATAAACCTTGAATTCTCCTTGTCTCATTTCCCTTTAATCCTTAGACATCCTTGTTTGTGCCCCAAGTCCTACTCCAGCTCTGTCTGGCACCATCCCTGGTCCTCCAGCTCAAGCCAAACAACCCAGCACCCTTCCTTCTCCACTCCATCAGCTTTAACTGGCTCCTACAGTCACCTCGCTGGCTCTGCACCACCTTGTGAGTTCCCAGCTGCAGAGCAGACATCACAGAACAGTTTGGGTTGGAAGGGACCTTAAAGATCATCTAGTTCCACCCCCCCATTATGGGCAGGGACACCTGCCACCAGCCCAGGTTGCCCAAAGCCCCATCCAGCCTAAAATCAGAGCTAAAATCAATCTGCAGGCTCTGAAAAGCTTACTGGAAACTGGAATGTCCCTTATTACAGCGAACGTCTGTCGCCCCCAGAATCACCTACTAGAATATCCTCTGTCCTGCCCTCAGAAGGGACATTCCCTTTTCAAGGAAAAAAAAAAAAATGATATCTGTTAACTTTAAACCAGTGGTCGTTTGTGAAGCAGCTGACCAGAAAATGTCCTGGTTAATAACGGCAGTTCTGGCTGCCAAGCCTGTGATAGATGGGACCTGTTACTTCACAGTGCTTGGCATTTTCATTACACTTGAGATCTTTAAGAACAACTCCCATGGACTTCCCATGTGGTACGCAGTCTCCTGACCAAAGTCTGCTTTAAATGACTTGTCTGTCATCGTCATCTCACAAAAATAAATAAATAAATAAAACTTTGTAGCAGAGGCATGGATTGAATTAAGTCCTCCACAGCAGAATTCAGCTGTTTTATGGGAGCATCTTGCCTCTTTTACAGCCCTGTGCATGTACTGCTGCAATAACTGGGACAGGGCTCCCACAGAAGACAACCTCCCTCGCTATGCAAGTCGCAGCTACGCAGTAAATGAATAAGCAGTGCCATAATTGAAGTCACCACAGCCAAAACCAGGCTGAACTATGGCTCAGAAATGCATAAAGTTTACAGCTACGAGCATCTAGCCTAGAGGTTACACACTGCGGCCTGTAAATCCCCAGTACTCCACAAGACCCTGAAAAGAACTTGTTCTGGGTGAAAGTCCATTAATCACTGTTCATCTTCTGTCTGTTGTCAGGTGTTTTAATTAAAATGTGCCAAGTCACAGAGGAAACAAAAAAAAAGGGAGATTTTTCAAGAGTCTAGAAAGTCTGAGAAGCAGCCCTGGCACAGGCCATCCACATGAGGACCACGGTACCCAGTTAAACCTCACGTTGGCTGGGCTAAGCAGAGCTTGACTCGGAAGCCAAGGGGTACCAGGAGAGATTTAGAGGTTTTAAACTTGTGCATTAGGTTGAGAAAAGTCACTGCAAAAGCAATTATTTTATCAATTGTCTGTAACCGGAGTCCTGAAAGACAGGATTAGTTGTAGACATCTACCAGACCTATGCCCTACGTCAAGTGAGATGAATCCCACCTCCAGAGTCCAGAGGCCTGTAGGGCTGTGAAAGAGAATGAGGAGCACAAAAGCACAAAACCCACCCTACAGAAGTGGAAAGAAAGAAGAGTGACATGGCAGGAAATAAAGAAACTACAAAAAGTCCAAATTCTGACCCAAATTTAAAGAAGAACAACTGAGATCATCAGCTAGGTATAAACCAGCTGTTCTGTTCTGGCCTAAAATATCCTAAAAAGTTTGTGTATCCTTTTAATCTTCTCAGACCTCTTGTCTCTGCTGGAAACAATAGCTCGAGGCCTTAAGTAATTTAATTTTGAGTCCATTCCCAATTACTTTTATGTTGCCAAATTTAAACATCTTGAGTGCACATATAATTTCAGTATTTTGATAAAAGAAGCAAAAGGACTCCTCGAGCATGTGTCTTGTACTACTTGAAGGCACTCAGCCTTCTGGAGTGATTGACACGAACAATGTGGTGGAATCATCCCCAGCTACACTTGCAGCTAAAAACCCATCAGAAGAACATACGACTTTAATTTTGCCAAACTGAACGCCATCGCCTCCACCATCTAGATTTTGAAAAGGGCTGGACATAACCTCCAGAGGACCTCTGACAAATATTAAATTATAAAAACACACAGCTTGTCTTTTCCTGCAATCACCTATTTGCAAAGATTGTGTGTGCACCAAACTTAGACACGCACAAAAAAAAAAAAAAAACACCACTTGCACGGTTGAAATCTGATAAGAAAGCTCGGTGACCTTTTGCTGATCTCTGATGAAACAATGAGGTACATATTTGGGGTTTATCCTGTGCTACACCTCAGCATTACTCCACGCTATCAAAAATGAAAAACTAACTTTTAGAAACTGAAAATTACATGGTCACCTCCTCGGGGCTAGGATTAAAGGCAGCATTTTTAAAGGCACCTAGCCTTCAGTTTTAGGAGTTGAAGAGAGATTTTTCTGGGTGAAAGTGCCTAAAATGCAACATAAGCTTAGTGACACTTTCCAAAGTACCTGACTTCCATTCATTTAGATAAGCAGCATTTCAGCTTTTTGAAAGTCTCAGCTGAAGCCTCTTTCTATCTTCCTATGTTTTAATGCACATTTGTGTGCAACTGGCACCTCTCAAATTAAAAAGTACAGAGTCACTTAGACCGTCCACAAAAGAAGTTTGTATGATGTCCTTTAAGAGTGCCACGCTCAGATAATTCACACCAGCAATCCATCTCCAGCCTTCCAGGGGAAGGAATTGCCATCATACAGAGAGAGAAGTAAAATGACTAACATACCCGATTTTTAAAGACTAGAATCAGGTATGATGACTGAGAAAAATTAGTCATCTACGGTGGAATTCACCTCCCTTGGCATCTGTAAGTCAGGCTTCTGATCAGAACTGGTTGTCTAGCTTCTGCTGAGAACTGCCGGGGAGAGGCGGCCCCCAGCGAGGAGATTCGTTCCATCCCGAGGTGTCAAACAGGCACAGAAATGAATCATGCTCTGCAGGTGTCTCTTGTTCTCTCTTCCCGCTGCAGAGAGACAAGGCACCAGCCCTCTAAATAGCTGAGATAAGGTGAGATGAACCTCACCCTCCTGCGTGAGTCTGCCAGGCCAGGCTCAGCATTCGAGGTCTGTGCCATCCAGGAGATACCTTTGCCCCAGAGCTACAGTGGCAGGCTCCCTCTTGTTTATAACCCCTCTGGCCCTTGGAAATTTGCATCCTTTTCTTTACCGTGGCAAGCTTCGACAGGAGGGGTGGGTATCCTCCACCTCAGTCTTATCTTTAGTTGTTGGGGGTGCACTGCAAGCAGGAGGGTTTATATCTCCTCTGACGAGGAGAGCACTGAATCCAAGGCTCTCACTTCCAGGGCAAGAGAAAAACAGATTATAAGAGAAGAAACGCTATGCCTTCTCTCCCCCTAAGCTTTCCAGTAGCATTTAGCCACCATCTGAGCACACCTCCTGGATCAGGCAGCTCAGGAGATTTAGACGCATACCTATTTTGTGATTTCCAGTTGGGTTTATGCAGCAGTGGCCAAGAAAGTCAGCTTAACCTAGATAATGCTGACCGTGAGTTCATGGCAAAGAAAAGTTTTAAAAGCCTGAGAAACCTCTCCAGACCTCATGTGGTTCAGCAGGACCTCGGGGGTGCACGTGCTTTTCGGACCAGGTGCACGTGTTTTAAGTTGCATTTCTAGTATCCGAGCCCTGGGTGGAATTAGCCTCCCCAGACCATAAAATATTCTGCTCTGCACATTAGGTAAAAAGCAGTGAGAACGCTGTGGGTCCTGTCCTGACACAACCAACCACAATAGCTTTGGAAACCGCTGAATTAGTGCCGCCTGCTTAATCCTACGAGGCTTCCCATCACCTGAGTGAGGTGGTCTAGCTGAAGCAAGCAGGAGGGCAAGATCACAGATTCACCAGCCATTAGACCACAGCTGCTGTACAGCCTTCATTCTTCCCCTAAATATATGAAATATTATTACAGAGCAACAACAACTGCACAGAGCACACTATACAAACGCATCTATCCTTAAAAATATAAATTTACAGCTTGACGGCAGTGAGGTGGCAGGACCCCATCTGCAAGAGCTATTTAAAACCTTCTCCCACCAATGCAGTTTCCAGTCCTTCCTTTTCTCCCAGTGACATTAAGCCAAGCATCAACCCTTATCAGACCTTATTCACACAGGCCTAAAAATCAAAGTTAGGCCAAAGTGAGAGGCTGGGGGAGCTGGACGAGCCAGGCAGGTATCTAATGAAAGAAGAAGCCCCTTTTTTATTCCTTCATTTATTCCTCGTCACATGCTAGCTACTGTCGGTATCCTCATGACTGGCTCTCCTCTCTTTGCCAGCCAAAATGGGTTTCTGGGAGAATTGTAGAGGGGTACAAAAGTTTTTTAAGTATTCATTTTGGGGTAAATGGGCAAGAGTTAATTGTCGGATTTAATACACCTCCCAGCAATAACACTGTGGCAGCGAGATGCCACTTTCAGAGATTTCGTGGCAGTATTCTTCAAGGAGCAGCAGCTGAGCAGCAGCCCTGTGCAGGTGGCAGTGTACATACAGAAATGCCCTCAGGGCACCTGCTTATAGAAAGGAGAAACCCTACACGACAGAAGAAGACGTTAGAACCAAAGTGTGTGGACCTGGACTTCATAAAAATGTCCCTGCAAAAACCATTCCTACAGAGACACCCATCTTTGCAGGGTGGTGCTAGAAAACATAGTCTGAGCAAAAAGGCATTCCTGCAAATTTGGGAGAGTGATTGTGCAGCAGTAAGCGTGTCAGAACTCAACCAGAACAGGGGCCTGTCTATCCTCTAGTCCAACACTTTGGGCCAAAAAATCAGAAGTCTAGGAAGAAAGGAGAAAATACGTGTGTTTGTGCCACAGCTGGGGGTGGCAGCGGGAGGTCTGAGTGTTGGGGGTGCAGGACCTACAGGAAGAGGCTTACAGGGAACAGAAGGAACATTTCGGAAGCTGGGCTGAAAGGGGGCAGGCATCCTTGGGACAGAACAGTTCAGAGTGGGGTGGGTGGAAGGGACACGAGGATGTGTGTCCTCATGAAGTACCTGGGAGCGATGAGGGGCCCTGCTGCAGCCAGAGATGCTGCCAGAGGGGGATCCAAGGGGTCTTGGGGGGGGAAGACCTGGGCGCTGGGATGCCCCCCCCGCAGCAGGGTTGTTCCCAAATGGCCCTGGGAGCAGGGAGATGTCCTCCCGCTGCCTGCTGCTGCTCCCGGGGAGCCACCGGCAGTGTTGGCACACGGCCGCACACGACGGGCGCGTGGCTCCCGGCGAGGCACAGGGCAGGGGGAACGAGGAGGGCCTGCTGCTGGCATGGCACGGAGCAGGGCACCGAGGCAGAGGAAAAAGCAGAATTTAATTAAAAAAAAAAAAAAAAATCCCTTCCCCCAAGGCAGCTGCAGAGTGCGATGAAACCCCCTTTTAGGCACAATCAGCCCCGAGCATCTGGGCAAGGATGAGGTGGGTGCAAAGTGCACGGGGAGGAAATGTGTCAGCTGCAGCATCTGAGAGCAGCAGAGCAAACTCAGAGACGGGAAATGAGCTTGCAAAGTGCACCCAACAAGATGATCGCGGGGATAAGTTGCTTCTATGGAAACTGCAGCCCGATGAACCAAAAAACAGTTCGATGGCAAAGTTTTAGCAGGAGCCGGCGCACGCCTGGTTTTCAGCTACATTCCCCACCCCCTAAAAAAAAAAAAAAAAAAAAAAAGCTGCACAATGTGTTTCTTGTTATGGACAAAAAAAAAAAAAAATGGGGACACAGGTTTTTTCCTGTATGGGCTACATCATATTAAGCTGTAAGTTTAGTTCTGGACAAACAATCTCTTGTTGCATCTCTGGGATGGAGGTTAATGAATTCCCACAGATGATGTTGGCCAAACAGTGGTCGGCTTGTGACTTGATTTCCAGCATCATGATGTGAGGGGATCAGTATAGAAAAGCACTTTGAAGGGAAGAGGCTGCCTACAGCAGGATTGTTTCTACAAGCTAATTGTACTGAGTGCAGCTGCACAAAGCTGGATCAACAGTAATAGAAGGCGGCGCAGACTTCCTGACGCCAGCCCCGCAGAGCTCCCACCAACAGCCTGGCAATTCCAGATTGTTTTCCAGACCTTATCTCTCCCCCAAGTTTTTTTTTTTTTTTTCTTTTTGGCCTCTTTTTTTTTTTTTTTTGTCTTTAATTTTGTGACCGGAACAAAAGTAACAGGAAAATCCTTTGTGAAAGTCGAAAACGCTGTTACAGCCCGGTGCGTTTCGCAGAAGTTGTAACTCAATATTTCGCGTGCAGAGAGTCTCCCCCCCCCCCCCCCCCCCCCCCGCTCGAAAGGAATAAAAGAGGGGGGGGTGGGAGAGAAAAAAAACACACCCCAAACTTCTTCAAACTCCTTTCTTTGAATGCACCCGAGACGTGAGGCGGACAAAAGGCGGGCGGGGGGCTGGCCGAGGTATTTCACCTGGCGCGCCGCGAAGCCCCGCACCAAAACCTACGCGGCGGTGCCGATGGCTTGGGAAGGGGCCAAGCTTCACAGATTTTTATTTTTTTATTTTATTTTATTTCATTTCAAGTCCCGTTTGAGGCAATTAAAACCATTCGCGCTTATTCCTCGATAAATAAACGTCGCTAACAGCGGCGAGGGCAGCGCCCCCCCCCCCCCTTTTTCTCCCCCCCCGCCATTTCCCTCAGGCGCCCCAAAACTGAGCGAGGAGTGAGGGGAGGGGGGGGCCGCATTTTTTACCTCACAAAAACCCCCAAAACCCCTCCGGAGCCTCGTGAACCCCCCCCAAACCCCCTCAGCACCCCCTCCCTGAGGCGGGCCGTGAGGCGTCCGGCTCGGGCTGCCCCCGCTGCAGGTGCGCCCGGGAGGGGGAAGCGGGGCCGGGCCCGCCGCCTGCCTGCCGCCTGCCTGCCGCCGCCGCGGGCGCAGCCCCGGTCGCCATGGCAGCCGCCTCAGCGGCGCCGCCGGGCCCGGGCGGCGAGGGCGGGCGGGCCGAGGGGGGGGCGGCGGCGAGGGGCTGATGTCACGGGGCTGGCGCCGCGCAGTCCCGGCCGGCCCCGGGCTGAGGGAGGGGAGGAGCGGGGCCGGGCAGCGCCGGGGCCCCCCCCGGGGGGGGGATGCAAAGGGGGACGGGTGAGGGGTGAGGGATGGGGGGGGGGAAAGGCCGCGGGGCCCCCCACGGCGGGGCTGCTTGGGAAGGGGGAGCCGCGCGGGTAATTAGTGGGGATGTTAATTGGCTTCGCGGGGTTGTTGGCGCCCGCGCGGCGTTTTTTGGGGCGAGTTCTGTCAGTTTTGGTCGTGCGCGGCCGCCCCGCCGGAGCCGGCTCTCCCTGAGGCGCTGCTCAGTGTTAAGTACGGGGATGGAAAACGCGAAGGAGCTCGGCTTAAAAACCTGAGACGAACCCTGCAATTAAACAAAAACAACTCGTTTATTGCTTTATTTCTTTTTTTTTTTTTCCACTGATGTCCCCCTGGCTGCTACCGCCGGCGGCAGCTCCCTCACGGCCGCCCGGCGCTAACGGTCCCAACGGCCGCGCGCAGCCCCGTGCGCTCAGCCCGCCCGCCCGCCGCGCACTATTTACTCCCTCAGCTGAGCGCCCGGGCCCCGCCCCCCCGGCGCCGCCATTGGCTGGGCACGCGGAAGCCCGCGCGGCCCCCACCCCTTCGTGGCCGCTCCTCGAGTGGGCGGGCTCTCGGGATGATTGACGGGTGCTCTCTAGCCAATGGCAGCGCGCGCGGGCCGGGCGCGGCGGCGCGGCGCCTATAAAAGGGGGGGCCGCGCGGCCCCGCGCCTCAGAGCGAGGTGCGGCGGCGCGCTGAGGGAGGCAGGCAGGGCGCTCCGCTGGGCTCCCCACCGCGCGTGCAAACAGCTCGCTCCGCTCCGTGCCCTTCCTTCCTTTCCCCTCACCGCCTTTCAGCGATGAAAGCCTTCAGCCCCGTGAGGTCCGTGCGGAAAAACAGCCTCTCGGAGCACAACCTGGGCATCTCCCGCAGCAAAACCCCGGTGGACGACCCCATGAGCTTGCTGTACAACATGAACGACTGCTACTCCAAGCTGAAGGAGCTGGTGCCCAGCATCCCGCAGAACAAGAAGGTCAGCAAGATGGAAATCCTGCAGCACGTCATCGACTACATCCTGGACCTGCAGATCGCCTTGGACTCGCACCCCAGCATCGTCAGCCTGCACCACCAGCGGCCGGGACAGAGCCCGGCCTCCAGGACCCCGCTGACCACCCTCAACACAGACATCAGCATCCTCTCCCTACAGGTAAGGCTCTTCCCTTGGTGTTCCCGGGGGTGGTGCAGCCGGGATCCCCCCTCTGAAGGCTGCCCGTGCTGCCCAGCAGGCTAACGGCGGGGTCTGGTCTCTGCTCTCTCCCTGCAGGCAGCCGAGTTCCCCTCAGAACTCATGTCAAGTGACAGCAAAGCACTTTGTGGCTGAATCCGACGGTGAGTAGAACACACCTTCTATTTTGCTTAAAATAAAAAGTTCAGATGAAAGTGGTTGGGCTTTGAATGGGATTCCCCCCCCCCCCGGATGACTGTCACATGCAAAACAAATCGCTCCTAAAAGTTTGCTTAGAATTGACTTACTATTGCTTATAATCCTCTTGTTATTACCAATAATCCTAATCCGGCTGTAAAAAAAAAAAACAAAACACTAGCCTCCCAACTGAGTCTTGCAGTCCAAAGTGTGTCTTGCTGCTAGGGTTCATTAAGCAGCACAGGCTGTCTGCTCTGCTACTGCTTAAAGCGAATTCCCTGGTTATCTCTTCTTGAAGTCTTAACTTCCTGGGCCAAAGTGACTGATTAAGTTGGGAATCTTGGCACAATTCCGTGAATTCTGTGATGTGGGATCGTCTGCACTATCAGTTAAATAAGTGACTGCTTTTAATCAAATAATTGCTCTAAGAGGCAGACTGGCGCCTCTGAGCATTGCGTTTGCAGAGATCTAAATAGAGATTGGGCTGAGAATCCTCTTTCTACCCTTTCCCTTGAGTGTATGTTATTTTAATGTTCAATTTGCGCTCTTGAGAGCGAGTGTGTGAGCGTGTATGTGTTGCATCTGGACGCCAGGGTTTGCCCAATCTTTGAGTGTTTGGTTAAATGTTCAAACTGTGGCTTCCTCTCTGGCGCCAGTCTGTCCGGATCTCTGCCCTGTTAGCATTCTCCTAAATATGCCTCTTTTCAATCTCTTGCAGGTGTTCCACTGATGAGTTTTTTTTTTTTTTTTTGCACAAGAAAATGTCTACAAGATTTTTTTTTGAGGTGCTGAATTTATTTTTCAGCTGTATCTGGAGGGGGGAAATCCACGTTAACTAAAAGGACCTTTAAAAATGATTAAAGAAGAAAAACCAAGATTGATCTTTATCCCCACCCCATTCTTCAACTTGGACTGAACCTAGTTATTTATGAAGAGACTCTTAAATACCCTTTCCCTAGTTGGAAGGCTTCCTTTATATACTATTCCCAACGTGGGGAGCGAAACAAAATCTCACAAGGAGTTGCCCATTTTAAAGCAGACTTTGCCTTTTTTTCCAAAGGTGGAGCGTGAGTACCAGAAGGATCCAGTGTTCAGTTTTTTAGGAGCGTCTGTGGTCAGAAATTACCTTTCTGACACAAACCTAGGACTGAATGCTGTGTATATATTTATATATAAATATATATATATGAGTGAAACCTTGTGAACTCTTTAATTAGAGTTTTCTTGTATAGTGGCAGAAATGTAAATTTCTGCAAAAAGTGTAATGATGTACTTAATCATGCTAAACTTTTTATAAAAGTTTAGTTGTAAACTTAACCCCTTTTTATACAAAATAAATCAAGTGTGTTTATTGAACTGATTGCTGGCTATTCTTTGGGGACCAACTGTTGGCTGGCTATGATTTGTGGTGTTTGTTTTTTTAAAAATACTTAAACATTCTGTTACAGTTTTACTGAGTAAAAGTTCAAATATGTAGAGAATACAAAGAATAAAATTACCTGAAGTGAATAATAATTCTTGTAACTTGGAAAGTCTTATTTGAATGTATATGACAAACTTCTAAGTGATCTGTCTATAAACAGTGTGAAAGGAGCTGGTAAAGTAATTTATTAAGGAGGGGATGCTATTGACAAAGTGTTTGGAAACATGCACAAAAGCGGTTAATCCTGAGACATTCCCAGGGAATGTAACTTTTTTTTCCCACCCCTACAGATGATTTAGTGCTCAGTAGTGATGCCCCGGATCTGTTAATTTGTGTTCAAAATTATCAACTATTAAATTTCTCTAAAAAGGCTTTGAATGTGCGAGCTGGTGATGCGTTAACATGGGATCTAAAATGATGAAGTGACTGTTGCCTTTCCACACTGGAATTTTCATGCTTCCATGCAGTATTTCAATGAAATGGGGTTTCTAATCAGTTGCAGCAGCAGCTCTGTATGACTAAGATACTGAGAATTGAGCTTAAATCACTGTTGTGTTACTGATTAAACTTTGGCTGCTCCTAAAGGAACTCTTTCTCCATAAGAATTAAATTAAGTTTGAAACGGGACTCGAAATTCTTGAAAGCCAGTAACAGCTTTTCTTTTCTCTTTTGCCTTCAGACACGGTGCAATCCGCCCTACTTATTGCAGGGCATTAGCCTACCCTCCGAGCCCACTCTAACGAGCATTGTTCATTGCACCTCTTTAGCTGTCATAAGACGGGATGTGGGAACGGTGCCTTATCAGATGATGTTCTAATTTAAGCTCAGTTAGAAACCCACCTCAGACAGGAACTAAATTTTGAGTCCTACAAATGAATTAAAAGAGGATCACAATACGAGGGAAACTTCAGCGGTGCTTTGGGGTAAGTAGTGCTCCCTGGAGGCCTCACTCAACGCTTCTGAGCGTGTTTAGGATTTCGGGGCTGTGGCAGGAGCCTCACCTGGGGCCAGCAGCACTTTCAGCAGCGGGCAGGTGGGCGGGTGGTGCGCGGGGGCAGCGGCAGCAGCTGCCTTCCCTTGCCCTTGACACCAAACCCATTGGCGCAGGCTGGGAGAAAGCCAGCGCTGAGCTCTTAATGCAGCCGCGCACCTCTGCCAGGATCAACGCCATGAGGAGACAGCAGGGTTCTGCCGGGAGGGGGGAAGGCCGGGGATGATCTTCTCACAAGGCGTCCAGCAGCGATTAAGGAAATCTCTCCCCATGGCACACACTCGCTGTGCCTCCTGTGGCCGAGCCCCGCTACTGTCTGAGCGCTGGGTTTGTCCCAGCTCGGTGCGATGAACGTTTAACCCTGACAGCCCGCTAGTAACAGATTTCATCACTGCACATCGCAGTTCCTGAAATACTCCTTTTTGTGGGGATTTTACTGACGTGAACAGCAGCTGATTCGGGGGGTCAGGCAGCGCTCAGGGCTTAGTCCTTTCAAAACAGTAACAATCTCCACATAATCACCACCCCATTTCTCCCTCAAAGCTAATTTTTCACCCTGTTGTTCGTTTTAGGGTGAGACCACACTGGATGTCACATTAAACCCCTGGTTTAGCTGATGAAATTAAAGAGCTGCAACAGGCAGATCAACCCCTCCAGAAACTGGGGCGTTGCAACTTCAATATTTTTAAGCTCGGGGATGATGAATATGCGCGTAGAATGAAACAAATTTCCTCGTCATGCATAGCCAAAAGAGAAATTCACAATTTATGAGGTGTGGGGAAATGAGCAGGAAGAAAAAAACACAAACATGTTTTTAAAACTGTAAATTAAGAAAAGAAAAAAATGTTTCCTCTTTCACAATTAACTAATTCATCATCTCCACACCGCATTCCTCTGCTCCGAAGTAGGAGCTTACCCTGCCTGCTCTAACTTCGGAGATTCGCTCTTTGGGTTTGTTCTTAAGACTTTGCAGTGCAAAAATAAACAGCAAGGTCAAAGCTTAGTGCGCAGGAATTTATGTTAAGGCTTCAAAGTTTCCTTACAGATTTGGGCTTTATGCTCTATCACTGCCAATGTACCCCCAGAAGACAGTAGGAAACTCTCTGAACTTGTCACCGCTTTCTCTGGCCCCGTTTCTGGAAGCCAGTTGTTGCCAGCAGCCCCGTTAACTCTCAGCCGAACACAGACGAGGAGATGCACACCCAGCTACACGCTGGTGGGCAACGGTTGGCAGCGATCACATTTACACACTGTAAACGCCGAGTAGGCCACGCACGAAAGTTGCCAACACACCTACAGATGTAAATGAAACATCCCCATTTGGGAAAAAAATAAATAAAAAGATTTAAGGAGGCTGAGGGTGGTTCTTTTCTTGCCAGTCTTTCACACCTGGCCCCTTCCCAACACCTGTAGTTGCCTCATTGGGACGTCCAGGGAGTGCATTATCGGGCATTTAACGCACGGACATATCAGAAGGGCTCCAAAATCCCCCTCGCACACTCGAGCAGCGCGACTCCCTCTGGTCCATCACCCACCAGGTGCAGGGGATGCGTCCAGCAGTCCTCCACCGTGTCTCCTGCACCAAGCCCAGCCACTCGAGGGACCCGTGCGAGTATTTTGAGGGAAAAGCCGACTCCCGGCTACACCAGCAGGTACCGAGCTTGAGTCGCCCTCTTCCAGCGGTGGCCCGGCTGCGTGGAGGGCCACTGCCACCCTCTGGCCCGGCCGGGGACAGCAGGCTCCTCTCCGCCACCCATCTCCCGGCGGCTGGGTGCAGAGCAGACACGGATTTGCCGTTTTATTTTCTGTTAAAAGGCTGGATCTCCCGATTCTTTACGCCTTACGAGTCAATATCAGAGCCCCGATCTTCCACGGGTTGTTTAAACTCCTGTTGCAGCTGCAGCTGGGGAATGATGATGTAGCTAATTCTGCTCTGCTGGCTGGGAATGTCACTCCTAAATGAAACGGTCCCAAAATTTTGAAGGAAAAGTTGCATAAAAAAGCTGTATTGTTAAAGGCAAAGTACCGTTTGATAAGCATTAGGTCAGGAAGCTTATATTTGACTCTGGAAAGCAAAACGTCCTCTACACAACCTTATGTGTTAGAGATTCTCCCATACAAGTCTGCAATCTGGATCAATTTATGCAATGTGGAAAATATATTAAATGATTTGCTAATGAGAATACTGTATTTGTGAGTAAGCACCCCCTTCCTGTTTACCACTGTCTTTGCTTGCTTACATGCGACAAGAAATGATTTACACAGCCCTTACTGGAAGCTGTAAGGGAGAAGGACAGTAGAATGCAGCTGTCACGTGGCAAAAGATTGAGTAAGCTGTACAAACATTGGCACCGAATATTAGTTGGAAAATAGTTTTTTAAATGTACTCTTTAAAAGCACCATTCTACAAAAGGATCGGTATTTTCTGAATCTACAGAAAAATGGAAATGTTTGATGCTTGAAATCCAGTTTATCCACATTAACATCATCCTCTCTCAAATAGCCATTTAAGTTGTAATTCTAAAACATAAGGACCAAATGCAAACAGCACTTCAATGAAACAAAGCTTATATTGCACAGCAGCAGTCAATGTTTGTGTAAGCCACATGCTAAAGCAAATCGAAGGGGGAAACAAAAGAGGAAACAAATGCAGTTGCTTTTGGAATCAATCACAGCAACTGAGAGGAACTCATGTTTCAGTTTGTTGCTTTCCTTGGGGAAAAAAAATATTAAAAATTAGGGGACACAGGAGAAAGAATGTAAATAAAGCCAAACTTACTGCTGCTAGCTGCCCCTGGAGCCAAACCTTTACCTCCTGTCTGTCCTCGCAACACTGTGATGAATAGAGAGAGAGCACAATATTATATGAAGTTTTTGGACCTATCCAGATTCAAAACAATTTGGCTACATTAGTTAGCCAAAAAGAATGTCATTATAATCTCTAATAAATAACTTCACAAATTACACCATGTCTGTGGCAATCAGTTTTACAAATAGTTCAGGTATTTCTATGTAAAACGAAGAGCTTGAGCCGGCTCTTGAGTTTTACTGCTGATGGCAAAACTTCAAATGATTGCCAAAAAGCTTTTTAATTTATAAATAAATAAATAAATAAATAAACAATCTGCTAAATTTCACTTGCAAAAAAAGAGGGAATTACTTTGATACTTACTGTCTTGCAGCTGGTGCCTAGGGAAGAAGAGCAAGAGAGCAGCAGTAAGTGATGCTTCCTCCACGTGCTTGCAGCATCTCATGTTCTCTGAGAAGAGTCTTCCAGATATTTTGTGTGCGTATACTCAGAACTGGAATATCCTATTCAATTTGTACCCATCGTTTTACTTTTTCTCATCCTGAGAAGAGGCATAGTGCTCAGAAGGTGGAGAGGGGGCAGGAAGAAAAGGGGATGACAAGGCTAATGTCCAAAACTAAGCATCTCACACATTAGAATGGGAAGACCAAAGCAGAACACCTTGCCTTCAAGAAGCAATAAGCAGAGCTTCCTGCCCACACCAACCATGGCACTCAAGCCCCAAGCTTCTTACATCCCCCAGAACTGTGCGGGCTTAGCTCCGATCTGATCCCAGCATCTGAGGGAAATGCAACGCCTGGAAGTGTCCTTCAGACACATTTTCGGTAAATCTCAGGCTCATCCGAAAGCTGTGTGATCTTTTAGAAACTCACCGACAGGCCCATGCCGGGAAAAGGAGATCCACTAACTTGGCAGTCTGCTGGAAACCAAAGTAGAGAGGAGATGACACAGGAGAGCCTGTGCTCATAGAAGTCACCGGGGCTGAGACTTCTGCCATTTTCAGACCCTCATTTTCATAATATCAACACACTCCAGAATAAACTTGTACAGTGTCAGAAAGGCACAGGGACTCGGCTCATTGACAAATGTTACACAAACACCATTATGTAGAAGGTTAACTACGAGGGATGTGGAAAGATGACAGAAAATATCCATCTTCTAATTGTTAAGGATAAGAGATCTGACCCCGAGGCAAAAACATATAAAAAAAAGACCAAGACTATGAACAATTTTTTAAGGTTCAGATTAAGTTTCACCAGGAATTAATATACAAGGCATAAGGCAAGGGGAAGGGTATTTCACAAAAACTGGTTACGCTCTTTCACAACTTCTTGGAAAAGTATCTCATTTGTGCTTTTGTATTTGTGCTTGTAAATACATAGGGAAAAAAAAAAAAAAACAACTGTGCTAGTGCTGGGGGTTTGCTTTTTTAATTAACAAATTTGTGTAAAACACGTTAAGTAAACCTCCCATTAGTACTTTTCAAAAGACATAACAGTGAGGAGGCAGAGGGAATTACATGTCACATCTATAAACTCAGTCTGGTTCTTGTTAAAAAGCTGTTTTACTGCACATAAACGTTTCCACCCAACAGATATGAAGCAAGGTGCTACACATGTGGACACATGCTGCTTACCAGTCCTTGCTGATTCTCATTTTGCTCAGATTATGCCATCATTACCCTTACCACTCTTGCTCCACTCTTGGTTGGAGCTCACCAATTACATAAGTATTAAAACTTACAGTAAATATAACATGAAATTCCTGAATTCCACTGTAAATCCACTTCTTCAGTCATTCAAAAACTTTGAGCTCCTTTGAAATTGAACTTTTGGACTGAATTCATTTGATTCGACAAATGTTTCTATATGCACCTATCTACGGATCTTTCTATCTAACTCTAAAAAAAAAATGCTTAGAGGGAAAAAAAAAAAAAGGTTAACTGGAAGTTTGGAGCTTTGTAATCAACATAGACATAAAAGCTGTGTATGTTAAGCACATACCACATCCAACATGCAATTAGCAGTTTATTGACAGCATGAAGAAAGTTCTCATAAACTGAAAATCTGAAACAGATTGTCACTAATAGTGAATGGTATGTTATTTTTTGGCAGCTTTGAGTGCTTGCTAATATTGTTATCGCTATCTTAGGAGACTTTAAGGTCAGCAATATTGTCCAACAGATATAGGCAAGGTGGAAAATACATGTCTGTACTGACATCTAAATCTTATGGCTCTTGATGCTTCAGGCAGTTGGTTCATACTCATCTATGTGAGCTGCCCTAACACCATCAGGTTACCGTGCAGGCATACCAAAAAGCAAATGCTGGAGGGCTTTAGTGGAGGAGAAATTCTAACTATTACATTGCTTAATCAATTACTGGATATCTATTGCTATGTTGGAGGCACTGTAAGTGTATGTGGTAATTGTAAGGTAATGGTGTGACAGTTTTATGTAAGACATAACAGACAAAGGTCTTGGAAATGATCACTTGCAAAGAGACCTTCAGCTGGAGCCCCTTAAATAATCGAGGGTTTCATCCAACAAGTATACATAGGCAGTTGCCAGGTTCCTGTAGGGGAAAAGAAAAAAGCTCTTCATAAATGTAATCAATTTCAAGTACTAAAAAACAAACAAAACCACCATACCACAAAAGAAATAACCTACTACTTTACTATATTTTAGTCTGAACTATAGATGAGATGTATTTTTTTTTTTTGATCGATTGATGGTTTACACACATTTCTTAAGCACTTAATTACAAGTCAAGAAAGAAAATCAATTTCATTTGATGCCTATAATGCTGGTGAATGATTTAAAGGTATCCGTGCAAACACTTAAAGGCTACAAACACTTCTTACCTTTCCCTTCAAAGTTCTGGGGTTTAAGCAGCTCAAACAAGTAATTTATCAGCTGTTGAAAGTGATGAAACAGGGCTTCACTGATGTGGGGGAAAATAATGATCTCCTGGTTAAGACTTTGAACTGGGAATTACGAGACATGGCTCTTATTCCCAATTTCCCACAGACTTTGTATGTGACCTCCATGAGTCATTTCACTCCTTCACGTTTCTATACACATGTAGAAATGGGAAGTTCAGTTCTCTCTCTTGGGAATTCGCATGAATCAGCATGTCTGAAGTGGCTGGACACTGGGCTGCCTTTGTAACACTAAACTGAACAGTAGCAGCAGCATTCTTGGGCATTAAAATTGGCCATTTATCCTCTGAAATTGTACCTGCCACATGCTCGAACAATTGCCAGTCATGACTAGGGAGTTACGTGGCCTAGAAGCCCTCCCAGAGTTTTTAAATATCATGTTTTGTTTTCCAGAGAGATTATCAGTATCGATAGGAGAAATTCCACTGCAGTAGGCCAGGGAACGGTCATTAGCTTGTTGTGTTAATTCAAGCCCTCACTTTGCTTACGTTACTAAATAAATAGCTGAGCAAAAAGCACTGGGCACACTCACACCCCTATGTAAGGAAAAAGCTGCTTCTTTGGGCCTGAATGTTGGTAAGATCATTTTATGTAACTGTATTTTGCTTAAACAAGCGTGTTAGATGCACATTCTCTCTCCTTTCTCATCCTCCTCTAGTAGGATAAGGATGATTTACATTTAGCAGACCCTTGAGGAATTGAACAGCATAATGTGAAGAGATGAAACAAGAGCCTGAATGATCCTGTGACAAAGGAAAGAAAAGACACTGGAAGTGCAAAAGGCCTCTTTTTAGCCTCTTTAAGAGGTTAAAAAGCAAACATTTTCACTTGGATTCTTCCAAACACACACATTTGAATATGAATGTTAATAACATTTTAACATGGAAACAAAAAAACAAAGTGAAGAGCAGCTGGGCCTAAGGTCACTGAGCGATGTACAGGAATCAAACTTGTGACTGGAAGCCTGCCCATTAGGGTCACACACAAGAAGTTATTAGCTTGACAAGGAAAATACCCTCTTTTACTTCTGTATTTGAACTGGCAGCTACGATCATATGTATCCCGTATGACTGGAACAGGCCGGGGTTTCTCTTTAGTTGTCACATTGCCACTGGGCCTCCAACCAGACACGTGTCCCGTATCACTTTATTTCTCGCTGCAAAGACAGCTTTAAAATGTGATTTTCTGTATTCAAACTTCTATTTCTACTCCTCTGAGGGGCAATTTTGCAACTCTTGCTCTTTCACAGGTATTTACATCCAGGCCTACTCCTTTAGGAGTCTTATCAGTGACAGACACTGCCTTAACCAGACCTGTTCATTAGGCTACCTAAACCCAAAAAGAGTAGGCCAGAGTGGCCAGGGGTCATCTTATGATTCCTCTTGTTCAGTTGTTTAACTCTCAAGAGCTCCCAGTGAATTTAATTCTGCAACTTCCCTAGATAACCCTAATGTTACTTTAATTATTAGAATAGTTTTTGTTTCAAAATGTGGTTTATTCCACCACAAATTACAAGTTGATTACTTTATGCTCCACTGATGGAGCTTCTTAAAATCTTTCTGTAATGATGTTTTTCGTATCAAGAAATTATATCCATTCAGGCTCCCTGCTTTTAAACTCAACAGGTCCAATTCTTTCATTGCTATATACTTGTAGGTTGCTTTATCCCTCCCCACCCCGTTCTCCTCCAGTTGCTTATTAAAGGTGCTCAGGTCTGGACACAGAGCTTCTCCAGCAGCAGGGCATACCTCCATACCTCTCTTGTATCAAACAATACTTCCATTAATATATCCCTCAGAGATTTCCTTTTCTTCCCTCCACCTTCAACAGTATCACTTACGTTGTTGACTTAGTATTAGCTTACTAACCATGCTAAACCTCTATTGTCTTCTGTGCTAGTTTAGTGGGTTACACTGCACTTTATATTCATGCATTTGATTTCACTGTGATAAGTGCAATACTTTATACTTGCCTTTAATGACATCATGTTAATTTACAATCCCCTCTATCAATTGATTCTGTTCTTCAGGGTAAGGCAGGTTCAGACAAGAATAAACTTAGAAATTCTACCAATAAGGTTGCTAAGAGAAATACTAAATAAAAATGGAACAAACAGCCCCCATGTGACCCTATTGTTTGACATGAGATAATTGACAATCACTCCAAATCTACCTCTTTAAGAAGCCTGGTTTCACTTCACTGCATTTGCTTGGCCTTTGACTATCGAAGTCTTACTACAGTCAAATGTACCACATCTGCTACATCTGTCTTCTGCAAGCCACTTACCAAAACAAAGGAAAAAAATAGAGCCACTTGATAAGGGTAATTCCTGAAAACTCCGTATTGACTTCCATACTTAAAGCTTAAACATCTGATGAATAATAAAAATGTGATGAATGAAAAAAATATTCAAAGGTAACCCCGAGTACTGTCCTATAACAAGCCAAACATTTATGTGGAATCCACTTACCTTGAACTATTTTTCTTCTTCTGCCTGTTTTGTTGTTGTTGTTGATTCCCCCAAGAGCTTTAAAGAGAAAACCTTACAATAATGAAATGTGAATGCATTTTGATGATGTTTTCTTAACAGTATTTTCACATCCCAATAATTCTAAGGTATCTGAATTGATTAATTTTCAGTGCTACATTAGTTTACAAGGTTTTCATGACTACATTGTTGTGTGTTTTTTTTTTCAAAAATCCTTTTTCTTCAACTGTGATGTACATTCTTAGAAGTGTTGTTCATTTACATATTTATATTGTAATTGCACGTGTTCCTGGGTAGTTGAGAATCATCAATTTTTGCACTATCCATGGCATGTGTTCAATACCACATTCTCAATTTACCCTCAAACTCTAGATGCTTCTTCATCTCAGTCCTTGCTCCATTACAGAATTCCAAGTACCAGAAAGACTTTTAAGGGTAACCTATGAATAAGACTTTTTTCTCCACTTCAAAACGTGTATTTTAACATCTCCATGCATCCCTCTCAGTAACCTGGAAAAGCGAGTCCAAGTCCTCATACCAAGCCTGACAGATTGATTAATTTTTCAAGCACAGCGTGAACCCCTATATACCTGTGTAGTAGCATAACTCTTGCTGAATGTTGGCTCAAAGTCTGTTGGCTCTGCTTTAACCAGAGATGAGCTTGGCAACTATCGAGGGTGAAGACTCTTCTCAAGGGCTGCCACAGCTCTGTGAAGTGTGCCACTATGAGGAGGTTCTACCTTCACGATCTCATATAGTATTACACTGTTTAGAAGACTTTGCAGATAGCTTTGTTCAGCTGTTAACATAATCCTGACTTGATCACGAAAATGGTACCCCCCCTCAACATATTGGTCATGGAAGAATGGCTTGGGTATGGGATAATATGTGAAAATTACACTTGGAAGAAGGAAAAGCTGTAGCACCTTATGGGTGCTTTATCCAAAAAAGTGGCAGAGAAAGCCGTAAGTGTGGATTTCACCTGCTCTCCTGAACAATGCTACAGCCTGAAAAGAAACATGATCATGAATGGCAGAGTTCACATTGCTCTCGCAAACACTGGAAACAATTTCATCAAACCCAGAGAACCTTTGTGAATACTCAATAAATGCTGGTGCACCAAGATGACTTTGCCAAGTCAATGCAAAACAAACTAGTGGATGGCCATGCATCTTTAGCTCCAACACAGCCCAGAAACTGGAGCTTTATGCGAGAGAACTGACAGAAGGCTTTGTATAGAGCCCTTTATGTTCTCGATAAGGACCTCTGCCATAGCACAGGAACATCAATATTCTAATGCGGACAAATGTCCAGTATTTGCATTTAAATAGGAAGGTTACTTGGACTAGGACAGGTAAGGAATTTCTCATTAAAGATCCGAAAGAGATAATTTTATGATTTTTGACGAAACAAAAAATTCTGATGTGAGAAATCCCAGAAATGCGTATGCTGAACTTCTGATCACAGACCAAAAAGGGATTGAACTGAAATTAAAGATACGGACACCACCTTAGGAACAGAAAGCTCTGCTTCTTACGTTCAAGACTAATCGTATGTAATGAAGCTAGTATATATGTACACAAAATCAGGACAGAGAAATTAGGATTCTTTCCCCAATTACGACTTAAGTCACCGTACATTTTAAGCACTCAGCAGAGGAATGGGCAGGTGAATATGGTACTTGATGTATCAAAACCAAGGACTTCTGGACTGTGAGGAGCAGACCTTGTGCCACACTATTTGTTGTCACAGTACATCCACTTTGATGTTGCCAATTGCCACTTGACATGCTGTTTCTGAATGTGGAAGTTTTGAGATACTGATGAACAGAATTTCCTCCTCTTCACACATTAGTTTTCAGTTGGAGCATTTCACCAAGAAATGACATGTTATGGTCTTGGAATAAAAATATGCAGAAAAAAAGACATTTTTGCATAAAGTGTTTGAGTGTCAGTATCACAGAAACTTCTCAACTTCTAGAAGTATGCCATGGGATTACACAACTCACAGCTAGACCTGAAATAGGTGCTGATAGGTATAAAAAACAAAATTATTTATTTTTTTTAAAAAGGGTTGTTTTTCCAGGTATTGCAGAAAGACTACAAAGGAGCTCATCATAGTAGGAGGATGAGCGTTCAGCTACTTTATCCAACTTTTCACAGCCTGAAATGAATCTTGAGGAGAAAAAAAACAAACAAAACAAAACAAAACAAAAAAAAAAAAACTCTCCTCCCCTGCCATTGAATTCCAGGGAATGTTTAGGTACAGGTGATTCAGGCATCTTTTTTTTTTTTTTTTGCCTACTGTCCCTTAAAAAAAATAAAAATAATTGAAGAATCATAAAAGTTTACAGAACCCGAGCAAGCTGGTCTTAGAATGTGTTTTTAGAAACCACTTAGGCAAAGAAATCCTGGTCCATCTTAGATGAGCTATCATTACTGTTGGGTCTTTGCTAAAAGGCAAGTAGTCAAAACAGAAGTTATCTGCATTCTTTCTGAAAGTCCAAGTACTCTCAATGACAAGAATAAAAAAAGTCCCCTTTCATATACTGAAAAAAAAAATCCAGAAGTGGGGATTAACTTTTCAGAATTTGAATTTAAAGCGTAAATGCCTTCTCTTGCAAACTGAATCACCACTGTACGTTTTGCTTGGTAGTAGTGTTTTTAGTATTGTCATGCAGAAAGAGTTCTGCTGGTCCCAGTATTGCAAAGAACCCACCACATGCTTAAACAAAGCACTGTATAGTACTTTATTCTTCAGCTTGAAAGTTGAAATGAAGACTGTGAGAAAAAAAAACAATTATTGAACACTACAGCCATGGACTACAAAATGAAGGACCTCAGTTCATATTAGCAAATAAAAAGATCTCATGAAGCTGAGCTAGTCTGATAGAAGAGAAGCAGAAGGTAGCACAGATGGTGAAGACAGAGGAAATTATTCAGGATTCCAAGCCACACCTTGAAAGAAGCTACTAAAAAGATTATGTTGAAAATTAAGACCAGAAGGCATCCAAGAATGACAAAGCCTCTAAACCCTTCTTTATATTCTGAAGTTGTAAATAAGTCCTGAAGTTAAATGGGTTATGGTTTGAGGGCTTGTCTTACAAAGAACAATGAAATATCAAGATTTCTTTTCATCTTTGAGAGCAAAAATATCTGAAAACCAAAGGTTGGTTCTTGAGTAGGGAAGAGGACAGAGAAGGAACAAAAATATTGTAGAACCTACATCCTACCCATCTCAGGTAAAACAAAAACTGAAACCCACACAGCACCTCCACCCCCTGCAGACTAGCATTTTCCGCCACTGCTGAAGTGGAAAAAGTTGCATTGTAAAACAGATCTAAGGTTATGATGAAGACGTTAGAGAGGTAAGTTTCTTCAGTCCAAAATGACTGCCACGCAAAAGAAGCTTGAACTTACAAACTTAAGTTTTGGCTAAAAAGGGACAGGACCACAAACAGGCTACAAGGTTTACAAAGAGAAAACATCAAGAGGATGGAAAACAAAAATGCTGAGTGATAACAGAAAGCAAACTTAATAAAAATCTCTGATTTAGATGTCAAGACTTCTTACTGGTTTAAATGAGCATAAAGTAAAGGGGACCTCTGATATCAATAAAAGTCCAATCTGACTAGCAGACAGAATCTCAGTACTCAGTTCTTGACTGTACTAGAAAATTCATGTAATTCTGTATTCTACCGCTGCTGTATTTTTCTGGTGTCCAAAATAGTATAATGCTGCTGCATCTCAGAACTGCTACGACAAATTCAGAAAGATTTGAAGATGCTTGGATATGTAAACTGATACAAGAATCTGTTTTGCTTTTAGCCAAGGACTACCTCCCACATTATTCTAGAAGAAATATTAAATAAAAAAATAATAATAATAAAAAAAGTTAATCCCCTGCTGATTGCTTCCCTATAGTTTAATTAGTGAGGAAGGGCAGTAAGGCATCACAGAATTTCCATTAGTTTTACTGTCCTCTACAGTCAATATTTTATGCCTATGATTTTATTTCTAGGTTCCAGGGACACATACAAAGCATTCATGCTTTCCCTTTGTTTTCTATCTTGAGAAATCTTGGACGCAAGATTTTTTAATGGACTGTTACTGTTCTCCTCTTATTTCATAAACAATACAAACACACTCAAGTGATGACAGAGAAACTCCCTTTGGGTTATTTACAGAGGTAACTCCGCAACCCAGGTTACTTCTGTAAGTAATGAGGATATGATGATAACAAAAATACTTGAAACATGAAAAAGCTCTGTACACCGCACCATGTAATAGCACGAGAAAAAACATAAAGCATGCACTGTTGCTAAAATCCCATCTTTCAGAGAAATATACACACTCTCAAATACAACCTTTCATTACATGAAATCTCACACAACTTCCCACCTACCTTTTTCCTCCAAAAGACCACATTCTTCTGAAATATTACAAGGTGTATTTGTTGTTTATTTTTTTTCCCCACTTCTGGAGAAGGTGACCCTATGATACATTAAACTAAGAGGAAGAAATCAACTAACATCTTCTTTTTAGAATCTTATCCAGTATCACTGTATCACTGCTGTAACACATACACTTGGGGACAGAGTGGAGAAGCATCTTTTAATGCTTCTTAAGGCCCAAAAACTTGGTGTTATCAATGTCTTATTAATGACCTATAATCTCTCACGACTGAGAAAATGTTATTAAAAAAAAAAAACACACTGTAGTTTGGAGTCTTCATGGAAGACCACACATACCTTACTAAAAACAAAACTTAACAAAATACTAGGTGTATCAGAGGAATCAGACCTGAAAAATCAAAATACAAATATTAGACTCAGAGTTCCATAAAGAAAACTTCCTCTATCATTAGTTTTATGCTTCAGCACAAAAGAACTGAATCAGTAGTGCCAGAAGTATCACTAAGCTGTAATAACCAAACACCTCTATTACAGAATTCCAGGTGAAGACTTTAATGAAGTTAAGTGTAAGTTACCTAAGTGTAGTATCAGAAAAACATCAGAAGAAAAGTACACATCACTACAGGGAAGAAAACAAAACAAACAAACAAACAAAAAAACCACTTTCCATCAGCTTTAAGTTTTTTTTTGTTGTTGTTATTTCTGTAACTACTATTTATTTATCAAAGGACAAACTGTACTGGATACTCAGCTTGCACAACAGACATCTTTATTGAAAAAGTTATCTAGACATAAATTTTAAATCATCTTTTTAAAACCATTTAAGAGGTTTTCATGTGCCAGTTAGTCTTTAGAAAATTCTAGTTCTGTTGGAAATGGTTTGAAAACATAATTTATTTTCATATTGTTAAAAATTTCAATCTATTCATTTTTCTCCTTTTCATAGAAATTTAGAAATCTGTCAGAACATGTCAAGTTCATGAAACTCTTCCATATTCTCATGAAGAAATTATCCTTACCCTCTTTTATACTGACAAAAGAGCCCTTAACAAAGGCAACAGAAAACTAAAAAGCAACACGCAAGGCTAACTAAAAAAAAGTAGATAAAGGTTAGTGTGTTTTTTTCTGTTTAACTGAATTTGAATTTTCCTTCAAGTTTTCCCCACCGTCGCTATCATTTGGCACAGAAAAGTGTGCCAAAATTCTAACAGCTGTTTATCTAAGACAACTAATTAGCCAATGTATTCCTTATATAACACAACCATTTTATAGCACTAGCATGTCTAGTATAATTAACATGTTGCATTTCTCTTACATGTCTGAAAATTCACAACTAGGTATTAACACTTACATTTTACCACAATTGCTACTTTCAATTAAGAGAAACGTTCAGGTACTATCATATTTGGCAACTTTTTAGTAATGTATTTAGAAACCTAAACAAACCTGTCACAGGTGATAAAGCTATACAGCATCAAGGCCATGGGGTGTAACACACTGAACTAAGAATAATGGATGCTATTGGGATTTTCTGCCTGTGGCTCTCATGGCTGTACAGAGATTTTCCCATATTATTCCCATTAGGTTCAGAAAGCTTAAAAAAAAAAAAAAAAAAAAAAGGCTTAAGCTGGTGAGTAGCCATAAAAGTTACATAAACCCTGCAGTATTATTTGCATCCAAATTTTTCTTTTCAAAAACTATTTTCACTCTACCATACAAACATATCTAGGCATCAGAACAAGAGGACAAGCCAAACTGTGCTCTTCATATTCAGTTAGGCAAGAAGTTATGGTTTCAAGTTCCTGTAGTGTTCAGTCATCCAGAACTAGAACGGATGCATAAACCCTCATTACAAGAGTTCTGGAAAGTGGTGAGTAGCAGAAATGAGCTTGCAGTCGTGTTTTGATTTTATACTCTTCATTCATTTCCACTCTCCATGGAACTCTTGGGTTCCACGAATCCCACAAGTCACACAGCTAGCATTCCATATTTCAGTGCTGGAAATTGTTTATGGTCCCTTAATTCCAAGAATTGTGCAACAAAACCAAGCAACTAGTAACCATAGGAACTATAGAACAGAAAAAAAAAAAAAAGAAAAAAAAAAAAAGACAAGTTTCAGCAACGAAACTGCAGTTTAATTCTTGAAAATGCTATTTTTTCATAACCTACCTGTAACATTAAACCTATGCAGTAACACATATCTACTACACACTAAAAGATACTTCTTACTACTGTGCTGTGTTTTAAGTACTCTGTTTCTCTCTTCTAGCTCTTTTCCTCTCTCCCTTTATCAGGGCACTACATTTCCGTTTGCTTACACCTGTATAAAACAAATTAAGACGACGCTTTAATGAAGAAGAAAAATGCACTGTCTAGTCATTTTCATGCAAAAAGATTCAAAGTCTCAGTCATATTTAATGTCCTGTTAACGAACAGCTCTTGTAGCATACTGCCCTTGAATTGTGTACGAAACATTTGCATTCTGCTGATTGCAGGAACCGTAAGGAAGCCATTAACCAGTGATCAATGCCATGAACACAGAGGACTGTATAAACTACAGCGTGCATCACTATGTCCTGCAGCTACAGCAGTTAAAAAGAGGCAGGACTGAATCACTGCTTGGAACACTTCAGCAATTTTAGGCACCCACATCCCATGCTGAGCAGAATTCAAATTGACTAGAAATCACTCTCATACAAAATTTGGTAATTTATAATATGGGAAACCGCGTAGTTCTCTTCTGGAATTTCCTATTACTCACATCTTTATTGTGACAGTGCCTAGAAAGCTGAAGAGAGAACATCAAGCCCTGTGCAATCATAGACAGACACTTTGCTCCTATTGGCTTTTAGTGGTGGTGAGCAATTACACTAATTAATATAATTAGGAAACACTGAAGAGTTTTCCACTCGGCTGCCTATTTCACCCCAATCCTGGTATTTTATAAAGACTTAAGAGAAAACTTTCAGGGATCAAAAGATCTCAAAACCACATGAAATGTTAAAATTAATCTATTTGGATTATTTGAGGACTTCAACAGACAAAATGACTTAACTGGTATCTTTGATCAATACTGTGAATATCTTTAAACGAAGAAAGCTAATCTTGTTTTTCTTTATTACAAAGTAATGCTTGTAAATATCTTCCTGAAACAAAACAAAACAAACAAACAAAACACCTTCTTCATCCTGAAGATTGCAGAAAAGTGAGTGATACATGGTCACTTTCCTCCTCCTTTCCATAGGAAGGTCCTATACTGAAAAACTGTTCCCAAACTTTCAGCAAAATACCATGAAGCTACATTGCGTTTGGAGGGTTGTTATTTGGTTTTGGGAGACTTCCAGACTAGTACCTTTTAAAACTACCTTAAAGTAATAGTCTAATAAATATATGTGCACACAGATTCCCGTTACTTCTGTAATGCGCCGATTATATTTTAATTCAGTTGAACACAGCAATTTAACAGAATCCAAAAGTGCAAAAGAGCAAGTTTCCAGATCTTTAAGTACTAGGCATCCATGGAATGAAAAAATAAAGCAGGTCTTCTTTTCTATGCCAGAGTCAACATTCTCTTGACTTGGATAACAAAGGCCATGACCACATGGTCCTGCTGGAGGCATCTGCTTGAGATGCACGAGATCCAAATAGGGAGGTGGCCCCCTCTCCATAGCTCAGCACTTCCTTTGGAAATGTCTGCTTTGCCACTTCCATGTATCAAATGTAGTTTTGTACTTGATGCTTACTTAGTATTGTATTAATAACAGTATTGTTTTAGAAATCTGTGATGTACTTTAATCAAAACAACATGCACAAAACATTATTATCAAGTGAAAAAAACGAAATACCATTGCAAATAGAAATATGGACACAAACTCAATAGGCCAATTTATTTTTTATTCTCTTTGTACTACCAGAGTCTAGTTTGAACAATTTTTCCCCTCAAAATCATGCAGATTTCACTGGACAGTACAAGTATTTACTACAGTAACATTCAGGTACATTACTCAGATGACAAAAACTTTCAAATACTGTACTTCAGAAATATAGGAGCTGGCATACAGCTCAGACTAGATTCCAAAAAGTACATATTACTTTCAAAACAGCAAAAACTACTCATTTTTTCTTTCTGGAACCAAATGGTAAACTCTGTACCAAGGAAAGATCATGCACAGCAATAGATATTCCTTAAGTTCAGACATCATATTCATACTTTATCCTTAAAATATTTTAAAGTTACTCAGTTGTTTCCATCTATTTAGACCAGTGACCGTACCTATAATAAATAATGAATTCACTAAAATGATAAGGCATTACCTTATAAATAACTGCCAAGTCCAATAACACATCAAGACAACGTTCCTTAAAATCCTTATCACCATTCTATCCAAAGTTCACAAAGTCAACAGCAATTACCAAACGTACAGAGAATAAAAGTAGACACATAGCCAAACAGGTACCCTAACATTTAAATTTCAACATATGTAATATATGTTGCACACACTAATCCACTCGTTAATGCAACATTTGATAAGGCTGTCACAGGTTGTGATATTTTATCTTCTGATATCTCTGATGTCAAATGGCAAGGACGCAGTCTCCACTTTATTTGTAAGTATGTGTGTATGTAAGACTTACATGGAAAGTTTGGGAGGGATAAATATTACATATCCCAACGCAAACATAAAATCACATTTTAATAATTAAACCATACTTAATTCTGTAACATGTGCCCCTGACCTAACCTTTACACAGTGTTAAGGAACTGTTTTTCCATCCTAACAAATACTGGTTTTATTTCTGGGGAAGGTCTGAAGTAATTTTTTTTTTTTTTTCCTAAAGGCTCTTTCTTCTCTTCAAGAAAATGACTGAAAATAATCTAGACCTTCTATTACAGTACTGAAAACTACATAGCTTAACGTAACTACACACTGAAAGAATTCCAAACAAGCTACAAATCACGGATGTACTCTGTACTCTGTTTTAGCCTGGCTTCTTTTTACAGGATACTTTCTCTCTCTTCTCCAAAACCTGCCCCTTCTGAGGCAGTAACTGTGTTGAGCTCCGATGAATCTTTTGAAAGCCTAGTATAACTTGAACGTTGGCTCCGTTTGTGAGCAACACTCTTCAGGTTCTCGTTCTGAACTGCAGTTGAATTGGAACCTGAGCTAGGGTGCAAGATAATTTGAGATGAATCTCTGGTACCTTGTATTTCTTCAAAATTTTGATTAGCTCGATTGTTTGGAGCACTGTTATTATTTAGGGTTACTGTACTAGGGGTTCTATTTAAGTTATAGACTTTCTGGCAGGCTGGCCAGTTTTCTTCTGGGCTACTTGCTATCAGGCTGCTTTCTGATGGGCTCTTCTTATCTTCTGAGCAAATAGACATACGAACCACAGCTGGATCTTGAAGGCCACTAAGGCTGTGCGGAATTCCTCTCTTTGCACTATGACTGTCATCTTCAAGCTCAATGAGATTTGCCTTTTCAAGCTGTGAATCATCTGCTCCTTCATTATGGAGGGAATGATTGGGAGAACTTTCATTGGATCTTACACCAGAGTCAGACGAATCTTTTTTATCCAAAAGGGCATCTGTCAAGTACTCCTTTGCTTTGATGAAGGTTCTAATAGGTTCGGATCCATGTTCTGGAGATTTGGGTTGTTTGTCGATTTTTACATCTGTTTTCTTATCTTTACCTTCCTTAAGAAGTGGGGTATTATCTGACTCCTCAGTTCCTGACTCATCTTCATCACTTGGAAGCTTCTGATACCGGAGAGTAACTCCCTTAAGCTTTAAATCTGCAGCCTGGAAAATACTTGTTCTTTCTGAAGACTTCTTTCCTAGCAGAAGCTTGGAACCGGACTGATCAGATTTTTCATCTTCTTCAGTAATAGGATCCAAAGGAGATGCATCATTAGTAGAAACACCTGAAGTACTGTAATCGATAACATCATTCCTCTTCATCAGGAAGGACTTTCTTCCATCATCTTGTTTCTGCTCACCATCTTTTCCTTTTTCTTGTTCTGCACTCGAATGCAAGGAACCCCCTGATGTACTCTGCCCCATATAGAAAGCACTCGAGCTATGAGGGGAAGACCTACCACTTACTGTAGTGGAACTGGCACCTCCTTCTAACTGTGACATTTGAGCTATATATTCTCTATATGCATCTCTATATTCTGCCTGTACCTTGTCAGTGAGCTTTGATATTTCAATACTTGAATCTTGAGAGTTAAGACTTGAAAGACTTGGCGTTCTGCGAGTTTGTGACTGGGGAAAAAAGAAAAAAAAAAGAGAATAGTTATATGAAATATTTATTTTGACTTTTACTATCATTCTAAGTTAAGTAACAAAGCATAAAGTTTGTGCTTTTTTTTTGTTGTTATGATTAGTCATGCAACTGAAATTGTCAATGTTATATGCTCAAACCCCTCAGCAAGCAGCATATGCAAAATCTTCAATCTACTGTTCCACGATTTCCTTTCTATTTCTTTACTATAGGATTACTGCCAGCTTTTTGTAGGATCAACAATGTTATGTATAGACTAGAATACTGAGGAACAGCTAAACACGAACAACTAAAATGTTGGTTAAAGGACTTCTATATGCCCTGACTCCTACCCAAAGTAAAATGTAAGTATCTCAGAAATATTAACACTTGATTTTTTATGCATTATTCGCTACTTTTTATCCATACTCAGGGCAGCTATAGTTCTTCACTAACAAGATAATTATTTGATTATGTTGTACATTTCCAGGAATACTCCTTCCCTGTTTTCTCTAGAAGAGCAAACTACCTTCCTCACTCTTTCAATTTCATTTCAGATAACTCTATGGGCATCAACTATTATTTAAAACTTGCGTCTTGAAGTGTTTTTAAAGAGATTTTCTTACACTTCTTTCTGTGCTTTTGACACAAAAACAAGGTTAAAAATTTGAGTCATGCCACTTATGTTTTGAAAAACATACATTGATACTCATAGCTGTAAATGGAGTAAGGGTAATCAGGATCTTACATATACATGTGCATATACACACTCAAATACATATCTGGGATATATATCCCAAACCTCTTTTCAGCTATATTTTCCTATTTTGATGGGACTTTCAAGATTTTCTAGTTTAAGGCTCCAAAATCAGAGATTAAAAAGCTGCAACACGGATTTTTTGGGGAAATTCTGACCAGTATTTAGATAATCTAATCATTCATTAACTGTATTGTCTTGTTTCTTAAAAACGAAAAAGAAAAGCACACACTTAAGATAATTTCATAAGATAAAAAACCCTGACCATAACCTATGGCAGAAACTATAGGTACAAAAGGATGTGAGCTGTGGAGTGTATGATGAGAATACGTATTGTCAAGACAATGCTCCAATGTCCTGAAGCATTGCCTGTTTAAAAAAATAATAAATATATATGTAATCTTTTCAATAATATAACTTCTGTCTAGCACATACTTAAAAAAAATCATACACAGTGTGTATACTATAAAAAACAGAAATCCTGCAAAACATTACTGTAAGCAATAGCTTTGATTTTTTTCTTCTCGAGGAGTGATTACTGGAACAGTTTTGAGATGGGAAAGTCTAAAGCCCCTGACTCTCAGAGAGTATGATTTAAGAGTTTTCATCTCTGCTGCACTTCAGTCTTTGTCAAGACTGAGAACTGGAAGTACCTGAACTGTCACAGCAGATTTACTTCTTGACCTGTCTGTACCTCAGAATGTAAAAAGCCTGTTACTGTACTGGTAAGCACGTAGAACACATTTTTTTATTAAATACCTGCCAACTTAAGTTACTATGGCGTGGAGGAGCTTCATCAAGACCAATTGTGTTGAGTTCTTCAAAGCTGAAGTTAAGCGTGTAGGGAGCTTGACCAGAAAGACCTGTAAGCTCAGTGTGAGGCAACTCAGTGCTATGCCCAGGACGACGGGTAAGTTCACTGTGAGAAATCGCAGAGGCAGCATGCTCAGTCGTTCCACGAGGATCTTCCTGAACAGCCTGATTTTCTGAATTTCTCATTTCAAGTATCTTTACACACACACAAAAAAAATAAAGAGACAGAGCAAATATAATCATATAAATAGGAAAAAAAAAATCAAAACTGTTAAAGAAGGGCTGCTACACATACAATTAAGCAATTCACAAATATAAAAGTGTACTTGCATATGTGTTTGTGATCATGGCAAACTATGAAAAAGGATCTGTTTACAGACCTAGTACATTCATTGTCTTTACTACAAACCACATTTTCATATTACAGATTTTTCTTATATTTACAGAATTACTTATTATTACTGAGACCACTAAAACAATTTACATGCCACAAAACACTTCCAATAAATTTTTGTAAAAGACTGATAAATTACAGATCTTAAATTAAAAACAAATGCTCCATTTTATAGCTTTAATCAACCTGAATCTAACAATAAATATTGTCTTACACTTATCACTGTTTTGAAAACTGATTTCACAGTTCATAGACTCACTGCAATTTTCAGAAAGAAAACTGGCAATATACTAAAAATACTTAAAATAAACCACAATTCTCTGTGATGCATACCCCTCACTATAGAACTGACATTCACTCTCAAAGTGGGAGGAGGGAAATTAGATATCTATATATGCTTCAGTAGTAGTATACTGTGAAAATGCTGCACTGAATACAAGTACATGTCAATCAAATATTGTCCATTTATCTGGTTGGCTTGATCTTTAGCTTCAATTTAATTAAAAATAGTGCTTATGCAATTGGGTGATATGCATTTCTAACAGCCTGGCTGTCCACTTCCTCTCACAAATGTACTCCCTGTACTCACAAATGAATTCCCTGACTAACAGGACGGAGGCCTCAAAGAACTAAGTTCTGACATTTCATGGAAGTAGTCAAATTTTATAAAAAGAGGAGGAAAAAATTCAGAATTCACAATCAAGTAAGGCACAAATCCATAAATAACTAGTTCTTGGTTGCAAGTACTCAAGAAGACAAAAATCACAAAATAATAAACACATGCTTTAAGATGTTACTTATTGTTTTAAACATAATAACAAGCAAGCAATACAAAAAAAATTATAAGGTTCATAACAGAAAAGACTAATTTATGGTGTCCTGGAGAACTGAAGAGGAGGTCTTACCATGCTCCTGAACAGGTGCCAGTCACCAAAATTCATATTCATTTCTTTTTTCAGTTCATCAATGTTGCACTGAGCCAAGACACGTCCATTTATATTTGCCTAAAAAATAAAAGTAAAACTAAATAACACAAGTTACTGATACAAAAACTGTCGTGTGACAGTAACAGACCAGAGAGGTGAACACTCTGATGGAGACTACTACAGAAATTCTTCGATATATCTTTTAAATCCAATTCTACATAATAAAAACATATATACATATTTTAGAAAAATATTACTTGGTGATTGCTGCTGGAGTGGAAGAACCTGTTTCATGAAACTATGAAAACATTTTATTAAACCCATCAAAAACATGTATATGAAAGGCAATGATTTTGTTCCACAAACATACATAAGGAGAGGTAGAAAATGGCCATAGACAATAATCCACATTCAGCTGCTTAGATTTCTCACACTCACAGCGCAAACAGTGCAGACATTCAGGTATTCAGATTATCAGGCTGTTAAGTCCCAAGCATCACCTGACCCCTGGCTTGAGGCATCTAAGATCTACATCCAGAAAGTTCCCTCCCTGCACAAATACAAGCTCACATTCTTGCTGTCATCAGAAACCCCTGGGATGGAAGACCAGATTTCTATTTTTTTTCCCCCCATTCTTCCTCATAACTCAGAGATCAACGGAAGTGCCTAAACACCTTTTATATCCCAAGGTGATTCTTTACGTTGGACTTAGGTACGCTGTACTTAATTCCTTTGAACAGCACCAAATTCAATATAGAACCATTTCCACTGTGAAGTGAAGGGTATTTTTCTTTGTACCATGTATTGGTGGATGGGCAGAATGTAAAAGAGGAATCATGTCTTACAAGGGTAGCTAGAAAATGGAAGACTTGAGTTGAGCACTCTGCTTAGTCTTAGGGAATTCAATACTCCAGTTGCAACATCTCAGTAAGATGTACTTAATCAAATTTAATCAAAGGAAAAAGACCAGACAGACATTTTCTTTCATTCAACCACTCATAGTAAGAAATACAATGAAATAAATAAGAGGAATCTCAGAAATAACTGAGGAGCACAGTCTTTTAGCACCACAGAGCCACTGAAGCAACTGCACTTTTTTGCAGGTAGACCTAATGAGCTACAATTTCACATTCAACTTCTTGCTTTAAGCAACATTACTGATGCTTCTGGTGATGAACTTGTCTCCTATTTCTTGAATCAACAATCTCCCGATATTTTAAGATATGATAGATGCTCGCACAAATCAATCTCAGCAAAACCATTCACTAATTACAATCTTTTTTACAGTATTTTTCCCTTCTTTCTTCATAAAAAGAGCACACAGAATGGTGAAAAAACTAATAAAGACAAAAATGAATGTTTTAATATCTCACAAAAAAGAGTAGCAACAGAAAAATGTAAGCTGGCCTTGTTCTGAAGCAAATAGGTGTGGAATGTGATAGAGAAATAGAACTGTTGTGACCACTCATTTACAACAAAAGATATTAGACAATTTTTCAAGGGAAAAAAATAAGCTGCTATCTAGATGTAGAACACATTTACAATACTATTCATCTAAATAAAACAATTTTAAAATAATTTTTCTTGTTTCTTTTATCAAAATAACCAGTCTCATTAACATGTATATTTCTGAGTTTTTCTTTCTAAGAGAGTTTTTTCTCTGAGAAATACATGCTTGCCTTAAAATGCCCTTTCAACTTGGCTCAAATTAAGATGTTCTGATATTCAATGTGTTTCAACAAACATTTCCAAAGAACAGAGGCAGTTAAATATTTCCTTTCACATGTTATGTCTGTGTTTAGGTATTAGATGCACTGATGAAATTCAGCAGATACCTTTCTTATAGTTGCAGAGTACTGAGGGAGCATGCTCTGGTCCAGACCATCTATCTGCTTTAGCTTCTCACAAACAGCTTCCACGCTCATTGTGCTCAGAGACACATGTGATACTCCTGTGGTCGATCCTGTGCCTGCTCCTCCTCCCTGTAAGAAGTGAGAAAACATGCATAAAAGATATGTTCAAATACTCAGTACACCCAGAATTTCTTGATATACACGAGCACAAGCCAAACTGTGTTCAACTACATTTTAAAATAAGAGATGAGAACAAGAGAGCACAGGCATTTTAATTAATATCAGAATATCTATATACTGGGAAACACTCATAGACTTTATATGAGAAAAGCCAGAGCATCTTGAGTCCTGCCTACGTGAGAAAACAACCCTTAAATCGTATTATTTAAGAAAACCAACAGAAATCAGGAATATTAAGTAAGGGTTAATCAATTTCAAATGCATCTTTTTGAAAAGTTTCCCACTGATTTTAGCAGTTAGTGTGTTTTTGGATGTTGGTTATTATTGTTATTACTACTTTTAAATAACCCAGACAACTTTTTCCTGTCTTAAAAAAACTCCTGGTTTACCATTAGACAAAGACAACCTGAAACACAGCTCCTCAATTACTTGGATTCACTGGGTACTTTTAGCCATATCTGCTCATTTTTGTAAAATCAGTCAAGGGGCTGCGTATCACCATCAGAGCTGGGAAATACAGTGCAGCACTGCTGCTGCCCTCCAAGATACCGAAAGGATGTTTCATGTATCTGGGGCTCTGGCAAGACTTATGTAGATAAAAAGCATTCACATCTCAGATCTGTAATGGAGAAGTTGCCCTGATAACGTTGCCAGCATCTGGGCATTTCCAGGAAAGCGTGGAAAACCAAAACAAATACATCTGCACACAGTCAGCATATTAAGACAGTGTTTTCTCAAAAAAAAAAAAATAAAAATAACACCCACATTATTCCTGGATGGGCAAAGTGCAAAGATCTGAACAGTTAAGTTAGTTGCTCCCAGTTCCTAAACGCAAAACCAGAACTAGTTCCACCAGGTGTGCTTTTTTTTTTTTTTTATTATTATTTTTTTCCACCCTCCTCTGGGGAGGGAGGTTGTACCTTCCCTTTTTATGAACATGCAGTTTTGGTTTGGGCTCCACAGAACATCCACCAAAGTGAAGCTCCTTTTAGGAGGATGCAAAGTAGCTTCTGAAGCTTCGGAGCTCATCATCACATGCATAAATTTAAAAGTACATTTTAAATCTCCAAAGTTCAACTAATCAAGTTAGGCTATATTTCTTAATCACCAATTAAGGCTATTTTTATAATCCCAATATGTTGTTTTTGCTTTTGTTTTTAATTTTTAATTACTTCAAAGTTATTTAGTTAATCTTGCAGAATTAATCAATTAATAGATCCAAAATAATTACCTACTAAAAGCAAGAATTATTACACTTAATGCCATTAACCATATCTAAATTGTCTAAAAGCAGAGTATTTGAGAAGAAACTACTCACTTATAAAGGCATCAAACCCCAAACTCATTCTCGACTACCTTAACCTCAGAGTTATCTCATTGTTTTCGGAAATATCCTGATCTGGGGAGGTTGGCAGATTTCCCACCTGAGGTTCAAGGTTCAGATTGCACACTGGAACAGGCTCTCCAGGGACTCAGTCACTGCACCGAGCCTGTCTGAATTTAAAAAGCGATTGGACTGTGCACTTAGTAGCACAGTCTAAACTTTTGGGTAGACCTGTGCGGTGCCAGGAGTTGGACTTGATGATCCTTATGGGTCCCTTCCAACTCGGGATATTCTATGATTCTGTGACATGTAATTCCCCCCCGAGTTCTCTGCCAGATATGCTTGAAATGGTCTCAAAACAGGTGAACAATCAACTTCACTCAAAACCACCACAGGAGGTGGTGGGGATCCTAAACACCCTTGGCTGAAAACAGAGCTGGGGCTTCTTCTTCTGACCATTTACATAATTGATATTACATGTCAACTGGGCACTAAATAAAAGATATTTCTATTTTCTGAGTAGGTAGTCATTGCACCTTAGCATTGTCCTTTTGGTACAATCCAGGCACCTGGTTTAGTGGCATGGTAATCCTTCCAAGGCCAAGCCACTTACTCTTCAGATTCTGCAATGTTTCCCTAATTACGTGCCTACAACACCTAATTAGTTAACACATTAAGCATGTAAGGAATTTAGATCTCAGTTTAACCTGATTTTTAGTACAACTAAAATCCTCAACTAGGTAAGGATTTAAGCCAACCAAATTGATGATGTTGACAGGAAAAAGTTTAATCTACAAGCTAGTTACTGCATATTTCTAGTATTTTTTTTATATTGTTGTAATATTCTGCATATTCATATTCCCATAAATCCCTATTTCTTCTCTTAAAACCATTTTCAGTTTTTCTTCAGACTCCTAAACAGTTTTGTCTAATATTTTCCCATAAACACACTATTTACTATTGCTACGAGTTTAACACATCAATAAACAAAAGGTATCATGTCGATTCAAATCCTAACTACCTTTTTGAAAGAACCTTTTATAATTTAAAACAGAAGAAACAGTTATAGCCAGAATCACATCGTGGCACTGCTAAAGGAAATGATCCCTAAGCAATGTGTATAAGCAATGGCCTGTGTTCACTAAATTTATTAGGTGGAATATCTATCAGTATCTACACATAAATGAAGTTTTTAAGACACTTCTAATTTAACAGTTCTCCTTCAGATCAAAATATTTCTTTAAACAGTCAAGAACAAGTCATACTTTCTGCATGCATTAAGAGTTAGTTTAGAAAGTCCTCTTTTCTGTGTATAAAAAATATATGGAAAAGCAGTCTAATATTTAGACTGTTTTTGTTAAAGCGTGAACTGTTTGAAAGAGATGCACATTAATCCAAATCATTCTTTATAAAAAGCACTCTGAAGAGTAAGTAATGCAATAGCTTTAGGGATATTGTCATCATGTAAGTGAATTAAAACTGTACTTAAACTGACACATTTTTCAGCCTTAGTGGTTTTGTTAAAGATGCTTAAAGAACATTAGTCGGAGAAGTATTTGCCATGCAAAAGCTAAAAGCAGCTTGTCAAAACAAACCTCAAGGCTAGTAATGAGCATTAGTTTACAGACAGCCCAGCATGAAGTGCCAGTATGACAGCTTCTGAAATGACTCTAAAAAGTGCGTAATTCACAGAAAGTGGCTGTACCTGTCTTTGTCTGTTTAACCCAGACTTACACGGCTTTGAGGAGGAATAAAACAGAATGAGAAGAAACAACAGCTTAAAGTGACATCAACAAGACTGAATATACAGGTGACATGCTTTCAGGGAAACAGAGGAAATCAGCGTTAGGACAGAAAGGTACCATACAGGGATACTTTCATAACGCGATGACACTTTTAGGACAGACCTTCATAGTACCCATTTAGGATATGCTACAGAAGACCATTTTCCCACGAGCAGGCTACTCTGTTTTGGACTTGTAAAACAGCACAGCATTTGCTTGCATAAGAGTTTTACACTGTATTTCCAATGGAAAATCTTGCTGTTAAACACATTCTCCTGTCAAGATCACATTATACTACCTGTGTTTCAAATCTTTGAAACCTTGTACTTAAGCATGCAAAATAAAATAAAAATCCCACCACCCACAGCACTTAAAAATTACTACTAATAACAAATAGCAAGAGTAATGAGTAAATATTCAAAACACAACAATGCCACAAAAGCATAATGTTCATTCATGCTCAAACTTTAGAAAAGCAATTCCCGTTTCTTAAAGGGTCTTCTATATTTATCTACAGTGCATGCACTGGGCCACGTTAGCTTTCAACCAAAGAACGCACACTACATTTTAAGGTATTACTCATTCTATGCAGCATGAAAAATGTATTGAAACAACGTAATTATATTGCAATAAGCTGTATCCTAACCAGCCATAATTAACAATGCAAACTGAAACAGCCAACTAGGATTATTATGGATAACCACTTCTAAAGGTAGCTTGGTTTCTAATATAAGAGGGGACACTATGGGGAAGACTCCATCTCAGTGAGAAATTCTTTAGAAGAGCACTCTAGAAGTTTTTGCAGCTCCTGTCAGAAATCACCTTTTGTGTAGTATAGTAAATACATTAAAAAAAACAAACAAAAAAAAACAAAAAAAAACCACATAGTTTATATTGGTAAAGTCAAGTCAGCAGAAGTGCATGTTTGCCTCTGTCCTGGTTTTATCTGGAATAGAATTAACTGTCTCCCTAGTAGCTGGTGTGGTGCTGTGCTTTGGGTTTAGGATGAGCATCATGCTGGTAGCACACGGATGGCCAAGCTGTGCAGAGCAGTGCTCACACTGCCCAGGGCTGTTCTGCTCCTCACTGCCCTGCCAGCGAGTACCTGGGGGGGGGGAACCAGGAGCTGGGGGGCACACGGCCAGGACAGGTGGCCCAGGCTGGCCAAAGGGGTGTCCCACACCACTTGGTGTCATGCTCAGCAACAGAACTGGGGTAAAAAAGAAGGAGGAGAGGGATGTTCAGAGTGATGCCATTTGTCTTTCCACGAAACCGTTCCATGCACTGAGCCCCGCTGGCCAGGCAGTGGCTGACACCTGCCTGCTGAGGAAAAGCAACGAACGGGTTCCCTGCTTTGTTGACTTGCACAGGCAGCTTCTGCTTGCCCCAGTAAGCTGTCTGTCAACCCATGAGTTCTCCCACTTTTACCTCTCCAATTCTCTCCTCATGGCACCTGGGGAGAGCAAGCAAGAGACTGGGTGGCGCCGAGCTGCCTGCTGGGGCTAACTCACAGCAGCCTCCAGCACAGATGGGCAGAGGCTGCTATCTCCAATCAATAAAGAAATTATGTGTGACTTAAGCTGATACCCTAAAATTTGCAATGCATCTACATTTTGATCCAACTACATAGATGGTATTGGTAAACTTACTGGTTTGACATCTATGTAAAGAATAGTAAACTATGGTCGAAGATAAACAAGTTTTAATCAACAAAATCCACATATAGATGGTAGCACAAGTCAGATTATTTATACACGATTGATTGCTCTCAAGGTATTTCTGATTTTCATTAAGTTAACCTAGATTTATGTTGATTTTACAAGATAATGATTAAGATTTGAAATTTTAGAACAACAGCAGGGGCCTTAGCATACATACAATCCTCAGCACAGCTCTGTCAGCTCATGCAAGGAATAGCACAATGGTCTGTATAAAAAAAAGTGATACTCCTGAAGTTTCTGTTTCTTGCTCTGTAAGGTTAAAAATAATGATTAATTCTGTTTTACACAGAAGTAAAATTGCAGTATTTCTGCCTTCTTTCCAGATTTCTCAGAGTCAATTATGATTCTACATGTCCCTCTTGTTTTCAGTCATCAAATCAGTTACACACCTTGGTGCTCATTAACTATTTTACACAGTTGCCCCTTAAAAAAAAAGAAGTTTATTTTGTTATTTTACACACACCAATCCATTTGTTAAGACACAAGTAAAAACTATCATTTATCTAGTGGCAGTGATCCATTAACTGAGAGCTACCTAACTAGCTGGGTAAAATTATTGTACCTACCACCTACAGATAATTACAGTACCTCAAAAAAAAAAGTATAATACTGTTTCCTTTTAACTGAAATTTCAATAAAGCACTGACAAGATGCAAAAGGACTGGGAGACATGGGACAAGAAGATACTGAGATAAGGAATCAAACACGGGGAAGACATCAGCTTTTCCAAAAAATATACTACAAGAAAACATTACCTCAAAGTCATCCCTTCACCCAAGGTACCTGATGACCTGGGAAAGAGAACTTTAGGGTAAATTCTCCATTGCATTTCCATAATTGCTAAATTAAGGTTATGTGGAATTAAAAACAGCAGTTCTGGGGTCTGTGTTTTTCTTTTTTTTCCCCCTCTTCATTATACAACAAGAATACTTTTTTGTAACAATTTACTAGAAGAAAAAAAAAACAACAAAACACCACCACTGAGATCTAACTATAACTGTTGCCAAGGACTATTGGCAGCAATAATTAAGAAAAAGATTAAATTGTGTTAACCTCTTTGGTATTGGATTTTCCACTGATTCCCAGTTAGAATTAAGATAGAAATCCATAAAGAAGACACCTTTGTGCAAATACTTACAATAAAACAAAAACAAATCGTGGAAAAGGCAGATGTCAGCATTCTGACTCAAGAATAAACTTATTACCTGTAATTTTATTTTTAGTTTATTTCCATGAAGCGTTGCTTTATACTGTGTTAACTGCAATCATAGAATGACAGGATTGTAGGTGTTGTAAGGGACCTCCAGGCACCATCGGGTCCAACCCCCCTGCCACAGCAGGTTCCCTAGAGCAGGCTGCCCAGGCAGGCATCCAGACGGGCCTTGAATATCTCCAGAGAAGGAGACCCCACAGCCTCCCTGGGCAGCCTGTCCCAGTGCTCCGTCACCCTCACCGTGAAGAAGTTCTTCCGCATGTTGGTGCGGAACTGCCTGGGCTCCATTTTGTGGCCATTGCCCCTTGTCCTGTCCCCACAAACCACTGAGAAGAGGTTGGCCAAGTCCCTCTGTCTCCCACCCCTCAGGTATTTATACACACTGAGGAGATCCCCTCTCAGTCTTCTCTTCTCCAGGCTGAACAGACCCAGGTCTCTCAGCCTCTCCTCACAGGGAAGATGCTCCAGGCCCCGTATCATCTTTGTGGCCCCCCGCTGGACAACAGCTTTATGCCACCAGCTGAAGTAGGGCTCAGGTGACAGAGCTGACTGAAACAAGAAGCACACAGCTAGAATCTAAGTCACAACTGACCAAGTCCATTCTCCGGTCTGTTTAGCTACCACAACACTCATAAGAGCTACTGAGAAAGGTAAGGGAAAAACTACAGGGAAAAATGTACTACATCTTAGAAGTGAAATATTAGCTCTTAAATTCATTCACGAACTACATTAGTTTTCAACTACTCTATTTGCCCACCAAAGCCACTGATGCAGTGTTAGTGAACTGCAGTTATGATTAATGCAGACTCATTACTGCTGGAAAAAGCAATGAGATGCTAAAATTTCCACACCACATGACTACTCATTTACCATTGAGGGGTCTGTGGGTGAAGCAAGCCCCTCATCAGCATCCTCCTTGATAACATCCTAACAACAACAAAATATTACGGTTTGGGTAAAATAATCAAGGGCTAAACGAAAAATATGAAGTAAACAATGAATGAGAATGATCTCATAACAGTACAGAAACGACACACACATTTGTTTTTCATTAGTGATTAAAGAAAAGATTTCAAAACCTTTTGATAGTTTTGCTCAACGTATCAATATCCTAAAATTAGAGCAATTGACAAGTGAGGTTTTTGCTGACTTTTTTTAAAGCTTTCTTTAGTTCTTAATTCCATTTGAACAACCATCTGTCAGTAAAATAAATACCATTAATAGGAATTTATTCTATAGGAAGCTAGAAAAGTTTGTTCATTCTTCCCTTTCAATGGATAAAGCTGAATTATACTTACTTATAAAATCATGCTGTATCTAATGCACACTTAAGATTAAATGTATTTTGTTCCACTTGAATGGAAAAACATTTCTTTTAACTTTGGCCTTCATATTTGTAGCATTCTTTACAACATCAAGGGATGTCTTTTTACCTTCTTCAGATATCACAGAATTCGTATTACTAAATTTGAATATAAATTTACCAGCAGCATTCTTTTTCTCACAACATGCTGTACCAATTTATTATAGCACAGTTGACATGTTTATTGACATATTTTCCTGCCAATACTACAGGTCTTGATACCTGGATGTCAGAATTAGTTTTCACCTTTCAGTAATTTGTAAAGTTAAAACAAAATACATTTTAAATTGCATGTTAATAACACCTTTGCTTATACTATTTATAAGATAGAGCTTGCAGTTGTCTAACACCGAATCATCATTAGTAACCTTCATTCGCATTACCCACTATATTTATTGTTTAGGTTAGTATTTGAATTATCCTTCAAAATACTTACTAGGCCATTGTTCTGATCTCTGGACAAACTCGTTTTTAGTGGTGGACGTGAGATGAGATGAGAACTGCCAGGGTAATACCTTGGCATGTAAAGATATGGGGCAAAGAATGGCTATGGAAAAAAAAATAAAAATGTAACAAAAAAGGGACAAACAATTACACAAATCAAAATGTAATAATAAAATAAAACTTATTTCAACAAAGCACATCCTGTAGTTGAGTTTAACAAAGTGAAAAGAACAATTATTAACAGCTTTCTTTACTTTTTGCATTTAATAGAAATCAGTCAAAAGCACTGGAGAGAGTTCTCCAAAACCCCTCAGCAACTGACCCCCCTCTATTCCCTTCAATGGCAGTGGGTGCTCTGGCATGGGCTGCTGGAGGAACAGAACTGGACACTAACATCTGATTTGAAAATGTGAAAAGGATTTACACTTAGGATATTTTCACTAATCTTTAAGCTACTGAAATCAAAGTTAGATTCTCAGTAAAATTCAGAATGTTTCACAGGACAAAATAATTATACACAAAAAACTGGATACATAAAAGCATCACTAGAGCTTCCCCTGCTTATGGTAATCAATCTGGAGTTTTTGTTTTTTTTTTTTTCTTCTACATATAATAGACTTTAACATTATAGCAGAAAATATTTAGGCTTTGTTTAGTTAGGAATATGCCTGTGTGTGTTGTTCAGTACAAATACCATTTTAAAGTAAAATGTTAATTATCATAAAACAAACATCAGAAACATTTTTAAAAAACAAACATTTTGTTTCCCACAAATACAACCTAACTCTAATCACACTTCTTGTAACCAGGTACCTTTTTATCCCTTTTTACTAACAAACTTCAAGAAAACATACACTATCCAAGTTTTAATAGTATATCAGTGTAAGGGGTCCAAATGAGAACTCAGGCTATTAATAAAGTTCTAAGTTCTAAGATCTAAGTTCTAAGTTCTAAGTTCTAAACTTCTAAGAGATACACGGATCTCAGAACTACAAACACACCTCCTTTTGAATAAAGCACTCCAACCCTTGAAGTGCTGAAATTAATTGTATGAACATGTTTTCTGAAATCCACACACTACCCACTGGCACGTGATAAAAATGCGTGTGCATTTGAGAATTTGGTAATGCATTTAAGAAGTGCTTCCCTAATATTGTTAAAATTTTGTTATCTGTGAATTTGACCTAGGTTTTGAAATAAAGACCTTAGTTTCCTTATCAGTTTTCAGTGGAAAAAAAAGAATCTTCAAACTTGAGGATAAGCAGAATTACAGAACCTGTAATTGCAAGGCCCGTCTGGATGCCTACCTGGGCAGCCTGCTCTAGGGAACCTATATTGCTATTAATTCATTGCCCAGTTCCTTAAAAAGTTTTCAAAATATATTTTCAAACATAACATTTTAAAATTGTATTATCCAGCTATTTAACAACAAAAAAAAACATAGTATTTTGTTTGTGTTTCTGCACATGACAAGATTCTGAGTAGTCTACTAGACCAAATTCACTGTAGTCTAAATAATTTTATGACTTGATGGCCCATCTACGAGGGAGGAGTAAAATATGCTGAAGTATTCCACTTCGGATTTATCAATAAGGACAAAAAAACAAACAAGCAAAGAATTCTGTGTTCAGAAGCAGCTGTAAATGAATGGAATTCCTGTGTACAACAGTTAGATGGCATATGCTACAACTTTGAGTAATTATGACAAAATACAAACTGTTCTCTGTTCTTAGCTGCAAGAGGCAGGTTTTGGACACACCTGTATACAATTACCACAAAAATTTCATACGTTCTTCCAACATACAAAGTTAAGATGATAAGCATTGTAATCATTAGTCTAACTGTGGGAGTATGTTTTTGTGTGATTTTCAGTTTTACTTGGATAGGTAAGAGAAACAACATCTAGGCTTTGCCATACATTTACTGGCTGGTACAGAATGATTCAGAAAATACAGATTTAAATTTATTTCACTGTCATAAGGCACATTCTATGGTATGTCGTGGAAATAAAATCATTTTCAAAAAAAGTTTATGTTACTTCTTAAATAATTAAATGCCTCAGTTTTCCATTAACAGCTTAAACCACATGGAAAACCCACAAGGCATGAGAGGCTTAATTATTATACTGCATCCAAGTGCCTAGCTCTCACAGCAAAGACTATCCTCTGAAACATCGTCAGCACCTGCTTGTTGGTTGCGAGTCATCAAGCTACAAAGCAATGAAAAAAAATTTCCAATATGGCAATTACACCATAATTTTTTCACAATTTCTATTTATGCTTTGTGCCCACTTCAGCTGCTTCACTGCTTCCAAACTGTGGAATCAATTCTCCAATATAAGCCTAAACTCCGCAGTCTCAAAGTATGATAATACAGATATCATGAAAACGTGAGATAAGTATAAATCCATGCTGGGCATTGACCACTGCAGAGCTGTTCTCCAAGTCTGCACACAGCCTATGAAGCATAAGCCTGGCCAAGATACCAAAGAACTTGCCTCTGTTCTGAAAAAAATAAAATAAAATTCCCCCATGAAGTCTAGATCCTGCTCAGGAAAATCCTGATTAGACCTGCCTACTGCTCTGACCTCTCCCACAGGAATCACGGTATCAACAATGGTTTATGAAAGCAGCAATTTTGGGAAGCTGAACTTGAGTCCAACTTGTTGCCAGGGAGCTAGAGAGTAATCTGTACACCTCGATCACAGTCCAGTACTGAGAGCCAGAGGGCCAAATTGAAGAGCTGCTGAACTGGACTGTAATCCTTCCTTTAAAGCTATGCACACAGAGAAAGGGGCTTTACACCAAGAACAAGGAAATTATGTGACAGGACGTTCAAGAACCGTAACACAAGAACATCTGAAGAAAACAGCAGAAACATACATAATAATAGTAATAATAAAAAGTATTTCCTGAAAATAAGCAACCTGAGCTTCTCCCAAGAGTTCAATGTTTATTTTTTTCTCCCTAAGGACAAATGATTGCTTACAGACAACAAGACAGGAACCATTTGCTGTTCAGAAAAAAGGCAATGCATCTATACCAAGAACTTAAGAGCACTTTGCCATAAAATTCAGACATTTCCAGAGCAGTATTTGACTCCATTGTGTTTTGGCATACAAGTACCCAAGACCTCTCTTAGATACTTCTACTATACTACTGGGGAGAGCCAATTCTTCTATTACCGTTGTTTTATTAAATACTATTCTTACAAAAACCTGAGAAGTGAAATGCCATTTAAAATCCTGAATTTAAATCCTGAAAATTAATTTAAATTTAAATTTTTTAGATTTAAATTTTTTTTAGATTTAAATTTTTAGATTTAAATCCTGAAAATTTCTACTATTATAAAGTTCTCCTCATTTATCTCAGTACACAGCATTCATGACAGCGTAACTCCATAGGAGAAAGTAATAAATGTGTTTGTGTCAATATTTGAAAGTGTGAACCACTAAAAATGATTATGTCCTGGAAGAACAGTATAAAAACCCAGAAAAAGGCCAAAACAGAAACATTTTAGTCTTAAGTATGCAGAAAGGTAAAATAAATAAATAAATAAACAAACAAACATACCTTTAAGTCCATATATGCACATAATAAAAAAGAACACGTAAACTGCTTGTAAGAACAGCTATGACTCTCTAATAATTGGTTTTGTAGTGATTGTTAGAGGCATAAAAACATACAAGTTTCAGTTGTGTATTACCACACACTGTTAACCTTGTCATGTACAGTAACACAGACAAAACCAGGACTTCCAATTAAATGCTCACTTTAAGAAAGCTGAGTTACTATCAAGAGGAAGATTCATGTGATAAGCATTGATCAGTACAGGACTACTTCAAAGAACGTGTTGCTGTAAGTTATTTTCAACAAAACACCATATATGCTCAATACAGTATTAAAATAAGAATAATTTTAGAACAGATAAAAGGTTCTGTGCTATACGTACCCTTTTCTGCCTTACTAACACTGATTTAGGTAACATTTTTTTTCCAGATTATTAGCTTGAACATAACCTACTATCAAACAGTGTTTGTTAAAGCTACGGGCATTTCTTATATATAGAAGCAAGCCATGAATTACATTAGCTTTCTGATTTTCTTTTTCCCTGATAGCATTACAAAAAAGAAGAAAAAAACAAAAATACTGAATACATTCCACAAAAATAGAAAGCAACGAATTAATTGTGGAATGTGCTCAGAGTTTAAACAACTATAAACAAAATCACCCTAAATAGATCAGTACTACAAATTTTAATATAAAATGCAACGAAAAAAGGATTCTTATTAGCTGTTGTCTCATCTAGTAAGCAGATATATACCTCAGCAACTTGGAACAATGTTTAAAATAGCTCATCTTACATTGTTTAGATTGAATCCCACTATAACTACATTGTTTATATTAAATCCCACAATACAGTGAAGTATTGCAACTTTCAAGTGAGCTGTGCACAGGACTATGTTTTCTAATGCCCACAAAGAACTAAAAAAAATGTATGGTTTATGCAATTTATTTTAATTCTTTTAAACTAGTGCAACTTTAGTTACAGGAAAAGATCCCAAAATAAGAGACAAAGGGAAGACAGATGTCTAGATATATTCTTGTGATGTAGTTCCTCACATGAGTTTCTGTATGTTTTAACTTGTCACCAAGAAAACGCCAGAATCTCTTCTAACTACAAGTATAGGACTGCACAGTTTACTACTCACGAAGTAATAAATAAATAAATATCTACAGCATCCCAACGAGTCATGTCTAAAAACAATTTGACCTTTTTTCCCCTTGTGTATTTTGTTTTTCTAATGCAATTTACCACATTTCTCAATGATGCTACAATGACTGAACATTACTGTGAAGTTTACCAACTTTGGGGCTTTCGAACAAAACTCTATTTCCAAATATAATTTGCATGGTCTTTTAAATATTTTATAGACTACATCTGCAATATTACCAGATGAAACGAAAAGAAAGCGAGTTGGTTCTCAATTATTTACCCGATTGTAGAATGGATGCTGAGGTCCTGTCATACCACTATAGTAACTGCTATGAGGCTGGGGTGATAAAACTCCGCTGTTGAAAGGTCCGTTGAACGAGGTTGTAGAAGAACAAGCTGATGAAGGCTGACTGAACAGAGATGTTGCTCTGGCAGGTGCCTCATGTAGAGGCAATGTGGGATAAGGAAGTCCTCCTATATTCATTTGATCCCTTGCAGCACGAACATCTGAAAAAGGAATGAGATTTAGCTTGAAATACTTGAAAAAGTTCTGATTTGTTTGCGAATTGTGTCCAGGTCTCGTCCCCCTGCTACAGTAGAGATGTAGACAATCCAGAAGGAGCCTGAGGCCAAGGGGCTACCAAGATGATGAAAGGACTGGAGTACTTCTCCTTTGAGGAGAGGCTGAGAGCTGGGACTGCTCTGCCCAGAGAAGAGGAAGCTCAGGGGGGATCTTATCTGTATCTATCAATCCCTGAAGGGAGCATGCAAAGAGGTCAGAGCCAGACTTTCACTGGAGCCCAGTGCCGGGACAAGAGGCAATGGTCACAAACTGAAACACAGGACGTTCTGTTTAAACACCAGGAAATGCTTCTTTACTATGCAGGCGATAGAGCACTGGCACGGAAACCATACCTGAATTCAGATCCCATTTCGGATACTGTCATACCAAGAATTCATAAGTCCTGTTTTAAAGATCTAGTTTTCTCCAAAACTTTGGCATCTCTAAACAGGTGGACACATTAGGATGCCCTAGCCTTACTCCAGACCTAACAGCAATCCCTAAGCAGTGCCATACTGTAGGTCACAGCAGTTCACTCCAGCAGCAAGTAGTCGCTGAGCAGCGCATTTTTGCGTACCAGCACTTACCTGAATCTGATTTCATTTCTGAGACTACAAGCTAGTTAACAGTAACTTGTGAAAAAGATAGTGTACAACTAATGATACTTGCTCTAGGAGCAGTTTAAATATCATTCTAACACAGACTCAAAAATGACTGGTAAGTACCCACTGCACAGGTGTCTAGTAAGGGAATACATCAAATGGACACATCCCATTTTGTTTCCCTGGCTTCAGTTCTAAAGGATCTGACAGTACTCAAAATTGTTAATGATGACCTGCAAGTAAACTTGCATTTCTACTAATATTGTGTAATACAAAAACAGCATGTGCTGTTTTTCCATGACTGCTAAAGCTATCTTTGACTACCACTAGCACCTTGCCCCCTTTAAAGAGATGCTTTGGTCTTGTATGATTTGGCCTTTACAGAATATCTATAGAGTGAAACTGAACAACTTAGTTCTGAAGTCAAGGTCAGATGACAGGAAGGTCTGATTTGACGAACAACTCAGTATTCTCTGTAATATGCAAAGCAGTTCCACCTAAAATAAAAAGAAATGATGAAACTGTCACTTTCCATTTATTTGAAAGCATACTCACCTGCAATGATTTCTCGTAGCTTGGGGTCTAAGTTGACAGTACATGGCAAAAATGTTCTTACATCACGTGCTACAAGAACAGGTGTTCGGGAAGATAAAAATACTTCAAAGTTCCTTATATCTCCATCAATTTCAAGCAGAGGTTCAACATCTTTAGTCGTTGGGATATTCTTTGAAATTCTGGTTGAAAAAATATAGATAAGTAATAAACAAACCACATTAGAGTCTGACTTTCATAGTGAAATGCTATAGAAAAAGACTGTTCAGTACAGTTGCATCTGTTCTCCTGTTTGCTGGAAAATGAAAACAATCCATAAAAACCTGCACTGTCTTCAGAAAGAACAGTTTAACGTTTTCTATTATGAACAAAAAAAAAAAAAATCAAATTTTTAAGTAGTCTGATCTAACTGCAAGGTTCAGAGAAATCTCAGAGAAGCCATACAGAAGACTAAAATCAAATCAGGAATTTATAGAGCAGTAAAATCAAATCCAAAGTAAGGGCAAGTTAGCATGTGTCAGCATTAACCTCAAACATTTATTCAAACTAATAAATAAATTAGGAATTCCACAGTTAAAATTCTAACTTTTAAACTAGTATCTCTTTCAACAGGAAGGGTCAGGCGTCTTAGACATTAATCAGAACCCAACAGTGAATGATTTCATAGTAGAAGAGAGGAAAAGAGAGTACCTGCTTTTGAATTATTCACCTTCTTAAAAAGGCAAGAAGTCACATGTATACAATAACAGAGGAGAACAACAAAATAGTCAGATGTGATCAATATGATGGGCTGTTGATGCATTACAACTACTGTCAAGGAATGGGGGTGGGGTTGTGGTTTTTTTTTTTTTTTTGTAAGCACTAATATAAAGGACAGTTTTATGGAGAAGCAAGGATAGGTTTTTATTTTTTCTTTCTTTTTAGGCAAACATAACACAACAATTCTGAACGAAGTCTATCATCAGCTGAATTACCTTATTTCACATTTTGTTAGCTTTTTAAGAACAATGATCTTCTTTTATCTTTATTTTAGATCCCATATAAAGGGTACTACTTTATGTACCATGGGATTACTCCAGAAATAACAATGGCAGATTTACACAGAATATTTAGTATTAAGAGAAATAAAGGAACTGAGGATCAGTAGTAGATGTTTGAAGTAAGTACAACTCTTCTACATTAAAAATGTATTTTAACCATGTGCTAATCCCTCACTCTAATCTTTTAGCATAGTGCAAGACTGTACTAAAAGTAAAATTAACACATTCCTGTCAATTTTACTAGGTATTAAAGAAACCACCTAGTGCGAATGGACTATGTACCATACATGGTCCTACAAATAACTTTATTCATGATGAGATTACATACTTCTACATTGGAGAAGTAACCAAGTATAAAAGCAGGTGTAGTCTATTCTAACAAAGGTCCTGATCCTGCAAATCATTATGAGCTGCACTTCAGATAGCACTGAAATTATTCACATTCAATGTATGTAAGGCTTCAAGGGCTCCAGCCCTAGGAGAACAGAAGGTGAAGTTTCTGTAGAAAGAGAAACTTGAGACTCAGAAGTAGGTTACAATTTCAAAGAATAGGAACAGTTCATCCTCCATTAGCATTTTAAAAAAGAGATAAATATCTAACAGGAGTTAAATGATCTTCACAGCAATGAATGAATGGTCAAAAGACAAAAATTTAAGAACATGGGCAGTATCAAGGTAAAACTTGTATACTCATATTCTGAGAACTGTTTTACATTAATATTTAGCTGCTACCTTAGGATTTTCCATTTTGCCTTATATCAAAATTATAATTAAACTGTAAATATAAATGTTATAAATTGAACAACATACATCTTAAAAACTGGAACATTAACACGCATTCCAGTTATTCATATTTACTTTGAGTACTCTAGGCAAGAATTCTCATTTTGCCAGTTTTAAACTAAGTCAGTTTTTAAGGCAGGGACCGAAGAGTTAAAGAGTGGCCTAGTTCAACACTTAAATCCAGAAAATAGAATGCCGAAAAAGAATGTGACACAGATTTAAATAAAACACACAGCTGATGAATCACATGAAACAAATTAGCTGAATTTTAATGCCAGCTCTACTTAAGGCTGAATGTGAACAGTGTTCTGACTATGATGAACAAAGCCACTGTTCAGAAGCCAATAGCCCACTGCTGGTGTACAGATTGAAGTCTCTATTCTAACCCCCTGAGCTCAACGACTTAAGCTATGTCTTTGCAAGAAATATTTATGTAAATGATAATCTTTTGGCAAAAAGCCACCAAAATCATATGTGCCTGCACTTCTCAGATGAAGAAAAAAAAAAGGCTAGCAGGTGAAGAACTTTAAGGGTTGCTTTTGCTAGAATATAAGCACACAGATCTAAAACTTAAGCACTATGAACACCTTATTCTCCTTTTGGGGATAGATTTTCCTGAAGCAGAACAATAACTCTTAAAATCAGAAACATCAAAAGAACTATCAGTGTTGCTGAGTGTCTGCTTCCGTGAGAAACTACTTGAAATTACAAGGAATAGGAGTAAAACAGAACATCACATTGACAGAAGTAAAATTTAACACCTCATTCCATTATGCCTCACATGATCTTTCCATAGGTAGTTAAAATCAAAAACTTTTCAGTATGGATTAAGTTATACTCCAATAACAATGGGTTATTTCTTGATTTTTTTTTCCTCAAATAAAATGATTTATTATAAATATACATAGATAAATCATCTTCCATTCAAAAGACTGTGAATTTGCTCTGTTTACTAGTTCTGGTTCATCTTACATTTCCATGACTGACTTGGAAGATCACCACATGGTCCAACAGCACCGAATGTTACCAGCACAAGCTACAGGAAGATGCTAGGCTGCCAGGCTGTACATGACACAGCCTCCCTTTCACCATCTGCTGCTGGAGGTGGTTGCCACCCCAGGATGTGACCCTGCACCACCAAGCCAGCTGGTGGTCAAAAGGCAGAAGGATTGAGCAGCCTGAGTCATGGAATCATAGAATCATTAAGGTTGGAAAAGAACTCCAAGATCATCTGGTCCAACTGTTCCTATACTCCCAATGGGACCCACTAAACCATGTCCCTAAGCACCATGTGCAGCCTTTCCTTGGACACCCCCAGGGACAGTGACTCCACCACCTCCCTGGGCAACCCATCCCAAGGCCTGACTGCTCCTTCTGAGCAGAAATGTCTCCCCATTTCCAACCTGAATCTCCTCTGGCACAACTTGAGGCCATTCCCTCTAGTCCTATCACTGGTTACCTGTGAGCAGAGGCCGACCCCCAGCTCCCCACACCTTCCTTTCAGGTAGCTGCAGAGAGCAACAAGATCTGCCCTGAGCCTCCTCTTCTCCAGACCAAACACCCCCAGCTGCTCCTCACAGGACTTGTGTTCCCAGCCCCTCACCACCTTTGTAGCCCTTCTCTGAACACATTCCAGGGCCTCAATGCCCTCCTTGTACTTGCTGATGCTGAAGGCCGTGCTGTGCCCACATTCCCTGTTCATCTGGCTGTGCCAAGCCCCCGGGTATGCCAACAGGCTCCATCCATCACCTCTTCTCCCCCTGCCAGGGGTTTCACTGCCTGAGCTCCAGGCCAGCTCGGATACAGTGCAACTGGGTAAGCTGGGACCTGGCTGCTGCAATTAAAGCTGTGAGAAGCCTCACTGGGTGCTACCCCTGCCTGGCTCAAGAGCTGCCTTCAAGTTCAAGCCTCTGACTTTGGTCCTCACCGGAGCAACGTCTATTTATCTTGGTCATCTTGACCTTGACTCACTGAGTTCTTCCTGGCTTGATCTAATACATACCTTGTGGCTACAGACCTGCCTGGTGATCACTGGACTGTTGCTGTCCCTGGTTCACAGTAAGGGAACACACACTTTTCCTCCTGTGTGGGTACCACAAGACTGCACCCCTTGCCTGTGAGGACAACATCCTGCCTGAAGGTGAATACAAAGGCATCCTACAAGTTCCTCTTCACACACCTGAACATTTTTTCCTCAGCTTTTTACGGCAGCAAGTAACCAGGCAAATAAGAGTCATTTAACTTTTGCACTCCATAAAAAGCAATGCACCTAATTAATTAAAAATATTAAGCGGCAGAGAAACAGAAGGCACAAGCAAGAAGGCATGTCATGTTTTATTTATTATGTGCCTTTTAAGTTTTTCTCTCAATACAGTTTAAGACAAAGCTTAAAACAATGAAATCATTTCTCTTTCAAAACGACAGACATTTTTTCCCCTATAGGTCTGATGCTAAGAATAAACCTTGAAGATTTGGACCACTCTGGAATGCAAGATAAAAATTTTATGGTTAACAACCTGATAATTAGATATCTGATCTCTTAACATCTAATAAACTGATACTACAAATATAATGCTTTGCTCTGAAGAAGTTATTTATCCTATTCCTCTCAGATCTGCTCAGAAAAGCGATGGTATCTGCAGTCACAGGGGTGTAATTCTTCTGGACTAAAAGCTCTCACATAAAACACTCCATAACATCTACAGTACTAACATTGTATTAAGAATAGAGCTGAAAGTATTTTTTTTTCTAACTGCAACAGATAGTTTGGACGTTGAAAGAGAACATTTGTTCACATACACACTTGTGTAAGAACAGGAATAAAAAAAAAAGTCATCATGCACTCAACACTAAAAGGGAATCAATGCTTTATTTTAATAAAGGCAGAAAAGCTTTAAGTTCAACACAGCTATCGAGACAAAAATTATAAACCCCTCAGTGCATATTAAGTAGTACAGAGACTTCACTGAACAGATGCAATAGCTATTTAAAAACTCCTATTACCATAGGTATTCAGGAAAGCTTTCTTTGCAAAACTAAGTAACCCATCCAAGTAACAGCAGATGAAGCACCTCTTCTAAGCGCTCTGGTTTTGATCGCTTGAGAAAGAAAAAGCATTTTGATCCTTACAAGGCTGATATTTATTGATCTACTAATCTGCCATACTCAATATCATGCTCCACCACTGAGCCATATTACAAAGGTCTGATTTTAATTCAACTTTCCACAATATTTCCTACATCAGAACTCTTTAAAGTGTTAATACAGCTACAAAAGCCTGAATTCATTCACAACTTCACAGTGCTTATTTGAATTAAAGACAAAAGATTTTTTAAAAATAAATATATTTATTACGCATAAAAGCAGCAAAATGGAATAGCAAAGAAGAATTCAAGACTGCTCAAAACTGCTCTATAAAAAAAAAAAAAAAAAGCAGTTACGTCTCACTGAGAAGTCCCACCAGATCATTCACACGAGTGAAATATGAGGATACTGTTTTCAGCATTTGCTCCTAAGAAAATCAGTTACACAGCTACTTTATGGCTTTATGTGGGGCTTCTTTCTTTCAAGACCTTCACCTGTAGGACTTCAGCATTTCAGCAAATATTTGTGGGTCCTACAGGATTAGAAATTGCCATGGGTCATCCTAGCCTCCAGCACAGGATTCTTCTCTGGGGCTACATCATAGCATACAGTTTAACTTCAGAATTGGGCAAAAGAACATTCAGTCCTCTTCCAGAAGCCCAGAGCAAACACCTCGCTCACAGAAGCACAAGTTCCACTTCTCCAAGAAAGGAGGAGACCAACCCATCAATCTGTTCCAAATGCCATCCAAAATTGGAAGACAAAAAGGTACAATCACTATGCTACATGAACTTCAATAGGTTAGTAATGTTCAAGTTAACTAGGACCAAAGACATTTTACTTCCTTCATGCAGCCTTTGGATTACCTGAGCTGTACCAGGTATTGTCCTTCTGAAGCAGCTTCCTATCACAGAACTGACCTACTGATAAGGGCCACTAGCTGTGTATAGCTAAAGGATGCATTTACAGCTTACCATCTTACCCCACAATGCTTTCCCATACTACTGAGTTTTTGAATAAATATTCTCACTTTGACAAGTATGTTCAGCAGGCACAAAGCAATATTATTTCCAATTTTATTTCCCAACTTCGACTCCCCCCAAAGTATACAAGCGTCATGAACTGACTTAAACCATTTATTGTGTTGCTAAAATTAAGGCTTCTGTGTCCTGCCCTAAACTAATATCACTCAGTAGAGTTTACAGGGATTGGAAATACACATAAGTCTTGTTTATTTTGTTGAGAGATATGTCATTACTGCACACTAGAACTATTCTGTAAGCATTTAAAGAATTATTTGGAAATTAATTCAGAATAATAAGCAAAAATACAGGCTGGGTGTAGAATGGACAGCAGCCCTGAGGAGAAGGACCTGGGCATGTTGGTTGATGAGAAGCTCAACATAAGCTGGCAATGTGCCCTTGCAGCCCAGAAAGCCAGCTGTACCCTGAGCTGCATCAAAAAAAAAGCCTGGCCAGCAGGTTAAGGAAGATGTTTCTCCCCCTCTACTCTGCTGTCATGAGACCCCACCTGGAGTACTGCTTTCAGCTCTTGGTCCTCAGCACGAGAAGGATATGGGCATATCACAGTGAGTCCAGATGAGGATCACGAGGATGATCAGGGTGCTGGCTAGAGCACCTCTCCTGTGAAGCCAGGCTGAGGGAGTTGGGGTTGTTCAGCCTGGAGAAGAGAAGGCTCCAGGGAGACCTTACAGTGGTCTTCCACTACCTAAATGGAGCTACAGGAAAGCTGGAGAGGGACTCTTTGCCACGGAGTGGAGTGATAGGACAAGGAGTAATAGGGCTTTGGGCAACTTGGTCAAGTGGAAAGTGTTCCTCCCTATGGCAGAGGTGGAATTAGATGATCTTTAAGGTCCTTTACAACTCAAACCACTCTATGATTCTATTACAAAAGGTATCCTATTCTATTATAAAAGGTAAAAGAGCTTTGGAGAACTCCCTGTCTTGTTCTGATCAGCTTTTCCTCCACTCCTTTTCTCTCCCTATCATCTTTTCATCTGAACGCCCTGCTTACTTGTCATGCCTTCTGGTACTCTTTACTTCTGTTATGTCATGCCTCACACAGGTCTGTTTAGGATACAGCCTGGGAAATGATGATCTAGTACTCAGCTGGAATGCTGTCTATTAATATTGAGACCACACTATTAGCATAATGAGAAACATAACTATGTGCCCTACATAATAAGTATGGGACAATACAAGGAAACTAAGAAAAAAATCAAAATGCAGGTTAAATATTTAGAAGTAACGCCACGCTGTGAGGTCTACAAGAATAAAGAATTGTCTCCTTAAAAGAAGCGATTTATTTAAATCTGGCCTGGGCAAAAGATTATTGCCCAGAACATTAAGGGCAGAGCGATGAACGTGGCACCTTTGGTTTCTATAATCACTGAAGAGCTACACTTCTGAAATTAATACATCAATAGATTTTAAAGAAGTTGCAAATCCCTCAAAAGTTAATTTTGCCCTTTTTATTAAAGGTATTTAAACAGTGTCAAAACTGGAATTAACATAATAACCTTCTAGAAAAGTTACATTTCAAGTGATCTTGCTCATTTTTAATTGCTAGAAATTTGCAGAAAACATCTAGCATACTTTTTAGAAGAATAATTTAGTAGATACTTGTCTAAAGCGCTGTAATGGAAAAGTAGACAGATAATGCTTATCTTCAGTTTTTATTTTACTCCGTTTCTTACTTATGTATATTAACAAAAAAACTCAAATGATTTAGACAAAAGCTTTTAGCTCAACACATAATTGCAACAAAATTACAATAATTGTACCAATTAAAATAATCCTGAATGAACAGTTTGTCATCTTAATGTTCCAATGGTTTACAGAAGGATCTACTTAATTAGCTGAAATTGCTTTCCAATGTTAGTATCAAATGTCATTTGTTAAAAGTTGAACGATTTCGAAAATAATTTAACAAAGCAATTTTACAAAACACCAAGAACCAACATTTTCTTTTCAGCTGAATAAAGCAAGCAGATGTGTCATCAAATTGCTATAAAAATAAATGAGCCTTTATATGTGGAAAAATAAATTTTACTACTAGTGCTACTGAATACTATTTTCTTTTTTTTTTTGGTTTTGTTTTTAATGATATGAAATTATTTTATTAAAGAAATTGATTTCATTTATGTCTTGGTGGTATTTTTAGTACACTGTAAATACATTTCCTTGAATTGAAATAGTAAACAAAGTACCAATATTCAAATACAGGTAAAAGAGCAATGCTTTAACCCAAGTCACTTCCTAATTTAGTTCACACGGGCTAATCATACAAAAGATTTGAACTTATCAGTAAAATATGGCACCCATGAAACCACCCAATAGAACTGCAAATCCACAATAATCAACCGTTGTTAAATTTGCTTCTAAATTAGCCTTTACCAATTTAACCTGGGGAGGGGAAAAAGAAGATGAGTTGTCCAGTAACTGTCTAGTACCAAGAGCCTAAGTTCTTCTCCGGTTGCCAGTAGTAGAGGTAACTGTTTCTACGGCTATTTCCAAAATGGGGTAACTTCAATAAAAAGAGATGGGAAAAAAAAAGGCAAGCAAAATCTTACACCCATACTGAAACTGCAAAGACAGTATGTAGAACTGAAGAAGTCAAGAAATGCCAATACTTTCCATGATTTCTGTATCAGTCAGTGAAGATGTCTTCTACAAATTATTCCTTAGAATGGTACAACAGTTGTAAAACCATTAAAAAAAAGCAGTAGTCCTTTAGTCCTGCAGACAAAAAGAATCCTGAATGAAGGAAAGCTATTATGTTACTCTTCTAAATTTGGTGTGTTCTGCTTTGGCACATTGATTTGCCATCCACCATAGGCAGGCATGCCTATGTATGTCCAAACACTGCAGAGGTTAAATTCAGCCAGACTGATTTATGAATTTTATGTTAAGTTTAAAATAATGGCAACTTACAGCACTGAGGAAAGCACAACCATTTTCTCATCCTGGAAGACATATCTCATTTTTCAAACTCAAAGACTTCAGATTCTTGCTTTCCATAGTTTTCTTTAGCTTCCAAGAAGCGTGTTTTCAAGGAAATTAAGTAAAGGGTGGAGCTCCTAATCTGAACAGATGGTTCGTGAGAGTTTCTTCTATCTTGAGCCAAGCTATCATGTTCTAATATTCTGAACGTAACGAGTGTAAGAATAGGCATGTCACAGAAATTCAGGGACCAGCAGCAACTTGCCAACATCCTCACAAAGCTTAGTACCTCGGTTTCAGCAAAGCCTGGGAGAAGAGCGACAGTTAAGATGTCCTTCATGACAACCCCCATGACAAGCGGAGCAAGGTCAAAACCAGTCGGTAGGAAAGGCTTGAGCAGAAGGTTGTGTGAATACCTCAATTCTGTGTCATTAAACAAAATGTGAGTTCAGTTCTGGGGACAAGGACGCTTCTTCAAGCACTAACACTGTGAGTCATGGTCTCCCTTAGGACATCCTCCCTAGACACCAGTTTTCAGTTATATTTCTTACTGTTTCACCATGTAATGGCTAGAATTATATTCAGAAAGATAAGTCACCTAGAGCCCATCTGCATGAGAAAGAGGAAAATACTCTCCACGGATCTATCAGATTTTTGAGTCAATGTTCCATCCCCAGTGGTATCCAGACATGACCAGGAGAAAATTCTTACAGACTAACATCAACTTCACACTGACTTTTCTTCTTCCTACCCCAAGGGGCCCTTCACAGCAAAGAGGTCATTAAATTGTCCTGGTAGGCCGCAGTCTATTCTCTGCCATTTTGCTTTCAAAGGACAATTGGCACTTCACTCCACTGTAGTGTCCAGACCTGCCTGGGCAGCTCTTGTTTACCAGGATCTGCAGGTTTCTGTGACTGGTGATAAAGCCTGCCCCAGCACCTGGTATAAGTGCTTTAAACACAGAATGTTATATAAAAGTCATTGCCACTCCTCCCCTTCCACATGTATTTTTGAATTAAATTAGCCTTAGCTGCTGTGTTGTATGCTGAATTTAATCTTTTCCTCCTGTTGTTAAAATATTCAAGATACTTACTTATTTGTGCTCAGTTTTTAAGGGCATCAGCTACTGACTCTCAAGGATCCCAAATAGGCTTTAGATGGAAAGAAAACATCGCACAACTCAACTTAGGCCTCTCATTAGCAGTTCTGGCCATTCACACTGGCATAACTGTAGATGCTACAGGATCTTCTGGAGTAAAAATTTAGACATCTACAGTTTTTCAAGTGTTTACAAGCTTGTTTAATCATTTTCTGAATTGCACTCTTGAACTCAAAGAGCATATACATGCCTGTGTAAACCTTACCTTATTACAACTGTGTAAATCTTAGTACTTGGAACAGACTTTAATCAGCAAAGTCAGCCAAGCCGCAAGCAGCCTTAAAAAGTGACAAGGCTGCTAAAGCCACCACATCTAGAAGAGAACCGGGTAGCTCACAAATGCTGCCTCCCTCATTAACAAGTGCAGTTCAGAAGGACAAATGCCTACTGGCAAGATAGTTATACAATCGGTTTAGTGACTTCTAGGAACATCCTCCAATAGACAAAGCACAACAGATTTCAGTCCCTGCCGTGGTGAGGACATGAAAAGATGTTTACATATTACATAGACTATCTCCTTCGCTGAGTAAACTTAATGAGGAAAAGAAGATATTCCCTCTCATTCAGTTTTAGCACCAAGATTATTAAACTGACATGGTATCAATACCAAAACGCTGCTTTCTATAGCCTACAATAGTAGAAAATATCAAGAAACAACATAAGATGGCTCAGAGGCTCAAACTGAAATGATTAACTAAGCTCTCGATAGAAAAGAAATGACTCAGCTGGCTCAGACTTGAGGAAAACATGAGAATCCAAAACAAAAAAAAAGAAAACATTCTTTTCAAGAAAAAGCAAAACTAGGATTCCTCGTAGCATAGGAAGTAGGACAGTGATGACATTCACAGAAAAACATGAAGTGAAACTAGGGCTCTTTTTATCCTCTAATATCTCTTCTACTTTAGTACATCTTTTTTGAAATGCAGTGACTGGAGTCCCAGCATTCAGAATTTAGATACATAACAGATTTGTTTAATAAAATAACTTCCTTTTATTTCTTTGCTAATAATTCCTACAATTTCCTTTTCTGACTGCTGCCGAGCACTGAACATATTTTTTCAGACAATCATCAGCAACGGATTTGTGAATTCCTTTCCTAGGTGCAGATTTACAGCCCATTACTACGTTAGCAGGATTACAGATGAGATCATTTTCCCTGCTATGTTATGATACATATAACCACAATGACTTGCATCCGCAATTTGCTCATAGCTACTTTCACAACCCTCCACAAAAACAGTTGTCCTTATTTTATCTCCACGTTGTATTTTCTCCCTCTGTCCAAGAATTTACAGGTATATCAAAGAGCTCAAGTACTATCTTCCTAACCTTACCTGCAAGATTCTCATCAGTCATTCTTCTCCGTTTTGCTTCCCTCTTCTGCTTTCCTCAATCTTGCCCGCTATTACCCTACATTTTAATATATGAAAATGTACTAGAAACATGGTTTAGTGGGTGATATCGATGGCAGGGGGATGGTTGGACCAGATGATCTTGGATGTCTTTTCCAACCTTAATGATTCTATGATTCTAAATACTCTTAGTTCAGGATCTTGGTTAAAACTTCAAAAATTTCCAAACATTACATCACATTTTTTATATACATTTTCTTGAAATCTGAATTCTCAAAAGAGTCGGTATCTTCTCTACACAAGCCACTGTGGCTTTTCCCAGTATATCCTCTATTTAGAACTGGCACTCATATTCATTCTGGTGTCATGGATATTTTATGTGGTCTTCAAATGAGAGCACATTCCCATGGTTGGCCAGTTTACAAGTCTGAGATGTATCAGTTGCAAACATTCAATAGAAACTTGCTTTAATCTGACAACTTAATTCTCTGACAACTTCATTTACAGAATGCCCAAGTATTTTATTACACTTCAGGGTTTTAAAACATTTTTTTCTGCAACTTATATGTGCCATTTCGCCACAGAACTGACATTAGGGAGACTCTTCACAGCAACACTGAAGAGAACTCAGCACAACGTAAATGCAGAGAAATATTAACTGTGTATTGCAGTTATAAATAAAATGGTAAAAACAATGAAACCAGACCAGGAAAAATATGTGGCTAATGACCACAGAATAACCTAAACACTAAAGGGAAAGGAGAATACACTAGATGAGAAATCAAAATGGGACCTTAACTTGACAAGGAAAGAGACTGCATGAAAAACCTGTTGGTGGAAGATTACTTGAAAAGGCAACAGATAAACCCAAGAGAGCAAATACTGGTGCTATTTAGCATACCAACTGCAAAGCTGAACATAAAGATCCAGACCAACAATGACTGGAGAGTAAGAGGATAGAAATGAGACCACACAACAAGTCAGTTTAAGGCAGTAAGAAGATTAAAGATATTTTTCTGCAGAATCTGGACTGAAATTCAACACAGACTGAACATTTTTATTTTCAAGATTGGACACAATTACAAAACATGTGCTTGTTACGCTCTAACAAAGGAAAATAACAACACCGTACCTCTACCTCTTACTAAGGGAGAACTAAGCAACTCCAGTCCACAAAGATTGTCCACAGAGGTGTGCCTGTTGCAAACTGAAGCCTTATTTTCTTGGTTTTTGTTTTGCTTTGTTTTATACAACTTAGGGAAATCTTGCCCATGCAATATTCAATAGGATCTCCCATCTCTGAGTAGTATGACACAGGAAATATATGACTCCTGAAGAACTGTTTTCATAATGCTAAATATGGATGCCTATTGATGAGTGTCCATAGAAAAAGCACTAGCAAATTTATTTTCTGCAGCAATCCTTCATGATAATATAGTAGTTAGCTTTTTTCTTTTTAACGGAAACAAAGACATATAGATATTTTTATTTAGCAATCAATTTGATACTCATTTTTTCTTCCAGAGCACTTCAGCTACTGAAAGCAGAGCTCCCACTAGCTTCAGACACAGCTCTGAATACTCTCTAACATGAGCCTACAGAATCATAAGCTGTATGCCATCTCCCAGAGGTACAAATACCATCCAAGTGAAAGGTACAATAGAAATGACTAGTCCGGCATCACACAAATTCCGACACGTAGTTCTAGAACAGCTTTCAGTTATCTTACTTTAGCTTTCCTGTTCCACTGAACTACAAGAGAAAGCAGCAAGATGTGACAGAAAATGTCCCTTCCCTTTGCTACATACCTGCCTACAGTTTACCAAATTAAATTCTGGATGTTACAAGACAGGATTCCTCTGTGGAAAAATAGCATATCATCATTTAAAATCATGTATTTTATTTGTAGTTAATTCCCCTCTGTGTATGCACTGATTTTATTCTTTCATTTCTTAATCCTTGATGACCATTTGGATCCTTTTCCTTTATTTTTTGTATGCTGTGAAAGCATCGCTTATTCTCTGAAATAGTACTGAAAAACAAAACCATCTAGCGAAGAAGATCACTAATTTTAAATATAAACACTGACAACCCTCAGACCAACAAGAAGCTGTGAGCGCTGCATGGGGCAGACAGGTATTCTTCTAGTGCCACCTGCCGGCACAGCCCCACAGCATCACACTCCCTACAGCACTGACTGCATTGCACAGTGAAAAGCTGCCTGTAACCTGCCTCCAATACAGCAGTAAAACAAGATGTTATTACCATTTGTCATACCCTCAGCGCAGGCACAAGATATCTGTTGCAACTCTTCAGTTGTGGGTACCTACAGCAGATCTATCCGTCCAGTCAGCCTCCTGCCCCACACCATCTGCAGCTCAGAGGAAGAGCTCTGTAAGGCAATCCTTGTGGCTCAAACTCTGTAATACAAACTTTTAAAATTGGAAAAGTGACTATAATATTAAAGCATTTTCCTCATATGGAGGAAAGTGATAAAATGCTGAAAACTCCTAAAGGTTTAACAGAACCTCCAAAATTGCCATTCTCAAAAGGAGGTGTCCAAGCAGAGCCCTCTCCTCACAAACTCAGGATTAAGAAATGCATCAAAACCAAAGAATTTACAGCATCGCAACAAGAAGTATTCTAACACAAGCTATTCACCACTAGGAAAGTTATACATGTATTCTTGATCCAGTTCTAAAGTACTGAAATCTTTTCTAAAATCCTTCCAAGATAAAAGCCAGAGAAGTAGTGATAAGAACACAGGTCAGGGGCAGAAATTGTAAGAGTATCAGAATTGGTATCTATTCACAAGACTCCAAATGGGAAAGCTGTTTTTATGAACTAGAAGACCTAGGGAAACAGAAACTGAAGTTCTGAAAGAGGAGCTAAAGTAAATACCCCATTTTGAACTGATACAGAAGCAGATATTCAAGCCAAACTATTTCAAACAGTTGTAGATAAAGAACAGCAATGACATAGAAAGGATTATTTTGGATAAAACAATTTTTAGAGCATCAGATAATCCTGGAGAAGAGTTCATAGACCTTTTCGTACTCAGCATATGGTAAATATAATCATCCAAGTCATCAGACAGATGAGACCTCAGCTTTATCACTACATCAGGAGAGTTGTATATTTAGTTCCTCACATAGGTTCAACAGAAGTGGGTGAGAGAGACATCAACTCTCTTCCTGAATATGTAGCAATGTTAATTTTTTTTTTTATTGGTTAAAAATAGCCAACTTCCTTGTAATTTTTATTATTTCCATATCAAACTGTCCTGTTGGTATTTTTTGCACTATGCAGTACAGTGTTCTTCACATTACAGATCCTTTGTACACTGTAAACGGATTTATAAACTTATTAATGCCTATATAATGAATTGGCAAGCTACTCCAGTGGCTATACTACTTCCAAACACAACCTACGTAGTAAGAGGCAAAACAGCACAAGACTCACACATCTCCTCCACACCTGAACTAATGAAACCTGACACACCGAGTTGGCACCGAGTACCAGCCATTCAAGCGTCTCTACTAACAACAAACAATCCAGAGCCTGAGTAAGTCCTTCACATTCAGCCATGACTGTCGTTTCCTTCTCCTCAGGGTGGTTTATCACAGATTTGACATTTGTTTGTATTGGGATGACTTGTACTACCTGGTTTTGAGAATAATTCAGCTCTCTAATACTTCCTTTGGCTCATCAGAAACCATATACACATTGGTGTGTCTTGTAGACAGCACTGGACTTTGATCACTCCGAAATTATTTATTACTGCTGTTGCTAATAATCAGAAGGCAGTGATGAGTCCCACAAACTAATTCCAGGTATACCTTTGTAGATAGTATGTAAAGGCTCTCTGGTGAAAAAAGAGCATTATTGTACATAGCAGAAGATTGACAATGTCCCAACATATTAAGTACAAGAGATATCACTACAGGAGAATCCAATATGATGAAAGGATTAAGGTCCCAAGCAAGAGAGTTGAGCAACTGTATACAACTTGTCAGTAGGGTGAAGAAACATACAGAAATAACTGGGATTTGGCATTACTGAAAAGGGAGTGCTTACATATTTATTTCAGGGTAAACACGGGAGATTTTTACTCTGTACCAGTACAAATGGGATTGCACAGAGACTAAATTGCATGGGATTAGAAAAATCATTCCAAAACCTTCAGCAGATAACTACTTGACAATGCTGATTACCCTCTACTGTTACGCAACGAATGGCAATAGGGAACATAGAAAATAATCTGTACCCATAAGAAAGTTTTTGTTTAGATACAGCATTAGGATCCTTCAGAAATAGTGGCACAGACCTTATTTCTTCTTCAGGAAGAAACCACCTGTTTGTTCAGCCCTAAAAAGGCTTAATTTAAAATTGTTTAATAACCTTTTAAAAGAAAAGACAACTGAGGTTTTCCTGTTTTCCATAGTTTTGAAGACAAAACATCTGATACCAAGGTCTTATCTGTAGTCCTGTGGATTTCTCTCATACTGACTCGTCTGGAACTGAAGATTATCAGGGGCAGGGGGAGGGAACTGTGTTTGAAACTACATCGTTCACTCAGCCCCAGACATGATTCTGATAGCTAAAAAGCAACGACAGTGAACTTGACTGCTCTTATTGCTTTTAATCAGTCAACCAAGGATGCAGTCTGCAGTTCAGGAAGAAAGGGTAGTTGGATAAACAATGAAAACATAAAATTATAAAACATGCCATACAGCAAATCTAAATAAAGGTAAAGTTAGAAATATCTACAGCAGGGGTACTGTAAAGTATGACAGGAGAGGAATTCTGAATTATTGTACTCACCTGGATCACATGAATAGTTCTGACACCTCATATTTTAATCAGTACATTTTTACATGTACCTTACACTCACAGAGAAAATGCAAGATTTAGGAATTGTGGATTCATTCTTTAGAGGAAAGCGGGTTTGTTTGTTTTTAAAAATCATTACTTATTTACATCTTCAGTTTGATATTTCATCACCAAACACCTTCAACCTGAAGCCACTCCAGTCTACTACATGTCTTTATCAATCTTCAGTCCTCAGCCTCATCATGCCCAGTTCCCCCCCTTGTCTCTCTACCTTCTGTGTCCCTTGACTGCACTTCCCAACAGAAACCATCCCAGCCTTCTTTCCCAATCAATTCTAGTCCCATTCTCACAATGCTTCAACCGTTTCTATCCCAACCCAGACCCTCATTAAATTCATCTCCCATTCCTTGGCTCTAAGCCCAGGGCACCTTCCTAGAATTTGCAATGTCCAAGGAACAAATAGAAAGGAGAATAAACTTGGACAGAAAAGTCTCCAGATTTTCTGGCAACTTCTTTAGTCAGCACCAGTCTTCCCTCTTTACCTCGGCTGTTTCATCTCATCTCAAATATTTCTTAAAAAAGTCAAGTCAAATTCTACTTTCCTTTGCTGACTTCGATTCTGTTTGACTCTGATTCTGTTTCCAACACCCCTGGCCCCAAAGGGCCTAACTCCCAGCCATATTATCTCTTTTTATTCCTCCTCCTGTCACCAAGTCATTTGTCATAATTCACATTTCCTTTCTTAAAAGAAGCCAGGTTCTAGAGGCGCATTCACTGGCAACACAGGGACCACTTCCTCTCAGCTGCAACACCTAGACAGCTCTCCTGGACAGCAAATCCTATCAGCAACCAAGAAAGAAAGCCATGTTTCACCCTCATATTTCTTAGCTGCAGCAAAAGGTACTGCTATATCCTCAAGAACGCTTAGCACTGAAACTCCAGAGATCTTTGCCATTGAAGGCAGGTTGTAGAGCTCAGTTCAGATTCTGATTTCTAACTAGAAAAAAGTTCTGTCCTGACCATGGTAAAGATGAAAATTGCATCATGAAATAGAAGCACAGCCAGCTATCTGTAAAAGAATTCCAATATATTATTCTTTGCTTTTAATATAAAGCATACATCCTTACATGTTGCATTAAATAGCAATAAAAGTAATTTTTAAAGTTGCCAATGTTAACAGAAGAGTGTAAGTACAAATTCTAGATTACAACTTGGTAGCTGTTGGAGAGCCATGCTATTCCAATCATCATTAGTAATGATTCTTTTAATAATTGAAAGTGCATACTATTATCAGAATAACACCTACCTCTCATATATGGTTTTCAAAGTCAGCTGATCTGGAACACCTTCAGTCTCTTCAAGATGCAGTATGAGCCACGATGTTCTGTAAGGCCACTGCTCTGTGAGATTGATCCAACTGGCCAGCCTATCCCAATTGAACGTGATCTGATTAGCTCTCAATAAGCGACCTAATACAACAAGAAAGCAGGAAAAAAACAGAGAAAGGTTTGTTTTTTGTTTTTTTAAACCACTTTCCCTTTTGAAAGGTCTGCTTTCACATATAAATCATCACTAGATATAAAAATCAACAGGAAAAAGAAAACGAGCCATTAACATTATTTTATCAATTATATTAGCATTAAATTAATGGAACAGAAAACAAGCCACAGGGGGCTTTTTTGTGTTTTTTTTTTTTGGTTTGTTTTGTTTACTTATTTTAGAACAGCAGTTACATTCAATTCTTTATAACCTGACTATAGGGATATTTCAGAGAAATTGTGCATGAATTGAGATATTAGGATTACATTATTATGATTGAGATATTAAGACAATATCTCAATCATATTATTACCTTAATATCTCAATTATAATAATGTAATTGAGATATAATAATATAATTGAGATATTAAGGCAATTTCTGTGAACAATGCAAACACTGGGAATGCAACTTCAGAGACAGCCAGCAACTCTGTGTTACACAAGCTGGTTGGACAGAGCTGAAGCTCAGCTCACAGACATACAACCGTGTCTTTGTGTCATACTTCCCACTGAGATGATCACCTCAACTCTGCATCAGACCAATCAGGAAATTTTGTTCCCTTGAATGCAATGTTAAACTGGGCACTGGATGCAGCACTGTTATTGCTGTAGCAGGTTTCTGCAGCTAAATAAATCAGCGAGAATCAGTTCAAGTGTGGCTTGGATCATTACTCTGTGCACCCACTGGTAAAGCAAACACCCTGTATGAGTCCTGCAATAGCTGCAGAAGGTTTATTAGCTCCAGCTATTTGCCATCCAGTAGTGATGGAATGATTTCTGACCTGTAGCCAGCACAGGCAATACAGCTACAATCACCCGATGTTGAACTTAATGCTGAATCTGTTGAACCTATGCTTAATATCCATGCAGAGAACTGCAGTATTTTCACACCTGTTAAAGTTTTATTACTGAAATTCTCCCTCAAATGATTCAGCTCTCATTAGAAATTTAAGAGATTATTTAAGCATTAAGTGATATTATAAAAAGACAGGTCATTTAATATAATCTTGTATTGCTAATATGAGGTAGGTAGGGTAGAATTGGATCATAGTCTTCCTAGCAATCAAATTTCATTAGGCATACTGAAATAAGAACTTTTAGAAATTCTATTTTCATCAACATACACTAGAGCTTATGATAATTTGATTAATGTAGGAATAGAGCAGAGCTCTTTGCCTTCAAAACGCAGTATTATTCACTTTGTTCTGCAGCAGTACAGTGCAATACTACTCATTATTTAGTGAGGTCCTTTACCATAAGACCAAGTATTCAGATTAAAAGAGTTGAAATGGCATAATAACCAAGTAAACTATTTTATTCCAGGTAAGAGTTCTACAGCAGAGGAGCTGTAGACAGTAGGATTAATATAGTATTTCAAGACTCCCTCTGAAATGAAGGGTAGGAATCTGTAACTAGATTCAGTGTTACAGAAGAGCTCAAAGGTACAGCAGTTCACCCTAGAATACCACTGATATCTCAAGGGCCAGTGGGAATTGCATGTAAGATTAGATACAGAGAAAAGAATAAAACAAAGGCAAACATATGTGCAGTAAATGCAACGTTTTTTTCTCTCAGCTATTTCAAATCCTCAGAGTGCTCCTATGCTGTCACAGAACTCAGCTCTGAGTAGAAGAATAACTGTTTACTGTCTGCTCAATTACTATGCTACTTAATTTTATGAGCTATGAAGTTTGCTTACCAGGGGCAAAATGTTCTCCTGAATTAACCTACCTGTTTGGATCCTATCCCATCTAATGAACATAACTTAATATACTAAATATGCAAGTTAAATACTATTAAAATGTTTTGAAGTATTAAGCACAATACACCTGATAGATCTGTGTATCCCTTACATTTTCCAATTAATCTTAGAAATCATTAATATTATTTGCTTCGCTAGTGTGAACAAAGCAAATTTTCTACAAGGGTCTACATCCTAATCAAACATTCAGAACACAAAGCCTGGAACACCGAGAAAGTCAGAATTTGATCCTTTATAAAAAGCTGATACTGGCTTTCACAACAGAATAAAAAAAAAAGGCCACACTTACCTGTCACTGAAACTATATTTAGTAATCTTCTCATGGTCTGAGGACTGATGTCACTGAACCAATCCTCTGTAACCAAAAGCTTGGTCAAATCAAAAGACATTTGGCGGGTAATGGTACGTTGCATCTGGCGTCTTCGATAAGTATCCTTACAGAAAAAAGGAATTCCAATCAGTATCAAGAACTATGTACTTTAAATTAACTAAATTTTACTTGATAATAAAGTTAAAACCTTTCTAAATATATATCTGTGATATCTATATAGATCCTCTTTGGGGCAGCATCAGTCTACTGATTTAAAAATACACTTTTCCTACATGGATCACACTTAGTAATTTCACCGGAATGGTTTGATAAGTCTTCAAAGTTGACACCAGTAAGTACATTAAAGAGGGAAAAAAAAAAAAAAGGAGTATTGCTAGTATTAGACATTTTAGTATAAAATCTCTCACCCGTCTATTGAGAGCAGTTTTGCTACCAAGTTTGGTCATCTCTCCAAGGCTGTTCTGAGAAACTCTTCTGTCAACCTCTTCATGCAACCCTGTTGGGGGTGAGAAGAAAGGGATTTTCTCCATTCACGTAAATTTGACTGAAGTGTGAAATAATGTTAATGATCTACCAATTTTGTAAATAGTTTATTCCAGAAAACAGATTTTATCACTGGTTTTTATAACTTTCATACCATCCCCCTCAGTAACTTTACCTGCATTATCTGTATAAGGAACATCTCCATTGGTTGTTGAAGCTACCATCAGCTTTTTCGCATTACTGAGCCCTCGGCTATTTAGAAAAACGGGCAAATGAACTATATTTCGCATGTAATCATGTCCATTTATGTTTGAATCCCGTAGAACACTGTTGAGATTCTGGTTAATAGCCTTTATTATGATGTGTGGGTCGCTTGCAAAAATAGCTATAAATGGGCCTTTTGAAAACAAGACTCGCACCTGTAAGAAAGGAGACAGTAAGCCTTGTTAGTAACTGTGGGTCATTTGAACATCTGACTCAACGTGTTATATTCACTCTGTCCGAGTTATAAACTTGAAAGGGCAAAGGATGCAGACAGATACCTCATATTGGAAAAACTGACATCTACTGTTAGGTACTTGTACAGAATTAGAAATAAACATCCTTAACACAATAGCAAAAGTAGAAGTCATTACCAAGAAAATATTAGGGGTGGATGTCATAGACCACCTCCATCCCCCCCAAATATTTAGCATTTAGAGTATTTTTCACCTGAAGTACATTGAAAGTATGTCAAACCCCTCCAAACAATGTAAGTTTGTTTCAATGGGATATTAATTTTCATTAATTTACACCTGTAGATTTCAAAACATTTAACAAATTAACATGTCTAGTGTTACTACGATTTAATTTTCGACTTCTGAAAGCCATTGCTCTTTGCTCTTAGTGTTACAGCTGTGCCAACATACATAAGTGTGGAAAAAAAAGACTAATACAACACAAACTCTATATATGTGCTTTCCATCTGCAGAAAATCCATCTGCACCTGAGTATATCTATGGAAGAGATAAAGACAGAGATAGTGGTCTAACTCACAGTATCGAGCATCTGTAAGACTTTGTCCTGTTCACAAGCATCCAATCCATCAATAATTACAACAAGCCTTGTCTGATTCTGAGTGAAGCCGTCAATGGTTTTTGCCATTTTGGCCATTAGCTCTACTTCACATTTCAAAACCTTAAAAAAAAAAAAAAAAAAAGCAAAAAGCAAAGATCATCTTTATAATACTTGAACCTCATAAAAATGCATACGATTCCTTTTGCGGATTGCTAATTGCCACAAAAATACTGCAGTAAGATTACAAAAAGTAATGCTTAAAAATACTAAACTCCCCCTAGAAGTGCAGTTGTCCTAAAATATCACTTCAATTTTTTTTTATTTGCACAGAAATGTACAGAACAGTATATTCTACCTTATCAAATTATCCATAAATTGTCATTTTTATTTAAACTAATATTTATGCAACATAAATCAATTTTCCAGAGTAAGCAACAGGTTACTTGTAGTTTCAGCTACCCCCCCAAACTGCTTTGTATAGTAAGTACAATAAAATTTTCTATCTGCCTTCCATCCAAGCTAACTGTACTATTACTGTCAGGCTCAGTCACTCCTATTCAGTATATATATAATACTAAGGTGTTTTTGTTTTTTTTTTTTTCTCTTTTTCCCTAATGTTTTGAACATCAAGTTAGACGTGTAACAACTAGCCCTAATACAGAAACAAAGATGGAATTCATCTGCTTTTATTTTAGCAGCTACCAGCTAGACACTTTTATCTATTCTCTCCTAGCTTTTTAATGTGTTCATTCAAGATAAAGAGATGTTATATGAGTAACTCTCCAGAAATGCCTATTTCTCTCCTTGAATTGCCAAGGGCAAGCCTAACTTTTAGATGTCTGAAGCAATGCAAGATGAATACAATTCAAAAAGAAAATCCCCAATTCTCAGGAAGCACAGTAGCAGTACACAGATGTGATCATCTGTGCTGCACAAAGATTCACACAATACATTGTTTTACAATACCTCATCTGTAATCTACAGGTTTAACCATCAGGATACTGAAATTTATTTTCAAATAGGAGCATGCAGGATATTTTATGACAGTCTGATGGATACAGTTTAGATGCAACCCAGCAAAACAATATTATTTTCTAGCATTTGTCCCGAAATAGATGACCCATTTTGGAATGAATGTTCTTGCAGTGCTACCATTCCCTTCTTGGTACAGAGGCCTTGTAGCCAGACAGCTAATTAGGCTGGGTTTTTCAAGCCTATTCAGCTCTAGAATATTTAAGAAGTTAGTCTTTCTAATCTTACAATCAGAAGTTAGCTTTTATTAAATACCCATTATTTAGAACAGCTGTTTTCATAATATTTTCATCCTGAAAACACAATCCAAATTTTCCCACTCAGCTGGGAACATTAAATCACCTAAGATCACTAACATTAGATCATTTGGTTTAATAACAATTGGAACAGAAGTGTTCCTTCCTAAAAAAAGGCTCATTCTAACATTGAGAAATTTGATGTGATGCAATTAACAGTACCCCATCTTAAGAAGGCTACAGGTTTGGGGGTTTGTTTCACTTCTTTTAATGGTTAATTCATATACACACATACATACATATATATATATATGCTTACCTTCATGAATCCCTCGCTTTTCAACTTGTGAAGCTTGGAGGCAGCATTATGAAGACGTTTTCTTTGAGAATTCAAAACTGAATCCATCACTTGCCACCACGTGCGACAATTCAAGATAAAAGCCAAACCAACAACACATGTAACTGTTATAAGAATAACGTTCACAGTCATGTTGGTTGGTTCTACATTAAAAATTGCCAGCAGGGCAATTGCAGAAACAACGCAAGACAATATGAACAGGAAAATCACAAAGGATGGGAGACAGCATGTTTTCTTCCATTTCTTTTTACCTAGGGGAAAAAAAACAAAACAAAAAACATTGTTAAAATGAATGTAAAATGTCATTACAGCTGAATTTAACGTATATTAACTTGCATACCTTTCATAAAACAGTAATTTGCACGAAAGATTACTGCAGCATTACTATCCACTTAGAAACATGAAAAAACCACACCTAAATTTGCCAAAATTATGGGAAATCATAAAGCAGAGTTATTTCTTTAATCTTCAGTTTACTTCCATTGCTTCAAGAAATCTACACTGGATGTAAATTATCATTATTAAGTAGATTTCAAATCGGTGAAATCACCCCTTTTATGACATCTCTCAGCAACATTTATTTATGTAAGCAAATTCTAGGCAAACAGCGTGGTAACTACCTGGTTTGAAACAGAAATATGATACTTCAGTAATCCAATAATAGTAGTGCCACTGGAGAACTAACTCAAACTATCAAGATACAATCTGAGATTGTAGCCCCAGGGCTACTTTTTCTTGCATGCTAACACACACACAAACAGAATATGGCAGTACGTTAAGGATTAGACAGATCAGAACAGCCTTGGAGTATAAACAACCTGACTTCCACAGGATTGGTAAGGAAGAGACAAAATATTGCAGTTAGAGGGTTAGCAGAGCTAATGCAATGATCCAAGCAAAAGGCTGGTTGTTTTAACCAAAGCAGCTGCTTCTGCCTATGGGATTTCTACAAGCAGAGAAATTCAACACTTATAAGAATAACAGAACAATCTAATGTAAAATGATTAAAGCTAAAAAAAAAATAAAACAATATTTGAACTGGAATGAAAAAAAATGCTACAGTAAAAGAATACCAAACCATGCATGATATTCTAGACCAGGGTTTAAGCTGGAAAAATCTTCCACATTGCTGACATGACAGACTGGTTTGTAACACAGGGGAAAGCAACAGAAATGCATCACGACAAGAGTGAAGGGCAAAAAAAGGAAGAATAACAGCTCAGTTTTGATTACATTCAGTTCTATACATTCATTCAGTTCTAGACATCTTTAATGCAAGCCTTCTCTAACTAGAGACACAAAAATGGATTAGAGACTTATAAACATATTCAACTGCTGTCTCTTTATCTGTGAGTGAGAAAGAACACAAGTTAAAGATGCAGAAAATAACAAATAAACCCATGTGGAATACTGGAGGACTTGTTAGTGTTAGGTCAGAGGTTGGACTCAATGATCTTGAGGTCTCTTCCAACCTACACAATTCTGTATGATTCTGTGAATTTCTATGAACATCTACAGACAAGAAACCTATGAACACCTTAGAGATAAGGAGAGGATGTTGCAAGATCATCGAACAGAATTGTGAAGAGCACAGGAAAGCAACAGAGTCAAGGAATACGAGACAAAGGTAAGATTACAGATGAATGGGAAAGGGTATTTACTGCAGATAATCACAAGAAGCCAACACCATCATGGTGCCATTCATTGAGTCAAATCCTGTTTTGGGAAAAATTACAGCATCATAGAAGCTATTTCATTTAAGTTACAGAGAAAAACTGCAGAACGTCTAACATGGAAATAATAGTGAGAAAAATCCAGATACTGCATTCATAAAGAACATACAGTGAATTTGAGAAAGAATAACAAAGAGTAAGTTGTGTTCAGTAAACAGAATGCTTTTTTCTACCCTCCAGAAGGCATGGGAAACTAAACGTTTCATTTTGTGAGAGAAGACAACATCTCACAGATTTTTCAATATGTGGTCAAGACCAAATCTAAATGAGGAATAACTGACTGAAGCCGAACTCAGAGCAGAAATACGCCTTCTATGAACTGAAAACTCAAGAACTCTCCTTTCTTCACAGTATCATATGCTGCTCTGTATATGTTTTGTTGTTTTTTTTTTTTGTAATCTGCAGATGGAACAGTACAAAAAAGTTTCTTCCATTTGGATTAAGTAGAAATACTTCATCCCATCTTGCTAACACATATAAACGTTTATGATTTTGGGCTAATACATTCAAAACATTTATGATTTCCAATAATAAATAGTGATCAAAAAAGCTCTGAATAAACAGAAATTAATGTTAGATAAAAGCATGCTTTTGTGTCCTGCTAACTCAGACACAATTACTTAATTGCTACAGAAAACACTGCCACATCTAAGAGGATGCAATATAAACGCACATTCCAATTGTCACATATGACAACTGTATTTCACAAGAGATCCCTTTTGGGATTAATAAAATCAGGGTAAGCAAAGAAAATAAGGCATTTTTCTCTGCGAAACAACGGAAGGAGAGTCTCCCCTTCTGTATGAATTTCTGCATGACTACAACAGTTTCTAAAACGACCTTATAACGTGAGAAACAGAACCCATAGTAACAGTGCATTCAAATGGTATAATCAGAAATGTCATTCAGGTAATAAAAACCTTGTGTATCTTCTGTCTTGAAAACTCGAAATAGCCTTGTTGCTAAGAAACCAAATTCCCTTTCACATGCATCAGAGAGGGTAGCAATCATCTCAGCCAATGAAGTTTCTCCACCTACACTGGACAGTCTATTGTAGTCCGTAAACAAAAATCTGAAAGAGAAAAATACACGTTGTATGCTTTGGAACGCTTTAAGCATTTTGGGGCAACCAAAGCAAAAATCCTTCTACATATCTGCAACCGAAAGTTGGTTTTTGGTTTTTTTTTTTTTTTTTTTTTTCCATTTTGGTTTGTTTTTTCTTCTGAAGTGGGGAAAAAGCTAAAATACTTCCAAAAAATTCTACACAAAATTGCATATTTATTTTTTTTAAACCTATTTCTTCTCCTGTTATCAACTTCTTCATCCCACTTCCTCTTCCAAAAATTGATTTATTCAATAAGTAGAATCAACTGCATCAATAATGCCACTCCAAACAGCAACAAGAAGGTCTTTATGATCCCAAATCACATTGGAAAGTATTTTTAAAACTGCATTCTAAGGTATCTCCAAATATTCATGGAGAACCAGAAAACATACAGAAGAACAAGTCACATAAAATATCATATCTAAATGATAGGAATAAACAGCCCCACAAAACACATGATCTAAGTTTTTCTTGCTTTTCAGTAATGAGGAAGCTCTGAACAGTCTGATGCTCTGCTTCTTACAGGGGTGAAAAACTCCATAAAAGGCCTTAACAGCAGTTATCAGCAGACCATCAGTTACCATATTAACTCCTTATTTTGTCTGTTACAAACTTGTCACAAAACAAAAATAAACTAACTAAAAAGTAGTAACTTTGGCAAGAAGTTCTTCTTGAAATAGTTGCCATCTATTTCACATGGAAGAATTTAACTGCATAAGCTTCTACGGCTACTGTTCTCCGAACAGGAATCTTAGCAGTTTTTCATAGGAAGATAAACATGCACATTAAAATGTACAGTCTGAAAAGTATCAGAGTGAACCTGAATTATTCAGGAGTAAATAAGTGAAATAACCAACCTCACGGGTAAAGCTTTAGTGGTTTGCTCTGGTAACTCTGGTGGGTTCACAAACATGAGCTTGAGAAGCAACTCTAAGTATCCAATATGTCTTGCCAACCTTGCACTTAGCACCCAGGCCCAGTTCCAGCTCTCACCTTCCCTTCGGCCACCAAAATAAATTACAGCTGAAATAAAAAGTTTATATGTCAGTCAAAATCCACAACTGAATGAATCAGAAAGCTTACACAGATAAGGCATGGATTTGAATGAATTTGTAAGTTATTACCAAAAATGAGAAAGCTAAGAGCAACACAGTGAAGTTAATATACAAAGCTTTTCTGTTCTCAAGAATGCCTTCTCATTTACATGCAGAACACAAGAAAAGCGCAGAGGTCTCATTTTCTATGAAAACGCTTCATATTTTTTCTGAAGCACAAAGCATGTCTACAAAACAATACTGGATTCTAGAAACAGATATTAATCAGAAGCCATCACAACTTCATATAAAATACACTTACTAAAGAAAATGTAGAGTACTGCTAATAAGCTGAGTGACACTGCTATTCCCAGCTTTGCATCCACTGTGAAAGCAAGCAATAAACCCAAGCCTCCGCACAGCAGAAGTGTGAGGAATACAATAAGCCAGGAGAACTGAAATAGAGGTTCAATCTGCTGTCCTGCAAAAGTCTTCATTTCATCTAAAAGACAAAGATAAATTAATGTTAAATCATTTTAGAACAAAAGTTCTCAACTTCTAAACTTTAAAGTTCTAAAGAAGTTTAGAACCATTTAAATACATAATTCTTGCACTGTTTGCTGCAGATCTTCTACTTTTAAATGCTTGTTAAAAGATTCCTTTTTCTCCTTCAGAAGTTTAAAACATTTTTATGACACAAAGAAAAAGTAATCTGCCATAACACTAAAAAAATCATTCCTGAAATCATTGGATATAACAGTAAAATTTAATCCTATTGTAAAAACACCTGTTTGTCAATGCACGTTTGCTCAAACAGGAATTGTTTAAGAAACTTATTTAGGATCTATTGAATAAGGAATACTAAATGCACAATCCAGATGAATAAGAAGCAGGAACAAAATGCTGAAGAAGTGTTCTCAAAACACAGGAGTTAACAATAAATATCACGCTCAAAAATGAAAAGTGCATACAGCACTTTGCTTACAACATGAAACACAATGTGAACAAAAGGAACAGACTTCATTTTAACTAATATGGAAGCTTTTAAAACATAGAAATCACAGAAAATAGGAAACATCAAGATGATTGAAAGCATTTTGAATTAAATATCTCAGAAAAATATCCTTTGTTCAAGAATGCCTAAACTGTAAATAAGATGCCCATTTCAACCAGGAGGATTATTTAGAATGGCATGTATACATTCAGAAGACAACAATGATTTTTTTTTATTGCATTTGATTCCTTACACCATTTCAGAAAGTTCAGAAAGCTCCAAGTAAATAAAGGAGAGGAAGAAAACTCAGTGCAGAGAAAACACTACAAAGAAAAATATTTATAGCTTAGAATTTGTTCCTAAACTTTGAGGAGGAAAAAAAAAAAGATGACATGTTTTGTTGCTGTTTTGTGCCTTCTACATGTTGGAACCTAATTTGATAACCTCACACCCCAAGCTGTATTTCAGCAGCCACACTTTCAACAGTCTTTGAAGAATAGATTCACTAATGCAGGTCAATAGACAGCAACTCCTCTGGAATGTCTTAACATGCTACAACTGAATAAGGCAAACTACAGATGAACTGATGAATTTTACTGATACTAAAATTTATATGTTTTATTACAGAAACAAAGACACAGCACTACATGAACCAACAGCTGTAGCAAAAGAAACTCGACTCCCATTTGACATTTTCCATAGATGAACTTGAACCTACACAGATAAGGCTATATCAATTTTTACCTTCCAATTTCTTGAGCAAGAAAGATTTTCCACTTCCCCACTGAGCATATAAGCCTACACAGATCGGTGGCTGCATGGTCGGTTCACTGAGAATATCAGCCAAAGCACTGCTGTACAGATCATAACCCAGCATATCACCATCAGATTCCGTGGGAGACAAGTGTCCTGTAACAGGAATACTATGTTACAGAGCTTTGTTTTATGAAATCTTGTCACTACGACAGTTTTCATACACAAAATCGTGATAGGCTTACCTGTATTTGTATACATATTCCTCCCATATATTATTACAGTGTTATTAACATAATATTATTATTGGTACATTTTTGTTCCAAGGAATGTTAATCATCCCTATACATGTTACATAATGACAACTATTACATTTTACCACAAAAGACTCAAAAATCCAAGATCATAGAAAATGAAATAGTTCTTACATAAGCAAGATCTAAATTTAAAAAAAAAACTATCAACAGAATTTGCACAGCATCCAATCTCAAAAGGCAACTGTCAACAAGAAAATGTATTTGACCTTTTTTATGGATTTCAGAATAATATTTTTCTGCCAATTTTTTTTTTTAAGATCTCGTTAATCACAACATTAAAAAATGAGCTTACTACTTATCAATACAGAATTGAATTAACTGGATTCTCAATACACACTTGATTGAAAATAACAAGAAATTACTCAGATCACCAAAAAAAGCTTAGATTTTCTTCAGTATAAATTTAGATAAATACTTTTACTTACTGGCACCAAATATCTGTGTTAGAATACTCTTCTGGTGGCTACAGTCAATATTGTACGGAGTTTCTCCTGCTTTGTTGGGTCTATAAAGCAATCTACCATCTTTTGGATTTCGTAAGAGTAGTTCAGCAAGTTTACGGCTTCTTCCCCGAATGGCGATATGGAGCGGAGTATCTCCTTTCTGCAATTTAGTGAAAAAGTAGTAATATCTAACATGAACTCACTAGATGTAAAGACCATATCACGGAATCACAGTATCGCTTACATTGGAAAAGACCTTCAAGATTATCAAGTCCAATCATCAACCTGACCTGAGTCCCATCACATCGCAAATATGTTCCACGTGCCTTCAGATGCATTATTTATTTGAAATGCATCTTAAGGAACTTTCAACAGTATTAAAATCTTACAGCAAATATTTTTTTCCCCTCCAACAGGCATTATAAAAGTTGAAAAATTTTTAAACAAAAATTCAGAGACTTCTGCTCAGACATCTCCAAAAAGCTTTCCAGTAAAAATTTCCTTATTACAACAAATCAAAAATGTTACTTATTTGCCTTCGTTATAAGATAGTTTTAAGAGGTTACAACAGTATGAAATAAGCATTCATGCACTGAAAAGGTTTAGTAAAGTAGGCAATGCACAAGAGGACCAACCATTGCTTTTGTCCCTGGCATTGCTTAGTTTAATGACTATTATTCAAAAATAAATATGAGTGACAATTAACATAACCCATCTCTGTACTCTTTTTTGAGCATATTAAGAATTGTTATTTCATATCTGAAATTCTCATTCAAAACATATAATTTTTTCTTGCCATATGACTGAAAACATCCTATTTCAAACAAAAAAAAAAAGAAAATACTAATGATGGGAATAAACTTAAGTATTCTAATCTTTTCAACTATTAAGCATAGGGAAGACTAAGCTTTCTATACCTTATTGCCATATAACAATTAACTCAAGAAGTAAGGCACAGACATTTTGGTATTGATGAAGCATGAGTTACCTTTAACCAAGTATGTAAATACTTGAACAATGAACAATGGAAGTTTAAATTTTGGCATCAAAACATGTGCTAGCAACAAAAAGGCATCTGATCCAAGCAAAAAAAAAAATATTAACCAGTTCAATGACTGAAGCCATATAAGCATATAAATGTAACAATAACCAGGGTTAGCTTCAGTCTTTGTTCTGTGTCGTTCCTAAATAATACTTCAAAAAAGAATCCTCATCTATCTTTTTCAAAGTTGATCTTTCTGTTTTAACCTCGATAGCTCGCAATAAAATTTTGTTGCTAAACTAAAATGATTAAACATTCTAAAGTAAGTGTGCAAATATTCTTTACCTTGTCTAGAGCAGAGACTTTAGCTCCTTTGTCCAGAAGAAGCTCTACTATTTCAATATTTCTCATCTTGGTTGCCTTGATAAGTGGTGTTTCTCCATCCTAAAAGGAAAAAGCCAGCCTACTTAAAAACGGAATGCAAAAATACCCCCCCCCCAAAAAAAAAAAAAAAAAAAAAGCCCTTTCCCATATACTCAAAAACAAGCAAAAACCAGTGATAGTATAACAAATTAAGTCCTAAGCTTTTAAGAGAACTTTTTAGCTATGTATGTTTGTATGTGGGTAACAACACTTCAGTGTACCTGTTCTTAAAAAGAACACTGCAGTCACTATTATGGATTGATATAAATCACAGCACATAATGCAAGTGCAAAATAAGTTTCTGTTAGTAAGTGTCAAAGATAGAAAGAGTGGATTCAGATATAATAAAAGATACTTGAAAAGAGACTCAGGCATGGAAGAGTTAATTCGCTGCTATACATACTACACCCTCTGTTTTTTAAATTCCTGTACAGTGCAAGAAATAGCAATCTTAATCAAACGTAGTAATACCAGAAACCTGTTTCCTCACTTTCCAGTAGCAGCTGCTCTGCTATTGCTAGTGTCAGTGTTGTTGAGGTAAAGTATCCAAAAGATTTCCTCTTACGAAGTTTCAATAAGAAGTGACGTTTATCAACAGTGGACATTAACATAACTGAAACACCTCTGTTCCAAAACACAGAATTATTTTAAAAAACAAAACTAAAACAGCATGCAAGGTATTCACACTTGACAAAAAAAAAAAAAGAATTTGGTAATGTGATGTTAAGATCACGTAGGAGCTGGGAAAACAACAGATGTTAAACAAAGCAAATCACGTCCTCTAAATTCTAATACTTACTTTTGTACATATTTCAGTATCAGGGTTGCATTGCAAGATATCCCTCACCATCGTAGCATTTCCTTTCTCAACAGCCCAATATAAAGCAGTTTTATTATCCTGAAAAAGTATTACATGTTAGTAGCACTTAAATTTAATTGGACTGATTTCAAAGCCTGTATACAAAATGCAATCATCTTGAAAAGAGCAGATAAATCAGCAAGTTTTAGCACAATTCGGGGCAAAGGGAAACACTAACTCATTTGGGAATCTCTAACTGGTACACCAGTGGAAGTTGGTGTGGAAATCTGGCAATAAAGCGCAAACCTATTTTAAATACCTGAGCTTTAACAATAGGAGCAGAGACAACCTATCTCGGAACAGTTTCTGAAGCATGTATCCCCCAAATTATACGTAGGTATACGTATAATGTAAAACATATATGTAAATCAAATATATACATTTTCTAATGAAATAAAAAAAGTTTCCGGAACATCATCTTTCTTCCCCTGTTATGTAATATTTGTTTCTTTCTTGTTTGTTTTGTAGGGGTGGTTTGTTTGAAAAGAATTCTCTCCTATTAGGACATGGAGGTAATAACCACTTCCAGGTTGCAGTGCAGTTTTTCACGTTTGATGGGAATCTGAGTTCCCCACAGAGTAGAATTTGAGGAAGTTTTTAAAGCACTGTTTTTAGAAACATGATAGTTATTTGATAGCCAAATTCACATTGCATTCAAGAACTATGCTAGCATTTACATTGCTGTACTTACCTGACCTCTAATGTCTATATCAGCATACTTATGGAGCAGGGCCCTCACAATTTCAACATGACCACCTCTAACAGCCCCAATCAGCACTGTGTCTCCACTCTAGAAAAAAAAAAAAAAATGGTGTTACAGAATAAAGATAGATTAAGACTCTGTCAAAAAGAAAAAAAAAAAAGTATATATAAGAAATGATTCTGGACTCCTGGACTTTCCTCTCCCCATGCTGCCAAAGGGAGAAATATAAATCAATAGGCAGAACAAACACCAAAGATAGATCCCCATCTTAAAGAGCATTGTGTACGTAGATTATACTGCTATCCTGTTTACATACACTATGTCATTAGAAAGAAAAAAGTTTTTGTCACATGCAACACTGCAGCTTGGAATGAAACCATCTAAGAAATGCACAAAGCCAATGTGAAATATGGGAAAACGCATCCACAAATCCTTTTAAAATTACACAGTAAACATTAGAAGGTCTTCCTCACGTCTCTACAACTCCCAAGGAATTCAGTTTAGGACTGGACTTAGGATTGGAACACTTCTAAACCACCCTGTAACTGCCCTGAAATATACTGATCTTAACAGACGCACATAAGCTTAGCTGTCTAAGCTCCTTTTACAACCTAGGCTGAAGTGCGCAGCCTGCCCCTGCCACTTCAGATAAAAATGAACATCAAGGCAGGCAGTTTAAGGTACCTCTGCACAAGCAACTGAATAAAGCACTGCATGGCTAGCTAATGATTCATGCTCTGGTCACTCAGAGGTACACAGTGCACCTTTAACAGCTCCTGTTACGTGTCTTAATCTGAATCAGAGCTGAATTCTCCCTTTCTACGTGCAGGTTTCGTAGTAAGTTTAATGGTAAAAGATGAAAGTAGACACTGAACGAAACATCATTTGTTATGACATCCACTAATTTACAATTTTAACAGCACTACCACATGTATTAATACACCAAAAAACGCCCCAAAGCTGCAAGTCAATTCAGTATGAGTCTTATGTTACAAACACAATATTGTAAATTAAAACAATATTGTAAATTTCCACATGGCATTTCAATTCAAGACACTCAAAGAAAAAGAGTTTAAAAGAACTCTTAAAAGAGAAGAAAGTGATTTTCTCTTTCAGGTTCTCATGACAGTATTTGCCACTTGAAACAATTGCAGTTGTTTGCTGTTTTGGTTGTGTAATGTTGTTTTCTGCCCCTAGGTGGCAGAAAAGTTAGAAATGTATCTGCAAACCTGCATATACTAGTATTTATTATAAACATACGAAAGCCACAATAATAAAATAAGAAAATGTGCTCACCCTATCTGGAATGTTCACGTAAGTTCCAGCATCAAGAAGATCCTGCACAATTTCAGTATGCCCCTCCTTTGATGCAATCATCAAAGCTGTATTTCCATCTTTATCTGTTAAGTTTACATTTGGGTTCCTTTTCAGTATTTCTTTTACTGAGTCAGTATAGCCACCTTTCACTGCTACAATAAGTGCAGTCATAGAATTCTTTAAACAGAAAAAAAACAATTTTGTTGTACAGTTAGTACAGAAACCATCAGTATATCAGCAGTTTAAATAACAAAAGAACACCCAATGTTGTTACATTTTTAACTATCTAAGTGTTATTTCAGATTTATCTTTTAAAGTACACATGCTATGCTTTCTATTAAAATAAAAGACACTAATACCACAACAAAATATTCTAAATGCAAACAGGAAAGCTCTAATCTATTTATTTTAATTCCTGAATGTCATGTAAACTGTACAGTCACTTTTCTGCCGTATAAGAACTTCATATTATCAGGGCACCCACGTGTCAATACTGTTCAAAAACGTTTTCTTCAAAGAATTTCAGAAATAGTCAGATGAATATCAAAAGTTGTCCTACATAATTTTCCACTTGAAATTACTTATATTTTGTTTTGAATCAGTATTTTAAGCTATCTACATAAATAATAAAAAAAGCTTTTTTATTTAAAAATAAGAAAAATATGCAGCTGAAAGGTGCAACAGCCACCATTACTTTCAAAAGATGCCTTGTGTTTCTTTGTGGCTTGCAATTAGCTGGAAACTAACATATTCCAACGACAACATTTCATCTTGTTTCATGTATTTATTTATTTTTTTGCTATTTATATTACAAAATTAAAACAAGACACAGAGATGTATGTACCCACATCTTATCACTGGAAAATGAGCAGTTACTTACAGCTCCTTCTTGATCAACATCAGCTCCCATTTGCAGCAAGTATTTCACACACTCCAGATGACCTTTCCTAGCTGCCCAAACCAGTGGGGTGGTTCCATACTGCAAAAACATTATTAACATTTTTCCATAACTGCCTCTTTATTTAGTGTCTTCTACAATTTAGCATTTGTCCTATACCTTAATGCGTTACTACTACAAAGATAAAATTTGGTCTTAAAAGTTACCATATGCACCTGAAAACCTTTTTTTTTTTTTTTTTTCCCTTTGTAGATTCTAGGTGTAAGAATTACTTGTCTACGCAACCTAATGTAGCAAGGCTTTCAACAGCTTAGAAAACAGAAGTATGGTCCACTGAAGTAAATGTTCACAGACATCTTAACCACACTAAGGAAAAACCTCTTGCAAGTATAATGACTCAATCTAATACACTAATTCTCATCTCATGAGTAAGATATAACAGCAGGTGTTTTTCAGTCAGGAACTACTTGATATATTTTAATTTCAACTAAAAATCATTTTAGGATATGACATGCTTAATAACAGAACTCATTGTTACAGTAACTGTACTAAGCATTAAAGAAATTAAGTATTACATAAACATAACTTACTTTATCAGAGCAGTTCACTTTAGCTCCATATTGAAGTAAAAGATGTACTATATCTGAGTGGCCTCGTCCTGCCGCCCAAATAATTGGATAGACACTGTATTGCTTAGAAGAAAAAAAAACATGAAATAAAAGCCATAATTATTTTTTCAAGACCAATATTGATAAAAATGTTCCAAGAGATGATAAACCCACAGAAGGAAATAATAAAATTAAAACTAGGCATGTATCAGTAACTGTTGCCTAGTACTTTGGGTAGATAATGGCTACAAAAAGGTCTGCTGCTTTGAAACAATTGTATGACTCCTTAAACAAGGAGTAAAAATTCATACCCTTAACTTAATATACATTTGTAATTTAAGTGAGAAACACAACAGGTACACATTATCCCTTAGTAATCAAGGCTGCAGACCAATTGTATCATGCACACAGAACTTCCACATGCAAAGCGAATTTAATCTGCAATAGGTAAGGTAAGTCACTACTGGTTTTTGTTGTTCACTGTTGCCTCTGACACCAAATTGCTAATCCTGTCACTTCTGTTCAAGTGTCACAATGCATGTATTTTTACAGAAAGGCTTGTAAAATTAAAAAAAATCTCAAAATCTTAGCATGGTACAGTCATATGATCTAGCCCATTTGATGACTTATGAAACAATTAAAACAAATTATTGTTTCTAAACTACATACATTATGTACTCCATAAACTCACACATGCAGAAAAATGACAATTGCTACAGACATAGCACTACATACAGTACTTATACCCTCTCTTGCTGATTTGAATCTGACTAAGAGGTATGCGTTCAATTATTCTCATTAAAAAACACTGGCTATCAAAGAATTAAAGCAACCACTTGCATGAATCAAACACAATGATCAGTACTGTATTGCCAAAAATGCTACAAGTTTAGTCAACATAGCATAGGATTCATGATTTTAAACATTTTGTCAGGAGAGGGAAGAGAGGGCATGGGTTTTGTTTGTTTTTCCAGAAAAAACACTTACCATTCCTGTGATGTTTGGATTTGCTCCTTTTTCAAGTAGGAGCTTTGCTACTTCAGTACGGCCTTTATAGGATGCCCACATCAGTGCTGTCCATCCTCCCTGGTAAGCACAATTCAAACAAACAACGTAACTGGAAAATACTCTTTAGAAACCTAATTATTGACTTTTCCTTAATTTGGCGTTGTCTCAAGACTGTTTTGCAAGTCCAAAATGTAACAAAGACCAACTACACAGTCTTATAATCCTAATAAATCCACATGTGGAAGTACTGATTTCCTGCTATATGCAACGCCTGGAAGAATATCTTATCCTAAATGTTCCTGAGTCTTCCCCGTAAATGCACAATTTCAAGCGCATAAAAATCCAGTAACTAGACAAACCTAAAAGAAAGCATTATCTTAAAACAAAAAGCTAGAATCCAAGTCAATTAATTTTGATGGATTTCTTTTTGATTTGTCTAACAGACACCTACGTGTCCTTCATGAAGTAGCTATGTAATGACTTCCTTCTTTATGAAAGAGGTCTTATGTCCTCTCAAGGGAGTAGTGAGAGCAATTAACTTCAAATTTTAATGGTGCATTCATTTAAGTTTTTAAGCAAGGAAACAAAAGTTTTACATTCTATGGCACCTGACTGATCAGATAACCAAAACTAATTTTAAAAAACCAGTATGCCTCTGAACTGTAAGCACAGTTTTATTTCTCCACAATAGATCTTTTCAATAGATCTTTGAGGGTTAAAGATCCCTCTCAGGCTGACAAAGGCCTAGAAACTTTCTCCTTGCCATGCAGACATGACCAACGCTACACTGCTATGAAAAACTTTGACATCACAACACGCCACAGACTTCAAATGCTTCCTTTAATTGAAGTCCCACTCTGAAGTCTCCCAGTGGCTTACTATTTAGGCAGAATTAAATGAGTTCTTGGAGGTATCCAACTCACTCTTCAATCAAAAGAGAAATCTGCAGCTCTTCAGAGGCATCTAACCTTCATTAGACACATAAGCAATCTCTATAATTCTTTAAGCGGACTGGACTATAGCGTCCACTCTTGAATACAATTCACAGCTGTACAGAGAAAAAGTAAATACAAAGAGCTATCTTTTGGGAAAGAGTAATGTGTTTTATGAAAATACTGAAAAAGCAAAAACAAAAAGACACGCACACAAGAAAACAACCACTATTCTTCAGTTCAGCTTCCTCCCAAAGCAAATTAAGAGAGGAGAAAACAGACTTCAACACTGAAGCAACTATTTCACAACTGTGAAAACAGTATTTAACGATGTATTTTCCCATTTCAATGGTACTGAATAGTCAACTGGAGAATAGCATTAAAAAAAAGTGATCTGTTTTTACAGAACTGAAAGTTGCTAACTCACTGAATTGTTCTCCTCACTAAAAATACAGAGACTTATTTTTACACTAAGACAACACATACCAGATCCCGATGCTCCAAATTGACATTATAATTGAGTAGTTCTGCTACAATAGCTGCATGTCCTTCTTTAGCTGCTGAAATAAGAGCTGTCCAGTTATCCTAAAAAATGAAGAGATTTAAGTGACATTCAATATTTCAGTACATCACATTGTTTTTCAAGTGTAAACTTGCACAATAGGAAATCCATGACTTTTCAAGTATAATCCTTTAAAAATAAATTAATAAATAAAGCTCATAGGCAACCTGACAGTTTACACCTGAAAATACAGACCAGCAGCCACTGCAAAATATCTCTTCTCCTCCACAGTAACCACCACTCTCTGATCATCAGTTAATTTTTTATTTTTTTTTTTTAACAGAGGAAGCAACACCTACAAATAATTAGATTATAATATCAAGACATTCAGAACAGCTGAGTGGGACTAGACAGTGACTAAGACCAGAAAATGGAGGTGGTCTGTCTCCACATACAATAGGTGACAGCACTGAAGGGGCTAAGACACAGAGGAGCTTGGGTCAGAGCCCTTCTTCTTGAACCTATCATCATTTCAGGAGGATCAGACTTATTTCCATTGCTACAGGTCCAGAAGCCTGGGATAAATTTGTTCTTGCATTTTTGCACTCACCTTCCATACACTGCTCAAACCATGTGCAGTTGTGGACTGCTTTTTTCATGAGCTGTGTGTATATAAATGCAGCAACAGTTTATATGGTAATTGCTCTTTCTAATCTGGAACATTTACAGAAGATGAGAAAGTGTCCAAAAAATGCTTGGCACTCACTGTCACTTCTTTGTTTTTAAATGACAGGTTTATACCAGATCTTTCCTGGATATCTACGCTGCTGCAATTAAACTACATGCAGGAGAAATAAATTACCTGGTTTCAAAACAAACAACATTCTTTGTCTGTTTATCGCTCTTCATGGAAACGTATACACCTTTCAAAACTGTTCAACACTTCTGTCCTCTTCACCCTTTCTGGACAACTTTCACCTATAGTCATCCTCTTTGAGGGCAGAAACATGATTCATAAATTTGACACCCTTCTCTAGTTGTCTCTGTTCTCGTTTTCACCTGAAATAATCCTTTAACCCACATTCTCCCTCAATATTTACTGAGGAACACCAAAACCAAACAAAAACAACCCCAAAATACCACATTACCACTGCCAGGAGCAAAATCATTTGGGCCTCCTTGTTGATGCAGTTTTTCTCTATTCCACCTATCCTTTTATCTCAAGGATTGCTCATACCATCACAACTCCTTCCTAGTAATAATTTCCCACAAAAAAAATAGCAGCAGCATTCAGCAGAGACTCTCCGATATTGCAAGAATCTTAGACATTCCTTTTCATTACAAGAAATCTAATCTGAGGAAGACAGAAACAGGTGATTCTGGATTACTGGATTAAATTTCTCTTATATGTCATCATCTTCCAACATTTCCTCTTCCCTATCCCCTCAATGCCCATCTAAACACCCTTACTTTCCTTGACTTGAAATTTATTCTTCCTCTGATGTTAGGTACTTCAACAAAGTGCTAATACGTACCGCATCTTCCAAGTTGCAGTTAGCCCCCTTCTTGAGAAGCTCCTGGACAATTTCTAAATTGCCTTGCTCAGCAGCCAACATGAGGGGAGTCTGGCCATTCTGAAATTGAAGTGTCAGGCAAAAGGAGTTCATTAGGAAATTATGCAAGTTGTGCACATACTCTCAAAATAAATTAACAAAAACTATAGAGGAACGTTAAGTTCAGTTTCCAGGTTTTAATTGTCAATGAGAAGTGGTGAAAAGGATTGTTTTTACAAACTAAATAGTAAACTTGCAATTAAAATCATCCTGTCCCATAACAGATCAAAAACCACCCACACGTTTCAGACTTTAAAACTGGCTATCAAAAAAATATCAGGGTTAAAAATATTTTCAGTGTCTCTAACACTACCCGTTACATTTTGATATCTTGAAGTAATTCAAACCCATTATTTAAAAACAAACAAGCAAGTAAGACCAGCATAGGAATCAGAATGGCCATTAAAAACATCCACACTGATTCAGAGTAACAATGAGATTTCTTGCTGAAGTCTAGGAAAAAATAGTCAAATTACATATCAAAAAGATATTTTTTGGTAGTATACCAAATACAAAAACCATTCAATGCTTGTACAACACAGGTTCTTCACAAGCAGCCTCATCTCAGGGAAGATGAAAGATACAAAAGCTGGTTTACCGGCCTTGAAGGTTCTTTCAAAAGCCAGTTATAATCCATCACCCTCCATCATCCTATTCTGCATCAGAGAACTTCTCTTCAGAGTTATCCACAAACAGAAAACCTTCAGATACAATTGTTCTGCATGATGAAAGCTACACTTTACTGAATTCTACACTAAAACTGTTAATCTTAACACGTTCAATAAATGGATAGTTTTTGCTGACCTCCCCTTTGTCTTTTGTCTATACCATATAAAAAAAACTCCACGTTATCTAGTCTACTAAAAGCATTTGATAAATAATGCAAATGCTATGCTTTGGGAGTTATTTATCAGCAGCTTCCCTGAAAAGAATAAAAAACATCAAAGCAGAACCAGAACAAAGTTCACTAAACTGCATTGGAAGAATTAAAAAAGCATTCTGGGCCATCAGCTATTTTTAATTGGTTTTCACAGAATCTTCCCCATGACACGGCTAACCATCAGCATTATTCACAAGATAACCTAGTGGCCAGCAATGAAATTGTTTAAAGGGAAAAAGTAAACTTTTATAGAAGTTTATGTTGCTATATACATTCAGAAGGATAACTTAGGTTCCAAAACCTATTTAGTATTAACAGGCAGTGGTATTTAAGTCTGGTTATCAAAAAAATAAAGTGTAAATGCTCAAAAAAAAAAATCAGATTAGCTTCCAGTCAGTGTTGAAGGCTCAGAAAGCACTTCAGTATCAAGACTAAAAGAGTAGAAGAAAAGGCACCTTAAAGAAAACTGCAGACTGCCAGGATTAAAGTGCGTCACACAGGACAAGCATCTACCATCAGCTGTTAAGTAACCAAGGTATCTGGTTCAGGACACGAAAAGCACACAGGAAAAGGGAGACTGAGACTTGCTGTGCTTAACTGAAATGGCTGACACCAATCCAACAAAACCGTGCACAAAGTGACTGGAACATCCCAGTTCTTCTTGAAAATACAGGCAAGACACTAAAGGCTGGTGACCACGTGGGTAATCCCACCATCAACCCAGTCATTGCAGCCTGGGAGGTCCTGGCACTTAGCAAGCCTTGGCTCACCAGCTATCTCTTTAGACGTGTTCCCCTGAGGCTGGCATTCCTGCTTTGCTATTTTGTTTGTATCCAAGAAAAAGTGGTCTTGGCAAGTCTAAAACTAAAAAAAAAGAATTGCACTTAAACGCAATTGAATTCCAATTAAGAGCTACCCTTTACAGAAAAGCCCTATTATCGATACATACAAGGAGTGTCCCCTGAAAAAACACGTATCGTGGAAGTGATGTCTGTAAAAAAAGAAAAAAAGGCATTTACTGAAACCCAGGAGTGTATTTAGTGCCATCACTAGGGGAAGAAATTAGAAGAGAAGATAAAGGCAGTGGCACTGTTGATAAAGCCAACACAGACTAACTATCTGGTCTGATTTCGGCCATGCTGCTGGCAAAAATTACCATCAGAGGGAAGAGGTCATTTTCCTTCTCAGTTATACATAAACCTCGCCACCTGGCACACTGTGTATACTCTGAAATTTTAGAGTTTTCCCATCTCAAATACTTCAGCACATGCACACACACAGCATGAACGAACAAGCTGACAATGAATGAGAACTGTCTTGAATGAAATCAGAGCTAGTAACTATATAAAGGCTGAATTCTATATGGTGTTTTCACATTTATAGGGTAGTTTGGTTTTGACTAATACATCCCATTTGAAAATTTCCACCCCAAAAATATTCTTTCCATCTTACGCATGTTTAAAAAAAGGGATTGGAAAGCCAGCCTTCCATACACTACAAGGCAAGGAAAAAACTGCCTGGAATGCCAGACTATGGCTATCTGGCTGAGACTGTTTCACGTGGGGCTAACATCACAGCATCTTCATCAAGCCAGGAAACAGGACATGCCCTCAGCAAGCTCACAGACAGCCCCATGAACTACCCTATATAGTCCATACTCCAGCGGGCCAGAATGCCATTCCCAATAAGCTGGAAACACAGGCTGTCAGCCCTCCTGCAGCTCAACAAAAGCAAATGCAGAGATTTGAGAAAGAAGAAAAGAAAAAAGAAGCAACAGTCACAAGATGCAGCAAAGGATACCCTAATAACACACATGGAAAACATTATTAAACAAAGACTGGTTAACCAAGCACTGCAGCATTGTCCTGAGGGGCTGCAGGATCTCCACCCTTGAAGATTTCCAAATTCTGCTTTGCTAAATCCCTGAGCACCATGATCTAACCATGCAGTTAGCCCTACAATTAGGAGGCTGAATCCAATGACCTCCAGAGGTCCCTTCTACCCCAGGTTTTTCTACGAATCTTTGATTCTCTGAAGATGCTACCTAAGTCAGAAGGGTTCCAGTACCACAAAACCATTTAGGAAATCAGAACTGAAATAAACATTGATGATACAAGTTGTTTATCTAAACAAAAGTGAAGTCCCAAGGCTAACAAAATAGAAAATCTACTACAGAAGATGAAAACATGTTAGTTGTATCATCCAAACTTATTTTTAAAACTCACACAAAAGACATAATAGCACAACAAGATAACCTGAACTGTAATCATCACACAAAACAATGGAAACAGTCACTGGCAACAAACATTTATGTGAACCAAACCTCCTAAAAAACTCCTTGGAAGCCTTAATGGAGTATAATGAAATTAAGTTGTTAATGGTGATACACTCAAATAAGACTAAATGACATGGCAAAGCAACAACTAACAGTTATCACACCATCCCAGGATTCAAAATAATCCACATTTCAACTTCTTACTGTCTATCAGAGCTTCCTGGGTAATCCAGGTAGTCATTTCATCCTCCTGCTTACACCTAGACTTCCCTTCTAAACTGGTATCTTTTCATCCAGATGGGCATCTGCTCAGATTACATTCGAAAATATGCTCCTATTTGGATTGTATAACAAAGGTTTTCTTGCCTGGAAACCAGGATTTAGGGGTAGAATTGTTATTATCCCAGGTTTGATCCAAGATGGACAGGGGGAAAAAAAAGCACACACAACTGGATCTGTGAACTAAGAAGCAATTCTCAAAGAAAGGGTGGATCCCTACCTTCCAGCTCAGAAGAACACTCAAAAAAACAATTAGAATGAAGGATATGAGAGTGCTTGCACTGAATATTGTGTGCTCAGTCTGTGCAAAGGTAAGCAAACAGCAGAAAATAAAACTGAGATGCGTATATTAAATGACTAGTGCAATCTCTCTGATTATTCTTTCCACAACTAAAAAGCAAAAATATGAAACTGACCTCCACAAAAGCCATCTTACCTCATTTCTCTCATCTACATCCCTGCACTTCTCGAGCAGGGCTTTCAGAGCAGGAACATTTCCTTCTTCTACGTAGGTCAACAGACTCTGACTCATCAGGCTTGCCATCTTCGCACAGTATTTGAGACACTTCTATAACAAAGCTTACCTGTATTCCAGAAAAGAAGAAAAAAAACATAAGTAAAGCATCAAGCCCCTATGAGAGTTAATTTTAATATTAGAAACAATAAATTTTACGTGCCAATATGCCAGCAGCTGGGTGCAAATCCCCACCGTTCTCCCCAACAAAACACTGGACATTAAACCTAGACTACATTTCAAGTGAATTGTGTTATTAGTTAGGAAAAGTATTTTATTTTAAAGCTATTTTGAGTGGATTGCACAGTAGCCTTTCATTTGTGTATTTTGTTCTGCACGTACAATTTTAGGGGAATACCTGCATGCCCCAGAGATGTGTACAAGGTGTTTACACTAGTTGTTTACAACACAACCCTTATCCTTCAAGTAGATAAGCAGAGCATCGAGACCATTCAACACGCTGAAACGCTGTGCAAATATCTAAATTACAGCCATGGAGAACTTTGAGGAACACCATTTATTACACGAGTTATCATCTCCTTTATCCAGCCATGCCTGCATGTGATGGCACGTTGTTAGCTTACTGCTCAAACTCAGCGTGGCTTCTGTTGACTGCTTGAATGCTTCTTTTGACCTTTAATAGGTAAGACACGGGAGATTGCTCTTGGTTGAGACAGAACAAGACTTCTTATGAAGCTGTGAGCTAGGAAGTTGGAAGAACCAGCAGCATCACTGCACCACGTGGACACCCAGAGCTCCAGAAGCTGATTTTATTCATTTTGTATCTCAGTTAAGTTTCCCTGGGTACAGAACACATTTTTTGGCTAAACCCAGGACTCCATGGACCCCCCACCTTTCTCCTCACCCACAGATGACATGTTTTCACTCTGTGGCTTTTTCTTGCATAATAGCGCTGTAAGAATAGAATTAAAACTGAAGGGTGGTGTTAGCTGAAGCCTACTGGTTAAGCTATTCTCCACCAGGCAGAAGCCAAAACCCCGTGGCTTTCCCAGGCAAATTCTCTACCTTCTATTTTCACATAAAAAAAAAATCAGACAAGAAGCAGCTAGCAGGAATTTCCCTAAGTTTAGAGCAGAGAAGTTGGTATAAATCTCTAACTCTGAATTCAGTAATTCACTCCAGCTTAAATTGCTTAGACTGTAACCCTACTACGCCATCCCTCCTCCTGCAGCAGTGGAGTTATAATAGACAAACACACACCGCTGTCGGGACATATTAGACACAACCTGAGCTCACCCGCAGCCGCCAGAGGACTTTGACACAGAAATGCCTGGCTCAGAAAAATGTCAGCAAAGCTGCCAACGGGCTCAGTTAAAATGACAGCAGCTCTGGGTGCGTGCAGAAGGACTGGAGGGATACACAAAGGTTCAGTGCCAGAGGAAGCGCTGAACTGCCTGAATTGTAGGGATGTAAGCAGGGAGCATCAGAGGGAGGAGACAGGGAAAGGAGAGCCTGTGAATCACACCGTTAAACTTGGGTTTATAACCCAGGCTGCAATTAAAAAAAAAAAAAAAAAAAGCACAACCAAATTGTATGGTTCAGACAGTATTTTAAACCTAAACCTAAAATCTGTTCCAAAGAAGTCCAGATCTGGCACACAAAGCCCAGCAACAATTTTAAGAGGCCCTGCACAAACAGCCTAAGAGGGGTAAACTAAAAACCCACTATGCCCTGTTATCAAACAGTTCAGTACCAGCACACAAAGGGGGATAAACAGTAAACAGTGGCATCATGTAATTGCTTTGGGTTTGTTTTTTTTGTGTGCTTGTTTTGGTAGGAGGAGCAAGTGCTAACAGAGGCTGCTAACTTAAAGAGAAACAAAACAAAAAACACAACAAACCACAACAGAAGTGCCTGGCTGAAAAGAACTGGAGCGATCGGAGTGATTCAGTGCCCACACATGGGCACTGACTGTCATTTTAGATACCAAAATAGCAGAAAAGTCAGCATCTTGCCTGGCACCCGGCTGCCATTCCAGAGGAGCGTGCCTCCTCGTGACCTGCTGCACGCCTCCAGCCCTGCCCAGATGTCCCAGAGTTTCTTGCGTGTCCAAAACTACACTTGATGTTCACATTGGGGCACCTGGATGTCTTCCATCTTTGTCTTTTCATTTTTTAAAACATATTCTGATGGAAAATCACAAAGTGCAACTTGCCACTAGCTGCAGGGCTGGCACAGACACTTGCCAATTTCCCTGTGCAGCATCCCAGTTTCCCTCCCGTAGCCGTGCCTTGGCTCTCATGCTACCTTCCCCACCAAATAGTAAACGAAAAATATGCTTAAAAACATCAGCAAAACATGATTACAATCTCTCACCAAATATCTTTTACCATACAGTTGCCATCAGATGTTTTCACACCAGCTTAAGATTTATTAGCAAAGGAAAAGGGCATTCAGCAGCCCTTCCTCCTCAAAGCCAAGTCCTCTCCTTTATGTTCCTTACTGCCAGGTTTCAAAGAGCCAAAGGCACCGTAGATAAGCACATGGCTCCAGAAATCATTGCTTGATTTCTTGGTTATCAAAACTGCACAGCTTCTGCCCTAATTTAGGTCTGAATCCTTAGGTGCAACTTTTCAGCCTTTGACTGACAGCAAGGCACCTCAGCTCATCCAGAGCTGCATTTGCAAACGCCCTGTTAATGTGATTTTTAAATAGTCAAAGTCTTTTTGGGGTGACCCAGCTCCAAGGATGATACTGATAGTCTTCATCACTTACGTTTCACTGTCACAATAATCACTGTTGTTAATAATGGTCTACTTTCTAAAGACAAGAACAGAAAAAAAAAAAAAAGAAAAAAAAAAGAAAAATTAAAACCCTGAGTTCCACATCCTCATGTTTTCACTTGACACTTTTCATGCAAGCTTTTCAGAGCGTCCAAAAGTTCAAGATCAGCGTAAGGCCTTAGGAAAGGGCTCTTTAGCAAGTCAGCAACATCGACTTCCATTTAAGAAACACAACCTGGCTTCATCAGCTGAATATATGGGTTAGTATTCTCATCCTTAAAGCAAACTAAACAAAAAAACATAAGAAAGCCACAAACACACACACATATAGAAGAGGTTAGCGTTAAGATATTTGGATGTTTCACATTTATTTGTTTTTCTTCAACAATAAACGTGCCTGAACTTACTCTGAAGTTTGTTTGTGGTATTTCACACCAACTCAAGATCAGCTGAGCACAATCACTGTCCACCCTATTATTAAATAAGTTTGTTGTTACTGTTATGAAAATTACGCGCAGTGCTCAAAGTCTGCAGGGGTGCTAGACATTATGATGTGATTTCCTCCCATGCTGAAGGTTTCTTTTAATTTATTGAAAATGCTCTGAATCAAGACTCTGATATGTCCCTAGATAGAAAAGTTAACTTTATTCTGACCCCTCAAATGGAAAAAGCATGCGTGCCTTCCTACCCATTGCAAAATAAAAAACACACTACCACCACCACTCCACACCTCAAAGCACTTCCCTTTACCAAATGAGAACCTGTCAAACTTGGTAATTCTAGTGCAAAAACAATACTGCCTGAGAGCATCCAGTACATACAGTGATAAATTGTTCTATTAAAACTATTTACTTTGTTCTTTTGACGCAGCTAAAGTATTTTCTACAACCCATACCCGTGCTTCCATCAGTTAAAACCAAGAAATCTATTTGGAAGTTGACCCTCTTTCCTATCAGGATTAATTCTGTTTATTTCCCCCCCACCCACGCAGAACCAAACCAGTTCCCAGCTGATGAATCTCCTCTTCATCCTAACTTCTAAGCCCAGAAATTTCAAAAAAAAACATGCTTGGGCAGCAAAGCCTGGTACTTTACACAACTAAGAACACACCAGGAGCAAGGAAAAGACATACTAAACACCCAAATGCTCAGGTGAAGGTAACATTTGCACAAGGATTAACCTGTTTTTGTGCTTCATTGACTGGCTCTCCCATCCTGGGCTGAAGCAGATGTTATCACTGCTTTGGAAAGACTGCAAAAATTTGCTGATTTACTAAACTTTAGTCTCTCTCAACTGCAACGATACTGACGGGAGAGGTCCTGATCATGCCAACCTGTAGATTTTTTACATACTCTCAGTACCTTGTATCAGCTTCTACCTACAAAGAAAAGATTATTACTACACACTAAACTTTTGAAATACCACAGTCTTTTCCATAGCTCTCTCCCATAATTTTTGGTTATTTTGTGAGCTTTCACCACCAAATTCAAACATTAACATTACCGAGGAGACTCTTTGTTTACAATAGGATCATAGTGACTTACATAAAATGCACGCTTTATGGGAAAAAGATTGTCACCTTCTTTTTAAGATGTCTCCTTTTGTTCCAGATATTAAAGCTACCTTCCCAACATGCAGTACTGTGACAGATCTTTCAGGTAAATGTAAAAGAAATAATTAGTGCTGCTGAAATCTTGGCGTGCAGACATCAGACTTGGAATTATGGGGAATCTCACCCTGGAGAGCTGGAAATGCCGTTCTGCCAAATTAGAATTTAAAGTAGAATGGAATACAAAAGAATTGTATGTATAAAAATCATTATGAATTTGAAAAATTAATGAGAATTTGTATTTTGCAGTGGCAAAGAACTATGTAAGACAAGAACTGGAACATGGTCTGTACTCACCCTGCAGGGAACCTTGCTGATATGAGCACTGCCTAGCTTTAACCTCACCTCCAATACCTAATGTATGTATTTCATAAACATTAGAAGAGGTAACAAGTCAGGTATCACATGAAATGGTAAGTATTTTTAATTGCTCCTTCTGAAGGAACTAAGACAAGCGTGATTTTGCTGAAATACCAAATTTTCAAAAACAGATTAAACGAGTTTTGAAAACTCGCTTCTGGTACACAGAGGAAGAAAGAAACAACAAATCTTAAGTTTGCGTAAGTAATGTACACCTACCCCACTTCTCCTCTGCCTGAAGTTCCAGTCTGACTAATGACCTCGTGATGATTTTCAGCTTTTCCTTGTTATCCGGGAACATTTACCCTACCTCTCTCAGCTACGCTCACGTTAGCCAAACAAGGAATGTTTTAATACATTACCACACTTTTTGTTGCTTTGTTGTCGAAGAACAAAACGTAAAGTTAGAAAACATTGAGAGCCAAAAAGAGAACTAAAGACAGGGATGTGATTATTCTGAAACCTGTAACAAACAGAACCAAGTGAAGTTTGCACAAAAGGAGGCCCCTATGGCTCTAATCATTATTATAGTAAAGAGTAAAAGATGGGGGAAACTGGAAATAAGCAACACATTAAATCCGATCTCTTCCATCTTATGCACTCAAGGCAACTGTCAATTCCAAATATTGCAGTGACAGGATTTATTATTATTATTTTTGAGAGAAACAAGACTAGGGATTACATCCAAAAGACCAGAAAGATGCCAGGGTGTAGGAGAATCAGAGAATCACTGGGTGTATTAGGACAAAAAGAGATCACTGTCACCAGACAGCAACTATGAGACACGTCTATGGTCTATCCTAATTAAAATGTCAGCTAAAAGAGGTTTCGTGCAGTATCTGACAGTGGTGATTTAAATCTCGTCAGAGAAATCACTCTACCTTTAAAACCTAATTTGAATACAGTTAATGAACAAGAAGGTATTGCTAATCCCATCTGAATTTTAGAAAATAACGCAATGGCTGTACAAAATACAGAGTCCTGCTAGACACTGCTTCAGGTTTTAAATCCTTCAAATAAAGAAAGTAAAGAGAAACACACATCAATACTGAGCTTGTCAAAAGGAATTATACCAACCGATATAAACCAAGCTGTCAAAATTCATCCAAAACACACCAAGTGCAGCAAGAAAGCCCAAAACATCATCTCAGTCTGCCTTACAAAACAAGGATATTTCTCCTCAGGAGATGAAGGCTTCCTCAGACCCAGCCTCCTGCAACAAAAACCTAACTTCCACTTGAAGAAATGGAGGTCTGTCTGCTACCAACACTTCAAAAGGAACATGGCCGTGTTCCAGAAGCAGTAAACATGTATGATTTTGATTAGATTCACGTTTCTTCATAAGGGAGTCGTTTTAAATAACCGGTTGCAGAACAAAGAGTAACCATCAAGCAAATAGGTGTGTGTGTGTGTGGGGGGGGGGGGGGGGGGGGTTATTTATGCCTTCAAACCCGACTTAAAACAAAACAAACAAAAAACAATAACAAAAGAAACCCCCACTCCTTGCATCTTTCCATCCCTTTATTACTTGGAGGGGGGGAGGGGGGTAAGGTGTCGGCTGTTAACCCCACAATTTGGGGATCTGCCCACCGCTGCCTCACCCCTCAGCAGCCCCCTGCCCCGCTCACCCCCTCAACAGAGCCCGGTCCCCCCCACAACCCCCCAAGGAGAAAGACGAACGCGAGGCCCGTCCCGATGCCCACCGAGGCCGCTCGGAGTCCCCCGGGGGCTCAGCACCGGGCCGGGGGGCGATGCCTGCACCCCGCGGCTCCCCTTTCCCCAGCTGCTTTCCCCCCGACCTCCTCCTCCTCTCCTCCTCCTTCCCCTGTCCCCGCTCACCCCACAGCCGGCGGGACTCGGCCCCTCGCGGGCGGCTCCCCGGAGCCTGACGGGGAGGCTGTGGCCGCCCGGCGCCTCTCAGTTCCCCCGGGCAGCGGCCGCCGCCGCCATTTTACCTCCCTCTGCCTCCCTGCCCCGCTGCTGCCGGGCGGGCGCGTCATGGGGGCGGGCGCCGCCGCCCCGGGGAGGGCTCCACCGCCCCGCTATGGGCTCCACAGAGCCGGGCAGGGCTCCGCCTGCCCCTGTTTGATATCCCGGAGCTGGCTGGAGCCTCCTCGGGTTGAACAACCCCGCGGGGCCGCCGCCGCCGCTGCTTTAATAAGCGGTTGTGAGCGGGTAATAACGGGGACCCGAAAAAGCCTGCCCGGGAGCCCTCACGGCCGTGAGTCACGGAGCTCCGCGGCGCCCCGGCACGGCCGCGGCGGGCAGGGGAGGTCCTGCCCGGGCCGGTGGCTTCGCCTCGGGGCCCTCCGGGACAAAGGAGCGGCTTGGGGCTCACGGCGAGCCCGGCCAGCACCGGGAGGAACCGCGCCCCGGCGCGCTGCCATCAAATAAATGTTAATAAAATAAAGTGTTTGTCTGCTGGGACTCTTCCTGTCAGCCTCCACAGACCTACGGGTTTTCAAAGCTTCTTAAAATACTACTGTTTTTCAGAGTGTATACCAAATATATATATAAAAATCTCACTTTATGACAAAAGCTATTATAGCTTTTCCACCCGTCAGTAAGTGAGCCGTGTCCTACAAACCGGCTACAAGTCGGTGAGGCAGGGACCTACCTGCACATGCTGGCAGGGAAGGCGTTTTTCTGAGCTTCACCTTCTGCCCTTCTCACTGGTGAAGTCCCAAAGCTGTCCCTTGTGGACTGGCCCAACTCCTGACACCCTCGTGCCGTCTGATCTCATCTGAGGAACTACAAAACACTGCCTTGTGTCCTTCCTCTCATACCCTACCCTCGCATTAGGCACATTTTCCCATCAGTGATTAATTCACACTGACAATGTAACCTGGTCCCATGGAAGGGTTGAAGCTGGAATCTGGTACAATTAGGATTTCACACAGAGCACTCCACTTCTCATAAAATATATATATATATATATATATATATGTATATACATATATATATATATATTTTTTTTTTTTGTGAGGCATACAAATAATCTTTTAATGGTTGTTCCAAAGACTTTGTCACATCACAAATGTAGCCTGAATGACACTTAACAACTTGGAGCAGTATTTTTCCAGTCTGTAAAGAATAGAAATATTTGATGATGCTCTTTAAAAGGGTAATAAATGCTGAAGTTTCTAAGCTGCTGCGGTACAGTGCACAATCTAACCTGATCTTATGCCAAGGAAGTACCTTTTCTCCTTCCTACTATTTATCTTTAACAGGGTTTCACAGAAACACAGAATGGTAGAGGTGTGCAGGGACCTGAGGAGGTCCTGGCCCAGCCCCTGCTCCAGCAGGGCCACCCAGAGCAGGGTGCCCAGGGAGGAGACCTCACTGCCTCTCTGTGCAGCCTATGCCAGTGCTCTGTCACACACACAATAAAAAACAAACAACCAAAAACCCTTTCCCAGTGCTCAGATGGCACCTCCCATGTTTCGGTTTGTGTCCATTACCTCTTGTCCAAGCACTGGGCACCACTGAAATTAGCCAGGCTCCATCCTCTTTGCACACTCCCTTCAGGTATTTTTACACGCAGATGAGCTTACAGAATCACAGACTGGCCGAGGTCAGGAGGGACCTCTGAAGATTATCTACATCCATTCTGAGCTTTCTCTTCTCCAGGCTAAACAGCCCCAGCTCTCTCAGCCTTTACTCCCAGGACAGGTGCTCCAGTTCCTTCGTTATCTTTGTGGCCCTTCACTGAACTCAGTACTTCAGGTGTGGCCTCACCAGGACTGATAGAGTGGAAGGGTCACCTCCCTCAGTCCCCTGGCAATGCTTTACCTGATGCAGCCCGGGAAACCATCAGCCTTTGTGGCACAGGCACACAGCTGGCTCATGCTGGGGAACTGGTGTCCACCAGGACTCTCAGGTCTTTTTCTGTGAGGCTGATTTCCATCTGGGCAGCACCCAGCATGTGCTGGTGCCTGGGGTTGTTTCTCCCCAGGTGTAGGACCTTGCACTTCTCCTTGTTGAACTTCACGAGGTTCCTGCCAGCCTGCTCCTCCAGCCTGTTGAGGTCCCTCTGGATGGCACAGTGTCATCTGCAAACTTGCTGAAGGTGCACCCTGTCCAGATCATTAATGCAGGTGTTGAACAGAACTGGGCCTGGTATGCACCCCTGAGGTACACCACTAGTTACAGGCCTTCAACTAGTCTGTAGGCTGCTGATTACCATACTCAGGGCCTGGCTGTTCAGTCAGTTCTCGATCCATCTCACTGCCCATGCAGCCCATACTTCATGAGCTTCTCTGTGAAGACCTCATGAGGGACGATGCTAAAAGCCTTACCAAAGTCCAGGTAGACAATACCCACTGCTCTCCCCTCATCTACCAAGCCAGTTGTTTCATCGCATGATTATTGGGTTGGCCAAGCACAACTTCCCCTTGGTGAATCCATACTGATTTCTTCCAGTCTCCTTCTTGACTTTGAAATGCCTCAAAATAGCTTCCGAGATTAGCAGGGGTCACCTTCCTGGGGATTGAGGTAAGGCTCACCAGTTAATTAACAGCCTAGAAGCACATGAGACTCAATGAAATAATTAGTACAACTAAACAAAAGTGTTGTATGAAAGCCCAGAGCTCCAAGAGCACCATGAAAACAGTGAGACTTTATAAAAGCAGCAGGTCAATTCATCAAAGGCAGGTATTTAACTCCTTCCCCACTGGAACAAGTTTTTCTCACTGGAGATGCTCTTATCCATTTATTTTTTCAGTTTTTCCATTGCCATGGCCACAGTTCTCCAGTCTGATCTCTTTTGATGTACAGCACTCCAAAGTCATGGATGAAACTTAGCAAGACTCACCAAAAAATCATCAAGTGCATTTTAAAACTTGTTATTTGCCTCTCTCATCCATGTGTGATTTTTAATTTTTAAACAACTGCAAAGTTTAGCTGTTGCAGTAAACAAGCTTGTCTCAGGCACACAATTGCCCCACTATTTCAGATGTCAACATCTGCCCAATACAAATATAAATTAAAGATGATTACTACACTTTAATGATTAATGAGCTTATTATTCTACTGATTATAATTACTACAATACTTGAGCTGTTTTCTTTCCTTCATCCGATTTCCTCAATCTAAATTGATCAAAATTGTGACCACTTAACATGCATATTTTTGTCTTTGGACCAAAGCATTAATGTGGGAAGAGGATATCATGGGATGGAGTACATTACTCATTTTGTAATGAGCCAAAGGATAAAGTAGGAGACTGAGAGCAAACCAAGATTTGACATGAAGGCCAACGTGTTTCAAACAACAGGAAAGCTGGCAAGGAATTCTCCTTCAATGAAATAAGTTATTAATTACCAAGCTAGTAACTTAGGTATCCCATGGGGAACTCACTGGGAAAGCATTACTTTAATTACGTGAAATATGAGTATTTTGCTTGATTCATATACATGTATATATTTTTTTTATAACACCAGAATAACTAGAATAAAATTGTGGAGATTCCCTTTACTGTTATCGTTTACTTAGTTTACTTATAGAATCATAGAATCATAGAATATCCTGAGTTGGAAGGGACCCTTAAGGATCATCAAGTCCAACTCTTGACACCGCACAGGTCTACCCAAAAGTTCAGACCATGTGACTAAGCGCACAGTCCAATCTCTTCTTAAATTCAGTCAGGCTCGGTGCAGTGACCACTTCCCTGGGGAGCCTGTTCCAGTGTGCAACCACTCTCTCTGTGAAGAACCCCCTCCTGATGTCAAGCCTAAACTTCCCCTGCCTCAGCTTAACCCCGTTCCCGCGGGTCCTGTCGCTGGTGTTAATGGAGAAAAGGTCTCCTGCCTTTCGACACCCCCTTACGAGGAAGTTGTAAGTTACGAGGAAGTACTTAGTTTACTTAGTTTGGAAAGATAGTGAATAACCCAGATGGAGAAACATTTCTTTGCTATTAGATACGACCATCCTAGGAAGAACTGTAAGATGTACTGGCAAACCAGGGTACACGTCTCCACTTCTAATTCACTAAGTAGGTTGGAGATATCTTCCCCTAGAACTAATTCTGTATTCTGTACTAAAACATCCTGCATGTTATCAGGAAGTTACTCCGATGGAATTAAGTTCAATTACAGACACAGGAGAATATCTGCTTGCTCCAGGATGTTCTTAATCAGGACTTTTTCTTCAGTATCTTAAAAAAGCGGAGTTACAGTTTTCCATCATAGGAATAAATCACATGCACCAACAAGTTTCATTGTCCTGAAATGGTAACAGAAAACTGTATTTTATCTTAGTATGTTCATATATTTTTCACTAAATGCATTGATAAATCAATTAGTTAATTTAGTTTGTACTTTTCAGACTGGTGACCCCCACCCCTGTGAACCTGAGAAGGCAATTTTCATTGCAGTATCTAAGTTCTGGTTGAAATGACAAACCACCAGAGCTTCTAAAACTGTATCTGTAGTCCTTTGTGTTGGAATGGCAAGTCTTTTTTTGTCCTTGTTGCTTTGTTTTGTTTTAATCTCCCATGATACGACTTCCTAAAGGGGAATTCTAAACTCAGGGTTTAAAAATATCATTACCACAGTTGGGCCTTTCAAGAGACCAACACGTACATTCTAGTGTTGCTCCAAGCAGCGACGTATTTGTAAAGATCTCTTCACAAAATTATATTGGCTTTGCAAATTATGCTCTGAAGCATTAATATTGGATCAGGAGAAGGGAGAAAATGATTCGTTATTGCATAGGAAGTGACAGAAACAGCACTTGAGTAGTACTGGCATACTATAGCCCATCTTTTCTATAACAATTTATACGTGCGTGGTAAAAGAGTCCCAGTCTGCTTTAATATACCATTACCAGCCAGCTCTCACAGTGGAGTCCTAATAGGGAAGTTTCAACCATCAAAAGAAATGCACATGTACATAGACATTTAGCCCTGTTTCTTTCGAGTCAGCAATTAAATAAGCAACTTATTTGAAACACTGATGTTGGTTTGTTTGTTTTTGAATTTACCAGCTGAAAAAAACCTTGAGTTGTCATGTTCAGAAACAGTGCACAAGAAGGAGCAATAGGCTTTTAGGTGGAATTTTATAGTATTGCAAGTACAATTCCCAAGTAACAAGTAGCTGGCCTTGAAATTCTGTTTACCAGCTCTACTGGAAAAGAATTATATGTGCACATTGGTATGCAAGCTCTAGACAACATATGGGATATAAACAATTTTTCAACAAAATACTCCAAATAACACTGTAAATGCGTGTGTCGTGATGCTTAGTAATCTATAAAGGAGAAACTGCATTAAAATAATACCATTTTTAGCACTCATTAAAAAGAGACAGACACCAATGAATTTAGAAAAACAAGTTCACGTTTTTTTTAAACTACAGTTTAATCAGATTTAAAGACACAAATTAGAAAAAAACATTTATAGGCAAGTTAAAAACACCTTTAAAACATAACAGCACGCTGCTTCTGCAGCACTGCTGAGACAAATTAGAAATAAGTAATTATTAAAATATCACAATCACAGTGTAACTAACAGTGGTATTTTAATTTTACCATACACCAACACTTAGTTTATGGATCTGTTGAAAAATAACACTTTTTTAAAAATATATATTTTGGAATAATAAAAATGAAACTCACTGACAATGCATTATATTCTGAATCAGGAAAGGCAAATTTAGGAATACTGTAGCTATCCACACTTTCAGGGGTGTTTTCTCATCTGAACATATGGGTATTTGGAGGCATTACTACTTCTGCATTGAGGTAAAACTATTCCCTTGAACGTGTGACCAAGGCAGGAAATAATGGAGTTCTGTATTTTAAAGTCTTAAATTCAATAACTTATTACAACATCTTTGAATAATGCTATTTTCACCCATCTTACACTATGTCCCATTCAATGTATTTTGAATGTTCTCTTCTAACTGATCTAGAATACATCTGAGGTCTGGGATTTAAGAATGACTACCTAGTTACTATTTATCATTTTTGACACCTCTGTCACAGTAAGACACATCAGAATGTTCTTCAGAGAAACAGTCAATACCACTGGACAAAAAAAAGGTACAAAGAAAAGACATAAAAAGAACTGAAACACGTAGAAAGGCAAAATATGCGTAGGCAAATACTCCTTTAACTTATTGTGACAGAAGATTGTTGCACCTTTAGTATGTAGTGTTACACTATTCTGATTGCCAGTCTCCAGGCACCCTATTTTTTATTTCACTATTTTTATATCTCAGTTTACATCTTCACCGTTTGGATGGACAAAAGGTACCCTCCCAGTCTGACTGAAGCATGGACCACAGCTGTCTGTTCATACTACGGATCATGGGGAAACATAACGTAAACCCAGCCTGGGGTATTTCTCCCTCCCAACCAAAGGAAGGAGATTCTGCAGAGGTCTCTTTTGCCCAGAGGTTCCTTTGGGATAAGGTGCTAGACTGAGCCACTATGAACAGAAAAAGCTTCCTCCGCAAGTGGCCCAGTTTCCAACTCTGATTTCAGTCATGTATCTGCAGTCCAGCTTTGCCTACGTGGTCTGCAGCAGAAAACCCAAACTGAAAGAAGCCCTTTACCTTCCACTCAAGCCTGTTTGCATTTCCAGAAGCAGAAAGCTTAGTGCTCCAAGACCAGAGCTGAACAGACGTCAGCAGATGCAGCATACAACCAGCGGGCTCAATGCTACTGCAGTGTAAATATTGATATGACCTGTTTTAAAGGGATTTATGCACGCCATAGGCAGCTACAGCTTGTCAATTCATAAGTGTTTACAGGATATGCATATGGATCCAGGCCATCAAGAAGTGCCTAAAACCAAAACCAGGCCGATGTCACTGAACACTGAACTAACTCACAGAAGAGGGCGAAATGGCAAAATTTGCTTTTGCACATTTGTATAGCTGCGAAGTGAGCAAGTTATATTGTAGATATTATTCCATGGGGTGAAAATTGTTACAGCTGATGGATTTTGTTAAAAATATACTAAAAGCTCATCTCAAAATCCATTTTGAAGAAAGTAAAAAAAAAAAAAAAATCATTTAGTTTTAATCATAGTAAGTAACCGTTGCAACATTTGCAGTTAAAACATCTCAGGGAAACTTAGCAGATGCCTGGATTTCATGGTGTTCGTGAAGTGTCTAGATTGGGATAGCAACACCCAGTACAGTTCCAGGCAGATCTAGCACAGAGCAGCAGCAGCTGGGGCCGCAAGATGCTGCTCTGTCCAGCCCTGCGTGCAGCATTGGCAGCATGAGCCACCCCAGGAGCTCTGTGCCAAATCCTCCCGGCCACTGCTGGGACAGGCTCAGACTGCACAGACTTCTGTGCAGGGAGCTGTTCCACAAGGCTGTGCGGAGGGGAAAAGGCTGACGGTGCCAACTAGCTGAGATTCAGACCCTAGATCTGGTAATCTGAGCAGAGAGTAGGTGCAATTCAGTAGAGTATCTGCTTAGATACTTACTCAGCGTAGCATTTAAGTACTTATTTAACTTGAAGCACTTATAAGCCAGCCAATGTTTTGCCAGCACTTAAAAATATACCCAAGTGCTGTTCTGAGCACTACTGGACCTAAATAAATAAAGAAAAATTGTGTACTTCAATGCTGTGATGGATCAACACAGCACATGTTTTTATATATAGGGTTGGCATCATAATAAAAGCTGAGATTTACTTCCATCTGTTTTTCTAACACTGATCACTTTTCAAAATAAATGGCAGCATTTCCAAATTCATTGCAAAAATAAAAAAATCAAACCTGCTTTCAGAATTCAATGAAAATTAGAAAGTGAAAGAGTTAAGGGTAAAGAAAATGAAAGCCTAAAATTATTCTAGCTCGTGCTTTTTAACTTCTCTCTCAAGGCCAACTTATAAAGTTGAACACGTGAAAGTTACATGTAAGCAACAGTGACACATTTGTATGCAAACCCAAGAATACATCTGCCCGTGTACTTAAACAAATTGTCAACAATTTGTTTGCAAAGCTTCTGAGAGAAGAATCCAGACTCTGTTAAAATTACTTTTGATATGGATTTGACAGGAGGCCAGGCTCTCACCAGGGTGTTTGCAAAACAGATCTCATCTGCATCAGTTCTAGGACCAACTAGATCAACGCCAGTAAAAGGGGCACAACTACCTCGTGTCCATCCTGTCATACAAGCTTAGTGCTTGTGTTTCTGTGACTTATTCCCACAGGGGAAAGGGAACAAGCTAAATAAGCGTAGGATTCTGTTACTATATGACATACCGTACTGGTAAAACTCATATCAGAAGTCAGTGTAGAGCACGGAATACACAAAGATCTCTTTGTAAAGTCTTCTCATTAAAGCATGATTTCTATTAAAAGCATATTAAAATGCATACCAATATTTTTACATGATAATGTTTTTTACATGATAACATGTTTTAAAGTGTCACCTATCACTGAAACCTTGTCTACATGTCAGCAGCTGAAGGAATGGCCACAGAAGAGTAAGTTTCCTCAAGAAGGGCATCATGTAACTGTAAAGCTAACAAAGCCTTCCCTATTACAACAGTAGTAGGCACCACTGAAACTAGTCTTTAAATATATATATAACACATATCTCTTTCATTAATACAGAAGCATAAAAGGTTAAAAAAAGGTTAAGCAAGCGAATAGTTACTAGCAGGGTGACTACATTTAGTAACTAATATTAACTCATTAAGTGCCTCTTGGAATTGTTCACAATAGGCAAGTATCTGCAAAGCACCATAAAATGATCAATAATATGTTACATTTACTTTTCAAAGAGTGCTCATCTGGAATACAGAAAAGACTTCTGCCTTTTGGATATATATTAGTTAAGTGAAAGAACATTGAAAACCATGTTTCCTTCATGTCCAAAATGGTTGGAGGCAATTTGCTTTCCACTTTTTTTCTCAGGAAGAGTAATAGTAAGTCAACATCATCCTTTCAAATTCATTATTAGGAAGTTACGTGTGTAAAACTTGAAAATTATCTAAAGCATCTGGGCTAGCTGCTCTTGTCTTTTTGACTGACTGAATAAAAAGGATCCAGTGCCACATTTTCATTTGTTACAGCAAGGCAGAAAACTAGCAAAGCTGAGGGAAAACAACTAAAACCCAATTTGACTAATATCGGAGTGCTGCCATTTAAAAGAAAAAAACAAACAAACAAAAAAACACAAAACACCTCCTTATGTAGTCCTCAAGAGAACTCATCTACATAAGGAGCAATTTTTGTTACAAGTACTTCAAGTACTTCTTTGTTCCACAATGATTTTAAAACTAAATTTTAGGACACTACAATTAAAAAGAAATTCTATGCAAAATAAAATTGTCATCATTTTCTTATGTTGCAATTATTTAAGAGGTTCAAATAGAGAAGAAAAAATTAATTGTATTGCACACAGACACCAGTCATGTCCAGTTTTGAAACCCGTATCTTGCTACTTGTGACCAGCTAAAGCAAGCACATTTTCTTATCACTTTTAACTTGCACATCCGTTCTGAACAAAACTGTATCTGTGAATTCACTCACACTGAAGTACGGGACTTCACTAGCCTAAGTCTGCTTATTTCCTGGGAGTGCTTACAACTGATTTTGTGTATCTTAATGAAGAATTCAGAAGCCTCCCTCGCACGTATTGGCACTCCTGCCAAAACAAGAAAAGAATACCAGAATATTAATGGAAAAATGGCACATGAGATGTACTGGCATCTAAAACTGCTTGTTTGAGTAGATACATAGCCTGCACCAACAAAAAGAGGAATTCAAGTCGAACAGCAACAAATACTGAAAGAATCAACCCAAAATCTACTCACGCACACAGAAATGTGCAGTTCTATTTGTTATTTGACATGGATGTCCTTCCAAGAACAGAAAGTGGAAAATGTCTTTCCTGATTCTCTCTAATAAAGATAAATAAGCAGAAAGAAATTAGTGTGCCCTTGCTTATAAACAATGGAAGAAAAAAAAATCATTTTGTAGAGACAAATGATTACAATGGCAACACCATGGGGAGGTCTACTTGGGTAATCAACAGAAGGATTTAGAAATCAGATTATTTTCTTTTAAAGATAATACAGAGGTCACTGAAACACTCAACGTCCCTGCCCACCTATGACTCATTCCGTATTTAGTTCCACCTTTCTGTGTCAGTTCAGCAGTGCTAACCTACATGTAATAATTTTAAAAAGCATGTTTTCCTCCTGTGAGTTTTAAGCAAGGAGACAAAGGACACTCACAGAACTACCACAGCAAGGAAACAGCTCTGACCTGACTTAGGATTTGGTTCTTTAGAGAGTAAGTCAGACAAGTATCGTGACTAATTCTGCATGGCAGTGTCCCTAGAGGGCCGATGATGACCATTACTGTTCCCCTGGTATTAGGAATATTGACCCCACCAGGACAAATTGATCAAAAATTTCAGCATCAAAACAGTATGACAAAAGTTTCATTTGTTTCATTCATTCACAGGTTACTAACCAACAAGCTGCGTTATTTTTCTCCAGTAGTATTTTTTTTTTTAGCGTTAAAACTGGTACAATGTGTGGATAAACAGTTCATTTACTAAAATAAAATCGTATGAAAACACAGAATATACGCAATATGTAGCCCTTTAACACAGTACTTTTGCAGGGACAATCATCACAACAAATGGTCTGGAATAGATATAACCAATGCATTATTCCCTTGACTTTCTTCCATAATTCAGTCAGTTAGATATTCTCAAGGATTTATGTCTTTCATTATGTCACCCACAAATACTATGTGAAATCTGCATTTTAAATCCTAATTTAAAAATGAATCTTTTCCTCTAATTCATATACTTCTTTGCATAAAGGGCCATCAATGATTAAGCATAAGGAACTTGGTTATCACGGGGATTTCACATTTCACCATATGAATTAGATCTCAAGTTATTTTTGACATTTTTACACCTCAAGCATCATCAACTAACTACTGTATGCCTTAAAATGACTTTGTTTTTAAGTATTAAAAATCATTTTTTGGTAAAATAGTTCTATTCTAGAACAAGTATTTCTGGTATTTAAGGGTAAAAACTCATTTTCATTGAAGTCCTGCTGCTTGCACAACGTCTTCAGTGTCCTACAGCTGCCTTTCCTTCTCTAGCTGCACAGCCTACTTGGTGATGTTTTGCAGTGGTTTTATACTTTAAATTAAAGAAACAGTATGGAGCTGTCAAGCTCTGGAAAAGGTGAACCTCCAGGTGTGTGTGGTGTTTTTTTTTAATCCATTCAGAAGGGTTATGTGGAATTAGACTCTTTATCACAGAAACCTAACTATAATTTGGCATCAGTAAAGTTTACAGTTCCATAATGTACTGTAATTGTTTGAGATACTTTAAGAAAACCCTCCAAATACTGAGATGCTTATTGCAATTCCCTTTTAAAGAGGAGGTTCAAAAACCTTCTAATGACTTTGCATTTCTTATTTGTATCTTCTTTATAGCATATAGGATCATATATTTGAAATACGCTTTCCACAAAATCAGTCTTGAAAATACCACTTAGAAACAATTTTTCAGTAAATCGAGGGTTTAAGGCAAGTCATTCATTTGGAAAACTTCATTTCCATTTGTTAATCCTAGATTGACACAATTTTATTTTCACCCCATCAGTGCCTTGGGATACACAACGTACATTCAGCAAAGGGCACACATATGACCCTATGGACATACGTTGCAAGTCCTGAGTGCCCATTGAAATAATGGTAATATCTTCATATAAGGCGTGACCCACAGGGACATGGCATGGGAGGGGTTAATCTGTTTTGTTTCCAGTCTTGCTATTGTATGTGATTTTCCTAGGTAATGCATTCTTTTCATACTAAACATCTTTGCAAACAAATACAAACCCCTTTAAAAGGTGCTAAAAATGGGTTTCTGAAAACATACAAAATATATTCATCATAGTATTCCTCAATCACTGCTTTAGTGCTTGATATCTGCAGGTTATTTCTTCTTTCTGACTGAAACTATTATTTGTTGTGGAATAACTGTTCTTTTGCAAAAGGTTTTCTTCTTCTAGTTTTTTGGACCACACAGGCTGGGTGCTTTCATGCTTTTTACTTCCTTTTTGAGTTCTTTTCAATGGAAATACCAACAGCACCAGGATGCTGGCAATATGAAGACAGAAATAGCAGGAGCTAAAAAAAAATCAGAAAAAACACAAGTAAAAACACTGGTTCAACAAAACTCTTGACTAGTCTTATGAGATACTTAAGGAGACCTACTTGCATACAGTACTTTTCACATAAAATATCCAAGTAAAACATCAATATTTTATTTTTAAATTAAAAAGTAGTACGGGGAGAAATAGAAATAAAGTCTTCTCCCACGGTATTTAGTGCTGTATCAGAGATGGAACCAGATTTCATAAGTACCGGATGCCAAGTGAAGAGAAATCTGCTTTGATCTATTTACTATTTCAAAAAAGTTGCTTCTAGGAAGTCATTATCTAGTCTTGATATAAAATAGGTTAAGGACATAAGCTCATCTCAAAGGTTTTGTTTTATTTTCCAGGTGCAGGAAAAAATAAGTCCATTATGATAGGAAAACAAGAGCACATCATGGTTTCTTAAACAAAAACCAAGCTCACATGTTAGAATACAAATAGCTTGCTCAACTGACAAATCTGATAATTATCACTAATATAATTCAGAAATCTTCTGCCAGAGAAAATACATCTATGTCCTTTGAGTTAAAGAGAAAGGAATCAGAACGTGCTTACCTGTAAAAGGTGAGAGACGGTTTCACAGAAAGCAGTACAAATGGCACAACTGTGTAACTTATTGCTACTTGAGTTGTCATCCATGTTACAATATCATAACATAGTTTAAGAGTAGGAGATTCAACAAAATAGTGTCTGATATTGTTTCTTATCTGAAAAAGCAGATAATAGTAAGTTAGATTAGTAATAAACTAATTACTGCTACATTCCTGTATAGATTTTTTCCATGAAGTTCATAGGATGAATAGAAATGCTACTGTCTGGACAAGCATCTTGTCTGTTTAAAATACTTAAAAAACATTAACTTCAAAGGGAGCCAATTCAAATTCCTTGACTTTTAGGATAGCATGCTTCATCCAGTGCAAGAATTTTAACTACTTAGGAATTTAAACCAAATTAAAAGAATGCATACGCACCCATCTGCCCTAAATCCAGTGCATCTTCAGACTAAAATGTGGCAGGCATTCTATTCTATACCAAGACATTTTGTAAATACATAGTTTTGGAGTTAATGAAAACCAGAAGGCTTCTGCTGAAAACCCCTGTGTAATAAGCAGCTAACATACGTAAATGGCTACGATGTATTTTAAGACTAGTGGGATAAAAACAAAAACAAAACAAAAACAAAGAAACAAAAAAAAATAAGAAAGAAAAAGAAACCAGAATATTCCAAATGTCAGTTCTAATGACACATGTCAGGAGTCTTACTAATAACTAATATCAGGAGGAACTATTATAAAAAGATTCATTATTTCCTATTCTAAGTCTTCTTTTGGTTGTAAAATCCTGTTTGAATAATGGAATACCGAAAGTATTTCAAAAAATCCCAAATTAGACTTGAGTTCAATTTTGTTTAAGACGAGACAGAACCTCTAATATGAGTCCATTGAACAAGTGTCTTAAGTAGGGATGTCATCAACCCCTCTTGGTAATATAGATACAAAATGGATTCCTCTAAGGTTTATGTTTTCCTCCTACTTTTATTTCCCCCCAGAATAACTCCTAAATTATCTCAATCATCTGCTGACTTCCAGACTCCAACAGGGTTCCTGCACCTGACAAATACAGATTTTAGGATTGACGTGGAGGAATATTAACTAATGCCCTCTATGAAATGTTGTTCCACTAACCAGTCCTCCGAATGCTGCCTGCCAAAACGTAATTCTAGGCTGGCTTATGCTGATTTCCTTAAAACCCTTAAAAACATTAAAACCCTTTTTCAGTTTTCTTGCCCTTTTTACCCATATTCCCATGTACGTATCATATTCCCACTCCGACTTTGTTAGTTAAGCTAAGACAGATAAGTCATTCTAGCCTCATATCCTTCTACCTTGCTGCCTGTCATCTCCCTTGCTTTCTCCTATCACCACGTACAGTGACTTGTTCCTGAGTCTGTAAAGCTTCATCCAAGTTTTACAGAATTTCTTGTAGAGAAATGGAGTACTGTAGGACCTGAAGGATGACATTTAAGATAAATCTATAATTGCCCATAGTAAACATCTGATTATGAAGCATGTAATGATTAAAGGGAATAAAACAAGTTGAATACACATTTAGGCATGACAGGAGAAGAAAATGTGAATGGAGTTGCCAATTTGTTCAGTCTTAATAAAGGCTAATAGAGTTAAATACAAATATGCTAAAGTGCCTCTAATGTATCTTATCGGTTAACATTAAGTACCTGTTTGTACAGCAACTGAAAATCTTTTTATTTAATATTTTATTGATTGATGGTATGAAATGGGAATACAACACAGCTTCCTAGCAAAGCCCAGGACTCAGTGCAGGAAGCGGTCTGATTTACTGGACCTGTGCTGCTGAGAAAACACAACTTCTACCTGTGACCCGTCCCTGAACCCTGGCTTTTGCCCCTTGTTGATAGATGCCAAAGTTCACTGTGACAGAGACTGGAATGGAGATGAAATACACAGAATAAGAAATACACTTATTCTAAAAAAAAAAAGGAGTCAATTCTGTCAAAGATTATACCCACATCTCCATGAAGTAAGAGAAGCAGATTTTTTTTTACTGTTAGCAACAATCTAAATCTGAAGTACCACCTTCCCCTAGCTATTACAGCAAAAAAGAGCAGTCTGCTTCCTTTCTCAGTCTCCTGGCTCTTTCAATGGAAAAGCGGTCTGCTACTCTGCTCTGGGCTGACATCTGAATATTTTGCTCCTCTTTCCCCTTGAGCAGCTGAAAAACCTGCCTCTGTTCTTATTCAGCTTCTCCAGCAGGACTGTGAGAGATTTCTTGACAGATTTGCTGGGTCCATTTTGCTCTAAATAGCAGCAGCAAAAGCTTGTGATTATTACTGTGCTGCTGGTTGGACAACTTTAAGTAGTAACTGCACTAGAGATGTTTATCTGCTGTTGAGGGGGAGCGTTCTTTAGTTGCCATTGTTATAACAGTATTGGACAGAAATTAGGAAAGGGATGGAGTTTATAAATATCTAGCACTGACCCTCAAATTTAAAGCTAATGATCATCAATGATAAGAGTTTTTTTTCAGAATGATCCTAGATAACATCTTGTTCAGCATGGCATAATAACAAATGATCAGTTACAAGAGAGGAAGAGTTTACACAAAAGATACACTACAAAAGATGTTATAGGATGTGCACAGTCTTGCTTGATTCTGCTGATTACTCCCTCTTTATAATTAATCATTTCCACTGTTCTCATAACTAAAAAGTAAACATTATCAGACATACTGTTTTTGTCATCTGTAAAGCACATCTTTGGACTACAGAACACAGCCTCAATTTTCTTTCACAAAACTCCTTATTATTTAAGAAGAAACTTGGCTGGTACTTACAGCTCGTGCTGCTAGTGTCATTAGTACTCCTGTTAAAAACGTTAAATAATATCCCGGGTAAACCCCATGCCAAATGGCAGAAAGGATGAACGTCTGGATGGTTGGGCTGAAGGTGGCTCGCTCATAGCACACTCTAACAAATGAAAGACAAACCAGGATAAATAACATGAGAGACAGATCATCAATCTTTCCTGTTACTATTTATACATTTATACTTTTTGCAGGTTCGCCTCTAACATAATATTTGCAATGCAACTGCAGTTTATTATTATTTAACAACATTGCCACTACATTATGTCGTACAAAAAATATCTAAAGCTACTCAGAGCTGCAGATTTAACCCCTCAGTGCTAACCTAAGCTGAGTGCCATCATTTATGGTACTTATTCAGAGTGAAATGATACAGAAGCATCCAAAGACAGGTGTTGGTATTAATAAGGGATCTTGAGCCATCTAAAAATATGTTGAAAAGCTAGACTGGAAGGCACAGCTTATCCCACAAGCTCTTGCAGTAAGTCTGATATATGTATTTCATAAAATGAAATCTGCTTACGGGTGAAGGGGAAAAGTAACAACTACCTTCAATTTTGAGTATCGGAGAGATTGTAGTTGTACATTTGTGTGTGTAGGGCAATCCGGTGAGCATGATGATGAAGTGATAATTAACGAGTCTAGGGACGCAAGAATATTAAATAAGGAGAATGCTGAACTTTGCTGTTTAAAAATTGAGACTCTGAATTACTTGGCAAGGTCCTACAATAAGGAGTTCTAGAAGGACAAAGGGAAAAAGGAATCCAAGAGAGGCAGTAGCTTCTAAAAGACAACATTAAATGACACAGTGACAAACCATCATGATGTGGAAGAATGATAGGAAGCATGGTAAGGTCCTGATATGGCTTCATCAAGAGTTCTTTAATGATCTGAAAACCAAAAAGCAATAGGAAATATGGAAACAGATGCATACTAAAGTGAAGCAAAAATAAACAGCACAAGCATGCATGAACAGAAATCTAAGACTAACATATAAAAATGAGTTTTAACTAAAAAAGGGCATCGACATCAATATGTGAAAAGGTTTTTATAAATACGTAGCATGTAACAGGAAGACAGAAGAGAATGCAAGTGTATTATTGAAAGAGGAAGACAAGCTAATGATACATAAAACTGAAACATTCGCTATTTATTTAACTATTTTACTATTTCTATATATAAAAAAGATTGTTAGGGCTAAGTAATACAGTCAGTGTTAAAGAGCAGAAGGTAAAAAGACAAGATTTGAACAGGGAATGATCAAAAGTGTATTCTGCTAACTTATTTCAGACAAATAGATGTGATGAGTTTTATCTCATGAGTTCTTCAGTGTGGGGCACCAGTACAGCCCCCTCCCAAAGGGCTTTGCTAACAACAGCTGTTAAGATAAGAATGTGGGCCTGAAGTAGGGTGCAAGTGTATACCTGTAAGTAATACACAAAACTATCTGAGGTAATTTGCACAAAATAGATAAACTTAATGAAGAAAGTAACGTTGGTCAATTAAACAATAACCAGGAATTTCAAAGAGACTTTTGAAACAAAGAAGGTGTCAGCCTGAAAATAAGTACAAAAGCAGCATGAAAAATTGCAGCAATTCAGAGATGCCTTGGAATAAAAACACCCAGAGTCAAAACCTGGTTTCATGCTGCCAGAGGTCACTCCACAAGCCAAAACCAAGACAGAGCAGCCCTCCCAGTGGGCACCACGTAGCCTTCATCCAGCAAGGGGAATGTCAGTACAGTGTGCAATACACAGGGAGCAATATCTCACCCCTATCAGCTGCATGCTTGTGAACTCGTTGCCTCTTTTTCTAATTGGCATGTGAATCATCAGGTTCACATGAAACGGGGAACTCACTCTCCCACTGGCAATGTGCACAAGCAGGAGGCTCACACGTGGAAAAAGGAGGTGTGTTTCTGTAACCTGCATGCCCTTTGGCGTGTAGGCAGGCTGCATGTAACTGTGGGCGTGTACGTGCATTTTTAAAACTCTTTGGGATTAGCTACAGAAAAGGGTTTAGAAATTTATTAAATCACAACATGCAGTTACAAAATTTTACCTCTTCTAGTACTGATATGAATCCTGAATGTGTATTTCACTGACTGCTGGTTAATTACGTATCATTAATATATCGATAAATGGATTAAAACTCCTTTTTCTTTAGTTTAAGCTACTTTAACTGAGCAGAATTTCCCCTGTAAGGAATTCAGGAGCTAAATATTTAACTTCATTAACTAGAAAAATATCAGTCATATCAACACAAGTCAGACAGGACACATAATAGAAACAATCATCAAGCTTCAATTGAAGAGTTAAAAGTAAGCTTAAAAATGCCTCTGTGGATTTTTCAATAAGAAATTCTGTTCAAATGCTTCACTTGACATTCTTAAAAGCAAACCAAGGAAATAGAGCCATCATAACAGGCTCAGAAAATCTGTTCAAATGTGGGTTGTTCAGGCTATTTGAGATTTGCTGTAGCAGTGGGAAGATGCATCAACTGCTCAGCAAAGTACTGTCCTTGGCCTGGTTCTATACATTTATTACTAGCTTGGGTGGTAGGCTAAGAAGTGTGTTTTTCAACCTGTCTTCCCTTCCTTCTTTCTGGGAGGGAAGGTGAGGTAGAGAAGATGTACATTGTATTCTCATCGGATAAAGAACTAGAATTCAAAATGATCTTTGACAGATTTGAAATGGTTTGAAATCAGTAAGATGAAGTCCAAAGTCTAGAACCTCTAAGAACAGTGGAAGATACAAACCAGTAACTGTGTATGTACATAACACTAGTGGAAAAGTAATGATCATGAAGATGATGAAAAACCTGAGTATCAGCTGAGCATGAATAAAATCGATTGCTGCTGCAAACAAAGACAGATGCAATACTGATGTACTAGCAGGAGTGTTATCTAAAGAAAAGGAAGGTAATTAAGCCATTTTAATAATTCATTCTGCCTGTACCAAGTCAGGGAAAGACCTTGGAGGTCTTAGAAGTATTACATCTACTGTAAGAAGACAAGAAGTCTGGGAAGAAGCCAGAAGAGAGAAACAAGGACCACTCAGGTTTTGCACACATAATTAGATGTTTCCTTTCAAAAGAAGAATGAACAGGCTGAGGAATTTCCCAATGAGGAAACATCATCATGATATATATATTGCTGATGCATTCTAATGTGTAAATATCTATTTTGAAATGCATGCGTCTAACCATAATACTTCTGAACTGCTAGATTTTTCTGATATGCTCATTAAACTTTATGATCTGTAGACCAGTTAACTGTGTAACAGTCTTTATAAAAGGGTTTGTTGTTTTTTTTTCACACCATCAGGATTTAAAACCTGTAATTCTGATGACTCCTCTTCTGAGAGCATCAGAAAAGAAACAGAAACAATATTTCTGTTTGGCATTTCTATATTTCTTGTGAGATACATATCTAAGATTTTAGGTACTTCTCTGAATGGTAAATAAGTGAGGTATTAAAGGTTTTTATATGTTTAAAGGATGCATGAGCTTGTCTTATTTAAACTGCTGTAGCATTGCAACTAGCAAAGTGATAGGCAATCGTATTATATATTCTGTGCCACTACTTGTAGTCCTTGTGTGTAATCATTAAAACAATCTTTTATTCAAAATTTAACTTTAAGAAAACTTTCCACCTATCTCTCTTTCACTGTGGCAAGAATCAATACATATTTAGACTATCCTCAGAGATTCTCCTCCAATTGTTCTAAAAATATTTATTAAAGAAGATGCATTAATTTATTTTGGCACCTTCTTTTAATGTCACCTTAAGAGCAACTGATTTGCCTTTTTTTCTCCTTCCAGTTCAAAGGTAACGGTAATATTTTCTACCGTAAAGCACTTTTTCCTTTAAAATCATTCAATGTAAGAGTTTGAAAGGTTACTGAAATATAACCTCACTAAGTTTTAATACTGATAAACTTCTATTCTATGTATAAATTTTAAACTTGCTTTATTAAATTATATACTTTTGTATCTGTGGCATACAATTCTTCCTTGCTGTCCTAACAACATATTCTAGTGCCTATGGAGCCAACTAGAATACTCACATGAAATTCGATTTCTGTTGTTTTTTTCTGTTTGTTTAAATTTTATTACTAAGATAAATATTTAGGGAAGAAATTATGGAAAAAAGAGCACTGACTATAAAGAAATTTGATGGAGGCAACTTCCTGCTGCCAGCCATCCAAGAATGAGATGAAGTCCTCTGAGTGATCTCAAGATGGGGGGTCTAGGTTAAACTTGCACCTATTTTTAAAAGATTATCTCTACGGAGACTGGAAGAAGGGAAACAAAACCCTTGTACTACTCTCAAGAACACTTTGTTTTACTTTCTAGTGACCACAAAGAAGTGGTAGAAGCAGAATGATTTACTTCACCGTAAAGTTGAAGTAAACTCAACTTTTACTTGCCTGTTTCCCAGACAAGGGAAGAAATGCATCTGGGAGATATTCATTTGCAAATTTTTTTTGATAGTATACTGTACGGTTTGATATTGCCCATGCAACCATTACAGAAGGAGTACAGAAAGTTCTCTCAGAGAATGTACAGAAGTTCCCGTATCACTGTGTGGCTAAAAAACTCAGAGCTTCCATAGGCTAGAAGCCAAAGATGTATGCTTTGCCTACTGCTCTCAGCTACATGCACAGCTTTGAATGGAAACAGGAAAAAAAGAAAAGAGATTCCTCCGTAGATTAATACTTTTAGGATCCCTATAGCTAGTGCTGAAGTTAAACAGTTTCCATCACTAGCTGACAGTTTACAATAAGTGATCAAAATTCAGAGGCTTTAATACAAGTATTATGAGAAGAATGTTCCATGCAGTTGCTAAACAACTGTACTGTTTTGTGGGCTCTAGCTTTAAATGCTAAATTATCTTCAAAGAAATATTTATTTTAGAAACTTCTGTGCAGGAAAGCTTGCCTTTAAGAAATAAATACCTTTTAAGCCAAAGAGCTGTTTGGATATTCCAGTTATCAAGAAACATCTTGAAACTTGTGGAAGACTGTAAAACAAAATAAAACCAGTTATTTCAGTAATTGTGAAATGTTACAAAATATTCCAGAATTCTGGCATATAAACTGCTCAAAAATATTTTGAGATTAACTGAATAAGGAATGTACTCAACTATTTATAAGCACAAAATATTTTGGAAATCAACCGACAAGTTAAACATATTCAAAGCAGATTCTATTTTCCATTCTTCCCTAAGGGTGTGAACTTGTCATTTCTGATTTAAAACATACTCACTATCTTGATAAACAAAATGCTTAGATAAAGTTAATGAAGTTGCAATTAAATACATACATGGGCACGTATTTTATTTAAAAGAGCAATGAACAAACCTCTATTTGCTGGATTCTCAGATTTGATATGAGATCCCAACGTGTAACTCCATTTTTGTCATAGCCTCTAAAGCCAAACCCTGCTGCATTATTAATTGCATCTGCTGCAGTGGGACAAAAAGAAACAAAGGAATTATAAACTGCCAGTATTACAAACATTGTGCAGTACACAGCATGTAGTTGTTCAATATATTTGAGACATTTCAAAGGCTATGCACAGATTTTTAAATACTGAGGATCACTGCATTAGATGCTTGAACAAACAGCAAACAATCCAAGCAACATACTTGCTTTCAATTAAAAAAAACTTGTACTGAAGCAAAAGAATGGGTGGCATTACTACTTGCCTCACAGTACAGATGCCTCCCTCTCTCATACAGCATACTTAGATCTGCTTGAGCAATTTGATGGAAAAACAAACTCAATGAGATGCATAAAGACTACAAAACCGTGGCTGGTTGTGATGACTTGAGACAGCAGCTCAACTCTCAGGTACACGGCTTCAGTGTTTGTTATGCAGCAGTAGTGATGTCTGAAGCCCAACAATAAACCTGCACGGTTCAGTTAGGTGCACATTCACAGCACCACACGTAACCAGTGAAGGCCTAATAAAGTACACAGCAATTTACTAAGCAGTGCACAATTTGTCATTCCACTGATGACACGAGGCTGCTGTTAACATCCCACTTCTGAGTGTTTACAACGCATGTCAAAGCTCAAATACTTACAAACAAAGCATATTTTTTCTGTGGGAAAGCAGCTACCATCACGTGGATTGTGCAGGAAAAAACAAGGGTTCTCACCCTGAACATCACCTCTCGCTTTCAGTACTCACGTCTGGCTCAGCTTTGTCAGCTCAGGCACTAAAGCTTCCTCAGCTGAACTTCTCAAATTTGGATAGCCACTTAAACATAAACTGAGTCCTTCCCAAATATTGCCTCTGCTGAGCCAGGCATTGGGTGCATGCACCCAAACACCATAACTCTTTTTAAATTACATCTAGCAAGGCAAGAAAAAATCCTCAACTTTTATTACTGTATTAAAAAGAATTTACTTTATACAATAGTGATACATAAGTGAAATTCATCAATTCATTTTCCTTTCTTCTCAACAGCTTTTTCAAGGTACTAATCCAACATACTCAGAAAATCAAAGATGTGATTGATCCAAACACTCAAACAGTTCTTCTCCTGAGGCTGAGTTTCTCCAACTATTCACAGGTCTTGAACAGGGCTTTGTGATGGTTGATTTAATACAGGGTAATTTATAATATTTTTTCCCCTCATCAACAATTTTAAAAGATATCTATCTGCTATAAATGATGTCACCTGCAAATATTAGACAACAATTTTACGCTGTTAGCTGAATACCATGAACTCCACAATCCCTTGCTGGCTAGAGCACAAAGACTATACCTAGAATGCTCATTTTATTAGCTAGCATTTAGTAAGTATCATTTTATTACCAGATATTTTTCCTTTAGTGCAAAAAATAGTGATGTGCAACTCAAAAGTGTAACATCCAGTAAAAATGTTAAGGGCTCTGCACATTCAACTCACACCATTAGAAGTTTAGATGAAGGAGAAAGTTGAAAAAAGTTACTTTGCAAGCCAGAAGTACAGAATTAATATGGTATATTTTTGTCAGTATTTTACCAAAAGAATGCTAACACTATTCTGCTAGCATAGAGAAGTAGAAATCTATCTGAAGAATGACAGGGGGGAAAAGAAGAAAATTATTCATTTTTCAGCTGACTCCTGCTTTTGACGGATGATGGTATTGGTGCCTAAGAGCATAATATTCAAAAATATTTCATTCCACAACAAGCCCCAGAATTACTATATCCAGACACACTGAAAGCGCTTCATTCATTGACCGGGAATGAAACCAGCAGCTGTAAATGAGTCACGCTGCTCTGCTACACTGAGGCTTTCTTTATTGCATTGTTTCCCACAGATTTTCTCTCCTAAGACTTATGAAACAAATATGTAAAACTGAAGAGGAGGAGGAAACCAACGAAATCTGTTTTGTGAGACACATCCAATATGCCAACTTATATAAATACAGCATTCTGTTTTCCTGTTTTGTTGTTGTTGCTGTTGTTTTGTTTTTCTTTTATTTTAAATAACATATGAAATACAAAAGATAGTTTAAACTGTATCATCTATTCAGTGTCTTAGATGGGTGACTATGGGTGCCCTGTCATTTGTCAAGCAGAATTTTTCGCAAGCAAAGACTAAAAATGAAGTGCCATCCATCAAATTCTGGAAACACCACTGCCAACACTATCTGCTATTAACACTACTACACATCTAAATTTCAATATACTCGTTTTCCCTTCATGCTTGAAAAAAAAAAATCAAGCAAATTACTGCTAACGAACCAGAGAAAGAGGCTTAGAATAAGGCAAAGAATCAAAACAAAACACAAAACAAAACACAAAAGCACCCCCAAGGACTGTACATCAAACCAGTTCCATAATTTTTAAAAGGCAAAAAAGACATTGCTCATTAAAACACTGCCACTCTCCAAAAACCCTCACGTTTCACTCAGATTTGTTCAGTAGACCATGATCTCATTTGCAATACTGTCACAACATTGTGCTTAGTTTTATGATAGGTTTTGTTTCACGAAGAAAAGACATTGTTCAATATATTTGACAATCCCTTGTAATACTTAAATATAATAATGTTTGCCTAAGGCCTCAAGAGGGCACTGTCACTTCTTAATACATAGCATGCAGCATCTCAAAAGAAACTCAATGCATATAGTTGTGGGTGTTTTTTTCTGTACTTACCTAAAGTCCATGCAAAATAATATTTGGGTCTGGCAGCCATAAGAGACACGTATAGGTAGAAAAACCTTACAGGCCACGATGCTGTAGCTCGGAAGTTCTCATCAATGTTGTATTCCACAGGCAAAGTTTTGGTAATAGTCATGTGAAAGAGTAAGGAGAGTCCACAGACTAAGAGTTTCTGTGCCACAGCTACCTGAAAAGTTTAAGATAAGAAACTTTGTAAGCTTTGGTTTTTGGTAGTCTTATGGAAACAAGGGCAAGTTATAATTCTCCTTCCCTAACCAAATGTATATATACAACAATTTTTCAATAACGTTTACTACTAAATTTAAAACTGTTGGTAACATTTCATAGAGATTCATGAAATATCCTTATCTTGATGACACTGTGAGCACCACCACATCATCTGGCAAACTCAGAAAATCAAATTCAACTACACCGAGCCACTAGAAGACCCTTTCAATAATGGGAAGATCTTTTGCAATTCCAGTTTCTCTTCCATCGTGAAATTACCTAACCAAGTAAGATGCTAAGACATCGCAACACAAAGAACACAACCTAGCACAGAATGAAATGAGTACAATTCTTGCAGGGATTCCAGAAATAATGGCAAAATTTTAGTGCATTTTTGGTAATCTTTGGTGTAATACAGGTGTTCAACTGCTGCCCACCTCCATATATCAATCATCTCTGTTGGGTTACTACAATATCTGAATTCTAAACCAGTAAAATAAAGAAATAATTTATGAATTTACAACCAAAATACCTCAGTACTATAAAGATTTGTTTTCCCAACTAAAATGATCAAGCTATGAGGAGTCATATCATATGCTCACAGTCATGTTAAAAGGAAGTTCTTCAGCTAGAATCTGGACTCAAATTGCCCCAAAATTCAGTTTTGCTATAACCACCACAGTAAACTATGCTATTTTTAGGAAACCAGCATTTCTAAGTTTCTGTTATAAAATGCACAAAGCACTAATGCATGACGTTCACTGCTTTGAGTAGTTGCTATCATCCATATTGGATGATATCCAAGGGTGGATAGCACGGGCTGTGCAAATTCCTACAGGAACACACTAACCAAGCACCTCCAGATGAGATGGTAACTGCTGACTTCAGAGACTGCATGTATTTCATGCAGATCATCAGAGAGGATTAGAAAACCCAGCCAGTTAGACAAACCAGCTGGATAATTCAGGAGGCAACCACCTATCAACAGCTAAAGCTGGGGTTTTGTTATTTTTTTCTACTTGTTTTCTAATAATCTTCTTTTCAATACTTTATTACAAGAGTTCAAAGTAGAGGGCATTAGCTTTCTAAACATGTTCCTTTGTTTTTCTAGCAGCTATTAATCCATCTCCTTCTTTGCAAGAGCAAAGAGAAAGTTCAGCTGGCCAAACTTCTTGTCTTCAGTTCATATAGAAACAAATGCTACTCAGTTATTACTAACACTAATCGATCTTTAATTTTGGTAGGCAATATCTAATACATAAAAAGCTGGCTATTTGTAAATACAAAAAGTATTGATCCTAAACAACGAAGACAAGTTGCAAAGACTTAATTCAATAAAATTTTCAATGAAATTCATCTTAAGAAAGAACAATGAGCTCACACAGCTGTACTTTTACAAAATAAACTCTGCAGTTTTCAGTCTGTAGTTGCAGAGCTCTATGTACTGTAGGAGGAAGGTGTTTTTATTTAAATGATGTATTTCTACTCTTTTTTTTAGCACCAACATTTAACTACAAGGATGAGTAATATATGTGTCTGGATAATAATATCTAGACACAACATGACATATTATTTAATTTTGTTGTTGTTGTTGTTTTTTTAAGTCCCAGAACCCCAATCACACATGCTGACACCACTCAAAGGGATCGGTATAGTTGTATTAAAGTCCTTAGCAAACAAGGATGGAGACAAGCTCCTGACCCTACAAAGCCTGGGAGCTGCAGTTTCAGGACTGGTTTAAGCAGAGTTTCTGAAGAGCAATCCAAGCACAGGCTGCAAGGCAAAGAAGCAGTCCTTTCTTTTTTCCTCACCTTGACTGCAAGTTTTTCCTTCAAATGGAGTGAAATACCAATACCAGGTTTTGACTTTTTTTTTTTTTGATGAGCTAGCTTTAGCTGGGATCAAGTGATGTGAATCAGATCACCAAGCACATTAGCATTTATATGATAAGCAAATGACTTGGAAGCCCCAAGTTAATACTTGGGTTGGCCTCGATGGATTATAAAGTCACAGCCTGAGACTTGTTTAGCATACTCAAGTTGTGAATAAATTTACACAGAAACAGAAGGCCTCACCTGACACCAGAGTAATCTATTGTTCAATTGCCCATATAAATGCATTTGGTAAAGCATCGATTCACGTCATTTTACTTAATCAACTAGGCTATTGCTATAAACCTCTTTGCCAAGGCATAAATGGGTAATAACTGGCTTTCATGTTCCTGGGAGGATTGGTCAGTTTTTACAGGGATGAAGCAACTAATTTAAAAAAGTTTGAAGTTCATTTCACTCACTCTTCAAAGTTTTCAGTGCATCAAGTTGAAAAGTAAAATGTGTTTATTGTGGAATAACTCAAAAACTGCACTCCAAAACAATTGTTCCATTAATGACTTAAGAGAACATCAGCAGCAGGATATCTTTCACCTCATGTGAAGTAGAATATACAATTATTTTAAAACAAAAAGGTAGAAGGGCCTGACTCATTCAGTTTTGATGAATAAAAATTGATCATACCTGTATAAAAATATCAAATATGGTTAACACTGGGAAGGGAAAAAGATATTTAAGGTAGAAAACAGTGCCAGGAGAAAAAGAAATGTGCATAAATCAGATGGCAACGCAAGCAGGTTGAAAGCTGGATTCCTAATCAGTGAAAGGAGTTCGGGAACAGCTTTCTAATTGAGGCCATAAACACTCACTGAGCTCCAGATTATATAAATATATTGCTGTATGAACAATGTAATGTATATAAAATACATATAAAAAGTAGAAAAGGATCTTCTAAGTTTATGTGAATATTTTTTTTTGTTGTTCTTGGCTGATAAACAATAAGGAGCTCAATATCATATTGAAGTATGTTAAAGCATATCGTTTTGTGGAGGATAGCACCTCAATTAAAAATTACAGGTAATTAAGCAAGAACTTTGTAACTTGTAGGAAGAGTCTGCATAATATGCAAGAAAGCAGATATCTGCTGACAGGCATCTTGAATTTTAAGGGTAGCCATAATAAAAAGAAACTTACAAAGACAGATATTAATTTCTGAGAGTTGACACCACTTTGAGCACCAACAACTGATAGCTTGCAAAAAGGCACAATAGGAGGGATATAAGAAATGAGTTTTAATATGTTGACTTGATTCATTTAACATGCAATGAGCACAGCAAATCTACTAAACCAAGTTAATATCATGCAGTCAGCACACAGTATAGAGGAGGAGGCTGGCATGAACTACTTTTGTTATCTAAATGATAATTAACAAGAAATGAAACTTATTATACTCAACTCAGCTGAAGGATTTTTTTTTTTCCATTTACTACATTAACATTTTCTGATCCCCTTTATATTTCATTTTCTGAGTTACCTAACAATTTATTCTTCTTGAAATAATTAAGTAACAAGGAACACATTTAAAATATTAACATGAAGTTAATGGGCTGTAAGCATTCGTCTAGAACAAAACAATGAGTACTTTAATTGATGCAGCAAATGCAGTAAACAAATTATATCATCCATATTTCTCCAAAAGCACACAATACTCGCTGGTGTTATAAAATGCAGCCAGATTTCTCTAACACCAGTCGGGAGATGAAGTATCAACGCATAGACAGCTTCTCTTTATGTTTATGTCAAAGGCTAATGCAGCATGAATCGCAAAAAATGTCAAGCACTTGAAGAGCAATACATTTTAAAGAAAATTGCTTACCTGAAAGAAGAACATGTTACAGGTTTATGCTTTTATTTTTATTGACTTTGTTCAAATCACTAGCAAGATTATGTGGTAAAAAGCTATGAAGACCTACCAAGCACTCGGTAGACGAATGTCCAGAAGTAGTGATATTGACAGGTTTGGTTAGTTCCATTGTTTTGCAATAAATTTACTACACAATATTTTTCTCCAGAAATATGATTTTAGTACATAAGATGGGATGCATCTGTCTATTGAGCCAAGAGGATGTTTAAAAACACGTGTGCAACTTTGCCGACACAACATATCAATGCAGTCTACGGACAGACTGTGAGGTGCCCATCTAGGCAGAGAAGTCTCGTTTGTCCTCCTCCCTTCTTGACTACTTGCTCAACAGCACGTTTTTATGACCTTAGGTACTCTGTCAACATGTGGAACAGCTTCAAATATTATCATCTTCTAACCACTAGTTTACATTCCTGTGGTGCGAGTTACTACAACCACACGAGGCTCATAGAAGAGAATGTGGAAAAATCATCACCCACATTCACGGGATGGAAGTGGATAGAGATCCACTTAGTTCTTTGGATTAAAATGGAAAAGTAACAACCTTTGGGAGCTTTTGATTTTAACTCTGATCAACTGGACTTTCTTCTGTACAAATGTGTTCTCTTTTCCAACAAAAGAACAAAGAGAAAATAAAGAGACTGTATGGATGACTAGCCATCCTGTTACTTTTTTTTTTTTTTAATCTGAAAGTGTAGTAAAAGATGGACTATCCATTACAGTATACAGTTTTAGACAAGTTTGTAAACTCTCCATAGCATTATTGCTAGTCCATCTTTTACTACACCTTCAGATAAAAGAAAAAAAATATATCCATCCTTAGTACCTCTCTAGACATGTAAAACCAAAAAAGAACTATTTTCATGAGTACTTTTCAATTTAATGCATATGAATGTTTTCTACTTGCTGCATGCAGACATGAAAAACAGCAGAATTCAAGAATTTTCATGGAACTTTGCTGGAACTGTTAAGATGTGCAGTTCGTCCTTACCAGGACACTTTTGTACACGGTATATGCTTTGAAGAAAAGATGCATTAACTGCTTCATCAAAAGATGGCTTTTTACCATATAAGCTTGGTAGGAAGCACCAATTTCATTTACTTTTTTCCACAAGATCCAGGCTGGAAACCATGGAGAAAACCTGCCTTAAAGAATAAGTATCTAACTTCTGGAACAGAGAACTGTACTGTTGCTGAATGAACTCCAGATACAGCTCGGAAGTTATGCCTGTAAATGAACAGTGCAAATCAAGCTTTTCATGCAATGATTACATCAGCATCGGCACTGCAAGAGTCATACATCTTACATTTGGAGAAGGATCCGTTTGTTCATATTTTGTATCTTCCTTCCCATTTGCTTCAGACTGTTGCAGTTGGTATGATCTGCCTTCAATGAAATTAATATAGTCTTTGTAAGAGCATAACGGGCCTGCCAGGATACCCATGAAATTACAGTTGTAACTTAAATACTCCAGTAGACTTGGCATGCGTCTGCAATTCAAAGACAAGCAGCTCGTGAGATGGCATGTGTGTTTCCACAGAATTTCCACAGTAGGAGAAGTCATACTGCACGTCATTGTTCACTTTAAATGCAACAAGAACCAAACGCAGAAAAGCACTTCATGTGTATTTTGCAATCACAACTTAAATCATTCTAAACACAGCACTGCTTTCCAATCTCTACTGAGCATTTTCAGACTGATGTCTTTAACTCTGGTGACTTTCTCCTTGCCCTGAGGAGGCATTTGACTAAAGCTGAGACTGGGGAAGGAGAAGGAAGGTGTTTCCCCAAGTGTTCAATTGTTTCTGTTTTCTTTTTTCCCCTCAGTAACTGAATCAGTAAACAAAGGTGTGTGTTAACTGGCAATAAATTAAGTTAAGCAAAATTTCTCAAGTCAAGACTTTTGCCCAGGACAACATATTATTTTCAAGTCTCCTGAAAAAAGAAAGGAAAAAATGTAAGTTAAATGCTGAAAAACAGAAATTAGACAAATATGTTCCTTCACCAACTACTTTATGTGTGTACTAAGTGTTAACTAGTCTCCTATCTGATCCAGCATTAATTTGCATATAATGCATAGAACTTTGGTTTTATACTTAAGAAAAACATTCCATTTCAAGTGGTATTTTCCAGGAGAATAAATGCATGTAATTAAGTTATAAATATACAAAGCATGGATCTGTTTTAGATGAGTTTGTAAACTGTCCATCTTGAACATGAACTGCAGCAATTCCACAAAGTATCAATAAAGCACACAAGCCACTGGCTTCTCCCCACCCCTAAAACTAAACTCTCAGATCACTGAAAGCCTACCTTACAGCCAAGCATCTTTGTGATGGTGTCAAATCTTCATTTTTTCGAAACATTCCTAGGGAAGAGCAAAGGCAAAGGGGAAAATAAAGAAAAGGTAGAATACCACAAATTAATTAGCAGTGTCTTTAATCAGTAGAGCAAACCTTATGCTATAACATATTTTTTTTTATGTCCTCAATTTGTTTCAGACATATTATAACATGTAATAACTGCTGAAATTGGATACGACGTTTCTCACTGCTGACAAAATTACAAAATTTCATATTCTCAGCTACATCCAACAGCGCCTAAGCCTGAAACCACACAGATTTCAGGAAAGTGTTAAAAAGTCTTGTAAAAAGCTTTGAAAAATACAGTTCCCTTACATTCTTAAGTTTTCCAAATGTACAGGTTTCAAAACCTTTTACTACCAGTCAGGGACGTTGAACTCCAAACTCCATTAACCCAGCAGTAACCCAGGGACACCACGCTAGTTACACACCTTGAAGTGTACATGAACACAGTCCAAGACAGATTTATGTTACCCAAAGCATGATGCAGACCTAAAAACCACCATCATGCTGCAAGTAAAGTTTATAAACAAGGTCCAGTGAAGCAGACACGACAGTAAAGGGTGCCTGAGTCTTCTCCATGAGCCTTAACCCCTGCCAGCAGAAGGGGGCAGGCCAAGCCCAAGCAGAGCAGCAAGGCCCAAGTCACATTCCTGTCATACCCGGCCCTTTGTGAAATGCTGGTGGCCTACTCCTGAAAAACTAGTTTCTGAATTCAAGTTGCTGTAAAAGAGAAAGGTCAACAATATAACCTTCAACACTAAATAATTAAAAAATACATTAATCTGAGGGCAGGGTGCAGAACAAGCTGAGCTCCTTCCTTCCAACAGGCTTCAGCTCCTCCTGCAGGCTCGCCTCCAGCCCAGCCCTTTGTGGGGGCATCCATTCTGTGCTGTTCGCATCTGCAAGCTTCCTTTGTGGCTGCAGACACTCCAAAATTTATTTTCTAAAGCGTCACTTCCTAAGGGAAATTAAGCTTGTGGAATCCTACTTCAATTATCTTCCTCTCTAGCAGGTTCCTAAACCCAAAAGCGAATTTCCAATCAAGTGTAATGAAAGAGTAGAGGTAATATAGATACGAAATTCTAATGTGTTTTATAAAAATAGGTGATTATATAGATAATATAGAAGGAAAAGATCCTCCTCCGCTCACAGAAAGATTACCTTCAAGGCCTGCCCCTTGATGCCAGTAAATCCACAGACAGGAGTCTTTGTATTTGATGTAAGCTTATATAAGGAAAGTCTCAACTGGAGTCTTTCTCTCTCTATATATATTAAAAAACTATATATATATAATATATATATGTAGGATATCAAAATCAGTAAAGTTTGAGACAAGAAAAAGAGGGGGGAATCAGAACTTGCTTATACTATGGCTCATGGCAATACTTTTTACCTAAAGAAAAGGTACCTGTTGTCTTCATAGGACTTAAAAACTTCACTATTAGTCTTCAAAGCTCAGACAATAGAGGGGACTTAGCAAACTGGCATCTCTTACAACCTTAAAAAGTGCCTTCTTCACTCCTGATGCTCCCCATTCATTCATACTCAAGGGGAAAAAATATAAATTTTAGCACAATCCTTAATTCCACACAGGCACTTTCTCTTCCCCACAATTACAGTGTCACATCTGCTCCTTAATACTACAGCAAAAATTTCTATGCTGATAAAGTGCACTGAACAAAAACACGTAGGAGAAGCTTCTTGGAAGGTCCTTTAACTTTTAAGGCATTACAGGGCTCAGGTACTAAATCCTGGAATTTCGCACAATCTAAAAGAGAAACTCAACGCAGAGACTCACATCAGATGTGGATCACACAACACGAACCATATAGTGAAGAACCTTGCAAACCCTTGCAAAACAGCCCTGAGCAGGATCCTCCCTAGTGGTTGTATCCCCACGTGGATACCTTCTTCTCTGAGTCAGAAGGAGGAAGCAGTGACCACGTGTGTCCAAATTAACTTGCCCAAAGCCAGACTAATCACTAAAGCAAGGTAATTAGCCAAACCTGTCTCAAACCTGTACAGTGTACAAGTAAGCCTCCTTGTAGTTTTCACCTCCCTGTCTCACTAACATTTCCCTCCATCCATCAGCTTCGTGGAGGTCAGTGGCTTTCCCCATAAGCGTTTTTTGATGTCTTTTCAGTGCCTGTGTCACACTCTCAAAAGCTTTCAGGAAGCTGCTGTTAACACTTATTAATAGACAGAAAAGGGCAGAAGGTGCTTTTAAAATCATACAACAGCCCAGGCTGGAAGGGACCTTGAAAGCCCATCAAGCCCAACCTTATCTAACACGAGATAAATGCATACAAGTCCATTCAATATTTCCAAGGCAGGGTATCTGCCCATGGGGTCAGAGGCCTCAAATCATGGCTGTTCCCACACACAAGAGATAAAGAAACCCTGTTTCATCGGCACACCACTGCCAGGGAATTCATGAAGTTTTCTAACTTTTCCCTGGGGTTTGTGAGAAATATTTTCTCTTGTCCTAAAGCAGCAAACTACTGCGATGGCTGCAGCTTTCAGTTGCTACCAAAGCACACAGTGGGGACGAGAGAATACAGGTTTTATCGAACATCTGTTAGAGAGGTGAAATGATTTGGCCACTCAGCAACTATAACTCAGTTTTCTCATCTGTAAAGTAAGAAACAAGCCCACATTCCTTCCTTGCTGAAAGAATTTTGTAAATCACCCCTAGCAAAATTTATCCCCATTGGTCTAAATCATGAGGAAGCTGCACCTGTTCATTCCTCCTCGGGAGATCACATCCTAAAGGTAGCAAAATCAACATCTTTAGGTACATGCCAACATCCTGCCCTCCCTATAGGCTTTATTAAAGCCTGTTTTGACTACCACCATGCATCCTCACAATTACAATACAACGTTATCATCACATCCTGGTATTACCCCAGCTTTGTAGTTAAGCTGCTTGGATATATCTACCTTTACATTTACATGGAAATCTGGCTATTCAGTAATTCATTAATAATGCTTAAACTTGAGGTTATTTTACAGTAATAATACTTAAACGTGGAGATCCTATCACAAGCCTTGTCGTAACTCCAGCAAATTTTAATTTGAGGTTCTGAAATAGATCGCCAGCTGAGCTCAGATGCTTGCTGCTACCGAAACATTTTAAGACCTGAAGAAGACCCAGACATTCAGTACCAGTTTTAGTTGTTACTAGCACATTGGAAGCAAACAGACAAAGATGCCAGCTGAGTAAAATTGCACAGAAACTACAAAAAAAAAGAAAGAAAAATCAGAAACTTTGAAATCCAGAAAGCCACACCAGTGAACATAGGCTGAAAACAACACTTAAAGACTTAGGGATGGAGAAACACAATATAATCCTTTAAAAACTAACGATGTGTACAGTAGTGAATGTGATTTGGTAAAATGGCCATGTTGTCACAAACACAAGAGAGAACACTTTAAAAAAAAGCCATACAAAAATACAGATACTGCAGTTTGGATAGGACTACTCATTACCTGCCAACCAAGAAGAAATTTGCCCTTTTTTCTTTTCAGTTATATTGCTTAAAAACATCCTAAGTGTATGGTGTGCTGCTACGACTGGATGAAGCTGGTAACAACAGACAATCAAGACCACTGCGACTAACATGGGGTTTGCACATCTCCAACTTTAGGCTTCTTTCTTTTTTCTTATCTGTTTTTTTCCCATTTTTCCATGAGTTTTCTCTGTCCATTAAAATATCTTCCTCCCAGGGGCCATATGGGGCAGAGACTCTGCTTTCTTAATTTTCTGGGGAAAGTAGCTCTAATGGCCAATTTGGAAATCTTACAGCACTATAATAGTGCAATAGTAATACGAGCACAAAACAATCCAGCCATTGTCCTCATATGCTGCTGTTGAAGTGAAGTAAATGTGGGGAGATCAAAAAAAATATTGGTGCATGACTAGCATGTAACTAAATCTTGCCAAATCATGATTCAAAGGAAAAGGCAGAAGCTAAAAACAAAGCAAACACACAAAACCCAGCCCTTCAGAGTACACTGAATATGCAACTCATCTCCTTCTAGCTCTCACAGTGAATGCAGTGCCTTACCAGATCAGCATCAATGTCTATTCTCTTGCTTTTAAAAATAGAGGGCGCCAGATACATCATCATAATTAGAAAAAAAGCAAGCAGTCTTCCAGGAACAGCACATTTAAGCACTACGGAACTGAAAACTAATACATGAGGGATGGCAGAAGGGTGCATACAGGACAGGAAAGTTTGTTTTTTTGTGGTCAGAAAGGATATGAGAGATAAGCCCTCAGGAACACAGAAAAAGCTGCCAGAAGAGTGTTATGGTTCTGGTCTCCTACCTGTGTCTGAATACATTTTTCTGACAAATGCAACATGGAAATATGAAGAAATAATTTGGAAGAATTACACTTCTTTCTTAGTAGATGAGTATTACGTTTAAGAAGTTACTACTTTTCCTGTTTAAGTCTTATGTATTATTTAATTTAAGTTAGAGAAAAGAAATAAGAATGAGGTTGGAAGAAGCTGTAACCATTTTGCCCCTTTTAAATAGCAAATATCAAGTCTAATGTTCCCTGTTTTTGCTGACTGAATCTCTTGGTGATTTAAAAATAAGTATGTCGTGAGCTCCAGAACTTCCTTGGGTTATGAATATAACTGATGAAGAGACTCTTTGTTAAAGATTCATTAAGCATGAGAGTTAAAAACAAGCTGTCAAAGTCCATACAGATTAGTGAGATTAGATTTTGATACAGGTCCTTCCTGTAAAGATCCCCCAGCTCATACAGAATTGCAGAAAATGAGCGAGGCTCATGTGCGGGTGAGTGCACTATAAGCAAACGAGGGAGAACTCAGTATGTAACTCATCACAAATTGCAGGCATTAAGCAGTCACAGTAACTTTCTTCTCCCCTGCTCAACTTTTCTTACTTTGTAATTGCAAAAGCTTCTCTGCTTGACACCATCTTCCAGCTAGGAATTTCGTATGCACATTTTTAGCCTTTCTAAACCAGCTGCAGATTATCGTCATGCTTCTGGAACATCTGCAATGCACCTTTCCTTCTCAAAAATATGCCAGTTTTAAATTTGGTGAAAAAAGGTACTTCAGACAGAATATGAAGTACAAAAAGTTCCCTTTTCCCCCTAACTCTGTCATTAGCCTAACAAATCTGTATCTTATATCTATATTAATACACAAACCTAGATCTTGCCATACAGAATGAATATGGACACAAGCAGTCTCCAAATCATGTAAATATTTCTGCCTTTAAAGTGTGCATGTGTGATGCCAAAAATAATCTGCAAGAACTTAACATACTGACTGTTCATTTTTGGCAGTGCTCGTTTAAGTAGCAAGAACCTGTATGAAGGCAAGGGCTTAAGTTCAAGACATAAATCAAAGTACACCAAAGGCATAGTCTAAGTTTATGCAGGTGTAAATTTGTGATCCAAATAACCTTCTGAAAAGAATCATAAAATCATTAAGGTTGGAAAAGACCTCCAAGATCACCTGGTCCAACCATTCCCCTACCACCAATGTCACCCACTAAACCATGTCCCTAAGCACCACGTCCAGCCTTTCCTTGAACACCTCCAGGGACGGTGACTCCACTACAAAGCAAACTTGAATTATTCTGATGTAATTTGCATAGAATTCTCCTGCTGTAATAAAAAATAAGCCCACAGAAAGTACCCAGGGTTGTAACAGTTACAGGAATTGTCAGTGTTTCTGTACAGAAGTACTAGAGTTGGACTTGAAATCAAGGATACCCACCAAGACTAGAAAGACTCATTAGCATGCAATGTGAGTGAGTGGCCTTCACGATTATATCCAGTTCTTTCCAGGACCTTCATATGTAATACCAAAACCTGAACACAATGAGTAGGCTGCCAGGAAAAGATCAGGTCCAGGAGACCTGCCTTTACCACAAAACCAACTGTTTTCATTGATTTCTCTCAGTGGATCCCTTCTAAGTTCTGTAAGTTGTCTGGGGTTAAAAATCATTGTTTTAATACAATCTCATTTTCCCTTGTATATCTTTTCTCGGCATCTCCTGACATCAGACTCATAGTTGCTCCTGAATTTATACTGGTCTCACCAACCTTTTAAAGTTATGCTCACACCGTACTTCTAGCAGCTGTCCTTCTCCAGCTCAACTCAAGAGCTCTGCTAAACAGCAAATGCAACCAGAGAGAAAGCTTTCCAGTATTTTATCAGCTACTCCCCAGAGGCTTACAAAAAATGTAGAGGATCTCTGATGTGGGGGCAGCAAGGAAAAAAATTTCAAGATTGATGCTCAGAATTCAATGACATCCCTGAGAAATTCAGACAGAAAATAACCTAGACTTACTAGGAAACTACAAATTTTCTGTATTAAGTAGGAAAAAAAACTAGCATAGTCTGTAATGAAAGTTAAGAATAGAACTGACTAAATGAAACATTTTTTTCAAGACTACCAGAAACACCCACATGCTTGTCCCATACCCCAACTCCACTACTTGTGCATGATGTCAGTAAGTCTAGAATAGCTCCTTCCCCTAGCAAAATAATAGTAGGAGGAAGCATTTATCTTTGATACTAGAATTATTACTTCCTTAGAATAAGTTGTTTCCTCTAATCTGCATACTCTGTACTCTAATTGATTGTAGCTTGCAAAACTAATACTGTGTATGTTTCCTCTGGAAGTTAGACATCAGATTTTTGACCAATTAGACACGTCTAGCAGTATTCATTCATTTTTGTTCATTCAAGAATTCGTACAGGAAGTGTTTTCCAGGCTTTTCATCTTTATGAATGTTGTTGCCTACAGGCTTCTCTAGGCAGTGTTGTATGAGAAAGGAAAAAAATGCAACAACATCACTAAAGCTTGTTCGCACACAAGGCAAAAAATATATTAAACTCCAAATATGACATTACTAAAGACTTCTCAGAAAAACAGGTGGCTTGATCCAGGTGTCTGGGGCCACATACCCAAATCTTCAGGTGACAGCTGTAGTTCAAGAAATTCAAGCTGATTAGATAAGTTCCCTAGATACTTCCAAACTAAGAGAAAGACAATTACTCCTTTACATTTAAAAGTAACTAAATACCTAGACATCCTACCCTTGAAACATACATTAGGATCCATTTTTGTCACAACTAGGGCTCATTTATCTGCTGGAAAAAATTGGTAGGAGAAAAGACAAAAACATGATTATATATACTCTCCCTGTTTGCACTTTGACACATTAGTAGTGAGTGACTAACATTCCTTAAATTCATTTTGTTTAGAACATTAAATGGAAAATTAAAGACGATTTAAAGAAATCTTACCATCATGAATCTCAAAAGCCAAACTAGTGATCTTCTGCGTAATTATCATCATGGGACTGTTACAAGAAAAGAAAGAAACAGAGAAAAAAAGTTCAGAGTTTTCTTTCACATGTAAACATATCAGAGAAAATTTATATTAGTAGACCAGGTTAACTGCTCTCTACTGGAAGATTTCTAATACAAGGACAAAGTGGTTAGTTTTTAGAGGTCAAAACATTACAGAGTTTTCAAACTATGAAAATAATTTACTCCTGAGACACAGTATTTGAAAAATCATGCCTTTTGTTGGTGCATTAGGTTCCACAAACACAGCGAAAGTGTTTTACATTTTACTTTCTAATAGCATAGTCTTTTGTTGTTGTTCTTGTTGTTTTAAACAGCAGGAATAGTAAAGAAAAAAGAGGGCTGTAAGAACCATCTTATGCATTATAAATTAGAGCAGGAAAGGACAATATATATACCAAAGCTGAACAGCAGAATTATTTATTTAGCTTTGCAGACCATTTTCACTGTTTCTCCTAAGAGCTGGTCCTGTGCTTAATTTTTCAACTACAATTATTATGTACTTCAAGTAAACATATCAGGCAAAACTAAAACCTAGCATAATTATGCTGACTCTAATGGAATTCAGTTTGTGCTGAATTTGGTACACTTGATTGGATCTTAAGCTTCCCAAGAGAGATTATTCGCTGGCTAAGTAACTCAGCTTCAACTGTATTGGAAAACCAAAAACTTTATTGTGAAATGGTAACCATCTCCATAATAGCTAAGAATTATCAACTGATATAAATCCCAGCATTGCTAACCCCTGACAGGGGTAGTGGAGAAAAAAACATAAAGAAGGCTACCAGAATAGAATTTGGAAACTGAAATCAGATCTTAAAAATATATTGGAGACTATTTGCCTCGTAGTATCTGAGCTGCAGATATAAATAATATATATATATTTAAAATATAAAATATGATATATAATTTATATAAAATATGAATAAATAAATAAATCATACTGTAGGATGAGCCCATAACTTTGTTCAAGTCTTGACTGCACTCAGCCTTTTTCACATATTTAAATTACAATAGAAAAGTAAATCCAAAAGCTATCGAGTCCTCCTTTACTGACAGTATTTTGCCAGATGGATCAGTCTGTCAACTGGTATTTTTTAGATTTTATGTTATTTTGAAGTGCAATATATTTTCAGTCCTCAAAATGTAATCAGGGGAAAAAAAAGTTTTGCATTGTATTATCAGTGCCCTAAAAATCCTGTTATCGAGGCCAGAGTGACAGGCAAGTGTCCGCAAGGAAAGAACCCAAATGAGAATAGGCAGACTGGGAAATCCCTCACATCCCTTTCCAGCATTTAAGCTGAAGACCTGCTTGGTAGTGTCACAGATCCCTAACTGATTCCGAACAGAATGGGTTTTCCTTCTGTAATGGACATTTTCAGTAGATGGACAAGCAGAGATCCTGCTTGGCTGAAGGACGGAGCCCAGGAGGAGCTCAGCCAGACCTTGCATAAATTCTAGCTCACACGTCTGTTATTGTTATCACAGCAGTCCCTGGCATTTTTTCCTTCTGAGGTGGCTATTCCAGCATCTTCAGAGGCTTGGCTGAGGAGCAACAATATGAAAGAGGAAGAGCCCTTCCTGGAACAGTGAGGCTGTGTAGCAGAATTTTAATTTTAATTTTAATTTCCCTTTCAGGTGCTGGCAGAAGGGCAAAGGAACCTGTGGAAGGCTTGCTGGCAGCTGGGATCTGTCACTACCAAAGCCAGGATTGCAATGCTCTGCACAAGCGACGGCACCTCCAGCACGGGGTCAAATTTCCTTGGCAGATTCTCTGGGCTTGGACACCTCCGATTTGCACGATGGGCTAGGAGAAATATCTAGGTATTCATTCAGAGGTCTGTCAGGGCTAACCACTATACAAAGCCATGCCAATTTCGTCAGTACCAAAAAAGAACTTGAGGGTACTGGGATTCTACAACTGTTTAGGGCATTTTTGTTATTTTTGAGATTATTCTCTTCCCCTGGAACTAGAGAAAATTGGTGGAACATAGCCTTCTTCAGTTCAAGTTGCAGCATGTCGTTCTCCTCCTGTTTTGGAAGTAACATCTGTCTCAGGCCTCAAGGGAGCAGATGCAGTTTATGCCAGAGACTTAATACAATATGCATGCACCAAGCTCCCAAACCAAGGTATGAAAGGGTATTTTAAATCAGGCAGCTCCAGCACACAAGCAGGGAGACGGATCCAGGCTTTACAACAGTTCTATCCAGAGCAGACCTCATGAATCTCCGGACATGTTTAGAAAGAGGGTTTAGAAATCTCTGAAACAAACCAACACAGCCACAAAGACAGCTGGTATCTGAAAGCAATACAGCCCCATTTGAGCGAGTGTGTTCGAGCTGCTATTAATAGTTTGAGAGCAGCAACAAGCAAATGCAATTACACTGCTTCCCGGTACAGCTCAGAGCTTTGGTCACTGCTAGGCTGTACCCACTTTGGCCCTACAGTGACCTGGGAGGGACAGCATTTGGATTCTTGTTCCACTCCTAACGGTGGCATTCAGTTCAACATTAGTAAATGGAGCTTTGTGTGTCTTTATGCTTATGTCTGTGTTGCAATCTCTCATTAAAGTCAGCAGATGTAGACAATACAGTCAGGGGCATATGTCAAGTCATCCAGTTCCCATCAAGGTGGATACGTGGTGGTGGGTCAGCTGAAATGCCCTCCAGGCTCTGCTGTCTGCATTGATTAGATCTCCTCTGCCTGGAACAACAACTTGGGTATCTGGCTCGAAGGCAGACACTTGTTTGTAGACACAAATACAGAAAGATGTTTCAGAAGGTTAAGAGCCAGCTTATAACAACAGAAAATATTAACTTAACCACAAAAGCTAGAGGCTTCAGCCTACAAGTTAGTTTCTGGGCTCTTACCAATGAGGATTGAGAAGTGACAAGGCTAACACACACAGCTGCTACACAATACAGGTACCACTGAACTACAAAGACCAATGCCATTCACAGTATTCCTGCAAAGTATGTAATAAGTTTTTTTTTTTTTTCAAACAAAAATAAAACCTTTCTTGCCTTTTTTTTTTTTTTCAAAATGCTCCTTTAAATCAAAGCACCATCAAGAAAAACATTTATAGAAAATGTTGTACTTTGTTTCTGTCTGCAGTACAAAGAAGAATCACCAATTTTTTCTTATTTTTACTTTGCATTTTGATTATATTTTGCTCATATAGAGCTCCAACCAAGTATAGGTTAAGCTCATTATATAAAATGAGGACACATACAGGCATAGCTTCCTATTTCCAAGGGCTGTGTGATTACCCAACCACACCTCTGCTTGGCTTTCACTTTCTGAAACACTTCATATAAAACCCAAAACAGAGCAAAGCTAAAAGCTAATTTCCTTAAAACATTCAGAGTTTCCTCATGTTGTGGGATCAGACTGCGTAAGACATACATGCAGACACAATTCAGGTTTCATCATGTGGTAGTAAAGGGAAAAAAAAATAAAACAACAGATACAGCATCACATAGCAAGGCAACATGGGAAGATTTTTTTTTCTCCTTACCCAGAAAAATCAGCAGAATACTGTCCATAATCAAAGATATAGACTCTAGTAATTTGGCACACAGTGAGGTATCCCAAAGCAAAAACGAAGCAATACCTGGAAAGAAAAGAGGAAAAAAATGCTTTTCAATTAAAAAACATTAACATTTCTCCATTAAGTCAGCAATCTTTAATTAGCTTTTAATCTCCAATTATCTCCAACAAGTATTACATAATTTGCATGTGCAAATACACTTTCATCCCAACTACTTTTGGTAATATTTATCCTACAGAACCATATAGGTTTTTTTAAGTGCACAGTATTAAATTACAAATACTGTTGTCATTATCATATTTGTATTCACATCAAGCATAGGATTTATAATTTAAATCCTGCTGTAAAAACCAGAAGCTCTAAAGAGAAAATGAATTTATTATTTTTAGATCAAAGTCAATCTTTGTCCATATGAGTACACAAATTAGGCAAATTATACATTGAACATCATCTCCATTGAACGTACTTCTATACATTTAAAATTCAGCACCACAAATCCCACTGCTTCTGTTTTCAGAGATTAGAAAAGATGATTGATTTTCAAATACACACATTAAAACATATCTGAGTGAAAAGGGAACAATACACCTTTATGCCTCCTGTTAAAGCTGATCCTTGCAAATATAAAAAAGATAAAAATAACCTTTTTAAAGTATTATAAATTTAATTTCACATATCATTTTTCAGTTCAGTTTTTTTCTCCCCTTTTTAAGATGTAAAATGGTAAACCGATGAGGCTTGATTTGCCAACATACCTCCCAAAATTGTCAGAATCTTTACAGTCAAAAAGAATGGTGAATGCCAGCAGAAGCTTCACTAACTCTGTAAAACTTTATATATGAACTTTACAGTCTTGAATATTCCCATGCAGCTAATGAAGCATTCATGGTAATGAAATCATGCTCTTGCTTAATGTTCACAAGACTAATGTTCAGCCCTGCAGCAGATCGTGCTGTACAATCAAAATCCAGTTAAAATGAAAATATTCGTACACCGAATGGAAAATCATGGCTAGGACTGTATTTAGATGAAATAGTGAGGGACGCTACAGGAGGAGTTTGGAACAGGCTTTTCCTTTCTTTTCCAAATCATTATTTTAGCAAAAAAGTGTTTACATAATTAATTCTAAAGTCTTAGAAATTATTCTTCAACCTGAAAGTGATCCCCACCTTTGGCACACAGAACACTTGCAATTTAACTTCCAATTAAGAATTATGCTAGGTATGAACTATTTAACGTTTACAAATGTCCAACCTTCAAATTAGAGAACTATTTCCTACCATATATAACACATCAGTAGCTACATTAACCCTTGCTTCTTTGTGGTTGAAAAGCTTTAGGTTGCCTGCTTTAGCAATAAATAGTAGTTCCTGTTTTCACCAATATAAACAATCCTTAAACAACTATTAAACTGGATGGCTAATTGATACAAAAACACATATAACAGAAATCCAACAAAATTAAACAATAATTGGCTTAGAATTAAGTACAGAATTGGTACAGAATTAAGTACAATGTAGTGGACAGCCAATGTCAGGAGCATGATACATTGTAGAATTAAACTTTTCAAGAGGTATTTTAAGATTAAATTCCCCAAAATCCCACAGGTTTCTCATGAACGATGACTTTGCGCGTTTGATTTGCCCGCTCTGAAATCGTTCCCAGTTCTTCCGTTTGCTAAAATTTCAACATGATTTTAGCTTTACCAGCCTCTTGGTTTACACACTAAATAATCACAGACAAAAAATAACTTGTTACATGTAGGGATACCTACGTACCCACCCATAGATACCACGAAAAAAATAAAAATTAAATATTGTAGTTAACCTATTGTATTATTGCATATTGTAATATTTCCTATTGTAATATTGTAGCCTATTGTAGTAGGCACCAATTTCGACCACATAGTTTATCTCGTAAATGCATTTACACCAAGTTTTTAACAAAACATTATGAAGACTTCTTTTACAAAGCAGAAAAGCTACAGCTGAAGAAATGCAAATATCCTAAAAGAAGAAAAACAATTAAAATTACAGAAACCTTGGGTTCCTTTCTATATAGTCATTATGATACAGTCCTACAGCACTATGTGAACATCCAGCTGAAAATTCAACTGAAATGGCCAGTCATTATTTATATCTAAAGCAAAGAGTTTAAAGCGAGTTGCGTTATACATTTCCACTCAGGAACACAGACTGAGGCAATGATCCTACCTGGTTATGGGCTGGTAGAATGTGCAAGAGTTTTAGAGGCACTGGCAGGTGGCTATGGAATCGCTTAAACACCTTAGGACTTCTACAGCAGGTTAACTTTCTACAGTGAAATGACCGCCTTGGCAAACAAGTGGAGAGCCACGGATATTATATACTTGGATTTCAGTAGGGTTTTTGATACTGTCTCCATAAGATCTTCACAGAAAAGCTGCTAATGGATGGGCAGTGAGGTGGATCAAAAACTGCTTCAACGGCCAGGCCCAGAGCGTGGTGACAGCGGCCTGTAGTCTTGTGGGACGCTGGTAGCTGGTGGTGTACCTCAGGGGTCAACACGGGTCCAGCCCTGCTCAACACCTCCATTAGTGATCTGGATGATGGGACAGCACCCACGACAAGAGCACTTTTTTACATTTCACGTTCTTAACCACCAACCAACCTCCAGATTACTACACTTTGACATCCTTATCTAATCCAGCCATAAATTTGCATTGATGTTCATAGCCTAGACTCCAGGGCAAACAATCCCACTTCTGACACTCCCTGATGCTGGAGTACCTGTCTGCACACAGCAGCAGCTCTTTGAGAGCGGAAATTATTAAAGATGAAGAATTAAAACAGCATCGCATTTCATAAAGGATTTCAATTATTTCCACTTTTTTTTTTTTAAATTGTAAAGGTTCATGCTCACCACTACACTTAGCACATTTTTGCCAAAGTGGCCAAAATCCTAAAAATTTAAGCAATGAACTTTAAGACGTGGGTCAGCTCCAAAAAAGACTCAAAACCTGAATTCAGTTGTAAGCTAAATTTAAAGCTTCGATTAGTCAAAACAGACTCTAACATCAGAACTCTGTGTGTCTGCGTTTGGCCTAAGAATTTATTAATTAATATCCCCATCCAAACCACAGCTTCAGTGATAGCAAGGATACTAAATGTGTCGGTGGTTCATATAATAGCTCGCAGCAGAAGATAACACAGACCCTTCTGTCCTGGTGTGACATGCTGCAGAAACTGCTGAAGAAGAAGGTGAGTTGAACCAATCTGCAGAAGTGAAGGCCATCCAGTTGGCTTTAGGTATTAAACAGATAGATGTTAGATTATTTATTATTAATATCTATTATTTAGATATTAGATAGTTCATGCAGTAGCCCTCAGGCCAGTCTGGGCAGGGCAAGGTGTAACAAAATGTGCTGCACACCTCAGCTGGGGAGAATGGCCCCACCTGGGGCCTCTGGCAGAAGGAGCCCAGGGAGACTCAAGGTCAGCCCCTAGGGTTTTGGAGTCAGGCATACAGATCTGAGGCCTGCTGTACTCCACCTGAAAGAGGTATTGGCATCATGTGAAGGGTTTCAAACTGTTTCTGAAGTGATCAGTACTGAAGCACAGCTCCTCCTGCCCAATCAAACCTGTTACGTGCAGTGGAAGGGGAAAACATCCCTGTGGTGCACATGAAGAAGCTGCTGGGGAAGACAACCTGGGCTAGTCCTGCCTCAGGCAGGGCAAACCCATCCATGGGACTGCTTTTGTTCAAGGATCTGTGCAGAAGGATGGGGAAGTCTGATGTGTACCTCAAGTGGGCCGGATGCTGGGTGAGAATAGCCCATGATTTGAATTGTACAGTGCTAATTGGTGCTACGTAATACTGTTTGTCATCACTGCTATGGTTGCTATATGCCAAATCAATGCTATTACAGTAAGAAACACCCAGATCAATGAAAAATGAATTTTGACAGCACCAGACAAGCACAGCAGCGAGGGAACCAGAACTGGCTTCAGCCACAATCTGATTGCTACAACAGATGGAGCCCAAAGTCATGGATTAAATGAACTCAACAGACATGTTAGAGGGATGGCTCATAGATTAAGGGAAAGTTATCTGGGTGTATATGTATCAAGGGACAGGAATGATAGGGGTGATTAACTGGGATGTAGTGGAAAGTAGAGGACCTGACGATGACATAGTATAGAATAAGGGGTGCATATTGTACTAGTTTCAGATGGGATAGAGTTAGTTTTCTTCCTACTAGCTGGTATGGTGCTGTGCTTTGGGTTTAGGGTAAGAATGATGCTGCACACGGGTGGCTGAGCTGTGGCTCACACTGCCCAGGGCTGTTCTGCTCCTCACTGCCCTGCCAGCGAGTACCTGGGGGGGCACATGGCTAGGACAGGTGGCCCAGGCTGGCCAAAGGGGTGTCCCACACCACAGGGCACGATGCTCAGCAACAGGACTGGGGTAAAGGAGGAAAGGGGAGGATGCTTGGGGTGATGCCATTTGTCTTCCCCCAAAACCGTTCCACACGCTGAGCCCTGCTCTCCTGGCAGTGGCTGACACTTGCCTGCCAAGGGGAAGAAGTGAATGGGTTTCCTGCTTTGTTGGCTTGCACAGGCAGTTTCTGCTTGCCCTAGTAAGCTGTCTGTGTCTCAACCCATGAGTTCTCACATTTTTACTTCTCCAATTCTCACCCTCATCACATGTGGGGAGAGGGAGTGAGCTGCTGGGTGGTGCTGAGCTGCCTGCCGGGGCTAACCCAAAACAACTTCTTACGTTAGGATACAATCATGCATCACAGCCAGGTTTGAAGAAACAGGCTTCTGAAATTTATTCATTTTTATTGCTTTAGCACTGCAAGTTTGAACACAGTAAATAATTCTATGCAAAGACCTTCAGTAATAACTGAAAGGTCAATACACACAAGTAAAAGATACAAAACTTGGTGCTTCATCATGTGAAACCTGCTGTTTCAAAATCACCTTTGCTTCATATGCAAGTGAGAAATACACCTCTCTAACCTGACATTATCAACACTTGGCATTTAAGTCTCAGTAGGATTATTGTAGTTTGTCATGTGGCAGACCAACAGGTCCATGTAAAATAAGAAAACAGTACTACACACTTTGCAAAGGCATAGCAACAACTAACTTCTACCTAAATTGACCTGAAAGAAACCTGAGATTGTTTCTGGATGGAAATACAGACTTTTTACTGTTAGCAATGTCAGTAAAATAAATCACAAGAACCATATGGCAAGACACAGACAACAAGTGGCCAAAGTAAATATAAGTAATCCTCTAAGGATTTCTTACATAGATAAATAAAATCAGAGAAGCACAGCAGTAATGCCTCCAATTCTATAACATTGAGTTTACTATTATTTTTCATTGGGATTTTGCCTGTGAATTAACTTGTGGTTATTTCTAAAATATTTTATGTTTACCTTATCAATGAAGAACTTGAACTTCCCAGGTAGTAAAACTAGTGGATTGTTGTTTTCTAAACATAACAAAAAAAAGTTGTTCATCACTGTAAAACATGGTAACTGGACAGAATTCGGCATATTTTTTAATCACAAAATATAAGAAAAAATAAGAAATCCATAATTATAAGCCAATTACCCTGTTCCCCTAAATTTGGGAAAGGGGGTGTCAATGATGTTTCCCTCTCTGCTACCTCCCAGAAAGAAAGGTAGATAAGTTATATACTACTTCAAATGCAAATCCAGGTTTGTGTTCAAGATTCAAAGGAAGTCTTTAGTGTGCACAAAGTTGCTATAACCATCCATGGTGAATCCCACTGTCCATATAGCAAAAACAAAGATCAGAAGCCAAGATGAAAGCCAAGATCATAAGTTCTCTCGGCATCATGAAGGGCTAGAAATACAAGGACACCTGCCTGTAATGAACCTGACTGTCAAATGTGCGTATGAATCCTTCAGTAATCCATGAATACAGCTCCAAAGCTTACTGGCTACAAGCTCCTGGTTTGTTCTCCCCTTTTTTCTCTTTCTTCATCAGATTTACTTTCAAGTTTTTCTAAATAAGACAGACAATGGAAACAAGGTGATACAACTCCAAAGAGAACTAAATGAGAAACCAGTGATATTTTAGCCCCACTGAATGAAGATATCAAACCCAGCCATAACCACCAGGAGATGACAGGCAGCTCAGTCAGTTAATGACAGAAAAAAAAACACAAAGCAGAGCCATGTGCAGAGGAAATGTGCATACGTGATCAGCCTGTAACAAAAAGTAAATATATGCTGCTTTTATGATACACTTGGCAGGGAAAAAAAGGTGCCCAACTGGCACCTTGCCTCAAGGAGAACCAGAAACATCTATTAGATCCTGCATCTGCTATGCCTACCAATATCCTCTTCCAAATCAAAGCTTAACTTTATTTATCGACTGACCAAAGCATCAGCCACCTGGGTACTTCCAGATAACATTTGAAATAGATATTGGCCATCGTGACCTACGTGGTAGGGTTTTTTTTTGCCACATTCAGATTATGTCCACGCTGAAGCTACCATGCAGAAATGGAAAGAAAAACCCTCAGATTTCTTGATGGGATTTCAGATTCTCTTTTATGATTCCTCTAAAACAAAGCTGTCTTCCCAGAGTAGTAAAACTTACTGCTTTATTAATGAGTTAAACCGAATTGTAACTATCTTTCTGCTATGTCAACCACCAGCCCCAAATTACACAGAGCTCTCAAGAGTTCAGATTTTTGACCGATGAAGCAGATGGAAGAACTTGCAGTAGTCCATACAATGGTTTTCATTTTCCAAGTGAATCACTGCACTTCTGCCACGCAACACCGTATGCCTTGTTAATGAGAACTGTAACTCGACCAGGGAAAGTAGAGCAATGTGTTCTCCCCAGAGGAGAGCTAAAAGGTTTAGAACAGCTTGCGTCAGTCCTGTTTCTCCTGCAGGTTTATGGTGCAACTTGCTGAGCATCTCAACTCCTGTGCGTGTTCAGGTATACTTGAAAGGATTCAAACCAGATGTGAAAATGCTTCAAAAACATCCAGGAGTACCCTTCCTGTATGCTGTCCTGATGTTAAGGAACCAGAAAACAAGCTAACGGACCGTTTCACCAAAAACACCCCACAGAAAAGATCAGAAAAATGAGTAAAGTTTTGCAGAGCTCAAATACATGAAGTTCTTTTACCCAACTACCACATTAATCATATGCTGTACATGAATGCAACATTACTCAATATTAAATTTTCTCCTCCAGTACAAAAGCTGTTGATCTTAAAAAAAAAAAAAATCAGTGTTATTCTTCTACCTATACCTGCTACTAGGTAAATAACATTCTCATGAGCAGAATTACAGAAGTAATTCACATTGGACAAGAATTACTAAAAACAAGTTGCAATATGGTTATACTAATAACTAAGACACAGTGACCTGTAATGCACATTGTACTATATATAAATATTAGACACAAAGACATGAATTTAGAATTTGTCTAGGACTAATTCACAGGATCTCTGTCAAAATGACCTTGCTTATCTATCAACAGATGCAACGAAATCAGGCATGTCTGAGACACTGCAGTAATGAAATAGCAGAAAGCAGAACAGATTGTCTGATATGTCTAACTTCAGCTTTAAAGTTTAAAAACAAAAACAACCAAAAGAAAAGAAAACCACCACCAACGCCCTCATACACCAGAAAATAGATTATAAGCAAACAAAACTAGATATCCCATTAGAAAGGTTTTTTGCTGTACAAGTCTGCCATATTATATTTTAATTGCTATTTTGAACTTCACAGACAACTAAAAATAGTCATATTTATTTTCCCCATTGAATTCAATCCTTTTAAAAACAAAAATATTAAGTAATGAAGTTTATGTTTTAATGTATTATACATTAAATGTAACATTCCATATATATACACACATTTTATAATATATTAAAAAAATACTAATCTGCCTCTACCAATGGTACTCTGCAGAACATGCAGATAAAGAGAATTTCCGTTTAAGTTTGCTTAAAAAAAAATGCAAAGGTCTCTCTTATTAGCAAAGAAAATGCATTGCCCTATAGCATTACTTCTTGTCCAATCTTTTTTGGTGTTGAGTAACGTCAAAAAAAGCTTTTTTTTTAACCTGTAAATATATATATACACACACGAGTCTACATATGTATACCAAAAGGTGCTTTATTTATTTATATATATACACACACAAACTTATAAACACACACATACAGACATGCACAGGCTTTAGTTCTTCTACACCACATGGATTTTCTTTTGGTTTCTGAACTTCTCCATGGAATTCAATATATATTTTCTATTACACTCCGTATTGCTAACCAGAATGACTACATTTAATGGATTCCTGGGCATCATTTCTGCCAGTGGAGAATATTTCCTAAAGCTCGTCCCTGTATAATCTTCTTGATTGTCTCCACAAACAACAGAACCACTAGCACAGTTCACACCAGCACAGACCACCTTCCACTGAAATAAATAAGCAGGTTTTGGTTGAATGGCTAGTTTTGCTTTTACAGGCAACCCCTTTTTAATTTAGTGTGGCCTTATTAATTCATTCCATTTGATAATCCTGCTATTTTGCCCAGCACCTCATCTATAACTAAGAAGGACATAAAGGCCCCATACAAGCAGCAGTACTAGGTCAGGCTAACTCTCCAGCTAGCTCAGCATCCAGGTTTGTGTTCCTCCCCAGAAGTGGCTAAATGCAGATGCCCATGCAAGCACACAAGCAGATCAAGGAGAGAAACCACTTCTCAGTGCTCTCCAAGGCTCAAGCCATCAGCATCTTAGAAGCCTGGAGTCAAGCATGGCATCCACACATTTAATAACCTTCTATAAACTCCCCTCACTCCTCAAAAATATGCACACCCTTATCTTTACCACCTTCTGCTGCTCCGAACACAGGGCAGAAATAGCTGGTCAGCATTTCTAAGTTTCCAGCAAAACTCCATAAAAATTAGGTACTGAAGAATGATCAAGCAGAAGCACCTGCAGATGCAAAGCTTCAGTCCCCGTGTCCCTCAGAGCCTTTGGTGTGCCAGCTAAGAAAGAGCAACCACATCCGTCAGCTAAGCCCAGAGCTTTGCATACACCAACCAGTCACGGTCCCAGGCTAACCACAACATACATTAGCTGGCTGTATTTGTATAACCAGGGGCAGGAGTTGCATTTTTGTTTGATTTTACACTTCTGGGGGGACTCGTCATCTTATAAATAAAATATTTGGCCAAGTACCTAGCATACCTATCTCTATTTGCACAAAATCCAATGAAAATAGGAACCATGACCTTGACAAAGCCACCCTTCGGGAGCTGTCGTAACAGCTTTTGTTATTTTAGGTTCTTCCCTTGCCGTGGAAGGACAACAGCATAGTACGCTATCTTGCTGGAAGAAAGTTAAATAAACCAACCAGCCCAGGGCACTTTTTCACCAGCAAGTCGGCACATCCTACAGATTTAGCCTTGAAACAAAGCTTTCATGTCCAGTCAAAATGCATTCCTTCCATTACATTAGGAAACAATATAGGCTTATTTTTTTAAACGTCTAGTTACACGGCTTTAAAAGGCAGACCTGACCACCACATAGCATCACACAATTTTTTCTTAAATTGATTTTCAGAAAAGGTGACAGAATAGCCTCAGAGTTTCCCCGTGGCCGTGTTCCAGCCCTGTGCTGAAAGTTCCTGCCTGGGTTAGGTGCTTTGCTTTTTTCCCATTGCTTGTGCCAAGGTAAAAATTGCTAAGAAATAAAGTCTTGTCCCTAGGGTCAGAGCTGACTTGTTATTAAATGCAGCTATATTAGCTGCTTCACTCCTAATGAGCGTAATTAGCTCTCATTGCTCACACTGCAAAACTCCACTCGATGCAGTTACAACATACAGTATGTTTGCGAAACTTCTGAGGGAAAAACATCAAGCAAAAAGGTCCAAAGTGCCAAAGCTCAACATCTAATTCTGTCAGCATCAAGTCCAGGCCAATAAAAATACTGATTAGAATTACTTCTGGCTGTGTAACATTTCACAGGGTAAGCTAGCCTGCCCCAACCTGTTGTTGTTAGAGGCAGAAGAGATTCCTTATTTACACAATTCCTGTTCAAAGTATAGATACACCACTGACGTACATCCTCTGGATTGCTTAGCACATGGAGCAGCTTTAAGGGTGCAGATAACCAGTCACAGAGTCAGATTATGTGGCCTTAAGCAAGTCGCAATTCTCTTGTTTCAAGAGACCACCCTCTAAAACGTGAGCAATATTAATCCTTGTAATTCATCTGGAAGCCTTCTGACCCATATGCTAGTCTGTCCTCTCATTACTTCAAACGGAGATCCAAAATGCATTGAAAAAACACCAAAATAGACAAAACCGGAGTGCCTATTAGGCTGTGGCCAGAAGGAAGTGCTTAAACCATCGTGCTTTGGCGATGAGCTACCTGGTCATTCCACCCTCCTCAACCTCCGTGAGAAGGCTTTTGGGTCTGACAGACGTCCTAAAGTACATTTACCAAGCAGACATGAAGAAATAACAGCAGTCCTACACCACTTTTGGCACCTGCAAAGCCATTTGTTCGGCCTACCTGCCACAGGTTGGCTTGCTCAGCCAGTCAGGCAGGGCGCGGTAAGATGGCGCTGACAGGCCTAGCAGCTGGCCTAGCCTCAGGGCTAATTAGCGTCTGTACGAGATTCACTCAGCCAGCAGAGAGATAGCCAGGCCCGTTGGTTTCCCTGCATACAGCCAGGCACATGAAGCCAGGGGAAAGGAGGCTTTGTTAGCTCTCCTACACCCAGAAGCGCTGAGGATCTCTGGAAGAGCTGGCTTTGTTTACTACAGATCAGCCGGAGACATTACCCCACGCCTAATGGATTTTGATGTTTTGCTACAGAATGGTAATGTAGTGGCCTGGTAAAGTAAATCTCAAACCAAGCTGAATTAAACAACCAGTCCATTTCTATCTGCAGGCTGGGCTCCAAATGCACCATTAACATATGACAGCTACAGCCACAGACATTGTTGTCAAAAATGAATACTCAAATTTTGCTATTATCCACATGCTCTCACACAGTGCTTTCTCTCACTTTGACCTCTTCCCCCCTGCTTCCTCCAAATCTGGAACGTCTCAAGGACGAGGAGATCAGCTCTGGGCTCTCATACAAAGGAGGAACATCAACCGCAACTGAAGTGTGGGGGGCGTGCTTTCATTGCTTCCCTGGGATGGAAGAAATGCGTTGTTCACTTCATTCTTCCTCTGTGTCTCCAAAGGAACGTGGAACCAGGAAGGATAGGAATAGAAAACATTGCTTTATCCTTTACTGGACTTGAAGCTGAGAGCTGAAGTTGATCCTGTCCAAAGTCTAATATTAAACTGAGATGATACCTCAGAGGTCACCCAAGTTCTGTCTCACCAGTGCGTACCGCAGTATGTCATACCAACCCGTATTTCTGCAATCGCTTGTAAGTGTAACAGTAAACAGCGCAGATAAGAGCACCAGATCTGACCTTTATATTTTAAAAGCTGCTAACACTATGTAACAGTTAAAAAAAGTGCACAAAGAAGAAAACCTAACAGCTTCAGGACACGAAACACAAAGGCAAAGTTCTCTGACCTTGGAATCTGCCTTATAAACCCCAGGCAAAGGAAGGAGATCCCTTACACATCTTCTGATCAAGATGAATAGACATAGCTCAGAAATAAAATAGCTGCTAAATTCCACAAACGCTACTATTCTAGTGCTGTGAATTTTCAGCTGTTCACCTATATTGCTGTACAATATTTGCCTGCCTATATGATATTCCAGCATCACAGCACGCTGTTGATTTTATCCTTTCTCTTTCTTCCACGTGATAAACACCAGAAACATGCCCAGTGCCTTTACTTCTACAAACCAGCAGAAATCCATGGGTGGAAAACAGTCTCCCTTAAGGAGGCAGGCAACAAGACAATTTCTGTAGAATATTTTTAAGGAAATAAACACGTTGGTACAGAACACTGACAGTAGGAGGCCTATTGATGAGAAAGCACTATTTTAAAATACAGCCCTACTAGCCATAATAGTTTAGCAACTGTAGACAAAAACTGCTAAAATATAAAATATTTTATAAGACTAAAACATTTTGTTTCAGCAGACCATCAAGTTTCATACAAGAACTTCGGGCAAGCGCACCGGAACAAGTTCTCAACTGGCAGACCCACAATGAGGTCAATCATTAAACCCATTACCGTCGTAATCTCAGTACTTGGCAAGTATCATCTTGGATAAAGATAAGAGCGAGCTGTTATTTTCATTCACCCACTCATCGCCCAGCTCCAGCTCCACACCCCTCCCCGGCCCCGCTCACACCCCCGTGTGTCGCAGCTGTTGTCCGTCCTGGCCCCGGCCCAGGGCACAGTCCCAGCTGTCTCAGCCTCCCCAGCTCTGCTGCTACCCCCACATCTTCTGCAAACACCTGAGACGGAGAAACAGGGCAACTGTAACCCCACCAACTGTAACCCCACCAGGAGAGAGGGGGAAGTCTTGCCCAGTCCCGAGGTGATGCCAGCTGGAGTTTGCGTTTGGTCAGCCAGGAGCCGTTCTCTGCAGGAGTTAAGGATGGCAACAGCTGTGGGGATGCGATTTGCAGAGAAGGTGGTTGTGCAGCCAGAGTCAGGGCACGCAGCTTGCAGATTCATAAACAACCCAATTCCCGAAAGGTGGAATATGCAAAAGGAAAGGCCACGGGAATCAAATTTAGTGACAGGAAGGGAGGATTTGAATGATTTGAGTGTCACGGGGAAGCCAGGCGTTTGTGTTAACAGCCTAACATATCCAGAACACTGCTGGATTTTCTTTTACATTTTTTATCACAGCAAAATGCCTTTTTTTTTTTTTTTAATAGAGGTACTCACCAGAGGGAACAATGGCATTATTTCCCAAGCCTGTTTCTTGCTTCTCCAGAAAGGATAGACCCAGTCTTTTGCTTTCAGCAGTAACTCTCTGCCCTCTTGCCTGCAAGCTGGTCCAACCTACACCAGATCTGCAGCTCTACTCCCTGAGGGAGTGATCCAGTAGTCAGGCACATACCTCAAACACTGCAGCATTTCGAATAGACACTTCTCCAAAAAGAATCTGATTCATTTAAAATATAGCTTGAATGAAATGCCTGCTTTGTTCCGATGCTTAATATGCCTTTAACCTGGAAACACCTGTTCCTTCAGGTGACTTGTCTCATTTCAGGCTGGTCTTATCACATCTCAGCCCCCCCCCAAGCTAAATTAAATCATTACAATCACACAAGTTTCATATCTTGGCCATCCTTTAATTAATGCATGGCAACAGATATAACGCATTCACATGATGCATCAGCTTTGCCACTGTCACAGTCCTTGTCATATGCTCCCGCAGAATCACATTTAGAGATCAGAATCAGCTGTCTCCTACTCCCAGCCTGGAGAAAACCTGTCGGTACCTCCATGTTCTTTGCTAAATGGCGAAGCCTGAGACAAGTTACTCCTGAAAACAGGAGTGGTAACTTACATTTTCATGCAGATTTCTTTTGTCCCACATGAAAGGAACACACTGAATCATTTCCAAGAGCGAATCTGAGCAGCTCCACAAAAAGGATATGCAATAAAAATAGCATGGCAGGAAACCAATTGTCAGCACATGTGAGCTGTACACATAATGATTATTTGTGATATATAGGAATCCTATTGCCTATTAATATGGAGATACTTCAAAACGCTCATTACTGGCAAGAATTGGTACCTGTAGACTGTTGCATGCAAGCGTACAAGGAACCCTTTATGAAAAAAACTCTGCACTTAATTTTGGAACATTTTCCCTTATTCCAGACAACAATGAAATGAATATTAATTACTAAGTGACAAGCTAAGTTATGGCACAATCACTCATGGAAGTGTCACGCATTAACCCCAAACAATAATTATTCAAAGCTACATTTATGGTCTCTAAGTTAGAAGGTATTTTCATAACATATCTATATTTTCTATGCGTATCTATTTATAATTATATATTTACTTTTACATGGATACTGTCTCGATCCTGTCTCCATATGCATTTGAACTTAGTCACACATTCAGCCCACAGCTGCTCCTGAACTGCTTACACCCAGCTTTGTAATCTTGCCATTCTCCAGTAAAGATGATCTTCTTACACACTTTGGGCAAACAAATTATCTCACAATTCACTAAAAATGTGAATAAATATTAGAATTGCTCTGTTTACTCCAGCCAAAAGAATCATACGACCTGTCCCTAGAAACATGCTGTATAAAGTCAACAAGCAGAGGCTTTAATAACAGAAAATTTAATAACAATATATGCTAGTGGAAGAGGTTGTATAAATGCAGTTTTAGAGTCAATGCAGGAAAGATAAGAAATGTATAAGGAATGTCAGGTAGTTCACCAATTGTTCTTTGAGATGTGAAATCAAAAATCACAAGTGTTTCTCCTATGTGTGCACCTACATTAGTGCCATTTGCCTACAGCTCCTGATGAAGGTGTTCCATTACATTCCCAAATTATCGTCTCAGATTTCCTACAATCTCACTACAGACCTCAATTTACAATTCATTGCATTTTATCATTCAGTAGGAAATTCACTTAAAAATCTTTCTTGGAGTAAAAAATAAAAGCAAGCATATGAGTCTTACTTTAACAATTTTTTTTCTCCCAGCATTCAATCACTTTTTATACTCACAGAGCAGCTGGGAAAGTTCTTCCTGCCATGGCTTTATTCTGTTTTGTACAGGCAGTGGTATGTCCAGACACAATGAGCCATTCTTCAGTTGAGCTAAGACCAGTTCTTTTTCTCGTCACAAACAGCGTGTCCAAGGAAATGAACTTCTCACTCCTGAACCTTCTGTGACACTGTCTTATCAGTGACAAAATCTTTTGCTGCTAGCAGGACTGCCTGCAGGCTACAAGTTATGTACAAGAAAGGTATCTGGCAATCATTTTGCCAGCTTAAGACTTCCTTTGTGAAAGTTTTCATTAAGAAATACATTCCTTTATCTACAGGTAACAACAGTCACAACAAAAGCCTAAAAAATGAACTTACAGATTTTAAATATGAACCACAAAGAGACTGAGAAGGAAGTTTGTCTAGCATCAGTCTTGAAAAAAAAAAATCAATATTGAATTAAGAACAGAAATATGCTGAAATATCTTTTTGTCACAATTCTAGACAGTATGGAGTGAAATGTGTTTAGGCTATTAAAATACAAATATCATCACTTTAAAGCAAGTTTGTGAAATCAACAGCCAAGAAGTAATTTACATGGAATAGATTATATGCCTGTTTGTTCATAGCAGGAAATAGGGCTGCATATGTATATAAACAATTGAGATAGTTCACCATAACACCACTCAACAGCCAAAGCAGACAAGCAGAACTACCAAGGGACAGAACACAACTTGTATAGCCTGGAAAACCCATCACATTCTTATCATAAGGCTATGAGCAGGTGACTTAAACCAAGATTCACAAATGCAAGTGTTCCTATTTATGTAGTGCTTGTTTAGGCATTCAATTTCCCAGTGTATAAATCCACAGAAGCTTGGGATTTAGGAGCTAAATTTACAGAACTATTTCTGTCCCTCCGACTGCCTTCTCTATGGAACACGAATAGAAACACCTAGCTCACGAGAGCATTCTAGGAGCAAGCATGTTAAAGATTATAATTTGCTGAGCTGTTTTAGTAATGGTCAGTCTTACATCAATGCCTGAACACTAAACTTGTCCGCTCTCCAAAACAAGCTTTGCTAGAAAACATGAAACACGTAGAAATGTATTAATTCTGTTCAAGTCAATTAAAAATACTAATTTTCAGATGGAATGAAATTCAGATCTCTCCCAAGCATGTTAGGCTTCACAATGTAACCCTTAAGCCTAAAAATAGCCTGATTGTCAGTCAGCCAGAAATTCTGCATGCATCCAGAATCTCCTACGCTGCACTTGCCAGGAATGTCAAGACTTCGAAAAATCACATATATTGTAACAGCGAAGACAAACTAATCTGTAACACAAGCACACAGTGTGCAATTGCTGATTATTCATTGTTGTGATGCCTAGCAGTGTCGCTGCTGCTAAGCTGCCTTCTGTGTGGCCATTATAAACCCAATTTGAGCAAAATTTCAGCTAAATGTGCATGCCATGTTCTACCCGCCTTAAAAATGGTTTAACATGTTCGGGTTTTATTCAAACACTCCCCCAGGATGTGTTTGAATCAGCTGTACTCTGGTCAGGTGAAATGAAAATCAGGGTTCATACCCCTATTTTATTTTTGCCTCATTTATTTATCAGTTAAATGCTATTTTCAAAAGGCAAATAACTTCTATACAGCATCTTATATACACTCACTGCTTGAGGATCACGTAGCCATGTTCATATCCCTCCATTCTGAGCTCAGTTTTAATTAGTAGTCAATATTGAGTCCTCCTGCAATGGTTTATAATGCTCCTGCTGATCTAGTTACTCTCTCTCCTCCCATCTTGTTAGAGCAGTTGAGAAAGCACTCTGTAAAGACAGTGCTAGTCTGAAAATATATCATCTTTAGGCCTTTTTGTTCCTTAGAAAATGTAAATGGTTTTAGTTTGGAAAAATGTCAAGACTGAATGCTTTTCAAACTTGTCCTAGCTGTTAAGGGACAAATACAGCTTGCTGTAACACTCCTTCACATACCAAACCTTACCCAAGCGCACACAAACTAGAAAGCAGCAAGAGGAAGGGAAGTGTTGGTGGCAGCGTTGTGAGAAGAGCTCAGAATTAACAACAAGCAACCAGCTTGTAGCATTCGTATTTTGCTCTGGTGAGTTCAGTCGAACACCAGAATTTCAAGTCATACTGTCTCTGGAGATGCAAAGCCAAGTGTGGAATGAAATAGGAGAGGAAAAACAAACAAGAAAAAAAACCCACACACATAACAGACATCATGCAAAAAAGCATCCTATTTCGAGCTTAAGATACAGCATCAACTGTAAGCTACACTTACAGGAGAGCTTTAGTCTTGTCACAATTCATAATGAATTGATTAATGGCCAAAGCCCCAGGGGGTTGTAAACTTCTGGGTTGGTTTTACTGAAGTATTCCCAGGCTGTATGAAGGCTCTGCCATACTACTCAGAACAGACATTTCTACTAGAGCTAAACACACGTAAGGTAGTCTTCAGCTGCTAGTAAATTAACATCAGTGACAGCAAGAAAAAAAACTACAGGCTTCCTTAAGTTATTTGTATCTTTGCCAGAGAACACCCTATGAGGGTATCATAAAAATACAGGCACACCTTTAGGGTAAACTCTCTACTGCCACTAGGTACAGAGGTAATACACCTCCGTAATAACTTCTGTCTCAATTTATTTAAACAATGAAGCAATAAAGCTTGGTTCTCAAGGCCCAATTGGATTTTTTAATACATCAAACTTTCTGATTATCAGCTTTAGGGATAACAGCTTAAGTTGCTGATAGCCATCCAGACCCAACAGGAATCTGAGCAACCTGCTTTGAGCAGGAGGCTGGCTCAGAGACCTCTTAAGGTTCCTTCTACATTTATTAAGTAAACGTTCAAAGGCTCAAGCTCGCTGTTAATTTTCCAAGACAAAGTGTAGTAAAGAAAATCAGTACATTTCTTAAGAAAATTTGCCAAGTAGCTGCATTCTGAGCATACAGTAGTTGGGTCTAGTAGCTTTTTTGTTTCAAAACAAGCTAATTTTCCTCAAATAATTCAAATCATTCCTAACACTTGCACGAGAAGTTTGTGAGGTTACTGTGGGATGCAGGGTAAGGCAAATCAGTACTGGAGCACAACTGACGTTGTCACGTGGGATAAAAGTACTAACAATACTTCTGCACGTCTATTATCTACACATCACCAACTAGTAAGTTATAAAACATTACTGTATTTACAGAATTGTGCAAAAAGCACTGAGTTTAATATTATATAAATACACACAAGTATAAACATGCACCTCCTATATAAATATGTAAATTACCTAAAGCAGGATTCAAATAAGAAATTCTATTGTGCTGTAAGGACCATAGTTAAGTCTCAGGTTTCTCTTACTGCTCTAAAGGCAAAGTTATTTAGTCCCGAAGACACATCTATAAAGTATGGATGCCCAAAACAATGACAGCAAATGCATCATCACAGTTTTCACTATCAACCTAGTAAAAAAAAAAAAAGTGGAATTTTCTGAAAAAAAAAAAAAAAAAAAAGATTTGTAAAGATGCTTCAAAAGAAATTATTGGAGAAATGACAGGGGAGTATTTGAGAGATAAGGATTCAAAAAAAATAATTTACCTTACTTAACAATATGCTCCAAAAGCCACTATGATTTTGATTTGCTGTGGGAAAATATCCTTTAAGAAAAAAAGTCTCCACATGTACATGCCCCAAACCACTTCGTCTAAGAAGGACAGGAGTTAAACAAAGGACGAGTTAGCCAGTTTTAAAACGATGTGTCTGGATCCCTTCCTTATGGGAAGCTTTCCAGAACTTAAGCTAAACAAAAAACAACCCTTCCCCTCTCCCCAAGCATGGCCAGAACAAGAACCAGAACCCTAAGTTTTAAATAGAAAAAATCCCTGAGCAACTAGGGCAGGCAGAACAAAAAGCACATCTCTCCCTATGTTCATTGTGTCCTTGGCAGCCCAGCCCGCGCTTCCAGCCAACTCTGCTGCTTTCTGAATGGTGGCAGACTCTGCTCCATTACCCCGAGTTCCTGGGAAGCTCTTCGTGTCCCCTCCAAAGCCTGGCTGCCCATTCCTGGCTCCTCTCTGAAGCCTCCGGATGAGTCTTGGGCATCGTCTCCGTCTGCTGCCCCCTTACCCCACTGCAGCAATCCCTCATTACCTCCATGCCTAAGTAAGCATCTCAAAAGGCTGAAGCCATTTCCTCCTCCTCACTAAAGATCCACCACATCACAATGTTTGTTTACCACGATTTATTTTGTGAGTTTATATATATATATATTAGATGAAGGATCAAACCACCGGTTCCAGCTGAAGCAGAAGCAGTTGGGAGAACCCCACGGCACAGCAATTCGGAGTAGAAAATATCTGATTACAACACAAATGTTACTGTCAGAGTGGTAGAATATGAGGGCCATTAGGAAACCTTTTAAAAGGCAAGAAGTGGGCATAACAAGAATTAATGCCAGGAATAGAGCAACAAAAGACTCAGTTCAGAATCAGTAAGAGTCATTACGGGAATCAGCTTTTAAATGGAGACATTTTCTGACTCTCAGAATACTCCACAAAACCATCTGATCCTGAAGTATATTTAATTAGTAGCATTTAGTTTTCCGAACTGTCAAAAGCAACACGTCTATGCTATAAATCAGAAACCAGGTAAGAAGAACATGCACTCCCTTTTACAAGTTGAGTCTATCCTCACGAAGACCTTATCTTGCTCTTCCAGCTGGAAGCCATTTCAGATTTTGAGGCCTAGTGTTAATAAACCTTCCAGCATCCTTTCAATTCCATTCATCAAGGATATTCAAGCTCTTCTTGGCTTTTCCCTCTGGTCTTCGCCCCAGGAACATCCTACAGAGTTAAAAGCTAGATTTCCATTATGTACTAAGATAGAAGTAAACCCTTGCATGTCTCAGAAGTGGAATTTTAACTATTTCTTTTTACATTCTTTGTGGAAAAAAAAGTTCTCATGCTGTCTTATACGCTCATTTACATCACTGTTCATAGCCCAAACTAGATACAGCATTAAAAGTAGGTGCTTCTACAAGCAACAGATTACCAGGTATAAAATACTTATTTTTTAGAAATGGGTTCCCTTATTGGACAGGGCAGTCCTGACTCCTACTACTTCTATTTTCCCAGAAGCCACACGAACATCAAATCCAGCTTTCCATCCCAGACCCCTTACCAGTCTCCTCCCAACTGCCCTATAACAGAATTGCAACTTTGCCTGTGTGGATAAACTTTAGGTAGGTTGTAACCTTATGCATCTGCTGATTAACTTCTTCTCCAAGATAAACTCAAAATGTACTCAAATTCTCATCCAAGTCTCTCAACCAAGCCTCTCACTTTTTAATAACCTCTGAATCCTCAGTAATTCTGCAGTACTCCACGTGAGATAAAGTTCTGACCTCGATGTGGAGCTCCGTGTGACAGCAGATCCCCAATCCCTATAGGTACAGCACCATGCCCCATGCACCTTGTTATTCTCCACTTCAAATCTCAGGCTTCGTGTAGTTTGCTTTATGATGCTTCTCTTAGCTGTGTTCCATGACATGCAGGTCTCATTCCTGATTTCAAGCCAACTGCTGTAAGACCAGATGAAGAATCAACTCCAATGACTGCTTTCCTGGTGTTGAACTAACGCTGTCGTTTTTCTCCACATATTGACTTCTATCAGTTTCAAAGTTCCTTAAATTCTTCCTTTGCCCCAACAAAACACTAATATCTGCAATTGTTCACTGCATTAGGTGGAGCATTGCCAGCAGGTCAAGGGAAGTGACCTTCCCCCTCTGCTCAGCCACAGCTGGATGGAGCATCCAGTCCAGCAAAAGGCCACAGAGATGAAGGGACTAGAGCATCAACTGGAGCATCTCTCCTCTGAGTAAGGGCTGAAGGAGCTGGGACTCTTCAGCTTAAAGAAGATGTGGCTCAGGGGGATCTTATCTGTGTCCATCAATACCCAAAGGGAGGTGCCAAGAGGATGGAGCCAGGCTCTGCTCAGTGGTGCCCAGTGCCAGGACAAGAGGCAACTGGCACAAGGTGGAATACGAATAGTTCTGTCTGAGCATCAGGAAGCACTTCCTTAATATGAGGGTGATAGAGACCTGGCACAGGTTGCCCAGGGAAGTTGTGAAGTCTTCCTTAGAGATCTTCAAAAGCCACGTGGACATGGTCTTGGACAACCTGCTGTGGTCTTGGCTTTGCTAAGAGAAGGGGGTTGGATCAGACGACTTGCAGAGGTCCCTGCCGACTTCAGCCATTGGGATTCTGATCTTCAGTGTCTAGTCTCCTTCAGATCATTAGTATGTTTAGTTCTGAGTTGTGGGCTTGCTAAACTTTTATCCACATTTAATTTCTAGTAGTAGCTTCCTTTTAGTAGGAATATTTAATCCACAGCAACACTTTGCCTCTAACAGCAAACACGGCTTTTCACAAGGAATGGCTTTTGATCAATTTTTATTTCTAACCAAAGCTGCAAAACATTCAAAAGCACATAAATCGCCAGTAAGCCACAAAGACACTACTGCCAATTTCAGGGATAAGATTCAAAATCTTCTCTGATGTGTCAGTGACAGGACCCAAGGAAACATCATAGAGCTATGACAGGGGAGGGTCAGGCTGGGTGTTAGGAAAAGGTTCTTCACCAAAAAGGTGGTCGGGCACTGGGACAGGCTCCCCAAAGCAGTGGTCACAGCCCTAAGCCTGCTGGAATTGAAGAGGTGTTTGGACAATACTCCAGACATAGGGTCTGATTTTGGGGTGATTTATGTGGAGTCAGGAGTTGGACTGGACGATCCTTGTGTATCCCATCCAGCTCAGGATATTCTATGACCCTATGAAACTGGAAAATAGGGCAAAGGATCTTGAGTATACCCTTGAAAGTAGAAAGGGGACCTCAGAAAATCATAGACATGGTACAAAAAGGTATTGGTGACACAGCATCAAATCATAAGGACATATCTGACATAGTTCTGCCTCAAACGTGTACCAGAAGAAGAAATAGAAATACCAAGTATTTTGTTAACAGTAAGTGCAGCGATTAAATCAGCAGGTGGACATTAAGTTACACAAACTGCAAATAGTTTCTTAGTTGGATCAGAAAACAAAGTTACCTTGAAAGAAAATGAAGGCAGGCTTAAAAGCATCAGGTGGAGTGGAATTAAGTTGTGTGCAAAGCACCATTCCGGCTGTAAATAATCAACCACAGAAATCTGTAATGGAAACCAACTATTAAGGAGCATTACAGCAGGAAAGGATCCATGGAAAGGCACAGCACTGCAGAACTGACAGACGAAGCTTTTATTCTGCTTCGCATTACAAATGCCTCAACCTGTTTTGAAAAGCATATCTCCACATGACATAGAACAGCCGAAAGAAGTCCAAAAGCAGCTACACAGAAATGGAGAGAGGTCTCGAAAACACAGCCTAATGAAAGACTGAAACAGCCTTGGTCAGGCCTTATCGGAGTGAAAGAAAACAACATAAACATTGCTGTGAAAAAAGCAATTGAACAAGCCTCCCTACAGAAATGAAAGTTTAAACTACAGAAAATTTAGATTTAAAATAAGTTCTGGAAGAATCCAGCCTAACTGAGCACCTACACAGACTAACAAGACTGTGGAAATTCTTCCTGGATTTTTTCGCCCTGGATTTTTTTGTTCTTTAAACTGCCTTCGAGCAGAGGACCAGACGAACTCTCAAATCTCTTCTAGCCTTCTCTTCCATGATTCCATTATCGGTTTTTGTTTCCTGAAGAAAATAAACACTTGCAGATCCCTTTTCTCTCATATCTACCTATAACAGATCCAAGATGCCTGCATGTTAAGTATTCATAATTTATTGTTTTTTGGGGGGTGGGGGGGTTGAGATGCAATAAAGAGAAAAAACAGCTGTGAGCCAGTGAAGATGCTGATGACCTGGCAAGACAAACACAAGAGCAGAATGAAGGAGACACACCCATGGGAGTTGTTTTTGCAACACAGCATTTTATTACTACCTAGATTTCCTTTATATACCTCTAAACCAAGGGTAGGTGTGCTGCTGATTCACATTTTGCACAATCATTTATTTGTTTTTGAACACATTCTGTACGTTCAGTGTTGTTTGATTAAGGAGTCCAGCTCTGCTTTGAGGGCAGGCAGTCTACGCCTCTCTTATCTTCTGGTCAATGCAAATGAATATTCTTGATGGAGAATGAGGCTTCAGCACCAGTAACTTCAGAAACATTTGTTTGGTAAGAGGGAGGTTACCCAGAACCTTTTCTTCTTTTGTTTTAAAGACTGTTCCAATATTTGTTGTATTGTATTTCTCTGCAATAAGCCACACTTCACAAAATGCAAGAATAAAATGAAAATAACATAGGAAACTGAACTGAGTCAGACATGCTTTTTAATTTTTCCCCTCTATGTACATCTCACATGCACCCCACATGCATTTTTTTCCTGGAAAAGCCACATGGAAAGCTTCTTAGCATTACCTTTGGAAAAGCAGGGACTGTAACAAAGAGGACAGGATCTCTGAAGAAATTCAAAAATTCAAGTACCATGCTTAGAATATTGGATTTTTAATTTTCTGTTTGAAGGGGAGAAAATATGGAGCAAGATGCAAATCTAGTAAGAGAACTATGGACAAGAATAAAAAGTTTGTGGGCAAAGCAACACTGACAGCAGTCCTATATAAGGCTCTATTCCTAAAACGTGTTTTTTTTTTTTTTTTTTTTAAAAAAAAAAAAAAAACAAAAACAAAAACAAAGAAGCAAATGCAAATATATTTACCCCAGGAACAGATGTAAAGGATTTGCAGATTAGAAAAAAAGTTACATCAAAAGCCCTGCTCCTCCTCCTTGAACAAAGATCCTGGACTCCGTAGCAGAACTGCACCCACACATGGATTCTGGGAAGACATACCCTCATCAGCATAAGAAAAAAAATGCAGCTAGCAGAGAAGCATAAAGGAAGATGAAGGCTGGAAGCACTCAAAGGCACTTCCAGCAGTGCTAATCTGATGACACAGAAGCCTTGTTTTCTTCTTTCTAGTAACTAGAGGACAGTGTAGGAAGAATGGAATATTGTTTCTAGTCTACTCCTGCCTATTCCTGGTGGTCTTCTACGTCATCTGCCATGGGGAATAAAAATCAAAACCAAAGCAATGCACTTAAATCACAGAGGCTTTCTTTGCTTTAAGAAAACTAAGTTGGAAGTATCATAATATTTTTCACCTCCACAAGAAAACTTCGATTTGCAATGCAAGTTTCCCTAGTGACAAATCATTACGAATCAGACTCTTTGTAGAAGTTTAAATAAAGAAAATCTAAACCTTTCTTTTAAAAGCCCTAAGTGATGACCTGCACACTAGTAGCTGGTTGCTAGACTTTCTCCACCCTCTATTTTTGGCAGCTTTGTGTAAATATCCAGGAACGGGACCTCTAGGACATTAAGGAAGTCCAGAAATGCTCCTGCTATCTAGAAGTGTTTCCTCTGAAGGTGGATCTGTATTTACGTACCCTATGGAAACGGCATTTCATTGTATTTACCCCGTTCAAGTAGCAGGGAGATCTGGAGTTTCACAAATGATACATCTTTCATTGCTGCAGCCAAAATCTCCAAATAGCCTATGACATTTAAAGGGTAAAGCTGCTCGTCTCCTTTTAGAAATTAAGTCACCCCCTCCCCATAGTTTAGCTGAAGAGCATGATGCAAAGATCAGGAAAAAAAACAAAACCCACAAACTGCATTTCTAGAAAAAGTATCAACTACCAAGCTGCAGATACAAGCTAATCAAGTCAGAAGACTTTCTCCCTGCTCTCTCACCTTTCACATTTTACTTCACCCTCTTCTCTGCTTTTGCTATGCTAATCTGTCAGACTGACATAAAGGGACAGCAAACGTGCAGGGTTTCTTACTTATTTAGGAACTGATACCCCAAGCAAGGAAGATCATCTCAAAATGCTATTTTTACAAGGATCCTAAAGGAAATGAGGAAATTCTCAATTCTCAAGGAAATTCTGGCACTTGCACTGATACCATCATGTATTCGGGAGAGTTAGTTAAGCCTTTGGAAATTAATAGGAGCATTAAAAACTTTTGGGAGTAGTAGGCTCTCCTATTAACACAGTTCCACATTTATCATCACAAAAAAAGGAGGGAGAGATGCAACAACTTCTTTCCTGCCTGAAGCCAGGTCTTCCTCTGCCCAAGCTTAGGTTAGAGGTTGACCTGCTGGAAATATTTATAGCAGACGTGAATGCCAGAAAGCACTGGAACACCAAGTACGTGACAGATAAATATCACCAGTTCCAATTCAAGAAAAACGAACAAGCCACCCACAAACTGGAGAGCATGGAAATGCACGGCAGCTCACTGATGAGAGGTCAAGGCATCACAGTGTGATGCAGCAAGACAGGAGAGGCAGGTAGGAGGCTGAAGGAAAGCAGCCAGGAGTTGCACAAATCGAGAACACAGCCACTACCAGGTTCTCAGAGTGAAAACTGAAAGATCCAACTCGTGTAGGTACAGGAGGAGAGCCGAGTTCAGTTTGCAGGACAAAGTGGGTTCACAAAAGATGGGTGAGGGTTGTGAAAATGTCACAGACTTAGCGCTGTAGGAGCCCTCTCCTTCACTCAGCATCCAATTTTCACTACGTGTATGACAAATTACCTTGAAGAAATGCAAATTTATGCCCAGGCTGACTAAATTTCAAATGCATAAGCATAGCACGAGCTTCTTCTCACTAAGAAACAAGAGGAAAATACAAAGTCCATTGTGTGCTTCCATTTCTGAGAAGGACAGAGGACTAGAAATGTATTGAATGGTAGAGGAACAACTAGCCCCATTAGTACTCAAATGAAGACACCATCCTTAGAAATGTTTGTCTTAAAGTATCATTCAGGTATTAAAAACTTAAAAGGGAAAACCAAACATTTTCACACTTAAATGTGAAAACCAACATCTGTGGCTTCAGACACAGCAAACAGGCTAATAGGTACTGCAGCTAGAAAGATTCATACAAAATTAAATTTGGATCATTTCAAGGCTGATGGTCATAGGTATCTTAAGGTGTTTTCTTAAGGGAAACCATCCAAGTGTTTGTTATCCAAAACCAAGTTCCTTCTACTCCAAAAATACCTCACATCAGACACAAGCCAGCTATGCCTTGAGTGAGCTGCCCAGATCTGGGCTCCCCAGCACAAGAAAGACCTTGGCATACTGGAAAGAGCCCAGCAAAGAGCCATGGAGATGAAGGGACTGGAGCACCTCTCTTGTGAGGAAAGGCTGCGAGAGCTGCAACTGTTCAACCTGAAGAAGAAAAAGTTCAAGGATCCCCCTTTGTCTGTAAATACCTGAGAGAAGGGTAGGAAGATGACAGTCAGGCTCTTCTTAGTGATGTTCAGTGACAGGACAAGGTGCAATGGGCACAAACTAGAAAACAGGAGATGCCAACTGAACACTAGGAAGTCAACTTTTATTGTGCAGGTGCTGGAGCACTGGCACAGGCTGCCCACAGAGGCAGTGGAGTCTCCCTCCTTGGAGATCTTCAAAAGCCACGCAGACGTGGCCCTGGGCACCCTGCTCTGGGTGTCTCTGCTTGAGCAGGGGCTGGACCAGATGCCTCCAGAGGTCTCTTCCAGTCTAAACCATTCTGAGATGCTGTGAAGACTTCTCAGCCTGTTACGATTAACAGAACAGATTCCTTCAGGTGAGCATCGGAAAACTAGGACTTGCTCCTGTTCCTTGAACTCCAAGCCCAAAATTTTGCCATCAGAAAATAAGATGCTGGCAGAGCAGACAAAGCCACCATTTGCTGCAGAAGAAGGATCAGTGTTGAGCCTTTAATGAGAGCTTTTTGCCTTCTATTGAGACTATCATTCGTTTTTTGCTTCTGCCTCCTGAGATGCTTGGCATCTAAAGCATCCAGCAACCACTGTCCATCTGGCAGGCGTCCCATGCTAGAATCCTTCAGGCTCCCTCTAAGAGATGGCGCGCTCTGAATTTCTCTGGCAAATCTGATCAATGTTTTCCCTTGCAAAAGATTTCCCATGACAGCAAATCCTTAACTGACCACACGGACAGTTCAAGGATTGTCTGCTGAAGTTACCCAACAAAGGCCAAGTACCCAAAGATAAGAGACGAACGGGTCAGGAAAACAATAAATACACAAAGTCCAGAATTCTAAGTACTAATTATTGTGTTTGGGTCGTTTGATCTCCTCCTGTTGCACTCCATCTTCACTCAGCTGCCAAATCAACCACGAGTTGCAGCAGTTACCTATTAATCACTACATACATGTACTACCATTCTTAATCACGTTTGCACACCAGGACACAAACATTGCAAGAATTTTCCCTCCCAAGGAGAGCAAAGGAAAGTGACCTACACAGGTTGGTCAGGCACTTGATCAAATGCCATTTCAAACAGATGTCATCACTGTTAGTGTCCTGCGACATGGCAGCTGAAGCAGGGCCATCAAGAATAAACCAGACGTTCTGCCACAAAGCCCCTTGGTGTTTGTAGACGGCAAAAGAGAAAGAGTAATTAAGACACGGGAACAATTCATTGATTGTTGACATTTTCACTCTTAGCATGAGAAAAAGAAAGACATCAAAACAAATCGTAATTGTAAAATAATGAAGAAATACACCATGGATCATCAGATAATGGCTTCATTTCACAATGTACACAAGTACACAGCATCCAGTGACCATTCTGATAAAAGATACGTTAAACAACTAGTACCCAGTGCTGACCCAAAGAACAAATTTCCAAGAATCCCTCAGCATGATGACCCTAGTCATACCTAGTTAATGCCTATTGTGGAAGATAGAAAAGTTTGCATCTTGCAGAAGATGCATAAAGAATGATTTTGCTTCACTGATTTTGCTTATAAACACAAGCAGGCGATGCTAGTCAGGAATGGATGTATTAGACAACACTACATTATTTTTATATTGCCCATTTTACCAAGTTTGGAAAACATCGCATGCCTTATTAACTGTTAAAATACCTTGTTCCTACTAACAGCAAAAGGTTGATAACCTACCAAAAGAACTGGACAGTGACAGCATCCAATTTCTGCGCACATTTTGTCCTTTATACCTTATTTCTCATTTACATGATAATAGCATTTAGGTGCAGAAATCATTTCATAGTTGCACTTCTACACTGCAAAGGGAAGGCCCTTGCAGGATCTTTGAAAAATGCATTGAGTAATTACATATTGTGTCAGCAGTGTGTTGCTATTCAAACTAAACTCAATCTGTTTCTAGGTGCCTTAGACTCCTTTCAGATCTCTCTACTGTTTAGATGAATTGTCTCACAGACACTAATTGCCCAAACATGAAGCATGGAAAAGTGCCAGAGAAACAAACTGGCTCCTAAAACGCACACATTTTATAGCAAAGCAAGATCAGAATAAAGCTTTTTGTCAACCTGCTTTTCAGAAGCCACCTATGAATCCAGGTTTTGCTTTCACACCCTTTTGAAAGGATTAGAAAGCCTTTGATATTTCAGTTTGCAGATATCCTGCCTGGGTGTAGATGTTGTCATATCAGACACTCACATAAAACAGTAACATCCATCCTTCTGCTCTCCAGCAGCCAGGAACAATGAAGAAACCCCTGGCTTCTGATGAAGGTCCGACAGCAGCTCAGCAGCAAGGCCCTTCCATTCTTCTACAAAGCTCCTTCAGTCCCTCTCATACTGCATTACATTCACATAGACCAGTTCTAATTTTGTTCCATATAATCTAGTAATAATTTGCTGTATAGACAATTCCTCATAAATCAGTCATATTGCTTACATGAATTTCCAAAGTTAATCTTCCCATCAAACTCATGTAGTCACCAACCAAAAAAACAACTGCCTTAAGACATGACATTCGTGTAATAAGCATCCTGTGCCTAAAGAATGTACCTCCAACGTGTACTGAACAGATTTCTAGAGCAGCACGACTTAAAACATCACAGACACTCCCAAAAAGGTCAGAATACCAAGAAAAACACAGCCATTTACATGGTTTTTGCTTATTTGAAGTTATGCATTACTTGTATGCATTGTGTATTTCCATGAGATGATCTCTTAATAAAATACATTACTCACTCTAATCATGCACCGAAATATCCAGAGCCTCCTTTCGCAAGCCTACTGACTTCACAGTTCCTGTTGTGCCTGTGATTAGTAATGACTGCAAACTGCTCAGCACTTGTCTATATTAAGTGTTTCACATTTCATTTCCAGCTTTGAAGATGAACACCATGCTACATTGTTCACAGTACTTGCATGTTCTTAAAAGACAGAGGAAAAACTGCTTCAGTACCACATAGTCAAAATCTGTTCGGAAGTAGGACATGGAAAACTCCATCACACTCAGGTCAGATTAAAGATGGGTGTCACAGACAGCCATTCATGATTTATTTTCTTATTATCCACTTCTCTTAAAACATAATTAAGTGCAACTTTCAAACAGCAGAGTTGGAAATTTACCATCAAAACTGTAGGTTTGCCAGCTATAAATTATGCCAGCCTATCTACAAGGAAATATGACTTTTTTTTTTTTGCACAATTACCCTGCTAAAATCTCCAGGCAATCCAACCATACTGAGAAGTAAATCCCTTACACATCATTTCATGGCATAGAAGAAAAGGAATTTCTTGTTTGTACGCTGAAAACAGATTTGTCTTCAAATGGAATTGAAAAGCAAATTGAAAGTAAAAACAACTTGAAATATCAAATACTGCCTCTGATATCTTTATTACCCAGTCTGGATTACACCTGTTTCTACTAACTTAAAGATGCAAGACATATTTTCTCTTGTAGTCTTTGTCTTGTTTCTCCCCCACCCCTTTTTATCATTGGTATTATTTTTGCTCAGAAAGAAGGACAGGAAGATAGTTATTATTTGTTGCTTAACATGGTCTCCTCATACCAAAATAATCATCCCAGTTGTTTCATTTCATGTTAATTGAAAGGATCCCAGTACACTTAATTTAACAACACTCAATCTGTTCAATTTCAAGGAAACTTGACAATACTGGGCTATCATGGAACAAGGGAAAATTAAAGAATAAAAGTAAAGCTTTTGTAGTTAGCCCAGATCAGAAAACTGCACTGCATGAAATCACCTCAAAGAAATGTCAAGCTGTAACAGCCATTGAAGCGAGACACCAAAAGGAAATGGCTAGCATGCTTATGACAACTGGAACCATCCAGGATCGTGTTCAGATTAAGGACGGCTTCAGTTTCACAGAACAACCTGCTGTTGTTGATCCTGCTCGAAACAGGAAGGGCTGGACTAGGAAACACTTGCAAACTTAGCTATGTGATGATTTTATGGTCTCACATATTCCCAGTAAAGGCATTTTACCTACAAAACTGATCAGCTTTAGAAGTTCAATAGCATTTTTAATAAAGATACTACATGAAACTTATCATGTTAATGGATTTTACAATGCAGTTCATATTTTTTAACATCAGTCCTTTTTATTTACATCCCGTTTCCCTTAAAATAGTATATAAGCAGGTTTTTCAGTTTGCTTGTTGGTTTGCTTTAAAACAATGTGCACCTGTATAAGGCCATCCTCTTTCATCTCTTCACCATCTTTCAGCTCCAGCCCAGGCCCTTCGTACACCACCACTTGCAGTTCTGCAGGCAAAATGGACTTGCATAATTTACAGCCAATAGTTCCATTATGGACAATGAAATGATTGTTTGCTGAACTTGCCATTATTACTCAAGTCAAGCCTGTCTTAAATACAAGACATTTCAAAGAATAAAGTATGCAAAAGCACGCACTTAGAGGAAAGAGTTGGCTGCAAGATGCAGAATCCTTGCATATAAGCCCTCTATCACAGGCGCAACTGGCTCAGTTCAGTCAATGCCATACCACCAGAATTTTTAATCAACTCTTATTAGCAGCTGTCTTTGCCAGAAGCTGAAGACGAACACAGCTTTCACTGAACTCTTCTAGGTACAATTTATTCTGCCATTTCATTTTGTAGGGAGCCTGATTTATTTGACAACGATAGTTTGTTGAGGTAATAAACCATGCAGCAATGATACCATGACTCAGAGCTCATTTGCTAGCAGTCAAGTTGCTTGGCAGCCTGACAGGCAGAGTAATGTGCCTTGAAGAAGTATCTATATAAATGCTACAGCTTTCAAGGATTATCAGACAAATGTGCTGCCCAGAAAACATGACTTTACACACACCACCAATTCTCTTTTGCTTGATTAATTGTGCCCAGCTTCACTTCAAGCACAAAGATTACCAAAAAAATTGAGATCTATGAAAGCCAAAAAGCACCTGCTACTCAGTACCAACAGCTTCCTCACGCACCCAGCCATTTTACGTTACTGCTTCCAGGGAAAGACTCTCCTCTCTCTGCCTATAGAAATGACAGAGTGAAAAAAACTACTTATCAATTTAGTTTGGGGAAGAGAACTCTTTTAACTAAACATCAATACTTGATCTATAGCTACTTCATGAAACAGAAATCCAGAAATTTTTCGCTCAACTTTCCTCAAATGTGATGGAGGTTTTACATTCCAGCAACACTGTTAACATGCTTGCTCTTCTGAGAACTCCTTTCCTTGAAGGACATTAGCAATGAAGTCACAAAAAAAAGAAGTAGGGAATTTAAAACACTAACTTATACTCTTCTCCCTGGAAATAAAAAATATACTGTAAGAATTTGTTGTAGTTGTGCTGAGACTGCCTGTCTCTTTTGTACCAATGCAACTGAAGACCTGAATGTAACACAAGACTTGAAAAATTATTCATATTGCTTTGCAGTTGGTCATCTTTACCAGCCTATTTTAAGTGCCAAGCATCACAAAGCTGCAGATTTCTGTCCTTCCTTCTACCTCCTCCTACGTAAACATCAGGGGAAAAAGAAAACTAAATGTATTTAGTAATCTAAAATTAAATGTAAGATTCACACACATTAAAGATAACAATTCCAGTTCTAATATTAATTTCTGTAATCACAAACATACGATCAGCAAAGGCCTTTCCATTCTAACACTTCAGTTTTAAGAAGGATATTATATCAGGATGCTTTCAACTTACACCTTTGTTGTTGTAAGTAACTCATTAAGTTTTATCAAAACACAGTCAGGAGAGTTACAGGAAGTTATTGAAGTGGATGAGCTTGTAGCAGCTATTTAAAACAAATGCTTTCAAAAAAGATTCACGAGGATTACTAGGAAATTCCTTCACTGCTATTTACTTCAACAAGTGCTCACTTCAAGTCATTGAAGGCAGCCATCTATTTACACGGCTATTTTTGTAACAGCAAAATCTTCAGCACATAGAGAATCGCTGCCTGTTGCTAGCCACTGGTTTCATGCACACTCCCATGCAACAAACCCCCTGGTACTAATAATCATAATTTTCAAGCTCCACAAAAGTAAAGAGGGATATCGGGTTTGCTTTGTTAGCAGTTCTGTTGTTGCTGTTGTTTTTTAAAACTTGGTCAGTTTTAAACTGTTAGTTGTTTTGGTGAGTAATTTGTTGTAGAAGAGATGCAGAGAGCATGTGGGAAGCAGCTATTAAACTTTAAAGAACTACAGGACGTGCCCCATCCAAGTTCTAACCCCAGACAGTCTCAAGACAGTCTCAAGCTGGTCATCTGATTTAACCACATAATGAAGTAACTTGGCAGTTCAGAAGAGAACTTCTTTAGGATAAGGTTAACCAAAACAGACCCTATTTCAAGTCATAAGATTCAGTTATCTCTGTTAGTTCTATTTTAACTCTGTTTTTACCTTTTCAATATACACATACAGAGCTAAGCTCCATTCTTGCAGAAAATGAAGTAGTATTCACTTCTCCAAACAAACAAGTCTTTGAGATTTCATATAAAAGACTTCATATAACTAGGAAGACCATCTAGGAACCAGACCATACGCTTTCCAATTAAGAAAACACACTAACCAATTCAGCAAGTGAGGTGAAGCACCCTCCTGCACAGAAGCCTATTAGCATTTCTGATAGCAAAGATCAGTCTCCAGCTACTTTCCTAAGATGGGAATCTTGTTTCCAGTACCTTTAGCTCACTTTCCATAATGCTTTGTTAAAACAAAATTTCTCTCCATTTTATCTCCTTTATGAATGCTCTACTCTCTTGTAGTCCTCCAAAGAACTTGAATAAACAGGACCTGATAGGGTTCTTAACAATACTTGGGTTCAATCCCCAAAATCACTGCTAGGGCTTCTTTCCATGCGATGCAGTTTTTCCAAATCATTTCTTAATCATGGCTACTAGAACAGGACAAAGTTCTGCAAGTAATCTCACTGCTACTTATGGAAAAGAAAACAAAAAAGGATGAGCTTTTTATATATTTGAGATTTGAATTAGGTGTTTTAGCTACAATACTGCTTACGCTGAAGCAGTTACATGAAACAGCCATTAATCCTTATATAGAGATCAACAAGTACAATCCCTTTTCATCAAGAAAAACCACACATCCCTTCTAAACTGAAAACTTAGTCTTGTTAGTTGATAACCATTGAAATATTCTCCTAAATACAGTCATTGATCAGCCTTGGAAGTTATTTCTAATAGGGGAGGATGAAGCTGCTATGCATACTGTAGAAGTTACGCAGTTTCAGATGTATATGATTCTCATCTATGCAGAAATTAGTTTTAAATTGCTTTTTAATCAAATACACGTTTCCTAAGAACAGAATTTTAGGGGTTCTTTTTGTTTGTTTCGCATACAGCATCCATCTGAAAAGGCAACAAAATTTGCTCACAGTGACCAAACAGGACTTGCTTTTTCTTTTATTTAAGGTTGCAGAACCTTAAACCTGTAGGTCTGATATTCCCACCACCACACCCATCTTGAATTTATCTTTGGCTGAATGATACAAGAACTGTAGAAACAGAAACAAAAATTTTGTTTGTATATGCAGAACAGCTTGCAGCTGCTAATACTTCAACGAATTCTGAATCCAGGTATTACTGCTATGGCCACTGTCCTTTGGCAGCTACCTATGTAGCAGACATTTCACTCAAGTTACATAAATAAATTACAAACTTTAACTGAGAAGTTATGCCGGATAGCTTACAGTTCTCTGGATGCCCTCATGCCTTCAAAGAAATGTGATTATACTGGCAGGCTTCCAATCCTAGTTTTGCTGAAAATTATTACTAGAAATTGATAGCATTTCTTATTCAAATCCTTTATTATTAGGTCATTATTTCACTTTGTTGATTTGGTGATGACTGATATTAGATGCTTCATCAGATCCTCTTCTGAAGACAAAAAATAATTCTTTATCTGTATCACACATTGTCTTCATAGACCTTCAAATCACCACACTTGTTTTTCTCCACCATAGTCTTCATATTAAGGAGACAGATTTCTGCAAGACATCTTTATTATGATTAGGTTTACTTATTTGCATTTCTCTGGTGGACACTGACTTTATTTGTAATCCCTTCACCGCAACATTTACAGATAATATCTCTGGCAAACCATTAGGAGCTCACAATGCCAGTCCTCAACCAGCAGCCAGTACTTCAACTTCTATAAAATAACTGAATGACTTTAACCTACTGAAGCTAGTCAAAAACAAAGAAGAGAAGCCCCCAGTCACATTAACTGCTAAAAAGAGAACTAAGAAACAACTAAAATAGGTTAAATCCCCTTTTAAAAATAGCTTTCCAGTAAGTAATCACTAGTATTCTACAGAAGTGACATATAAAAAGTATTATACATAATTCTGATAGGAAAGTATTTCATAAGAAGATGTACAGAAGTGCTCTATGGAACAACCAGTCAAATGTCCAAAGCTTTTACAAAAAACTCTGGAAAACCAGAAGTATCTATAAAAAACAGCAGTTCTATGCACACACATACTAAACTCATTAAATATTAGCCACCAGTAATCATCTTCATTCACTTTCTTTTTACACCTTACATGACAGACAATAGCTACATGAATTTTGTTTTCTAAAGCCAGAATTTACCTACCAAAGTTTTAGTAGTTCAACGCTAGACCTGGATCAAGAAAATTATCATCCTGCAACTGCAAGCATAACACAGAACATGTCAGCCACCAATAGCACACCCATTGCTTTGTTTTACATGGGCAGATTTACAAGGTTTGACAGGACTGATGTTAAATGAACAGATTTACTTTTTACACAGACACAGCTGGGACTTCAGTCTTATCAGTGAAGTGACTGAGAAAACTACTGACTTCAGTGAGGCAACTGTGAGCCCTATAATTGACTTTCCTTTCTGCACAGGCCAAGGGACATTATTTACCAACCATAAAACGAACAATTAGGTCAGAAGAGAAACAGTTGCCTAGAAGCCTTAAAAAGCTTGTCATCAAGTCACCTGTGCAAGATCTGCTTACATAACTCCGAGCCAGCAGTAGCGAAATGCTTTAAGGAAAAGCCCTCTGACATTTGGGCTTTTGTCTCCTATGAGAAGTTGCAGTTTCACAATCACAGAATTAAACAAAAATTTATAAGGAAAAAACATCAGCACCATATCAGTTACCAAATGCAAACTTATTGCAATTGAGACCTTGTTAAACAAATCTTGCATTTTCACAACTGAGCCATGAAAGCACCAGAAGTAAATATTAACACAGCTCAGTCACAAATACAAATAAGAGCTTTTGAGCTGCTCAGGAAAGCTAATGTCACTCTTCCACCTTTTGCAGGAGTATGCTCTTTTAACTAAGACTGATGTATAAAGACAACAAATCCAAGTCTCAGATCTCCTTCAACTCATTAGCCTTATCCCCAAAGTTGCTAACACAAAGGCAAGGTTTCCTTTCTTCTTTGTGTTCATTTTTTATTTATTTTTAACTCCCCCACTCCTTCCCCCATGGACAGGGATAATGGTTTTCCCAATCCATATACTCATCTGCAGGGAAAGAAGGAAACTTATTTCAGTTATTTAATTTGGATAATCAAAGGAAAATATTTAGTACAATATGAAAGTGCTTTTTCAATATAAAACCATCTGAATCCATATTTACGTTATGTACAGGTATTTGATGTTTTATGGTCTACGTTTAAGAAGGATATGAACAAAGGTAACCTTTGACGAGGACCGCCAGCAGTGGCTGGGCCCTTCTACCACCTATGAAATAAATCCCCAAACTTCAAATAAGTAGGCATATATAAACAGGTAATGTGAATAGCTGGATAAATACACGCATACCAGCAGGACGTGGGCCATACCTCATGGGCCTCAGGACTGGAGAACCAGAGTGAGTCCTGGAAAGCTGTCAGAGTAACATTTTCATAGCAGAAAGGTACAGGCACATCAATACCACAAAACATCACTCCTCCTGGAATACTTTGGCAATTGAGGGAGAAAACCTTGTACCATTTTTTGTTACCTTCTAGAAGCAGCTCTTGGAGTTTCTTAGACAGCATCCAAGCATTGCCCTAGTGCTAGCTGATGGAGGCCACAGCTGTGCCAAACAGGTACTGCCCACAGCCCAGCACTCAAGTTCACTTCCTGGCCCTACTTCTATGTCTTATTTATTTAGCAGCATGACCATCAATATGTTTTTTGAATCCAGGAAGCTGAAGTCGAATTTTTCTACTGCTGCCAGAAAATAGCCAGCAGCAGAACTATTGTGTTTCCACACTCCCAGATGTTTAAAATTTCTCTTCACTCTGCTGTATCAGCAGAAATCAGCTGAAAGGCCTAACTATGAATGGGCTTATAAAAAAATACTAGACCCCAAGCTAACTATATTTCAAGTTTAGTTTCAACACCTGTTTTTAATGACTTTAATACTCTCAATCTTGCACTCCAAGTGTTATTTCTAGACTTACTGATCACTCTTCATATTGTATTTTGCATAACTATGCAGCATAAGTGTTATCCTTTTTACTTTTAATTAGATAGCATCATTAAAATAAGGTTGGTGAAAGATGTTCATTGGATATTTACTTGAAACAGAAATATTGCAGTTCAAATGAAGCCTATTTCTCTAGTCAGCATAAAGCAGAAGAAATTATTTGCTTCAGAAGTTACTTGTTTTCCTTACCATTCTTAGGAGTAGAGCTAGTTTTAACCTACTTGTAACATGTGATGCAATTGATTTGAATTAACTGCTTTGTAACTAAAATTGCTCCATTTGTTACATTTTTTCCCTCCACTGAAAGAGAAGATTCCCGGTTTTATCCAATTGACTCATACTGCGATACAGCAACAGAAGCCTGGTAAGCAAATCTAGAATTTACCCTCAAATGAGCAGCAGCTAGGAATAACAGAGGACATACCTACAGAGCTGTGCAGAGCACAATCATTTCAGCAGATCAGGCCACGGAGTTGAACCATTTGGGTTGAATCAAGCCGGTCCCATATTCCAACACAGGAACATTAAACACACGCATGCCCACCTGCTTCTTCTTACTAGCAAGTACATGACTGTAAGATTGCTTTCGACAAGAGGCATACGTAATTTGTCACAACAAAGCCCCAAACAGACCTGCCTGGGACCTCCTTTGCAACACTTAACTGTATTCATAGTTTCTTTCACAATATTAAGCCATATAGCTTCTAATTGACTTTCTTCTATTTCATTGGTATAATCAATACCAATAGTTGCTTCTGAGCAACTTCTTACCAAAGCAACTAGTAGGAAATAAACTGGCCATCCGATCAACTAGTGTTTTCTCACATCTGTAGTTGTTTGGATGTCAACTTTTGAAGACAACCCTGAAAACATGAACCTAACAGTGTATATTTCAAAAATCATGATAAACTTATGTTCAGTAACAGGACAAAGAAGCAGACTGTTCTGACAGACAGGACCACAAACAAAGGCCACCCTGGCTTTGCAATTTCTGTGTAAGGCAATTTTCCTTCTTGGTTCTTTTACCAGCATCTTTCCTGACAGCTTCCTAACATGTCAGGAACCTGTTCAAGCACGGATTTGCTGATTTGCTAAACATTTATGCAGGAATTAACTCAGTGGGAACCTAATTTGGTTCTCATCTCCAGACTAGCGGAATATTAAAACATATGCATACAGTAATAACAGACATGCATTTCTTGGGTTTAAGAATGATTTTTAAAAAGTTCTGTTCCAGGTAGATTCAGATACTGCTAATCTAACCAATGTATTCATGCAAACCTCCAATAATGTCCTATAAATGTAACTTTATGACAATATTTTTTAACTTAAGACAGCATTCACACTGTGTTTTTCTTACAAAACAAAGGAAAGAGAGGAGGGCAAACACATAGTACCTTAAAATCTCATGCAAATTTTATTGCCTTCAGACATCTTCCTTCTGCTAGCACTGGATGTTATCAAGTCTCATTTGGACAGTTAACTCATATTTGTGAGACATTTAAAATTATTAAGTAATGGCAAAAAAAATCAGGTGCTAAGAACACAAGGGAAGTCTCAGTGGGGATACTGCCAATTGTAGCAAGCTTTAGATGTTATAAAAGGAGGCAAAAAATACCCAGACAAACCATTTTCCTCCTAGAAATAAAACCACAGTTCGCAGAATTCAAACACTGTAAGACCTGAATGTTCCAGTACAACCAGAAGCACAGCACATATACAGGGTTAGAAGAATGTTACTGTTAAGTTTTCTTTAAAAGTTTTTTTTCTTTTTTGAAAAGAATGGGTACTTACTTGTGCATATTTTCCACTCCTATTATGATCATGATATAGTAGGAAATTCCACTTTGTATAACAAAATGTAAGGCATACCTAGGAAGAAAAAAATAAATGACTCAATGCATTTCTATTAATGACGATAAACCACATGTATTTATTTATTTAATGTAAAATTAAGAAGACTTGTCAAAATCTAAATCATCACTTCTTCCAAAAAAAGTTCCGTTTAGGTTTTCTGCAAGCCTCCCTTCTGTTGACAGCTTCCCCCTTTAGCACAGCATGGATGAACGAAGACTACAGACTTAGCTAGTGTTTTCCAGCTGATAAACAAGAATACATTAAACGTTAATAATCCTTAAAAATACAAAGACTAGGTCTCGTAATACTTTCATCTGGCATTGTTTCATGTATAAATAACACGAATGCTTTGTATCTTTTTACCTATTTACCACAACAGATCTCAAATAAGGCCAACACTATCACCCGTTTTGTACCTCTTCACTACATTTTTATATTTATGCTTAATTTTTTTCATATTTAAATATAATTAAATATAATTTTCATATATTGATTTTAAAGGAGCTAGCAGAGCACTTGTGGCAAGCCATTGCCAGTGATGAAGGAACACAGTCCTCAGTAAGCTGATTCTCACTTCAGGTGCCTCTCACTCAGTGCCTCTGTAACATATTTACATGTGCTCAAGTGACACGCTAATCTGGTTTGGGAATTTTTCCCCATGAAAAGCAGCCTAAAAAGCAGCTAATATTCTGTTATACTGACACTGTGGGATTTTTTTTTCCAGCTTATCAGCCATTTCCTAACTTCACTCCTCATGCATTCACATGGAAATGTCTTCAAAGCAATTCAACCAGTTCTATCCAACTATAATCCTACAAAATCTAAACATGAACTGAGGGACGACAACCCACTTCAGTATTAACTGACCTTGAAAATTATGACTTTTTATGGAAAATAAGATCCAGTCTGCACTTGCAGTCATGATTCACTACTAGCGAGTCTCATCTATGTTATAACTACCTAAATTCTTCCTGTCCGACATCACCATCACAAGCATTACAAAAAAAAACAAAACATAAAAACCTCAAAAAACATTGCTCAATATACAATGGGAAATAAAGAATTGGTACAGGTGAAACAAATACCAACCTTTTAGAGTAGGTACTTTTAATATCTCACTTAAACTATGTTATATTCTGCCTTTTTAAAAAGCCTTTCATTCCAAGACTATAAGAAAAATATTTAGTAAAATACAAGTTCATAGTCAAAATAATTGCTCTAAGTATGATACAAAGCAAACTAGAATAACCTGGATCTCTACCACAGTGTATGACTTTTCTGGTTTCTTTTCTAGGGAATACTGCCAATGAGAGTCTTCCATAATCTTTATTTATGTCTGTTGGGATCGAAGGTTCTTTCTTTCTTTCTCGAGCCTCCCATCCACAGCTTGAGTTACGAATATTTGGTAGCAGTTAATTCCAAGCTTCAGTTAATGATTTTTGTTTCCAAAACAATGGATACAGAACGAGCTTCTAAAGCTTACATGGCTCTCATGAAAGCCACACACATTAGCACATCTCCTGTATCCTTCTTCTCATTTCCTGCTAAGGGCTGTAAGTCTTTGACATCAGATCACTGTCTCAAAGCAGAATAAAAGAACCAAAAGTTTAATACGTGCATGGGAGTTATGCAATTATACAAACAAGTAAATTGCATATATAAATCCAAATAATAAAAGTTACTGATTTTTGTTTTCCAAAATTTAAAAGTAATATCTACCAACTAATGCGGGGAAGCCTCTGCAACGTGCCAATGTAGAGGCCAAACCTGTGGTTTGGAATTCCAGATTTATTTATGCGCACATGGTGTGTGCACAGCCACACGTGCACATGTTGCATGCATCTTCCCACCTGCACTCCAGCTTGAGGGAAAGAATTAATTCCCATAGTTCAGCAACATTTTACAGAAGCCGGTATAAATCTAAGCCCTCTATACACTTAAAATTAAGAGAGCAATTTGTTTACCGTGCAATAGAACTAAACTGGTTCTTAATTTATCTTAAAACTACTTGGGAAGATATGAGCCATTTCCTAATTTTGAAGAGAAAATATTACTAAACCAGAAGTATTCTCTTTATAAACCCTACCATCCTTCTGTCTTGCTATGCTGCACGAAGATCAAAATATGGAAGCAGCAATCACAGAAGATTTTCTGTATTTCTGGTTACTTTTCCTACAAAAAGTCAGATTATATTCAATATTCAGAAAAGGACACAGTGAGTTAGCTCATGCAGAGCATATTTAAGGGAAATTTTTAGCCATCACATTTTGCAATGCCTCAAGAAAATACTTTCCAAGCAAGTTTACAGAAAAACTGGTAAAAATTAAACAAACTGCACCTGTCCCATCCACCCAAAACCCCAGGAAGAGATTATGTTAGTTATCAGCTCACAAATTGCAGGTCTTTCAAAACTCGTGCACTGCATCACAAAATTTAAGCCCCTTTCTGGACATTTGCAGCAGCTAAAAAACCACAGCTAATACAATTCTTCATATGAAAGATGCACCCACGAAATGATAAAATTACCAATCCCTGAGAAGTGAAATGAAGTGCAACTTACCATCCAAAACAAAAAAGTGCAAGATAAAGGCCCAAAAGGGTTGCAACAACGTGTCTTATAAACGGGCTAGTTTTGCTTGAATGAAGGTATGTTCGAAACCAAATAGCCGCGAGCAAGGCAAACAGTTGGCACACTACAAAGTTGACCTGTATAAAAGAGAAAAACAAATTCTCACACGCTTGTGTATTAAAATTTTACAAAAATATCTATGAAATATTAGTGATCTGCATAACTTTCAGCTCTCCAGTGGCTCTTGTCACACCACATCACCTTCAGAGCTTCTCCTAAGAGCCAACCCTCCATAAAATACAAGCCAATCTTCCCATGAGCTATGAAGAAGAAAAGGTTCATCAAACCTTTACAGGCAACCTGTGCATGTACCAAAAAAAGAAGTTGTAACTTCTAAATATTTTCCTGCAGGTTTTCTGTATACCAAGCCAGCCTTCTCTCAACCATGGAATCACTTATACTCTCCCAGTAATGCAACAATACGGATTTGTAGGGTGGGTTTTTTGTTCCCTTTTTTTTGTGTGTGTTTTTTTTTTTTTTTTTAAATTAGCAGAACTTGGAAATGCATATCACATACACACATCACTGGCAGACCACTTCCATGGCCTAGGCAGAAGCAAGGCCCAAGGCAGCGTACTCCAGCAGTATACAAGCAGATGTGGTACATGCTGCGTTGCTTTCCTCTACAGTCGAGTGGATGCTGAAATTCCTCCTCCCTTCAGGGCATTTATTCCAGAATACACAAAGTCTCCTGCATATTACTTATTTAAAGGCACTAGGATACTGAAAGCAAAAGCAGAATTAAAAACACCAAACCGATGAGTAAAGAGAAATATTCTGAGTGTGGCCTTGAACAACATTTAACAGTATGAACACACAACAAAGAAATAATTTCCTGAAATACAGCAGCTGCTACCAAAACTGGCCCAAGCTACAAAAAGCTGGATGAATTCCTTTATTTAGAAAGGAGTATTTCCCACACCACTGATTTTCTCCTTGCTAGAAAACTGCTTAACAACTTGGTGTCTAAGAGCAGCATCCCAAGCAAGACCTTGGGGAGCAGTGCTTTGGCCGGTAAGCTCATTTCCACATGCAGCATGCTTGGCTAGCCCTCAGCACACCAGTTTTAGCCTGTTTGATGTCATTTAAGTGAAATGTACACTTAATCTGAATTCCACAGGGCCCAACAGTGACACTATTTTTATGTTTGTGACAGCAGGGCTAACACTGGTGCCTCAGCCACACAGGGAACACCGCTGGCACCCTAACACAGCCGGCCCAGCCCTTCAGTTCCCTGCCAGGCTTCAAGCAGGAACAGGTACAGGTGTGACAGTGCACAACCATGTACGTGTTTCAAGTAGGAATTAATTAACACCAGCTACCTGCAGAACTCATTAACAGTTTCATAGATGCCCTGTTTGTAAATTCAAGGAGAACTCCCCTTTTTCCATACAACTCTAAAACTATCAAGAGTTAGCAGGGAAAGAAGCTGGGAACACAAGGCTGTTAAAAACAAGAGCATGTTCCCTAAACCAAACCATTACACACACTTAGCCATCCATTCTTGTACTCCCACATTTACATTATGCTTTTAACGATATCTGAAAAATCCTAAATGAAAGAGGAAATATCCTGTCAGGGCATAACTTGACCTGTTTTCTCTCCATTATATGTAATGATGCAAATGAAACAGATTTACGGCTTGGGATGAGCCTGTGGATTTAGTTGAAAAGGTTCATACAAAACAGTCAGGTTTAATGAGCCCCTGAGAAAAAGGAACAAACTGATGTTTTAAGGAGAGAGCAAGAAAGAAAAAAATAGAGCCAAAGTAATTGACTATGAACTCAGTACTGACATTTGTTTTGAATATTTATACAGAAATGATGCTACGTGTGCTGCAGCGCAACCATGTTTCTGACCTCAAGAACTGGCACTCCTGATGGACTTGGACAGGGAAGAAGACAGAAAAAAATTGGGACAAATACAGAACACAAGCAAGGAGAAGAGGCAGATATACACCACCCAGAAATCAGTGTGTTGGCTGCATCTGGATCAATTTGGTGCCTCACGATGCCCCTCTTTCTGAGATTACCCCTAAAAGCAGGGCAGCAAGACCTGGGGAAGAAGAGTCATCACCTGATGACCACAGCAAGGGGGAGAAGCTGAAAGCTACACACCTCCAGGTCAGCCTTTACACGTACCTGCTTCTGGCAATACTCTGCTGCTCTGTTCTGTTCTCCACCAGCAGGGTTTCTGCTTCGTTCAGCAAATGGACAACTGCCAAGTCTTTGCCCTCACCCTACAGCCCATTAAATACTTACATCTGCATCCTACGCTGAATACAAAGCCTTACATCTCCCCAGACATGTTTATGCAGATCTGACCACAGCATGGAAGACTACACAACAAAATCCCAAAGCATGCAATAGATGCCCACTACTTTTGGCTGTGGGATTTCAGACATAGTGTCTAGTTTTTTAGTCAATACTTTTAACACAACTTCAGCTGAAGCTGTGCTTCGAAAATATAACTTCAGCTGCTCTTATGAATATTCAACACTCCTATAAATAAGGCCCAAAATACCGCAAAATGCAAGGAAAACTGAAGATCATCCTTATGACATTTTCCTATCATGATTTCTTCATATCACCAAAACTCTGTGGTGGACACAGAGGTGGAAAACAGCCAGGCACTTACACTCTCAGCAGGGAAAGGAGCTCACGTGGAAGAGTTCGTGACCTCTGCGGGGCTGCATGACAGCTGTATTGATCATCTTCATCTGATGCTTGCCATGACTTTTAAGCATATGATATCACAGGCTAAATATTCACTTAGTATGCATTTTGAGTATCTGATTCCTTACATTTTCCAAACGAATCAAAACCCAGCACCTCTACCACAAAGTCCATGCTTCTATCTAATTGCAATTACCAGTTGTTGCTTCCATCCAAAGGGCAGATTTCTACCACTTTCCCTATCCAAAGTAGCTACTCATTTCCATGTGGAAATGAGGACAATCCCTTGCTGATAACATAGGAGGTCAAAGGAGAAACAGAGGCTCCCAAATCCCATCCTATTCACTTCACATTTCAGCACCTAGAGTGTTTTAGTGAAGATCAGGATGGCATCTGAAGCAACTCGCCCAATCACCCTCGCTTAAAGATGCTTCAGCATGCGTTGTACACCAGTCCAAGTAACACAACTCATATAAACATATCTTTTTTTTTTTAAAGCTGAATCAGAAGACCTGTTCCAAAGGGAAATGGACATTTAGTCTATGGACTAGAGCTAGGCAGGTTTAGGTTTCCCAAAATCATTACAGCACCAGTGCTGGGTCCTCAGTGCCAACAAGCTCGTTCAACAGGTACTGCCCTGCAGTTCTTACCAAAGTGAAGAAAGCCAAAAATCAGCATTCAGCCTTTTCTTAATTATAACTCCCATCTTAACCCAGCATCAAGCTTCAGCAAGAACTCCATGCTGAGCTACATGAAGATCTGCAGATATACAACTTGGCTTGAAGCAGAGCCCAAAAATTATCCAGCTGGCTCGAGGACAAAGAGAACAGCCACTCAGACAGCAAATGAGGAGGGAGGTACGAGGACAGAGCTGGACATCATCATCCTGAAAGTCTCCACAGAAAACACGTGGAGCCAAGCAGCTCATTTGTTTGCAGATACTACATCCAGTAACCTCCACATCTGGAAACAATATACTTGTGTACCTTCTGCTAACTTATGTCAAACTCCTATAACATCTTGAGCACGGGCAGAATAAAACTTAAACACCTCGTGATTTGGTCAGGCTTGAGCAGAACACCCACCAAGAACAAAGATGATGTTCATGAAAGCAGGACGATTGATTCCTCAAACCAAGCTCTAACTTGTCTCCCCCTAGTCATAAAAGCCGTCCCTATAAGCAGCTCTCGTTTTACTGAGGAAATAGAAGTCCCAACCCAATGAAGTTCAGACTTTTGGGGGTGAAACTTGTTTCTCCATGCATTGTCTCAGTTTTTTTCACCCCTGCAGAGTTGTAATTTAGCAAATTTATCAGGAAAAAATAGAATTTTTGGCCTCCTCACATTACAGGTTGTACCAACAGCTCAGCTTATAGTGACAGTGACACCAAAAAGTCCCAGATAACTTTCGATTACATCTTGCTGCATAGGCATGGAGAAGAATAAAAAAAAAATCTTACAACAGTGACGCAAATTATCATTTGGCAGTGATTCATGTAGGTACCTGTTAAATACCACTTTGACACACTAAGCTGTTACAAAACCTGTTGTATGTATTCGAGCAATTGAGAATTAAATCTGTGCAAGCCCAGCTGTATGGCCAGTGCAACTGATAAGCAGGTTTTGTGCCAAACGTAAGCTATCAGGACAAATTCACAGTTTCAAGGTTTGGGCTATTCTTCCTTAGCTACTCCAGCAAATCCATTATACTATTAACTATGTTAAACTATCTACATCATAAATTTCATAAATTGCATACACTCTGCAAAAAAAAGTCAATAGAAAGTTTATAATAAAACTTAAAAAAAACATTAATTTTAGCCTTTTAAAAGTTTAAATGTAATTATGACATGCATTTGTAATAGAAATTGTTTCTTGGGAAAAAAAGTGTTTGAGAGAACAATTCTTTATGTAAAGAGGAGGAGAGAGGTCAGTGACGGCTCAGAGGGATTTTCATCGTTGAGAGGGAGTTTTGGCAAAACATTTGATTTCAACAGTAGAAATCGCCAACCTTCTGACAGCAGCATCTTTAATAAACCATTAGAAGTGTTTTAAAAGTCCATGTTAAAATGAAATATAGGAGATTATTTTTCTTATGAAGCTCGTTTTTAACATACTGCTGTGCGATTTTTATGTAGTAATTAAGACTCGAGGCCCAGCTTCCTCTTCACATCAGCGATATTTCAACACCAAAAGCCAAGCGTCGCAGCCAAGCCCTCCAGCTCCTCCTTCACAGCACAGAAGGCATTCGTCTCATTCCGAAGAGCAGCCAAAGCAGCAGCAAGGGATGCTACCGATATAGCTGATTCCTAAACTGGATGGCACAAATTAATCGCAGCAGCTCATACAGCCTACATTCCTCAGAGAAGCAGTAATATTGTTGTATCAAGTTCTGCTCACCAGCTCCTGCAAGGCACCGCCAGGTGGTCGGACATACAACACACACGGTAAGGTACCTTAGAAAAGGTACAGGGAGCACCAAATTAAGATTGAGGAGATCCAGGTTTTACTTTCTCCTCTGCCAATGATCCACCCAAACTCCCCAAGAAGTCACCTCCTTTGTGCTTCTTCATTTTCTTATTTTTTAAGAAGTCTGCTCTGATCAGAAGATAAAAAACCCTGTTCAAACCTGTAAGCTGCAATGAGTGCCTATGGCCTCAAGAACACACTTTTGATGTATTAAAGTCATTTTTTTTTTCTTCTCAATTCTTCATTTGAGAAAAAAAGAGCAATTTAGTTCTTATTTTCCCTCATGTTGCCATACAGTGGTATGTATCTTCCATGGAACTGAGTTTTTTTGAGCTGCAAGACGCCAGCATCACTCCTTATCTCCTTATCTAGCCTTTTTTTGGTTCATCACTCTATCTATAGCCATTTTTTGGTTCCCCATTCTGTCACAGAAACAAAGTGATCTTCCTTGTTTCCCACATCACCCTATAGGGCTAGTAAGCAAAATACATTGAGCATTATTCCTTTTTCTTCTGTCTTTTCAACAACTCTGGTTATTGGAGAGCAAAGCCAATCAAAACATTTTAGAGTATCAATTATAAAAGCACTTTGAAGAGAGCTCTTGCAAGAGCTAGCAAATTAAGACAGAGTAACATACATTTTCTTTAAAAAGAAGCACTGATCTTCAAGCTGAGGCTTGGATTTTTTTTTTTTATAAATGTTATTAGCAGCAGCATTGTAAACACAAACCCTTCCAAGCATCGCATGGGGTGACACACACTTGTCATAAATTGCCAAACCTTGCTGTAACTGGTGAAGCGTCAGTTATGCCTGGTTTCTCAGATGTCAGCATTAGCTCGTTCTTGCTGCCAGTTAAGTCAAAGCCATTTCCCTTCCCACCAAAGCACTGAGCGGAAGACTTGAAAACATCTACAGATGTTCCCCAAAATCTCCTTTTCACACAGGAGAGCTGATGCTTCTCCACAGCAACCGCAGAGCGGTACAGATGGATCATCTGCTGTCCAATTTCTAACCTCCATCCAGTGTGACAGAAAAGGAACAAACAGCTTGTACAATTAGCCAGTAACTGCCTACTGCCAAACCACTAAGAAACAAAGAGCGAGAACAATTATTGGAAAGCAGCAATTTTCCAACTATTCCCCTCAATCAAAAAAAAGCAATCCCATGGCAAGAATCTAAATCAAAGTACTTAGTGATTTTCCTCAACTTCTTGGGAAAAGTTGGAAAGAATTCCAGAGAAACAGATTAAGTTGAAGGATATTTGATAGCTCAGTTCAGAGCACATTTCTCTAACTGGCAGGAAGAGGCAGGCATTCCTCTTACAACTCAAAGCTCATAAATCCTGTGGCAACGCTTTCAAAAAGTACATTTTTGGTTCAAATACCACCAAGCATCTTCCATGATGAAGATTTAACTAAGTAGCACTCTGCCTTGAAGTCTCAACCTCACCTCACACGTGAAATACAAGGAAACAGATAAGCAGCAGTGGTTATTTTGGGTAATATCAGTACGGGAAACGCTGAGACACCTCGTTCTTTGTAGCAAAGGCTGTGTTACTCTATGTTCATACAGCACCCAAGGAGGAGGGGACAGACATTTTCAAGCTGGCCTTCAAGCACAGCTCCTCTCCAAGCAGCCCGTGCTTTAGGTCTGTGCTCCAGCCATTGTCCTTCAGCACTGCTGGCAAGTGCTTTTCAACACCACACTAATATACTTCATACGAATTTACTGGCAGCTGGAAGGACTTGCTCAGATTCTGGATGCTGTCTTCCCAAGCTGATTTTAGTCCAAAACAAAAGACAGACATGGCATACGTTAATAATAGTATTTCTATTTCCAGTATCAACTTCCAGTTTCTAGCATGCAATTCTTCAGCATGCTGGAGAACATCCTGAAGAACATGATGGAGACCCCAGCAATCTGGTTCGTGCAGTCAATGAGCACCAAATCCAGCCAGCTTTCCAAAATAGTGCTTACTAAATCATCGCTCAAGGTATTAAAAAAACATAACACTAAGGGCTTACAGTAAAATCATGGATGTGTTTTACAGTAAAAACAACCAATACTCACTCATTCATCAAGGATGGGAAGAGGACTGTTGAAGGATATCCTTTCTGACCAGCTCACAAGGACTCAGCATTATAGATACTGAGCTTTGAACAGCTACATAGTCACACCAACAGCCAAAATCCAGGAAGCAAGTTTGCTTCAAAAGGTGAAAATTGGAGTAAGAATGATGTTTTGTTGTTGTTGTTGTTTGTTTTTTTTCCCCTTCCTCCCCCTCAAAACTGTAGCAGCCTAACACTTCTGGTGAGCAGAAACTGGTCTGGGCAGGTAAAGATTGCAGATTACCAAGGAAAAAGGGCTTGCACCATCGAAACATAACACTCTGGGACTGTTTGGAAGCACTCTTTGTCAACACAAAGACCAACCCTACAACTGAGTTTTGGGAAGTGTGCCTCTTTATCACATGCACATCACAACTAACACCAAAATCTCTACTGAGACAGCAACATGCAAGATTAAATGAGAAGCTTTTAATAGAGTATTAAATACTCAGAGCCTGATTTAAAAAAAAAAGTGACCAGTTTATCAGAACTCACTTTTCTAGCTATTTAAAAAGACAGCAAAAAATTACCATCCATGGGAGTATCCTTTTCAGATATAAGCAGAAGCAGACACATTCCCAGACAGTACTGTTGTGTTCTGCTATGTGAGAAACTGAAACCGAAATGCAGCTCAAAATAAGCAACACAAACTTACAAAGGAAGACCCTTGTTTATAAAGCCTGCAGAAATCCAGCAACAGCACTAGGCCCTTTACTTAGGGAGGCAAACAAACGTTCCACATCCCCAAAACATAATTCAGCCTCAGCGTTCTCCATTTAAAAAGGGTTCAGTGCTCTCTCCCTTAAATAACCACCATCTACCTCAAAAAGTCTACTTCTCCACTTCCATTTCCCTTCTGCTCTTCCCAATTTGGGATCACTTAGAACCACAGAATGGTTTGGGTTGGAAGGGGCATTAAAGATCACCTGTTTCCAACCCCATGCCATGGGCAGGGACACCTCCCACCAGCCCAGGTTGCCCAAAGCCCCATCCAGCCTGGCCTTGAACACCTCCAGGGATGGGGCATCCACAGCTTCTCTGGGCAGCCTGTGCTAGGGCCTCACCCCCTCTGAGTGAAGAATTTCTTCCTTACATCTAATCTAAATTTTCATTTGTGGCAAGTCAGCCACCCCCAATGCCTCCAAGTGCCAAACAGCCCCGTACACTCCTGCAATACACCCTACAAGCTGCAGAAGCAATGGGCACTACCCAGAGCTGTAATTGCTTTTCAACTTAAGCATTTTAAAAGGAAATGGAATTAAGTAACACCTGATAACTCTTAAGCAACAAGTTATGCCTCCACATTGAAATATGTTCTCCAACTTCTTATATTTAACCCCACAGCAAAACGATTAGGAATTCTCTACAGGGGAAGCATCACCAGTGCAGAATGTAGCCCCGCAGTTATTCAACCCAACATGCTGCCCACAAGCACCAAAACACCAGCACCTCCGTCTTCAGCTTAAGCCACTTTCAAAGTAAATAGAAACTCTCAAATCCCGGCTAGGGCAGTAAAATTGCACTATTACAGCCAACCCAAAATAGCTCCTTCCCCTTTGGATGCATTATTGCAGAACAGGAGGCAGAGGTACAGATCCCTTGCAAGGAGGGCTGAGCTGCTGGAAACCATTTACAATACACAAAGTGAAAGAGCCAGACAGCTCTGCTCACTTCAACGAAAGCTAAAATACAAAAAAAAAAAAATAAAAAAATTATATCTACCAGCTTAAACTACGTTTCAAGGTAAAGAAAGTGAAATATCTGTAACTTAAGAACTGCATCAATGTGCTTTTTAAAATGCTGTACCAATGCACAGATGAAATAAACAGGCTTTCACCTGGCTACCTGCAATTTCCCCGCCTTCTGAGAGAAAACAAAGCCCCACAGCCTAACCTCCCTTGGTCAGAAGCTTGGGAAATGAGTGAAAACCTGGGCAGCTGTTTCTCACAGAAAGCCCAGATCACCCAAAACAAGAAAGGTAACGAAGACGTGCCGTAATTAAGGCTGCAAAGCAGAGCTTCATCAGGTCAGAACAGGAGCAGGCAGGCAGGAGTTAAAAATCAACAAACGCTGAGGCTAATGAGGGACCAAGACGACTTGTTTCATCTTTAGCCCTGTTCAGAGCGCCCTTTAAATCAGCACTGTGCCCACCCCAGCCCGCAGAGCAGAACCAGCCCTACAGCTGCAGTGGGATTTACAACAGCACCTCTTCAAAAACAAACACCAAGCCACACAGTAGCAACTGCACTTGCAGTAAAATAAGCTCCTCTTGTCATCTTCAGAGTGCCTTAATGCTTTTTCTCTGTTAGCCTGGTCTCTGGCCACCCCAGCATTTCTTTTCAGCATCCCAGGACTGCAGCGTTCCCGTGGCAATTTCAGAGCAGCACTGTGAAGGCAGAAATGACTTCTACTCAACTCAGGAAGCTTTTTTTTTTTTTAAATACCAGCTAAATGAATTGCCTAAGGAAGGGAAAAACAGTTTGACAAAACAAAGCAGGTGACTCCAGGCTGTTCAGGTAAAGCCTGTTTATTTTAGATGCTTACTGCAGAAACCCCGGGCTGGAATTACGCTCGAGTTTTTCCACTACTTCACATAAACCGTGAGAAATCCCCACTCTCAACATGAGCAAGGCAGTACCAACATGAAAACTCACTGCTGCCTCCGTAAAAATTAAAGAATTGAAGTAGACATATGGTTTATGTCTTTGCAACAGCGTTCATCAGTGTCAAAACCAGAGGTTTGCACCAAGACTTTCCTCCACCCAGCAGCTGATCCATCTTCTCCAGCAGCGTATCCAGTGTCTGTCGTCTTTTCTTTTCCAGTTCTGTTGCAGCTCCCGCTCCTTTTTTCAAGGCAGTCGCTTCTCCCATTGATTTTCTTCTCTTTTATTCCAACTCCATCTTTCTCCACACCTCTCGCACGACAGAGCAATTCCAACCAGCAACACCCAGAGAGTTAAGTCAACACCTGAGCACTAAATTCCATTAAAAGGTGTCACTGCAGAGAGACTGGACCCACAAAATGATGCATTCCTTCCCTTCCACTAGTTCAAGGGAAGTTAAGAAACAGGTAAAAATATCCCTGCACTTCAGTGGCAAGTCTAAAATATCTGAACCATCCATTCCTTGGGCATGGCACACACAGAAATGACATGGGCACTTCCTTTGGCTTCTTTTCACACCCTGCAGCCTGTGTGGATTGTCACAGGAGATCTTGCTTTGCTTCACACCCTTCATTCTTCCGACTGCTGCCAGCAGCAGATAAGGAAAGACCAGCACAAAGCAGGGGCAGAGGTTTTTCGTCCTACCGCTCCCTTATCTGCGGTGTTTAGATTTTACACACCCATCAATACCACTCTTACTCACTTCTATTACTCATAAGTTTCCTGGGTTACATCGGGAGGGGAGAAAAATCAATATGTTGCTTCATATTTCACAGCTACACACAGAATCAATGGTAAGGAAGAATAAAACCTGGGGTACTCTTCACTTGGTCTTTTTATTTATTATCAGTGTTGTAATTCTTAATACAAATGAGGTCTAACACAAATTCTGGATGGCTAGACAAACTCTTTAATTTCTCCCCTATATTTGAACAAAAAGGCTTTCATTAGACTAAAGCATTTCAGCCCTCAGGAGGCTACGTTAGGTTGCCTGGGTAGAAAACAAGGGAGACTAAGGCATCACAAATGCCTAAAACTTTGGAAAATAACAAGAGATGTGTGTCCAGATGCTTCCTGCAGGCAAACTGGGCGCATGCTGCTGCTAAGCAAAATGATGCCCCATACCAGCTCCAAGCCTGGTCTTCTACACAAGCTCCAGCTGTGGCTCATCTCTGAAGCATCCAAATAAAGTCAAAAAAAAAAAAAAACAAAAACAGATACATCTCACCAAACATATGCATATATGAAGGGGGAAAAAAATAAGATTTTGCCTACTCTTGAGGACAAGAAGGAGAAAGGTAAAGGCTCGGCGTGCATCAATACTCACTGTTTGCAGGCCAAGCAGTCAGGGCACGTTGAAAGGAACTCAGGCAAACCCTCTGCACGGGGAAATGCACGCTGCAAGTGATGTGAAGATGCAGCAGGCTTGCCTGCAATCTCTAAATTAAGGAAGTTTATATGGTTCATGTAGCTTTTTATGCCTATTCTTTAAAAAGGTCAGTCTAGATTCTGCAAATCTTGGTAGCGCTCATGTAGAAAATTCTATCTATTCTACACAAATAAGCAAATTATTCAAATAAAAGCTAAAATTAGTGTGGGAAGAGAAAACAAGTAGAAAAACAGCAAGGAAATTTGGTGACTTGTGTCGAAAAACGCTGCTTATCTTTATTTCTTAAGTGAGGTGTATAACCACACACAATATTTTATTCGATCCACATATCTCCACATAGCTACACCACGGCTACACTCTTTCTTTTATCTAGCAGATGATCACTACAGTTAGCTGATCCAGCTCCCCAGCCCAGAACTGCAAATCTCAAGATCAATCTCTCAGACAACCACACCGACAGCTGAGGCTCACGTATTGTGGTTACCGACCTCCCATCTCCCTGCCAGCTCCTCCTTTACAATGGTTGGCTGTTTCTATGGCAAATGAACCGCAGGAATATTTCAACTAATTTTTGCCAATTTTCAGACAAAAAAAAATTTTTGCTCCCTCTGGTGGAAACAGTGAGAGCAGAGATTAAGTTCTGAACTTGACTTACCCCGAGGAGACCCAAAGCCAAGAAGAAAGCTCTGCTCTCCTAGGACCATTCTCATCTCAGCACAAATTTAAATGCCTCCAATTTAATGGCAGAAGAGTTGATACATCAGCAATAGAAGCTATTTGCCAAGATATACTCAGCAAGACAGTGCCAGAAGTAAAAATGAACCACAGCCCAGCACGCTATCCTGTCAAGGCTTCACCTCGGAGAAGGAAGAAAGCAGCAGACACACAGACATGACAGGAAAACTAGACAGCCAAGAAAACTAGAAGCACAGGTGAGAAACAAGACAGTAATAAAACACGTGAAATTGCAACCCTGATGCATTATGCAACATAGAATCCCCAAGCAGCCATCCTTTCATGGTAATTCTCGCCACACTTCTCTTTATCTGTAAGGGGGAGGAAGGACGTTACTTTTATTCCCTCTCTCCTCCAACAAGACAGAAGGAGAACAGCGGTGCAATTATGTGCGTTCACTCTTCATTAACTTTAAGGACCCAAGAAGACAGTTGTCATCAACAGGACGCTTCCTTTGCTGAGCAGCAAACTTTGGTGCTCCAAGAAGTGAAAAGACAGATCTTACATTAGGCTTTTCACCCCCATGGAGTGCAAAAAACTTTTTGCTATGACAAAATACACAAGAAGTAGGCAAGTTTGTCTTCCCAAACCTACAGAGACTCTTCTAGGTTGTTGTTCATACCAACCATCTTCCCTAGATGCAAAGGGCTGCAAGTAATAAGAACAAAAATCCTCTTTAATAAGGGAAGCAGCCCATGAAGAATGCATTAACTTTTCCAAGCAGACAGTTCAGTTACCTCAGTGCAAGAGAAGAGCTAAAGGAAGGGTTAACACCGCGGCAAGTTATCAGTAACACCCTGTTGGGGGATACACACAGAAGAGGAAAACGAGTTCTTCTCCATTCCAGTAGCTAACTGGTACTCTGGTACCAAGAGGAAAAGTCGAGGAAGAGCAATCTTAAAGAAACAAAGCTTTTATCTGCCAACACAGCTGGGCACAGAGGAGATTCTTCTTCTTACAACTATGCCAAAGGGCTCCGGTGGAGCTGTCACTCCGCATCTTCCACACTGGTCCCTAACTGGCATGTAGCCAGTCGTAGGTCCGTGCCCCCAGCTCCACCAAATGTGAAGTCCAAAAGGAACTGATTCCTCTCGCTCAACCACATGAATTCTGATCTGATTGATTAGATTGAAATTAGAGAGAGAAGCTTCACCTTTCACTGAAGTTTCCACTTACATTCCCTGCCAAAAAGGCGAGCTTTTCGGGCCGTTTGTTTGAATACCCAGGCAGCAGAGAAGCACTGACACACGCTATCTGGATTTGGCTCCCAGACTTCCACACCTCCGCCCTCGGTAAAACTTTAGGGCAGGATAATTACAGAACCTAACGGCTTAATTGTAGATCATGGCATTTCACATATAATTAGCATCTACTTGTGGTCAAAACCAAAACATACAAGTGGAGAAACAAATCTCGCCCATCTCTATCCAAGTGCTACTATTGCACATCGCTCTAGAGCCCCCATTTCAAGTACCTGCTTGGATTAGGTAGTAGAACAACCTACTTACTAATCAGAACCCCCTTTTTCTTCTTTTATTTCTTTTCTCCTCACACACACAGCTACATTTTCATCCTGGTATGTGTATAGTATCACTGAATGCCACACATAACCCTTGAGCACACACACAGAGTATCAGCACTTTCTCTTCTCTGCCCTCATTCTCCCCCACGTTTGATTTGATTACACTGAACACATTTCACATTCTTCCTGTATTACAAGCTTACGATCAAGACAGACTCTTAAGCTGAGAGGTTACAGAAATCTGACTTTGAGTGTTGGGTTTTTCGCTTGTTGTGATCACTTAAAGGTGCATTCTCCTTAGTGCTGCATAATCCTATAACCCTTCAATTCATGCTTCAGTCACAAGGTTCTTCACACACACCTGGGCCTGCATTTTCTATGGTCCACTGATGTGGAAAAAACAAAACATGTATATTTTTAGCCGCTTATCAGAAAGTCTTTTAAACCCTGTGGTTAGCCACCCTCCATTGTGATTATCCCCCAAAGCTTCAGAGCTTCAAGCACAGCGCTTTACAAAACCATCTTGCCTTTCCAGGGGCATCTGTTGCAACACATTCAATACAGGGAAGTTTTCCAGGCTTTGATAAAAAGTAACTTCATTACCATCAAAATGCCATATCAGCAGGACTTAAAATAAATTGGGTAGAAGCAGCACCACGTCACGAAGCCATTAAATTTATGGCTGCTGTTATGAATAGATAATTACACGACACCAGCATCACGCCACGAAGAGAGGGTCACCTCTTATTATTTCTTTTACGGTACCCTGAGGAAGTGCCCATTTAATGGCAATCTGTGTGTGGCACCTGCCTGGAAGGACTCCACAGGTCGGAGGCACGGAGCCATGTGGCACCACCAGCCCAGGATGCGGGCAGCACCGCAACTTGCGCACCACATCCACCCCACCAGCCCGGCTCAAATCCACCGGCTTTTGGCAGGTTTCTAGAAGAGATATTTCCGTAGGTGTATTTAACCTCAGGTTGCCTCACCTCCGTTTGAACAAAAGGAAGGAAAACGAGAAAAAGCACGTAGTTTGGGCACTTCCAAAAGTCACTAAACGCGCTCCTCGCTCTGTGTTTGGCATCCCATTGCTTTTTTCCACTCGTTTTACAGAGAGGAACCACCACCTCCCTCTACGTGAGGGCACCTCCTGACCTGCTCCATTCATTCACACGTTACCACCGATTATTTTTTCCCCCAAGAATTCCCCATAGGAAGTTCCTCGGTGCTGTAAGCGAGGAGCCACTTCCAAACCCCTCACACCTTTATAAGCCCCTATAAATATACATCCCCTATAAGCCCCTATATAAGCCCCTATAGGGCACCGTTCCCCCCACAACCACCCCACACCACCCCAATCCCCCCCAAAAGCAAAAAAAAATACAAAACCTCCACACAAAAATAAAATAAAATAAAATTAATTCCCCAGCCCCACCAAGCACCCCCAGGACCCCTCCTACCACACAATACCCAGCCACCACAGGCTGTGGCTGCCGGGGGGGCTCACCCCACACCCCCCACACCCCAAAAACCGACTCTAGGATCCTGGTCGCCCCCTTTCACCTCACAGGAGGCTGATTGGGGGGGGTGTGAGGCGATGAGAGGGCTCCGGGCTCGGTGCGTGCCCCCCCCCCCCCCCAAATGCATCAGCGGATGGCTGGGCGCTCCCCTCAGCCTCACCTGGTCGACGGGCAGGCGCACGGCGTTGCTGAGGGGCTGCAGCAGCGTGGAGCCCGTGGTGCTGGTGGCCATGGTGCGGCGGCGGCGCCCCGCTCCCCCGTGGGCTGAGGCCGGAGGCGGCGCTGCCCTCACCCGCCGCTAACGGCAACAACGGCGGCCGCGGCCCCGCACGGAGCCCTGACAACAAGGGGCCGAGCGCGGCCCCCGCCGCAGACTGACGGCGCCGCCGGCCAATCGCAGAGCGCGGCCGTCGCGGAGTGACGGGAGGGTCGGACCAATCGCGAGGCGTATCCGAAGGGTGTGGGAGGGGCCGAGCGGCTGGGCGGGAGGGGGCTGTGGGGAGGGGGGAGATGGAGGCGGGAGGGGCGGTGGTGGGGGTGAGGGGAGGGGGGTGTGCGGGTGGTGGCTCCGGGGAGGGGGCGGTGGGGATGGGGTTTGGGGATAATGGGGGTGGGTTTGGGATGGGGGTGGTTTGGGGATGGGGTGGGTGAGGTGAGGGGAAGCGAAGCGCAGGGCGGCCCCGCCTTGGCTGCGGGACGGTGAGGTGGGGCTGCGCGCAGGTAGCGCGCAGGGCCGGGGAGGCTGCCTCAGGGCGGCAGGTCTGGGGTGACAGCCCCCGGGGACAGCCCCCGTCCGGCTTCCCGTGTCCAGAGAGGGCTTCAGGTGGGCAGGGACCTCCCGAGGCCCCCGGCCCAGCCCCTGGTCCAGCAGGGCCACCCAGAGCAGGGTGCCCAGCACCACGGCCAGGTGGTGCTGAAGGTCCCTAAGGAGGAGACCCCACCGCCTCGCTGGGCAGCCCACACAGCACAGGAGGGCTCCTGGTGTTCAAATGAAACCTCCTCTGCTCCAGTTTCTGCCCACTGCCTCTTGTCCTGGCACTGGGCACCACTGGGCAGAGCCTGGCTCCATCTTTGCAGCCCCCCTTCAAGTATTTACAGACCCTGATGCCAGACCCCTGAGCCTCCTCTTCTCCAGGCGGGGAGCAGTCCCAGCTCTCTTAGCCTCTCCTCACAGAAGACCTGCTCCAGTTCACAGTATCCTAAAGAGTTCTCAAAAAAATCCAAAAATGGACCTACAACCACCCATTGACTTAAGGAGGGCTGTCTACCATAAGCCTATATATGTCTACCTATAAGCCACAGTTTGTGGTTTATTAAGGGCCTGCTTCTTACATACAGAAACCTGAAACACTACAATCCCAAGTGCCTTTCCAGTAGGTTCAGGCTAGCAGTAGTTTCCCTACAGAATCACACCAGCAGTAACAAACGTGTGTGTAGCACAGCCCTTCCTCCTGCCCAGTGAATGCTCTATAATGTGAAACAAAGAGAAGTCTTCAGTGACTTGATGCGAGGACATGCAGCAACCTCTGCCAGATGATCTCGTGCAGCAGGGTATTTATTAAATGTTTCTGGTTTAGTACTCTGCCCTGCTTTTATATCAGAGTTTTCTGTTGTGTTAGTGTTCACGTTTATTCTTGTAAAATCAGCTTTTACCTTTGTTGTTCTAAATGATGTAGAGAAGGAGCTTACAAAGGAACATACTGCCCTTATCTATAAATGCTTAAGAATCTTGACTCTCGAGAGAAACCTGGTTATTCCTTGCACTTTATTAAACATTCTTTTTTACAATTATTGTGTACTTTATCTGTAAGCTATGCTATAACCTGTAGTGAGAATTTCATTTTAAGTATGTGAAAGATGAAATGCCTTGTCCCATATCATGCCAACAGCCTGAACCAGTCTGGAATAGCATTGAGGTGGAGTGATTTGCATACCCATTTAAGTTCACAGTTAATGCTAATTGGTAGTAACTGGAAAATGGAGGTAAGTGTAATTATCTGAAAACATCCGGTGTTTCTCTTACTGAATTGAAGACCACACTCTGCACTTATGTTTTAGCTTCTGGTACGGTCTTTTGTCTGCGTTTAAAGAGACTGGTTAATAGGTACAAATAAGTGGTTTTAATTAGATTTCTTCACCGCGTGACAGGCAATTACAATTGTGGTAGCATCTGCAGCTTCAGAAGAAATTGCATGATGTTTTTGTAGTAAAGGAAAGAGAGCTGCTTTCAGAAAGAGAAAAAAAAAATAACCTCCACCTTTTCCCAATTAATTCTGAATCAGTTCATTAAATCTGAGCCTGCAAATGTATATACATGTGAGTAACTTTAGGGGAGTGCAGTACCACTAGACTCAGTCTGCATTAGCCTATACATATGAATATATGCATATAAAGACTAAGCTCATTGTACCTGCTTTAATAAGTAGACATATACCTACGCACAAATCTTTGGAAATCTTAACCTAAACATTCTCACATGAAACTGCAGAAGGGCTGCTTTAGAGAAGGCTGATAGCTAATTCTGAATCATAGTCTAGTCACAAGGAACGATTCTGGTGCATCTATATAAATCCATGGAGGTGGTGTTACTGAGAGTTTCATGAAATATTCCCAGCAAGTAATTGACCTACTGAATGAAAATCTTGGTTTCAATTAACAAATTGTCTGAAAACAAGCTCATGATATCACAGCATAAAATATCAGTTGGTTTTAAAACATAGCCCCTATTTTTCTGTTAATTTTCACTCTTTTTTCAATGTACGTGTTCTTGCAATGCTGAGAAAATACAAAAATACGCTCCCTCATATGACGCCCAGGATCTTAGGAGTTCATACTTGAAAGATATGATATCTATACTGTAAACCACATTATCATTACAAACAGTTTGCAGCTAAGGCTTTAAGTTACATGATTTCATCTGTCACAAGTTTCCATTGGAGAATGCAATGTTTTGGGAAGATGCTCTTGTGCTGTTATTTAGGAAGCTGTGCATTGGGGAAGACAATGTTGGAAAATTTCATCTTGAAAACAGTCAGAAAATAACAGTCCCTTTGTACTGACATGGCAGATACGTTAGGTGCAAGAACAAAAAGGATCCTTCCCCAGAGAGCTCAAAATCTTAGTTTGCAATCAAAAATGAAGTATGCAAATGTCACTTGAAAAGAAAGAAATGGGAAAATAAGCAACTTTTGCAGCAGAAAATGTAGCCTGTCTTTGATATTGGCTGTAAATTGTATGATGAGGACTTGCACAGGCATTGCAGTAAAACTAGGTCTCTTGCTGCTTTATTTTTTCTTTAAAAAAAAATAAAAAAAAATCATTACGTATGTTTTCATAAGTTTTCAGAGAATTTCCTCCCTCTGCGAAAACATTGTGTTGCCTGTGGGAAGATGAAGCATTGGCTGGAGAAAGGTGGCATCCCACATCGTACTGACATGATGACAGTGCGATTAGTCCCAAAAGTTAAATACAAGAATTTTTTGTATGATTCCATGAAAAAGAAGGTTAGAGAGTGAGATGAAGAAGCTAATGTACCCAGAGTAGTGAACCTATAAAACTTGGTCATTGCATAAGTTTTACTTAATTTCATACTGTTAGAAATATTTGCATGTAATGAGCAAGAACTTCCATAAGGAAATTCCAGCAAAAGCTGTCAGTCAAAGTGCAGGAGGGGATGTGTTGATTTAAATAATCCCTGGAGAGTGGCTTGGCATAGCATGAGCTACTTTTGATGTTCTGCGATTAAGCTTTTATGGTTCCATAAGCGCTCACAGTTCTTGTTTAACAATGAGCACAAAGGCATCTCTCAGCCCTAGAGAGGTTACTTGATCTGTCAGAACAGTGTAACGCTGAGGTAGCAAACACTTCCTATAACCTTTGTTTAGTTGAATGACCATTGAAGAGAGTCAGTTGTTTACAGTAGTAATCCTACGAGATGACACTAACCCACGAAGAACAAACAGAGAAGGTCTGTGGCAGAGGATAGGAAATGGCAGTGGGGCAATGTTATTAAATGCTCCTCGTAGTATACAGTATTTATTTTTTTTTACATTTTTTTAGCATTAGTTATATCAAGTTGATCACTTTTCCACAGTAAAGTCTTATTTTAGCTTTACCTACCTGGCTTTGCTTAGCCTAAAATATTTGAGACTTATTTCCAAAGAGAAAAATATTCCTGCAAAAGCTGATGCCTATCAAACTGAATTACTCTTCATAAAAAATTTTCCTATTGAAATTTTGCCATTTGTATCTTTGTCTCACCTTCCCCTCCAAATCAGTCTTTTGCCATCTCCTCAAATATTCCAAATGTACTATAAGCTTCACCTGCATTGGCTGTTTGCTAATCTAATATAACCTTTAATTAGTCGGTTCTGCTATGAAGTCAGTTTCTCCTATGAAGACAGCCTGCGGGAGTTGGGGTTGTTCAGCCTAGAGAAGAGAAGGACCCCGGGGAGACCTTACAGGGGCCTTCCAGTACCTAAAGGGTGCCTACAGGAAAGCTGGGGAGGGACTAATTGTGAGGGAGTGTCAGGATAGGACACAGGGGGTAATGGCTTTAAACTAAAAGAAGAATAGATTTAGATTAGATTAGATTAGGAAGAAATCTTTCACTATGAGAGCAGTGATGCACTGGCACAGGCTGCCCAGAGAAGCTGTGGATGCCCCATCCGTGGAGGTGTTCAAGGCCAGGTTGGATGGGGCTTTGGGCTACCTGAGGTAGTGGGAGGTGACCCTGTAAGTACCTTTCTACAGTCAGTAGCTGAAATCTGCCTTTACAGAACACTTAGCACTAGTAGCAGAACACTTTGGCTTCAGATTTTTGACTTGCACTTGTATTTCACTCCTACAGCTGTTCTGAAAGCAAACAAGCTTCTCAGCTTTTAAGGTAGCAATCAGTTTCTATCATAAAACAGATTTGGGCCAACTTTCTTTCATCTAAGTACTTAAATTCTGTGGTGGGAAAATGCATTGGTGTCACTTGTGAACATAAACTCCTGTGCCACTCAGACCATTTTATGTTTCAATTATACACTGTCTGTTAACAAAATCAAGCAGAGCTTGTAAGGGCAGACAAGGAAAAGCTCACTTTCCTTTTCAACTGCTGCAAATATCAGCTCTCAGGTGCAGATCTTAGAAATGATAATTTTCTCACTAAAGGAACTTCATGCTTGCATGACAAGGACAAAACAACTGACTTCAGCAACAAGGAGTTGCTCTTAGGAATGGGTTGCCTTTTCAAAGCAAACTCTACTCATAAAATAGCTTATGGGAAAGCGATACAGAATGCACAGTATTTCAAAATGTAATAACTGAAGTGCCATGTGTAAATGGGGTATTGTTGTCACTTTGGTGATTGAAAAGTTTGGGGAGTAAAGGTCCTTTTTCAGAACAGAGCTAAAAGCAATGAGCTTCAAAGCTGAATTACAAGTTCAAGAGCAGTCATGCTGGGCTTTGTTAGGTATGTACCAGACTATGAGACATAAGGTAGATGGGAGAGGCTGGTGGTAACCTGGAGAGGAATCTACTTGTCAGTCTATAAAAATATAGTAAAGAACTGACAAGTCTACATATTTAATGGCCTTAACTACAAAAACAAAACAAAACAAAACAAACAAAAAAAAAACACAACACAAAGCAAACATTCATATTAAATGCATACAAATGAATGTACCATTGATAAATTGCTTAGTTTACTTTCCTGTTATATTGCAACAGCAAGCCATGGAAATAACTGCTTTTAACAGGTTTCTCAGGTTTCTGGGCTGTCTTTGTATTGTGTCTCCTTTGCTGAAAGGCGAGACCTGACTTTTCTTCATATCTGATGTTACAGCTTCTCAAAGTGATCCTTGCCATTTCGCGAGTTCAGTTCCCAGGGTTACTCCCACTAGCCCTAGGTGAGTGCAACAAGATAGGACTAAGCCTCTTCTTTATATGGATTAATTGTTTCTGAAAGAATAATGCACTTTCTTCTTGCCAGGGTTGCTTAAGAGTTGATTTTAATGCCAAGATAAGCTTAGAGAGTAAAGTAAGTTTTTTCTAAGAGCAAAGGTTGAAGTGTAGGAGAGGGTGCAAAATATATAATAAAAATGCAATTTAAAATTCTGCTTACCAAATAATTTTTCCTTTCAGTTGCTTCATGCCAACAGTTAAGAGAGAGAAAGGGAGAGCTGTGGGATTTCAGTAAGGCTTTTGACACCATTTTCCACAGCATTCTCCTCGAGAAACTGGCTGCTCTTGGCTTGGACTGGCATACCCTTTGTTGGGTTAGAAACTGGCTGGATAGCCGGGCCCGAAGAGTCATGGTGAATGGAGTCAAATCCAGATGGAGGCTGGTCACTAGTGGTGTCCCCCAGGGCTCGGTGCTGGGGCCGGTCCTCTTTAATATCTTCATTGATGATCTGGACGAGGGCATTGAGTGCACCCTCAGTAAGTTTGCAGATGACACCAAGTTAGATGTGTGTGTCGATCTGCTTGAGGGTAGGAAAGCTCTGCAGGAGGATCTGGATAGGCTGCACCGATGGGCTGAGGTCAACTGCATGAAGTTCAACAAGGCCAAGTGCCGGGTCCTGCACCTGGGGCGCAATAACCCCAAGCAGAACTACAGGCTGGGAGATGAGTGGTTGGAGAGCTGCCAGGCAGAGAAGGACCTGGGAGTGATGGTGGACAGTCAGCTGAATATGAGCCAGCAGTGTGCTCAGGTGGCCAAGAAGGCCAACGGCATCCTGGCTTGTATCAGAAACACTGTGACCAGCAGGGCTAGGGAGGTGATCGTCCCCCTGTACTCGGCTCTGGTGAGGCCGCACCTCGAGTACTGTGTTCAGTTTTGGGCCCCTCGCTACAAGAAGGACATGGAGGTGCTTGAGCGGGTCCAGAGAAGGGTGACGAAGCTGGTGAGGGGCCTGGAGAACAAGTCCTACGAGGAGCGGCTGAGGGAGCTGGAGAAAAGGAGGCTCAGGGGCGACCTTATTGCTCTCTACAGGTACCTTAAAGGAGGCTGTAGCGAGGTGGGGGTTGGTCTGTTCTCCCACGTGCCTGGTGACAGGACAAGGGGGAATGGGGGAAAGTGGCGCCAGGGGAGGTTTAGGTTGGATATTAGGAAAAACGTCTTTACTGAAAGGGTTGTGAGGCACTGGAATGGGCTGCCCAGGGAAATTATTGAGTCGCCATCCCTGAAGGTCTTTAAAAGTCATTTAGATGTAGAGCTTAGGGATATGATTTAGTGTAGGACTTGTTAGTGTTAGGTCAGAGGTTGGACTCGGTGATCTTGGAGGTTTCTTCCAACCTAGATGATTCTGTGATTCTATGTTATGTTATTTACTTTTTCTGTCCCCCAGGACTGGCTTGCCCTGAATAGCTTTCTGAGTCCTTACGGCCATTGCTACTTAGCTCAGGATGGTTCTCTCTGTTCTTAAGTGTTCATGTGTAATCCTTATTCTACAGCTGTTCTCCTAGAGGGCTTTCTTAAGTTAGTCCTTGTGTTTTCTTTTGAGCTTAAGTTACTCTGTTATTTTTGGAAGATTTTGTAACTTTTTGTCGTAAGACTTCTTAAGAGTCCACACATCTTACTAGTTTTATTGTCTGCCATTCATTTTAAAATCTGTATAAAACTGCAACTACCGACATTAGAAAGGGTGGGTTCAGTCCTATGACACTTCATTTCCACTCCTGTCATCATTCCCACTGTCTCCTCCACACAGTTTTGAAGCTCCTGCTCTTAAAATTCCTCCCTTGCTACTTCTGGCTCTGGCAGTCAGCACAGCTTGAGGTACCTCCTCTTTGCCAGCCAGTGAGTCATGTCAGGCTGCACAGTGGACAAAACTGATGGAGTGAGCAGAAATAGGGTGTCAGCTGGTGAATGGAAAGGAGGTACTAGGGATGGGATGCCGCAGCCTGGAACAACCCAATGCAATTAAATTTGTCACTGAGTCAGAGCCTGAATGTTTCTGCATTTGTTCCAGGACCCACCTGCTTCCCCAGTTCTTTTCTCCAGCTTTATGTGACAAGCAAGAAGCTGTTGCCATATGTCCTAGCGGGGAAGCCTTCCCTTTGCAGAGCAGCAGGGTAAGGGAATCTTGCTCAGCTTGGAGACCTGAGAAGAAATGGTCCTGGAGCCTTGCACCAGCCAGCCACTGAGCATAAAAATACTCCACTGCAATTTGATTTTGTTAGTTGTGTCTCAATGTCCCATCTGTTAAATGGCCCTCTGCAAGCATATGGGCCTTGTCCAAACACAAATTTGTGAGATGTAGTTATAATAATGTAGTCCTCCCCACAAAACACACAAAGCTTTAATGAATAACATTCTGGGCACTGCAGCCAAAGATGCACACTAGTATTCAGGTTTCTGAGTGCTACTTCAAGTCGTGTACGAGCTCGGATGGATGTTCCATTTATACATGCAGTGCTATTGCATCAGTAAATTCATGAGGTTGTTGGACCACCCTGTCAGTCAAACAGCAGCCTCACCAAAATTGCAGTGCACAAACCTGAAATGCTCTAGGATATAATATCTACCTATTGATTTATTTATTTATTTACCTTGCAGAAAACCTATCCAGTAGACTGAAGAAGGATTTTAGTGATTTGAGCATACTAATCATACTAATACATACATAAAAAATCAAATTTTCTTCCTAGACAGGTAAATTATTATCACATTAAATATATTTTATATATTTAATACATATCATGCACAATGCTTCATTCTTTTGGTGCCCTAGACTGTATGTAAGAGCAGAGCTTGGTTACTATGTCCTTCATAATTTCCAAAATTGATATTTATGGTGACAGTAAAATTAACCTGTTCCTAAAATACACTGTGCTTGTGGAGAATATTTGAAATAGGGCTGTGAAAGTTTAAACAGCCTGAACTGGCTTAATTTGTAACCACTTCATCATTTCTGTGAAAAGTAAGATATCTGTGTGTAACAAAAACAGTTCATAACACCAGCTTGCTCTGCTCTCTTATGGAGATGAAAATAGTCCAACTTCATGTCTAAACATTTTGTCTACACAGCATTCATGTAAGGAGCAAATCTGTCTGATACCTTGCTGCTTGTTTTACTTCCTCCTGCTCTTAGTTTTGATATTTTTATTGAACTTTCTGACAGCATTTCCTTTTAATAAGGGGTTGTGAGTACTAAAGATTTCACAGGAACACTGGCTGTATCTCCTTTTCTTGTTTAAATATGAAATACAATTACTACAAAATTGAGAGAACAATGAAGAGCTTGACTGTTCTTAGTTCCCACTTCAAAGTACCATGCTATAATGAAATCCTGTGAGAAAATGTAGAACAGGCAATAAATTCCAAAATACAGAGTTATTCTGTGAAAGTCACTGCCAGAAAATAACAGCCATTTTAAGGGCATTTTAAGTATCATCAACAGTCGATATCATTTACAATTACAAGGGATATAAATCTTTAAGCTCTGGGTTTCTAGTTATCAAGCTAAGCAACTGATATCTATTCTGTGGAAGAAATGTGTGTGCATGTTATTGTACAGTTCACTTTTCCGAGTTTTTTGCACTTCTTTTGAAATATTTAGCTACCATCAGAGAGGATGCTAGACCACTGATCTGATTCCCTAGCACTGTGAAGGTGTTCCACTTCTTCCTAACTGTACCCATTTCTATTAGAGAGTTATTGTGTCACGGTGGAGAAATACTAACTTAGGGATCCTGCAGTATATGGCATTACAGGGGACTGCTGAAGCAGACTAGAGCACTGTTCCTGTAATGCTGCAGTCGGGCTAATGCTGTGAATCGTATGATTGATGTCCTAGGGGCTGCACTCCCTGCTGGTTTAAACAGGAAGCTCTTCTCGTATCATTTCAGTTCAGCAAACAAGGCCACTTCCTTAACAATACAATAACAGGAATTTGATCAGAAACTTCAAAATTCAGTTCTTGGAGGCATGAAGCTGATTGCTTTCATTCTTGCATTATCTGCAGTTATTAGGCATAAAAGTTGTGCTTCTTGTTTTAAAAAAAATAGGTTTTCCTCGTATTCTTTTCACAAGGAGGAATCTGGCTTTTTTATGATTGCTAAAATATCATCCCCTTTTTGCTAGAGATTTCTCATTCTTCTTTATTCCCTTCAACTAGATTTACATTGCCAATATCGCATTGTGATTCGGCAGGAAAATGCACTCAGCTGCTTCTAAGTACTTTTCTTCTTTTAATGTCCCTATGTGGTTCACCACTGGGAGCAGCAGTTTTAGGCACACATTGTTCAGGTGCTGGTTGCTCTAGAGGTAAGCCTCTTCCACTGCCTGTGTTCATTTGCTGCTTCTATTCAGATACGAGAAATATTACAGCTAAATAAAACAGAATTATTTATATTGCAGAACTAAATTATTTGCCTTGTTGTTTTTTGCTGGTAAGATTTGCTTTCAGGGCCATGGAGGTCAGTGAAAAAGACCAGAGCTCTGAAGACTTAACCTCAGCAGAGGCAAATCGAGTTAGAAAATGTAGAAACAAATAAAACATACACAAGTCCATAGGATCTGGTGGGACTCATCCATGAGTGCAGGGCTGCTCTCGATGATATATGAAAGGTCATAGCAGTCGGAAGAGGTTCCTGGGGACTGTAAGAAAGCAAATGTCATGCCTGTTTTCAAGAAGGGCAGGAAGAAGAATCCAGGGGACTATAATCCTGTCAGCCTCACCTCAGTCTCTGGGATGGTGATAGAGCACCATCCCTCCTGGAAGATATTTTCAAGCATACCGACAAGATGGTTGGGAGTTATCGACATGGATTTAAGCAGAGGAAATTGTGCCTGAACAATCTGGCTTTGCAGGCAAGGGGAGAGTGATGGATGTCGCTTATCCCTATTTTAGCAAGGCTTTTGACATCATCTCCCATAACATCTGCATAGACAAACAAGTGAAGTAAAGACTGGATAAATGAAGGTGGACTGAAAACTGGCTGAACTTTTGGGCTCAAAGGGTTGTGATCAGTGGTACAAAGTCCAGCTGGAGACCAGGCCCTTGTGCAGTACCACAGGGGTTGATGCAGGGCCCAGTACTTGTTCACCTTCTTCATTAAGAACCAGGTGATGGGACAGAGTGCACCCTCAGCACGTTGACAGATGATACAAAGCTGGGAGGAGTGGTTGATAAACCAAGTGGGTGTGCTGCCTTTCAGAGGGACATTGAACCTCAGAGGGACAGGAACCTCACAAAGTTCAACAAAGGGAAATCTGAGTCCTGCACCTGGGGAGGAACAACCCCATGCATAGTACACGTTGAAGGCTGACTGGCTGCAGAGCAGCTTTTCAGAGAAGGATCTAGGGTTCCTGGTGGACAAAAAATTTACCATGAACCTGCAACGTGAACTAACAGCAAGGAAGGCCAACAGCATCCTAAACATTGCCAGCAGGTCAAGGGTTGGGAATGGTCTTTTCTAGTGAGTGCTGTGTCAAGTTTTGGGCTCCCCAGCACAAGAGAGGTGTGCACATAGTAGAACAAGTTCAGTGAAAGATCACAAAGGTGTTTAAGAGAATGCGTCATACAAGGAGAGGCTGGGAGAGCAGGAAATGTTTAGCTCGAAGGAGGGAAGGCTGGTGCAAATCTTATCCATGTGTGGAAATATCAGAAGAACAGAATCACAGAATCATCTAGGTTGGAAGAGACCTTCAAGATCACCGAGTCCAACCTCTGCCCCCATCTGGATCCCATCTGGCCCCATCGACTTTTCAGACAGGATCTTCTGTGAAGCTGTTTTATTCGCGATTGCAATGTTGAGTATCCTGCATGCAGGAGCACCCAGCAAAAGTCTGTCATAACCTTGTGTTCCCTATGCACGGGACCTCCCGCAATTATTTTTCAACAGTCTTGGCAATCTGGAGAGGTCCCAGTTGACTGGAAGCTGGCAAATGTTGTGCCAGTTTTCTAGGAGGGCAAGAACGAAGACCCTGGCAACTACAGGCCTGTCAGTCTCACCTCAGTGCCTGGTCAAATTATGGAGAACATTATCCTGGGAGTTATCTGGTGCACAGCTGAGGGACAGTGCAGTCATAGGTCCCAACCAACATGGGTTCAGGGTGGGTCCTGTTTAACAAACTTGGTTTCGTTTTTTTGATAAGATCACCCATCCCATCCATCAAGAGAAGTCAAAGGATTGTCCCACCCTGCTCTGTGCTGTGCGGCCTCACCTCAAGCACTGTGCGCGGTTCTGGGCACCACAGCACAAAAAGGACATGAAACTGTTGGAGAGTGTCCAGAGGAGGGCTACAGAATGGTGAAGGGCCCAGAGGGGAAGACGTACGAGGGCACTGGGCCTGTTCAGCCTGGAGGAGGCTGAGGTGGGGCCTCATTGTGACCTACAGCTTCCTCATGATGGGGAGCGGAGGGGCAGATCTCTTCTCTTTAGTGAGATCTCTTCTCTTTAGCGACCAGTGACAGGACCCAAGGGAATGGAGTCAAGCTGAGGCAGGGGAGGTTCGGGCTGGACATCAGGAAGAGGTTCTTCACCGAGAGGGTGGTCACACACTGGGACAGGACTTTAAGAAGCGTTTGGACTGTGATGGGAGCCGTCGGGCTCCCAGGGCATGGTTCGCCTCACGTTGCACAAATCCCCCATTCAGACTCCATACAGCACACTGGCAACACGCGGCGCTGAGGAGGGTACTGAGCTGTTCTCCTTGCCCTGCTAGAGGTACCAGGACAGGCAGCAGAACTGTAGCTCCAGAAGGAGTGCAATTGGAGCCCATGGAATCAGCTCCTCAGCTAAATGCTCCCCGTGGCTATGGCATTTCCTGACCCGGTGTGGTACAGACACTCACTGACAAAGCGTTTGTTCAAATAAACAATATATATTACAATAAATAATAAACAATATATAAACAATATAATAAAAATTGCAATGTATATTGCAATATGTATTGCAATATATATGTATTGCAGAGCTCGGAGCTGCTGGAGTGAGTGGACACTCCCCAGGAGCCCAGATGGTCACTGTCTAGGTGGAAAGAGGAGTCTCTGCTTTAAGCTTCCCTGCAGCGGTGTCTTCAGCTGCACAGGGTCTGCCTCCCCCAGGGGTGGTTTTGCTGCAGAGACGCCATGGAGGAGCAATTCCCAGCTGAGCAGCATCGTTTCCATGGGCAGCGTGCTCAGCACTGGGGCATGTGGCAAGCAGGGTGTCACTCCTTCAGCTTCGCAGCCACCGAAAGCATCGCTGGTGAAATCCCTCCTGTGCGTGCTTGCCACGAGGATGGCGGTCAGGTCAGGAGGTGGGTGACAGCGGTCATCGAGGCACAGGTGGCAAAGTTAGTGCCTACCAGGGTACAGACACAGAGCTGCAGATGTCTGAGGTGGAAGGTGTGCCGAGCATGCTGAGGTGTTTCCTGAAGAGCAGCATCTCTGGCACAGCGCAGCTCTGGGGCCACCTCGTGCTGCTGCGAACGCCGGCCTCTGACTACTTGAAGGTCAGGTAGGTGTCCGAGTCGTCCTCCTTCACCCCAAGCATGAGCTCGACAGAGAGGCTTTCATTGGAGGCGTTGGTCAGCATGAACTTGCAGAAGCGGGTGGCGGGCAGCATCGTTAGCTGCAGCTGGGCTGACTGAGGCATGGCCCCCCAGGCTTCTGCCACCAGCCCCTGGAACCACTTTGCTGTCTTCCGCACATCCAAGTAGGAGCCACAGCAGAGGGTGTCCAGGAGGTTTGGGTCCTGGTTCTTCAGCTCGTGCTCAGGATGGTGCAGGAAGCACAGCACGTCACCCAGCATCTGCTCCCGTGTGCACATGCACTGCAGCTCAACGCGGAGGCATGAATTCCTCACCAGCCTCTCCCCTTCGGTGCCCAGCTCCAGGTGGAAGGTGTGCCCAGGCGGTGGGTTCAGGGGCACGAGCAGGCGGTAGATGGTATCACACCCAGTGGGACCGGAGGCGCTGCCCACCGCAATGGCTGGCTGCAGCCGTGGCATGAACTCGCTCCTGGGGAGGCCCTGGCAGGCAGCGAGCAGGTTGTTCACCAGTTCCTCCACAACCTTGCACGTTCCTCCCAGGTTCCTCACCGGCCGCTGCAGGTACTCGCTGACGAATCTCCGGGCATCCAGAATGTCACTGGGGTCTTCCTCGGAGTCGTCGTTGTCCTTCCTTCCGGAGACGCCTCTCTTGGTTCTGCTGCGCCGCTTACGGCAGAATTTCATGAGGATGCAGCAGAGCACAAAGAACAGGACGATCGCTCCGGTCAGGACCCAGAAGTGCCAGTGCTGCAGCAGCGACAGGAGCAGGGTTCCCACACGCACCCAGCCGTGCTCCTGGTCCTTCTGCTCGATTTCCATCAGCAGCTGCATCATCCGAGCCTGCAGCTCCTCTGCACGCTGCTGCATGCGCGCGGTTGTAGCCACGTCCAGATCATCGCCGACTTTCTGTGGGCCCTGAATTAAGCTCAGGAAAGTCAACGCGAAGAAAATTTCCGAAACCATGGTCTGCAAGAATTGAGAGAGAAGGGGGTCAGCTGGGTGGGAGCTGGCTGGTGGCTGAGGGAGCCGGGGCAGGAGCTACAGACTCCTGGGGTCAGGTAGGAGAGGGGGTGAGGGAGCTGGGAGGCAGCAGCGACTGCGACCAGAGCTAGCGGTGACAGCCACGAGCCCTGCCCTGAATGGCTGGGCCCTTGCTTCAGGCTTAGCAGCCCTCGGGGGGCTGGTGTTTGTGCCCTGGCCCTGGCCCAGCCCAGCCTTCCCCCTGCTGCTTCACTCACCTCGCCAATGGCTCAGGACAAAGTGAAGCAGCGCTGCCCATGGCTGCCTTAAATACAGTCCCCCCATTGTGACATGTCCTCTGTGCTGTCACCCGTGCCCCCACCCCGCCACAGCCCCCCACAACCCTGGTATTGCCCGAGTGCCAGAGCTCCTCGGGATCCCTTTGCATGGCCTGTGGGAGCCCCCAGGGCCGTCTGCAGAGAGAAATTTGGGTGATGGAGCCCATGGACGCTGTGCTCCTTGTGTGCCACAACGGTGCAGTGCTTCGGAGGAGACATTTCTGGATGGGGAAGAGGCTGTGCGGGAGGGGAGGTGCCCGGCGCTGCCGGAAGCTCGTTCCTGCCGTGCCTGTGAGGAAAAATGTCAATAATTTTTACAGAATCACAGAATCATCTAGGTTGGAAGAGACCTTCAATATAACTGAGTCCAACCTGTGACCTAACACTAACCAGTCCTTCACTAAACCATATCCCTAAGTTCTACATCTAAACGTCTTCTAAAGACCTTCATTCATCTTGAAAACAGTCAGAAAATAACAGTCCCTTTGTACTGACATAGCAGATACGTTAGGTGCAAGAACAAAAAGGATCCTGCCCCAGAGAGCTCAAAATCTTAGTTTGCAATCAAAAATGAAGTATGCAAATGTCACTTGAAAAGAAAGAAATGGTAAAATAAGCAACTTTTGCAGCAGAAAATGTAGCCTGTCTTTGATATTGGCTGTAAATTGTATGATGAGGACTTGCACAGGCATTGCAGTAAAACTAGGTCTCTTGCTGCTTTATTTTTTCTTTAAAAAAAAAATAAAAAAAATCATTACGTATGTTTTCATAAGTTTTCAGAGAACTTCCTCCCTCTGCGAAAACATTGTGTTGCCTGTGGGAAGATGAAGCATTGGCTGGAGAAAGGTGGCATCCCACATCGTACTGACATGATGACAGTGCGATTAGTCCCAAAAGTTAAATACAAGAATTTTTTGTATGATTCCATGAAAAAGAAGGTTAGAGAGTGAGATGAAGAAGCTAATGTACCCAGAGTAGTGAACCTATAAAACTTGGTCATTGCATAAGTTTTACTTAATTTCATACTGTTAGAAATATTTGCATGTAATGAGCAAGAACTTCCATAAGGAAATTCCAGCAAAAGCTGTCAGTCAAAGTGCAGGAGGGGATGTGTTGATTTAAATAATCCCTGGAGAGTGGCTTGGCATAGCATGAGCTACTTTTGATGTTCTGCGATTAAGCTTTTATGGTTCCATAAGCGCTCACAGTTCTTGTTTAACAATGAGCACAAAGGCATCTCTCAGCCCTAGAGAGGTTACTTGATCTGTCAGAACAGTGTAACGCTGAGGTAGCAAACACTTCCTATAACCTTTGTTTAGTTGAATGACCATTGAAGAGAGTCAGTTGTTTACAGTACTAATCCTACGAGATGACACTAACTCATTCTTCTTTATTCCCTTCAACTAGATTTACATTGCCAATATCGCATTGTGATTCGGCAGGAAAATGCACTCAGCTGCTTCTAAGTACTTTTCTTCTTTTAATGTCCCTATGTGGTTCACCACTGGGAGCAGCAGTTTTAGGCACACATTGTTCAGGTGCTGGTTGCTCTAGAGGTAAGCCTCTTCCACTGCCTGTGTTCATTTGCTGCTTCTATTCAGATACGAGAAATATTACAGCTAAATAAAACAGAATTATTTATATTGCAGAACTAAATTATTTGCCTTGTTGTTTTTTGCTGGTAAGATTTGCTTTCAGGGCCATGGAGGTCAGTGAAAAAGACCAGAGCTCTGAAGACTTAACCTCAGCAGAGGCAAATCGAGTTAGAAAATGTAGAAACAAATAAAACATACACAAGTCCATAGGATCTGGTGGGACTCATCCATGAGTGCAGGGCTGCTCTCGATGATATATGAAAGGTCATAGCAGTCGGAAGAGGTTCCTGGGGACTGTAAGAAAGCAAATGTCATGCCTGTTTTCAAGAAGGGCAGGAAGAAGAATCCAGGGGACTATAATCCTGTCAGCCTCACCTCAGTCTCTGGGATGGTGATAGAGCACCATCCCTCCTGGAAGATATTTTCAAGCATACCGACAAGATGGTTGGGAGTTATCGACATGGATTTAAGCAGAGGAAATTGTGCCTGAACAATCTGGCTTTGCAGGCAAGGGGAGAGTGATGGATGTCGCTTATCCCTATTTTAGCAAGGCTTTTGACATCATCTCCCATAACATCTGCATAGACAAACAAGTGAAGTAAAGACTGGATAAATGAAGGTGGACTGAAAACTGGCTGAACTTTTGGGCTCAAAGGGTTGTGATCAGTGGTACAAAGTCCAGCTGGAGACCAGGCCCTTGTGCAGTACCACAGGGGTTGATGCAGGGCCCAGTACTTGTTCACCTTCTTCATTAAGAACCAGGTGATGGGACAGAGTGCACCCTCAGCACGTTGACAGATGATACAAAGCTGGGAGGAGTGGTTGATAAACCAAGTGGGTGTGCTGCCTTTCAGAGGGACATTGAACCTCAGAGGGACAGGAACCTCACAAAGTTCAACAAAGGGAAATCTGAGTCCTGCACCTGGGGAGGAACAACCCCATGCATAGTACACGTTGAAGGCTGACTGGCTGCAGAGCAGCTTTTCAGAGAAGGATCTAGGGTTCCTGGTGGACAAAAAATTTACCATGAACCTGCAACGTGAACTAACAGCAAGGAAGGCCAACAGCATCCTAAACATTGCCAGCAGGTCAAGGGTTGGGAATGGTCTTTTCTAGTGAGTGCTGTGTCAAGTTTTGGGCTCCCCAGCACAAGAGAGGTGTGCACATAGTAGAACAAGTTCAGTGAAAGATCACAAAGGTGTTTAAGAGAATGCGTCATACAAGGAGAGGCTGGGAGAGCAGGAAATGTTTAGCTCGAAGGAGGGAAGGCTGGTGCAAATCTTATCCATGTGTGGAAATATCAGAAGAACAGAATCACAGAATCATCTAGGTTGGAAGAGACCTTCAAGATCACCGAGTCCAACCTCTGCCCCCATCTGGATCCCATCTGGCCCCATCGACTTTTCAGACAGGATCTTCTGTGAAGCTGTTTTATTCGCGATTGCAATGTTGAGTATCCTGCATGCAGGAGCACCCAGCAAAAGTCTGTCATAACCTTGTGTTCCCTATGCACGGGACCTCCCGCAATTATTTTTCAACAGTCTTGGCAATCTGGAGAGGTCCCAGTTGACTGGAAGCTGGCAAATGTTGTGCCAGTTTTCTAGGAGGGCAAGAACGAAGACCCTGGCAACTACAGGCCTGTCAGTCTCACCTCAGTGCCTGGTCAAATTATGGAGAACATTATCCTGGGAGTTATCTGGTGCACAGCTGAGGGACAGTGCAGTCATAGGTCCCAACCAACATGGGTTCAGGGTGGGTCCTGTTTAACAAACTTGGTTTCGTTTTTTTGATAAGATCACCCATCCCATCCATCAAGAGAAGTCAAAGGATTGTCCCACCCTGCTCTGTGCTGTGCGGCCTCACCTCAAGCACTGTGCGCGGTTCTGGGCACCACAGCACAAAAAGGACATGAAACTGTTGGAGAGTGTCCAGAGGAGGGCTACAGAATGGTGAAGGGCCCAGAGGGGAAGACGTACGAGGGCACTGGGCCTGTTCAGCCTGGAGGAGGCTGAGGTGGGGCCTCATTGTGACCTACAGCTTCCTCATGATGGGGAGCGGAGGGGCAGATCTCTTCTCTTTAGTGAGATCTCTTCTCTTTAGCGACCAGTGACAGGACCCAAGGGAATGGAGTCAAGCTGAGGCAGGGGAGGTTCGGGCTGGACATCAGGAAGAGGTTCTTCACCGAGAGGGTGGTCACACACTGGGACAGGACTTTAAGAAGCGTTTGGACTGTGATGGGAGCCGTCGGGCTCCCAGGGCATGGTTCGCCTCACGTTGCACAAATCCCCCATTCAGACTCCATACAGCACACTGGCAACACGCGGCGCTGAGGAGGGTACTGAGCTGTTCTCCTTGCCCTGCTAGAGGTACCAGGACAGGCAGCAGAACTGTAGCTCCAGAAGGAGTGCAATTGGAGCCCATGGAATCAGCTCCTCAGCTAAATGCTCCCCGTGGCTATGGCATTTCCTGACCCGGTGTGGTACAGACACTCACTGACAAAGCGTTTGTTCAAATAAACAATATATATTACAATAAATAATAAACAATATATAAACAATATAATAAAAATTGCAATGTATATTGCAATATGTATTGCAATATATATGTATTGCAGAGCTCGGAGCTGCTGGAGTGAGTGGACACTCCCCAGGAGCCCAGATGGTCACTGTCTAGGTGGAAAGAGGAGTCTCTGCTTTAAGCTTCCCTGCAGCGGTGTCTTCAGCTGCACAGGGTCTGCCTCCCCCAGGGGTGGTTTTGCTGCAGAGACGCCATGGAGGAGCAATTCCCAGCTGAGCAGCATCGTTTCCATGGGCAGCGTGCTCAGCACTGGGGCATGTGGCAAGCAGGGTGTCACTCCTTCAGCTTCGCAGCCACCGAAAGCATCGCTGGTGAAATCCCTCCTGTGCGTGCTTGCCACGAGGATGGCGGTCAGGTCAGGAGGTGGGTGACAGCGGTCATCGAGGCACAGGTGGCAAAGTTAGTGCCTACCAGGGTACAGACACAGAGCTGCAGATGTCTGAGGTGGAAGGTGTGCCGAGCATGCTGAGGTGTTTCCTGAAGAGCAGCATCTCTGGCACAGCGCAGCTCTGGGGCCACCTCGTGCTGCTGCGAACGCCGGCCTCTGACTACTTGAAGGTCAGGTAGGTGTCCGAGTCGTCCTCCTTCACCCCAAGCATGAGCTCGACAGAGAGGCTTTCATTGGAGGCGTTGGTCAGCATGAACTTGCAGAAGCGGGTGGCGGGCAGCATCGTTAGCTGCAGCTGGGCTGACTGAGGCATGGCCCCCCAGGCTTCTGCCACCAGCCCCTGGAACCACTTTGCTGTCTTCCGCACATCCAAGTAGGAGCCACAGCAGAGGGTGTCCAGGAGGTTTGGGTCCTGGTTCTTCAGCTCGTGCTCAGGATGGTGCAGGAAGCACAGCACGTCACCCAGCATCTGCTCCCGTGTGCACATGCACTGCAGCTCAACGCGGAGGCATGAATTCCTCACCAGCCTCTCCCCTTCGGTGCCCAGCTCCAGGTGGAAGGTGTGCCCAGGCGGTGGGTTCAGGGGCACGAGCAGGCGGTAGATGGTATCACACCCAGTGGGACCGGAGGCGCTGCCCACCGCAATGGCTGGCTGCAGCCGTGGCATGAACTCGCTCCTGGGGAGGCCCTGGCAGGCAGCGAGCAGGTTGTTCACCAGTTCCTCCACAACCTTGCACGTTCCTCCCAGGTTCCTCACCGGCCGCTGCAGGTACTCGCTGACGAATCTCCGGGCATCCAGAATGTCACTGGGGTCTTCCTCGGAGTCGTCGTTGTCCTTCCTTCCGGAGACGCCTCTCTTGGTTCTGCTGCGCCGCTTACGGCAGAATTTCATGAGGATGCAGCAGAGCACAAAGAACAGGACGATCGCTCCGGTCAGGACCCAGAAGTGCCAGTGCTGCAGCAGCGACAGGAGCAGGGTTCCCACACGCACCCAGCCGTGCTCCTGGTCCTTCTGCTCGATTTCCATCAGCAGCTGCATCATCCGAGCCTGCAGCTCCTCTGCACGCTGCTGCATGCGCGCGGTTGTAGCCACGTCCAGATCATCGCCGACTTTCTGTGGGCCCTGAATTAAGCTCAGGAAAGTCAACGCGAAGAAAATTTCCGAAACCATGGTCTGCAAGAATTGAGAGAGAAGGGGGTCAGCTGGGTGGGAGCTGGCTGGTGGCTGAGGGAGCCGGGGCAGGAGCTACAGACTCCTGGGGTCAGGTAGGAGAGGGGGTGAGGGAGCTGGGAGGCAGCAGCGACTGCGACCAGAGCTAGCGGTGACAGCCACGAGCCCTGCCCTGAATGGCTGGGCCCTTGCTTCAGGCTTAGCAGCCCTCGGGGGGCTGGTGTTTGTGCCCTGGCCCTGGCCCAGCCCAGCCTTCCCCCTGCTGCTTCACTCACCTCGCCAATGGCTCAGGACAAAGTGAAGCAGCGCTGCCCATGGCTGCCTTAAATACAGTCCCCCCATTGTGACATGTCCTCTGTGCTGTCACCCGTGCCCCCACCCCGCCACAGCCCCCCACAACCCTGGTATTGCCCGAGTGCCAGAGCTCCTCGGGATCCCTTTGCACGGCCTGTGGGAGCCCCCAGGGCCGTCTGCAGAGAGAAATTTGGGTGATGGAGCCCATGGACGCTGTGCTCCTTGTGTGCCACAACGGTGCAGTGCTTCGGAGGAGACATTTCTGGATGGGGAAGAGGCTGTGCGGGAGGGGAGGTGCCCGGCGCTGCCGGAAGCTCGTTCCTGCCGTGCCTGTGAGGAAAAATGTCAATAATTTTTACAGAATCACAGAATCATCTAGGTTGGAAGAGACCTTCAATATAACTGAGTCCAACCTGTGACCTAACACTAACCAGTCCTTCACTAAACCATATCCCTAAGTTCTACATCTAAACGTCTTCTAAAGACCTTCATTCATCTTGAAAACAGTCAGAAAATAACAGTCCCTTTGTACTGACATAGCAGATACGTTAGGTGCAAGAACAAAAAGGATCCTGCCCCAGAGAGCTCAAAATCTTAGTTTGCAATCAAAAATGAAGTATGCAAATGTCACTTGAAAAGAAAGAAATGGTAAAATAAGCAACTTTTGCAGCAGAAAATGTAGCCTGTCTTTGATATTGGCTGTAAATTGTATGATGAGGACTTGCACAGGCATTGCAGTAAAACTAGGTCTCTTGCTGCTTTATTTTTTCTTTAAAAAAAAAATAAAAAAAATCATTACGTATGTTTTCATAAGTTTTCAGAGAACTTCCTCCCTCTGCGAAAACATTGTGTTGCCTGTGGGAAGATGAAGCATTGGCTGGAGAAAGGTGGCATCCCACATCGTACTGACATGATGACAGTGCGATTAGTCCCAAAAGTTAAATACAAGAATTTTTTGTATGATTCCATGAAAAAGAAGGTTAGAGAGTGAGATGAAGAAGCTAATGTACCCAGAGTAGTGAACCTATAAAACTTGGTCATTGCATAAGTTTTACTTAATTTCATACTGTTAGAAATATTTGCATGTAATGAGCAAGAACTTCCATAAGGAAATTCCAGCAAAAGCTGTCAGTCAAAGTGCAGGAGGGGATGTGTTGATTTAAATAATCCCTGGAGAGTGGCTTGGCATAGCATGAGCTACTTTTGATGTTCTGCGATTAAGCTTTTATGGTTCCATAAGCGCTCACAGTTCTTGTTTAACAATGAGCACAAAGGCATCTCTCAGCCCTAGAGAGGTTACTTGATCTGTCAGAACAGTGTAACGCTGAGGTAGCAAACACTTCCTATAACCTTTGTTTAGTTGAATGACCATTGAAGAGAGTCAGTTGTTTACAGTACTAATCCTACGAGATGACACTAACTCATTCTTCTTTATTCCCTTCAACTAGATTTACATTGCCAATATCGCATTGTGATTCGGCAGGAAAATGCACTCAGCTGCTTCTAAGTACTTTTCTTCTTTTAATGTCCCTATGTGGTTCACCACTGGGAGCAGCAGTTTTAGGCACACATTGTTCAGGTGCTGGTTGCTCTAGAGGTAAGCCTCTTCCACTGCCTGTGTTCATTTGCTGCTTCTATTCAGATACGAGAAATATTACAGCTAAATAAAACAGAATTATTTATATTGCAGAACTAAATTATTTGCCTTGTTGTTTTTTGCTGGTAAGATTTGCTTTCAGGGCCATGGAGGTCAGTGAAAAAGACCAGAGCTCTGAAGACTTAACCTCAGCAGAGGCAAATCGAGTTAGAAAATGTAGAAACAAATAAAACATACACAAGTCCATAGGATCTGGTGGGACTCATCCATGAGTGCAGGGCTGCTCTCGATGATATATGAAAGGTCATAGCAGTCGGAAGAGGTTCCTGGGGACTGTAAGAAAGCAAATGTCATGCCTGTTTTCAAGAAGGGCAGGAAGAAGAATCCAGGGGACTATAATCCTGTCAGCCTCACCTCAGTCTCTGGGATGGTGATAGAGCACCATCCCTCCTGGAAGATATTTTCAAGCATACCGACAAGATGGTTGGGAGTTATCGACATGGATTTAAGCAGAGGAAATTGTGCCTGAACAATCTGGCTTTGCAGGCAAGGGGAGAGTGATGGATGTCGCTTATCCCTATTTTAGCAAGGCTTTTGACATCATCTCCCATAACATCTGCATAGACAAACAAGTGAAGTAAAGACTGGATAAATGAAGGTGGACTGAAAACTGGCTGAACTTTTGGGCTCAAAGGGTTGTGATCAGTGGTACAAAGTCCAGCTGGAGACCAGGCCCTTGTGCAGTACCACAGGGGTTGATGCAGGGCCCAGTACTTGTTCACCTTCTTCATTAAGAACCAGGTGATGGGACAGAGTGCACCCTCAGCACGTTGACAGATGATACAAAGCTGGGAGGAGTGGTTGATAAACCAAGTGGGTGTGCTGCCTTTCAGAGGGACATTGAACCTCAGAGGGACAGGAACCTCACAAAGTTCAACAAAGGGAAATCTGAGTCCTGCACCTGGGGAGGAACAACCCCATGCATAGTACACGTTGAAGGCTGACTGGCTGCAGAGCAGCTTTTCAGAGAAGGATCTAGGGTTCCTGGTGGACAAAAAATTTACCATGAACCTGCAACGTGAACTAACAGCAAGGAAGGCCAACAGCATCCTAAACATTGCCAGCAGGTCAAGGGTTGGGAATGGTCTTTTCTAGTGAGTGCTGTGTCAAGTTTTGGGCTCCCCAGCACAAGAGAGGTGTGCACATAGTAGAACAAGTTCAGTGAAAGATCACAAAGGTGTTTAAGAGAATGCGTCATACAAGGAGAGGCTGGGAGAGCAGGAAATGTTTAGCTCGAAGGAGGGAAGGCTGGTGCAAATCTTATCCATGTGTGGAAATATCAGAAGAACAGAATCACAGAATCATCTAGGTTGGAAGAGACCTTCAAGATCACCGAGTCCAACCTCTGCCCCCATCTGGATCCCATCTGGCCCCATCAACTTTTCAGACAGGATCTTCTGTGAAGCTGTTTTATTCGCGATTGCAATGTTGAGTATCCTGCATGCAGGAGCACCCAGCAAAAGTCTGTCATAACCTTGTGTTCCCTATGCACGGGACCTCCCGCAATTATTTTTCAACAGTCTTGGCAATCTGGAGAGGTCCCAGTTGACTGGAAGCTGGCAAATGTTGTGCCAGTTTTCTAGGAGGGCAAGAACGAAGACCCTGGCAACTACAGGCCTGTCAGTCTCACCTCAGTGCCTGGTCAAATTATGGAGAACATTATCCTGGGAGTTATCTGGTGCACAGCTGAGGGACAGTGCAGTCATAGGTCCCAACCAACATGGGTTCAGGGTGGGTCCTGTTTAACAAACTTGGTTTCGTTTTTTTGATAAGATCACCCATCCCATCCATCAAGAGAAGTCAAAGGATTGTCCCACCCTGCTCTGTGCTGTGCGGCCTCACCTCAAGCACTGTGCGCGGTTCTGGGCACCACAGCACAAAAAGGACATGAAACTGTTGGAGAGTGTCCAGAGGAGGGCTACAGAATGGTGAAGGGCCCAGAGGGGAAGACGTACGAGGGCACTGGGCCTGTTCAGCCTGGAGGAGGCTGAGGTGGGGCCTCATTGTGACCTACAGCTTCCTCATGATGGGGAGCGGAGGGGCAGATCTCTTCTCTTTAGTGAGATCTCTTCTCTTTAGCGACCAGTGACAGGACCCAAGGGAATGGAGTCAAGCTGAGGCAGGGGAGGTTCGGGCTGGACATCAGGAAGAGGTTCTTCACCGAGAGGGTGGTCACACACTGGGACAGGACTTTAAGAAGCGTTTGGACTGTGATGGGAGCCGTCGGGCTCCCAGGGCATGGTTCGCCTCACGTTGCACAAATCCCCCATTCAGACTCCATACAGCACACTGGCAACACGCGGCGCTGAGGAGGGTACTGAGCTGTTCTCCTTGCCCTGCTAGAGGTACCAGGACAGGCAGCAGAACTGTAGCTCCAGAAGGAGTGCAATTGGAGCCCATGGAATCAGCTCCTCAGCTAAATGCTCCCCGTGGCTATGGCATTTCCTGACCCGGTGTGGTACAGACACTCACTGACAAAGCGTTTGTTCAAATAAACAATATATATTACAATAAATAATAAACAATATATAAACAATATAATAAAAATTGCAATGTATATTGCAATATGTATTGCAATATATATGTATTGCAGAGCTCGGAGCTGCTGGAGTGAGTGGACACTCCCCAGGAGCCCAGATGGTCACTGTCTAGGTGGAAAGAGGAGTCTCTGCTTTAAGCTTCCCTGCAGCGGTGTCTTCAGCTGCACAGGGTCTGCCTCCCCCAGGGGTGGTTTTGCTGCAGAGACGCCATGGAGGAGCAATTCCCAGCTGAGCAGCATCGTTTCCATGGGCAGCGTGCTCAGCACTGGGGCATGTGGCAAGCAGGGTGTCACTCCTTCAGCTTCGCAGCCACCGAAAGCATCGCTGGTGAAATCCCTCCTGTGCGTGCTTGCCACGAGGATGGCGGTCAGGTCAGGAGGTGGGTGACAGCGGTCATCGAGGCACAGGTGGCAAAGTTAGTGCCTACCAGGGTACAGACACAGAGCTGCAGATGTCTGAGGTGGAAGGTGTGCCGAGCATGCTGAGGTGTTTCCTGAAGAGCAGCATCTCTGGCACAGCGCAGCTCTGGGGCCACCTCGTGCTGCTGCGAACGCCGGCCTCTGACTACTTGAAGGTCAGGTAGGTGTCCGAGTCGTCCTCCTTCACCCCAAGCATGAGCTCGACAGAGAGGCTTTCATTGGAGGCGTTGGTCAGCATGAACTTGCAGAAGCGGGTGGCGGGCAGCATCGTTAGCTGCAGCTGGGCTGACTGAGGCATGGCCCCCCAGGCTTCTGCCACCAGCCCCTGGAACCACTTTGCTGTCTTCCGCACATCCAAGTAGGAGCCACAGCAGAGGGTGTCCAGGAGGTTTGGGTCCTGGTTCTTCAGCTCGTGCTCAGGATGGTGCAGGAAGCACAGCACGTCACCCAGCATCTGCTCCCGTGTGCACATGCACTGCAGCTCAACGCGGAGGCATGAATTCCTCACCAGCCTCTCCCCTTCGGTGCCCAGCTCCAGGTGGAAGGTGTGCCCAGGCGGTGGGTTCAGGGGCACGAGCAGGCGGTAGATGGTATCACACCCAGTGGGACCGGAGGCGCTGCCCACCGCAATGGCTGGCTGCAGCCGTGGCATGAACTCGCTCCTGGGGAGGCCCTGGCAGGCAGCGAGCAGGTTGTTCACCAGTTCCTCCACAACCTTGCACGTTCCTCCCAGGTTCCTCACCGGCCGCTGCAGGTACTCGCTGACGAATCTCCGGGCATCCAGAATGTCACTGGGGTCTTCCTCGGAGTCGTCGTTGTCCTTCCTTCCGGAGACGCCTCTCTTGGTTCTGCTGCGCCGCTTACGGCAGAATTTCATGAGGATGCAGCAGAGCACAAAGAACAGGACGATCGCTCCGGTCAGGACCCAGAAGTGCCAGTGCTGCAGCAGCGACAGGAGCAGGGTTCCCACACGCACCCAGCCGTGCTCCTGGTCCTTCTGCTCGATTTCCATCAGCAGCTGCATCATCCGAGCCTGCAGCTCCTCTGCACGCTGCTGCATGCGCGCGGTTGTAGCCACGTCCAGATCATCGCCGACTTTCTGTGGGCCCTGAATTAAGCTCAGGAAAGTCAACGCGAAGAAAATTTCCGAAACCATGGTCTGCAAGAATTGAGAGAGAAGGGGGTCAGCTGGGTGGGAGCTGGCTGGTGGCTGAGGGAGCCGGGACAGGAGCTACAGACTCCTGGGGTCAGGTAGGAGAGGGGGTGAGGGAGCTGGGAGGCAGCAGCGACTGCGACCAGAGCTAGCGGTGACAGCCACGAGCCCTGCCCTGAATGGCTGGGCCCTTGCTTCAGGCTTAGCAGCCCTCGGGGGGCTGGTGTTTGTGCCCTGGCCCTGGCCCAGCCCAGCCTTCCCCCTGCTGCTTCACTCACCTCGCCAATGGCTCAGGACAAAGTGAAGCAGCGCTGCCCATGGCTGCCTTAAATACAGTCCCCCCATTGTGACATGTCCTCTGTGCTGTCACCCGTGCCCCCACCCCGCCACAGCCCCCCACAACCCTGGTATTGCCCGAGTGCCAGAGCTCCTCGGGCTCCCTTTGCATGGCCTGTGGGAGCCCCCAGGGCCGTCTGCAGAGAGAAATTTGGGTGATGGAGCCCATGGACGCTGTGCTCCTTGTGTGCCACAACGGCGCAGTGCTTCGGAGGAGACATTTCTGGATGGGGACGAGGCTGTGCGGGAGGGGAGGTGCCCGGCGCTGCCGGAAGCTCGTTCCTGCCGTGCCTGTGAGGAAAAATGTCAATAATGTTTACAGAATCACAGAATCATCTAGGTTGGAAGAGACCTTCAATATAACTGAGTCCAACCTGTGACCTAACACTAACCAGTCCTTCACTAAACCATATCAGTAAGCTCTACCTCTAAACGTCTTCTAAAGACCTCCAGAGATGATGACTCCACCACTTCCCTGGGCAGCCCCTTCCAATGCCTAACAACCCTCTCAGTAAAGAAGTTCTTCCTAATATCCAACCTAAACCTCCCCTGGCGCAACTTAACCCATTCCCCCCCATCCTGTCACCAGGCACTTGGGAGAATAGACCAACCCCCAGACTGGCGATTGGGGACAACAGAACCAGCATCTTTTCAGTGCTGCCCTGTCAAAGGACAAAAGGCAAGGAGCACAAGTTGAAAGACAGAAAATTCCACGTACATATAAGAAATACCCATTTGACAGTGACGGTAGTCAAACACTGATGTAGGTTTCCCAGAGGGTTTGTGGAGTCTTCAGCCTTGGAGATCCTCAAAACCCAGCTGGGTAAGACCTTGAGCAACCTCCTGTAGTTGATCCAGCTTTGAGCACAGTGGGGCTTGAACTGTACCATCTGATGGGGTCCCTTCCAGCCTCAACTATTACTATTTTGTGATTCTACCTAAATACAGTAGACAAAGAGTTTTGGGGTAAATTTCACTCTTTGCAAGCAGAGCATAACAGCACAAGGAGCCAGGCACAGCCTCAAGTTTCACTGTTGGCCAGGAGCTTCTAGTCAAGAATCCAGGATTTGTGCATACCAGAAGTGAAATGCATATAAACAGACAAATGCTTGAAGAGCAGACTTCAACAGTTCCCCTTGGCGCTCTTTGCTAAACCACTAGTAGATGACCTCCAGATTGGAATTTCCAGTGGTAAGGAGATTTTTGACTGAAAAGGTCGTATAAAATCCTTCTTAATTTCTGTTTAAATCTGTTAATGCAAGGAACCTGCTGAAACAATGATTCAACCATGCATAGACCTGTAATTTTAATGTAGTTGAAAAACCTGATTAAACTCCTAACTTCAGAAATTGCTAAGTGTGGCTCTTATGTATATGTGCAACAATATCAGTAAATAAAGGGGGAATAGCATAAAGATGCTTTTCTCCATCTTTTTAATGAATCCTTGTTTAGTATCTCACTTATACTTTCAGGCCTTTGGAATTGTCTGGGTTGGTGCCACGTCCTAGACAGTGCGATGGGTTTTGCTCAGATAAACCACTCCTTTCCTTGCCATGAAAAAAGAGCAGTTTATTCCTATCTGTGCTTATACCTACTCAAGATTAAGTTCTATTTTCTCTCTCTCTCTCTCTTTTTTTTCTTCCTTCATTTGCCCTTCCATCTCCTTGTGCGCCATGGCTCAGCATGTACCTAGAGGCACAGCACACTTAAACTTTAGGTTCTCCTTTGAATAAGAGATCCTACAGCCTTTCTTTCTCTGCATATTCTTCAGAAATTCAGACATTTCTATTGGATCCTCAGTGTTATCTGTGCAGGCTTTAACAGAGATTCAACAACTTAATTTTTTTATCTTGATAGGCTCCAATAGTATCTTTTAGGTCGATGTGAACTAGCCTGTCCAGAACAACTGCAAAGGCTTTTCTCTTTAGTAACAGATGGGTGCTTGCATGGTTGGGAAAGAAGATAAAGGCTGGGCCTATATTTTTCAGCCATCTGCTCCCTGAACAATCTTCTTCTTCAAACTGTGTTATGGAAAAGGACTAGCAGAGTCTCCAGCATTATGGTTCTATATAAAAACATGAAAAGACTTGGTTCTTGCTCTAAACTTTTACACTAAAAGGAGACAAATGTCATGAAAATCAGTTAAATTACTGAGTCTTGGCATAGGTAAGCAAGTTGAAGAGGTAAAGCTGGGTCACATAAGATAGAGAATATTCATCAATCTTTGCAATGCGTAACTATTTACCTTGTGTACCGTTCCTCCCATAGACTCTAAAAAACCTGTCAAAATCCCATATATTAAATTTTGCATCACAGTAGAGTAGAGGCATAGGTATGTGTTTTATACCTGACATGAAAAAGCCTGTTGACAGACGTGCTTGTGTTGAAGGGATTAGATGGTGTATGCTCCCTAACTGCACCATTCTCCTACTTGCTTATGTACACACTTTGGTTTGTCCTGCAAGTTGGGAAGTGCAAAGTGTTTTTTTGTTTGTTTGTTTTTTGTTTTTTAATCCCATGCTGCTTTTTGGAATTTATCCCAGGTCGTAATACCCATGTGCATGCTGTGCTGCTTGGAACTTGTGGGCTATGTTATCCTGGGAGGAGCATTGTAGGTTTCCTACAGGATCCAGTAAAACAGCCTATTTCCTTCTGGGAAAGAGTGGTTTGCCTTTCTTCACTAGCCCAAAGCTAGAGACTATTTTAATCCCCCCGAAGTCTGCACTTTGCTGATCTAGCAAAATACTCAGTTTTTTGTGCTTACTGATATGTGGAAAAAAAAAAAAAAAAAAAGAAAAAAAAAAAAAGAAGAAGTAGAAAAAAGCATAGATCTTTGTCTGCAAGTCATGTATCCTTATTGGGGAGCACTGCACAGACACATTGCACAAAGACACTACAGTGCTAAGCAGGAGATAAAGCAGGAAGGGCAGATGCAGTACAGATGTGGAAGATCGAATATGTGGCTACCTAGTGGGCTTTTCAGAGCAGGATAACTGCCATTGCCTGAATTGCTCATATTTTCCCTGTGGACAGAACAATACCAATGATTCCAGAACCTCTGCCTGGGGAACCTGCCTCAAATCTCCAATGTCTGAATCAGAAAATGACAGAGATTGGCTACCCCAGCCTGGTGTTTGGTACTGGCAAGTCCACTATTAGACACAATGGGTAAACCATGCTACCAGGAACACATCTGAAACATTACCTATTTTTTTTTTAGAATGGTCTAGAATGGACTGGAATACAAATATCCACTTGATTGCATCATTTGAAAGAGCCACATTAACCTCAGAAAGTAGTATTACTTTGTCCTGTAGGATTAAGAGACTGTTGGGGAGTGTTCATAATCACCTCATGAGGCTCCGCTTCCTCATGTTCTGAAACAAATGATCACTGTCCTCCTCGGACAGCTGAAACCTCCTGCCAGGCATATTGCTCCCTGTCACAGCTCATGGGGATGTGAGCCTCTCATCTCCTGACGTGGCCTGAAAGCATCCTCAGATAATATGGGACATGCCAAACATTTTGTTCTTACTTGCTCAAAGGTAACAGAGTTCCACAGTCATAAAGCAATCATGTAAGAAATGTTGACCTAGGCCAAGAGAGGCTAGTGAAATTAATGTCAAACATGTTTACTTCCCTGCTTTTTACAGGCACTTTAATAAGTAATTGCCTACAACCATGTACAGTGTTAAGTTGCAAAATACCTTGCAACACCTTGCCCTCATTTCTTCCAGACCTTGTGGTCTATATTTGCTTAAGCTTCTAGTGTCTAGGGCTGTTCTCCTGCCTACGGTGTTTTGTCACAGATTAATTTTTGGACTTCATTAGGCAAGCGCTTAATTACTATGGGGAGCAGTATGACATGTTTAAACAGAGAGGCATACTAAATTCACAGAGTGTACAAGAAAATATTCAAGGAGCCCTGTAAGATTGCTAAAGGAAAAGCAAATGTACTTTCTAACTGTGCGAGTGTGTGCAAACAGGTCAAAATTCAAGCACCTGAAAAGCCAACACTGGGGTATGAGGTGTGATTTCTTCTGCATTTCAGGGTCTTTTCCCTGACACGTCTTCATTTGGCAAGGACTAAAGAGGTTGTCTGACCATGAAGTGAGACCACACAAGCGTCTCCTACAATGCTTGTCTTTGCCTTTTTCATTCTCTGGGAAACAACAGACCAAAGATTCAGAGGAGTTTTGGATGCCTGCCCCTGGACTTGGAGGGAAAGTCATGGGACAGGGATCGTGTGTCTTGGTGTCCATAGTGGCTGCTTCTCAGAGCTCTGGCAAAAGTGCCAAAAGAGCATTTTCTTCTGGCCCGACACTATGGTGACCACATGCTTGTGCTCCTCAATTAGATAGTTAGGTGGTTGTTCCCTCTGTTTTTGTAATGTCTACAATGGGAAAAAACAGTCCATTCTGTATTCATTTTCATGTCTTGTCATAGCAAGACATGGATTCTCAATACGAGAATTACTTACTTCTACATTAGAGAATCACAGTTTTCAGATTTTATTTATTTTATTTTAATTTATGTTGTTTCATCTTTGGTCTCAGCAGTCTGTAGCAGTTTCTGGAAAAAGGTGTCAAGGCAGCAACAGACCATATTAAGAGAAGGTGGGTTTTATTTAGCACTTTGTTTAAGTTACTTCTATAGGCTTACTGACTTCCAGTGGAAAGTAATTTGCCTCTCAGCATTGCTGTGGTTAAGCAGATGATGAGAGCCACAGGCATGGCACTGTGTGACTTTCTCACAACCTGGGCAAGCTGCTGGGTTAGATGACGTCCTAGAGATCCCTGAATGGGGAAAAGAGGAAACCTTTCTGGCCAGCATGGCCAGTCTCCCAGCCTGCACAAAGCTTTTTAAGAGCCCTCTGAACACACAATGAGCAAGTGAAAGGACATACATTCTCAATTACACAGAAGCTTGAACACAAAGCACGTTATTAATTGGCCAAATCCATTCCTAACATGCCTTCTCCCTTACATATTGGCAGCTGCTACTTCACAGCCATCAGGATGGATCTGGAGGAACACTGATCGGCTGCCGACGTACCTGCCTGTTGGGTGATACCTGCCGAGCAGCACGCCCACAAGCACAGCTTCTCTGGCACAGAGGGAGAAGAAGTGAATGGGTTGCTATTTATCACCAGGAGCTTCCATGATTTAGCTCTGAAAACTGAATGCTCAAAGGAGCCATTGCCAAAAAGCATTGGCTGCTGCGCTGCCTGGGACAGCTTCCATGTAAGACAAACCAGTACAGACTTCTGGTGACTTTTAACTTCAGCAAATACCATCCACTAAAGCAGCCCCACAGCTGAAAAGCTAAATCACAGCTTAACTTTGGTAAAACTTTTCCTCAGTCTAGTTCACCAACACTGTGCTTATGCAGATTGGTTTATCAGCAAAGCGCAAGCTGCAGTATTTCCCCACACTATAAACCCTCTTCACCTCGGGGACAAACCCTCTGTGAAAAAAAGATATCGTTAGCATAAACGAAGCCACCAAGAGGATGAGGTTTAAGTATGTGGTTGACTTAAAAGCTCTGCAGCACTGGTGCTGTTACAGGATTTTGGTTAAGGTCCTTGAGACAGGGTTGGAGAAGCATTCTCATGGGGTCTGAAAGAGCAGATCCATACAAGAAGTCTCACTGCAAAAAAAAAATTGCTCAAGTATACAAGACAGTTTATTTAAGGGAAAAAAAAAAATCACATCAGGCTAGTTATAGTTTCATTTGCAAATCACCACACCACACCTGGCTGGAGGCAGCGGTGAAACCAAGCAATGCAGCACAAGCCATCAGCTGCTTCCGACAGTGACTTTCCGCATGAGTTCACCACACTTGCCTACAAACGTATAAACCCAGCCTGGTTTCCCTAGGTCGAGATTTATGCACGTAACTGCATATATAAAAATATTTTAACTTCTGTGTGACGATTGCTGAGACTTGTTTTATTACATAATTAAAAAATAATAATAATAATAATAATAATAATCCCCATGGCAATTCTGTGTGGTACAATTGCTCAGCTGATGTATATAGAAACACCCCTGGCTGGCAGTCCTCCAGGCAAGCAGCAGGCATGCACCATAGCTCGGTTTCTTCCACAGATCAAAGCCTGCCCGTCTGTCAGGAGAACAGGATCCTTCCTGACGGCGTGGCTCCCTGCAGTCATCTATCCAGAAATCTCTTCCCTTTTGCACAGAAATTTTCCTCAAAGGTGTAAATCAGCACTCGTGGCTTTGGGGCTCTCATTCTGGACACAGAGGGATCCCTCCTGGTCCATCGGGGCCTTGGATTATTCTCCCAACTCCTGGAGGAATGGTTTGTTGTGGAGTTTGTTGTAGCTTCAGACACTGATGGAAACTTGGGCACGTCCAGGCATGGTTGGGGCCTTTCGGGAAGCCGGGCTGCCTCTGCTGCGCTCCCTGGATGCCGCGAGCAGCCTGCCTCCACACGAATTGCTGCCGTGTGCTGGATTTACCAGCTGAAGGCATGGGGCCTTGTGTGTCCCCAGCAGGCTCTTCCTGCTCGTGCGATTCGGGCCGGCAGCCCAATTCGGTGATGACAGGCTGAAGGCCAGGCAGAGCTGTAAAATGCTGCCCGTGTAGTGTGATGGGACGGGACAGCTCGTCAGAAAGACACAAGGACAGGAGATCTGGGGATGGTGAGTGAAGGACGGAGGCGCTTACATCCCAGCATCTTGTGGTTTTGCTGCAGTCATGGTGCAAATTAGTAGGATCAAGTGCAGACAGCAGGTGTACAAGTGCAATCTGATCCTGGCTTACAGAGTCAGGCCGCCCTTACGCCACAGATCAAATATAGGATGCGGAGGGCTGGTGCTCAGCAAGCCGGGCAGAAGCGTGGGCACGAGCACACGCCCAGGCCCAGCCGAGCAGGCAGCAATCCCCGTGTGGTCATGAGGGCAAACCACATGAGAGATGGGTCTGGAAAGCTGGCAGGCAAATTTGTAACCACACAGCCCTGAAAGGCAGCCTTGCCATTGCCAGGCCTGCTCTGCCCGAGCTTTTCTCGTCCTGGCTGCAGCGCTGTTTTGCTTGGTTTAGCTGGGCCAGCAATTCCTTTCATTGGCCAGGTGTCTGTATCTCATTTGTGTGCTACCACAATCGCTTTATGTAGATAGCAGTAACAAGGGGTTGTTCTAGACAGGGAGAGAGATTTGCGACAGCCAGAATTCACACACAGCAACGTGGGAGCTGCTACGATGGCACTGAGCAGTGGAGATGTGGGATGCGAGGCAGAAGTGTGCAGGTGCAGGAAGATAAGAGGTGAGGCACAGGCAGGCACTGGAGATCCTGCAGCTATAAACGGCTCCATAACGGCCAGCTAAGAGAGACTGCAGGCCTGCAGCTGGACAAGATTGGTTTCAGGAGTAATAAAGAAAACTAGGAAATAGTAAAGAGCACCATATATCATAAATTGAGATGTTACCTGGAACTGCAGACTGATAATAAAGACGTAGATGTAAATGTGTGTCAGCAAATATCTGTGTTCCTAAATTGAAGGAAGAAGAGGGAGGAGAAAAGAAGAAAGGAGGAGGAAATCATCAGCATAAGCGTCATATTCCTCCCAGCAAAGTACTCCAGCTTGCTGTAACATCCCCCTACACCAACGCCTGCATGAAATCACTGCCTGTAGGACCCAGAAGAACAGTTTAAAGGAGAGCACAATGCCAGGAAAAGGGGTAGAAACTAAGAGTGTTACAATTTCAATCATAGTATTACTATTACTGCAACATTTTATATATTTAAGTATGCTATCTGCATTATTATTATTTGTTTTTCTGTAATAATCAGATATAGATGAATGATTCCTGAATTAGACTGTGAAGATTTGTGATATACTAATAATAAATTATTGTCTTTGCTCTTTTATATATATATATATATATATATATATATATATATATATATATGATATAATTCTTCTTTGTCCATAAGCAAGGTTTTGAACATAACAAAATTCAACACAGATTTTCTTTATTTGTATAGTTATTGGAAGAGAGGCATTATACTGAGTGGAGGCTTTGTAGAGCAGACTGGGTGCCTTCTCAACGTGCAACTCAGCAAATACATGGCAGAAGTACCTACATCATCCTGATTCATCCAGCATGTATTTTCACTATGTGACTAGACTCTTATTTCCCACAGACTTCAAGCCTGAGATTTCTTAATTTAACCTATGATCTAATTAAGTACTTGTGACTCTACCGTAAAACTATTGTCTGTAGTATTCTGTTTTCTCTTCTTGTCACTGTTCTAAAGTAACCCTCTAGATTGAATGCAAGATTACTCAGGAGCTCAGATTTAAATGCTAATTAGTGTTTAAAGATAAACAATAGCAATTACTACTAATTATATGTGCGGAGTTTTTCTTACCCAGTAAGTGCATAGCACTTTACAAATATTGATGGAGTCAGTCTTGCAGTGCCAAGGAAATTTAAGCACAGATTTTGGCACTCGATGTGAAACAAGTCTGGTGATACATGTGTACGATGTAAGCGTGTAATGGTTTATGCTGATTTCCTAAGGCCGTTGACTCACTGTGTAACCAAAACCTGGTTAAAGGAGCTGGGGAGTGGCTGTGTGGGACAAGGGGCAAAGACCGTACAGCCTGGAAGGCTGCTAGGGCGGGACACTGTAAATGCAAGGCAGAAAGTTTGAACTGAGATTTATGTCTTTCTATGGTTGTCAGGTTCCAGAAAGGGATGAATTACATCAAATATGACATCGCACAGGTTGGGCTCGACATCTGTTCGCATCAGAATTGCGTCTGCTTTGAGATGGGAAATTGGAAGAACCGAGCATAAGAGCAACACTGGAGCAGGGAGTATCAAATAAGCACAGCCACTCTCAGCCCTTACATATTTCTTGCAGCAAATTAATCAAGTTGATTTATAAGCTCTGTTACAGTTTGCCCTTATCATTCCCATTGGAAATTTTTTTTCAGAGTCTCACTAGTTTGTTCTAATGTCACTAGAAATCACTTTGGGTACTTTAATACCTGCCATGCACTTGTGTTTGAAAGGTATATTTCCTTTCATGTGTTTCTTTATGTCAAAATTGAATTTAAAATCACATTCCCACTGACAGCTCTGCACTCAGAGCTGTGCTTAGAGAGCACCTGGTGTTGTTGCTGTTTTTGGTGTGTTAAATCATCCCTGTGTTGATTTCTTCCCTCGATGCCAGTGCCCTGAAGTAATTCCAGACAGAAAGACAGAAGAAAATAAGAAAAAAAAAATTAAAAAAGACTGTGCCAGCCTGGCATGAATGGGGAGAAGAAAGAAGCTTTAGCCACCTGCTCTCCCTCCCCAGTTATTAACTGTACTTTAAAGGTGACCATGGGAAACAGGGCAAGAAAAAACTGCAAAATTACCCAGCTTACTCAATGGCCTGGTTCTATTATGTCTTTTATTAAAAAATCCACTGGTGTTGGTAGTTGATATTTGGACCTACAGATACAAACTTGTTCTTCACGTGAAATAAAAAAAAAAAAAATCTTTTGTAAATGCTTAAACAAAAGAAGTAAACATGACAATAAAGTAGCACATGACTTTGTCTGCAGAATGATGTTATATCGGTGTAAGTAATTTGCTCTAAGAGCAGCAATTTTACTACAGTGAAGTGTGTTTGCTATCCCTTTGATGTTTTTGTTGTAGGTGTTTTCTTTAATTGTTCTGTTTACACATTCCTGCCTTTTTTTGAATTAGCTACTTAGTATGCTGGATTGACAGCCCGGAATCCCATGTTCACTTGTCCCTGCATTATGGGATTATTTTTTTTTCTTTTCCTTTGGCAATGTTCATGGATTCTTAGAAGAAAGAATGGAGATCAGATTAACAAAGCTGTATGCTTGCCTTGCTGGCATTAAATAAACGTTGTATATCTCGAGCAGTTTGAGCCATTCAATCCATTTTAAGCCATTTTCAAAACACAGTCAGACAGCCTGGCAAAGCCCCTGCTGAGCTCTGCTATTCTTAAGAAGAAAACGATGCACTTGCCTTTGGAGTGACTTACCAATTTTGGCTTACAAGTACACCTAAAAATCAAATGTAAAAATGTAAAGTTGAAATGTCTCGGGCAAAAGAGTTGTTTATAGGTTTGTTACAGCAGTAGAAAATTCTCTGTCATATACAACATTTCTCCCCAGAACAGCAAGATGGTATCTCACTAATTTGGATGCTTTATTTCCAGTCCACCATTGCAGGGCACTTTAATAATCTGTTGTGTGAAGCATGGGTCAAAATCTGCAAAACTCTTTTCTATAGAATAAAGGCTAATGCCTGCAAGTTCTTGTGTTTTTATTCCTTTGCTGACTGCTGCTTTCCAGCACATGTTCTCCTAACTGACCAGCTGCTGAATCTCATCTTTGAACGCATTTAGGATAAAGCTGTACAACTCTTTTCCCTGAGCTAAGTAGAAAACAAGGTTATGTTTGTGGACTAGGTCCAACATAATAGCTTTAATGAACATAAAAAGTTAGAAGCGTGGAACATTCATGTTGAGCCAAAAGTAATTCTGTAGATAAATTTATTTTAAGCTTACATACTGCTGGGATATCACAGAATCACAGACTGGTTGAACTTGGCAGGGACCTCTGGAGTTCATCTGGTCCAACCCCCCTGCTCAAGCAGGGTCACCCAGAGCAGGGTGCCCATGACCACCTCCAGGTGGGTTGTGATTATCTCCAGAGAAGGAGGCTCCACCACCTCTCTGGGCAGCCTGTTCCACTGCTCCGTCACCCTCACAGTAAAGAAGTTTTACCTCATGTCACCATCTTTTGTGATCAAATATCTGCTGAGAAGCCCTACTGAGATAGACATTGAATGACACCGTTGTAGCTTCAGCTGACATATACCCACTAATAACCTGGAACATTTTTAGCACAGACAGCAACCCTTCCAGAAGCTGCCAGTGTGCTCCTTTCACATCTGGTTCAGAGCCTTCTGCATTTCCAACGACACACACATTGTGCAGAAAAAGCAGCGAGCTCTCTCACTTCCAATCATCCGTTCAATGTCTTATAAAGCATTACTTGTCCTTGTTTTGCAGAGCTGCCTCAGTCGGTGTCTCTCTGGTCTCCCATTCTCCAGGCACTGCCCACCTCTTGCTTGCTTGCCTCTTCATCCATTGCCATGTAACTGTGAGAAAAGCCAGTCATGATGCACAGAGCAGCACCAGTGCTCCTCCTCACAGGAGGAATTCCGTCACCTGTCCAGCTGTCTCCACCAGATGAACCTTTTTTTTGGGAGCACCACCAGACAGGAGAAAGTCTCAGCTGCAAAAACCTTGTATTGGCAGTCTGGTTTCTCCCATGATCGGTCAGAGGCCCGGTAAGGTTCTCCTGATCCATCCATCCTGTAATTAGGCAATGAGAAATGGTAGTCCCACTGTGATGGGTTCCTTATTCAACCAGTTGTGTCTGTGGGTTTGGCTGCCAGCTTCCTCCCCAGGTAAGGCTGTTCGGGGGCCTCAGCACCACCACTCTGCTCCAGGTACGGCAGCTGAGGTGGACTGGGCCTTCACAGAACCTCCTCATCTGTTAGAGATCCGTCTGGTTCTCTGAAAGATGAAAAGTTCTTTCCCTCCTGATTGTAAGTGCGATGGAAAAATCAGAAACTGAGGTTTCAGAAGATAAATAGCCCGGATTGCATGGAATGTATGAATTCTGCAGTATCTCAGTGGTCCAATTAAACCATTTTCTTTATGAAGACTCAGCTTCATGAAAAACTGAGTATACCAATAAAACTGTGAGTCATCGTGCCTTTCTTATTGATTCTTGTTATCTTTCTGTGTCCGAGGCAACAATAAACATGATTTATATGCAGTGTGTTTAATTTCCCGTGGTGTTCTAATCTTGCGTTGGTGTGGGGGGAAAGTCAATGAAGACGGATGGTGAGCAGCATGCAAAGTGAGAGGCAGGCAGAAAACGTGGCCAGAAATGCAGGAAGCTCATATTGCAGAGATAAGTAACGCTTTTACATCTCTAAAGCTGATGCCATTTAAAGTATATTAAAAGAAAGGGAATAATATGACTGGTAAGGCAGAAAGACGGACCCGTCTGTACCCACAAAACACACCAATTTAAATCCCCTTGTGCGGATGAATCATGATGCAGTGCGTAATACTGACTAATAATCCTTCCCTCCGCAGCACTGCTGAGCAGGACCAAGTTTCTCTGAGGATGCTCAGATAGCAGTCTTCTGTAAAGTCCAGAACACCTAACCTATACTGGTCCTAAAGAGGTCCTACCTGCTGCAGGAATTCTCCTCATCGAGGCATGTGGACCATAAGCCACACGGGTTATCACAGAAACTTAACACAGTGTCTTCATGTGTATCTTCTGGTAGCTACCTGTGCACAGGTCTTAAGTTCCATGGTGGCATCATTAAAAAAAAAAAATAAAAAAAAAATTCTAAAGTATGGGCAGACGAGTGGAAATTTACTACAGGCTATTTCCAGGTTCCTTAATTTCAGAGACACTGTTGGGGCTTTTCTTGCTTTGGGACAACATTGGAATTGGCTCTGAAAGCCCCTGCTTTCACTTATTGGCTGTGATACCGTCCTCCATACTGTTGTGTTCCAGTTCCTGTTGAAATGGTGCTATTTAGCTGCACTCTATTTATCTTTCCACGAAGACATTGAAGTCTCCAGCCCCTGACAGTGTCGTGACCCTCCTGCCTCCACATGGACCTCCGCAGACAGCCACGCAATGCAGAAGGGGCTCTGCTGGCTGCCCGTGAGAACTGGAGTGAGGATGAGATACCAGAGGAGTTGCTTGAAGTGGAAGTTGGCACAGAGGGCTGCTACCAGGAAAGTGCTTCAGAGTGAAGGTGAAAACCCATATTGACTTTGTTCCTCTTAAAATGACTTCTCGTGGCTCAAGAAGCCAAGAGCATTGATTTAAAAACACGTCGGTCACAGACACAGAGAACTTCAAGGCGAAGAAACTACACATCTGGAAATGCTGTACACCTCTGCAGAAAAGAAAGAAGAGGGGGAAAGCAAAACAAAATCCCTTTCCAAGGAGCAGCTATTTGCAGGGCAGTTGCAGCCAGTGGAGAATCCCAGCTTTGTCTCCCTTTGTTGCTTTTGGAGTAAGAGAAAGGTCACATTCTAAGGCAACAATAGTCTTTGTGAGCAACTGCTTCTTCACAGCTCGTTTTGCGGTCTTGCTAGTGAATTATTTTACTTTTTCTTCCAGGGAAATGCAGCCCTACAGTTAGAGGCAGGCGTTTTGGGTTCTGTTCCTCTCCCTTCTCCAGTGAATATAGAGATCCTTAACCTACTTTTACGTTATTATGAGGCTCGGAGCCTGTGCCTGCTCCCTTTGAGGACAACTGGAAGGCTGCCATTGACTTCAAAAAGAGCATGGGCAGGCTTCTTGTTAGTTAACATTCGTAAAGTGCTCAGAGATACTTAGGCAACAGATGTTACATAAATGCGATTAGTATTATAACTTTGCTATCGTGCCGGCAATGCTATATTGCAACTTTGTCAGCAGGCATCTTAATTCAGGCTGAAGGGCTGTGTGCTGGCAGGATTAGGGTTTAGTGAAATGCAGGTAAATGATCTTTCCAAATGCCATGCAACTCAACTATTCATCTGCATAAAAGAAACTTCTGCCTTAGTCTCTTAGAATAAGGAAAACTCTTGGGTGTGTGTTTCTGTTTGTGTGAAAACTCTCTTAAAGTATATATTAACACAAGCTCTTTATTTCTGGTACAATTATAAGACAGAGTTGTTTAGATGATGTCCAGGGGATAGCAATGTGATGATAGATACAGAAGGGAAATATGATTTAATCCTGATCGTTCGACCATTCACGTTAGCTTTTTCCAATTAATTGTTAAAATTTAATTTTACCTTCCAGTGAAACAGAGAAGTCCACTAAAACTGGTGTGTAGAGTTTGAAGGAATTTTTAACTTTCAAATTCCATGAGAACAAAGTTACAAATTTTGCAGCACTTACGTTTCAAAATCCATTGGCATTGTAAGTGATTTCAGACAGGAATCTTCTAATTAACTTGAGTGGAATTGCTGAAACCTGCCAGCTTGAGACCATTACAGGCAGAGACTTGAAAAAGATCACAAGTTCCTGGAAAGGCAATCAGGTGAACACAAGTTGTTGAAATCGCTTATTAATAGGTAAAGGCAATCGGTGTTGATACCAAAAGGTAAAGGTAATACTCACCATAAATGATGGGCAACAGATCCCTGTTTGCTTGTTTCAGATTGCAATCAATGGAATTTGTGGATCACCGTTGGGTAATATACTTGAAGAAGAAAGCAATCTTGTAAACATGAACAGTTCAATGAGAAAATAAAAATATAAAGGGCACCAAAGGAAGCCTACTACATATTTGCTGGGGGAAAACATAATGAACATTATCAAATCAAATCAAATATTCAGCACTTCTACTTCCTTCTTTCTTTCATGGCTCGATGCACATAAGAAAGCTTTTTAGGCAATATAGACAAGTATTTTACCAATCTTTAATGGTGGAGAACCTGGGGTGCATGGATGGATAGGTCAGATGTTTCATGAAGTGCAACTGTCTTTTATTTTTCTACTTCTTAGACACATAATGTGAGATGTTTGGAGTCTGATGTGAAGCAGAAGTACTTAGCCTGTTATTCCAGTCATGGCCTGACAAACACCATGCCAGTTCATGCAGCTATTGATACCTTCGGTGTCTGAACACCACGAGAGGATGTTCAACTGTTATTCTCAATGACTTCTGCTTTGCAGGCACTTTCAAGGTTAGCATTTCCAAGACTACTGCTCCCTACTGTACGACCATGACCTTTCGTTCTCTTAAATTATTTGCCAATATTAAAATCCAGGATGCTTCTCTGTCTATCAAGTGATACAGATCTTTTCCTACAAATGTGGGGTTTGCATCTGTAATTTCCATGCTGTCAGCCTCTGTGCTACACAGGGATATTGCAGGGGGCTCCAAATGAGCTCGGTACAGGCTCGTGCTGCTGAACAAACCCATGTTCCCTGCTGTCTCCGTACCTGGCCGGTTCCTTTCGGCCACGCACCGGCTCCGGAGTGCACACAGTTTCTCAGCCAGTTCAATCAACGGCAAGGAGCAGACCTAGATAGGGAAGTGGAGTTTGGTTTATTTATTTGTATTTATCGAATTTATGACCTCCTGGTCATAACCCCAAAGGGGCATGCAAGTGCAACTGGCAGGGCTGGCTGAGGAAGCTGAGTCAGAGAGGTGTGGGGAAGCTTCTTACAACACTTTGTTGCACTATGTGACCGCAACCTTTCCCCTCTCTGTAAGGCCTAGGAGCAGATAATAGACTCGGTGATCCCTGTGGTCCAACTTGGGATATATGCTATAACTATTTTATATAGTCTGCAAGGTGACTGATTAAAAATGTATGTTAATGTATAGCTATGTAAATTCCGTAGTGGAGTTAAATTATCAATCTGAGTAATAGGGGTGGGCATCTCTACCTCGCCTCTATTCACATACAGCCAACTTGGTGTTTTATGCCTGTAGAAGCTTTATGCTGAAGTCTGGGTGGAAAAGTCTTCTGTAGGTGCTTCGTTTAAGGTGTGTTCTCCAAGTGACACAGTCAATGGGTGGCTGTGCCTGACGTGTGACGCATTGAACCCTTTAAAAAAGATTCCTTGTTTCTGCTTGGAATTTATCTAGCACCAGTATAATTTGCATATATTTTAGAGGGACATTTCTCCCCTGTATTTAGCACAGCCATTCACTGAGGCAGTGCCAGTCCTGACTAGCAGCTACCAGTCACTGTCATCCCTGAGGCAGCTCCACTGAAACAAATGGAATTTGCCTCAGAGACTCAGCTTAATGTAATCAACCCTGCAAAATACATCCACAATCATATTTTGATGATAAACTTGATGTACTTTTTTTCTTTTTTTTTTTCTTTTTTTTTTTTTTTTAATAAAACTTCCCCCCAATTATGTAGCTTTCTTTTCTTTATAGTGCTTCACAAGAGTGGGCAACTCTCAACCAGGATGGAGCCTGTGCCATAGAACAAGGTCACCAATTTCATACAAGGGCTTGCCATTTAACAAATTGATTTTTTTTTCTTCAAATTAGTATACTCCTGAGCTGAAGCAAGAAAAGTAGAATGCAGACTGACCAGCACAGAGAGTACACATCATGGAAAACTGTAAATCTGTTTTATGCCTGCCCAGAGCATTCAGGAAATTATTCCTTATATTTGGTTTCATGTCCTCTTAATTCAGAGAGACTCTGACCTTATTGAATAAACACCGTAGCAGGGTCCTTATATCATGCAGAAGAAGTTTTGTGATAAGGCAAGAAACAAAAAAGCTGTCCAGAGCATTATTTCACCGAGCTAACTTGATAGAGCTGATGTATTAAAGAGGATGTCTACCTGTACAGACAGTTACTTGTGTCAGTTTTAATAAGGATCTTATATCAAGCCCACCCAGGTGCTGAGTACTCTCTTTCTGGCCCCAAAGCCCCTCTCACCACCAAACAACAGCCCAGCTCTTTAAGTGAATCCTCTGTGTCGTGACCACTACCAGCAGAGTTTGATGTGATGACCACAGAAGACAGTAAGTCTCGTTATTATTTTTCTGGGTTTGGACACCTCTCCCATAGGTGAGCTAAATTCTGAGTACCACTGCTCAGTTCTTGTCCCCTTCAGCTCTCAAAAGCACTTGAGCTGCATCATTCCTGCTCCAGTACTAATGATCTGATCGATGATTTCTCTACTGAGATTTTTACACGAACCTTTTTGTTCTCTTTTTGTTCACTCTGAACTGAGCTACAGCCACAACCAGGCACGGAACAATATTTGGCAAACGTGGTGATCTGTGTAGCTATCCATAGCCACTGGTGCACTCTTTGTCCTTCACCACTGACATTCTGCTGTTGTGCTCCATGATATGCAGTCTGTTGCTGAACTGTTTACTATTTCTTAGTTTATTTTTAATCAGTTACTGTTAAACAGTTAAACAAGGACAGACAACGAGGAGGCTGACCCTGGGCTGTAGAAAGGAGCCAATATTTTCAATTACATGGTCAGTTTATTATTTTTGCCCTCTAGCAGAAAGGTAGAATCCAGACTCCAAAATAAGACACTAACTTTTTATTGCTAATGTTTGGCTGGCTATGGATAATAGATTTAAACTGTTATAGTCCTAATGAGTTCACCACAGTAACTTAATTAAGCAATTGAACATGACAGGCAATGCATTCTAGGGGGATTATTGCATGCCTTTAGGAAAACATAAAATAAAAAGCAAGGGATTTCAGCTACCAAGAAACCTCTGAAAACAAATCTCCTGTCCACCTTGTTGAAACTAAAGAAAGCAGAAAAGAAAATATGCTAGTGTTAGATTTAGCAGTCTGAGGGTGTTTATCACTGCTTGGAAAAATCTGGCCAGAATAGAGTATTTCTTTTTCATAACGCATTGCACTGTGATTTTAACCCTGGAACCACAAAACAAGGCAAGCAGTGGTTTAGTGCTAGGACCCTTTTCTGTATACTCTGACATAGACCTCAAGGAGTCCTTCTGAGGAATGGGCAGAAATGGAAACATCTCCTTTCCTGGAGGTTTGCCTCCTTTTTTGAAGGCAACTGCAGAGGCAGTTGACCAAATAATTTATTTCACTGGAATCACAAGAAAAACTGAAATTTTGCCATCTTACTAGTAAGAAATTTTATCTGCATAATCCAGATACATATCACAAGTACTTTATGGACAGGAACAAACTGTAATGTCTTCCCTGTTAAGACCTTCCCTGTAGGTTTTCATTAGGTAACATTACATTACTTCCAAATTAATTACATGAATTACAATGAACAAACAATCAAACAATCAAAAAAAAAAAAAAAAAAAAAAAAAAAAACCCTACGCACATTAATTACAAAACCTTACATTTAGGTTTTCTTACCTAAATTTGAAAACTCAAAACCAAACCAAGAGGTTCTCATTCTTTTCAGAGTTTTTGAGATCAGTATGCTGCATACTGCATGGAGAAATAATGGACTTTGATTAAATCTTTTTCAATCTGCAGCAATGAAATAAAGAAGAACATGGAGGGTATTGTGTTTAAGCCTTCAATTGCAGGTTTTGGCCTTCTTTTGATCTCTGCTTTTCTATTTGAGCTCTGCTACAAGATCTCATTGGGGTATATTCAGCCTTCAGTACCCGAAGTGTCCCTGCTGGATACATGATCAATGTCAAGTGCAGGTAGGAGCTAGGTACCAACATTTTCATTTAACATGCACTCTTTACTGTATTGATATTGTGTAATGTTTTGAAGGCTATTTGAAAAACAAACCATGAACTTCATCTTTAGCTTTCTCACCACACACTCCTTACCCTTACTACTGTTATATATCAAATATTCCTCTCATGCCTTGTACTTGAAATCAGTGATAAATTGTGTCTTCACAGCAACATATGAAGAACAGCAGATCAAAAGATCGAAATGTTTGATTTATTCTGGTCTTAGCAAGTGGCCAGAATGAAGAAGATGCCATTTCTATTTAGATAGTTACACCTGAGCAACCACTTGTATACGGATCTGTGCTGATGAAGGAGAAAGAGAGTTGCCAAGGTGCCTGCAGCACTCCTCATCGCATGCCTCACCTAGATGCTGTGGAGACATTTCAGCCACCCTGACATCAGAGCACAGGCTGACATTCCCTTTTGTTACCTTTCCTTGCTGTCTTAATCACAAAGGGAACATACTGTGCTTTCTATGTTTAGATCTCTAATTAGTTTACTCAATAGGTATAGTCATCTTCATTTTACACCACCATAAGATGAAATCATTTCCTCAACACCTCATCCCAAATCATTTATATGTATGCTTTTATATCTCTGACAATCCTAATAATGGATTCTCTTTAACAATATCGGGTAGCAATTAGCTTTGCATGTTAGCTACTCCCCACATCTCACCTTGAGGTGTTTATTTCCCAGTAAACTCCACATGAGACTTGTGCCTGTTTTGTGCCAGACCACTGCAGAGGGTGGGACACACACAGCAACAGAAATGAAGATTGCAGCCTCATTCCATGCAAGCTAAGTAATGCAAACTTTGAGTTTTTCCCTGCTTACTCTGATAATCCAGAAATAAAAACCCAGGTGTATGCTGACATTTAATTTCTCCCAGCTATTTGTAAGCATAACTCTTCTGGAGTAGATATATAGTTCACTTCATCTTCTTTCTGGGCTGATAAGGTAATGCATATAGAGCTTAAATAATTAAAAAAAAAAAAAAAAAAAAAAAAAAAAAAAGACAGCCGTGCTTTTCAAAGTTACTTAAAAAATCCATGACTCCCAGCCCCTTTTTCTGTCCATTTACCATTCCTCATTATAATTAAGGATGGCAAAGTCGCAATCACAAGGCACAGTTTTTTGAAAAGTTCATGCTTCTTTTTTATTATTTTTTTCACATCTGTTTTACTGAATTGTTTTCAAAGAAGAGAAAGTTTAAAGGAACCTCGAAAAAAGTTTTTGGCGATCACCTTGGCAGCAGCACATGTATTCCTTTTGGCACGGTTGCCACACTGCCGCATACAAAACCCCCACTTCCATTAGGCTGGGCTGACTTTTAAGAAGCTTTTTCACCAGAGCGTACAATTTGGTCTGTGTGTCCTCTTTTGTATCCATTATTAACTCACAGTGTGGGCTATAAAACCAAGCTTCCTTATGTGGTGCCAACTGGCATCTGTCACCACTCTCTCCTTATCTGCTGCCTCTGCCAGTTCCCAGCATTAAACGAGGCCATGCCACGCTGTCGTTGGGATTAGACCTAATGCACTGAGGTCTGCCTGCCCTGGTTATTTTTATCAACTTAGTCAGATTTCCAGTCTGGGCAGCCGAGCCCCAGAAATGCTGGGTGGTTTTTCTGCTTCCCAGGTTTCATGAGCAGCAACTCCACGTCGATGCAGACCCTGGCTGCTGGCTCTCTCTCACGTTAGTTTGTGTGCTGCAGAGCACATGGAGGAGATGCAAAGCCCAGCAGCGCAGGAGCAGATCTGTGAGGGTTATTTCCATACCACTGCCATGCCTGTCCAGGGCCTGGAAGAACCAGGGGATACAAGGAAGGGGAACTGCCTGCCCCTGGTGGGATTCAGCTAACGCTCTGCAGCTATCGACTGGAAAAATTTGCTCCTCCCATTTCCTAACCTAGCAGTATCTTTATTAGAGGCTGGGAGATAAAATGGAGAAGCAGATACCTGGGTTTATAACTTCCTCCACCAACGTTCAGCGATGACTAGACAGAGGCATTGTACGGTCCAAGTAGCGACATCCAAAGCAGGCCAGATGCCAGAGCACAAAGAGCAGTGGCACGAACGTGAAATCCACTGTTCGGTTCCCATGGGTGAAAGAAAGCAAATGACCTCACCGCAGAGACAGAAAGCTTCTCGTGGCTATCAAAGGCCTGTGCAGGGTTATCCTCACCCACTCGCATAAGAGTTCTGGCCCAGGCCCCTTTTAGATACACGCCATCTCTTACAAGGTGTTTCAGATAGGAATACATTCCCAGTGCTGGAAAATGTTTTCCTTCACAGCCACATCAGGTTTCTCCTCAGATTTCTCCCTTTATGTCCTTTCTTAGTACTGCACAAAATTCTTCAGTTTCCTTGCTGTTTACACCTTGCCCAATGCTTATTTGCTTGTTAAACCCCTCAGTACCCCCTCTGCATTCTTTAAATTCCACACCATAAATTTTTGGTGTATTAACTCACTGCTCTGAAAGTAATACAAAACATCAGGCCTACAATGAAGAAAATAGGGATAATAACGCTGAGGAAAAAATGGAAACTAAGCAAGCTTCCAAGGCAAAAAGTTGCATAACTCTTCCACAGGATGTTATAGGCAGTAAAAATCTCTACATGTCCAGAAAACAACCAGATTCGTGGAAGGAAAGCACCTCAAATTCTATGAAAGAGCAAGTTACCACCTCTCAGCAGTTCCACTGCAAATCAATGAGAAGGATGGGAGGTGAGGTGGGGAAAAATCACTGCGAGCTTCCTGGCCGCTGCCAGGGAGAGGTTAACGAACTAGATGAACCTCTGGCCTGATTCAATGCATCAGTTCGTACGTGTGTTTGTTTTTTTTTAATTATCCATTTGGATTACTTGCCTGTTTGCTTCAATTTATCTACCGTATCAATCGGAAACTGCACCGAGAAGACAAATGACTATATTCATCATCGTGTTTCCAGGACAGAGGTCGGTGCTGCGGTACCTGGCTTGATAAAGGCACAGGCTTAAGACTTTCTCAAAGGAGTTTCAGAAAGAGCTCCTCAAGGCGCGTTCTCGTGTGGATGTGTGTAGCTGGGTGCAGGAGGCACCAGGCAGCCCAGCATTGCGGGGCCAAGCACAGCCCTTCCTGCAGCACTGCCTGGGCACTGGAAGCACCATGCATAATTCAGCTCCACCAGCCTCCGCGCTAGCAGGATGCATCGCTTACTGAAGCCCAGGGTAGTGCTCCTTATGAGCAGAACATCAGCACCCTGCAGTGCAACACTACTTACAGCCACCGAGGAGCCCCGTTCTCCCTGCATGAAGTTTGTCAGGATGAGCTCCAGGTCACTGCCTGAGGTTTCACTAACTCAAGCTTACACATTCAGGCCACTACATCTCATTTTCCTATCCACAGATTCCCCTTTCCTCCCTTTCCTCTTTTTCTGTTCCACTGAAGTGTGATGCTTGGTTTGCATCATTCATAAGAGGAAGTAATGGTGGGTAAGTGCCCCGAGCTTAGTGACTCTATTTGGGTCAGCAAGAGGTGAAACAGTTGGTGGAGGCTCATAGAAACAAACCAGAATGGGTTTCACATCTCTGTTTTCTTATATCATAGAAAACTCCATTTATCTAGTCTGAGGTGGAATTAAATATTGGATTTAACATCTTTAATTTACCTCAGTAGAGTAATTAAAAAAATCAGACTAATGAAGTTTAAAAACAAACCAAACCAAACAAACAAACAACCGGCATTTGATTGTTCCTTTAAGCTTAAATGCAGTGATTTATTGTTTAGAAATATGAAGCCCAAACACTCAATATATACCACTCTCTACTGGGAGATAAATTGTCCAAGGCAGTCAACCTTCAGCTTGATTCATTGCCACCCCTGGCACAAGCGAGGCATTGCAAATTGCAGACCTTACAGCCAGGTGTAGCCTCTGACTACATTTCTCCATAAGCAGATACAGAAATTGCAGCCCCAATAGTTTTAAAATTCTTGTAGTTTTGTAGTTTTATTCCTTTAGATAGCTTTTGCCTATTTGTCTACCAATGTAACAAATGTAGGATTCAAAGATCAATTATGTACTATTTTCATGAACATTTAATGTATTCTGCAATCATCTTACTTGGGCTAAGATAGTGACAAGCATCTGTGTTTATCCATGCAGTTCAGGCCATTTTCTTACTCTGGGAAGTCGAGAAAAACATTCCCTCCCTGTACCTAACAGCTTCAGTAAAGTGCCCCTTGCATTTGCTATACTTGAGTCCCATCTCTTCCTGAACATCAAGATCTCTGAACCAGAGAGAAAATGTAAGGCAGGGGGTATAATCACAGGGAGCAGACCCGGGCCTTTTGAGGATGCTGTGGGGTTTCCAAAAAGAATCTAAAATCTTTCTTGCAGACTAAAACATCTCCCTTTCCCTGGTGGGTGAAGTCAAAGCTCAATCTACCTGGAAGTGAAGAAATCTCCTTTTCTTAAAGAGCGTCACTATAAATGGCTCAGTTATAAATAAAAGCTGCAAAATAAATACTTTGTGCAAGAGACTATTTTTTAAGGCAGGAATATTGCATGGTGATTTAATTAAAAAATCCAGTGCTTTCTCCATCCTTTGACAAAGAAAACCAGATTCTTTCTTGCACTTTGAGGGGCACTGTTTCTCCTGGATTTAATTCTTGGATATTGTGGTGTTCACTGAGCCTCCATCCTCCAGCAAATAAAGAGAAGGATTGGAGTTCATCTTCCACCAAGCAATGAAATGTGTCAGTGAATGCTCCCGAGGACAAATGCTGCCAGCTGCAGATGTTCCCTGATGCACTTCACTCCTCTTTACTGTACTTCACTTCCCTTTCCATCCTATAAAATATTTGGGGCAGACACTCCACTCTGAACTGATTCATACCTGCTGGGAACAGTGTTCAAGAGCTCAGGAATAAAAGAACCTTCTTCATTTATTTGTTTTTACCTTATTAAACCAAAACCAGATTGTGTCAAATTATGTATTTGGTTGTATCACAATCATCTTAGCACATGTATCTGCAGTATTCAGCAACTTACAAACACATGTTCATACAAATAGCTTTATGCATGAGATATTTACAGTGGTTTGGGGGTTACTCAAGTACTGATGTCCTCGTGTGTTTGCATATGCAGGATCAGGGCACAGCTTTCTGGGTAGTCATTTGTAGACAGGGACATGATACGCTGTGTTTCACACTGTGACAGATCTTGTAGTAATACCAAAATCTTCAAGAAAGAATCCCACAAGAGTGTGACTCAGACCAGTCTTGACTGTCAGCATGAGTAAGGAATCAAATGCTCGGGGAAAAAAATAAAAAATAGGAAGCATCAAAGCAAGGAGCCACAGCTTTGTAACTGTTCTGAAGCATCTAAAGCCAAACCTAGCTGCCACCTGGCTGACATGAAGATGGTGAATGCCAATTAAAAAGGAATAATGAAGAATGTGAGATGGAGGACTACCCAAGGAATTCACATGAACCTGACTTTACCTGAAACCAGATGATCAGAGATAAGACTAGTAAAACAAAATAACTCATGCAGAACATACCTGACACGTTCAACCTTTGCAGAGATTGGAAAAGCCTTAAGCCTTGTTTTGAAGTTTGGTGTTCACACTACAAGACCATAGCTGTAATTTTCTGGAGAATATTCACATCAAATATTTTTCATGGTAAAAATATTGAAAAATAAACAATTTTTTCACAAAGTGGGAATTTCTTAAAACATTTCCTATTTTCAACCACAACTTTAGAATTACTTAATCAAACTTTGCGTTCTACTTTTTTTTTCCTGTGAATTTAGCAGGTTTTCTATGTTGTTTTGACTTGATAATTGAAAATTCTATTTCTGCATGAAGAGTCATATGCTGCCTTACAACATATGCATATGCAACATATGCATATGCTGCATTACAACAACACATAAGAGCCTCACAATCATTTATCTGCCAGATAAATGATTTTATTTTTAACCTGTTTTTAATTTAAATATTTTTAATTGATTCCGTGTAGCCATATGAAGTTCCTCATGGCTAAAGAATACTTTATTAATGTACTTGCAAAGTTACATATATATTAGACATTTTTCTACAGAAATCTCAAGAGGAATTTGGTCTGAAACTCACTAAAATCTGGTCTGTTGGTATGCAGCAACCTGTGGGGAGTGCTGGTCTTCCTCCTGTTCAGGCGTACAGCTTCTGGACATCACTTGTGCTGTGTGCCTGTAGACCACTGAGGATTTATTTCACATCCACTTTATTGCCAAGTACCTTACTCTGTTGCTTTGTTTGGGATTTCTAGGCATATGACAGCCTGGCAGAAGATAAAATTTGGAGTCCAAATACATCAGTATCCCAGTAGAGGCATCTGGTGACTAAAGATCCTGAACAAATAAACTTGTATTGAGCACCCAGTTCTGCAGTCCCTGCTCCTGTAGCCCTCTAGCACAGCAACGGTGTCTGGTGAAATAAAGAAAGCAACCTCAGGGAGATTTTATTTTTGGCATCAGTGGATGAAAGTTTTACTATTAATTCTCTTTCTTCGCCACTGATCTTACCCTTTTTTCCATTTTTCAGCAGGACGCTCCCTAATTTCCTCTCAGCAGGTTAAAGAAGTCTTTCTAAAGAAGTCTCCCTTGCCTCTAGGTGACATGTTCAGGGCCCCCAACAGTCCCAGCACCCTCCCCTCCATTTTATCAGCATCCATCCTAACTGGACAAAAACAAAAGCAAGAAAAAAAAAAATCCAGCCTGAAAACGGTATTTCAGATAGAGCCTCAGCAATACTAAATAGAGAGAGACAAGGCAGTTACCCAGCACATGAAGCCATGGCTATAAGCTTGTTAAATAACTGGATATTTTCATTTAGGAGTAAAGTGTCCTCAGAATACTTGACCAAAAATGCAGAAATTGAGGTCAGTCTGGCCCCACGCAGGCGCAGAGCCCTTTGGGGTGCATCGTAATGCCTTCAGCTGCCAGAATTTAACAAGATCTCCCTTAGTGATGGGGTATGAGCACAGAGCACCTGCCACCCAGCAGTCAGGACAAATGATTCAAGTGCTATTTTTCGGTTCCCTCACCAGCTGAGCCTGGTGGCAAGGGTGGGAACGGGAACCGCCCCAACTGGGACCAGTAGCTGCTGCAGCTCACCAGCTCCAAGGGACACAGTGACACACACGCCTTCCTGGTGACAGCTGTGAGCAACCACCAGACATTAACCCCAACTACTACAAAAACGAACAAACAAATCCCCAAAACCCATAGCTGCTCTTCAGTGACATTTGACCAGCTCTTGCAGGTCTCGAAGGGAGTTTGACTTTTGGTGTTGGCTCTTCATTTCTGGCACTGTTCTGACAGAAAGCAGGTGTGGATCACGTTATGCTGGCCCTTGATGGTGCTTGGCAGGACCATCTTTGCTGTTTTCTGCTCTCCACAGGATCTGAGGTTTTGTTCTGCTCAGCCAGGGCTTTGTCACATCTGCCACAGCTTTCCCCATGCCTGTCGCAGACGCAGCTGGACCCATGCTGCAGGTGATCCTGTCTCGGCCTCTCTTTCCTGTCTCAGGAAACTCTCCAGGCTGTGGGGTGGAAGTAAAGAGCTGAAGGAACTGAAGTTTGGAGGGTTTCGAGGGGCAGCATCTCCCTCTGGAGGCCTTCAGCAGCAACTGCCTGGCTCAGCTCCCACCAAGGCCTGGGGGAGAGGAGTTCTGGCAGAGCCCAAAGGTGCCACAAGGCAGATACCCCACACCTTGTCCTGCTTTCTGCTTCCCCCTACAGCCCCAAGGCTTCTGCCTGATGTGGCTGCAGCCTGACAGCAGCTCCAAAAGTTCCCGGACCCCCCTCAACCCCAGATGCAGCGGGTATATGTATACACAGAGCCTTTGGAAGAGCAGGGGGAAGGGGTGAGGCTGTTTCTGAAGAGGGTTCCCCCTGCCCTGTGCTCTGAACATGGGGCTGGGAGCTACCTACAAAGCAGCAGGGACCCCCCTCTTTGGGGCTGCTCAAATGTAACACCCCATCTGACCTGCTGCATGACATTTTTGTCAAGTATATTTGGCTTACAGCAAAGAAATTCTGTAAGTAGAACCAAAGATATCTAGGCAAGCAGTCCTTAAAAAATAAATACATCAAAATGTTACATTTGTAAGTTTAAGATTTCCCCCCCCCCCCTTTTTTTTTCCTGCTAACTGAAGTAACCTGTATTGAGAATTTAGCATCAACCTTTACAATAGCAAACTACATGTATCATGTTAGGTTAAATGTGTTTCACTTAGTACTTTTTGCTCTTCTTGTACTCCGTTTTTTAATTTCACATCAAAATAATTAATTTTTGTCCGGTCTTTTGAGCTTATGTCGATCTCTTATCCTTCAATACCAGTGAGCTGTATCTCATTGCCTTCTGTCACACTTTTAAGAGATCTGGTCAGACTGAAACGTAGTAAGTTGTAAAAGTTGTTTGAAAATACCATCCTGTAACGTCAGTACCTGGGAATAAATCAAAAGCTTCCATGGAATTTCAGCCAGTTTAGCTGGAATAAAATTCTGGACTAAAGAAGCCCTTTGAAATTGTACTGCTCAGTGCATTGAATGCAAAGTAATCAAAAAGCATCTTTAGTACATTTTTTTTAATGTAAGCTTAAAAAATATAAAATAAAATAAATAAAATAAAATAAAATAAAATAAAATAAAATAAAATAAAATAAAATAAAATAAAATAAAATAAAATAAAATAAAATAAAATAAAATAAAATAAAATAAAATAAAATAAAATAAATACTGACCCATGATCTGAAGGGGAGATTGGAGTGGAAGCCCATGCATAGCCATAAATAAAGCAGGAACTATCGCTTGAGTAGTAAGAGTGAGCCTCAGATATCTCAGCAATAAGGTATCGAGCCTGTTCTGCTTGCCTCGGTGAAGGCAGGCACAGCGAGGCGCTGCTGCATCAGCTCACTGCGAGGGGCAGCCAAGAAGCAGCACCTGCAGTGCACAGATGAGGGGATTATGTTGAAGGATGTACATGCTAACTGTACAGACATGTCTGTTCTTTCAGCAGCAACAAAGAAATCATTCTGCTTAAAAAATGCACTTTACTGAGAAGCTGCTGTACCTTCCTTTGGAAATGCCCCAGGTTTTCCTTCTGGTTTTGCGCTGGGCTTGTGATCTCAGCAAATCACTCTGAAGGTAATGATGTGTGGCCAGTCACTTCCTCATGTCTGAGACTGTGCTAAAGCTGGTAACTTACATTAAAAGCAGATCCAGACCTATACAATCAGCTCAATTTCCATGACAGTATCCGAAGACATGATCCCAGCGCTGTCTCTGATACGCAGAGTGTGTTGAGCTGTATTTCACTCCTGCACTTGTAAAGTTTCAGAAGGGGGCATAGCTAAGCCAGAAAAGCACATAAGCATTAGATTCATATACACCTAGGAAACTGTATACACCTAGGAAACTGTTAACAGCATGCACAACTCCTTCTAATTCAGCAACAGACCTCACAGAGAGCTGGATGTAGACTTACCAAAAACAAAGTTAAAAACTTTTGGAGCAGGGCAGGAATCCGGGGGAGGGTTTTTAAGTGAGGAGGGTGAATGCACCTGAAAACTCACATTTTCACTACAAGACTAGAATGGCTACAGGCTTATTGCCTTTTCACTAAATTTCAAGCCCTCACCCTTCAGTGTGTTTTTGTCAGATGAGACATTGCTTTTGAGAGGAAATAATTAAATCAGGAACAGGTAGAAAAAGAAGAGGGACATTTAGCAGTTTGTTACTTTAGGAGAAAAAAAAAGAATACAGTCCATCACTGATTTCACATAGTGCATATTCTGCAGCCCTTAATAGAGGATGCTCAGCTTAAATCAGGAGTTTCAAAACATTGGCACTGGACAAAGCTACAGACCCTACTATAACAAACTTTGTGCCCATGTTCTTCTCTAGGATTTCTGCATTTGTAATGGTTTTACTCTTGATCAAAGCCCTGACACTACGGGGTATGGATATAACGGGGTAGCATATATACAGGGGGATGTGCCTACACAAATTGGGCTTAATATATTTGATGTAGTTTTGCTCTTTCCATCCTTGCTAAGGACACTCTGGGAAACCCAAAGATGAATTTATTAGGTTATAAGTGGTCCTTCAGGCTCTTCCAAGAGGGTTTTGAGAAGAGGAAATGAATACAAAGACAAATAAAACTTCATCCCCTGAAGAACTGGGGAGAAAAAAAAAAGTCTGTAAGCAAGAAATTTATGGATCTAAGCGAGAAACTATTCACCTCTTCCAAGAAGTGTCTGATGTGTAAAAATATGGCAACCTGAATTAATTTCATATGCCGTTTGTCCCAATTGCTCTCTATGCCATTTTCCTGTCAAAAGCTAGCTTCACAGTTGTGTCTTTCAAAAAAAAAAAAAAAAAGTAAGGAAAAAGGTGGATAATATACATTTGTAATTGCTCTTTCAGCTGCAGGTCCTTTGCACCATCTCCTTCAGGAAGAAATAAATCAAAGTCACACAGGAGAAAGCAGTAGTTACGACCATGATGATTACTACTTCCCATTATTTTGCAGATTATTTAACAATTAAATCAGAGGAAGGATGTTCTTGTGCGATCAGTGATGTTGGAACTATAAAGCAAAACACCACCCAAAGAAATGAGTTTAAGGGCATGGTTTTAAACACAGCAAAGCTGTTCCCATGGCAGGCTGCTGCTAAAATGCAGTCCCGTTTCCCTTCCCCACCCATGACCATGTGCAACGGCCTTGGGTTGATGCTTACCTGATCCTACCATGAGCTGGTTCAAAAATCAAAGCTAACAAAAAAAGAAAAGAGCTAGAGTGAGGGAAGGCTTGGGGACATGTATCTGCAATATGGGGACAGGAACAAGCTGGGGTGTCCCCATCCAGCAGCAGTCATTGCCACAGCTTCTCTGGATTGCCAAACAGAAACCTACCCCTTTCTGCCTTCTATTTCCCTTTAGTGACTGATTTTTGAGAAGACCTCCATTGGATGGAGAATCTTTTAAGGTTTGTGTCTTTTATTACAGTCCTCTTCATTCAGCTTAAACCACCTCCTCCCTCCCCCCCCCCAAAAAAAATTAAGTATTGCTTTGCATCTTGTAGATGCAAAGTTTTCTCTAATGCCTTTGGCTTTCTTCAACACCACACATTTTCCTTTTCTTTTTCTTTTTCTATTTTTTTTTCTATTTCTTTTTCTATTTTTTTTTTCTATTTCTTTTTCTATTTCTTTTCCTTTTCCTTTTCCGTCTTGTAAACATTTCTTAGTTCTTTCTCTTAACCAAATTTTGCTTGTAATTTCTTCTTTGGGAAAGCTAATGTCTTTCAAATACCAAAAAAAAAATAGACAGACAGTAAGTATTACAACATCTGGCTAGTCTTAGCTATCTTCAGTTGAGAGGGTTGTTTCTGATTCAATCTTTTTCCTAGCTAACTTGAAGAAGAAGAAGAAGAAGAAGAAGAAGAAGAAGAAGAAGAAGAAGAAGAAGAAGAAGAAGAAGAAGATGATTAGCTGCCATCAAAGAACTTCAAGAAATGTTATATATATTTCCTTTCAACATCCCACAAATGACTGAGGATTGCTTACTTCCATGTTACTCTATCCACCTGCTCTTCAGACCTGTAAGGCACGTTGCTAAGAAGTGACACTAAGATGCCAGCCCCATCTCATAGAGCCACTGAGGATCCTGCATGGAGAAGGGTCTGAGAGGAAGAAGAAGTTGCGAAAGAGGCAAATGCCATCACCAGGGGTTGAGAAGGCATGAGACATGACTTTAACATGGTAATCACATGGTTATTTAATGATGTGCAAAAAGTATCTTTTATCAGTATACAAGTGATAGCTCAGTTGTGACAGTTTGGAAGTAGGAGAGAGTGGCAGAATCTAGCTGCAAAATTCCCTGCATTTAGAGAACAGTTGAACAGGAAAATGTCTCGGCTTCCTGAGGTAGGGAAGGATTTATGATTGGCAACATAAAGAGTAGGGGCATAACAAAAATATTCAGTGGAAGTTTACCTTTTTGCATTTCAACAGTATTTTATTTGCAATATTAGTGAAGATGTTTGTTGGAAATTCTGGTTAATTTCCAACACACCCTGGTATAAAGGTTTGCCACTGTAGCAACTTATCAAGACATCATCAAAGTAGACCAAATGTAAGATTTTCTGTAAGGTTTTCAGCAGTTGCAATAAAGCTGCATATCCCTCCAGACGGGTAAGGGCATACCAGCAGGGATGGCTCCAGAATTTAATTTCATGTTTATCAGCATTAAGAGTTTGGTGGAAAACACTCTGAATAATAATTAATTGATGATATGATGATTGTATTTGTGCAAGTACTTTGTTCTCCCATGAGCTCTGTCTTTAACCGCATCCTAGCATGGCATTAGCTGTGTCTGCATTTTGCTTTATTGTTCAAGTTCAGTCATTCTTTCCATTTCTAGAGCCACCACAGAATTCATAATTAAACAATTCCATGTAAAAGAAAAATGCATTCTGCTATAATTAAACTCCCTCTGTGTGCTGCAAATATCATAACAAGTCAATCAGCCTTCTGAAATTTGTTCAAATGACTACAATTCTTGTAGCCTAAATTCAGATAATGGTCCTTTAAATTCAGAGCACAGGAACAATGGTTAAATAAGAATTTTTCCAAAGGAATAGTAAAAGGAGGAAAAAAAAGAAAACTTCTCTGGAAACAATAATGACCATATTATATTCCACCCCAAACTTCTAGCAACAGCAAGGCAGTGTCTGTACATTAAAAACTGAGCAAACCACATAGTCTTTCTCCTTCATCTTCTCCTGCTATACGATTTGGAATCATAATGCTGCATGATGCAAGGATGAAGGTCCTCAACTCCTTCTAAACTTCTCCTGGTGCCTATAATTGTGTAAGGACCTAAAGCACATAATCACTTCTGCCAGCCTTCAGCTTTAAACAAAAAAATCAAATGATGGGCAGCAGATAAACACTGTAGAAACTCTAGCTGGATCTTCATCACGTTCATCATTTTTTTTCCTGTAGGCAGCCTGATCAGATACTAACCTTTACTTAATTTGTTATCCAAGGTTCCTCTCCTTTCAATTCTAGAACTAAGCCTTAAGAAGGTAAACAACTGTCAAGAGACTTGTGATAAAATCATCAGAATCAGTGTGGAAATGCAGCACCGTGTGGAAATGCAGCACGTTAGGAATATTATGCGACAAAGATGGAAAGTAGACTACAAGAGGTAAAAGTCATTGCACACACAATATGGCAATCACTTCAAGATTAAACATTTTTCGGGTCACAGACATTCTTGTCTCTGCTGATTCATCCACAGATCACATCATGTCTGATTCTTTTTTTCCCAATTAAATAAAATGAAATCTTATTATCTGATTGCTTTTCTGGCAAGGACACAGTGTTTTCCTCTTGCACTTCTTAAAAAGAGACGCAGATTCTTTAACAGCTGGACGTCCAACAGCAATGATCTCATTCTTTAAATCTGTAGCATCAAAACAAGACAGAAATAACCTTTGAGTGCAGTGAATACTTTTGATGAGATTAAGGTCCTACGCAGGAAATGGGACACAGAATTGTTTTGAAAATCCTTAATATGTGTCTTCAGAAAAAAGCTGAACTGACTTTTGGAAAGGAAGGATGAAGTGGGTTTAGTATTTTCTTATGGCTGCACCATAATTAAAGCTATTGTTGCCAGGCTAATTTATACTCACTAAAAGCTTCTGCTTTCCCCTTTGATTGCATGAGGAATTTGACAGCAGGATGGAAGAAGTTTTTCCAGTATCCTGGGTAATCCCCGCTCTTCCTACCCATTGCTAAAACCATTCTTTGCATTAGTGTGGTTTTCAGCTGCATTTTATATCTGAAAGCAGAGCTCTTAGTTGGTGAAATGAATTCCAAAACATTGCGAATAATGCTACAGACAGAGCTATAAATCATCATGCCAATAATGGGTAAAGTTGAAAAAAAAAATGTATTCCTAGGAAACTCAAATTGTAATGTTTTTGTATATTTTAGGCACTCTGGCAAGCACTGCGCTTCAACTTGATTGACTCTGTGCACCATCCCTCAGGTTGCCCTGAAGATTCAGGTTTTTCACAAGGTATATACAAATCTCTTTGTGTCTCCATGAGATCCAGAGTCCTGCGGAGGCAAAAGAAGCAGTGAGCAGGTATGTACGTGACTTCCTGAAAAGCCCTCAGCTCCTGCTTCCTGAACGGCACTGCTCAGCACCAAAACACCAGGTGATTTTCAGAAGCAAGACAACTAACCTAGCTCACTTCCCTTGGGAGTTTTAGGGGGTTTCTCTTGTTTTGTTTTGGATATTTTTTCCTTTTTTTTTTTTTTTTTTTTTTCTAGCCAAGGAGTTTAAATAAATTTGGGGTGTATGCTGGAACAGCTAGAGAAGGAGAGCAACACTTGTGAATGCAAGGGATGTTCCCACTTCGACCGATCTTTCTCACATTTACTTGAAAAGTAGTTATACTTCTCTATGTATGCCCACATACATGAAAACATAATATACTGTAATAACAAACAGGATACTTCGGTCTCTGGAAAGAACTGCAGGGGGCTTTAGAAAGAGATACATCCTTCCTGTAGCAACCAACGACAGCAGCCACCACTGTGAGGTCAAACTGCAATTAATGGTCCTGGTTAATGTCACTTGGAGTCCTCCTGAAGCCCTGGCAGCACATAGCACTTTGACAAGTTCCTAGGGTGGGTCAGCCCAAAGGCTGCTTGCTGCCTAAATTTCTGCCTCAAGCTCTCTCTTTTCCCATCATTCCAACAGGTTCACAGGCTAATAAATGGGGATTTGGGGCCTTTGCTCTCCTCTGGGTGAGAGAGGAGGCAGTAATTTCAAGGACTGCGGCTGCGTGACAAGGACCATTGCGACTTAAGTCATGCAGAAGCACATCCAGCAAGCTGCCATTTCAATATTCCATTATTCCAAACGTCAGAGGACAGTGCTCCAGATGGACAACAAACCAGCTGTCCCACACACTCATCTGAGGGCCAGGCTGTCTTCTGTGCTGCTGTCATGGGCTTAGGATGATTAGGGATTGAGCTCTATAAAAACGTATCTCTTATGGCCTCCTCATGCACTTGGCAGTTTCCTTGAAGAGCTGACAAAACTGCTTGAAAATAAAGCAGCTGTGCCTGTGTGTAGATGCTGATAATGACACAAACAATTAGAGCTGGTCAAAAACACAAACACAGAGTTTTTTAATATTCTGCCCTAAATAAGGATGAAATGAATAGTTTTTTATCTAAGATGAAAAATTTTTAAGTATTTTAATTATAATCAGAAATATAAAAGTTATAATAATGCATTGTAACATAGAAATAAAGCATTTCCTTCCTTAACATGTTAACCTTTTAAAGAGGCAGAAAAAACAATATTCTCTTGATTTTTTTTTTTTGTAATTTTCCACTGAAAATATTAACACATGGAAACGAGACCAACAAAACATTTTGATTTTACAGAGTCACACTTTTACAAGGGAAATCATTCTGTAACAGAATTTTTAATTGCCTCAGCAGGTTACATTTTAAATTATCCTCAAGTGGATGAAAGGAGAATGACTGTAAAAACAATTACACAGTGATATATGCCATCAGCACACTTCTTAAACTAACATTTGCTTAACGGATGTATGAGATTTTTTTTCTTTAACCTGATGTTACTTTATTTGAGAGAGGGTACTGAAACAGAGCAATCTGTTTCAAACACTGTCACCACCTAGACATGACACTTGACTCTTACCAGTCACCTTGTAACACTGTGGCCTCCAGATGTGCCCCAGCTTGGGCTACCAAGATGGAAACACACCCTTTTTGTTGATCAAAAATGGGTCATACAGATATCAAATGGGCAGATCTATGACCAAAAGGTGAAAGGGCTTTGCCAGACCAGGTTAAGCAGCCTCACACCTTCACTCAAAACGTGGGGGATGGAGGTATGACAAACTTTTCATCATGTGGAAACTAGTGACTGGTTTCATGAGCAGCTTCTCATGGACCCAGAGCTCCCACAGAGATGTCCTTGGTGGACAGCAAATCCCACCTGCGTACAAAAGTACCCTGAGCTCTACAACCAGGAGAAGCTTGCTGTATCACAGGGAAGTGTTATTGCAAGCCAGTTCATGAACATATCCTTAGATTTTAGAGACAGATAGGCCTTATGTCTGCTTTTCTGACTACCCACCTATCACAAGACTTCCAATCTTGTGGCAAAGTGCACCAAACAAAGTGTATGTATTTTGTTGGAGGCACTTTTACTCCAAAGTTCACACTCCTCCTGCAAGAGCCCACAGTCTGCTCACCAGGGCTCCCAGGCTGCTCCAGCCTCCCTTTCTCATCTCAAGCTGCACCCAAATTCATCAGAGCAGATCCCCTTACTGCTGGCCTGGTCTCAGGAGAAGAAGGAAGAAGTTCCTCCCCCAGGCAATCACTAAAAAGGATGTTTTGGCTGTGCTGCTCTATTGTGTTTCCAAAGGAAAGCCTCCCATCTCTTGATTGTCTGTTCATATGCACCCTGGCAGGCCTACCTGACTCACACCATCTGCTGTTCCTCTGCTTGGGGAAAGAAATCAGTCTCTCCAGTCTCTGCAGGGAACCGTATAAAAACAAATGATGAAAAACTAGTTGTCTCTAACGTATCGCAAAGGCTTAAACCAGTAGTATTTATATCCCGAGCTACATTAAATTTAGGCTGTGGGCAAATGCCCAGACCTTTTTGCGAGTCGTTGCAAACGTTTGTTAACAGTAAACATGTGACATTAGTATCCAGGATGTCTGTGAAGGAAGAGATGTTAAAACAACACTTCTGCAGACAACTTGTTCAGAATATATTTTTGGAAACTTGCAACTGAAGTATGCTCCCTACCTTGACATCAGTTGTAGATTTACTATCTCAAGGCCTGAATGTTAGGGGAAAAAAGTCCTTTTAAAAAAACAAGAATGTCTTCAATGTTTAAACAAATAGAATAAGAATTGGTTAAAAAAAAATGTGACTGTGGAAATTATGCCCTTTATTCACCTTTATGGAAGTCCTTTTCTATACCTCACCTCTTCATCCAGGATGTATCATTGCTTTATTGTAATGCTTTGGGTCAATGAGATTTTTATCTGAACTGATAAGAAGGGCAAATCTTTAAGGAAAAAAAAAAAAAAAGAATATTAATTAATTGTGCCAGAATTTCTGGGTTTCATGAGAAAACTTTCTGAGAAGATTGAAGGGGCATTTAAAAATGGAAGCTTTTTTTTTTTTTTTTTTTTATTTTAAAAAAAAAGAGTACTTAAAGATGGAAATGTTAAATCTTATTCATAAAAAGTCTGGAGGGTGGTAATCTACAACAGCAGTTAGTAATAATCCTATTTCTTTTGCTTTAAGGAGCAAAATAGCTGTGAAATCTGCATCTTAGAAAAATTCTTAGATTATGTAGCTTTATTGGCTGCTTTATTTAAGCAGGAGTTGTCTGACACTGCCATAGTAGTGTCAGAAGGTGTTCGCTTCATAAACCATCTCTGATTAGACTGTGGGCAGATATCTTAGCATTAAGGCTATTAGACTGGTTGATTTCATTAAGTTTAGGAATACATTTTCCATAAGTGTTTTATTTTTTCTTTCAAACAATAAGATTAGAATTAAATACACACGTCTTTCTTTAATCAATGCATATTGTGAAGGACCTCCCACACAGCTTGTATTGTTCCTGTGATCTTTTTCTGCTTGCAGAGGATAATAACCTGCTGCTTCCCAAGTACACATCCCCTTGAAAAGGACCTTGCACCTTTTTGTGAAAGGTCTGCTCCTCCTCAGTGCTGTCAGATTAAGTTTCTCTGTTTCAGTGCAGCAGCGTTCTGTAGCCAGCTGGAACTTTCTTGCCTTTCCTGTCCTTTTTTTCATACTGCTTTCAAGTAGTGGGACAGGATCAACATCTTTCTGGAAGTTCTCTCACAGTTTCCAAAAGAGACATGAAGTACTTTGCATCCCAGATTTTCAGACAGCCATAGGGGAAGATGTAGACTTAATGTCTTTCTGTCTGAAATTGTTTTCATCATTGCCCTGGTACTAAATCATATCCAGAAAGTGAATACAAAATAATAAATAACAGAGTGGTACCATATTTACCTTGAATTTGTAGCAAGATGTTTTACATAGCAAGGTGCAGGACAACCAGAATTCACATCCTCTGTACCATACAGACATGGGGTTGTTGTGCTAAGGGATTTTCGGAGGTAACATCTAAAGGTAACGCTACTTGGAAGGTCATTATCATGGTCTGCTACAGTGGTGGTAGATGCCACATGGTCTTAAAGAACTGTACCAAGCTACTAACAGACACTGCGTTATCATTAGTAAGCAGTTTGGGTAAAAGATTTTTGTGAAGACTAGAAGTGGTAAGTACTTCATAGTCACGATTAATGCCAGCACTGTGGACAGAAAAGGTCAACACTGAAATATCTGGCAGACTCAGAGATGGACTGCATGTTGCCATGACCTAATTCTATCCAACTTACTACAGAGACTTCTTTATCACAACCAGCAAAAATATTCCATTAAAATGGAAAAGTCTGGTGATTTCTACACTTTCCCACTTGAATAACAAAAGAGGGAATAACATCTCAGAGCTGACTACCATCAGCACAGTGAACTTGTATCACCGTACAAATGCTACCCGGAGGTAGAAAGCGTTTCCTCACTCACCTTAAAGTGATTGCAATAAGCTAATTAAGGATTTTATACTCTGCTAGATGATTGTCTGCTTATGTGTAAAGGAGATTTTGTGTAGTCGAGGTTGGCAGCATACTTCTCACCTAGCAAACCCTAAGCTGCCTCTAGACACAAGTAATAGCAGGCAGATTGCAAGCATTGGCCTCTGGGCAAGAAGGGAGGTGGCAACTGCTTTATGTACAGAATTGGATTGTATTGGTCCTAAGCCTTCAGTTAGGCTTTGCTCTGAAAACTGTGAAAGAAAAAAATGATTGTGTTTTTCTTAGTCTGTTATTAATTGACATTATTTCTAGTTATACCGCCTTGCACCCTTTTTCTTGGCTTTCAGTTTACCACTGAGAGAAATGGCTAAGCAGACAGTACCCACGAGGTCGTGATCGCCTTCCATCTCCTTCATTTCAGTGCCAATTACATACAGGGAACTGTAGAGCAAGGAGCAAGGAACTGTAAAAGAGACAGAAAAAGGAACAAACATAACATTTTAAAGAACAACATGGATGATGTTACATCTTCTCCTCCCCCCTTCTCTCCCATCCTTTCCCCTCCTTCTCCTTCTCCTTCTCCTTCTCCTTCTCCTTCTCCTTCTCCTTCTCCTTCTCCTTCTCCTTCTCCTTCTCCTTCTCCTTCTCCTTCTCCTTCTCCTTCTCCTTCTCCTTCTCCTTCTCCTTCTCCTTCTCCTTCTCCTTCTCCTTCTCCTTCTCCTTCTCCTTCTCCTTCTCCTTCTCCTTCTCCTTCTCCTCCTTCTCCTTCTCCTTCTCCTTCTCCTTCTCCTTCTCCTTCTCCTTCTCCTTCTCCTTCTCCTTCTCCTTCTCCTTCTCCTTCTCCTTCTCCTTCTCCTTCTCCTTCTCCTTCTCCTTCTCCTCCTTCTCCTTCTCCTTCTCCTTCTCCTTCTCCTTCTCCTTCTCCTTCTCCTTCTCCTTCTCCTTCTCCTTCTCCTTCTCCTCCTTCTCCTTCTCCTTCTCCTTCTCCTTCTCCTTCTTCTCCTTCTTTCTCCTTCTCCTTCTCCTTCTCTTTTTTCCTACATGCGCATTCCAATTCCATGAAGTAAAGCACAAACAGCCTTGCTGGTTGCAAAACTACAGAGCAGTCACCACTAACAAAGCTTTGCTTTTCCACTTTTCTGTGACAAAGACAGCAAATCTTATCCATTAACAGGCTCAAAAGAAAAGGCAGGGGAAGATGCTGACCTCCAGGCACTGCGAATGCTAACAGAAAACATAGTCCAATGGTAGGTAATTTATTTATTGTCATTCCTTTGTGGAATCACCATATTAAATTCCCATCATGGGTATGTGCAAAGATTAGATACTATGTGTTCAATTGGCCTTAAGCATAGAAATAAGCTGCTTTCTGAGGTCAATTAACCTGTCACTGAGAGTGCCCATCATCTTGGTATATGAGATCAAGAACCCATTAACACAGGGAAGGTGGGGAGCCGTTGGGAGGCAAGCATTTCAGAAGGCATTTAGTTGAAACTAATGGAAGGTAGGTACAAAACCTAATTGGATAACAATAGGCTAAGAGTAATTATTAATGGATCAGTGTTAAAATTGAAGGATTGATCGTGCAACATTTTTCTGTTAGGCTTGGGGCTGCAGGAATCTGGCCCAGGTCCAGTTTCGTTCAAAGTTTCCTTTGCAACCTGGGTGATGGACTAGAGAACATTTCTATTAAATTTGCTGACAACACGAAACTGTGAGGCACTGAGAGGATATTGGCTGACAGGGTTAGAATTCAAAATGATTTTGACAATTGGAAAACTATTCAGAAAAAATAGATATGAGAGAGAATTCAGAGGAAATGATGCAAAGTTTTACAATTCAGTCATATTTCCACAATCCTAAGTATGAGGCCTGTGCTTTGATCAGTGCCCTACCATAGTCCCGCTACACTCCTGCCACCTCCCACTTTCCTTTTTGCTAGGAGTGGTTATAATGTAACTCCATGCTGAGACAGTCCAGGAGGCCAAGGGCTAGCTTCATCAGGAAAGTCATTATTTCTCAGGCAGAGGAGCTCCTGGTGCCAGCTCACCACCCAACTGTATGAGTTCACACAACAAAAGGGACAGGAGCATGCAAATGGTGTTGAAGGAAGAGCTGTACCACAGCAGCCCAGATGCAAATCACCTTCAGGTACCAGAGCACTCTGGAAAGAGAGGACTCAGCTGGCTGCACTGCTAAGACTTTTCTGTGAAGAATTCATCCAGCAAAGAAGAAAAAGGGAGTCCCCCTCCGGCACCATCTTGTCCCATGAGAAAAGAGATGTCTTGTAACTGTGAGCTGAGCCCCACGTGTGGGGGAATTGAATGTAAAAAATATGTTTGACTGTCTGAAGGCCAGAGAAATAGCCCTAAAAGAAGAGAGATACCAGACTAATCTTATTGAGATTCTGCTTCTCTGCTGTCCTCTGTATGGTACTTGCAGGAGCAAAGAGGAGCAGATGGCACAAGGCAGAGAGTGAGAAACTCAAATGCAGCCACAGTCACCACCTGTGCCTGCCACAGCTTGTTCACTCACCTGGGATAAATGGGAGGGCCAAACTGTGCAAAATGCCCCGATCGACTCTTTATGCAACATCCCTGACTGCTGCTTGCTGTGCTGTGAAATTATGTGCATGCTGGAGTGAAAGCAATAAAAAACTGCTTTCTGCAAATCTTGCTCATGGTCTTTTTTTTAATGACACTTGTGCTGCTTTGCACACTTGGACCCCCAGCCTCTGGCAGCCCAAGGGATAGGACTGGCATAGCCTACATCCAAAAGGTTATTATTTCATCAATCACTCTCAACACTGCATTAATAGACCCCCAAATTATTATTGTCACTATTCGTTTTGGCAAAAAGAGAGTGCAGATACAATCCAAGTCTATTAAAGTGTAACAAAATTAGTTAAAATACAACAAAGTGCTGAGCTATATAAAAACTGCAGCTCTGAAAGACACGGTATAGTGACAACAGCAATGCTTAAAATCCCACGTTTAACCACGTAGCACCTTATGTCCTGCTGCATCCATCCCATCCACGGTGGTGCAGCCTCGGGAGGACCTGGAGGGCTGTGACACCCCTGCCTATTTCTGATGATTCTCATGTCTGTGTCACTGCATTTGCACCCTACAGCCGACATACCAATAAGGAGATTCGCTAGGTAAGGAAGAGGATTATGGGGATTTAGTTAAGATGTAATCAGAGTCCTCTCTTATTACATTGAAAGGATGCTTGCTCAGAAATCAGAGGCCCAGACAACCCTGCAAGCCATACTACGAATGCCATTCCCCTTTTGCATTCATGTTATTACTCAATTACTCTTTTAATTGCTTTGACTATAATTTGCTTTAATTAATTTCACTCAAATAAAAAAAAAGAATTACTCTTACTTACCTAGAACAGAAGCATTTTGTAACTTGTGCTTGTACAAATAGAAAGCATTGGCACTTAAGTGGGCCGTATTCTGTGGATTTAATAACATTTCTACAACAGATTAAGTTCATCATCCAGTTCTAATGCTGTTATTCTGCCCTTCAGTATGCTGCATGAACAAGTAATCTCAAGAGAACTTCTTCTGGAGGCACTCTCTGCCTTTTCAGATAGCATCAGATGGTGCCAGTAATTATTCTGTCAATCAAACCCATTTTACTGAATTACTTGCAAGATCTGATTTCCCTATACAAGGCAACAATAGCAATGACATAGAAGATGAGCACAGAAACTGCTTCAACAGCCTCTGACTCCTCACTTTAACTTCTGTATAGAAAAGTTCATTTTGCTAAGCTTCTCCTCTTTTTGCTAGTCCTTTAGAAGATATCTGGTGCTTTTGCTGGTATGATTGTGTGCCTCAACCTCATTGTGTGTTTCGTTGGAGCTGTCTGGGTGTGTTCAGATAACGCTACAAGGAGGAAGAAGCCTGGAAGCAGTCACGGCTGCCTCCAAAAGGACAGGCCAAAATGCTGTTTAGTGCTTTGCTATTGCCTATACTCCAGTGCAGAATGAAAACATAGAATACAAGTTAAAACCACTTGACATCAAACCTTGTTTCGTTCTCCAAACCTTTCTTCTTTCTTCAAATCTTTTTCTCTGCTTCTTCTCAGGTCCCAGTACCCTACTCCATATTTATTTATCCAAGTGATATTTCTGTCTCCTGTATACATGTAGACAAGTAAAAAAGAACAAAGCAAAACCCAACAAATTCTTCTGCTGAATTCTTCTGCTTTCTTTTGGGTGGAGCCTGCTGCTGTTTCATCAGCTTTTTTTTTTTTTTTGTTGTTTTCCATTAAAGTCTTTAGTAACTTCTTAGAGTTAGTCTTGAACAAGAAATTCTATAATGCTCTATCCATGACAACATACTCGCCCTTGCTGAATGAATCCCCATTTTTTTACTGTACACAGGACTTTGGGCCAAGTGGAGAAGAATATTATAAAGCAATCCTTTCACTTCTCATATGAATTTTATAGGTTTCAAATATGTTTAATCTAGCTTTGTAGACTTTACTTCCCTTTGTCTTTGTCTTCCCTTCTGTTTATTTATACAGTTTTGGCCCCTCCAGCAACACTAAATAATCATTTCCTTTCTGTTAAAATCTACCATTGTATAATGTTTATTCCAGTGTGTGTTTACTATTGTTTTAGCTGCAAATCACCATCACAACCAGCCTGAGGAAGTATAATACAAGAAGTTCTTACTGCAGACTATTGATTAAAAATTTAACTCACAGATATTAGGAAAATAAAAGCAAACATGGCTGCAGTTCAGCTGTACAAACCTGCATGAAATCAGAGTTATAACATCTGTTTTTTTTATAATATTCATTGCATGAAAATCAAAATATGATTCATGCTATAGCATTTTTGACATGCATTTAACAGAAGGAGCCAACAGAAGTGTATTTCCCATTGATACTGAGTCAGTAGGTCTGATTCAGCTCTAGAGTGATTTCCAGTTTGCAGACCTCTGTAGGCTTCTGGTCCCAGAGGAAGAAAGGCTAACTGCATGTTTCTCCAACAGAAGGCTCAGAAAGAACAGACAAGATCTCAGGACTGTTGAGATCTTTAAAACACTAATGTGTCCTGCACACACAAAAGATAAGAAAAAAAAAAGTTAGTATTTATTGGGAGATTTTTTTTTTTTGTCAGGTTGAAAATAAAAGGGTATTGAGGGATTTTATTCAGTCTTGCTCTAGTCAGCCTTTAATATGCTCATTCATCCATCAGTACAGTCTCACTACTGCTTAGTCCCCACAGTCACAGCGGTAGGTACTGTTCTTCCTTTGCAACAACACTTTGCTATGTGTACACTTCCCACCTGAGAAGCTTTAAATCATCGTGGGACTTCCTTAACAAGACAGATCCCAATGCGTAATCTTTAATCTTTTATTGGCAAGGTATCCAGTAACGTCACCCAAATGAGCAAAACAGGTCATTACACCGAACCACTGAATCACTGCATACTTCCCATTCCTCTGCTTCACATGCAAGTACTGTGTTTTGCTCTTCCGTTTCATTTTAGCTATTTTTCTTCTACAAAGTGAGCCCAAAGCATCACCAAATCAAAGTTCGCCATTTGTTTTGATGATAGGTTTTATAACACCTTGGCAGAAATTGAAGTTTTGTTATAAAATGAGGTCATTAAAGGACTGCCATATGAGGTCATAGGAGAGCTCACAGAGCCTGTTACATACGATGTGAACTAACAGAAGTGAACTGCCAGTATCAATCCATGACAAGAACAATAATAATGATAATGATACCCAGCTACCCAACAGCTGTTTGGAGTTTTACACAAAAATAGCACTTTCCAGGCAAAAAGGAAGTCAGGTTGTGCTAATAATAATTTATGAAGATGACTTACTGTTTTGTAACATCAAGCATCACAGCAACACAAGGTCTAAACACTCTTCTGGAATAGATTATTATCCCCACTGTACTTCTGGAAAACCAGAACTGTACAGAGGAGATCTGCACCAGCTAAGACACCTGGCCGAAATGTGGCACAGCTGGGACCTCAGTGCCTGTGATTTTATTATTGCTGTAATGTAACAATGATTCACAGTAGCATAGGACAGAACCTTCCTTCTGCAGAGTGCTATAACGTTGCTTTAATTCTCATGCCCCGAGTTTTCAAGCCAATGATTGCAGTCTATAGCAGAGCTGAGCCGGCATCACACAGAACAGGGAAAAAACAAGATTATACCAAATAATTCACATAGGCTGTCACAGGGAACTTAGGATGAGAACAGAGGAAGGTTAAGCACTGGCAAGAGGTCCTTTAATGAAAATAGAAGAGGAGAGCAGTGAGTTTAGTCAGCTGATTATTTAACTCGTATTAAATTTTGCTTGAACATTTGGCTGTGGGATACAAAAATGCTAATGTGGCTCTTTGGATATTCTTGAAAGCATAATAGATTTGAAGAGTAGATAGATAATCTCATAGAAATAAATACTTTGGACCATGCTAAAATGGCACTCATGACAATACCACTTAGACATTAGAGATATTACAATAATTGCTTTCATGTAAAACAGATAGCTAAAGACATTGGATTAGTTCCCAGGGGTGTGCTAGAATACATCATTGAAGATGAGTTCTTTAATTGAATGCATATAGGAATAGCTAATAACAGCTTGAGCCATATACAGTATGTCACAAACCTTACAAATTATGGCTATGTTTCGTTTTGCACATCATCCTATCCCCATAAAAGAGCTCGTTTCAGATTTAAAGGTACAGAATTCCATCTATTTGTTTAAGTGGACTTTTATATTCTGTGAGGAAGGAAACACATCATCTTGCTTTTTACCAAAGAGAATCTAGTGCAGTCCTGGAGCAATATAAATAATAAATCTCTCTCTTATGCATTTATAAAAACCCATCAGTATGATACATATTTAACATATGTGCACTTTAAATTTCATTATAAATGTATACAAACATTAACCGTCCTTTCTGGGTTTCCATCAATTGTTGTGTATAACTGGATTATAAGTATGGGCCAAGTATTTTTATTTTCATTTTCCATTTTTGGAGTACATTTATAGAAAATGAAAAAGCATTTGCAGCTATGTTTGTTCTTTTCCTACTCGGGGAAGTGGTGTCTCTTCATTTTTTAAAAAGGAGCTGACACTATCTAACCCGTTTTTTGATTAAGTGCAGGAAATGAAGGTTTTTCATCAGTAGAGTGCACCTACCCTGTTCTGATTTTGTAATTGTACATGTGGAAAAGTAAATACAGAGCTACTCAAGCCTGAAGGACCATTGTGATAAAATAATCTGCCAGCCTGCATTAAAGAACTTCCTCCAATCTTTATTTTTTCCATAAAGATTGGTATCACAAAGTGAATTATTTCTACCCTATGACACCGAGCTGTGTGGTGAGGTCAACATGCAGGAGGGAAGGGATGGCTTCCAGAGGGACCAGGACAGGCCTGAGACGTGGGCCTGTGCCAACCTCATGAGGTTCAGCAAGGCCAAGTGCAAGGTCCTGCATCTGGGCCAGGGCAATCCTAAGAAAAAATTTAGGCTGGGCAGAGAATGAACTGAGAGCAGCCGTGATCATCATAAGGATGATCAAGGGGCTGGAGCACTTCTCCTACAAAGACAGGCTGAGGGAGTTGGGGTTGTTCAGCTGGAAGAAGAGAAGGCCCCAAGGAGACCTTATAGAGGCCTGCCAGTACCTGAAGGGGGGTACAGGAAAGCTGGGGAGGGACTCTTTGTCAGGGGGTGGAGCAATAGGAAACAGGATAATGGCTTTAAACTAAAAGAGGGTAGCTTTAGATTAGATATAGAGAAGAAATTCCTCACTACAAGAGCAGTGAGGCCCTGGCACAGGTTGCCCAGAGAAGCTGTGGATGCCCCATCCCTGGAGGTGTTCAAAGCCAGGCTGGATGGGGCTTTGGGCAACCTGGGCTGGTGGGAGGTGTCCCTGCCCATGGCACAGGGTTGGAATTCAGTGGTCTTTAAGATCCCTTCCAACCCAAACCATTCTGTGATTCTATCTTTGAGCAAAAACAAGTGTGCACTCTAATATCTCTCATTTGAGAGTTATCATAAGAAGACAGCTTTAGAAATACAGTGTCATATTTTCTGTGAGTGGAAAAATAATGAAAATATATGAATGGAAATCATGTCATTTCCTTGGGATGTTATATTAAATCTCTTGGTTGACTCTCGTAATTTGCTTTCAAATTAATGCACTAATTATTTTTCTTTGTTACACAAGAAACAATGTCATATTTACACAAGTTTTCCAAAATTTAAAGAATGCTTTAGAAAAAGTTTGAATTGCTTTCCAAGTGGTATATGTGCTTTGAAGCATATACTGGCATTCATTATAAGTTTTTTTGCAGAATCTGTTATTCCCTTACAGGAGCAAATTAGATTGTAAAGCCATAAATGTTAAATTAGGTTGCTTGCAGTTTGCACCAGAGTGGCCTCACTTCAGAGATGTTCAGAAACCACACACCTCCTTTAAAACTGTGGAAACTGTGCTGGCTCTGTTCTTCTGAAATATACTTCACACTGTCGCATTATTTATAGATGCTGTTAGCGTAAACTTTAATGATTCACACAGAAATAACAATCAAATCCAGCTTTTTGAATTCATGACGATAACCTGATTCAGATGAGTGTGACTGGTCACGTGAATACCAAAGCAAGAAAGATTTAGTTTTGGATTTGTAAATTTAATAAAAACACTGTCTGGGTATTTTTAAATTTAGGATAGCAAAAGCTAACAGTTGAATTAATAACCTGAGCTCAGAGAGCCTGAATCTCCCGGGTAGCCTCCCTGCTGATCCCAAGAGAGAGTGGATTGCATCAGCTTTCAGGACGGTGAAGATGCTTTCCATGACGTACCATTCATGCACAGGGGAAGAATGGGGCAAATCCTCATGCTCAGCTTACTCTGACCCATGTGGACAGACTCATTCTGTGTAGAGAAAGTTTTGTCATGTCCTGGGGATGCTAATGCAGAGGAATTAAGGGGCTGCCTTAGGCCCCTTACATACATCAGAGAAAGAAACTGCACTGCATGCAAGCACTACTGCATTGGAATTCTTAACAGAAACCCAGTTGTTAATATTTCTTTTTTATTGCCTTTTTTGGATACTGTAAATGTTAATGTCAACATAAATGATGCTTTTGTTTTTGTTTTTAATTATTATTTTTAATCAGGTATACTTACTAGCTACTACACACCAATCAATGTAGTGGCATGTCATTTGTTTTTCTTAATTGATAATATGCCTGCAGGTTTTTGTGCCAAGGCATGAAATGTTCATTGCTTACAGGACAGGGTATTAAATGTGTTTTGATCTTAAGTGTGGGTTCTTCCTGGACTATTTAGGTAATTTTAGGTAGCACCTCTTCTTTTGTTATTTTAAGGCACATCATGATTGCATCCCTTTTCTTCCTATCTAGACTTTAAGAACAGATTATTTTCTTTTCCTTTTCACCACTCTTTTAGCCACTGAAAGCTGTGTACTCATTAACGCTTTTCACTACCTTTTAGTCATTAGATGGTGACACCAAGAGAAAGACTGGCAGATACCTTAAGAGAGTTAATGCAGCTTTGCTCAAACACAAGAAAAACAGCTGATGTAAAAGGATTGAACTTTGTGGCATCCGTAGGTCCATACATTTCTACTAGAGTCTGTCACTGTCTGTCCACTAATCCGGCAAAGCTTGGTAGGGATCAGCTGCTGATAACAACAATGAAAGGAGGTCTTTGTTTTAATGCTCTTGTTTTTTTGTACATGTCGAAGACCTCATAAGCCTTATTCAGATGGTCTGGTACTCACCAAACATGAACAGTGCACATAATTCACTGCTTCAGACAAATCTGTATTCTTCCCTTTGCTTTTTCCCCTACTGTTCCCAATAATCACAAATGGTTTTATTTACCATTAGTGCTTACGATTTAATTCCCTACCCTCGATAGATGCCACATAAATAAACATATTTGCTGCCTTCTTTTTAGTGGTAAAATAACGATTGAATTGATAAAGTTCAAAGCTAGAATGTTTTGCCTATAGTGGATTTTTTATTACCATCATAAATGCTATCTTCAAAGAGTTAAAGTTAGTTAGTTACCCCAGCCCTCCCCATTTAATGAAATTATTTTGTTTCCTTAAACTGTGCTTAATAAGTAATAAGGGAGACTGGGAAATTAATACATATCTTACTGTATTGATTTAGTTTTTGTTCATTCTGTTTTCTCTCTGAAGTCTATAAGCCTTCAGGTCCTATCTAATCTATTCATTTCTGACATGCACATCTTTCTAGTGCCTAAGTGCCTCTGCTATTCTTGAAATAGCCTCCGAGATGATTTAAATCCTTATGCTTTGCTTTTTCATCTGTTTACGATTTCCCACATAATTTCGTAATGTACTTCAAAACATTATAATTGTACTCGAAGAAACTCCATTATCATACCATGATTAACTTAACATTGGACAGTGTTATCCACCTACAGTCCCTGCACCCATTGTCCTTTAAGTATAGGAACATTGCCAGACCCTCCCATGAATTCTGAAGGTGCCTGGCAGCAGTTCCATACTTAGGGCTGTGTTTTAAAATGGATAGAACCAATGTTGGAGGGTTAAGTTGCGCATAAATAGGTGAGATGCAAGCAAAGTTAAGACTGTACTGCTAAGAGAAGTGCAATGAGAGCAGACTCCATAATTATTTAGATGACAGCATAGGAAACGCAATGGCATACTTAAAACCCACAAAAAGCCAAAATCAAACCTATAGCATGTCGGGCTATAGTGACTGAGGCTGCTAGATTTAGCAAAATGAGGCACCAGCCATAGCATTAGCTAGCATATTTAGGGTGAGCCTGTCAGTTTGGGAGAGATCCTCATTTAAAAACAGGCTCCTAATCCTAATGCCAAGAGAGAATGAAGGAAGAATCAATCTCTGCATACCAGTTTTGCCTCGTTCTGGGTATCAGGCGTAAACAGATGGGTAAACACATCAGCAGTCAGACTGAACTACACAAGAATAGAAATTGTAGAGATCAAAGTACTTTTTATTTATTTTTTTTTTCTTGAAAGAAGTTTTAAAACATCTTCTTAGACTAATTTTGTTTTGTACATTGAAATAAGAATGTTTCATTTTCAGAAGCTATTACTAAATACTAAGAAAGAGATGTTACACTCAGAACTGGTACAGAAGGTGTGGCTGTTTTTAAAGTCCTGTGATTACAACATTTTATAGTCATTCTCAAAATCCTTGACTGTTTTAAGGAATTTTAAAACACATTTTTAAAATGTTTAAAAACATTTTAGTATGTTGTTCTATCTCCAAAAGTGTGCTTATGCCTTTTCTAGAAGACTTCAAGACTTCAAAACCTATGCCAAACATAGCTTAAGTTCTAGCAATTTAGCAGTATGGCTGACTGCACTCCAGGACCCATGCTCCACCTTTTACAGTTAACTTATCAGTATATATCTGACATGCTGTCCCCTTCAAAGGAGATGCACCAAGGTCTGTTCTGTTCTTCAGCAGGTACATTGTCTTGGTAATGTTCAGATGCACCAATTACGTAAACAGCTGCTGGGAAGAAAAAAAAAAAAAAAAAAAAGAAATTAGAAAAAAAAAAAAGAGAGAGAGAGAAAAAAAAAAGGGACAATGTCTCAATTCTGATAACTTCATAAAATCAGATCCACAACTGAATTGAAGTTTTGTATATAAAATCCTGATACACAAAGCACGGTCTGAAATGGAAGATGGAACAGCTGCACTAGTGTGTAAAATCATCCTCAGAGACAGCATCAAAATAAAATCAACTAACGTGGATTAATCCAGGGAGAACACATCCTTCCATCAGTGTCAGACACTCACAATCATCTCAAAGTCTGCCTTCTATACTGAATGCTTTGTAGATGCGTCTGTTGTGACGTGCAGCTTCAATTCCCTTTCCCCAGCTAGGAGTAACTGAGATAGGCAGCAATCACAGGCCTGAATCGTCATTACTTCTGCCTGTGGCCAGCATTCAAAAACGCAAGAGCATACAAAGTAAAAGTAATTTGTTAATTCAGATTTGACTTCTTCTGTACTGCAAGAGGAATGCACTGCACAGCTTAGAGCTGATCTGCTTTCAGAGTCTCTTCCAGTCTGCCACACTCCAGCACAGAGGTGCACTGGCAATGTACTTCAGAGATGAGGTCAACTTTTCCTTTGTCCTTCCAAGATCTGCCAAACTCAATGGACAGCACAGCTCTAAATTTTCAGCGTATGTCACAAATACAGCTCACCAGTCAGTCCTGCATTACCATGACTTGTCCTGTAGGAGGGGCAAGACAGGACATGTTACTGCTTCATCTTCACGCCCTTTCCATCCCCAACACTTCCTCTTTTTTTTCACCTGCAGGCCTTTTCTGGAAGACCACTTCCTTGCCATCATACCAGTCAATGCTACTACTATCACCCCTCAAACTCTGGCACTTCAGCCCACATCCAGCCCAAATTATTTGAGGTCCATTTCTGAGAAAGAGATGGTCTGCTGAGATGGAACCCCATGTGGGAGCCTGGGGCTTGGGCTGCCATGTGGCACTGTGGAAACTGGCCAAGGCAGAGGAGATAGGGTTGGCAATTGCCTCAGGATGATGTCTCATACTGCACAATCTCATGGAATAATAAACAAAGAGTCATCGCCGTTCTAAAACTGTGACGTCTGGCAAAGTGTCTCCTTGGTGGGATGCCTTAGAAGTAAAGAGAGTAGGCCATAACGGCAACAGTGTAGACAGTACTAGTAAGTAAGGACAGTATAAACCTAATTTTTGTCTACTCCTAGTCTTCACTCTCACTTCCCCTTTCTCCAGCAGTAACCCTTGGGCTGAAGTTTGTAGGCCATAAAGACACCTCACCCTAACTTACCCCACATTTGAGTATGTCAAGTGCTAGGATATAGTGTTAAGAAAAAACAAACATGGACAGAAACTTATTAACAGTATGAGTAACCTCAAAAGACAGCCAAAACAAGCTTGTGGTGAGGAGATTCAGGAGTGAGAAGGGAATCAGGGCTTTCCCTTGACAAAGGTCAGGAGTTAGTGTGACTGTGCGTAACCAGCAGACGTGCGTGCTATGTTGCTTGCCTAAGATAATTTATATAGATAACACATTATTTCCTCACTGACTATAAAAGGAAGAGCTCTGCTCTGACACAGTGTTCTTACTGCACTGCACCCATATCCTAGATAAGTTTCCACCTACGGCTGTACTAGTATTTTTTAAAAATTTGTGAAAGTCATTTAAGATTTCCTTCCTAACAGTCTGGCCACCTCTTAGCAATCCACAAGGAAAATGTTGAGTTTTTTTGACCATACCCTCTTTTTCTCTCTCATTATCCACGTAGTCACAGATTTCATGGTGCTGTACAAACTATGTCTCCTTGGTATGACTTGAGGGAATGACCTTCTCCACAGAATCCTTCCTGCCTGAGAAGCCTCCTGGGCCAAGTTGTACAGTTTCTGTAGGCTCTTTTTACTATTACTCAGAGTGGCATAAGCACTTCTAGGACAATCCAGGCCATTTCTAGGCCTGAAGTTCCAAACCAGCAAAGTACAACCATCAGGAACACCTGCAGGACCTTGTTTAGGCAGATCACAAGAGTGGGACTATGACCTCTGAAGGGAATTCCTTTCTGCACTGCCTGCCATGTCCCCCATCACAAGGTAGTTGCCCTGCACGGTAAACCAACAAAAAATGTTAGTTTACCTGCCATTTTCCTTGGATTCCTGAATACCAGCATTGGGCGAGCAACCAAGGCAGCAAAAGATGGCTGCTTAAAGGCATCTAAGGCAGCTACTTCATCACTGCCTGATCGTTCCCATTCAAGGCAAATTATCTGACAGAAGGTTGAGTAGGTAAGGTGAGGACTTTACCCTACAAGGCTAGGAGACTTCAGGCTATAAGACTTACTTTTGTTTATTAATATGTTCTCTACTTTAAAGGTTGTCATATTTGATTTAGCAGACATTCACAAAGTACATGATTACATGTGCTTCACTCTGATTGGGAGACTGGGAAACCAAACATAGCATGTTTTTCTGTAAAATTCTACTTTGTTTTGAGCCAAGCTTCACTGCAATGGGAAAATTCTGAATTTCTACACTTACATTACCTGTTAAAACCAGGTAAACTTCAGTTTTAGTTCTCTTTACTCTGAATTTCTATACTTAGATTACATGTTAAAACCAGGTAAACTTCAGTTTTAGTTCCCTTTTTTGACAGTCCTACTTCCTCTGTGCTGCTCAGGCCCTAGCCAGATAGAATTATATTTAATATCCTGGGGTTTCATAGCATTTCGAGCTGTCTTTTTGGAGAGAGACCACCTTCAAGTTTTTTTATCTAGCTTCTAAATTCAAATTCCAGTGGCGCAATGAAGCACTGTTATCTTCTGAACTGACTTTCAGGAGCCTCTCCTTGACAGCAAATTTATGAGACAAATAAAAGGCCCTTTGTGTTTGAAAACAATACATTTTTTTCCTTTTTATTTTATTTTTTTTAATTCCTGAATCCAGGAATATTCCTCTTGTTTCTTCACATTGTGCCCAAGGGACTTAGTGTCTCTTTATTCCGAAACGTGATTCAGTTGAATTCCATGTCATTCCTGTCACCTGAAGATGGAGAACACTGCTGATTCAGTGACTGAATTCTAATTCTGCAATTTCTTAGAATATAAATCACCTTATTGCAAATTACATGCCAAGGAGGTGATACCACAAAGCACAGTGTACTGAATATGGTCTGGTAAGTGGCTCACGGACAGATCTTGGATATTTTCATTGGTGATCTGAAGCTGCATTATCAGAATAAGATCAAAAAGGCAAGCTATAGAAAGGCAGTTCAGCTCCAGTGCATTACCTTCTTTGGACACTCTTGAGCTACCAACAGGACGGATGTGGTACTAGTTTAGGGGTGACATGAAACTTTGGGAATTACCCTCCAAAATGTGCTTGTTCTTGTGAATGCTGTGAATGCAGCAGGATCTAAGATTGCCTAGGTACTAGCAATACTGAGTTTCCCTCTTCTGAGATTGCCCTCCTGCCCTTTTATTAGCAGGCTGGTTTATGAAACCAGTGCAAAGACCCAGAGGCTGTGGGAGTGAGGGATAATGACAAAGGGTGAAGTGAAGGTATGCAGTGGAAATACAATCTGTACAGCATGAGTATCTGAACAACCTTTCTGTGTCTGTAGCAAGGTAACTCTTCAGCAGTTGTTCTCCCTGAGGGCTTCCCATCTGATTCACATGCTAGAGATGGCCCAGGGGCCTGAAGCTTGATCCACGCAACACAATCCAGCCTGAGGCATCATGAGGGGGGCAGCTCTTGAAGGCATCCTGAAATAGCAGCATGGAAATAATCAGTTTGAGCAACTAAAGTGAACATTGGATTCCAAAAACCTAAAACATTCTTATATAACACATTGGAATACACACGGTCATCCAGGGCACGCCTTACAAATGCGGTGATAACAAGATATCATTACCAAATTTAAATATTAAAAGGTGAAGTTCTGCCAAAGTTCAGTAAGTAACATTTCCATTACACTGACAGGTTTACAGACCGAGACGTGTTTGATTTCACTGTTTAAGTAGCACAATCCCCTGCTACTGGTTAAAAGAGCATCTTCTGGAAGAAGCAAGAAATTGCACAAAGTATCGGTAGTCTGTTTTTTTTTTTTTCCTTGCCCTTGTCTACATCATGTTACTAAGTGTTGTTATTACAACACTAGGGAAAATAGATCTTTATAAATTACCCACAAAAGTCTGAGAGAGCAATACAATGGAACATGAATACAGATTAAGAGTGAGAAAAGTACATACCGCACATGCTTGCATCATTGGCTCCCAGGTAGGCACTTCCAAATTCAAAAACACCTGAAAAAATATCCTTTTCGGAACTAACTTAATTTGCAGAATTTTTAGACAGAGGTGCAACACATCTGTGGAAATAAATCTCCACAAATACACACATGAGAGCAAACCCAACATTTTCAGATAGGAACTATTTTCAACAGAATAATGCCAGGAGTTCATTCTTAAACAGTAGACACTGTTATTCTAAAGCTGCTACACACTGTAATTAGTATCATTAAAACATGAGTTAGACCCTAAAAATCACAGGTGTAATTTAAAAATAGCCAAATGTCTGCTCTTTTAGGGTTTTGTACCTTTTGAAATCACAACTAGCAGCCTTTCTCTAAAACTATGGGAACCGGTTTTGGAGAGTGGAGTCTGTTTTGAAAGTGCTTATCTGAACACTGAACACCAGGAACTGATACTTCAAGTAAAGTAATAAATATCTTAAGAAGACTTTGGATAAAACCACAGGATCGAGTAACAGGGCTTATCACACAGTGTATAACCTATCTGCTCCAACTTGCATGTACTCATACATTTCTGAATTTAGCACCTACCTGCCTGAAAATTGTCACCCAGTAATTAGCAGCTGACAGACTACATCTATACGAGTGCTTATTTTTTAAGTTTGAAGATAAACAACGAGGCCAATGAGATTTTCTATGAACCACGTTCTTGTTGCATTTCCTCAAACCACACCTTTAATAGAATTAATAAAGAATCCCTGTAAAATACCAAGTACATTACAAAGGCCAAGGAAAAATATTTCCCAAGACCTTCTGAAGTTATCAAAGAAAGAAATTCTGTGAAAAAACATTGATAAGAAAGAGAGAGAGAGCAACTACCATGAAAGAATTGTTATTGAGCTAGTCAGTAAAGGGCAATAATGACACATGACTACTGTGGAAAAAGAAATCCCTACACATTTTGAGTCCTATTCCAGGCAGCTGCTTAAGGGATCATCGACTATGCTAACCAGCTCATCATATTTTTTCTCCTTGCTATTCTTACAACTCCTTCTGCATGCCCTTTTGTGAAACAGACGTTAACTTTTGCCTCTGATCCATGATGCTAACCTCCAGCTTCGAACTGTTAAACCTCAAGGAGTCAAGTCTTAAGTGCTTCCTCTCACACTAACCCTCCTTCTCGTAATGATTCCCCCTTAAACACCCCAAATCTATCTCATAGTCTTTCTCGAAGACCCTACTTAAAATGTCTTCGGAAACATTTGGATAATAGCGTGCCAAGATCACAGACCCCCATACAGACCAGTTATGGCCCAGTATTTCCTTATATTCACTCAATTGCTTTCCCACTAGCTAAGATCCCCAGAGACTGCCTTATTCTTTTGTACTTGTATAGCACCTGGTCTGTGGTTTGTGCTTTTACTTACTGACAGTGATAGAAATCAGTATTTTTTTTACACAGATAAAATTTCTAAAGGCTAAAAAAAAAAGGGGGGGTGGCAGGAGAGGGGAATGTTATTTTTAAATCTACCTTGTGATTTTGAAGGTCTAACTCATGCTTTTAACAATACCCATCGATGAAACTGTTAATATTGGTTTGAAGTCAGCATAGGATGAAATTTTTGTACAAACCAAGTTTCCCGATTTTCATATCCTCTGAAAGTGAGAGAGACCTAAATAAACCCTGGTATTTCACACCGCTCTATAGAGATGTGGTCTATGAATAACCACAAGTTTAGATGCTTTTCAGCAGAGCAACCTGCAGACTTTAGGACATTGTAATGAGACATTCTACTGGACCACTTACTTACAAACTAAAATAATGGGGTTGGATGCTGCAATTAAGTATTGCTCATAAATATGTAGAGGACAGAGCTGAACCATTATCATACTGGGACCAAAAATTCTTGTGAAACTTGAATGTATCAGTGAGGGAACAGGGAACCAAAACCTAATTTACTGAGGTGTTAGAACTATAAAAATGATTGAAGAGCTGAGAAAATACCCTTTCAGTGAGAGACGCGGGACTGGCACACACTAATAAAAGCGTTACGGCAGAGTAACAAGCTACCACATGTCAGTTGACCCACAGTCACCATCTGTGTACACAGTCTTGGGTTGTGGCCAATACAAAGCAATTCAAGTCAGCTTTGCCCTCTTTCAAAAAGAGGAGTCGATCAGCCTGCTTTACCAAGAAACAAAACTGAGAAATCTCACTACGGTGTATAAGAATAGTCATACAGAGAAATGCACGAGTACTGAATAGCTCCTTAAACCACCAAAAAAGTTGTAGTACCAAGCAATAGCTGGAACACAAAGTAATTGCAACTGTTGTCATAAAACACTGGTAGAAGCACTGGGTTCTCCAAACTTTTGAGTCTTAAGATTGGATGTGTACCAGAAAACCTTTCAGAACCAACCAAGCACAAGTCTTTAGCTCCAGGATAAAGGAGAGTTGAGTGAAATGCATAATCTTTTTGCTTGAAAGCAAAAAGACAGACCAAAGTACCTGGCAGGTTCATTGGGATGGCAAATATTTGAAGCCATTAAAAGATCAAGAGATACTGCTGAAATCATCCAATCTAATCTGCTGCATAAATATGGTGTATAGAATTTAAGGCTTCATTGTATAAGGACACTGCCTTAGGTGCATATAGTATCAGGCTGAAGATGCAACTGCTAGGGACATCATTGATATGCTGCTGATTTGGACTATATCAAATACAGCTGTTGCAAAACATTAAAATCTAGTATTACTTGCCTTTTGGTCCTCAAGTTTTTAATCCCCTTCAAATTTTGTAAGTAAATATGTCACATTGGAAGATATGATAGTTTGAGAATGCGAGTGTTTACAAAATTCAGATTAATAGTGCGATGTTAGGTATTGCTCTAATGGTATCACCATCAGCTGATGATACAAAAATTAAGATGTAGTATCAAACGTATTTTTAGGAAGAATGAGTATTTATGCTAAGCCTGGTCACACACAGACAAGAAGTTTAACCCATTAGCACTGAAACACTTCACACATGTACATGCCCCATTAACTGAAACATATACAAGTCTTAACAAAGAGAGAGGTTTATAATATAAAATTCTATGGAGACAGAAAATAATTGCAGCGATTTTTATGAGAGAAAATAAAGAAAAACTAGTAAGAGTTAAATAAAGGAAAGCGTATGCAGATAGTCACTGTTCATTTGTCTGCTTTATTACAGTCAGTAGAAGAAATGTGGTTAACAAACCTCATTGTTTGTGTTAAAGGAGAACCTAACAGCGCTAGAAGGATTGCAAGGGGAAGTAACATCTGGTTCGGCCTGCAGTTATGTACTTGGACATTTTACAAAGTGCAGCGAAAGAGTACCTGCTTACACATCTGAATTCCCCGGGGAGTTTTAAATCACAGTAATAAAGAATCACTCATAGAAAGCTAATAACTGTAGCACCAGAGGGGAGTGAAAAGCCACTGGGGAGTTCCTGGGTCAAAATACAAACTTCCAAAGCTTTCTGCACTAACAGGCTGGAAATCCTGAGGGCTTTGAGGCCGGGAGAGATCGCCACTGTAGATCACATCCTTGTGTTTCTAACACAGGCACCGTGCCTGCATGGCGACACCTTGTCTGTCTCCTTTCTGCTGCCTTAGTCACGAATCCCGCAGTTGGGATTGCTTTTTGCATTTTCAGCCTCAATTCATCCATGTGGCTTCAGAGAAAAAAGCACAAAAAGCATCTGCTGTGCTAACAACGCCTCCCCCTCCAGCACAGAAAAAAAAAAAAAAGAAAAAAAAAAAAAGCTTTCTAAGAAACAAGACACAAACGTTAACTTAGTCTGCAAGTATTTTTTATTATTTTTTGTGTGGACCTCTTGGGAATGACAGCATTTCTCAAACTTTCCTTTGGAACTATGCAAGTGAACTCTTAAGAGAAATCACTTTCTGCTGTGGAAAGGTGGAGAAGGAGATGAGGAGGAGAAGGATGAGGAGAAGAAAGGAGGAGAAGGGAGAGGGGAATGAAGAGGATGATGAGGAGGAGGATGAGAAGGAGGATGAGAAGGAGGATGAGGAGGAGGATGAGGAGGAGGATGAGGAGGGGGACATCCCTGCTACCTGCCGGCCGCCACACAGGGACAACGCGGCCACCTGAAGCGCTCCACCCTTGCAGCAGGTAGCACCCCACCCTCCCCAGCCTTGTGCTCGCTGTTGTTAAACCCATTTTTTAATCGCACGGCCGGTGCCCGCCGTGGCGGTGTGTGTGTGTGTGTGACGGGGGGGGCGATGAAGGCGAGGCGGGCTGGGCAGGGGGCCGCCATCTTCTGAGGGCGGGCGGGCGGCGGGGGGCGAGGGGCGCCCTGTGCGCGTGTGTCGGTGTGTGAGGGGGGAGGAGGAGGAGGAGGAGGAGGAGGGAGGGGAGGAAGGCGGGGTGAGGAGCCAGCTCCCCGCCGCCGCCGCCGCCGCCACCACCGTTGGGCGTGTGCCCAGCTCCCGGTGCTGCGTGCCCGGGCGGGGAGGAGGAAGAGGAGGAGGAGGAGGAGGAGGAGGAGTGTGGGTGCGGGGAATTTCCTTGTGTGGCGGCGGAGGAACAACGGCCGGGAGGGCGCTGCCGCCGCCGGTTGCCGAGCGATGTGAGGGGGGGGGGAGCCCCCCATCGGCCCTCCCTTCCCCCCCCACACACCCCGGAGCCGCCCGCTTTCCCCCCCCCCCATCTTCCCCTCCCCTCTGCCCTCCCCTCATCCCCGCCCCGCCATGCCGGACCAGATCTCCGTGTCGGAATTCGTGTCCGAGACCAATGAGGATTACAAGTCGCCCACCGCCTCCAACTTCACCACCCGGATGGCCCAGTGCAGGAACACGGTGGCGGCCATCGAGGAGGTGAGCCCGGGGAGGAGGGCAGGGAAGGGAAGGAGGAAAGGGGAAAGGGAGAAGGGGAAGGGGAAGGAAGGGAAGAGGGGCGCAGCCCCCTCGGCCTGGCTGCGGCCCCGCCCGGCCCCGAGCAGCGCCCTCGGCCGCCGCCGTGAGGAAACGGGGCTCGGCCGCCCGGGCACGGGGAAGAAAGGGAAGGGGGAAGGGACGAGGCGCTGCCCCCCCCAGGCCCCCCCCAGCCATTTCTGGGGGGGACTCGGGCTGGCACAGGTGGGGTTGGATCCTCCTCCCAGCGCGGATTTACCCCCCCGAGGCGTGTGTGCTGAGGTGAGCTGCCCTCAGGAGCCCTGCAGCCGCCCCAAAAGCTGCCCCCCGGGGGGCTGAGCCCCTTCGTTTTGTCTCCCCATAGCCAGCCGGGCTTGCTGCAGAGCTGTTCGCCTTCCCTGCAAGGCAGCCGAAGCTGCTGGGGAGAGGAGGAGAGGAGGGCGGCTGCTAGCAGAGACGGAGCCCTTTTTCCCTGCCGTTTCCCACCAGCCGGGGAGCTGGGACAGGTCTGAACACAGTTGGAGCACATTCCTCGTCCCAGCCCCGTGCACACAATGAAAGGAGCCTCTCTGCAGCCTGCCTCCTCCAGCAGCTTCCCTGAAGAAACTTGTGGGAGGGGAGAGTTGTGATGTGGATTCATTTGCCCCGTCTACCTGTTACATCAGTTCTGGCGGTGTGTGTGTGAGCGGAGCTGGTTTGTTTTTGCGCTAAGCGTGGCTTTGGGAAAGAGCCTCTTCAGCGAAAGAGCCCTGTCAGTAGTTAGTGGCCCTTCTTACAAAAGAGCTGCCACTAGCAATGGATTATTAAGCGAACAAAACCCGGGTTAGGTGTTTAAACACCCTTTTCAAGCTTTTCCTGTTTTGCCAGTTCCCAAAACCACTAAAGCAAGGAGCTGAATTCGAAATAATCTGCACAGAAGGAATTACTGTTTTGTTCCTGAGGTAATTTTCTTCCATGCAAGCTTGCACTTAAGTGCCTGGCTTTAATTATACCTTATTAGCCTGATAGTCTTAAGATCAACAGTTTTGTATCTAGGATTCTGTGAAAGGTGACTTAAAGAATATTGATAACAGTGAACCACTGAAGTTGTAAGGTACAGCTGCCTAAAAAGTGATTGACACAAAATAGAAGTTAGTGTAAGCATTGGGATCAAAAGCAGTTTTTCTAGGTTGAGAGATTTTTTTTTTTTTTTTTTTTTTTTTTTTACTGCTCTCACAAAAATTGGTCTGTGTCTTAGCCTCAGTTTCTCTAGCTCTATGTCTGTGAGAATATCACATAATTTCTCAGGAGAAAAATTCAGAAAAGTTTTTGTTTTTCGTGGCTGTTTTCTCTTTCATGTTAATTTTCACAAAATGTACGTAGGATATGGAATCTGTAACTTACGTTGTGCATCTTAAGGTCTTTTAAAAATTCAAATCAACGAGTTGCATCTTGAATTTTTTTTTTAATGTTAGGAGAATGATACGCGTTGAGAAGTTTGCTCCAGTGGATTCCTTTCTTATTTAATCTGTATGCTTGGCATTCTTCTTGTATCAGGTCGCTGATACACCGCTCTTGGATTTGTAAAGAAACTCAGGATGTTGAGTGTTAGTTTGTATCGCTGCATATTTCAGATATTAGACACTTCAAAAATTAGCTTTTTTTTGATACAGATGGTAATGAACGACCTAGTGTCTTACAGATCCAAGTAAAGTTTGCAAGGCAGATGATGAGAAATTGCACTGGCTATGGCTTTCTTAATCTTATTGATCTACCTAGCGCTTTTGGCAAAATATCAGCAGTTGCTGCCTGTTCATGCTGATGTCCTACAGCATGTCTTTAAGTGACTACTGATTTTTTATTTATTTATTTTGTGCTTTGATGTGTCAAGAACAACAAACAAATTTTCATGGTTTCACACCTGTGAAATCTGTAGACGTAACACTACTTCGGTTTGGTAATACTCAGGTCCGTCAACGTAGTGTGCCTGGTTTTTCAGGTTAAATGTGATCCTTTGATAAAAATGTTGATATAAATTGTGTAACAGAGAAGTCAGCACTCAGCATGTTTTTCTTCCAAAAGGCTAGGCAAGAATTGGTTTATGAGGTTGTGAACAAAGACTCAGTAAAGAAGGCATCTCCAAACGGACAGGTAACGCAGGGAACCCATCTGCATTTCCAGTGTCACAAGCACGGTGAAGCATCAGTTCCCAGTGTGCACTACTCTGCTGCAGAATACGGTACGGTATGGAAAACGAGGAGGTTTGGCTCTGTATGATTTAGGGAATGTGTTACTCAACGTGGTTAATTGGTAAGTTGAAACCTGGCTATTGGCTTTGTGTAGGGATTGATTTTTACAAAGCCACTGTGAAAGAGGCGGTTTGTTAACTGGAGGCAGTTCGGGATTCCGGAAAATGAAAACTTTAATACTTAAATCAACAAAATAAAAAGCTCAGAGTGGTAAATAGTGCTGTTTAGTGGATGTCCTTATCTGCTTTTCCTAGGTGATCTGGTTCTGGACCGGACTGAGCCTGCACGAAGCTAGCTGGAGCCTCCCTCGTGCCCTGTGCTCCCTCGCAGGCAGAGACGTGGGGAGGTAGCACAGGAGCTGGGGGCTGGTGTGACTTCGTAGCCTCAGCTCACCTCTGTGCAAACAAAGATATCTGCTTCCAGATCCTAATGGGAAGCCTCCTGCGCTTACCGCTAACACTGCTGGCTACCAGTTCTGTAACTCTGTCTTAGTTAATGAGCAGGTATCTAATAATGTCTTAAAAGTTCCGTTAATGAGGCCTGGCTTTCCGTGATGGAGTGGTAAAGGGCTTGTTAAGCGAGGAAATCGATGAGATGCTGGACGCTGGCGTGTGGATAATTTACCAGTTAGGTCTCTGTGGGCATTGGTGTTGCCTTAAATCAGCATTTCCTGAACTTGGATGAACTGACCTCTGTTGTTTGCCAAGTATGATTGATTTTTAATATCAGCTGGAAATACTTGGAGTCTTACTGTTTTCTGTAATTGTATAGACTAATTACAGACCGCTCATTACGGTCTTTGAGATCCCCAGAAGTGCACACGCTTGGAAACCGCTGCCTATTCAAGGAAGAGAATCTGATCCTTCGCTTTCGGGAGTGGAAAGGGATTAGGAAAGGCATGCTCCTGGGGCACGGAGTGATTTCCAAAGGCAAGGAATGGTGTCATTTCTGTATTGTTCTCAGACAAGGATGTTGCTTAGCAAAACGATGGGGATCTCTTTAGCTCCCACTGAAGCCAAGTTACCAGTGAGCGGTACAGCTCAGGCCTTACAGGTTACTGTTTAATCTTTGCGTGCATGATAATGACTAAGATTAAACAAGTTTTAATTGATACAGTCCAGAGCGTGGTCACATGGCCGGGGGGAGGGGTTGCTTGAAACCAGTAATCTCGTTTGACAAATGCAGCCTTTTCAGCTCACTGCTTCTGGTCTCCCTTTATTACAGGATCTGAAACCGCGTAGTGACCATTCTTAAGCTGCAAATGCTTAAAATTTTGGTTTTAGTGCTGCTATTACTTGGAACATATACTTCTCTCTTTTATGTGCTCTACGTTAAATGAAATAGTCCCTAAACTGTAACGGAGCCTGCAAAATGGTCCTAATACCAGTGATTACTGAAGATTTGGGGAAATTATTATTTTACAGAGTGATTTAATGAACAGTATCCAAGCGTGCCGCTTTATTTTGAAGCATGGGTTAAGTCTTACCAGAAAAGACTGGAACCAAAGCTCACAAAAAACTGAATTATTTATTTTTCCTATATTTTTTTTCATTGTGAGGTGCTTCTGGATCAAAATGTAAGAGGCAGGGGGGCTCCTGTTCAGGCTACCCTATAAATGGGGAGTTGTTTGATGTGCCCTGCCTGCTTAAACTTCACAGGAAGCACATGAAGAGAGGAGAATGGAAACACTGACAGAAGTTTAATAGGTTAGTGGAACGTCCCCCCCAGCACAGCAGCACTTTCTACCACGCTGAACGTGTCGTAAGTAGGCAGGACAAATGTGTGGTGGAACGATGGAGAGCATACAGGCAAAAGGAAGAGCGTGGTGGTAGGCAAAGATGGCCTCTGTTAGCTGCATGTAGATAAGTGTAATTGTTTGGGGTTTGTTTAAAAGCCCCTGTCCAGGAATTTCTGTAAAATCTGTGGAATTAATGATGTTAACACCATAACTTGTAATTTTGGCTCTGTGTTTGCTGTTCTTCCCTAGGTCCTGTTCCACGACCATTGCACCTCAGTGTGTCTGTCGTTTAACAGTTACGAGTAGTTGTGTGGCTTTTTGTTTTTGTTTTGTAATTTCCATTCCTGGGACTGCAGCATGTCGTTTCAGTATCAGGTCCTCTCCTTCCTCACTGTCACTTACAACACAAATTTTTGTATTGGAAATGAAAACAACTTCATCCCCTGTAAGGTAATCCCACAGCTTTCAGCTGATTTAGAGAGGCGTAAGGGATTGACTCTTGTCGAATTCCTCTTGTATGTTAGAGGTTTTTTAATCCTCCCTGCTCCATTGTGGTTCTGCAAAGCTAACGAGGGCAAGAGGTAAAAACAGCTTGGAAGATCAGTGAACATGAGTCTGGATACACATATGTGTTACCAAAAGTTGTACTTGCCCTGTTAGGTGGTTTTGGTTTGTTAGGGCTTCAGGACTGGGGTTCTGTCTTCTACTACGCTTTTGTTAGTGTCTTGCTTTGGAAATCTGTGTGACAATGTTTTTGTGGATTGAGAGGTAGTAGAAAATGTCATGCTGTATTGCATTTTGGAAAACTTACTGCTATTCTCTGTGTACTTCCTTCTCTTAAAATATATCTGTGTACCCACTATAAGGTGGTGCTCCTTCTAGAACATACTTGCACGCTTTTCTTAGCTCATTACCAAATACAGTTCCATAAATACAGTGTTGTTTAAGACTTTTGTGTTTTCCACTTCTGCTTCCTTTCTGGAGTCATATTTGTTTGTCATTAGCATCCAGAGAAGTTTCTGGAAAAGTCATTATGACACAAATGGCGTTACGATTTCAGAAGGAGTGTGGGAATTTGTTTCTTTTCTGAGAGGAAAATAGAAGATGGAAGTTGGGGAAATACAGGAACTGAGTTGTAGGTTTGCAGCTGGAGCTCTGCGCGTGTTATAAAACAGAGAATTGCAGCCTTGAACATCTAAGGTGCAGAAAATGCAGTCAGATAAAACCATTTCAGGTCATGCTGTGCACCTTACCTTGGTGCATCCAGCAGGGAATCTGCTTCCTAATACCAAATGCCTTGTTCCTGGTAGGAGCATCAATGGAAAATACACACGTTCCCAAATTATTTTACTAACCGTGGCTTTTATCTTCTAACTTTTTCTCTAGTGCTGTTGCATTTCTCAGAACCAGCTTCACTGGATTGTCTTCGTGCTGCTGATAAAAGAGAGTAGACATGGAAAGAGGATAATTCTTTCTGCTTCCGTTTAACCCACCGTAGGTTCCTCTCCGTTCGTTCATGCTGTTCTCTCCGTACCAGAATATCCAGCAGTGCTTGGTAAATGTGGGGCCTTCGTTTTGTCAGGACAAGAGCCTGATTCCTGGGCCCCATTCTGAGTAGCTGTTTCGTCCACTGTCTTGGCTGTCACTGGAGCTTCCCTGTATTTTGTTGCTGCTTGGTCTCCTCCTCCTTCTGCCTTTCTTAAAGCTCTGCTGCTGAGCGTTTCAGCGTTCTGTCCTGCCTCTCCTGGGGGGGCTCCCTGGACTTGTCCCCCCTTGGGTGGCTGGGTGCTGGAAGGGGCAAGGCAGCCCTGTCCATGGTCCTAGAGCTCAGCGGGGCTTCACGCCCCTGAGGCCCTCCCTTAGGGATGAGCAAGTGGCCTCACTTGCTTTCTGTCCTCACTGGCTTCAAATAAATGTTATGTTCTTGATGCTGCTGGAGAGGGGAGAACATTCTCCTGTGGATAGGGAAAAAAAAGAAGAAAAGTGGAAAGTCAGGAGATACTCTCTGGGTGAAATCTTTCTGCGGGCTTTCCTGCTGTGGTAACGTCTTCCATCCCCAGTCCCCTTCCCATTCTGTTGAGTGACGTGTGTAGGTTCTGTGAAAAATAAGCGTTGGTAACAAAACTACCAGGTAGGAAAACGTGAGGGTGTGATTCTGAAACAACAAGTGGGTGCTGGTGGCTGGGGTAAGTCTGATCAGAAGAAAGGGGATCAGAAGTGACGAGGTGGTTGGTGCTGCCTGCTTGGGAGCATTAAAATCAAAACCCTCACATTTGCTGCAAAAGAGAGTGCTATTGCAAGTACCGAGAGGGATGCTTTGCGCAGAAGACAAATGAAAGGCTTTTTAGCAGTATCAGGAACGGATGTGGCTGAGGAAGGCTGTATTTGTCAAGGCCAGAATTGTGTAACAATCAAAATCAAATGGTGAGAAGCTCTAAGCTGTGTAACAGAGGTACTGTGCAGGAGGAGTCTGCGTGGCTGGTGGTAGGTTTCATTTCAAGAAAACCTGTTGGCTATTATAATCTGGTAAAGTGCGTGCTGGCGTTGCAGGCGTGGAGGAAGAGTGCAAGGGGGAAAAACACGAGCTGTGTTGCAGCTACATTATGGTCAGACATCTGTGATGACAGGCCGAGATGTTCATTTTTGCAGGAGGAAGCGTGGAGGAGCAGGGGAAGCTGCTGTGAGAGTCGCTGATTTAAAGGCAGCAATCAAATGGCTGCTGCGGATGAGACTGGAAACGAGCAAAGTGTTTTGTTGAATCATTAGGGGTTGATTCATTGTATGTCAAAAGCCAAACAAAGCAATTAAAAACAAAAACAAAGCAAAATAAGCCAAAAAGTTGTGTTTAGGAGCAAGCCATTAAACTGAGAGCTGGCTAAGTCAGCAGAACTGAAGAGTTTATTTACTAAAGCACGAAAAATATTTAGGAAACGTCCCAGGAAAGGGGAAAACTATGGGGGAAAAAAAACAACTATGGACTTGAAACACCTGGAAAAGAATGTCACAAACGAGCAGAGCCTGTCAGAAATGGAAAGAAAAAGGTCATCAGAGGAACGTAGCACCCTGAAAAGTGTGGGTAAGATTTGGAGAAGTCTGGTTTCTTTAGCTATAGCAGCAGGCGGTAAGGAAAACAAAACCATTCCTTCGGCACGTGGAGCCGTGAGGGGAGAAGGAAGGGATGTTACGTGGTTAGAACGTAGTAGCAGGGGTAATGCAGGTATTGCCAGGTCTCAGTGATTGCTCTGCCACAGTTTGGGAGCTCAGAGTGGGGGAGAAGATGGAATGGATTGTGGGAATAGAAATGCAAGTTGGCAAATCAGTGAACAAAACTCTGAGCTTGAAGCACTCGATTTGTTGGGGCTGGTTAACTTATTTTCAGGGATTCTGAAAGAATTAGGATGATGATGATGAGCAAACAGTCCTGACAAATCCTCTGAAAACTAGGATGATAACCTATTGTAAGCACAGATGGGTAAAAATAAAGTCAGGATGGAAGTAAGAAGTATTTACAGCTAATAAAAATGATGGCAACAGGTACAGAGACACAGACCACGGCTGTTAAATTGAGGAGAAATGTTCTTAAAGATTGTCAGTATCCCTGGGTGAGTGGCAGGCTAGCAAAGTAAGCAGCTCCTCTTCCTGCTTTTAGAAATGTTTGAAAAATAGTGCAAAAAGGTCTTTTCAGCCACTGCCGTTGCCAGAAGACCATGCTTTCATGTTTGCTTTCAGTTTTGAAGCTGTAGTCAGATGTGCAAGAACTTCACACAGGGAAAACTGGTGAATGAAGGGCTTGGGGAGTTTCTCAGGACGCTGCGGAAGAATGCAGCAGAGACGGACAGCGGTGGCACGGGGAGGGCACCAGAGAGCTGACGTGATTGTTTAGGCCATGAATGGCTTCTGAAAAGATTCGGAAAGTGCTTTGAAGTCATGTCTGATCTTAAGCCTGTTTTTCTTCCTTTAATGCCTTGATTTTTAAGACTTGTTTAAACAGCGGTTCTGCTCCTCTGGGTCCGATGTGGTGGCTCCTCCTGCACTCCTTCACCAGTGCTGGCAGTTTCTTATGAAAATCTGAGTCCCTGAGAACCGTGCTTCTGAAGCTGTAGGGGATTATTACAGCCAGGTTTCGTGTGAAGGTAAAATCCCTGCTTTAGTGCATTTTCTCCAAGGCTTTTTTTCTTAAACCCATCTGGGAAGTGTGGGTGAAGTTACGGGAGAAGCAGAAGTTTGCTGTTTGTAACCATTTAGCTCATTGCAAGCTGATGATGGGGAAGTTTTTTGTTTTCCCCAGCCTTTTCCCCACGCTCTCACATTTGCTAGCGCTGAGCTCGAGCTCTTCTCTATTCAGAGTGCTCACTGCATGCAGCAGCTCTTGCTGGGATGTAAGCTGGAGGAGTTTTCGCTGTTAGCTAGTAGATTTTCCTGTGATTAAGACAACTACCAGCTTCTTTTGTTTGGACTAAATCCAGCTTTCTTGCGTGAAATTTCTGTCAATGTTGGTGTTGAGGGGAGGAGTAAACTTGGCTAGGAAGCGACGGAAGAAGGGAATGCAAGAAAATTACAGTCGGAAGGTAGCTGGATTGTTTGTGACGTAGCATGAAGATGGGTCAAAAGGGAAGAGCAAGAAAAGGGAGTCAGGGTTAAAACCAAACTTGGAGAGAGGGAATCGTCCAGCAGCAAAAGCTCGGTGGTGGTGTATGTGGGGTGGAGGAGCATCGGGGCTGCCCTCTGCTCCGTTATGAAGGGCAGAAGGACAGGTATCAGGAGCGTAAGCAAGCTCAGAGAAATGAGAATGGCCATGATCTGCAGGGGAAGGGAGAATGCAGCGGTGTTGATGTAGAAAGTAGGACACAAAGGGCAGAGGGCTAACGTGAAGAGGGTCGGCGGGGGAGATGGAGAAGGGGCAGCGATGGAGGAAAGTGGCCGCCTGGTGATACCACGGACCCATCCTACCCCACAGTTCAGGAGAGTGGAAAGAGTTCTGAGCATCCACATCCAGAAAGTGGAGAGGGCTAAGTGTTACCCAGACTTCGTTAGCTGCTGTGGACGTCTCAAAGTTAATTGTATTTGGAAAGAGAAAATAATTTGCCTTATGGGGGAGAGTTTATTGATGGAGGAACTGAGATACGGTGCTGTAGCTGAACAGTGATGTTCTTTTAAGCACCGCTGCTTTGCAGCCAGAAGCTTGGGTAGCATTATGTAGTGCTCGTCCAGAGCAGGAGGCTTTGTTTTCGAGGCAGTAGGTGTTGGGCAGAATTTGAAAAATTTTCCTTTTTGTGAAACAGAGCTCGCAGATACAAAGATATTTACTATGGAAGTGACATTGAGCGGTGAAACTATTTCTTTGGAGCGCTCTTTAAAAAAAAAAAAAGAGCGCTCCAAAGAAAAAAAGAGAAAAGTTAACGTGAAAGAACCTCTGCTGTGAATTCTGGCATCTCACTTCGTAACCCAAGGAAGAACAGAGAACCGAGGGGGAAAGCCGAAGCCCTGCTCCCTGTTGTCTCGGAGCAGCACGGAGCACAGAAGCACCTGCTGTTTGCGGACCCCTCGGCTCTCCCCGATTAAAGACGAGATTATCAATGGAGTACTGGTCTGAAATCTATAATTCTGTCTGGGCATTATGCTAAGCATGCGTGCAGATACATCCAAACAGCTGAAGTGATTAGAGCTGAGCAAATGACTTTTACGTTCCTGGAAGCTTTGTTCTACATTTAGAGAGCATATAGGAAGGGAGAGAAGGGGCGAAGCGACGTGGACATCCGTGGGGATTATTTTCTCGTGTTTTATGGCTTATGTTCTGTGTTGCTGCAAGATTTCTTTCCTAGAATACGCAATTTTAAGGAAGTTTAGACTGTGTTTTAGGGAAGGCGAGTGAAAAACAAATGCATTTCCTAATCATTTTAAGCCCCTTCAATCAAACAGGATTACGGTTGGGCTCTAGCACGACGAGTGGAAATTTCCTTAGCCCATGCAAACGCAGAGCCCCTGTTTGGTTGTCACATGCAAAAAAGATGCAGCAGAGAGCCTTGCGAAGCACATGTTTCTAATCATTTGTTTGTTTTACAGCCCTGTAGGTGTATGTTACACAACAACACAACCAGGGACAGCAGAGTCCTCCCACACTTGGCTTCATGCAGGCTAGACACTAGCAGCGCTGAAGAGGGGAGCGCTCAAGCAGCAATGAATTAATAACTCCTTTGTGAGCTGCGTTTCTTTTGCTTTCATTTATTCTTTTGCTTAGTTTGTGCTTTCCTGTTACTTAACTGCTCTGCTTGGCGGGCTTCTCGTGTAAGGATTTTTGCTCTGTGCTGGTGTCAGCCGCCTCCTCCCCAAGCCTTGTGGGTTTGGTGGTGGTGTGAGGTCGCGGAGTTTCAGGCACTTGTCTCGTGAGTTTCAGGCACCAGCCCAGTAGCTGTTTCCCATTTCTTTTAGGAACGCAACAGAAGTGCTCACAGGCACAGCCCTGCCTCTCTGCTCTAAATTACTGCGATTTTACATGCAGAAGTTGAGCTGGGTTTTGTCCTAGGCTCCAGCACAGCCTGCTACCTATCTTCCCAGTGGTCAGTGTGGGAGGGAAGCTCCTAATCACTGCATTTCAGAGAGATTTGTGTGTACTTGAACTCCCTGATTATTTTGGCAGATGTCACCCTGTAGGGAAAGCTTTTATTTTTACATCAAATATGGTATAAATAGGTATTTTATGTCTATTGTGGATGCACTAATAACTGTGTGGCTTAAGATTCGCACGCCCTTAGTGACAGGGGTGCCCATGCTGTTAATTGTAGCTGTATATAAAGCTGCTGAGACTCCAGCAGAACTTCAGGTTGTTGTTTACGAGGCTGTAATAGTGTCCTGAGAGCTCTTTCCTTGGGCACCTGAAACAAATGGATGCGTTCGTCCATTTAAAAACAAATTCCCTAAATGCAAATTAATAGGCTATTATTTTAGGGATTTTTGCAACAGGAACTCAAGCTCTTTCCAGATAGCTACAGCATGACGGCATCACCACAATGAAATGAATGCACTTTCTTTTTCCATTTAGCCCAAAGAGGAAGACATTGATGTTCCCAAATGTTTGATTGCCATAACTGGGCTAATCTTTTATTTGCATTAGCCGCTGGTAATTGTGCTGTCACGCAGTTCCTGTTCCACTGCAAAAAAAAATGTATTAACGCTGAGAAACCACGCAGAGATTTTCAAAGGCGATATATACACTGTGTTATGGGGGGGAGGGCTGCAAATCCCAGGCTGAAGTCCAGACCCTGCTAGAGAACACAAATAATTTCGTAATGTTTCAGGAGAAAATTAGTTTTATCATTGGACACAGCTTTCATGTCAGAACTGGCAAGTGCAACTGTACAAAATGCATTAAAATGTAAAAGGAAGCAACTCATCAGTAAAGAAAACAAAACAGTGGTAATTAATATGCTGCCAGTATCCTAATTTTAACAGCTTGTGCAGTGTTTCCTAGGGAGATCTGGTACTGTCGAGGTGATTTGTCTTTGTCTCCTGAATCCCCTCTAGTTATCTGCCATTCCTTGTAGGAATATTGTATCCTAAAAGTTGCAGGAGTGTCGTAAATTGGACAAAGTTTGTGTGCCTTATATTCCCTTTCACCTCCTATATATATATATGTCACATATATACAAGCCAAAGATGTTTGTAATGCAGATCTTGATTTATTTAGGCCTTCCAGTACCTACAGGGGGCCTACAGGAGAGCTGGGGAGGGACTCCGAGTCAGGGAGTGCAGTGATAGGACCAGGGGATGATGGCTTTAAACTAAAAGAGGGTAGGTTTAGATGAGATATAAGGAAAAATTACTCAGAGGGTGGTGAGGCGCTGGCACAGGTTGCCCAGAGAAGCTGTGGATGCCCCATCCCTGGAGGTGCACAAGGCCAGGCTGGATGGGGCTTTGGGCAACCTGGGCTGGTGGGAGGTGTCCCTGCCCATGGCAGGGGGGTGGAATTCAATGGCTTCGAGGTCCCTTCCAACTCAAACCGTTCTGTAGTTCTCTTACTGTTGAAAGTCTGCTGAGATAGATAGAGGTTTGAATGTGCTGCATTGCTGTAGGCTCTTTTCTTTGTGAATTTCCAGCCCTGAGAATTACTTGATAAATAAATTTTAGAGTCAAAGAAGCGCTGGATGGGGAGGGATGGGTCACTTCACTGCATCCAGTTTATCTGTGCACACACACCACAGAGGTTTCATTTTTAAGGTGGATTAAGTGCATCATACATAGGGAAATCTTACTACTTAGTTTTTGATTGTTTTGTAGGGATTGCAGCTGGGATCTCTGCCTGGTTTAAACAGAGAGATTGAAAGACGACTGAAACTAATTCAGGCCACTGATAAGGGAACTCTGAGCACCTGGAAATTGTTTCATTTGATGATTATGCCCATCTACAACTCAGAATTCTCTATTGAAAGAGCTCATCATGTGCTGTATGAAAGGGCATTGCGTTCTGCAGAGATTAATTCTTGTTGGTTCTGATGCTGTATGAAAGGATTTAATCCTAGGGGAAAGAGCACTGAATTGAGAAATCTGCAAAGGGAACGATACAGAGCACGGATCAGCCTCTCCCAGCAGCTGGGCTCTGAACTGTGAAGGGCTTTGGGGGCTGCAGACAGAAATGTGAACACAGAGCTGGGGCAGTGTTTTACCTCTGGTATAGGAGTGCTGAAGTTTACTGGGCTGTTCAACGCAGGAACTTTGTCTTCAGAAGCATGAACCTTGGAAAAATGTTACTTTATTTTATATAATGATGCATCTTAGTGGAAGCATGCAGTATTAAATACGTGGGTATGGGGTGTCAGCAATGGGCTAGTGCATCTTGAATATTAAACAAGAAATAAAGAAATGACTTTTATTTCCACATCCTTTCTTTCATTGTAAAGAATAAGTGCATCAGGTCTCCCTTTGCTTATGAGATCTCTGAAATCTGCTCGCCTTGGCTTTGAAAGCAGATCGCTGCAATTTGGGTGGTAAGATTGTTAAAAGAGAAGGTAAATAGGGATTACATTTCTCACTACAACATAAAGCAGGGGGTGGATGTGTTCTGGAGAAACAGTTGGTGTAAGTAAGATGTCTCCATTCTTTTTGCTTAGGCAGGAGGTAGAGTCTGAACCTCTCATTTGAGATTGCTGTTCATTGATACAAGCAGTTTTGTAGAGAAATCAGGTTTTTGGGGATCACCTACTTGACTTTGTGCAATGATTTTATTTTTTCCTAAAACACAACATTGTGATCAGGTGTGTTGGTGTATAGCAGTGTCAAATTTTGACACTCTGTAACAGAATTGCCTTTTTCTTACAAGTATTAATTTCCCAGAGCAACGGTGTTACCTTCTTCCACCATGCTGGATGCACAGAAGTTCAGAGCCTGAATGTTTTCTGCCAGATAGCCCAGAGCTGGTTCCAACAGATGGCCTCTGCATTGGGCCCACCAGAACCACAAACCCAGGTGCTGTGGAAATCGTGTGTTGGTGGCAAGGGGCTTCTCAGGGCCAGTTCTGCAGCAAACCCCATCCCTTTTAATGCCTCACAGTCCCTGAAGGGAACAAAGGGAGCGGAGAGCAGTTTGGAGGGGTGACAGAATTTAGGACCCTTTTTACCACCTTTCATAAAAGAAAAGCGGATTGCAGCAGTGCAGAGTTAATTTCTCATTTTTAAAAAAAAACAAAAAACAAAAAACAAAACCACCACCACCAACAAACTGGGATAAAATAGTTGTGGGGCTCTGATCTTTTGAGTCAGAGAGGAGGAACTAGAGCAATACCAGATTACCTGCAAAGATGGGCCAGAAATGTCACAAGATTGCGCTTGCTGGTGTGGCGTGAGTGTTCAACCCCGCTGCTGTTACTGCAGAGATAAGAGCAGTCCTGAAGCCCACGAACTGGCTCTGTTCTTCCTGCACCCTTTTCCTGCACTCTGGGAAAGCCATTCCTATTGGGATTCAGCATTCACAGCAGCCTCTGGCATTATTATTTATCCTGAAATAGGGGAACGCGTTACACACAGAATGATTTATGGCTGTGGAGTAGCCTGATGCTTCACTGCAAATTACCAGAACTGAGGGTGAAGTTAAATTTTGCTTTAAAGATACAATGTTTGAATGTTTGTACTGGATCTAAAATGAATACGTTACACTTTATTTGTATCTTTGTTAGTTAAATGTATGATATGGGAAAAAAACACAAAGATTAATTAAAGAAAAAAATTATCTTGAGACTGTACAAATTCAGGTCCAAATAACCCGAAATGTGAAATAGTTAATTTTAGCCTTTCTAAAATGAAGCTTCTGTGGGTGAGAAGAAAGGAATGTAGCAGAGACTTCCCACTGTTTGAAGTTTAAGAAGAAAAAAAAAAAAAGAGCAGAGATGAAGGCCTCCTTCTTCCCCTTCCTCTCTCACGACTTCCCACCGCACATGGCCGGCCAGGCACGCGAGCACTGGGACTGTGCTGCAAGAAGGCACAGGGTTGGCTTTTCTTGCCCATGTGTGGAGACTGAAAGCTTGGTTTCCTCTTTTCCTCTTGCAGTGTTTGCTGCTCGGGCACCTCTCAGGCTTTTCTTTTTATACTGGTCGCTGGAATCGAGGAGATTGCCCTGGGGAGGCATGGATGCGTGCCTCCCTTTGGTTGCTGCCCCAAATATGCGTTGCTGGCCACTCCTGAGATAGGATGCCAAGTTAAATGGACTGCTGATCTGCCTCAGTGTGGTTAGTTCTCTGTTCCTCTACAGAAAAGTAATGTTTTTCTGAGCCAAATTTGTGTAAAGCACTGCTGTCAGGGCACTTAGGTAAGAAAAAGACCCAGACTTCGGTAAATTTGGCAGAAAAGATGTTTGAACTCTTCTTCTAACTTCCAATTCTTCTTCCTAGCTTTGAAGTGGCCATCTAACCAGTAGAGCCCATGGGCTTGCAGTTTATGCTACTACTGCCATTGATTTCCCCATATCCCTTGGTTCTGTAAAAGGTGCCAAATTCTTCTTTAGGATGTGTAATTACTCAGTTTGTGCCCCCAGTTAAATAGGGTAAAAATAGAGCAGTTTTTCCCCGCACTCAAAAAGAGCAAACAATACATTCATTTTTTTTGTAGTCAGCCTGAAATTTATTAAATATATTTTCAGTTTGAACCACCCTCCCTTCCAGAAGAACCCTGCCTATTGCACAGAGCCACTTAGACAATGCAGATTTTTGGCCTGATGCGAGTTTTGAGGCTCTCTGGGGGAAGTAACAATGAAATGTTTGAGTGTTGTATTTCCCAATGGGCTGAAATCCTCCTAGGCAAGGTGAAATGGGCTCGAACAGATTTGTTACTGCTTTTATTTTAATTTATTGGGACAGATAGTGACTTACAAACTAGGGTGCCGAGCAGCGTTTCGGGATGTTTTACAAACTGAGGACTGCTTTCTCCCTAGGAAGATGGGTTTGGTTCTAACGAGCTGGCACGTTTCTTTATTCCAACAGAAAGCTTTGAAGCTGCTAAAATGGAAATTGGCCCTTGGCAAGTGAAACTGGACTTGGTTCCTACCCGGGGAACAAAGCTTTGCTGCTGAGCAGTCAGTGCTACTTGAGTCCTTCTCTTTCTACCCTAGTTCACAGTAGGATTTTAAAAGCTGTGCTTGTTTCTCTTTAGCTTGAAGGGAAAAAAAAAAAGCTTCTGCAGTCATAATGTATGGGCTTCAAAAGTTCATCTGCTTCGTTTTGTCATTTTGAAGTCTTCCGTCTGTGGCGCTCCAGATACCTGAAGCTTGTGTTACTGAATCCTTTGGGAAATCGCGGCAGCAACGTGGCCAAAGTGTGTTTGTGCTGGGTGCCAGCGTGTTAATGGAACTAGCTAGGGGAAAAAAAAATACAATTAAAAAAACAAAACTAAACTTTTAGTGTGATTGTTGTCTGTGAGCACGTGTGGTGGTGGCTCAGAGGGATAAACTAATTGAAGATAGAGCAGGAAAAATGAGAAACTCCAACTGAAGCAAACACGTTACCTGATGTTTTTCACTGTGTAGTCACTGTAGATTGTAAGGTCAAGGACTTCTTACACTAAATCACATTTCTGTGCCATTTGAAGGGATTAGCTATGCATTTTGAAGGAAAATGCTGATACCAAGCTCATAATTAATTTCCTCGTGTTCATTTATTTTAATCTGATACTGCCCTTTATTTAGAAACCTTGAAATTCATGTCAAGAGAACAGGATCCACCCTAGTTGATCGGAGCATATTTCTTCGGGGCTGCTCAGCAGCTGGGCTCTCAAACAAACCTTGTCTGTGATCTCGAGATGCTACAGCAACACCACCTAGATCCTGCTATAAAAAGAAGTGTACCTGAGGATGACGAGCGAGACGAGCATCATAAGTCACATAAAAATAAATGAACAGAAGACCCAAACACTGTGCTCAGAAAAATATTGTGCTGGTAAGGGCGCGGTGGAGAAGGTTGCTTGGAGTTGGTTGCAGTTTGTGCCACACACCAGCAGTTCTGCAGTAAGGTGTCTTCTTTTCTAATGTACCCTGTCTATGTCATTCATTCTCCTTTTTTTTCCATAAATCAAAGTTGTGCTTGCTATTTTTAACGAGAGGGAAGTCTGAGCGCTCATCAGGAGAAGCCGAGTGGGAGCATGAAAATAATTTATCGGGCCTCTTTGAATATATTGTGCTGGAATAAACAGATGCCAAAATAAACAGTCTTGCAACAAAAAGGGTTTTTTTTTCCTGAGTCGAAACTGGAAACGTTAAATGAGAGGAGAAAATGATCCCACCACATGAATTACATGGTTACTTTTCTTCTGGTTCAGAGGTTTACCAGGCATTGTAAAGGGGTAAGAGAAATGCTGGGACGTGCCCCATCAGAAGCCATCTTAAATTTCACTGCTCTGACTCTGTAGGGAAGTGCACAAAGCGAGTGAATGAGGGGAGGGGAGGTTTTGGCACACGTGTGTGCATTGCTGTGGGGTGTGCGGGTTTATGGAAGGGAAATACTGCCTTCACAATTGAAAATACAATGAGGCTGAAGCTCTATTTAACCTGATTTTTGTGATAAGATTTGGACAAAGGAAAGGATGAGCGAATTTGAATAGCGGTGCTAAAGACAAAGAGCTCACATTTTAAAATTTTAGGCTGCGAGGACTGCTTTGAATCCCTGGTGGTGAATAGGGACAACGTCCTTCATCTAAACAAAAAGCAAGGTACAGTTCCCTCCCCAATTTTGGGGCACTATAAGCATGTCTAAAATGCAGTATTAGAGATAGGAGGTGTTGCAGTACTTCATCCACCTGTCTGTAGGCAGTCAGAGCCCCTCCTAAATGCTGTACTCTTAAAAGCTTTAACAGAGGAGGGGGAGGACTAGAAGAAACCTTGTACAGTGCAAGTCTGGCTCCTTACCACTGTGGAACCATCATAAAATCCTTTATAAATTTAGTCAGGTCCCTCTTAAAATGGCTTGGTATTTTTTACCCTTTTTTCCCCGTCAGAAGGTTTTCCAGGATTGGATTTGTTTCTCTCAATTTCCAGGTGCGGTTCCTTCACATACAGCTTTCACTTTAGCTCTTCTTACACTGAAGGGAGTTTTCAGCGTGTTTCTGGGTGTTTATCCCTTTTTCTTCTTTGTTACCACCACTAAGGATTTTAGGTAGGACCCTTTCAAGGCTGCAGGGACCAGGCTACAGTCACAGGGTGGCTGAAGAAGCACCAGGTAGGGGCACTCAGGACCACATTACCCTACAATATCCTCTAGGTAATAGCCCAACACCCCTGGGTGACTGGGGGTCCTTTCAGGAAGGCAGCCTGCCTGCTCCCCCTACATCTTGTGCTTTTTTTACCTATAATCCCCATCATGCAGGGGATATGTGCTGCTTCCCTTTGGCTAGGGGCTTAGTCTGGCTGACTTGAAGTTTTCTATCGCTTATTCCCACTAAGCTAGTTACAAAACCAGGAGAAGTTCAAGAAAAACTTGATTCCACTGTCTTTGTTTATCAGATTCAGAAATGCACTGGTTTGGAAAGATGTGTAAGCTGCCTAGACCAGCATTTTGGACCTCTGCTTTTTGCATTTTAAAGAGTATGTAGCACTGAGTGACCGGTTTGTTTCCTTGTCTTTGGGGGAAGAAGGTGACCTCTTACGTCTTCGTGTTTTATTTTTTCATGGCTATGGCACTTTGGCACGGAACGGAATTGATGTTTGTGACAATTTGTTCATTTTGTTAATTACAATATTCCTTTAGCTTTCATACAGAGCACTGCATGTCACAAATTACTTCTTTTTTTTTTTTCTTTTTTGGCTGGGAGAGGGAAATGGTAACAGGTTGAGTGCACATCGCCCTGATACAAGGACAGGATGCCTTGCTGCTGGGAGTACTTTCTGTGATTTTCATGGCTTTGGGTGGGATCAGCTGCCTGGACAGAAGCTGGGCAGAGTCAGCCTCTCTTCCTAAGGTGGTATTTAGCCTTTGAGCTGCAGCCATATCACTTCCCAGGGTGTTTCAGCATCATTCTGCAAACTCGGTGTCCACTATCAACATCAAAGCGTGGTCCCACTTCCCAGACAAGCTAAACTGCCAGAACCTGATTTATCCTGGTAATTGTGTGCGTTGAGATAAAAGACGTGCTGAGACTCATGTGCGTAATGCTAAGGGATGGGGGGAAGCAGCTGCTAGAGATAAGAGCTTGCTACACTCGTGCAGCCATTTAATTCTTGTTCAGGAAAGTCGTTGGAGATTTTCTCCAGCAGATGAGGAAGAAAAGCAGCCCAGGTGTGTTGGTCCAGCTCCTTGCTCCTGTTTTTCCTTCATCTTTTCAGTTGAGTGGTGATGTGTAAAGGCACTGCCCGGTAGCTGGAGTTGGAAAACTGATCCAGCTGAAAAATAACTTATTTTCTTTGTGTCCTTTAAGCAGGGATCAGTTCTCTGCTCCATTTCTCCATGTGGCCTTACAAACCCTGGCACAGCTGAAAGGGCAGGAAAGGGGAGAAAGAAGGACCAAACAAGCCCGTCCTGCCCATCCAGAAGATGTGCCCCCAAGTATGGCCTTAGGGTCCGCTTGCTCTGCTGCCCTCAGTCTTTCTGAGGGGTTTTCTTTCTGGCACATTCTGGGTTTGTAGGGGTGAAGCAGCCTCCTGACATCCCCAGATTGTAGGATTGCCATCACCAGCGTGCTGTGGTGTTCGCTGTCTGGTCTGCTGCGTAACCGCGTAACCCCAGCGGAAGCAGGACTGGGTTGGGAGGTTTTGGCAAACCAAAATGATGACTTTGGTCGAGGCAGAATTGATTTATTTTTTCCCTTACTGAGTGTGTGCTTTCTGACTGGGGCATTCGTGGCCCAGAAGGTTTTATGAGTCTTTAGGTCTGTCCGGAGCCCTCACCACAGTTTGTGTGTGGTTCCAAATCCATCCCATGCATTTATCCTTCTTAATTTGGAGAAACACCATCTTCTCCTTTTTCTTTTGCCCAGAACTAAGGTGCAGGGGTTAAATAATTTATCCGCTGCACACCCCAATCTGAGACTTAGCTGGGAACTTAATCTATAACTTTTAAGACTCTGGCCATCGTCCTCTTTGGGCTGTTAGTTGTGAGGCTTGTAGGGGACACTGCTTTCTTTTTGTCTCCAAGGGACAACCTGCTGAAGTAGGTGAGTGAAGCCCTATGTCACTTTGATGGACTTTCTTAGGGATTTTTCTCCCCTCTTCCTCTGAACTTCAGAATTGCAGGTGATGGTGGCTCTGCTAAGAAGTTTCAGGTGCAAACGGTGAAGGTAAAACTCGTAATGGACATAGCAGTACTGTGACACTGAGGGTAATGGGAAGGCAACACCTAGACCTGTGGGTGTCCACCGAATGCTCCAAAGGCATTGCCCAGGTCTGAACGGCTGCATTTTAAGAAAGCTACCTTAAATTTGAAGGAGAATCTTTCTTTTTACACTCTGTACATTAAAATACTTGGCTGGGTTCCTGGGGACTGGCTTTTCTGCATCATTTGTCTTAGACAAATGATTAACAGTACACCAACAGCGGGTCGTGTTTGTTGCTGCTGTGATTCACCGAAACCCTTTGAATGAAAGCTGCAGCGGGTTTGGTGCTTCTTGTTGGCTGCTTTAGCACGTATCATGCTAAACAGCTCTTGGCATAACGCGATCTGTTGTGTTCAGCATTGTTCTTCAGTCAGGTCTAAAGGCATCATCTCTGCAATTCATATGTAAATTTCCTTGCAGCTTCACGGTTTTGTGTTTTCTTTCATTCTTTTTTTCCAAAATTTCACTTGCATAACCATAATTCTGCCTCTTTGTTCCAGAACAATTGTATATTTTGGGTCTGCCCATATTTCACTACAGTAAGCAAAATGGTCGCTTGCTTCCACTTCTTTGTGTCTAACGGGATTTAAACTTGAATTTTATGTTGTGTTGGTAAAGCCTTGTGTAGTAACAAAATGTGTGAAAGACCAAGTTGTATTTTTGAGAGAGAGGCAATTTGTTTTGCTCAGCACAGCAGTCACAGAGTTCGCATGGTCGGGAGTGCAATTAATTAACTAAATTATTCAGGAAAACTGAAATTAAATTCCATTTTTAATATTCTGCCTGGAGAAGTGATACTGCTTGTTTCTTCAGCATCATATGTCAAAACATACGATGGGCTGAAACTATTTCGAGTAAGCCTCTTTAATAATTGAACAGAAGATACTGTATAAATACTTCCATTTTGAAATATTAATAAACCCAGGTGGCGCTGGGTATAAGTGAATCTGGTCACCAGTAAAAGAGGGAAAATGTGTCTTTGTGGACAAGGGGACAGAACAGGTTGGTGGATAGGAGTGGGAGCAGCTTGCAAGTAAGTTAATAATTACAGAAATTAAATTAACATAATGGTGTTGTAAGTACAGAAGATTTCTAGGGCATGGGTTTACCAGAGGCCAGCCCAGTATTTCACATTCAAATTTCTCTTTTATTTCAGGCTCTGGATGTTGACCGAACTGTTCTCTATAAAATGAAGAAATCTGTCAAAGCCATAAACTTATCTGGTCTGGGTAAGTAGATAACAATTCCTTGTAGTCTATATTTCACCTGTATTGGTCAAACTGGAAGATCATCTCAGTCAGTCATCTCCCTGAATCAGAAAGAGTTATATGGGGAACTGAGAAAATAAAAAATTATATTTGAAATAGCAATCTTGAACTGGCTAAATAATAGTGAGATCAGTAAGGGTGAAATTCTGTGAGACAGCCAAACCTGCCATATCTTAACTGCTCCCAAATGGGAGCTCCTTCCCCCTGATGAGGGCTACCTGTTCCTCCTGCCACCCCTGCTGCACAACAGATCCCTTGGTGCTTGCATCAAGTTGCACGTGCAGTGAAATCAACTTAACTGGGGTTAGAGGAGCACCTGAAATGGCAAGGTGTATGATCCACGGCCACTGAGGGGTGAAATACCCCTTTTTGGTAGCAGTAACAAGCTACATTGGCTCTGCTGTTCCTAATGGCTTCCGTTTATGTGTGTTGAGAATTTCATGGCAAGAGACAGCTGATGAGCTGCAGCGTTGTTGTCCTAATATACAAAGTCAGACACAAAATAAAACCACCAAGAACTATTGCTGTGTACGCTGTTTAGATGTGCCCCAGTCTCATGGCGTTTATCTTTTTTGAAAAAAAATAAATGAAGCTTTTGTTTTTGTGGGCCATCAGCAACAAGAAACAGCATTTTGTTGGGTTTTATTCTCCCTTTGCAGTCCCTAGCAATTAGAGCTGACAAAACCTATATTATATGCAAAATAGCTGTGCCCAGCAGTCTTGGAGAGCCACCAATGTCTGACAGATCTCGTGGGCGGGTTGGTGTGCAGATACAAGGTTATAACAAGAACGTCAACTCCGGCATAATTCTTATCAGCTAATTGAAAGGAAATTCCTTCTTGCCTGAACTAATGAAGCCAGTTTTTGGCTCGTGGAGGGTCCAGTTTAAGCTGGAGCCATCTGTCTGGATGGAGCTGTGTCATGGAACATATTTATTTGACACTCTACTCTGTTGTTTTGTTTCTTTTGGGGGGACACTTTTTGGGTGCCTGACTATGCCTGCTAATCAGTGTACTTGTTAGAGTATTGCAGAAAACTACTGCATTTTTGCATATAAATCAGCACCTCGATAGTTTTTAAGATCATGTTGCCCAATCTTGACAATTAAAGTTGGAAGGCGTTTCTCTTCCAGCAACAGAAATATTGCTAACCCAGCCACTCGCCAGCACTTGAGGTACCTTTTGACAAAAAAAATGTGGCCCTGCACTCATAAGAGCACAGTTTTTGTTTTGCTGTTTGTTTTTAGTGTAGGTTCAATAGTATTAAGTGCACCTGTTCTTTTTCTAAGTGTATGAGTTTAGAAACCATTTAGAGGGTAGAGGTTTGGATGGGGATCCCAGTTTGTGCATAATTTAGTTTCTTATTTAAAAAAAGCCCTCAAAGCCTCAAACTTGGCTCAGTTTGTTTGTTCGTTTGTTTGTTTGTTTGTTTATTTATTTATTTGATAGATTCCAAACCTGTTGGTAGGAAAACTTTTAAAGCCTATCTGGAAGATACCAGACTGCAAGGAGAGTATTTTGGGGCAGGTGCTGTGGATAAAATAAAAAAAAAAAGACCGTTACCTGTTCTTCAGGTGCACTTTTGGAGTACCAGCTCCAATACTGTATTTCCACAATACAATAGGTTTCTGAGAGTCTGAACAGGCTCACAGGATCTCTGTGGGATCAGACAGGTGGCTTAGGAAGCTGGAGCCTGCTAGGTTTATTTAGCAGGTTGTGTAACGAATTCATAGAAATTTGGAGAAAGGACATTGCAACACGAATCCTTTGGATATTAAAATGCTGACATATACAAATGGGCCTGAAATTAAACTGGATCATTGCTTGTTTGAACTAAAATTAATCTTCTCTAAATAGTCTTCATGGTTTCTGCTGGTTTCATGTAATGGCCATGAAGGATCCTTTGTTCTTATTCATGCATAATTTGTTTTCCAGGGTGCTTTTTTTTTTTCAACTTCTTTTGAAGCACTAGAATTTTGCCAGAGCTAGAATAAGAAGTAGGCAACGTTAAATTTCTCAGGTGCCAACTTGAAGAAAGCTTTTCCCACGTGTTTGAGCTTAACTTGTTCACTAAGTTTGGGTTCCAAATTCTTTTTTATTCCCCAGGCCATGTTGTCAGGCTTTTTTTTTTTAATGTCTGTCCACAGTGACCTTGTATGCTAGAAACAGATATGACTGAGACCCCTCAGATTTCCCTTGGATTTGTATTAGGGGAACCTGCTTTGGCCTAGATTTCATAATAACTCCCTTGGCTGAATAACCTCACAACCCACAAAGTGGGTGCTGGATGAATTGCGTTGGTGCAGCCTGTCTTCAGAGCCTATCCTCTCCGTTAGGCTTCTGCTTCTGGGGCAGAGCTTGTGGTTTTGTTGTCTCAGGAGGGAACCTGGTGGTCATGAACTGTTCTGAGAACTCAATCAGCACATGGTGAATGCAAACTGCTGGGATTTGCTTCAGATTACCACTGTATCGCCTGCTCTTGCAGGGATTCAGGACTCTGGCAATACACCTGATCCCCTCTGATTCTTTGTTCAGCACACAGCACTTAAATGAACTTCTGAAAAGTTTTTTGTTTTTTAATTTAGTTGTACTTTTTGTAACCCATTATCCTCTTACTGTATGTTCCTGTTTTGCTCTTTTTGAAGCTCACGTGGAAAATGAAGAACAGTACACACAAGCACTGGAGAAATTTGGAGGCAACTGTGTTTGCAGGGATGACCCAGATTTGGGAACAGCATTTTTAAAATTTTCTGTGTTTACAAAGGAATTAACTGCACTCTTCAAAAATTTGGTAAGTATTTTGCTTGCAGAATAATGTTGCCTTTGTAACGGCATTACAGCTCCTGTATTTCTGAATTCTAGCAGCTCTTCAAGTTGACAGTGATTTGTGTTTTAGTAACCACCATTTTTATAAATAAATAAATACTACATTAAAAAAAAATAATCTTGGCTTAGGGAAACATCCCATGTCTTAGCCTTTCTCCTTTCAAATCTCAAAAACAAACAACAACAAAAAACCTCTTCCAACAATTCTCACGTCTAAATGCTTCCCACAACAAAGCAGTTATAACGTATTACGAAGTGCACATACGAAACTGCTTTAAAAATGTGAAACCAGTAAAATCCAACTGGGTTTACTCTGCTTTGACATTGCTTTTTCTTTACTTTTTCACACTATTATAAAGGGATGTTTTAGTGTCCCTGGAAGAGAGAGTCTCTTGCTTCTCAGAGAAGAGGGTCAGGGAGAAGAAATGTAATGCTCTAATGACCATAGTGTCCACTGGGGACCCGTCCTGTAACTGAAGCCAGTAAGACTTAAAAGACTTAAAAGTTTTACTGGCTTACTGAGCAAAATGGGATGGAGCCAAATGGAAGAAACGGAATTTTAATTATGAATGGATAATTTTCAGCCTCAATTTCACGTTAATCAGAGGGCACAAGCAGAGCAGATTGTGATTCTCCATGCTACTAGCTAGAGCTATGTCTGAACAAGTCCTGAACTGCATAGAGCCACAGAACTCTTAAAGTTGGAAGTAAATTAGGAGCCAGGAAAGGGAGATGATCCAGATTGATACAAACATTTCAAAGCCTGTTTGTCTGCTGAATCAATGGGATGCAGACAGATGAGATGCTTTTGTGAATCTAGACCAAATGTCTAGTTCACAGCCAGCTGGTCATAATCAGTTCTTTGGGGAATGTTTCCAGCTGATGTGATTTAGGGCAGTCCCATTTGTTCCCTGATGCTGTCCTCTTTTTACTCAATCATAATATTGAGGAGAGAGGGACTGCCCCCCAAATGCGTTTATCTGTAGTGAAATGTATTTCACGTTGGTTGTATTGATTTGAATATCTCTGGATGTACAAATAGATTCTGAGATTATCTGTCATAAAAGGATCCTTATCGAGTGCGAGTCAGTCATTTATCCTGAGTAGTCTCTTGCACAGCAGTAGGCTGCTCATAGGGAGGGGAAATAGAGTGGGTTTTCTGATTAATACCTTCTGTTGACTAAAAAGCCCCTCTCTATTATATTAATTGCAATGTGGTGACTTCATTAGACAAATGAATCTGTGAAATGTGATGTTTGTGTGGTTTTAAAAAAGCAATCTACTAAAAGCTGCATCCCCTCCCCAGAAAAAAAACTTTAATGTATTGTATTTTAAGAAGACTTTCAAAAGCCAAAAAGTGTTGAAGTTTTACCAAAAAAAATCTTAAGTATTTGTCCTCCCCAAAACAGTAATTATAGTCTTTGCCAAAAATTTATGACAAGAATAACTTTTCTTCCACAAACATCAAAGCAAAATAAAAATAGAATATATGTCTATAGGAAGTGGGATGCAGCTTATTAAGTTTGTCTTATCCAAGACATAACTTTTTGTTTGTCTTCTCCATAGGATCTTCCTGAATCTTTTTTTCCTATGTTCTGCTTTAATACTAAAGACCATGTATTTTTGCTGCAGTTTATATATATAAGAAAAGAATAAGTTGTGAGGTAGCAGCTAAATCTTCAGTTTTTCCTCAATTTATGGCTCTGATTTTCTCTGTTTTTGAAGTATACAATAGTTTTCCATACACATGATGTCATTTTTGTTTTTCTTAACACTTCCATAACGTTGGCATCTTCTCTCTTAAAAAGATATGTCTGGTGAAGGTTAGGTTTCTGTAAGGTTCTGTTCTTCTCTGATGTGCTTCGTATTGTCAAGATTTGGAGTTTTTGTTTTCTCCTGGAAACAGAAACTGAAAGGGAAAACTGAAGAAATAGATGAATGTAATGGACCTTGAATTTAGTGTCTTTTTTTTTCTTTAGGAATAATTCCATCTGAAAAGAAAATATATATGTGTGTATCTGTGTGTGTGTGTGTATGTATATATAAAGCCAGGAGACAGAACTTTAATCATTGCTCCAAAATACCATACTTATAAACAAGAATTACAAAATTAGGAAAGAATTCTAAAACAAAATTATTGGTTTCTATAACTTTGCCTATTAGAAATTAATACCACTGGAATAAGTTGTTTGTAACTCTGCTTGCTTCCAATATCTGTTCAAAGTTGACTGATGTAGGTCTAATTTTCCAAGAGATTACAAGGGTATTGACTAGCATAAAAAGTCCCAGCTAGTAGTTGGAAATAATTTGGATTTTTTTTTTATAATTACAGCCATATGTGAAACAAGCCCCATGCTTTCTCACAGTGTTGAGAAGTATCCAACTCTGAGTGCCTGAAGCATGTTGGCAGTACAAACACCCCTCTTCTCCAGTCTTTCCTTGTAGCACCCAACACATTTTGGTTGTAGTTTCATCGGAAACGTAGCTTGTGATATATAACCTGCTGCTGTTTAAGAAACAAAAATAACAGAGTATGAAAGGTATTGTTTTAAATAGACCTGTCCCTGAAGTTTCGTAGGACACTGAATTTTCACAGAAGACCAGCTGAAACGAGTGGGGAATGTGCAGGGAAGTGAGAGGACGTGTTCAGACTGGAACAGATGCCAAAGCTGTTAACGCTGGCAAAGCTTAAGGGCTACTGTCAAGTTTTGCTTTGTCATGTATTTTGATTTTATTTCTGGAAGCTGATGTGTTCTGTCAGCTCTTGGTCTGGGTGGCATTTAGAGCTGGAGCTCTGACGTGCTTCTGCAGAAAGATGTTCTTTTAAACTTGTCATCAGTAAGGTAAAGGAAAGATCAAGTTGTTCTACTTTAACAGATTTTTTTTAGGTCTTCTTTTCTCTAGTATTTTTAAAGGTTTCTCAAAAGACTTTGATGTTTTCTGGGACTTATCACAGCATTAATGTTTTAAAATATTTCATTAAAATCTGAAAAGTTTCTTTTTTTCTTGCAATCAAATTATTCAGCTATGAACTATTTAAATTAAAGTTTGGGTCTTGGAAATGTTTGGGGTTTTTATGTGTGTTTTGCTGTACTTCTTTTTTGAAGAACTCTGGTTCTTCAAATTTGAAATGATTTATAGAACTTCAGGAGAAGAAATAAATTGATGTTTATTGCATATCAGGCCCCTGTAACTGCTCACTTTAACCTAACACCTTGCTTTGATCTGTTTATGATAAACTCTGCAATTTTTTTCTCTAGACATAGCTCCAATACCAAGCTATATGTGGTCTTTGAACTTCCTTTGGATGAGATCAATTAAAAAGTCTTTTTTGGTAGTGAAATATAAGTAAAGGAGGCATTTTTACAGCTAGCACAGTATTTTTTGTGGCGCATACAGTATTGCTTCTTGGACATTTTTCTTACTGATGGTAACCTTGGTGCTAATTTTTGACAGAATGGTTGCTCTGACAGTTCCCAGGTAGGTTAGATTTGTATGGCACTTGCTTATAGTGTGAATTACTCTGTCTTCTACGAAATTTAGCGCCAAGTGATAAAGATGTTAGTCTTTATTATGAGAAATACTACACAGCATAAATATTTTTTTTCCTTTAATCCTGTTCTTAGACTGCTCAGCCAGGAGGAAATAAAATCTGTAATTTCGTGTTGACTTTGTCAGCACTCCCTGAAGAGAGATTTGATTTGTGAAAATGAAGTGGCTATTTAACAAATGCCATTTTGTGTGTTTGTTGTTGTTCTACATATTCCTGTCCATTCTTTTTCATTTAAATTTAAAGCTAATGAAAGATGCTGAATTGAGAAGACTGGAATTTGCTGTCTCAACTGTGTAGCTGGAAGGAAGAGATTCCATGTGAGAAGTTTTTCTATTAATAATTCTTGGATTTTTAGCCAGGAAAAATGGAAAACATTGATAGACTTTTTTATTTTATTTTATTTTTTGACCATATGCTCCTATTTTACTTCTTTTTTTTTTTTTAACTGTAAGAAGAAAGGAGATTTGCTTAAATGCAAAAGGTAACCGATAAAAACTGAAGGAAATATCTTTTCTGTACTGCATAATGAACTTACAGAATTTTACGCCCTGATTTTTTTCTCTGGCATAATAGGTCAGCCCAAGGTTTTAAAAATATATTTGGTGTCTGATCCTTCACAAAAGTATTTTGTGTTGTCTTAGTTAAGTACATAAAACAAGCTATAGATGCATATATATGAGTTTTTGGGGTATCGTGTGAAGATTGATGATTGAAGATTGATGATTAAAGAGCAGCACAAAGGAATTCCAGCCAGTAAGTCAGCTTCATCAGTGGCCCAACTTATATGCCCGTATGGAAATGCATATAGTATGGGGAATATCGTCGTTGGGCAGTGGGATCAAGTTGCCCACTCAACAGGTTTGCATGACACCAAGCTGTGTGGTGTGGTCAACACAGGAGCAAAGAGATGGCATCCAGAGGGACCGGGACAGGCCTGAGAGGTGGGCCTGTGCACACCTCATGAGGTTCAACAAGGCCAAGTGCAAGGTCCTACAGCTGGGTTGGGGCAGTCACAAGCCCAAATCCAGGCTGGGCAGAGAAAGGATTGAGAGCAGCTCTGAGGAGAAGGACCTGGGGGTGCTGGTTGATGAGAAGCTCAACACGAGCCAGAAATGTGCGAATTAGGTGGTCTTTAAGGTCCCTTCCAACCCAAACTATTCAGATATCTGTGATTTAGGATGTGTTGCTTTTGTTTTTCACTGTTGCTCTTTAGGAAAGGTTGGCTTCATAGTGAGAGGGGTGAAAAAAAAATGAAGAGTGCTGTTTGATTTACAGACGTCTTTCTAAAAAGAAGAATTTACAGCGTAGTATTCTAAATCATGGAGGGTGTGCCAAGAAAAATATGGACATGTGAGGACTGATCTCCATTTTTCAGTCTTTTTAAATATTATCTTTAGGAGCTACTGAAGACAGAATTATCTAAAGGTCTACAAAGATTGAAATAACCAGAAAGTAATGTAAAATTTAATGTAGGTCTTGAAAGGAGATGTTAAAGCTTGCTCTTGCAGTGAGATATGAAAGTACAGTCACCGCAACAGGCCTTTTTGTCGTAGGTGCTAGGAAAAGCAAGGAGTAATAATTCCTCCTTACATGGCATGGGTTCAGCTCCGTCTGGATCCTTATCTGTATTTCTTTGCCAAAAAGATATTGATCCAACTGGAAGAAACTCAGAGGACAGTAACAAAAAACTGATCAGGGCTCGAAGAGGTTGATTTATGAAGGAAGCATAGAAGAGTTGTAGTGTATGGTTTGGCTCAAAGATAGCTGCGTGCTTGCAGAAGGGGAACTTAATAAATTGCATGTAAATGGGATCTCGCTGTGAAAAATATTAGATGAAGTGGCCCGTAGAAAGGAGCGGAAGATGTTTTAACCTAGGTTAGAAAGTGTGCAGTTGGGAATTCTCCGCTGCCAAGGAAGGCAGGCTGGAATAACCTCAAGGCTTTTCTTCCTTTTCTACGCTTTATGCCTTTAAGAGTATATGAAAAAATACGGATTTCCTGTCTTTTTATGTTTGCATTTCCTAATGGAGAAGGTCCCAGTGTGTAGCTTGTGTATTATGGGTGGCTTTGCAAGTGCTGTGTGGCAGCAGCATCTGCAGCAGCACCATGCGTGGGAGCGTGGCATGGTATTAAGCTCAAAGTTTGTGCTGCAAAAATTTGAAAATTTTTATGTTACATGATTTTCTGAAGTCTTGTGGTTAGATGCTGAAAGCTCAAAGTTCAGACAAACAAACTTCATCTCTTCTCTAGTGTCTGTTTGGGTTTTCAGTCCTTCCCTGCTTGCGTTGATGGCCCTGTCCCCCTAAAGCACACATCGCTGGGAAAACCATTGGGAAGTATTCGGTGCAATGGTACTTGCCAAAGTAAAGAAGTAAAGTAAAGAAAGAAAGTAAAGAAAAAGAAAAGAAAACAAAACAAAACAGTTACTTTCCTATCAACAGGCAATCCTACCATCACTTCAAAACACCCAAGGTGGTGGTTGAGAAGCCCATACTGACTACGAGGGAGGCATCTAGAATTTAATGAGGTGATGGGAGTCGTATCAGATGTCCTGCAAGCATCTGAATTTTAGTTTGATTGAAAATGTCCGAAGATCCACTCTGTGTTAACTTTCCTTTTTTTTTTTTTCCTTCTGGTTTGGATTTAGAAAACAACACAACCTACTGAAGGACTGCAGGCGCTCGTATCCAGAGCTGTGCTGAAAAAGCCTCATTAAAATAAATAGGAGTGCTGGCAAAGGAACAACTCCGGTGTTTGGCCATAGGTTCTTAAACTACTTGAAAAACTTCTTTCCGCTTTGCAAACGTTGGCCTGTCTGTTGCCTCTGCCATCACTTCTGGCAGCTGCGGCTTTGTTTATTTTTACATTCTCCCTCCTGCCATTTCTCCTCCTCCTCCTCTGAGCTTTCTCCAAGTTATGAAGTTTTAATTTATTATCCCGTCTCTGTCATCTTAGCTCGCTGGAAACCGTCAGAGGAAAACGGTGAGTCTGCCAAAGCGGCAGTGTTGGAAGTGGAAACCAGGTCAACTATTTCTTTCTTCTCTCTCTTGAGAGAGAAAACAACACGTGGAACCTGCAGTGTTCCTCTGACACAGGATGGCTTTAATTTCTCTGAAGCTTTCCTGCACCTTCTTGCATGTCTCTTTTAAAAAACATTTTGAAACATAAATAATCAATAGAAGCAGCTGTATACATTTAGCTCTCTGTGTCCACACAGAGAAGGAGCTGCAGCGTATTAGTGCTTCCCCGTGTGCCAAAAATGAGTGTATATTTTTCTATAGTTCAGCTTAAGCTTCTCAGGAAAGAGGGAGAAATCGTTCTTCTGTATCCTGCTTGCTGATTTATAAATACCAACAAGTGTGATTCATCTAACTAGGCTAATAATGACAAGGTCATGCGTTATGTATGTTCACATTTGGTGCAAGGAAAACAGGAGCACAGGGAATAAATACACTGGACTGATAACAACATAAAGGTAGTAGCCCAAAGGAGTTCACCTGAATGGGCAAACACTCTCCATATTTTATAAAAGAATGGTTTTTTGCTCCCAGTCTTTTTTTAGAGTTGCTTTTGGAGCATTGTATCTGGGAGCATGCATTCATGCCCCGTGAACTAAATCTCTAGGAAACATCCAGAGCTGTTAGGAAGGCTGGTCTTTGAATGTCTCCCCTAATAGTTGAGGGTCTGCTCTTTTTCTGGTTTAAGGAAAAAACTCTTGTCCTGAAACTGCTGCTGAGAAATGCCTTACTCTTGGTTTCTGCCTGATTATGTGCATTTGAAGAATAATTAAATGGAGGCTGTGAAGGCATTGAGCTTTAGGTTAGACCTTTTGGCTACATCATAGCGATAAAGTAGAATAACACTGTAGAAAATCTTGCACGGGATGAGAACATAAATGAAACCTCTTTCTGCTTCTCCTCTTGGATAGCTGTTCTGGATGTCTGTGTCCATAGGGGCGTGTGTTTCATCTGTCTTCTTATAGACGTTTTTGTGTTTTACCTGAATTTTGGGTGATTTAACTGCTTCACTTATCTCTTCTATCCGTAACATAAAATGTTATTAACTTTGGACATGATTATATTGTTCTTGTTATGATTATGATGCTATGTGGATGTTGTAGAGCTGTTGAGAACTTCTGAAGGGCATGGTTTCCAGCCCTGCCAGCTAAGCATGTGTAGATGTTGCTCATTCAGTTTTTATAGGAATTATTTTAAAAACAAACACAAAGTTTGAATTTAACTTGATTGTAAAAGGCTGGGGTTGAGTCCCACAGCTCTTTCTGGGAGAAGTAGGGTGGAGGAGGGGAAATGGGATTTATTGTAGTGACTTAGTAAACCAGCTTTTCTTCATTTCTTCATTCTTCTCTATTCTTTTAAGCTTTAAAATTTATGTATGTTCTTTTTCTCTTTGGTTGCTGGCTGACATTTCAAGCAAATACAGTAAAACAGTATTTTTTGAAGAGAAAGGGTGGGGATTTGCATGTTTGTATGTTTTCAATAGCTGTTGAGCATCATTGGGCATGAGGACCACTGGCTCTCATGCTTAGGGGTTTGTTCTAGTGAGGACACCAAATAACTGTAGGCCGATAAATATCCTTTGTATTTTCCATTTTGGTGAGGCTGAAGTGTCACAATTGGCAGTATTTTTTTCTTGGTGTTTCCATTAAGTGTTGTTCCTTCTCCTGCTGGGTTATGCTAAATGGAACTTTTGATATTCTTTCTTGAAAAAGTCACATTAAAATATATATATATATAAACCCACCCCAAGGCAACTTTCGCCACACTGCTGTAAAAGTTAATCAGATTTTCTTTCCATAATGTGATTCTAAAATACTCTATTACTCTTCAGTGCAGTCTGGTCAGGTTGTTACAATTTAAACCCCATGCCTAGCTATTACGACCCAGACCTTGAACGTTGTCCTTGAATCATAAAGGATTGGAAATGAAGTGTTTCTTTTCCTGGTGTATGCTACTCATTGTATTATTCATGCTGTTTTTCTTCAGTCTTTGCCCTTATCAAAATATTATGGTACAGATACTTTATCTAGAACTATGACTTTCTTTTTTCTTCTCTTTAATCCAAGATGAAAAAATAAAATCTTAATTTACTTGCTTGCTCTTGAATTACTTGCTAACACAAAACCTCATAAAATCCTTAAACAAAAGCATATGCTGATAGGTCAATTGTAAACACATTACCTTTTAAGAACACAGGCAAAATATTTAAATAGTGGTATTTTAAAGGCCAGAGTCCTTCATCTTAACTTCTGTCAGAATAAGATACCATGTTATGTGAGAGTAGCAAATATATGTTATGGAATGGGCCTGAAGAGACTGCAAAATAAACAAGATTGATCTAAAACATTCTCATGAACTAAGACATAAATGCAGAAAAATGGTGTCATTGTTCTGATATGATTTAAACGGTGAAATCAGGCAGTGTTAAAAATAGTGGGCTTATTTTGCAGTCACTGTTGGATGAGGTACTTGCATCAGCAGCAGGTTTCCTGCTGGCTTGGGTTACAGTGTTTGCAGAGAAAGTTTAATTAACTGGTGTTGCCTCTATGTTTGATTACTGCTTGTACTGATAAGTGTCTTCATAAAGTATCATTTAGAAAAGAATACATCAGATTTTTTTTTTACTGAAATTTTTTGAAATGTGTGAACTAAGGCAACACACATTCTGCATTAAAATATATTAAATATTTTGCTGTACTTTTCTTGTATACAGATTCAGAATATGAACAACATAATCACTTTTCCGTTGGACAGCTTGCTGAAGGGAGATCTGAAAGGAGTAAAAGGGGTATGTTTATATTATTTATGTGTGAAATTATCATTCACATAATAAATACATTTAGCTAATATATTAATTTTATTTGATTTTAATCTTTTTAGTTTAATAAACAAGAGGATACATTTTTATTATTGAGTCATCCCTTCCATCTGTGGTTTCACATACAGCATGCTGTTGTGAATACATATACAAAACATTTGGAGGCTTTAAAAGCAGTTCTGAGAAGATAAGCAGAGAAGGAGGTGTAAGAACTGTAAATTTACAGATGCTTACTTAGTTGAAGGGGGATAGTGCTTTAAAGGATTTTCATTAATATATTTCCTTATCATTCTAAACAAACCTGGAACTTTACAGGTTTGGAAGAAATGCACATTATGCTGAATGAGCATGGCATTTTTCTTAACAAAGGCTAAACCTACTTGTGCCCTGAGGGTATTTCCTATTTGAAATAATAATAACTTAGAGCTCAGATGATGATATGTTTATAATAACTTTCAAAGCCTATAGCCAACAAACTTCTTTGGCTTACGCTTCATTTACTACTGAGCAAACAGGAAGCAACTGGCAGCTATTGTTCTAAGACACTGAAGGAAGAACGAAAATGTACACAGACTAAAAATGGCCTCTGTAAGCTACTGGAGAATGAAAAGATTATTTATTAAGATATGCTTACGACCTCTGTGTTAGTTACCACATTTTGCTCCTCTTGTTCTTCTATTTTTCTGTCTCAAAAGAAGTGCACTTCATACAGTGTAGCTTCATGCCCCTGCTTTGAGAAAATAATCAAATGCTGCTTTAATTAATTCCATAATTGTTGAAAGATCTAGCTCACATTAACTCCTAGAGATGCTTTTAAAAATCTGAATGTATTAATCCTATGTGCAGGATTACTTTTACACAGTCCTGAGGTGAGCTGTGCAGGAACAAGCAAAATTCCTTGTTCTAGTAGGCATTGCAAAAGGCAAAGATTCATAGTTAGATCTACAGTATTTTTCATGTAAATAAGTAACTGCATTATTATTTCTCTTTGTTTTTGACAGGACCTGAAAAAACCCTTTGATAAAGCTTGGAAGGACTATGAAACAAAAGTGTATGTATCTTTTAAACTTCATATAAAATGAAAGTATATGAAATGGAATTCCTATGAAATCTAGGAAAAGGTCGTTATTTAGTATTAAGGTCCCAGAAAGAAGTCCTAGCTGGGAAGATTTATTTTTTTTTTTTAAAAAAGGAGCTGTAGTGCATAAGCACAACCATTTCGAATTCTGTAATACACAACTTACCTCACGAGATACATATAGAATATATATCTATCTATATATATCTATCTATATATAGATAGATATAGATATATATTATTTTGTTTAACGCCATGGCAGTTAATGACAGTTAACATCTCTGTTAAACCTGTTTGCTTAATGAATTTCCAAGTAATCAGCATAATCTCCCACTACATATTATTCCACTTCAGTTGGGGAAGTTTTATTTTGATTGGGAAAGATATTTTTTTTAATAGTGTCCTTATTAGTACCCTGAATCTACTACATGTGAAAGTCCACTTCCTTTTCTGTCGTCCTCTACTTTTGTAGAACACTAAAAAGGAGAAATTATCACAGAATCACAGAATTTCTAGGTTGGAAGAGACCTCAAGATCATCGAGTCCAACCTCTGACCTAATGCTAACAGTCCGCACTAAACCATATCCCTAATATGGTTTATCCACCCTGTGTTTTCATCTTTTAAGTACCAAAAGTATAACAATGTAATTGTACTTCTTGATGTCATTTTAAGGATTTGTTGTTATTTTTCTCCTCCTCTTTGTGAACTTATTCACTGTAGTTAGCAAGTTTCTTTAGTCAGAAGAGCACAGAAGAAATATCCATGTGTTTTCAAAAGTCTTTAAAAAAATAAAAAGTCAAGAATACGTAAACCATACATAATGTTTCTGGCTCTAGCAGGTCTTATGGGACTTGTGTCCAGTGCTGAGGTCTATAGGAAGGCCTTAGTGCCTGCTGAGCCTTTGGCACTTACCAACAAAGTCATGAGGATAGTGTGGGACTAAGTTTGTTTACTGGTATGGCTCCAAAACACTATGTGATTCCAGATCAGTCCAGTACCAGGAACCTTACTGTACCACATGTATTTAGTGACGTTTATTTAAAGATATGAATGTTTTCTGCGTTTCCTGACAAGGTTGGATGCTCTCAGCAGGTGTACTGCACACTAGAAGTGGATGAATGCCTATACAACTCTCATCGACTGTGTCTCATGCTGTGTGTCTAGCCTAAGTTACTCTAAGCCACTTGTTGAAGGTGCAGTATGCACAGTTTAAAAACAGCCATAGTTTATAAACAGCCATAGCATCAGGTTTAAGACAATTTTATATCCAGAATTTTATATCCAACTAAATGAATCAAATAATTCAACAAAGCTTGACACCCAAGACCAAACAAAATTAATTTGATACCTCATAAATCTTTGAATGGCTTCGTGTCCTTTCTCAGGAGTAGTTACAGTTGCTGGGTTGGCCAAGTCAATTGTGTCAGCACAGCTGGTAGTCTCTGAAGTAGAATTTCATAGTGGGTTTTATTCCATGCTCCAATATTACCTGGGCTGTGACTATCCATTGAGCGTTGTCAGTTCTCCAGACAGCATCTTTGATCTTCTGAGGTCATCCGCTCCACATGTATCAGACCATTTCTGATGATGCAGGTCCAGAAGATTCCCACAGATCCCTGGCTGCCTAGGTTGGCTGAGAATCTAGCACCATTTTTTTTTTCTTTTTGCATTCACCCAAAAAGTAATGATTCTCTGGTGCCTACGGAGCTGGCCCCTCTGAAGTCATGTGCAGACATCCTTCAGAAGTGGTTCCTGGAGGGTGTTTATTCACGAAAGCAACAAGTTGAGCAAGTTAGATAAATTTCATTATTCCTTTTGTGAATAACAATTAAAAAAGGTATAATTACTGCTTTCCAGGCTTGATTTTTGAGGAGGACCATAGTGGTGTTACGTTTTTGAAACTGCCTAGCTATAGCTGGGTTTTTGTAACAAGATATTCTGAAAAGTTCAGGTAAACCTCCTGCCTGAATCCTTGGAAGACTGTAACTGTGTCAAGATTGTGATGGTTCCAGTGCTTTGCATCCTTAATTCCAGCGAATGATCCTGTTTGGTTCCCTGCCAATTTTCAGCTTTTGAAGTAATTAAGATTTCTAACCGTTGCCCATGTCAGTAGTTTATCTCTGAGGATGGGCTGTAAAGAACACCCCTGTAATTTAGCCCAATATTGTCTACCTGTGCTTGATTACTGGATCCAAAAGCTTCTTTAATTATGTATAACTCATTCATAGTGATGTCCCACAAAGCTTATGTGCAGAATTGAAAATAAATACGTGTGCAGGCTGCTGGGACACACACCAAGAACACTCTGTTCCTAGTGGACCGAGACCTCGGATGTTTTTAGCATTTCTCATAGAATATTCACGAGGGTGAGCATGTTCCAGTGATGCAAGGATTTGTACTTTGGTCCTCAGTTTACTTATGGTAGCAGGTGATATGGTTCAGAGCTGCATACTAAAAATATTTTCCTTTTTCAAAAAAAAAACAACTAATTAGTACTTGGGGAATCAAAATGTCCATAGGAAATGTACTTGAATGTGTGAATTTGGGAACTCTCATTTGAGTTTAAGGACAGTAGATACCTGGAAAAAATGTTTTGCATACACTGTTACATTCAGCACCTGAAAATGCAATGCTGGCATTGTGTTTATTTTCTCTGTGGGATTGAATCCAATGCTGCTGGTATGAGATCTTGAGATTATTATTATTATTTTTTCATTTTATGCAACTGTCTTGTAAAAACTGCGTTCTGACTTTGCTTTGAAACAAGACACTTCATTTTTGATCCCAGACTGGTTCTTTTCTCTCCTGTAAGGTGATGCTGCTTTCCAAGCTGCCTCTCTAGTTTTTGCTAGATTCTTTAACAAGTGAAACACATTTCCTTGACAGTGCTTATTTCTAATCTACTTATGTCACAGATTATTCAGCATCCAAAACCTGGAAGTAGCACACGTTCATCAGGAAATTCTTTCAGATCCACTTTCTCTGATACTTCTGGGTGGTGGCTTGGTGCAGCTGCTGTGTTTTTAACTGCTAGCTTTTTAAGCAGTTAGATGAAAGCTCCGCATCAGTATTCTGGAGTTGAAAGCTGTTTGTCTAGCCTGTTGGACTCCTTCACTTTGATCAAGACCAAAGGATCATCTGCTTGAGGCTTGGGATAGGGAGCCTGGGAATGCCATTTACAGGCAAATTCTTCAAAGGTTTTTTGTGAGTTTTTTTTTTGTTGGTTGTTGTTTTGCAAGAGCTTTTTGGGGCTTAAGTTTGGCAGTCAAGAACTAATACTTTTCAGTGCAATCTGCCTCACTTCTACCAAGGAGAGGACCAATTTTCCCTAGTTTTGTTGAACTAAATTCAGAACAGATCTTCACTGACATGACACCCTTGTCCCTGCAGGAGGACTGTGGGATTTGTCAAACTATCTCATGTGGAAGATCAATTTCCAGACACGCTGAGATGTTACTAGCTATTGGTATTGAGCCTTGGCCTTTACCAATCTCATGCTGCAAGTTTAATGATGGGATTTTGAAGTTCGGGTGAGAATGTTAATTTGAGCCTGAACTTGTTGAGGTCAGCTTTATCATCTACTAAGTTTTGGATATAGGAAAACCATGAAGTTTTTCTGGTTTGCTGGAGTTGCTATTATGTATGCCACTGAGGTTTCTAGAGATAATGACTGTTTTGATTCTGTGGCTGTTCCTAATGGATCTGAACTTCCTTCTGTCTGTGCGTTTCGGTCATCCACAGCAGTGAGGGAATGCGGAGTTGTTTCAAGAATTCTTAATCATGTGCTGAATTTCTTTTTAGTAGAATCTGCACAGCCTCTGCATCAAAAAAAAAAAAAAAAAAAAGGGAAAAAGAAAGGAAAAAAAAAAAGACCAAGGACTAACCTCAGTCTGACCTACAGCTTGTGCTGCCGGAATGGTGTGGTGGATGGCAGTGTTGATAGCTGCAGGTTTGCTCACTCTTCTTCAGTCTGTTGGATAAATCCTTGTTTGGCTGTGCCTACAGCCAGTACTAGGATTATGCTTAGTTAGCTAGATTTTCCAGTGATACTTCTGAATCTCTACCTTTTTTTTCCTTTTCTTTTCCCTTTGGGTTAACAAACCATTCAAGGCTTCTAGGCAGCCTTTTTAGTTTTGTCTGCCTGACTGTCTTTACCATATGCTTAAAATCATACCATTGGTCTTCATTTCCAAGTCACAAGTTCAGACCTGTGAAGCTAAACACCAAATAAATAGCAGTGGTATTTTCATAGTCTGTGGAGAAGTGACAAAGCCTTCGCCCTGATTTCTGCCATGATAAGGAGATTCTCATCCAATTCGTCAGCTTGATAAGCAGAATACTTCAGATTCTTCCTTGTAAAGACAGTATCTCACTTTATTTGCACGTTTTTGAAGACATAGCAGGTGTTAATATAAATAATAAAAATTTGGCTTATTTGAAAAGAAATTGAGTTAATTCAAAATTGCTTTTTTTCCTTCTTTCCCAGACTTTCATCTCCCAGACTTTCATTTCCCAATGAAATTGTGTGTTTAAAAATATGTATATATCTAGTCTTGGTTGGGAGAGTAATGTTAAGAACCACTCTTAAACTCTTGTATGACCATCCATCAATGTTGATTATTATGCAATGTTGATTATTATTATTATTATTATTATCTCCCTGTAGATACCTAAATCAGTGTAGTATTTTCCTCAAGATCACCTTAGCTGATGTAACTGAGGAAGGCTTTATACTTCGGAACTGTTCTTGAATAAGGGAGTAAGAGGAGCAAGTCACTCAGAGCTTTATGCCAACCTGCCTTAATCAAAAATTGGGAATATCCTGGGGTGACATTCGTGAATAATTCATCTTCCCTCACCATCTGTCATTAGCATGCTCCCGTTGTAGCCCTGAAGATTTTTAACTGGTTTTAAAGCTAGTTCAAAGCAGTGCTTTTTCTCTTAGACCTCAGTTAGACTTCGCTTTGCTTGTGTGAGCAGGACAACTCTGTCTGCCCCTGTGGGACAGCAGTGGGATCATTCTGCCTGTGTCTTTGCCTGGAACTGGTGCAGAGGGGGCTCTTTTTGTCATGAGTCAGTTGCTTTCCCCCATGTACTTAAACACTAATGGCAGGCACGCCGGGGGAGCATATGGGGAAGGAGCAGACGTCAGAACAACTGCTCGTGCTTCCAGCAGGCAGACCGTACCCAGCAAGGCAGGGAGCCAGATTTCACCCACGTTCTTTAGTCTGATCAGTCCTGTTGTGGTGGAGTTCGAGGTGGGTATTGCTCCTGTACAGGAGACAGAGCCAGAAACTTACTGAGGCACATCATTTACACCTTTTTTAGCTGTATGGCAATGTCTGTGTTCCGGACACAAACCTGTCTTTCCTGAAAAGAAAAAATGTTAATTTTTTTTCTAAAGACGACTTTATTTTTAGGCCTGGGAATATATATTATCCTCAGAAGTTTAATAAGTGCTCTGCTAATGCTATGAAAAATTAAAGCTTAATGAAAACTAACAAGCTTTTCTTGGGAAGTCTGGCTGGCTCCCTTTCCTCCTTTGCCATTCCCCTTTTAGAAGCTAGGCATGGAGTCTGTTATGCACACTTGAGTGAATAAAACAAGTCGTTTGAATGTGCTTATGGGATTATGAGATCAAGGCAGTAGTCTGAAGTGCATTACATCACTGTGCAGGAATGCAAGCACGCGTTTCTAGATATAGCCATCATCAACGATTTGCTTCTGAACCATCTGAAGTCAACAGGAGAATGAACAAGTTCTTATTACAGTCCTCAGTAAAGGTGTCTGCATAGCTCTGTGTTAGTAAGTGATGATGCTTCTAGTTTGTGAAACTCATTTTTTGAGCAATATTTAAGAACAATATCCAAATTTTCACAAGCTGTTCTCAAATTACTTCTTCGGGTCCATACCTTGGTTCAGCAGATCATTGCTATGCATAGATCATGGATACTTCTGCCACGTTTTCTTTTGAAGTACGTACATGAGGCAAATTGGAGGACAAATAATCTTTAAAAGAGTGGCATAGAAAGTAAATGCTAAATGAAGTAGCTTTTATAGACTGCTTTGAGCCTGAGATTTCATATTAAATCACAGAATCACACAGAGTCTCTAGGTTGGAAGAGACCTCTAGATCATCGAGTCCAACCTCTAACCTAACACTAACAGTCCCCACTAAACCATATCCCTAAGCTCTACATCTAAACGTCTTTTAAAGACCTCCAGGGATGGTGACTCCACCACCTCCCTGGGCAGCCTGTTCCAGTGCCTCACAACCCTTTCAGTAAAGAAGCTCTTCCTAACATCTAACCTAAAACTCCCCTGGTGCAACTTTAGCCCATTCCCCCTCGTCCTGTCACCAGGCACGTGGGAGAACAGGCCAACCCCCACCTCGCTACAGCCTCCTTTAAGGTATCTGTAGAGTGCGATAAGGTCGCCCCTGAGCCTCCTTTTCTCCAGGCTGAACAAGCCCAGCTCCTTCAGCCGCTCCTCATAGGACTTGTTCTCCAGGCCCCTCACCAGCTTCGTCGCCCTTCTTTGGACCCGCTCAAGCACCTCGATGTCCTTCTTGTAGCGAGGGGCCCAAAACTGAACACAGTACTCGAGGTGCGGCCTCACCAGAGCCGAGTACAGGGGGACGATCACCTCCCTAGCCCTGCTGGTCACACTGTTTCTGATACAAGCCAGGATGCCGTTGGCCTTCTTGGCCACCTGAGCACACTGCTGGCTCATATTCAGCCGACTGTCCACCATCACTCCCAGGTCCTTCTCTGCCAGGCAGCTCTCCAACCACTCATCTCCCAGCCTGTAGCTCTGCTTGGGGTTATTGCGCCCCAGGTGCAGGACCCGGCACTTGGCCTTGTTAAACTTCATGCAGTTGACCTCAGCCCATCGGTGCAGCCTATCCAGATATTTTTTATTTTTATATTTATTTATATATTTATATTTTTATTTAGAAGGAGAATACTTTTGAATTAATGGCAAAAGCTTTGAATGAATCTGCATATATAATGGGTGAAATACTGGAACGATTTGGACACGTTTTTCTCATTCTTCCCTCTTCTCCCCACCTCCCAGAGCAGGAAGAGTGAAAGGGAAAAGCTGGAGATGCCTTACTTCTCTTTTTGGGTGATAGGAGAGATGGTAGGTGGTGCTTTGCTGTCAGCCTTGCCAGGCAGTAGGATAAAATCAGTTGGAGGCTCTCCCACTGCAAGACCAGAACACCAGGGCTGAAGCTGCAGAGTCAGGCTGAAAAAGCAGACTAGATGAAGAAAGGATACTTGGAGGGAAAATGTGTAATACTGTTCTGTGAAACAAAATAGCCCTTGGAAGCACTCTGTTTGCCAAAGTGCAACCCCCTGAGCTTTCCAAGTGCTGTTGCTGTTGTTCTGTACCTTCTCACCTGCGTACCCAGACTGAAGTGCCTGGCTTACTGCTGCTGCATGGGGAGGGAGAGGAAGAAAGACAGCTCCTGCCCAGCCAGCTTGCTGCTGCTGTGTCTACACAGGGCGTGTTCCAGGTGTTTACCCACCTTCACTGATGGAAAATAAATGCCTGCCTTAGGCGTGTTAAACAGTAACAGGTCACGTCCTTCTGAAAGGTTTATTTTTTTATTTATTAAAAAGGAAAAGCAAAGAAAGAAGCCTACTTTGATGTTTGTTTATGTCATGGTATGTAGGGCACAAGTGACTTATTTGAAATTAAAATTTATACTGAAAAACAGTTGCTCCTCACATTGGAGCTTTACAGATTGTCATGTAGGGAGACTTGAATGGGCAAGGCCACTTATTTATCTCTTCTACTTTTTATTGGTTAGAGTTCTTCATCCTGTGTTTCAGCTGTACTTGTCTCTTACCCCCATCAGAGCTCGTTGTATCTTAGTCATGTGCAGCTGTGTTGTAAATGGGCTGAAGGATGCTCAGATTTTAATGTTAGTCAGCAAAGTCCATCTATATCTGCAATATGTGCAGCCTGAGCTTCAAGAACAGCAATTTTACAAAACGCTTCTTTCTCGTCGCTCCTAGAAGATTTTCTTAGACTTTTCCCTATTTTCTTCTTTACTTTGCTTAATTGATCTGCCTGAAAAACCTGAATATGCTGTAATATTTGGAAATCCCATTGCAGTACATCGTAGAAATGTATTTGCCAGAAGGATTTGGTGAATGTCACAGTGCAGTGCCACCTGATGCTGCCAGACCTGGACTTGCCCCTTGCAATTTGATAGGAAACACAACTAAACCTTAACACCCAGAAGATTTGCATGCGGCACAGCCTTACGTGGTTCCTTTGTTTCCCTAGAAACAGGATCAGAAAGGAAATGGCATGGTACTGTAAAACAGCAGAACAGGTTAAATTCAGGATTACAGAGCTGCAAAGGTAGTTGGAGACCAAAAGCATAAGCAAAAAGGAATTGCAAACATGAAGTGTACCATTGTGTACCTCTGGTGCTTGCTGCCAAGAGTGTAGTTTGCTGTTTTTTGTTGTTGCTTTAAAGCATTACTGAAGTTGTTGAAGCCACAGAACCAATTCCAAAGACCTCATCCTCCAAAGTGCTGCCTGTTCGCTGATGCCTCACCTCTGAGTTTGTTTCCTACACCATTTACGATGTGGAAACCTGCAGTTGCTACAAAAATACAAATGAAGCTCCTGCAAATGGCTTCAAGGATGCCTTGTTTCCCTGAATTATTTGCTGGATGTTGGTATGCTTTATTCTTGGTTTAACTACCTTACACCTCAGAGAGTATGCTTATCCTTTAAAGAGTAGTCTAGCCTATTCCTGAAGAGGAATTCAACTTCTAAAAATAATTCATGCTGTAGTATTGTGCTTATTGTTTGACTCTTTCGGAGTTAGCGGTGCTCTGGTTGAACTAGCATTTACAAATGCCTTACGACATGTAAATAAGCTCTTAATTTTAGGCATGGTTATGTCTATTGTTCTACACAAACAATAAAAACACTACTAGTTGACAGTTACTAGACTTGAATCACATCTCATTGAATTCTTTGGCCTTATGAACTGCTAGATGAATGTGGAAATTGAGATCACTGAAACCATCCTGGATCTTTGCTCTGAGGTTTGGCTTTTACAGAACTATCAAGGATCACAGAACGCAAACTTTCACCTGGTGTGCTGGAAAGGAGCTGCATATTTGCCATCCTTGGTGACTCTTTTGTGGCAGCATGTTTATTGTCCTTGTTCACACTTGGTGTCTGCTTCATTCTTTTGTTCGAATTTGGTTTTCTGTGGCTACAAAATGGCACGTTGACAGTAAGTCAGAAAGAGTATAGCCTTTTTTTTTGGATGAAAACAGAACGTTCTGGACTTGAGCTTTTCTTCGGGCAAATGAAGATTTTCAGACTATTTATTTCAAAGGAGAGGAGCTCTCAGAAGATCCCTTTCCTGGAGAAGTTGCTGTGCCAAGAAGGAGCGTAACGTTGGCTGGATGTGCTGGCTGCTGCAGTGCTGCAAGGGGCTGGCTCTGCCACAGCATCCCTGTGGGAATGCTGTGGGATTAATGGGATTCATTCTGCTTTTCCCTTGCTGCTCCAGGTGTAAGAGAAGATGGTTTCTCATTCTTGAGAAGTGCAGAACACGCTGCTGCCTGGACGTCCTCAGCCCAGCTAGGATGTAAACTATCAGGGCAATGTTAACAGCAGGTTAAGAGAGCACTTGAGACACGTCATCTTTTCAGAGGGAGAACCGAGAGACTCTTGACTGCCCCAGAGGAGGTGTGACAGTGCGTGTGTTATTTGGGCCTCTCGCCTGTTTCCTCTATTCCTGTGCAGTGCTTCCTCCCATCACAAGCAGGACAGCATTTCCTCAGGAAGCCCCCTTCAGCTTTTTCTGCTTCTAAGCTGTACAAGCGACAAAAGAAAAGTCTTTCTCTGTAAATACCCTCACGTATTTTGTTCTATTAGTATCTTTTTCATATCAGGCTGGGCTAAGCGGGGGATATAATTACACTACTATTCAATAATAACGCGAAGAATAACTGTAGGGTAGTTCTGCTTCGTCATGGGCACTGGCTATTCATTTATATTCTCCAGGAGAACCTTCTTCATTCAGAGCTCTTGGAAAATGTTTGTGGAAACTTTGAGGGAATTAGGACAGCTGGTCTAGCAGACTTCTGGAGTCTGCAACGCAGCCGGCTGGCCGGCATTCCCGGTGCCAACTGGCTCAGTAGCAAGTAGAGATGGCAACTGTGATTTTGGCTTAAGAAACCCTGTATATATAGAAGATGACTTGATGACAGGCAAGACTCAATAAATCTGGTGACATAATTGAACTCTGTTAAGCAGTGTTTGGTCAGCTGGGATTAAGCATGAATTTTAATTGAAAATGTAGGAGGATTATTTTGTAGATGGATTTTTTTTTCTTCAACACAAGAACTTAGTATCTTCCTCTCATTTAGGATCTTTTAGATTACGTCAGGAAATTATTTTTTAACAGATGATTGAATTAGATTTCAGCTACTGCATGTCATTGCTGATCTTTAGTCATTGTCAAATTTCAAATGAAATGGCATCTGGAAGTAAGTCACACGCAAAGCTGCAAGAGTTTGGCTCTGCATCTGTCAGTAGACTTTGCAAATAATCAGATTTCCTGATAGGCTTTGAATTTCGCACTTCACTGACTTGATTCTTTGCCTTGTAGTACAAAAATAGAGAAGGAGAAAAAAGAGCATGCTAAGCTGCACGGGATGATCCGTACAGAAATAAGTGGAGCTGAAATTGCGGAAGAGATGGAGAAAGAGAGAAGGTTCTTCCAGTTACAGATGTGTGAGGTAAGATGCAACATGAAATCGCTATTGCTCTGCTAATCTCTTTTAGGAACATTTAGAAAAACATCATTTTTTATGGCAAATGTGATGTTAAAGGGGAGTAGCAAGATATTAGTGGAGTCACATTGCTAAATCACATTTTTTTTTGTCCTGATGTGCTAACTTTGGAGGGAATTTTCTAATTTCGCTTGAAAGTAAATTGCAGAATAAACAATGCAAAGCTCAATTAAACGCTAAGAGATGATAATAAATAAGCCTTTATGCTCCTACTTCACTCTAAGTTATTTTAAGCCCTAGATCATTCACTACATTGTTCCCTGCACCGCCAGCTGTTGCAGCATTATGTGAGGAAAGACACCAGTTTAATACACTGTTGGCTGGTATTGAAAAAAAAAGTGCTAAGGATGGAATCCAGTTGTCTTTCAAGATATTTTAGAGCTCTGCCACTTTGAAATCTTTGAAATCTGTGAAATTACGTTAAATCTGGAAGAGCTGGGGCATGTCACGTTTTCTGATTTTCAGAAAAAAAAGATTATACTTGGTTAACTCTAATAAAAACTAATAATTTTGGTTTTGTTTTAATTAGTAAATCAGAAGTGCAACATGTTGGGAGTTGTATTATTAGTAAAAGCTGCTTCTCCAATTGTGAAAGTGAACCTAATACCAGATGCTTAGAGCTCCGCTTTGTACCAGCAGGAGTCAGAGAGGTGATTCTTCTGAGTACATGTTGTGTAGTGTGCATACATTTAGGCCAGTCGTCTGTTCATCAGAACCAGCTTGACAAGCTGCATCATTGAAAGCTGGCTTTGTTTTATTTGTTTTAAAATATCTGGGGTGAAATATTTATTCCACGTGGGTCAGCAAAAACCAGATGTGTTAGAGCATGTTCACCCCTTTGCCTGTAGGTCACTATCATTAAAATTTGCCCACATTTAATGGGCAGCTAAGCAAACCTGTGAATATCTGGCAATCTTACTTCTGCTTGCATGGCCATCATCTTTTGTGCTACGGCATTCAGGGGAGGAGCTGCCACTTAATATGAAATTTGTTCATGCGTAATGCAATCTAATTATACTTTTTTGTTGCTCGGTGCTAAGATTTTTTAAAATATCGTGCTAAACTGTAATTTTCTGTTATTACCGTGTGTAAGGAACTGGTAGAGAAAATGTTCAAATCAAAAGGCAGATGTAAAAAGATGGTTAAAATACCCTCCCCCCCCCCCCCCTTTTTTTTTTAATAAACTGCTTTCTTGCTTAATGACATCTATTTGGCAATGGGTTTAACAACCAGTGAGATACACATCTTCTTGGGCTGCTAGGTTTCAGAACAGGTTCCTAAATTCATGGCACAAACTTTTGTGCTTCCTTTAGTAGAGGCTTCCACTAGGAGTCGTGAGGGATGGGGTAACAATTTGAACTAACCATAGTGATGTATCCCCACAAAGTTATCAGAAAGCAGCAGTGGCAACTCTTGCTTTTGTGTGATTAACCCATGAAGCCATAGTTTGGCATATTCTTTTCAGGCCTTCTAAATCCGGAACTGTTAAAGTTTGAAATAGTACTGAAAATAAAATGTTAAATAATACTGTGGTAGTAATCATTAATTTATTTCATCAATTACTGTTTCAACAGTACCTGCTGAAAGTCAATGAAATCAAGATTAAAAAAGGAGTGGACTTGCTTCAGAACTTGATCAAATATTTTCACGCTCAGTGCAAGTATGTTTTCGTTTTTTTTTTTTTATACCTACACAATAACTGGAACAATATTTTGCTTTAAACTTTTGACATAATTGCAGTATCTTACTGCATTTTAAAAAATAGATTTATAGACTTATAAATAAGTAAAGATTCAATTGGTCTCATTAAATCTTTTGACAAATGACTTTTGTCAAACAGATCAGTAATTGAGTTTCTTACAATATTCCAAAGTATATAATGTGTTTTATTAGCACTGTAGAATATAATTGCTTGTTCCAAAGGAGTGCCACACAATAATTTGGTATGTTTTGTAAACTACTGCTGAAACAAAGCTATTTGTTTGATCAATTTGTTAGTGGTGTATTAGTTTTGTCGTTGGTTGTTGGTTTTTCACCTGTGTAAATGGCAATGATCTAAATTAATTCTGTACTCAAAGAAAATAAACTGCAAAAGCAGTGGGATCAAACTGTATTTTAAAGTATCTCACTTTTTCTTTCAAATTAATTGGGGGACTCAGTATTAAAACACAAAGAATGATGTTCCTTTCTATGGTAATCTTACAGATCAGTAACGTAGCAATAAAGCCACAGCTATAAACTTGAAAGAGCGGCTGTCAGCCTGTTAAAATCAGTGAATTTTTATCTTAAAGACCAGTCTGAATAAATGTAGGTTTTTTTTATATATAACTATGTTGCTTTAAAATTGGTTTCTTTCGTACTTGGTCACTCATCTCCTGTCCATTTAATAAAATTTCCACAACATAAATGCTGTGTTGTGTTGTCACTTTCATGTCTGCTTCCCACAGTGAAAGTATTTCTTTCGCTAACGTGGCAGCAATTTTTTAATCATATGTGTATACCTGTGGTTTCTTTGAATTTATTTTGAAAATCTTACCTATTTTAGAGAGCTGCAATATTCTCTGTTGGAATAGAGAACATTATTGTGCCAATACACTAATACATATTATACAGTATGATTTAGCACATTCAGTTTGCATGTAGGCTGTAAATAATGCTTGGGAAACAAAGAGGCTTTCCTTTAGAGGGAAGATTGCATCAGGTGTAAAATGATTGGGCTCTGAGAAGTCACAATGATTTTATGTCTGCTAGAGCGTGTACTGTTCTGCAATGAATCTTGCTATGTCTGCTTTTTTTTTTTTTTTTTTTTTTAAGTTTCTTTCAGGATGGGTTAAAAGCAGTTGAAAGTCTTAAGCCTTCAATTGAGACACTGTCGACAGATCTTTATACAGTGAGTTAGCAACCTTTCACTTTCTTTGTGCTTAGTTTTTTACAGTAGGACTGTGAACTTTTTTGTTCAGGCTACTTGACTGGTTTAATATTATTTTAAGGTTTTGAGGAGATTTTTGAGTAAAATTTTGTTCTAATATCATGTCCAGGAGCTTTAGATCCAGTTCAGAACCCCCCTGTGTAAAATGTTAGGAAAAGAGCCTCTACCATAAAATGCTTGCAGACTAAGTGAAAAACAACATATGGTTTCAAATTGAACACAAGGAAGCAAGAGCAGTGTGAGGCAATATTGAATTCTTAACCCAGCAACATCCTAGCTATTATCAAGTTTTCTGAAGATAAAAAGGAAAATAAATTTATCATGGTATCTTTTCTCTGTGTTTTCATTCTTGCTGAACATTTCTCAGAAAAATTAACCAATTAAGTAACGAGTTTGGAAGAACTGTGTTGAAAAAGAAACAATAATACTATTTTTAATCTGTGTTTTTCTTCATTCAAGATTAAACAAGCACAAGATGAGGAAAGAAGACAATTAACACAGCTTAGAGATATTTTAAAATCAGCACTCCAGGTTGATCAGAAAGAGGTGAGCATACAAGGTGATTTGATGTTGGAATGTCCATTATAATTTCTTCCAATCTAGTGTTAATTTTTGAAATGGAATTATTTTAACTTTCATCAGCCACATACCTTTTTTTAGTTTCTGCATCTTTGCTTTGATGGTGATGTTGAATGTTTCTGAAGGTGTTTTTTAAAGATATTCTCACTAAAAATGTATGAGACGAATTTATTTTTGCTACTGCTATTGCAAAACACATAAGTGGATGCACTGTCTGTGAGCTGACTGCAAGCAGGAGTGTCTGCATTGCTCAAACTGAGAATGGAAGAACTTTGGCAGTAACAAGGAGACCCAATTAATATAATCTTATCTCACAGAAATATTCTGTGCTGTGTAAAGATTATGTAAAACTGAACTCCAAATCCCAAAACACTTCTGTCACCATCTGCAAAAAGGACAATGAAGCTGGCTGTTCTGCTGCAAAGATGCCAGTTTTCGAAGGTGCAAAAGCTGGGTCAGTTCAGCAACCTAACAAGTTATTTTTTGAGCTTCAGTTGTTATTGCTGTTAGATTTAAAGCATTCAGGAGTAATTTTATTTGGCAAGCTCTGATCTGGAGCCAAGCATCTTTTGTATAATCTAATCCTAAACATTAGGTCAACTTTTGTTTCAGATTGCTAGAGCTTCCTCTTCATACAAATAAAATCCAGCCAGCTTCCTTTGTGTGGCTGCTGGGCCGTGAGTAAGTGATGAATGAACCCCTCCCTTTTCAGATTCTCCTTCCGAGAGGCATTACAAAGAAATAGTTTAGTCTGTAGACCTCGGACTTCCTTGATCTTTCTCAGTCTTGCTTTCATCTTCGCATGAAGTTTATGCTGGCTCATAGCTTTAATAGGTGGCAGACTTGCTGATAGGCATTAAATGCTCTTCACATCAAGGTGCTGTTTGTAGCCACGTGAAGTTTGTGGTAATGATGATTGTGTACAAAGTCCTATTCAGTATACAGATACTTTCTTAGGTTCTGCCTGGTGCTTAGGACTTACTGAGGTGTGTATTTGCTAAATAAAACTTTCAAAATTGAACTTTGTGGAGTGAAAGACTAGTGATTCTAACAGAAATGGTGAGTACTTGGGATTCACCATTGACTGCTTACTCTCATTAAGGAATCTTTGCTGTTAAGGGCATGTTAGCAGGCTGTTCTGTTTAGCTCTTTGTTCAAGAAAGGTAGTAGTAGCACTTGGGTTTCATGATGGCTGGGAATGTTGCTACTCTGTGTTCACCTCTTTATCAGAGATACTGATATTAACGTATAAGGAAGGCATGGTGAGCACACATCTTTTCACAGACTGAAAAATGTAATGGTATACATGGATTTTTTTTTACTTATACTGGTTTTGTTGCATGTAAAAATAGAAGTATTGAAAATGCTTTATTCTATATTCATTATATATCATTCTGCAAATACAGCTATAGATACTACCTGCAGAGCATGAGAAGTAATATAATTATTAAAGTTGCTTGAAAACATCAATTAATCGGTGGGATGCCAAACAATCCTGTTATAACTTGCTGTACAATCCACCAGTATTATTCTTGTTGCACTGTAATTTCCTTTACTATAACTGTTTTCTTTTTTCTTCCTGAAATGCATTTACATTTTGTGACCGAAGTCTAGGAGAGTAAGTGTCGCTATGTTTTAATGAAAATAGTTGGCATGCTTTCTTTCCATTCAGATTTCAAGAAACTGGATTTGTCCTCTGAGCTTTTTTCAGCTGGTGTGAGAAGAGTGCTTCTTTTTTCCTCCTCTTGTGTTTGTTGTAATACCTTCCCCCCCAAAAAAGGGGGGAGGGAGGGAGGAGTCAAGGAAAGTTGTCAGATTGATCTTGAGAAAGGAAATCGCAGTAGGTCAAATTACTAGTTTTCTATTTTCTCTCTTCTGGGAATGAAATCCAGTTGCTTGATTTGATGTTCTTGTAAGATTTTAAAGATGTGTGTGTTTTTAATTATTTAATACATGAAGTCCGTTTTAATAGAACATTGCTGAACATTTCTGTTGTAAAAAAAAAAAATGAATATTCACAGTCAACCTTTTTTTGTTGTGTCTGAATATATTGTTTCTTTCTGCAGTGAACTTTGTCAAACCTGATTTTTACTGGAACTTCTTTTTTAAAGGTCTTTGTGTGTCCATCTTGGTAAAAAGTTAGAATTGAAGGTAGCCTCAGAGTAGTATTTAGATCTCCTTCTGCTTCCTGTACCTCTTTGGTAGAACCTGCAATGTCTTTAGGCCACTGAAAAGTAGAATAAACTTTGTCTTAACAAAAATGTTGGTAGCTGTGCTGTAGGAGAGGCTGCCTGCAGGAGATCCTGGCAGATGCATCTGCTGGAAACACTGTGGGACTGTGATAGGTACGGGGTGGGTCTCTGAAAAATCCTCCTGGCGATGATACTGCAAATCCGAGAGAACCTCAGGCTCTTGGAAAGCTGTAAGGGCTTTTTGGCAGCTTTACGCACAGAAGGGATCCAGGCAGTCTGAGTGCCTGCTACATGGGAGCTGTGAAACAGCTAGCCAAAATTTTCAGTGCATAATAAGTTAAAGCACCTCGCATGGAAAGCTCTGTTGTGATCGAATAGTGAGGCTGATAGCCAGGTTTTTAGGCTCACTCTTGCTAGGAGTCACAGACCATCCTTATAGGATACTGCTGTCACATTTCTTGAATTTTCAGTAGTGTTATTCAGCTTGATTTAGAAGTCTTTATAAGAATTTGAAAGAAATCATTTCCAACCTGGTTCTGGTCAGAGAAGTGATTCACTATGAGCATGCTTCAATGAAATGACTCACCTTTTTCTGTACGCCTATCTGCATTTCCAAGCTGATAAAGCGGACAAAGTTCAGCTTCTTAGACTCGTGTACTTCAGTCTGTCCTGCTCTTAGTGTGTTTGAGAGAGATTTAAAACGGCAATGCTCTGTGCTAGGTATATCCTGTGTCCTGCCGTGATCCATTTCCCTGTAGGTAATGTTCCTGTTCCGCTGGATCTGCCCCTGGTATTTGGGATTTGGCCTCCTGTTACGTGGAATATGCAAACCAGAAATAAGGGAGCCCACACGTGGAAAAGGCACGCTGAAACTGCCCGGAAGGATGTGAATTGTTAGGGTGATCTGTCATACAGCATTGCATCTTTTAGCAACTAGACCAAAACTGTGAACTTGCTGGACAAAAGGCTGTGGAAAAGCATCACCTGGGAATCACACAGGGCACTAGAGATCTGGGCATGGCCCAAACCAGGGATTTGAAACTGGAAAATCTCCTGGTCTTGTCCTTAACTCCATGTCATGAAGTAATATGAATTTTTTTTAAAGACACTGTCCATAGCAATGAATGTGTGGAAATGCACGTCATCTGCAGCGGCTTCCTCCCTCGCTGAAATGGGGCAGGAAGCTTGTCGTGCTGGCTCGCCACTTGGGCCAAACATAGCAACTGGGAGTAAACAGCAGCTGAGGGAAGGTAGCTGAAATGCAGCAGAAAACAGGCCACAAAATGTAAAACCGGCGTCTTAGCTAATAGGAATTCTGCTCCAGGCAGGTGTTGGAGGTCATCTGAAAGCTCGGCGTAATTGAGGATGTGGAGGACGGAGATTAATTTCCTGTAAGGCCTCTGATCTTGGGAATGGAGTTCTGTCACTGAAGCAACACAGTAATGGGAGGCGGAGATTAAGGCAGTGGTAGGACATAACAGGCAGTGTCAGATCAGATTTTCTCCAGAAGTCACTAAAAATATGCCTGCGGGGATTGTGCTGCAGCCTGCCTTCAGCTCGCTCACTGCTGAGGCTGAGCCTGACGTCCTGCAGCTGTGGAGCTGTAAGTGCACCGAGCAGGGCTCGTAGGTGGTGGCTCTGTCCCTACCACGTCTCTGACCTGTTGTGCCTTGCCATTACTGCTGGGGAGGATCCTGGGCAGCTGTGGCTGCAGCACGAGCTGGGACAACAAGAATGTGCTGCTGGAGCTCATAAAGGTGCAGCACTTCATCTGTGCTGGCGCTACTGGGGAAGGGCACGGCCCAAGATTGTTCTTAGTTTTAGTTGTTTGCTTTTTTCCTCACTTAAATCCAGAGATAAGCCTTACATCTAGCCTAATGAAGTGTATGAATTGAATTGTAATTAGAGAGAAATCTTCTAAACTCGTACTATTTATATTCCTATATATTTTACTTTATCATGTGTACACTCTGGATTTACAGACTGATGTATCTTGTGACCATACTCGTAGCATATCTGAGACATACTGACTCATCTTCTTACAAAGGAGCATTTTTATCAAATTACTATGTTTATTTCATAATAGCTCTGAAGTGTTTGTCTAGATTAGCTCAGTCATTTCAGTGATGCTTTCTTTGAGGTCTTTTTTCCACTACACTTGTGTTTTCTGCCACCTATAACTAAGGTGTATTACACCTGTATAGAAAAGAAAATAAATTTTATAAGTATTAGTCATCGTTAGTGTATGCATTGAAAAGTTCACTCCATCATGCTGCTGCTGCTAAGACAGCATGACCCATCAGATCCCTTGCTGTGAGGCTGGTATTTTTCAAGGAGTTGGACTTTCACAGCAGTGAGTCCTGCATCTGGGTAGTTCTGAGAGCAGTGACAGCAGCTTAGTTTAATCCCTGTCATTTTCAGTCACATCAATTCTATGTTGTTTGATATAATTTGGTTTAAGTTATTATTAAGAAATAACTTCTAAATTTTTGCTTCTAATTCCTGAGTGCCTCCTGAACCATGTTTCTAGTAACTCTCCTGCTTTTCAAAATGAATAACGCAGCTCAGTTTCTACCAGGAAAAACCACTTTCAATTTATTTGTGTTTATTATTATTATTATTTAACAACAGAAGGATGCACTAGGAATTGCAGGTAATAATAATTTCTAGTGTTTATACACAGCAGTGTTCACATGAGTTGGAAAGCCAGCTGCTCAGTTACTGTTCAGATTAAAAATAGATATAAAGGCAGCAGCAAAGCTAAATGAAAGCAAGGGGATTTTAGCAGGTGCTGGTAATGCTTATTTCTTAAAGATTTTTTTGCCATCTGAAAAAGAACTGGATTTTGTTCTTCTCACTGAGGAGGAAAAATGTGCTTCGTTTGGCCTGTAGGATTAGAGCAGGAGGAAGGGCTCTGAAACTCATTAGTAAGAGAGAGATTTTGGTTGAAAATGTGGAATGCATTACAAATTGCTGTTCTTTATGTTTCAGGATTCTCAGATTCGTCAGAGTACAGCTTACAGTTTACATCAGCCTCAGGGAAACAAAGAACATGGCACTGAACGAAATGGTAGCCTGTACAAGAAAAGTGATGGGTAAGTACTACTGGACTCCACTGAGAGGGAAAAAAAAAAAAGGGTCTTAAGAGCAAAATGATGTAATAATATTATAAAAACTGAGTCGCTTTTTTTTTTCCCCTTTAAACCAGAATCAGAAAAGTGTGGCAGAAAAGGAAGTGCTCAGTTAAAAATGGTTTTCTTACAATTTCCCATGGTACAGTAAGTATTTGTTTACAATATTTTATGTACATGGTTGCTAATACAAAAAAAAGACAAACTATGCTGGTCTATATTTATAATTTGGAATTAGCTGCATTCCTGATGCGGTGCTTTCAATGTGATGGGTACATATTTTTAAGGCAATCTTTCAGAAATATATCAAGACATGCACAGTATCTAAAAATACAACTGCTTTAATGCTAATGATGCTAATGGAAAAAAAAATGCTTTTTTAAGGGCTCATTTTGTTCATATAAGCTGTTCATATTTTACCAGACTATCTAAAAATACAAATTCTAACTCCAGCATGTGGAAAGATAGGGTTGGGCGTTCAGCCATCTTTCACATACGGTTGAAACAACTTTATATTTAGAAGACAATCTGAAAGAATACTGAAATCTCATTTCTCCCCCAGACTTGTTTCTCTGTGGTAATGTGTAAGAAGGTAACTTTCCTGGAGAGCAGATGTTGGAGAAAATTAACTCTGGAGGCAAATTCTACCAGAAAGATGAGAGGGCATTAGAAGCCCCTCTTTCTTTGATACTGCTATTTGCAACATGTTAACAAACTTGTGATACTTTCTACTTTAATTTTTTAAGTTTCATACTTTCAGAATTTATACTTGCATAGTTGTTATTCTTGGCTTTGATCTCAGCTCTTTTCCCTTTCCATTAACCTTCCTCTTTTTATGTTGCGCTCTCAAAACTTTCTGAAGTTTCTTAAGGCAAAAATCAGCTCAGTGACAGTATTTCCCATTCTTTGTCCAATAAACAGTCCTGTTTCTTGCTCCTCTTATGAACCCTTCTGTTCTTCATCCTGTTATGCCTGTTGCTATAACTACATGTTGACCCTGGCAGCAAAAATGAATCAATCTCTCATTTGTGCATCTAGCCACAAGCTCTTGCTTTCTGAATTGACAACCAGGAACTAAAGAGGAATGCGAAAACAGGCCTGCAAAGCAGAGTCATTGTAACTTTGGGACTGTCCACCAGTTTATCCCCATTTGACTGTGTGTGAGTGTGTCTTTGTCAGAGAAGAATCTGTTGGTATTTCTGTACCAGAGTCTGCCTGTGCTGCAAATGGACTTGGCACTGGACTTGCTGTAGTGGGACCAGGAGGAGTGGAGCTAGGGCAGCTCAGAGCTGGCAGAGGTTACAACATCCACTTGTGGAGCAGATTTTTAATCCCAGTGCACTTACAGAGTTCTGTCAAGATACTCTTCTGTTCTTTTTATAAGTTGTCTACCAGATGGTCAGACGCTTTTAGAAGCAGATCCGTGGAACTGTAGCTGGAAATCAGTTGCTTAAGGTAGATGCTTAAATGCAGGTTTAGCTGTGTAGGTTTCACAAGTTTGGTCTTGATCTTTTTATAATTAAAAAAAAAAATAAAGGAATGCCATCTCATTTTAAAATTTACTTCACTTTTTACTCATTTGCTTAATTTCTCCTTATGTATTGATGGCAGTTTTGTGCAAAAATCAATGCTTAACTCATAGGCATTGAAAAGGGTAGAGACAATTTCTATTTCTTAAGGATTTTTTGGGCTGCTCTGAGTATCCTCTGAGACTTTTGAAGCAATAACATTGATTTCCAAGCATTGTCAGGGCTGATATTTCTTGGTCTCTAAAATATGACATGTCATTATCTTTTCCCAGCTGTTCATCAAAATGAACTATCTCTCAAAAATTAAGTTGTCAGTTTTGTTTGCCTTATTAAATACAAATTGTAAGTGCCTTTCCTTTAAAGGCTACCTTTTCTTCATGGACTTCTTTGGTCTTGTAGCCTCTCAGATTTTTATGAAGGACTGGGATTCTTTGATTAGTTTCTAGAGCAGGCTTCTTCAGGCATTTCCAGATGCTGTATTCTGGCTTAAATTTCCCTGCCAAGTGCTCTCCTGCTACAGACGGGGAGAATATGATTTGTTCTCACCTAGCTGTAATGCTGAACATGTCTATATCAGCATCTGTGCAGAAAGTAGATTTTCAGACATCTAAAAGCTTCAAAGCAATTAGCATTCATGGAGCAATGCAGGAGATAAAAATTGACTGAAAAATAGACACTGCTCCTTTGTGTAATTATTAGCAATTGGCAAATTTCTGACATCTACCTGACTGCAATTTAACATCAGTGGTTGAAAAAAAAACAAGATAGAAGCCAATTGAACAATATAAATAGGAATTCATAAGTAGTTTCTGGATCAAGGAAAAACTTACATTTGCAGAACCTCGGATTTTACAAAGTTGATTTGATTTTCAAGAGCTTAAATGATATTTGCTGCTTGTCTGCAAAGAAAAAGAAATATGAGAATGTTCTTATCAAGGAATCTTTTTGGTTGTTCTTTACTTCTGGAAACTTTAATCTACCATTATGATTCATGGGACAATCTGAGCACAGAAGAGTCGGATTTAATCTATTGATTCTTAGAAAGTCACTGTGGTAGCTGGAAAAAAAAATCAGCTCTGTATCACGGAACTGCTCGGGATGGTGTCAGAAGCCAAACTTTGTGATTCCTGCATGTGCTGCTTGTTGGATGTAATGCAGGATAAATCCTTTTGGTGGATGGAGGGGGACAGTTTTTCCAGGAAGGAACAGGAGTTCATGCGGGTCTGCATGCATGAGGGCTGGCAGCACATCTTTTCCGGGCACTAGTGTGTTAATGTGGATGTCCAAAAATTTGGTAGCAGTCTGAAGTTTATTTATCTAGTCAGAGACCAGCAAGAGAACAAAGCCCAGAGATTTCAAACAGAATTTCATAGCAGTTACGCATTTGCTACCATTCTCTGCTTCTAGTGTCTTGCCAAATTCTGGAACAACCTACAGTGTTATATGTCTAAGGGATTTATACAGCCTCGCCTCTCTTTATCCCGAGGCTCTGACTTGTCCCCTGAGGAACATCTGCCATGGGATGGAAACGTGTTGTTCACCAAGTAGTGGGCGTGGGGAGGCTGTTATGTGGCTGCAGGATAGGAGGATGGATGTGGTGATAACAGCCAAATGTTAACATGACTGTTTTAATTTTGGTTTGTTTGTTTGTGGGTGTTTTTTCTTTTTAATACCATTCTTAATGCTGACCCTCTTAGAGGGTCAAGGAGGTTCTCAGTTGACAGGCTTTGAAATACGGCTGCATTCCAGAATTGTCATGTTGGCCCAGGATGTGTTTTAAGTTGTTGCAGTCATTTCCACTGGTACTGAAACACTGATACAGAATTGTTATGCTGTGCTCTGCTATTCAGAGAGAAGAGGTCTCTGTGTATTGGGCCTCCAGACCTCTCTGAAACATTTTGGTGGGTCCACTTCCAGCTTCATATTTCACGAGTTACAGAAAATGAGTTAGATCCTCTTTGAACTTCAGCTCTGAAGTCCTGGGGACTCTTCTATAGTTTCCAGCAGGTGGATTCTTTCTTAACCAGAATTTACGTACATTTTTACATTCTCATACAGTCAGTGAGAAAAATACACGCTAGCTGCCCAGTGGGTTCTTTAACAAACACTTACATTTTGATTTTTGTTTGCTTTATTTTGTATTTTCATTATAGGCAGCTTCTGGACACTTCTTGGACAACAAACACATTAAAAATTGAAACACTGGAAACTGTATTGCTATGATTGTTAAGTATATTTAAACGTAACCAAGAAAATAGGCCCAAGTTGGCGTTTCCGAGATGTTTTCTTGCATATTTGTAGTTTCAAAGAGCTCTTGCTGTTTGTAGGCTAAAATAATGAAAACTGCATGCCCTTTTACTGCTAAAAGGAATGTCTGGAATTCAAAAAGCTACTTACTAGGCAGAGAATACAATGTGGTTGTCAATTAATTGTCATCTTACTGCTTCCAAAACCTCTCATGGGTACAATTTGGTTGACATAGCCCAGCAAATGACCTGCAGGTTTGTTGTTTCAAAGCATGAATGACTTTGTCTGCTGGCTATGCTGGGCAGAGCATGAGCATGTTGTTTTTCAAGGACGCTGTGACATTTAAAAGAAAAAAAAAAGAATATGTGATTGTTTTCCTTATGTTCCTCCCTGGTTTTGATCTTTTCCTGGTCTTGCAATATAATGATGTTGTTATCCTTTTTCTGCCAGCTACATCATTTTATCGGATTGTTTTTAGGAAATCTGTACGCCTCAGACTTGTTCTCCCTTTTTGAATGAAATGTTTTCATCTGCAAATTTAGAAGAGTTTAAGAAGATCTACATTTCTTATTCATTGCAAATTACTTAACATTATGCGACAGTTCAGCTTCATTTGATAATTCTTGTTCTTAGGTGATTAAATCTTGTCTTAGCAGCTTTATAGATTAAAAAGGTTAGAACACAACATTAAGCGTGGTAATGTGTTTATGTATATTTTGGTCTTTACAATAGTGATTTCTTAATTCCTAATCCGTCAAGTCGAGGTTGCAAACATAACGTCTTTCTAGGTCCTACCCCAGATCTGTAGACAGGCAGGCTAAGAGAAAGAAGAGATTAGTGCAGAATTGCTGTTTGAAAAGTCTTTGTAGCCTTTATGAGACTATTTCAAAATGAAATTTGCTTATTCATTCTACTCTTAATAAAACACTGCCATGTTTTATTCAGTAAGGAACTGAAGTAGGTGGGATGAACTTAACTAGGAAGCATATATCCCTATGAAATACAATATTCTGTTTAACTACATTTTTGATAAAGAACTGCATCAGTTTAGTTTGTTGCAAGACTTCTTTATCCAAACTTCTTTTTTCCTTCAGTTTGGAAGGTTGATTGGGATTAAATGTCTGCTGAGTCTTTCCCTTTCTTCACTGATTATTAAAAACTGAGATGACTAACTTTTTAAAACCGTATGTTAGAGGGTTAAATTAAAGGAAGACGTATGTGTTCTTGTTATACCTGACTGTTTGAGATAAATATTACGGGTAAGGTGATCAAAGTAGTGATGGTTAAGGTTCTATCACCTCTCCCCCCTTTCAAAATTCTAGTATTTATCCAGTTATCAGTGAACAAAATAGCCAAATAAAAGAAAACAGTTTACAAAACAGAAGAAAGCATAAATCAAAACCTGGATAGCTTAAAAGCTGAGGTAGCAGCCATTTGTCAAGTCTTTTTGGCCAGTCAGATGTTATCCCATGTTTTTGGACTGCAGGACTCTGTCAGTACGAGTATACTAAAGCTTGTCTTGTTTTATCTTCAAATAGGCTAACCGACCTCCAGCAAAGCTCAATCTGTTAACCTGCCAAGTGAAAACAAATCCAGAGGAGAAAAAGTGTTTTGACCTCATATCACGTAGGTTTGTTGTTTACTTCTTTTTACTTTTACAGTTAATATCAAAGGGGTTTGCATTATTTCTGAAGGTGTGTCAATAATCAACTTAAATATTTTAGCATTTAAAAAATGCTAAAATAAAATAAAGTCTTCATAAAATGCCCTTTCTAGGGCAGTTTACCATTTCATCCATCTTAGCATGATGCAAACTAACTACATCTCTTTGGAAGACTACTTTTTTATAGAGCTTTGTTTACTCCAAGTACTCCTATATTATTTTGTGCCACCATATAGCAGGGTAACAATATTTTTGCTGTGACATCTCTCTTCTTATGGAAAATGTCAGAGCTGATCATCTTAGGAAGTTATAACTTTGTACAGGATCAAAAGAAGGCTTAAACCATGCTTTCTGTGTTTGATTTAATTGGAAAAGCCTAGGGCTTATCCTGACTGTGTCTTTATCTTGATTGCGTCTTTGAGCCTGACAAGTTTGTTTTGCCTTTTTTGATTATTGTGGTTGAAGAGCTCGTTTGGAAACTTGAACTCTTATATACACAGATGACCTCAAATAAGGAGTCTATATTTTAGACACTCCCCTCCTTGCCATCAGCAGAACTTTAGACTTATGATTACTGAGGTTATATCTAGAATGTGGAAAAATAACTATGCTCTCCCACTGCTTGAGTAATAAAATCACAGCACTAAAGAAAGGTTCCTGTGTAAAGAGCAACAAGCCACCTTGTGTAAACACAGATGAACTAACTGTACCCAGTGCAAGTGAAACTTGCTGAATAGACTTCTTGGCTGTCAGTGCTCCAGTGATGAGAGTAGAGACCCTAGGAGTCAAACACCCATAAATCTTAGATTTTTTCCAAGTTTTCTGCAAAACCAGTTTTTTAATCTGTACATGAATTATTTATTGTGCAGATGACAGGACGTACCACTTTCAAGCAGAGGATGAACAGGAATGTCAAATGTGAGTTACTTTGCTAAACTTATTTCTGGTACTGGTATCCTTCTGAGATGCTACCGTGAACTTTAGAAGTGCCGAAACATTTAATAGCAAAATATTACTGCCATTTTAGATGGACATCAGTTCTACAAAACAGCAAAGAGGAAGCTTTAAATAATGCATTCAAAGGAGATGATAACACAGGAGAAAATAATATTGTCCAGGAACTGACAAAAGAAATTATATCTGAAGTCCAGAGGATGACTGGAAATGATGTGTGTTGTGACTGTGGAGCACAAGGTGACTCTATTAAGCATATTTCTAATTGGTAAAAATTCTATGTATCATGAGAGTGTTTAAGCTGATATTTTATGCTTTCTCTTTTACTCCTTATTTCACAAAGATTGTACACAGTAGAATATGCTAACAATTCCATTATGCTGCTTTAGTAAGATTGATTTTTTTTTTTATGTGCATATTTTCAGTGGGGAGAAAAGATATCGAAAAGCTTATTTTTCTCCTATGTATTTTGCTAATTGTAACTTTTGCTGATATAAATCAATTGAACTTTATTAGCCTGCATATTACCAAATTTACATAATACTTGGGCAAGTAAGGCAGTAAGATACTCAAGGCATTTTCCTAATGTACTATATATATATATATTTTTTAATCTTTTTATATTTGACTTTGAGAGTGAGCCAGGAGATGGTCTAAGACTGCACTTACTGGAAAAGAATGCATCTGCTGACTGTGTTTTGGAGCATTGGTTTTGGTTTTGTTGATCAATTCATTTCTACTTTAATCCTCTTCAAATTATTTTTAAATTCCTGCAGTTCTCAGTGTAATTTTATGTTACAGAGACACTGCAAGACTTAGGCTTTTTGGATTTGATGCTGTAGCTGAAAACGTTCTAAACCAGTATACATTTTATAAATCAATAATAATTTTCAGCAATAGATACTGTATAAAACTATGAAAAGAATCAATCCTGCTGTTTTTAAAGAAGAAGATTCTAAATAGCTACTACCACACCTTTATCAAATGAATAAATGTCAAGTTGCCAAAATCTCCGTAAATGACTTCTTTGACTGGAAAACGAGGGAATGTTATAGCATGAATGCAAAGTACTGGGGAAAAAGGACAAGGAAGGGTAATTAAAGAGAGGGATGAGCATTATTATCTTTGCAATAGTTGAGTGAGAACTCACTGTAGTGTGGTGCTGTGTGTATATTTCATAATCACTGCTGCTTCACATAGTCTAAAGTCTGTACTTGAAATACAAAATAAAAAACTCCAGACAACATTATGTTAGTTTGGATTGCACCTATAACCCCTGATTGAGAATGTGACACCATAATAATGGTGTTTGTAAAAATAAATAAATAAATAAAAATATATATAGAAAAAAACAATGTTGTTGAAGGTGTGGAGAAAGACGAACTAGACTATTTGAGCAGCTCCCTTAGGGGTAGATGCCTTTGACACATGCACACGCAAGCGCACACAAATTTTAAAAGTGCATTTTTGCTTCTTTCACCAATAAAAAAATAAAAAAATAAAAAAATCCTGGTTTATGTTTCCCAGCAGAGACAAAGTAAAGGCAAAAAGGCATAAATACTAAAATCTGGTAATTTATGTACAATAATCTTATACACAGAAATGAAATTCTATAAAGAAAAAATATGTTTTCTAGAATGAAGCCATTACATGTATTAATTTTAATTCTGTGGGTGCTTTTTGTTTCAGATCCTACCTGGCTTTCAACAAATTTGGGAATTCTAACTTGCATTGAATGCTCAGGAATCCATAGAGAACTTGGTGTTCACTATTCCAGAATGCAATCACTTACATTAGATGTGCTGGGAACATCTGAACTTTTGGTAATGAAATAGCTTTCATTGTCTTACAAATAGTACGATAAAATACTTCCAACACAACTGTATTTTTGTCACTTTATATATAGTTCCAGTCTTGAAAGTCGCCTCTTGATAAACCTAGTTTAAGGAAGTGTAATTCCTCCAGATTATGGGAGCCTCCCAGAACGTAGTGATTTACCGTAAACTTCGCCGGATCTTAGAATTCAAATTAATAAAGGCTTAATATTTTTTGCTTTCAAGGTTTTTGGTGGTGGTTGTTCTTTTTGTTTTGTTTATTTTTACTCTTGTCTGTCAAACAGCTGTATTCTTTTTAAAATGTCTCTTAGATTAAAAATTGAAGGAGTTCACAAATACCCCATGAAAGTTGTCTCCTAAAAATGCTAAATAATTAATCCTCAAAAGAAGAAAATGTATGTGGCTTTGCTACACAAAGAAGCTACCACTTATCAGCTGCTCTGTCACAATTCATGTGCGTTCTCACACAGCGCTAAATATCTTACATTTATTATGGAGACTGTTGTCTTGATTCTTCTGTTACTAGTTTGTGTGTTGAATCCCAGCTGAAAACTTGTCCAAAAAGGTTTGTTCATGATCACTGGTATAATAGCAGAACTAAAAATCAGAAACCAAAAGTCCCAATCCCTATTTTCCCTTGTCCTCCTCCTAGTATGTGTATGACAAATAACCAAACATATTTGTTAAGTGAGTTGTGGATGATTTTTTTGTTTTGTTTTGTTTTTGACAGCTTGCAAAGAATATTGGGAATGCCGGGTTTAATGAGATTATGGAATTCTGTCTGCCAGTTGATGAGATGGTCAAACCTAATCCAAGCAGTGATATGTAAGTAAAAAGCCACTACTTCTGAAAAAGGCAGGCATTAAATTTGACATTGCTAATGGCTTGTCCCCTCGTGGTTTGCACCAGCATGCCATGGAAAATTTGTAATACCTTATATATAACCTTATACTCAAGGAATATATATTTTTTTTATTTTCTTGATACTTTGCATGTCTCTTTTATTGAACTTTATCTGATCATACCTTCAGTAATAGCTGGGATTATGTTACCAGCTCTCTCGATCATGATTTGTGGGACAGGAAGAAATTAAATACAATTTCTTTGGAATTTTCAAGATGCATGAGGGCACACAAATAGAGATTAAAATCAACTCTATTTGTTTTGTGCTTTTTAAACACAAAATAGAAATGAGAATGAAGTATACATTTTCCCGGAAAGGTGCTGAATGTCTCCTATGTAGAGACCCTTCCTAGGACTTCAGTCCATAACTACAGAGTAACAAGAGAACATTTAACTGGATTCCTCAAAAATACTGAACTGTGGTGGCAGAGACACAGCAAGGACAGCTGCTGACTTGACTGCATCTTATGCTGTCGTAAGAGAGGTGGTAAATAATGCAGAAATAAACCCAGAAGAAATGGCTTTAGATGAAACTGATTTTATGTTATCCAGACTTACACCATTCTGACAGGGCTGGTGTTAAATTTTAACACAATTTTATTTATTATTAATACTACAGTTTTAATATTTTTTGATTGCTTCTATCAATAATCATATAAAATATATTAATAATTAAAAATCATAAAAAGATTACTGGATGCTAAATCTATAGCTTAAAATACTTTCAAAAATGAGACATTTTTAAAGAAGTCATGTACTTTGAAAAACCTGTATATCAAATTTGTGTTTTTTTCATTAAATAAGAACGTGAAAACAGACACTTTTTAAAACCAGAAAGGAATATCATCCTCTGCTTTAGGAACAAGAGCTATCCATTAATTTAGTCTATTATTCTTCAGATTATCTAGATGATAAATTTTGGCTTTGTCAGATGCCTTCTGTGCAATGTTGTGTAAATCCCAAGAGCTGGTAAGCAGCTATGCTTGTGAGATGCATGCCAGATCCTGTCGCAGAGTGATGGGAAAAGGAATAGGTGCTTGCTAGTTGTGTATTAACAACAGAAGTAGTAAGTCACGTACTGATTCAAGTGTACTAAGCAATAGGTTTCACCTCAATTTAGAGGTGAAACTAAAAACTCTGCTACATTCTCCCTGTCTGTTATAGCTGTGGTGAACAGTTGCTTTGCAGAACGTAGCCACTGCTGTGAATACAGATCTAAAGCATCAACCTGTAAGCTGCTGTTAGCAAACCAGGATCATGAAGCTTTGATGTATATTTTCTGTGTGTAAACCTGAGTATTCTTGATCTCAGTGTTACACCAGAATTCAGAAGGGAAAATTTATGGTGTGTGTCCATATTGTAGTTCCATTTCATACTGGAAATATGAGACTCCATGTCTTATATGCATATTTAAAAAGAAAAATGACAATGAATGAGAACCACAATCCTTCTCAGATTTTATTTCAAATGACTTGCATGTACTTATGGAAATTCTAACCATCTTCTGCTAAAAATTATAAAAGTAAATTATATTCAATTTCAGGAATGCACGAAAAGATTATATTACTGCCAAGTATATTGAGAGAAAATATGCAAGGAAAAAGCACGCTGACAATGCAGCTAAATTGCATGCCCTTTGTGAAGCTGTCAAGTCAAGAGACATTTTTGGGTTAGTCCAAGTATATGCTGACGGTGTGGATCTCACAGAAAAAATTCCACTGGCCAATGGGCATGTAAGTGTGGTAATTTTTATTAGGAAAAAAAAAAAAACACATTGTTAAAAAGTTCAATATGCTTTCGTAATAAAAAGAACTTCTTATTTGAGGCTAACGTTTGGAATGCTGTTCTGAACATTTGTCTCTTTAATGCTGTAATTTAATTGTAGCAAAAGAAGCTACTAAAGTTTTTAATCTAACATTGTTTCCAGATACTATAATAGTTAAAATGTTTTTAAACATTATTTTTTTCAATAATCTATTTGGTTTTTTAAACTCATTTGTTTATTTACTTCAAAAGAACAAAAGGGAAAGAACAAAGGCTTTGCAAGAGATATTTTAATGGTAACATGTTGGAATAATTTGAAATGAAATACTTTAATAGATCTAATTTATGCCTTATTAAAATTTTTGCTTCTCTGTAAATCAGAAGAAACCAATGTGGTTTTTATTTTATTCTTAGGAACAAGATGAAACAGCACTTCATCTTGCTGTTAGATCCGTTGATCGGACATCCCTCCATATAGTTGACTTTTTAGTGCAGAACAGGTAAGTGTACAGAAACTATTAAATTGTTACTGATGCTGCTTTTCCAGCAAGTAGTATCTAAAAAGAATTCTAGTATTTGCAAGTCTAATATTATTCTTTGAAAATCGTGTAATGAGAGAGGTTTACTAATTCAGAGTAGGAACGAACCTTATTTTAATAAATTTTCCTCTTCATTCCTATACTCCAATAGTGGCAATCTAGACAAGCAGACGTGTAAAGGTAGCACAGCCCTGCACTACTGCTGTCTGACGGACAACGTTGAGTGCCTCAAATTGCTGCTGAGAGGGAAAGCTTCTATTGAAATAGGTAAAAGGGTAATGTTCAATTTCATATTTGTAACTGCTGCAGGTAGAGAAAAGTGAGTGCATTTTCTCCTCGGTTGTTTAACATAATTTTATGAATAATACCATAATTAAAAAAAAAATATTCATTGTTCATTCCAAATTTAAAGTTGACTTATGCCTAAATTTGTTTAAAAGCAAGTGTAACACTAAGTATGTACCAAGGTTTTCAACTGATGTCTTGTTGCCTAATTACATACTGCTGTTTTATAGCTATCATTCCATATATGTGGCATGTAAAGTTGCTACTGATCCTCATGTTCAGAAGGCTGGTATTAGTTGGATCTCCATATGGAGGAAACAGATTAATTTTAGAGTGTGTTGGTGTATTAGTTCGCTATGTATCTGCGAGTATATCTCTGTCTTTAGTAATGGAGAGATTAATGATGACTTCTGTTACCCTGACTTTCTTTTCTTGATGTAATACAGCTAATGAATCAGGAGAGACACCACTTGATATAGCTAAACGCTTAAAACATACTCACTGTGAAGAGCTGGTAAGTGTTGCATCTTTCCATATCTTTGTGCATTTATAAGCAGAATCATGCCTGAATATTCAGTGGTTTACAGTTGAATGTTTAACAAATGTATTCCAGACAGAATAAGCTTCTGCTTAGAAAAAAACAATCAAGTTATGTGCTTTTACGAATAAAATTATATTTTTTCTTAGATGCTTTGGAAATGCTTAACTTCCTGGTGCCAGAGCATGATTCTGTTTGAGACATTGGCCTCAAATCCACAAAGTTTTATGTCTGACATCCTGTTGAAATCAAATCACCATACTTCTTATGGATGAAGGCCACAGAAACAAAGTTCTTGTTTACTTTTAGTAAACAAGAAAAATGGATTGATGGGGTCAAGGTTCCTTGATTAGCAAGTCTGTATCAAAAACCTGCCATTGCAGTTAATTTCTTTCTCCTGCAATTTCTAAACTGAAGCAATTAGGATGTGGTGTTTCTTGTCAAAAAATGGAGAATGGGCCTGCAATGGGTAGTGAAAAGGCTCGTTGCTTTTGATTTAGTTCTGTTGTGTTTGGGTGGAGCTTCATTCTTTGAACTCACTACAGTGCAGTTGCTTTCCACATTACTGAAGATTGTTTTTTAAAATAAAGATAATGTTTGTACCTAGAAACCAAGGTTCATTCTGTGTGTATTTTTAGTTTTAAAGTATGTTGTTTTAAAAGTAAGTACTGCACATACCAGTAGTGTCAACAGTCATCTTTTGTTCCTCAGCTTACTCAAGCACTGTCTGGAAGATTTAATTCTCATGTGCATGTAGAATATGAATGGCGATTACTCCACGAAGATCTTGATGAAAGTGATGATGATATGGATGAAAAGCTACAGGTTTGTATCAGAACGCTGTTAATTTTCTGTACATATATCTTTGTAAATAAAATCTTCATAACAATCTGAACAACAGTACTCCTTAATGTAGGTATTAAGGCATTGCAAAATGACATTCAATAATAAAATTAAATAACTCAAATTTTACTTTCTGTTTATCTTAAATTTCCTGTTTAATATAAAATACATTAAAAAAAAATGAACATGTGGTTATGATCAGATTGCAATTAGCCAAATGTGATATTTCTTTCTTAACAGACTCAATATACACATAGTATAGTAGTTGTTATTGTTTCAACGCATCAGGAATATTTAGACCTCCTGATCATCAAGCAGAAATACCATAAGCTAGGAAAATTGCCAGTACAAGGGCAGGTACCTTACAGTATCTCCTCATTTTTGTGAGAAAGCTCTAGTTGCTGCCTCTAATTTTGGAACAAATCATGCATTGACTTGTCTTCAGTGGTGCTAAACTTTTGCATTAAATTAGGCGTGTTCACTAATAGCAGGCTTGGGTCTTAATTCTGAATCTTCCTCTAAAAATATTTTTGTTCTTCTCTGTTTTTGTACCTTAATGGATGTTTTGTACCTCTGGAGTTGGTGTGGTGTTACTGGGTCACAGGATGCCACAGAATGGCTGAGGTTGGAAGGGACCTCTGGAGGTCATCTGGTCCAACCACACTACTTAAGCAGGGTCATTTAGAAGCATTGCCCAGGACTATATCTATTTGACTTTTTAATATCTCCAAGGATGGTCATATTATAAGTAGTCACATGACAAAGTATTCTGGTAGCATAGGAACTTCATTCCATTAAAAAAAAAAAAACACAAATTTTCCTATTCTAAGCACCAACTTTTTTAAAAAAGTATTTAAGCACCTAAGCATACAGACAGGGAACAAACTACCAAGTTTTGATACCTGTACAACACTGGAAAATGGTGAACACTTTTTTTTTTTTTAATCCCTTTTGTGATATCCTGTCTGCATGGGGTTCTTTTCCCGTGTCTTATGTCCTTAATCTGAGAGAGCTATTACCTCTAACTCTTGCCTTTCACTGGATTTAGCTACAAAAAGTAAAATAAATGTCATGAGCCATCCTTTTCAAAGCATAATTGCTACATTCTGAGAATTTTCTTAAGATTTCTCTGGAGAATTTTGGTATCTGTGCAAGGATCTGTAGTCTGTGAGCTGTTAAATCCAGTTCTGGGTGAGTTTTTATAGTATATCCCTCCGTTTATCTACTCCTGTATATTGTGTCACCATCCAGATTATAACAGCAGTAATGATGACCTTTTTGATAAAACAGCTTGAAACTTTCTGGTATGTTGTGGTGTTTTGTTTTTTTTTGTTTTGTTTTCTGCTCTAAAACCTTTTATGTACTGTACAACTAGCTGTTTATCAAATCATTGCCTTTATAGGACACTCTAAATTTTTATTTTTTATTCGTTTTTTTCTTCATTTCCTTTATTATTGCCAGTTGCCCTCTGCAGTTGTGTTCTTTTTTTGGTCCGTCCCTTGAGTTCCACCTTGTGTAAGAAGTTATTTGCTACTCAGCATTGAGGCTGAAGTAATGAAACTGCTACTTCACTGCCTGCTATTAATAGGCTTATACTACAGGGACTTTTGAAAGAAGAGTAAGGACTATTAATCACAGACTAGTGTCGGTGACTACATTGAATGCACTGGTGAATACTGCTGGTGCTTAGGATCACATCAGAGTTGTGTTTACAGGCATCGGTATATTAGGCTTGTCTCTTTCAGGTAAAACAATTGAAAAGATTTTGTTGCCTTTGTCAGAAAGGGTAGCTTTCAGAAGCTTGGCAGCTTCTGAAATTGCAGAAAAGCAAACCTAACCTGAAAGAAGGCCAGAACAATACAACTGGTTTCTGCTGCAGGGTCCTAGCTCATCTTTTGCCTCCATTCTGGCATATGTTTGACCCTTTATCAAGCTGTTTCAGTTTGTTAAACCAGTGAAAACCTAAGTCAACAAAACAAAACAAAAATTTCTGATGGTTTAGAAAGCAGAAGCAAGCATGGGCTGAAGTACATACCAGAACCAAGACAGTGGAGAGGTCAGGGAAGGGGGAGAGTCAGCCAGTGAGGAGTGAGTCTGCTAAACCAAAGTAAAGGTGGGGATTGATGTGGCTGGCTGTCACGTACATCATTCTGGTAAGTCTTTGAGCTATTACACTGTGCTGGAACATGTCTAAAGGTCTTAAATGATCTATCCAGAGTGGGCACTGGATATATTTAGAGGAAAATTGATTGCTTATTCATGATACTGTTGGTGTAAATCTATTCTGCCCAAATGCTTTTACTCTAAATGGTTATTTTAATTTCATAGAGCCAGTACATCAGCTATGTGTTTATCTAACGCTATTTCCAAAGACATATTTATGCTCTCTGAACTATGGAATGTTGCAACCCACTCCTGCACTAGCCATATGAACTTATAACTTGAGCTATTTTAATTATCATTTGATAACAATAATTATCATGCTTGCTGTTGAAACAGGAAAAATAATGCTAAGTGTGCATAGCGAACAGATGACTTGCTGCAAATCTCAAAGACAACTAATTAGAGCTCATTTGATAATGTGCAGGGGTTGAGCAATGTTCCATCCCAGCTGCCAATTAAAGTAATCTCGCTAACTGCTCCTGTGATACTAGTGAGCTAAAAGGAGTTCATGAGAAGGTTGGGCTCCTAATGTGTTGTAGCTTGAGCTACAGGTAGAGTACTTGGGTGCAGTGTTGTTCTGGTTTTGAGTTGATTGTAATCTATTTTGGGCTGAACACTGCTGGATGAGGCTTAGGTTCTTCAGTTGTTTCTGTGTCTTTGAAAATATTACCTGGTGGTTTTCTGCAGGAAAACTTTCCTTGATCTGGTCTGAATATTTATATTGCCTATATTATCTATAGCAGCATAGTCCTGTGTGTATATATAGGATACAGTAATATCTTTTGCACACTTTTGTCTTGAAGAAGGTGGAATGTAGATTCTAGATTATGTATTTGCAGCAATAAAAATGCATTTTAGAAGCCATTTTTACTGTCTAGAAGCTAAGAACTTCCCATTAATAAATAAAGCGAGTAGAAATAATGTGGTATCAGTGAGTGCTTTTGTTATTCTGTTTAAGCAACCCAGTCCTAATCGGAGAGAGGACAGGCCCGTCAGCTTCTATCAGCTGGGATCAAACCAACTTCAGCCTAATGTAGCATCGTTGGCAAGAGATGCAGCGAACATCGCTAAGGATAAGCAAAGAGGATTTATGCCAAGTATATTACAGAACGAAACGTATGGAGCAATACTCAGCGGCAGTCCACCTCCCATTCAGCCTGCAGTACCTGTTACAAGCAGTGCACCTCCTCTACCTCCAAGGAATATTGGCAAAGGTATTAACACTGGAAAACATCACTGTATGTTAGAAGAATGGGATCGTAACAATTTTTTCCTTACATTTTTAAGTTTTCTTTTAGCATTATATTGCACAGGTAAGTACTGGAATAGTTTATCAATGACTTCATCTTGAATACTTGAAGTTAATCTGCACAACCAATTCTGGGTTTGATTCTCAGTGTACCTGCAAGAAAGTACACAACAGTGTGTGGAAAACCAATGCCCATGAAACCTCAATAAAGTTAAACAACTTTAGGAGGGCTGCAATGGATTTAGTTCAGCAAATACTTTTTGATTGTATTCCATCTTTTCACACTTCAGATACTTGAAGATGTCATTGTCAGAGTGAAAATTTAAACATGTAAAATTTCCACAGCATTTGGCTGCTGCAGAAAATGATTTTAATACCTGGGAAAATGGAGAGTCTATGCAGAATGTGAGAGATTTTAACATCTCAAAATCCTTTCTTATTAGAAATGTGCTTCAAGGTTGATGAAATAAAATGGAACAAAGTATGAGTTTCACGAAGCGAAGAACTGGATATAAATTACACAACTGTTAGCTGACTGAAAATGTAACTGCAGGTGACTAGCTGAACAATTAAAAACGTACTGGTCTCATACCAGTTCAGAAACATGTGCTTGCAAAATCTACCATTGAAGCTGACACTGTAAACCTCATTCTTATGTTCGTAGCTAATCTGCTTGGATCATGGTGGAGAAGTGTAGAGAAATTTGTACGTTATCTTTATGCAGCACACATTCAGTGTGCTTTATTGCTTCATACCTTTATTAATCAGCATCTCTCATGTATGCTAAATTTATGTAATGTTAAATTCCAAAAAGATGGCTGTGTAAACACATGATTTTCTATCCTGCTGTGATTCAGACTCCACATCAGGAGATAAGAGTGGGTCATGTTCTAGGCATATATGAGGAATGTCTGCCTTTGGAAGCACTACACAGAGGTTAAAATACCTCCATACAACAATGACCATGTCTGAGATTGCAAACTGAACATTTGTGTAATATGAAAAGTCAGTTGTTGGTCCCACAGGAATGGCTGCAGCACGGAAGTCGGATACAAATATGTTGTCCTGAGGGCACAAAGAAAAAAAAAAAAAGAGGGAACAATAGAACAGCATGGTGTTGTCCTACTTTGAAAGGGTGGTGTGAAACTGGGAGAAGTTTAGCAGCATATAAAACTATGTTCCTTAACTAAGGTGGGATTCCTTTCATCTAACATTTTTGCATGAAGTCTAAATTTAATGTCATTTTACCTGACAAAAAGGAATGCTTCCCCCACCAAACAGGAAAATTCACCTAGTTTCTCGGGCTTTTTGGCTGTGAAGGATCTTTTACTATCTGTTTAACTGTTAGATACTACCCCTAAATTAATACAGCTGGATGGTTAAAAAGACTCTCTTACCCTTTGATGTTATTTTACCCACGGCAAACCATGCTATTTCACCCACTGTTTGCCCTTGATTAAATGACACTAGAAATGGTGTCATTGTAAATTCACTCCCAACCCCAGACTTTTTGGCACCAGGATAGTGCAACTCCCACCAAGAAAGCATGCTGCCTGGCTCAGAGAGGTTATTAACTCATATTCTTTTTACTCCAGCAATATAGTAGCCTATTATTTTATATTTCAGTTAAAAGCTATGATAGTGTCACCGATCTCAGGTTCTTGTTGATTGCTGATATTGTTGTTGGTTTGCTTATGATGAATTATTGTTACTCCTTTATCCTCTTAGCTTTAAGCTGTTCTCCAAGTCTTTTGAGCCTTGTACGCTTCTCCCTGCAACCTGATATTTATTCATACCTTACTCTGTTTCATCTTTTCTTAATATGATGCTCATGCTCTGAGTAGGGAAACGTGACATGAGAAGTGCAAAATGTTGGCCTCATGGTGAAAATCTATAGTGTTTTTATAAAATGGAGATGCAGCTCTTTAGCCTACGAATGGAATCGTTTAGGAAGCCCTGAGGAAGCAGTACCTTGTAACTGATACTAGTTTCATGACTAGTTGTCAGAGCTTCTTGTTTGGGTGAAATTCCGTTTTATGTCGATTCCAAATCAAAACTGCTGTTTCACTTTGAGTCAGCAATGTCTGCTAATACCCAAGGTGAGGTCCTTTCCTTGGACAACCTGCAATAATTACAGCTATCAGTCAGGGATTAAAGAGGGTAGATGTACCTTTTCTACTTGTTAAAAAATGTCTGCTTTTCAAATGTTAACATATTTTAAAATAATGACTGGAGACAAATTTTAGGGTAAAAAGTTAGTAAGACTTCAACCAGAAACTTCCATGGAATTTTACGTCCATGTAATTTTACATGGACTCTGATTTCTGCTCTGGCATTCCTGCAAGATGGCAGTGGTTCTGAATATGAACAAATTATTTTGTGAATGTAGTGTTTGTAGTGTGTAGCTGCACCATTTTTAAAAGCACGGGTGTGAATATTAACGCTTTGTGCTTAGGGTAAGTAATAATAATAATATAGTATTTTCCTCTCTTTTTAGTCCAGCCTTCAGTTCTTGGCAGTGGTATTCAGACAATTTCTTCATCTAATACAATGTGGAAGACAAATTCTTTAGGAGTGGACAGTATAAGCAGGCAGAGATCTTCATCTGATCCACCAGCTATTCATCCCCCTGTGCCGCCATTGCGTGTAACATCTACAAGTATGTTTCCACTTTCCCCTGTTTTCCCTTCTGCTGTATCTAATCATAGTTGGCTTATTTTTCCATTTTCACAACTCATATTTCCTCTTTTGGTGACTGTAGCTTCGGCCTATCGTTCCCATCCAGTAACTTAGTACCAACTGTCTTCTCTGAAATCCCAGCGAATGGTGCAGTGCAAGGTCAACGGGAAGTAGTGGCTATTACTAGAGCTAAAGAGCTTTCCACTTTGATATGTAGTTTTAATGATGCATATCTCACCAGTGAGCTGTAAAAATAAGTGTTACATATAGGCCTGGGGCTATGTCTCCACATTGTGCATAATTCTTGAAGAGCATAAGAGTGTAAAAAAGATGTTTTAATGCATTGCCAGCTGCTGTTGTGTTGGTTTCAAGAATTCAATAGAAATTTAATTAATTATTCAATATAATGTAAAGTTTCGTTGACTAAATATTAATTATAACAGGATTTTTAAAAATAATTTTCTCTAAACAAAATTTCTCAGACGCTTGCTCAAATACTTTTCCATAAAACACCAACTGAAGGCCTTGATTGAGCAAACAACAACATCACTCTAAATATAGTCATGTTCTTGAAAATGTTAGATCAGAATGACTTTGGTAACACTTGAGAATTTTCTTTGCTTGTACGTTAATGCTTTGATGAATTGAAGTATTTGTGAGCGCTCTGATCTTGAGTAGGTGAAACAAAACGTAAACCTCTTTCCAAAGAGGTCACCCTTCCAATAGAAGGATAACTTCATGTTTTAAGTTGTTGATAACAAGTAGTAAAGCATTTTTTTTTGATGAAGATAAATCCTGTAACAGGAAGACCTGTGGATGAGAACCCAAGAGACCAAATGGCAACTAGAAGTCTAATTCCTTTTCATTGTCTAACTTTTTTCCATAGATGTGCTTTCTCCAGCACCACCGCCTCCAGTGGCAAAGACAGCCAGCATTATGGAAGCTTTGAACCAGCAATCTAAACAGCAACCAGCTCCTCCACAAACCAAGCCAACCCCACCACCACTACCCCCACAACCTCCTAGTCGAATCTCTCAAAGAAAGCCTATTTCTGGGTAACTGATGCCATTTTAGTACTTAATGCATATATTTCATAATAATTAACTTTTCAATTTCATGGTATATAACATGCAAGTCATCTATAACGCATGCAGTCTTTGCCAATGATGTGTTCTAACATATGTGACTGAACAGAAGACAGATACTTAGGGAGCAGATTACAAGGATTCCCATGGTAAAAACAGAACAGCCGAGCAATTTAATACTTTCTAACTTCTACGGTATCTACAGAATGCTTAGCCCTGATGGAAATAAGGCACAAAGAATAATCCATTTCTAATTTTCTTCTGATAACAAGAGATAAGGGAATATTATGTCTGAATGTGCCATTTGTTGTTCACATGCTTATCCTCTGTTCAGTTCCATTCAATATTTTCATTCATGGAAGGAGTTGAGACTTGGAATAGAGAATACGATCTTTAAATTTGTAAGAAAAAGATGTTACAAGTGACAAATGGGCTAGTGAATAGGATTATATTTAAACCAGCCTTAAAACTAGTAGTAGTCTGGGAAGAAGAGGAGTGTTGTTTAGTACGCAACGCTTGGTACTGAAGAACAGCCAACTGTTGGAGTATGGAGAACAGCTAAGTATGGTGAAGCAAAAGTCTTCAAGAAAAGAATCTGCAAAGACATGGTGAATCGTAGATAAGACTTGTGCTGCTGTGGAACAGGCAAAGAGAAGGAGCATTGTTTGATTATAACCTGCAAAATTTAGGAGTTATTTATTCCAATTGGCTCAACGTCAATAATGTCTCAGCTGGACTACTGTGTTCAGTCTTGGTTATTGAATTAAAATAAAGATACAAAGTAGTAAGGCCAAAACCAGAGAAGATCAATAATAAGAAGTCTAGAAAATATGGCCTGTGATAAAAGTTTGGAAGAAGTAAGAGTCTCTCATCCTTAAAATTAAATAAATAAATAAATTGGAGCACAGATGCAGGTCTGTGCATATGAAGTACTGCATCACTCCGCTCCTTTTTACATTTCATAGTGGCTCTAAAAAGAAAACTTCTAAGTTGTGACAACAATAATGTAGACACTATGGAAAGTTTTCCCAAAGTAAGCGTAGTGAGATATGTTAGTAAATTGTCTTGGAAAATTTTGGATTCTTAGACACTGAATATTTGGTAGAGTATCGTTTATGCAAGCCTAGTTGGTTAGCAGGTATAGATATGTGTATATGTGAGATAATGCACATGGTTGATGCTTTGTGAGTGAAAGAAGCAACCAACCACCGAGTTTCCTTTCTAGCCTGTTAATTGCATATACATGCAATTGTAAAAGGGAGAAGCAACTTTCTGAAGTTTGCTGTAATGTACACGATACATATTTTTAACAAAGCACACCAAAGAATTTTTAAAAAGTAACGTTAAGAACTTCAGAACTTAGGGAAAGAAAATCAGCTTTGTACAAACTGCAGAAATTGAATGTATGTAATTCTTCTGCCTCACGTTTTTAGATTAGGTGCAATTTACCATTGGCCTGCTCAGAAATAGGGAAACAAACTAATATTTTAAAATACCAGACACTGGAATATACTGAAGATGTTACAAGAATTTTATAATTTGGAAAATAGTCTGAATGCTTGTGGTTGGAGTTCTTGTTTGTTTCTTAAATGGAAATTTTTCTATTTTTTTTTGATCAGGACTGAGAAGTCATCTGGCTTAGCAAACAAAGGGCAGTCTAGAGGACTTGGGTCTCTACAACAAACTGGTAATTATGCTTTAGAGATTTATTTTACTGTAATTAAGCTATTGTTATTACAGCCTAAAGGAGAGTGTTTTCAGTTTACCTTGTAAATTTAAACACAATCAGTACCAGCATTTTTGTTTCTTTTCTTGATTGTATAGGCCGTTATGCTTAAAGCTTTTCTGCATGAGCTGGGGACAATTATGTCAGTGGAACCGTGTAGCAAGAATCACAGAATGGTTGAGGTTGGAAAGGACCTCAGAAAGTCATTTGGTCCAGATCCCTGCTCACAGGGATGCCCAGGACCATGCCTGAATGGGTTTGCAAGATCTTCCAGGGAAGGAGATTAGGAGACTCCACAACCTCTCTGAGCAGTCTGTGCTAATGCTTCATCACCCACACAGTTTAAAAAAAAAAAAAAAAAGTGTTTCCTGATGTTCAGAGAGCACCTCCCATGTTTCAGTTTGTGTCCATTGTCTCTTGTCCTGTTACTTGGCACCAGTGAAAAGAGCCTGGCTCTGTTGTCTTTGCACCCTTCCTTCAGATTTGTGTACACATTGATGAGATTCTTCCTCAGCCTTCTTTTTTCTAGGCTAAACAATCCCTGCTCTCTCAGCCTTTCCTTCTGTGAGAGATGCTCCAATGCCTTAATCATTTTTGTGGCCTTTTGTTGGACTCTTTCCAGTATGTCCACATTTCTTTTGTACTGGGGAGCCCAGAACTGGACGCAGCACCCTTTGTGTGGCCTCACCAGTGCTGCTCAAGAGGGGAAGGATCCCCTCCCTCAACCCATTGGTGATGCTTTGCCTAACACAACCCAAAATACCATTAGCTGTCTTTGCAGCAAGGGCTCGCTGCTGGCTCATGTGCAGCCAGGCCCTCCAGGTCCTTTTCTGCAGAATTACTTTCCAGCTGGGGCCCCCAGCACAGCCTGGTACCTGGGGCTTTTTCTTCTCCTTAGCAGTGGGTCCACATTTTCCTTAGCCTTCCTTTTGTCACACATGTGCTTACAGAAACCGTACTCCTTGTCTGACATCCCTGGCCAGCTTCAATTCCAGCTGGACTTTAGCTTTCCTGATGTCATCTCAACTCACCTACCCCCCACACACACTCAAAGAGAGGATGAGTATGAAAGTTTTAATTAGTTCACTCTCGTTTACATGCCTCATATATGAGGCAACAGGCAAGGCCAAAACACATTTTTGCACAGAAAAATGTGATTATAGTTTTAAAATGAAACTTCATACATCACATCTAATTAATGAAATTGCAAATTGATCCTGCTTTTGTAACGGTTTTAGTGGAAGTTCTTCTGCCCAATCTATTCTTCCACTGTTATGTTTATTGGTTTGTACTTTGATTCTTTTTTATTTCCCTTCAACATTTCCGCAGAGTTGGAATTTGCAAATCATTATCAGAATGTGTCAGAAGTCTCCTGTGAAGGGTACAGCATCTTGATAAAGATGGGATTTATTAGGAAAGAAAAGTTCTTAAATCTTCAGTCTGTAGAGAATGGGTGGGGAAATGGGAAATTTGGTTCTGGTGTCATCTGTTTTATAGGCTTTTTTTCTCTTAGTCATATATCTGATAGCTTTTCTCAATATAACTATGATATTAAAGGTCTTAGGTAATTCTTTTTGGGAAAAGAGGTCTTCTTTGGTGAGGAAAAGAGTAGGAATGCCACATTCATTGTAAACAAAGAACGACATTAAAGATGAAATACTCATGCTATACATAATCCTTTGTATTCGCTAATTAATAATAATGATTTTGGTTTCAATTTGTATTGCTCTTGTTGTTTTTTTTTCTTTTTTTAAAGCATGCCTAGCGTTTAATCATTTTACTTGCCTTAGCAGCAGGAGAATCTTCTTCTGTGTGTGAGATCCCAGTAACACAAACTGGTTCTACAGTGAATACTTTGGCACAGATCCAGCCACCAGCACCAATGCCAAGGAAATCACAAATAGTAAGTAGACAACCTAGGCTTAGATGTTATTAAAGCTTCCACACACTGTCAAACGCACAGCTGCCATAATAGTCTGTTCTGTTAGAAATGAAGTGTGTGAACCATGGAAAATACAAAACCCCCATCCTCTCAAATGTGTGACTTGTGGTAGGTATCTATGAAAATGTTGCTTCTCTTGCATTTTTTATGCAATGATATGTGATCTTACATGAAAAAGAACACCAGCAAAAAAGGAGAAAACAAAGACAAAGCTTGGATTCACTGCTTGTGTCTGAATTTGTAGAATTTATGGTTTGATTTATTGAAGGTAGGTAAGCTTGATAAAAGAATAGTAGGTCGCTTGTAAGCCATATGCAACTCACTTTTTAAACTTCAGTGAAGTAAGTAGTAAGGGAGGTTTCTTGCTTACTTTTACAAGGGAAGTAAATACACTTGTTTACATTGGTGGACCAAATGGCTTCAGAAAAGACTGGGAGGAGCTAATTTCAAAACAAAAGAAATTGGAACTTTGTGGAATTGTTTCACTTTGCACCTCTTTGTCATGCATTCGATGGGTGACAAGAGGGAAATCTGTTGGAGGTTACTAAGTACACAGGAATCACACCTGATGTGAGGCATCACAACCAGAATCATAGAATCATAAGGGCTGGAAAAGACCTCTAGGATCATCTAGTCCAACCATAAGGTGGCTGAAGGGGGAAATGGAAGGCTGGAAGTGTTGAGCTGGGAGTGTTGTGTATTCTTCTCTTCCATCCTCCCCTAACCATACAGTGACTCTTAGATACTGGACTTAGGTGGACTCTTGATTTCATTGTGTGGTCTTTTCTTACTCTTATTTAGGTCCATGAATGGTGACACACGTAGTAGTGTCAATATTTATATTCTTGTACTGGTGTAGGTGAAGGGACTTATTTCTGGATGTCAGTTTTGCTGTTCCATATTGTGTAGTTCAATTGACTCTTTGGCCTTTGCTCCAATTTTACATTGTTTTCTTCTGTGGCAGACATAAAACATTTATATGCTTGGTCATGACAGTATTTCTCTGCAGCGAGCAAATCACCATACAGAGAGCTTGTGCTCTTGAGATACTTTATGTGACTAGATCTGGGCTGGTTTATGCTTTAAGGTCTGTATAGTTTAGTAGGTAAATAATGAACTGAGAGGTAGGAGCTGTGCTGTTCCTGGCCCTATGATTGTGTTATTAGTGGGCTGCAATAAAACATCTTGCCTTCTTTGGTCCTCTGTCTCTCTTCATTCATTTTTATTTAACCATATCTACTGAAGTAGTAACTCTCCAGGACAGGACTGCAGCGTGTATGTGTGCATAGCCTTGTGTATTTGTTGTGAGTTCCTGGAACTCCTCCTAGCTTTTGTCATCTGATCATGCTGAAAAAAAGAAACACAGAGACATGTGGAGTTCATCTTGCATTAGTTGGGATTGTAAAATCTTCTGTTTTCTTGCCTCTCCCACTCTTGTTTAACCAAGTTACTGCCTGTCTTGCATCAAAACGATTTTCATGGTTTAGGCTGTAGTAAAATTTAATAATCTGGTTAGTGAAAAATTGAATAGCTGTCCCTTTAGCTTAGATGCACTAAGGGAATTGCCATACTTACTCCATGAAGCTGTTGAACTCTGATCACAATTTCTGCTGTGTGCTCTGTGATTCAGTGCTGGCTACATCCATTGAATACATTATCAGTTCAGGAATAGCTCCCTACCTGGCTTTCTGTCTAAGTTAAGGTTGTAGTAGTTCTCTATTTTTTTTCCTTCTTTGTTTTACAGGGCAAATTGCTTCACTTATGTGTGAATGGGTTGTCCTGGCTGTTTTTTAGGAACAGTCTCTCTCCACTCTCAGGTTAATATTAGCTGCACGTCGTATGAAGAACAAATCTGAGTCTCCAAATATCTCTAGGGCATCAGTAATCACAAAATTCAGCCTGAGAAAATCAGCTGGATGGTTTTCTTCTGTCATAAGACAGAGAAGTAAAGAGAAACCTGGCTCAGGGGGGTGTGTGCTAGTTAAGGTGCTTTAGCTAAATCAATCTAGCTAAAGCATCTTAGCTGAGATTTAGTCAAGGGCCCCTCAGCTAAAGAGCTTTAGCTAGATCAGTCTAGCTAAAACACTTTGGCTAAATCACTCCCTTTAGCCTTATACTTCACCCTTTGCTGCTAAGTCTGCCAGAGAATCTGGAAGCCAAACCAGATTTAGGAAATGATTGCAGAAGTGATTCCTGAGTAAAGAAAAAAGAGACCTCGTTACAGTGCACGTGCAGCCAGTGAGTTACCTGCTGTACAGTGCATTTATTTACCCAATAGCCCATTTTTCAGGAGGAAGGTTCCTGATGCTTCTTTTTTTCTCAATGCATGCTAGAGATTCTTGAAACCATGTTGTAGATATATGGAAAACTTCCCTGTTTGTTAGTCTCCTGGGAACGGGGCTTTGTCCACAACAGAACATTCGGCTGGTCAAAAGAAGCAGACTTGTGGACGGAGTCTCTTCTCCCCTCACAAGCTTCCAGCTCCATGGCTGCCCTGAGTAGAGATGAGGACCAGTCCCTGAGGAACTCCAGGATGGTGGTGAGACCTGCGTCTCCTTACCCCACCTGGAGCCTCTGTCCCAAACACCCGCTGCAGTAACAGCCATCTGTTGACCTGACTGGCACTTTCAGCTCTGCTCTGGCATCTGAAGATAGAAAGGAAAGGGTTTTGCTGGCTGAGGCTGGGGAAACTGGAGGAGGGGGTAGATTAACGTAGAAAGATTATGCTCTGCCATCCCATGCTCCTTGCATGGAAAGACAATGCAGGTAGCATTAGTATTTGGTATACTATTGGTAGCATCTCTGCTTGCTTTACATCAAGTCTATTTTGATTCTTCCCTGCTTATTACTCACATTGACTTATTTTTATATTTCAGTCAAAAACTAAACCCAAAAGAGTAAAAGCGATTTACAACTGTGTAGCAGATAACCCAGATGAGCTAACTTTTTCAGAGGGAGATATCATTGTAGTCGATGGTGAAGAAGATCAGGAGTGGTGGGTGAGTATTTCCTATTTTCTATCAACTTACTTTGAAATAAATGAAATCTAGAGGTTGATGCTGACTTCAGAAGATCCCTGTTGGGTTTCCAAATAAGAGAAGTTTCATCTCGTGGAAACTTGATTCCAAATGTTTCTTTTGTTTAAAATTCAGGCTTCAGATAAACTTTTAGCTTTTCTCCAGAAAAGTTTTTACATTCAGGAAAAAAAAAAAACAAACACCTGGGTAGTAGGGTTCACAATACACAGGGGGCATGGTCTGTGTGACTTTAGGAAACTCCTGGGTGGGTGTCAGCAATTGGAGAATCTGCTACTATTTCATCTTCCTTGAAGATGCTGTGTCACAGTCCTCAAGAGACAGCTTTGTATTGTCCTAATTCTTTAGCTGACTGAGATTGAGAAATGGTTTATTCTGTGTGCTGGGAAACCATCTCAACTATTTGTACCCCAGAACTGCATCAGCTAAAGTAGATTTGGAAAGTTATTATGCATGAAAACACTCCATCTAGTTGTTAGCTAGTAAAGAGGAGAATTTCATATTGCATCTAAATTGCAGGCGATAAATTATCGCCTATTTGTATAAACACAAATAGATTAAGAAACAAAACGCTTGAGATCTGTTGAAGCTTGATCCATTCTTTTACCTTTCACTGAGAAGAGAAGGCAGCAGAAGCAACTTAAAAGAGGCATGATACGGGCTGCCAGGCGTTCCAGAATGAACTGAAATGATGGAGTAGTGGGACCACATCAAGAGGTGTTACTTTTAAAGAACTGAATAAGACAATTTGAAAAAAAAATAAAACTCTATAGTTGAATAACAAAGGTCACTGGTATTTGTTTTGGTTCTAAATACTTTTTGACATTGACTTGAAAACTGTCTGAACTCTTGCAGATCGGCCATATTGATGGAGACCCCAGTCGGAAAGGAGCTTTCCCTGTCTCATTTGTGCACTTTATTGTTGACTAAATTGCTACTGATAAGTGGAGACATTTCTCATTTCCAGCGGTCACAGAAATAAGTTTTGCTCTATTTCATTTCATCTACCTATCTGCAGACACCTTGCCAGAGCACTGCCCAAGTCCTAGGTACTGTAGCTTACTTTTTTATTACCATTGTTCTGATTTTGGGACTTTTAGAACTTTTTTCTATGTGAAAACTTCTCATGAGCAGTTTACAAAAACAATCAGAAAAAAAAAACTCTTCCTGTATTTTTTTAAGGTGAACTGAAAAGCTTTAACAATCAAAACCCATATGTGTGTGTCGACATCACAACATTATGAATTTTCTTTTGAAAACATTTGCTGTAATTTCATTCTCTGTTTGGTAACATGACAATACCACAGTTCAGTGTTGCTTCCCCAGTCAAAAGAAATTGTGTGCATCTGTAACAGGGCAGTGAATTTATCCAATTCTCAATACCGTTGTAAGGATTCAGAACCAAAACGTGCAAGCTGCTGCATAGTTCTCAGTCGGACTCATTCAGCATCTTGCCAAACTGGCTGTCATCCAGGATGTCAACTATTGCAGAAGAACCAATTTTAACTAGGTGTCTTTGGCCAGGTAAAAATGACAAAGTATTTCAGTTTACCACAGGAGAAACTTCTTTCTTTCAGAATGGATGTAGATATTTGCTTCAAGTTATCTGAAATCTGTGTTAGTCGTTGAACTTTCTAGTTCTGATTTTGTGAGCTTGAGACTGTTTCATTTTTCTAGGCTGCACGTGTGTGGAACCTGTTTTTTGAATGTTCTTTATGTATGTTACATCCATTTTGGTCATTTAATGTGACTACTGCTGGTTATCTAAACGATGGCAATATTACCGAGTTAACTGCATTAACTCAAGGATATGAAAACTGCACTTCCTGAAATGTACTTAATCATGATGATGGATTGCAGAGCATTTCTTACACTTGTATCATTATAGTGGTTAGACTTTTTTTTTTAAATCTTGAAATTTCTTAATCATCCAGCAATGTGTTCACACAGAGAACATATTTGGTGGAGGATGTAGGTAACTATCCGTGGTCAATAAGGTCTCTGACACCTCACAAGTACACTACGTTATGTTCTGTTTGATAAAAATTTGTGTGCCACTACCTTGCAAACAAGGATGGTTTGCTAACTCACTCTGTATTTATATAATATACCCACATATATGGTAGCTACACTGTTGTTAAATTTGTTTTACTAATTTGTGAACAAAGGCTAGGCTATTGGTAACTCCCGGGTGGTTGGTGGAAAACACCGATACAAATCAGACATCATTTTGATGTTGGCAGATTGAGAGATTGTACCAGTTTTTGCTTGTGCTACAGGAAACAACCGATGGCATAGGATAAGAGAAATCTATGTCTAGGTCAAATTGGCTTTGATCACGTTCTGTGAATATTCCATCTCTAGATTTTCTGAGAAAACTTTGAATCTCTGGACAAGTGGTGTTTAAATTGGCCACTTCGTATTTAACAGAAAGGAAAATAGGCCACTGCGTAGTCTTGTTTGGAGAAAAATCACCTTGCGTTAATGCTGGAAGAGCAACACTGATCTTCCCTTTATCACCTTCCCTGAATGGTACAGTTGGTTGATAGCCTCTCAAACATGTGGGTACAGCCAGGTATATACTGACCTTTCATTTTCTAGATGCTGTTGCTGCAGTATAAATGGGGAACAAACTGGAATGTTTCAAGATATTTTTGTTGCAAGTTGAAGCAAATTAGTCTGTATTTTCAAAGTTCCCAGTAAGATGATAGAGTAATAGTTTAGCACTACAGTTTTATTCACTTACTGATAATGTTCAGTTTGCAACACTATTTTGTATGTTTCTATCCCTGATAGAGTCTAGAGAGTAAATGGGCATATTATTTTGCACAGATCTCCTAATGTACAGTATTTTTAACACAGAATCTTATAGTGTATGTAACAACTCGTAAAGTTGAACAATGATGCGAATTTTCCTTAGGCTCTGCTAGAAGAGGAACACACTTTAAAATGTCACAATCCTGTTCACTAGTCACTTAGAAAACGTTTAGACTTCAGTGTAATAGCACTACCCCTGCAGACTGTTAAAATGTTGAGGACCAATAAGGAGCAGCTAAGCAAAATTTATCCCAAAATTTTCAACGTTTCTCAAAGTTTGCTTGTCCTCTGGCAGAGGAAAAAGAAATTCTAGAGCCTGTAGATATCTATTTATAATATAAAAGTAAGAATTTTAAGTCCAAACCTTTGGCGTATTTCATACAACTTTTCAAATCTGATCAAAATAATGATTCAAAAAGCTGTTAATAGACAGACTATTAGGTTGCTGTGTTAACTGTTTAAAAAGGAGCAAATGACATTTAAAAATGCAGCTTAGAATGCTATGAGATGTATAATATTCAATTCAGTTGTTTTTATTTTGTTTAGTTGCAGAGCAACTGTATATATTGTATAACCGAAAATCAACTCTTATTTTCAATGTCCTGGATGCAGTGATTTATAATTAGAGCATGATTAATAAATTTTACTCTTGTTAACCAGTCAAATGTCTGGAAAAATAAAACTACTTTTAAAATCACTTGGGCTACTTCTCTTATGTCACCCTCCCTTGCTTTTTGATATGTAAAATGAGAAATACAAGTAGTAAAGGGGCAAAAAAAGTACATCTTGGGGATTCTCACTGGAATGTAAGAACTATGGAGGCAGCACATATTACATTACATTAGGCATGTAAAGCACTAAATGACTACTTATTACTACTCTTCTCTTGTTTTAAGATCTATGTCAAGCAGAACTGCATTTTATATTAACAAACCAGTTTTAAGACAAAAAGATAGAAGCAAGTGTCAGTTTTATTTTACATTTTTACAATATTGACATCAATATACAAAACAGATTTAGCAAAAAAATATCATGTTAAATACAAACGTCTGTAGTCCTGGAAACTGAAGGTGGAGTAATTTCTTCAAGTCACGTTTGGGGAATGACAAAGTACCATGTACAAGGTTGCATGGCTCTTTTTTGCACAGCAAGTCTTTTCTAAGTTCATGTGTGGCTACAGCCAGTCTGTGGTATCACAAAGGAGCCCCGTTTCTTCCTCGCACAAAGGCCTCTTGTCCTACACGGTCACATGCTGCTGAAGAAAATCAGGACTTCTCCGACATTAAAACTGAATCAAAGGCTGTAGATAGCACTTTGCAAATAGCTTGTGCTTGCTCCTGCAGTGCATAAACACAGGCACGTTAATACTTGCTGAAGGACTCCTAAAATTCTCAAAACTCACTTAAAGCAGTTGTTTAGCAGAGAAGCAAAATGGAGTAGTTTGATTTTGTGTGGGAAGCTGTTTGCAGTGAACTCTTTTGAACAAGCCAGTTGTTCAAAATGAAAATACTGATACCTGAATTAAAGACTGCAAGCAAACTCTTACCAAACTATTGCACTGATAAACCCAGAGGCTGCATTCTTCAGACGCTGCATCTGTTGTCTTCAAAGCCAGTAAACTCTTCCCTGCTCCCAGCCCATCATCGTAGCAGACCATCCGTACAATTAAATAGAGGGCATGCCTGTGTAACACATCCTGAAAACGTTCAGGAAATGAGAGTTACTGTGGAGCACTGCGACAGCTGTTTCAGTCCTCTGCACATTTTGATCCACTCTGACAGAAGAATACTTCAGGTTTATTTACAGGAGAAAAGTACTCCTTGGTAAAACCATAACTAAGATTTTTAATTAAGAATTTATTCATTTTTTTTAACACAATGATTTAACACAATTTTAGCTTTAATTTTTGCTTGAGTTGCATTTGTATGTGCTCTGTATTCCTAGCCATATTACCAAAGCACACATTTGCTTCCCACCTATCCCCAGTCACCCTCTGTACTTAACCTGCCTCTTGCCACCTTATTGCCTGGCAGCAGGTCTGCTTTGAGGAAGAAAGTTTTATGAAGTGTACTTCTTGCTTTATTGGCAAGTTCCACTTCCGAGCTTGGCCGTTCCACACAGAGATTTGTCAATGATGTCATTTGGTACACGGTTTCTGCAGACCAACCCTACAAAGCCCTTCTTAAGCTCTCCTACCCAACTGATGACATTTATCTGCTTTATTCCAGTCATACTGCTTCTAGGTCTGCGTATGAATGCAGAGAAAATAACCTTTCCCTCTTGGAACTGTCTGAAAGAGAGTTAGGTGTACTAACACTGAAGGACAAATTAAATGTCAACAGTGGCACATATGCAAAAAGCCAGGATTTGGAAAACAGAATGCAATGCAATAAAATGCCAGCTCAAGCTAGCTTAATCACATAAGGCTTTATCAGCTTGTGCTTGCTTTCAGCTCAAAGCCAGAAGAAAGAGAATGATGAACAAAAAATCTTAAAAATACCTATTTGACCTTTATCAGAATACAAAAGAATGGTAAGTAATAATGTGACCCGTGTTCTTACTGAGAATTAAGAAATTAGGAGGCCAGCAAAAACAGAAGTGTGAGGACCAAATGCTATACTTCCTCCCAGGTATTAGGAAACAAGCGTTTTATTTTCTGAAAGGAGCCTTTCAGGCCCTCTTCAGAGTATTCAGCTATTGAGCAACGCTATCCACCGCTCTCACACTTGAGGCTTTTATGATCAGGCATTGCTGGGTTGTTGATGGGTCGTGACTTTGTAAGGCTGAGTATTTTAGTAGCTGGGGCTCTGAGGGCAACCAGAAGGAAACCACATGACTGCAACACAGAGTTATACACAGGCAACTGGAGGGCCCTGGGGAAGAGACCGGCTCTTTATTTTTAGCGAAACAGCTATCTGAAGTGCACTAAAGGAACATAAAGCACATGGAGGAAATAATGCAAACAAAAAATGGGCTTGATCAATAAAGTGAAATTACATGGTTTTCGTGCTGGAGTGAGCTCACACTCGTGGATTGGCAGCACAAGGCTGCAACTTTGAAGAAGAAGACAAGATGCTTTTTTCAAGGATGCATTTTTCTTTTCCTCCATGCTAACAGGAATTGAATTACTAACTCAGGCCCAGGAACCTATGGTCTTGGGCACCAGTAATGTCCTTTTCCCCACAGGCGAGGATGGCAGAACAGCCACAGAGAAAGACGGGCCCAGAGAATAAAAGCCTTCTTGCTTTTTGGCTGATGCTCTCTGTCAAAAGGAATGGATTCACATCAAAAATCCAGCAAGGGAAATACAGAGCCCTAAGGAGATATAAAACAAAGTGGTGCTGCTGTGAGAGCTTTTTTTAAAAAAAAACAAAAAACACTTGCTTCAGGCCAGAAGTGACATCTTGGTCACTGGGATTATCTGTCAGAGAAATAAAAGAAAGCACTTTTCAACTCTCCCCAAAGTTTGCTGTGAATCACTTACATACTGATCAGATGTTGAAACTTTAATGCCGTATTTGGAAACTCCCATTATAAACTCCTCTTCACCTGGAACAAAAGGTAACTTTCCATCTTGCTTTGGAGGGAAACAAACAAAAGCCTTTAGTGCAGACAGAAGAACACAAACAATGAAAATACATAGCCTAAAACGTATTTATTTGTACTTCAGTCCGCTGGATTTGCAACATCACTACCCATGTGTATCTTAGTGTCTGAAGTCTGACATTCTTGCATTTGCCCCATCTCTTTACGTTATGTGAAGCACTGCATGAATCCAGAAAGGAATTTGTCATCTGAGGTGGGTGGGGAGCTTGGCCCTGTTACCCTGCGCTGACCCTGGGTGATCCTAGTTCCACGCTAGCAGCACTTTTGTGTTTGGCTGTAAAAATAGTTTCAGATACTTGAAGTGTCAAGCTGCTGTCAGATAAACAGACATTCTGTGCTTGTAAGGGTACAAACCATCAGCTGCCTAACCAGGACATCCAGTCACAGCCTTTGTACAAAAAAAACATACAAGCAAACAGTACGGCAAGGATGACCCAAACATTATTCAGGTTCTATAATCATAGGTTCATAAGCAAATGTAAGCAGAATCTGACATCTTCCTCTACAGGAAAACTTACTCTGTAGTACTGGTGAAATTTGGAGATATTCTTTGCTTTATTCTATTCTATTCTAATCCTAATTGTGCTGAAAATGAAGCAACAGCTTTCAGGTGGGACACTCATTCCATAACAATTCATGAGAAGGATCTTGGCTCTGAGTCTGCTTCTTCACAACTCCTTTTGGGTGCATCATCCCAGATACACAACAGAAGGGAATGGAGTACAGCTTTTGAGATCATAGCACAGTGACTGGGATATACTTTTTAAATTAAGCTATTTTATTCTAGTAAGTATAAAACTTGTAAGGCAAGATGTTAGACTGCATGATAACATGAAAAAAATACATCTAAGTTTAGGATGTTCTAACAATGTTGGTATTCTTTTGTAATGTACTTACCTGGGCAACATCTATGTAGTTTATCAAATCCAGTGGCCCTTCTAGATTTTTGCTCTCATTAAATTTCAACTTTTCAATGGCACCAACGTATTTAACCCTGAATTCTGCACATGTATCAGAATTACTATTGCTTTGTCCTGCAACAAAATAAAACAGCCATCCTGAAGAGCTCAAGAACAGTAATTCTTTTCTAATTAGCGTTAGTGGGGCTAACTTACTCAGTTCCTCAATTTTTTGCAGACTTTCCAACACTTCACCTCATCACAGTATATTAAAACCTCTCTTTAATGAGCTGGCCTGGGTTGATTCAGAACAGCCCTTGGTAAAAACAATTTTATATGAGTCCAATAATTTTATATAAACATATAGACTTGTTTATACTAATTCTGATTTGCAGTTAACAACTTTAGTCAGAAAACACAGAAAAACTGATTCTACTTTTATATAAATATGCCTTTAAATAAACTGTTTGATCAACCATACACTGTGATCTGGTAATCAAGAACAAGTAAAATCAACTCCTATTTCACTTGTTTCAGTGCAAATGCAAGTTTTTAAGAGCATGAAATACAGTTTCCCAAAAAGTTATATCAGATTTGTGCTGTATAAGACTGCTAGAACAGCTGATTTTTTCTTAGTTAGACACATTACTTTAAAAACAATGATTTAATACTAGATGACTCAGTACTAGATACTTCAGAAGCCTGAAGTTATGCATGCATAAGTCAACAGGCTAACAGATTCATTCCATTATTAAAAATACGTACTTCAACCTTTTTTATTTTCTGCTCTCATAGATAAATACATACAAAGTTAGTTTTGCTCCATACATTGCTGCTCAAACTCTGATTACATACCTGAACTTTTTGTGGAGTCTGTATCTAGACTAGCCACAGTACTAGACCTGGAAAGTCCTCCAAGACTGGAATCTACAGACTAAGAAGAAAATAAATGTCATCAGAAAGCTACTGAGAACATACTAGCAATTCACTTTTAGATGCCCTGCCTGAACTCTTTTTTTTTTTTTAAATAAATTAATATTTATATTTCAGTTACCTAAGCAGCACTGTTAAATGGGAAGAAAAAAAAACACCCTATGCTTTTCCTGAAGTTATCTTTCTGCCTCATTGTAGGTTAGATCAATATATATTCAGCAGAAACCCTTTAAAAGTCCACAAATATTTCAAATAAGGTGGAAATAAAAGAAGAAGAGAAAATGAACCTTAAGGTTATGTCCAGACTTTTCTGGTACTGCATCTTAACTTGAAGAAATTGACAACTACATGCTTGTCACCAATGCTTGAAATAACATAGCGGTGCAAGGGGAGTGAAACGGCACCTTGGAAAATCCAGAATATTCAACTGATCATTCCAAAACCTATCAGACAAAATGAACACATTATTTAAAATGAAGAATAGCTTTTAGAGATGCTGAGTAACCAACTAATACTGAAGAACAAACTCACTCTCAGTGCCTTGCACCAGGCACCTTCTTAAAGGCAGTATTTATCACTAGAGAACAAGTGTACTACTTTTTCTTCCAAACCTTAGTATGTGCTGCCAGAAGAAGCTCTTGGGGGCTTCAGTATGGAAATAGCAAGCAGTCTTTAGAATACAAGGGCCTTATAACATGTACTTTATGAAATCACATCCTAGTATCGGTGCAAGCGAACCACTCAGCAGCCACCTCATAACAGGTGAAAGTTTTGGCATAAAGATCAAACACCAAATTCAGCTTACCTTGCTTTTAGTACTGATCTCACTGCTTTGTGAGCTGCTGCTGCTGTGTCGTTTTTTTCCTTTTCTGAACATTTTTTCATAATTGGATCAATAAGGACGCTCTAGGTAGCAGGAAAGATAAAAATTAAACTCTGGTATCATCAAGGAAAAGAGCTGCTTGCAAACACCACACTAACTGTATCCAAAGCATACAAAACCCAGAAATCACTAAGTTAGCAGCTCTAGGAACGTAAGCAGGAAAGTTCTTGGTGTTTTTAATTTGTGGCTGGGAAAAAGTCCCTCGAGATCTCTGCTCAGACTTCCCCATTCCTCTGATCCACCCCAAATGCTGCTGCCTAGCTTTGAGAGCTGCTGGACTTTTTAATCTCTATAAATATACACTTTATATCAATAACACATATAATAAATATGGATATGTAAAAATATACTCACATAATATGCACATATAATAAACACACACATACAAATATGAAGATACACAGAAACGAGACAAAATTGGAAGTGTTTTTCCCCACTCAGAAGCATCAGATGATTTTATCGCTTTAAAACACAGCTTAATTGCCTTCTTACATGCATCCCATGCAACCCTACCCCAAAATTACACCTCAGTTTCAAACTTAAAACCCAACAAACGCCGAGGCCCCCAGCCCTGAGGAACAACCCGGGCAGCACTGCCAGGGGCAGCCCCAGCTACCCGAGGCGCTCCTGAAGGCTACGGCAAGAGTCACCCCAGGCTTAGTGCCTCAGGGGACGCACGGGCAGCCCCCCAAAATCCTTTTTTCCCCTATGAGCCCCCCAAAAACTCCCTTCTCGCTGGCAGCCCCCTCACCTCGCCTCACCTCGCCTCCGGCGCCGCGCAGCGCCCCGCCCGCCGGGGAAGGGCGGCCGGGAGGAAGAGGAGGAGGAGGAGGAGGAAGAGGAGGAGTGAGCGGCCATGGCGGCGAAGCGGAAAGCCGAGGCCCTGATCCCGGCGGAGGAGAGCGACCAGCTGCTCATCCGGCCCCTGTGAGAGCCCTGGGGCCGAGCCGAGCCGAGCCGGGCCGGGCTGAGCCCCGCCGAGCCCCGCCGCTGGCGGGTCGGGCTCCAGGCAGCCTGAGGGGAGGCGGGGGGGGTCCGGCCCCAAAAGGGCTTTTTGGGGTTTCCCTCTCGGGTTTTGGTCGCTTTCCGACGGGCAGCGAGCCTGGAGGCCCTCCTATATCACCTGGCTCACGCTAGGAGGATTGCATCCCTTCCTCCTGCAGCTTGGAAGCAGCTCATCCCTCTACCCTTTACGCTTCAACAGCAAGCCCTTCTGTGGGCTTTAACTCGTTATGTATATAAATATTTTTTCCTCTGCTAAAAATGCCAATACAAGGTGTTCCACGGCACTGTCCCAAGACTAATTTGTCCCCAGTAGTTTGTTCTTGTAGCAGCTTTTCCATGTGTTATGCATCTCAGTGTTGTGACAGACAGCTGCGCAGTAAACACAAGGAGGCCAAAATCATTTCCCCAAACTAGGGATCTTTTTCCTCCTGCAGTATTAAATAGTCTATAACTTACTCTGAGATAATTTCCTGCTGAGATACTTTAAGTGTCTAAGCTTAATCGTACTCTGCGGTCATTATTTCAACACAGAAGAGTGATCCCCCAAAAGGCACCTGTATAGGCTGTGTGTTGTTTGAGTCTCGGTAACACTGATGTCCTTTTGCAGAGGTGCTGGCCAAGAAGTAGGAAGATCATGCATTATTCTGGAGTTTAAAGGAAGAAAAATAATGGTAATCGCTTCATGAATGGATTTGTCACACTCTCGTCACAGTACTTTAGGTCACGAAAAGATGTTACAGGTTAAATCCAGTTCTTCCCTGAAGTCAGCCAGAAGAGGCAGGTTTTGTAGCTTTCTGAACAATGTAGCATATATGATAGCAGGCACTACAAGGTTTGTCCTGTAAAATAAATCCATATCCCCAACAGAATGTGGGTGTCTGAAGTATGAGTTCTGAAATCTGTGTTTGTTAGGTTTCACTGGAACCTAAGGGTGCAGGTGTGTGTAAGCAGCCGTGTGTAAACACATACACGGTCTTTTCCCCCTTTTCAGGTGTCTTCTCAGAAAGTAACTAAAATATCTTGCAGATACCAGTTCTGTATATTCAGGTAGTGTTGAAGGGTGGATGAAAGCTTGCATAGGTACAAAATTATATACAAAGAATGGAGCCTTTTAAAAGGTGATTCCCCATGGAGATAAATCATTCAGAGAGACACCCTAGATGTGGTATCCTATACTAAAAGCAGTGTTTTTTTCTGAGTAATGCTAAATTCTAATTACTAATTTCTTGTAATTATATTTTAGGTCAGAATGGAAGAGGGTTTTTTAATGTGTTTTGTTAGAGGGGGCGGGTTGGACCAGGTGACCTGCAGAGATCCTTTCCATTTTCAGTCAGCATTAACTTTTTTTTTTTTACTTTTTTTTCAGCTCGATTGTGGCATCCACCCTGGACTGGAAGGAATGGATGCTCTTCCTTACATAGATTTGATAGACCCTGCTGAGATTGATCTCCTCCTAATTAGTCAGTAAGTTGCACCTAGAAGAACAAATACACTGAGGTCATGGTCTCAGCCACACTCACACTTGTAGGTTGAGAGGCTGAAATTAGGTGTTACATAGATGGTAGCGGCATGGCAAAATTTTAGTTTCTAACTTTTTTTAAATAAAGGATGTTCAGTCACTTTTGACCATTGTGACAGCTTCTAGAATGAATTTGCTACTAAAAGACTTCTGAAAATTATTGTTTGTTGTTGTTGTTGTTGTGTTTTGTTTTGTTTTATTGTCTCTGTATGAAAACTTTTAAATGTTTGTTTTGCCTGTATCTCAAAAGTAATTCCTTAGAATATGTCAAATTAGAAGTGTGACCAAATAAATTTATTTAAAGTTCATGTTTTAATTACTTTTTCCCACTCTAAATTTCTGTGTAAATTAAAAAAAAAAAAAAAGTCAGTTCTAAAATTGTATGGGCAAAATCTTCACAGTTAATGGCAAATTTCCTGGGTTACTCTTACCTTTTCTCAGTTGTGTTTCCAGTTTCTGATGTACAGGATATAGACCAGCAAAGTTAACAATGAGGTTGACAATTTTCATGATGTTATGTCAATATGGTAAAGCAGTGAATTATATGGTAGCGTTGTGTACGGGTAACATATTAATGGGATTCATGTGTCTATTTTAAGTTTCCATTTAGATCACTGTGGAGCTTTACCATGGTTTTTGCAGAAAACAAGTTTTAAAGGAAGGACGTTTATGACTCATGCCACAAAAGCTATTTACAGATGGCTTCTTTCAGACTATGTCAAAGTCAGGTGAGCTGTCCTGTTGGTTTTCTCTTTAACTGCTGATTTATTTCCCCTGTATACCCAATGGGAAACTTAAGGTGAAACTGCCAAACATGGCTGGATGAACCTGGGCATTGCCACTAGTAGCAAGATTAGAAATAATGAATCATCTTACTGCCTCAGGGATGCTGTGTCTCTAAAATAATTTCCTATCAATCAAAATAAAATTTTACCTTGTTTCCTCTTATTCTTTTCATTTGCCTTATTTGGACCTTGAATCTATTAGTGTCTCTTTCCTCCACTCCCATCTGTTTTTCTTTACCCATTCCCTCTCTCTTAGTTAATTGCTCTTATTTGATCTTATTTAATGACAGTATTTTTTTTCTTAAGCTTTGCAGAAGTAGTGAATTTTAAGCCCCTAAAGATATAACTCACTCTTCAGGACAAGGTCAAATTAAGTATTAGACCTAGGCAAAAAGGTACAAAGAGTGTTGCTATTTGCATGGTGGTTTTTTTTTTTTAAAAAAAAAAAAAATTTTTCTCCCCCTTTGTCCGTTAACATGTCTTGAGCACATCTTTACTATGTGAATGCAGTGGTCCTGAGCTTATCTCAGCTCAGCAGATTTGGGTCAGAAGTCTGATAAACAATCCTTTTGTAACTTGTTTATTCTAGGCAAATGGGAAAAGTGGTTGGGGTTGCTTTGTTTTTTGAGGACTGATATATGCAGAGCAGATCCTAAACTGCAAAGACTGTTATAACATGGCCTTTAAAGAGACATGTTAACTCTACTGAGGTGAACTATATTAGAGTTCCTGGACTTAATTTGTAATTTAGAAATGTGTCTAATGCCATGGAAGCATGACATTTCTGAATGGGAGTCTTATTCTCAATGGTGAAAAATCCAGGAACGTTTTTTTTCAACTGCTGTATAACCTAAGCTGGTAAAACTAGCTGATATTTAGCCATTTCATTTTTCCAGTAATATATCAGCAGATGACATGCTGTATACAGAAACAGACCTTGAAGAAAGCATGGACAAGATTGAAACCATCAACTTCCATGAAGTGAAAGAGGTGGCAGGAATCAAATTCTGGTGCTACCACGCAGGCCACGTTCTGGGAGCAGCCATGTTTATGATTGAAATAGCTGGTGTGAAGGTATTTTCTTTTTGCTACACAGTTGAAATCAGGCCTGAATTCTAATGTAATCATTAAGTATTATTGTCCACCAAGCCTCGCTGCTATGGTTGGAGCTGTCAGGCAGGCTTGGGCATGCAGGTGGGAAGCCTTGACTTGGAGCATGTCTTTTCTCATTGATTAAAAGGAGCAAGTGACATTTGTATATTGAACCAGGTAATAATTTGGGGTTTTACAGGAGTGAGTTATGTCTCAGACTTGGAATCAGTAAATGTGTGGTTTTCCTTGCTGGTCTGCTGATACCTGAGGCAATCTTACTGAAGTTGCCTTTTAGTAAAAGCTATAAACTGGAGGCTTTTTCTAATTCTGATTTACCGTGTCTGCCCATCTGGGTACGTAAATGGCCTTTATCAAAAGCACTCTAATGCTAAAGTACCTAAGAAAGTACCTGTTACTTGTAGACAAAGAGAGATTAAATAAATTATCTATAATCATAGGCAGCTCTGTGTCAATGCCAGGTATGCAAAACTAATCTCATGAATTGGAGTTCAGTAGGATAATCACCACCAAAGAAAAGCCTTGAAGAGGGAAGAGAGGCCCCAAGGCTTGCTCTCTGGCAGGACTTTGTCTGTGGTTTATAATGCTTGAGAATTCCAGACTTAATAAATTTTAAAAACTTATTGGTATAACATGATCATTGTGTTTTGAAAATCTGTTTGACTACAGGCTTTTTGTAAGCATCAGAATTTTTTAGAAAGAATTAAAAAAATAGTGGTTATTCCTTGTATTTGCATTCTGATGTGCAAATGCCAATTTATCTACTTTGTTTTTTTCAGGTAGTACCTAGTGTAGTTTTTCATGTCGGTTTGTACTTTAAATGGCAAGTGCATATATGAAAAATGCTGAAAATGACACCTTTATATACCAAATTAGTATGTATATATATATTTTTTAACCTAGTTTTGTTGTAATTAAGGTACTGCCTGAAATACCTTTACTTATTGTAGTTAAAATATATGCTTTTATTTTTATTTTTTAGATGTAACTGCTTCTCTTTGTGTCTCTCAGCTTTTGTATACAGGTGATTTCTCAAGACAGGAAGACAGACATCTGATGGCAGCTGAGATTCCCAATATTAAGCCTGATATTCTTATCATTGTAAGTGTTACAAAATTATTTCTTTATATTAGTAATTACGTATGTACAGGGGTATCAGTAAATTAGAACTGAAACGGCATGAGAAAGACAGTGAAAGTTTAATGGTAGTATGTGACTGGTGTTCAATTAAAGAGTTCTATTAAAGAGTCTTAACATCTAATTTTCATTTTATAATTATTCTGATAATGTTTCATAAGCCTCTGATAACTTTTCATAAGCCTCTAGACGTGTCTTTTCAAGCGATTTACCAAGTTTCAGCTTGTGTTTCCTAGATGTATGGTACAAACTTCAATGTAGACTGATCTTTTTCTTTAATAAATCCTAACGTAAATGTTTTATTTCAAAAGGACCGGTGGGATTTTCTAGAGTAATGCTGAAAATATTTCATTTGTTGTGTCCTGTCTGACTGTTTTCTGTAAATGATAATTATTACATTTTAAATCACATCAGAATCTTGTATTTTATGTAATTCCTGTATTTTAGATTAGGTGTTTCTAAACATGTACCACTAGTGAGCCATGTTAATGTAATAACCTGTTCATCAAAGAAGTGGCAGCATTTTCAGTTGGGAAAATGTGGTAAAATTGAAACCTCTTAAAACGAGCATCAAAATTTGTAGTTCTACCTTTTATTATTTTTATTTTTTTAAAGGATCTCTTTCCAAATTGCTGGTAGGAGCTTGGGGGGAAGGTTATTTATCTTGGTGGAGGAGGTGGTTATGGGAATTTGGAGATGGGAGGTGGTTGATTTTTCCCTTCTTTCCCCTCCCCATTCTGCCCCAACATACTATAAAGCTGAGAACTTGGTGCATGCAATGTAATGACACAAAAATGGAAGTCCTTAACGGTAAAATGAAAGTTCTGTTTCTGCACGGTAACACCAGTGTTTTTCTGAATTTTATTGGATTTAGAGAAGATCAGAAATTAGTCTGTGTCAGTGCTTTTAATACCGGGTTTCTCTGTATGTAGGAGTCCACCTATGGTACTCATATTCATGAGAAAAGAGAAGAACGAGAGGCAAGATTCTGCAATACTGTTCATGACATTGTAAACAGAGGAGGTAGAGGTCTTATTCCTGTGTTTGCCCTGGGTCGAGCTCAAGAGCTACTTTTAATTTTAGGTATGTATCTTTCCAATTTCTCTTAATAAAAGGCAAATAAAAAAGGAGAATGTTTTCACGTGCAGTTTTTCCAGTATATGAATTTTTAAAACATAATCTCAGCAATTTTTCAGTACGCTAACTACTTGAGAATATGTAATATTGTTTGTTCAAATGTAAAATTAAAAATAAAAATCAACCACCCAAGAAGCCTTTTCAAAATGTGTTTATAGTACAGGCAGTTTGGCTGCATGAGGTAGAAAGGAGACCTAGAAAGGAACAGGTAATTCCACAGTAATACGTGCTTAACCTTCAAATCTTGTTGAACTGGGATTTCAGCAAATGCAAAATATTACCTTAGATTGCAAAGTTAGTAATCAAAACATGACTGTTCTATTTCAAAAGCTTTGCTAAAAAGAGGTATGCTTTCTTCCAAAATTTTACTATTTTTGCCCTTTAATTCACAAACCAGCGTGAAATCTTTTTAGGAAAAGCTGAGAAGACCATAACCACAGACACTTCTAGCATTTCTAAAGTGTTAACCACAATGGGAAAGCAAATTAGGGTTTGGTAAGAAGAGCAAAATGGAAGGGAAAAATTATACGTGGTCATAATAAGCTACTTCACATAAAAGATAGAAATAGTTGTTGTAAGGCACTTCAGATACAACAACTTTTAACGTATTTCCAGGCTTCTGTGCTTCCTTTTAGCACAATTTGTACTATGATGTTTAACTAGACTTTTTCTTGTGCAATTGCTGTCAGAATCAAAAGATAACTACCTCAAACTTAAAATGCTTATTTTTAGAGGTGTTAAATCTAAAATGTTACCTACAATACTTGATTTTTTTTTCTTACTTTGCATTTAAGTTTAGATCAATGTGAAAAGCTGGTATTTGTTTTCAAAATGTATTATTGGTTTATTCAAATGTTAATAAGAAATTTGGATCTAGGCATAGTGTAGTAGTCCATGTTGTATAGTAGGATTATTCTTAACGATCAAGGTACTTTTTTATTTTTTTATTTTTTTTAAGAAAAGAGGTAAAAGCTGAACATTTGAAACCTCATGTAGCCATTAGTTTGGAATTTGTTGGTCTTTCCTTGCTGTGTGTAGATATTAAAGTGCCATTCTAAAGGAAAGCTTGGAAGTACATCTACTAAAGCTAGACACGCAATTGGATGCTTAATTAGGTAGAAAATAAAATTGCATCTCACATGCCTACACAACTGAACCTGCAGGCTTCTGTGTTTGTATTCCTTCCACATGTGTCTAGCAAAAAATAAGATACTGTGTTATGATACAGAGATGTATGATGATGGGTGCAGTCTCTTGATAATAAAGTAAATCCTACTGTTGGCCATCGTTTCACTTTTACGTTTGAGCTTATTAAGATATTCATGGCAGAGAGCTGTTCTGATGTACTCTGAAAACTTGGTCTGCAGACCAAAGCTGTTAAGTTAAAGCTGTATCATTTAATGTACAAATACAGCCAAAAGAGCATACTACTCTTTTGGGTGATTGTTCTGCAGTTTTGCAATATAAATATGTTTTATATTAGCAGAGCTGTACCCAAGTGAGAAAATGAGTTATGCTTGCGTATCTGCATTCAGATCTCTTCTTCATGTTTAGTAAAGGTCATCACTACTGTCGTCATGATAAAAATAAATTAAAAATAAGTGGAGGATTTTTTTTCCTGTTTTTGTTTCAGTTAAGCTTGTAAAATGTAACTGTTGGTGATAATACAGGAAGCCAGGCGTGTAACTGGGTAATCCCTTCACTCCTTGAACTCCCTGGATTTGTTTTACAGAACTTTGATATAGTAAATTCCCACAAACCCATCTATGTGCAGATGTCTCTGGCTGTCAGATATATAACTTATATTTGTCAGAGATATTTAAGCTTTCTTGCAGTGGTGTGGTAGAACATATTTTGTTGTAAAAGTAAATTTAGTGCTGTGTAGTACCACATATTCTTATACCTTGTGGCTGAAACTGGTGATTGACTGGGGTTGGCCAAAAATATTTGAAGTTCATCTCTTTCTTGTCCATTTGTTTGTAGCAGAGTTACCTACATTTGTAGTTGATGATTGATTTTTCTTCTCCAGTAGGCCAGGTGAAAAAAACAGACCGTGATTGTGATTTTCTGTAATAAAAATGATAAAAACATTGCTAAATCTGCTTTACAAAAAGTATAAACACCCCTGAGAAGTATGCATTTTGGGGCTAATGCTGTGTTTGTGAGCTGTTTGATATGTAGGTTTGTTTGTTGTTTTTTTTTCAGATGAATACTGGCAAAATCACCCAGAACTCCACGATATCCCTATTTACTATGCCTCCTCTTTGGCCAAGAAGTGCATGGCAGTTTATCAGACATATGTCAATGCCATGAATGACAAAATCCGCAAGCAAATCAACATCAACAATCCCTTTGTTTTCAAGCATATTAGTAACCTGAAGGTAAGGTTGTCTTATAATAGAGGAAGAATGATGGAGGAGTTCATATTTGCTGAATAGTTTGCATGTGTAGTATCCTAACAGATTAATAGTTACAGGTTTATATCTGAATTTTCTGCTCTCCCATTGTTTAGAGGGCTGGATGAGGGGAGCTTACATCCCAACTTTTCTTCCAATATTGATCTGTATGCTTATAATTTGCCCCTTATGGGCATTGGGAGGAGGAGTTTTCCTATGAAAACCCTTTATTATGAGGATGCTGTGTAATCTGTGAATGTAGGGCTCTACTTCTGTGTTGTTGAAGGATTATGGTAACTGCTGCTGCTGCTGTTTTCCACTTAGAGTATGGATCATTTTGATGATATCGGCCCGAGTGTGGTGATGGCTTCCCCAGGTATGATGCAGAGTGGCTTATCCAGAGAGCTGTTTGAGAGCTGGTGCACAGATAAGAGGAATGGAGTGATTATAGCCGGGTACTGTGTTGAAGGAACACTTGCTAAGGTGAGTTGTTAGCGCACCACAAATTCTTAATACAAACTAGCATGCATGTTGCATTTAAAAAGAATTGGCCAACAGGAGGTGTGTTTATTTGGATTTAGGGAGAAGATTGCTGTTAACTGCACTTTACCAATGAAATATACAGAAAATTTGCATATGGTCATTTCCAGTGATGTTACAGAGAATGAGCTGTTCTAGGAGCAGTTAACTTGTCATGAGAGAGAAGGACTGATACTTTTCTCCATGCTTAGATCTTTGAGAGGGGGAGCCCTAGCCCCAGTGCTAGAGGAGTCAGCATTAAATCTAGCAGATCATGCCTTGTGCATGTTGTGCTGCTGTCTGCTTGTAGAGAAGGAAATCCTTCCTTCCCAATTCTAGCAGCTAAGGGCAACCAGAATGTTTAGCTTTGCCTTTAGAGATAGAAATCAGCCAGTTGTTATAATTTCCATGTAAATTTTAGAGAGATGTATGTGGAGGAAGAATGAACTGCCAGATCTGCTGGGCATGTAAAAGATGAAATTTGTGTTTTGTGCATGTTTTTTTTTTTAATTTTTGACTGTTTGTTTTGTGACATTTTGAGGATTTATTTTCACTTCTTCACATTTAACTTGTCTGTTGATATTATTTTGTTGATACTTGAAATGTAAAGCTTTAGTTTTGTAGTGTCTGCAGGAGGTTTTTAATTTTTTATTTAAAGAAGTGCTCTTTTTTTTTCTAGCACATCATGTCTGAACCCGAAGAGATCACAACTATGTCAGGGCAAAAACTCCCCCTGAAGATGTCTGTGGATTACATTTCTTTCTCTGCTCACACAGATTATCAACAAACTAGTGAGTTTATCCGGGCCCTGAAACCTCCACATGTGGTTAGTATACATGCTGCCCATTTCTCCAGAGTGGGATTCATCAAACCAGTTCACAGCCTTGAGTCATCAAGGCCCCGATTGGTGTCTAGCAGTAGCCAGCATCCCTGTCATTTGAGTAATAAAAGGTGAAGACTTTGCCTTTTTTCACTGTGTTACCTTAGTGAAGTAAAGATGAACATGCTCTTGACTGTCTGTATGTAGGAATATCTGGGAATTGTACATTTATTTGTATATGTATATATTTATCTACATGCAAACACAAAAACACAAGGCTAACTTTCATGGTTGAACTGAAGTTAATGCTTCCTTTCATAACATAACAGTGTGTTCATGTACAAAAATTAAATGAAATCTATATAACGTATTCTACTTGTTTGTATTTTTCTACATATAGTGTCGAGGTATTGTGCTTTTGAATAATGTACAGAATTCAAACACAAGCATAGAACTGTGTGAAACATTAGTTCAATTATTCTACATATATTATGGCATCATGAAATGCACGTTTTCACAAAGATTAAGTACAGGATGGCAGTTTTAGATAATTTGCTTGCTAAACATGTCTGGTTGGGAAAATACCTTATGTAAAAAGGAAAATTGTCTTTCTTACAGATTTTAGTTCATGGTGAGCAGAATGAAATGGCCAGGTTGAAAGCAGCATTGATACGGGAATATGAGGATAATGATGAAGTTCATATAGAAGTTCATAATCCTAGGAACACCGAAGCTGTGACATTAAACTTCAGAGGAGAAAAACTTGCCAAGGTATAAAATTAGCATTTTCTTATCTGTACAAGAGTATTTTTCTCTGGTTTAAAAACTAAATCCTTTAAAATTCTTAAAATTCTTTCAAGATCCTAATTTAAATTGCTTTTGTATTGCATGTGTTTTACAGGAACTCATTGTGTGAATGTTACTGGCTGGTTTTTCTTTTAGTTTTGTGGGGAGAGAGTTGATTTTTTTCATTTTTGCTAACCTAAATCTATGCTGCTATCGACAAATCTGCTAGTGCTTTCAGTCCCATCATCCCAATCCATTTGCTGTATGATCCAAAACAGCAGTCCTCGATTTTCTCCCAACAAAGAACATCAATTCCAGTCATGTTAGAGCGCTGAATTCTGTGCATAAATAATGTAATAGATTTCATTTACATTTCAGGAAGACGCTGTCAAACACCCATTCCATCTATACGTACTAGAAGAGAATAATTGCTTTGGCTGAATTAAATAATTACATGCTTGACTGTAATCAGACATTTAGAAATGCTGTCTCTAGATACTTTAATCAGTGAGACAGCTTGTAAAATAAAATCCTTGTAAAAAGGATTGTCTGGCAGAAGAAAGTTTGTAGCCATGACTGTGCGGTGTATTTTGTAAAATGATTTTTTTTTAAAGCAGCTAAAAGACAATATTTTACAAGTTTATATGCATGTGTTCTTAGTAGCAATAAATGTAATGCATTTAAACTACTATGACAATATTTTGTAATACAACCTTTAAATATAACAACAAAATCTAAATACTGAAATAAGTAGAAGCTAATATGTACAAGAAATTGTAGAGAAATCTATGTTAATTGAACTACATTCTGCTTCTAATCAGAATCTAGTTTAGATCCTTCAAAGACGACACTTTTTTGATGACTAGTCCCTAATAGCCAACTTCTATTAGACTCAACTGAATTTAACATCAGTTTTCTCATGGTACATAAGTTTGAAGGAAAAGTGATTGAAAAGAATTAACTGGTATTTAATAAGAACCTAATCTTAACTCCTTATAGTCAATGTCAAAAATGGCACTGGTGTTACTGACAGGCAAAATGTCACAGTTTAATTTATCAAGTACTTATTAGCCTAGAAGTAGAACTGGAACATAGTGCATGACTGCTTTGTGCAGTGGAGTTACTTGTAGATAACGGGGACTTGTTATTATAGATCTGAACTCCAGCACAGCCCTAAGATGAAGGATCAAGGTGTTAATTGTCTACTAATGACATCTTTGGAGCAGGGTGCAATGCGCTGCTGTGCACAGGTAGCTACCACACTGGCTGGAGCGCTGTGCTGAAAAGAAATCGGCTCTTCCCCGGGGTTCTGTGATAAAAAATTCTGTACAGTGCAATTCGTCTTTTCTGTTTGTGAAATCTGTATTCATAAACTTTGATTTGAGCCTTTTCAGTTCTCCTGAGGGAGTCCAACTTTCTTGTCAAAGCAGGACCAACTACAGCAGGTGGCTTAGAGCCCTGCACAGTCCCATTTTAAAGGTCTCCAATGTCTACATAGCCTTTCTGGGCAGCCTGCTCTGGTGTTCAGCTACCTCAGGGTGAAAAAATTCCAGGTTTTTCCTAGAAATATGTAAAGATTAGAATGGCATTTCTTCTCACTGGGTAACAGTGCTCATCTCTCAGTTTGTGTGAAAACTAGGAAGCGTTATTGAAAATTAGGACACCTGGCTATTTCTGGGAGTTAGTTACGTGACCAACATTTTATTGTGTTACATCCCAGAATGTTTGTTGTCCGTGTTTATGCTGACCTTCCTTTATTTTCAGAGTAATTCTACACCATGCTTGTTTTTTTCTGAGGAACCTACATTTCATCTCCGCAGTTAACTTGAAGCTATGAAAACTTCAGGTTGCCTTGTTCCACTACATGCATTTTTTCTTTCCAGGTAATGGGCTCTTTAGCAGATAAGAAGCCAGAACAAGGACAGAGAATTTCTGGAATCCTAGTTAAAAGAAATTTTAACTATCATATCCTTTCTCCATGTGACCTCTCCAGTAAGTAAAGAGAGTGATGTGCTTAGTGGGCAATTGAAACTAACTGTATCCTTCTGTCATTAAAACACATACAGCACTGTTTATTTTTCCTGTTCTTTTTGTGTTGAATAAGTAATTAGTGGACACCTTAGTTTTACTTCAGCTTAGTTTTGCCTAAGGTACTAAACTGTCGAAGTGAGAAGGCATTCAATTCATTGTCCTCTGAAGTTTAAGATCTTTTCTGTCCTTTCTCTGAAAGTGGAGCAGCAAAATTGTTGTCTCCTACTTACTTAAAACTTCTTCCTATGTTTGAATGTGTATCATAGGTACCAGTAAGAGCAGAAGTGCACCTTGGTCAGTTGTCCTGCTCGTTTCTAAAATGTCATTAATTCTTAGCATAAAAACCAGGATACTGTGAAAGTACTGCATATTTCTCCTATGCTGTATGTTGCTATATAAATTGATTTATTCTCAAAACAGAAGAGTAATTAAATGGAGTAGTAAGGTCAAAAGAGCTGAGGGAAAGCAATTCTGCTGTCCTAGTTCATTGCCTGTAATGCATATGATAAAAAGCTTTTGCTGGTTCCTTAACTGCAGATGGTGTATTTATCTCACAGTCTCACGATATGCTCTACAAACTGTCCTTTTCAATCCTCTTTCTTAAATGTTTTGGTGATTATTTGGAATTATTTCACTATAGTGACAACTTTAGTTTTTTTAGGAAGCAGTTTTAAAAGCTCGTTTTTAATACATTCTTCTAAAAAATCTTTCAGATTACACAGACTTGGCTATGAGCACTGTAACACAGACACAAGCTATTCCATATACCGGCCCTTTCAATCTCCTTTATTACCAGCTACAAAAGCTTACTGGTGCGTATTTGGGAAGAAATGTTTGTGATTTATGGTGGTCAATTTTTAAAAGAACTTACAGTCCCCGGGGAACTTCTGAGTGGAAATTCCTTTGCTCTGCCAGTAACTGAAGTGTCACGATTTGTTTTATATTTTAAAACTTTTATTAGATTATGAAGCTTCTGCCAGATCTAGTTCATGAGCATGACTAACCCTCTATAGAGATCCTACTGTAGCTGAAATACAAAATCACGAGCATCTAACAGTATAGAGTTTCAGATGATTTTTGTTTCCAATCAGCCCCCAAAGTGAATACTCTGATGAAAAATTTATTAAATGATTTTTTGTCTTCGACCCCAAAATAGAATGGTTATTGACATCTAATTAATAAAACAAGACAAAAACTGTGTCGTACAGCCTCTTTTGTCCCTCCCCATGAGGGATAAATCGTCTTCTTGGCGATTTTCTGAGTCAGAAGCTGTTTAAATCTGCTACTAGTGTGATCCCCAGTGCCTCTGTCTAGCTTTCTTAAAGCAGAGAGGCAACTCCAGTCCTAGTTCAATAAAGGCACCCACACTTTCCAGGATGCTTTCCCAGATTTGAAGCTCAGGATTCTTCTTTTCGTGGCAGTCACCTAGTGACAGAGTCAAATTCGTTTCCCCAGTAAAGAGATACAGTGAACCTGTATTCAGTTCTGATGCTACCTCACATAAAAATGCTTTTGTTTCACATTGAATAGAGTGAACAATGGGTTATCCTTTAATGGTAGAGTAGGAGCTGTTTAGTCCTGCAAATGGTGCACTATACCTCTTTTTTTTTCCTTTTACATTGGTGTAAAAGGAAAAATTTTCCTTTTACATCAGTGTACTGAGGCAGTCAACTATAAGAATCCAGAACAAATAAAACGGTCAATAGTACATATTTATAAATATATATATTATTTTTTTTAAAGGGACAACAGAACAAATAAATCTTTCAGGTGAGGGAAGAGAGTATGCACTCCAGGCTTAGAAATGCATTACAGACACCCTCGAAATGACCTGTTTTCTTATGCAGATAAAATTGGTACTGTTCTCAGTATAATTTTATCCTTGCTAACCACTTGTTGCTACTTCTTAGGTGATGTAGAAGAAATAGAAATCCAACAAAAACCAGCCCTGAAGGTTTTCAAAAATATTACTGTGATCCAAGAACCAGGCATGGTAGTCCTTGAGGTAGGCACTGGTGGGGAAGAAACAAATCCTCCCTTTTCTGTAGAATAGTACCGTATTGATGCCATGCAGGATTAAATGTTTTAAGTAAAGTTTCCCTTGAGCTATGGCCCTGTGTTGATGCATGTGTTTCACTTGGCAAGTTTCTTTTTTTATTTTTTTTCCAGTAGTTCAAAATTCTAATGGTAGATTCAATGTCCTTTTTTATTCAGTGAATAGTAATTGGAAATTATGTCAGATGGTGTTCTCTCCTTTCCCTACAGCCCCTAGTTGTGTTAATTAATAACTATTTCATAAATGTGTTCAGAAACATTCAGTGGCCTGAATGTTTCATGGGAGGTTACTAGAATATATCAAGCTACAAGTAGTTAAAAATAATAAATGTATGAGAGTCATTTTAAGCTAGAATTCAGGGAAAAAATAAAAGAATGCCATGAATGTTGATTCTGTGTTGCATTATTCATTCAGCCCAAATAATATGCTCACATATATATTTTTTTTTTTATTTTCCAGTGGGTGGCAAATCCTGCTAATGATATGTATGCAGACACCGTGACAACAGTGATACTGGAAGTTCAGTCAAATCCTAAAATACAGAAAGGTAGCAAGTTTAGTGTATGTTTATTTAACTGAGGCTTTCTTCTTAATTTTTGATATCAAGCTAAAGGGATGTCATGCCTTGTAATTGATTTTCCATTATTGTCCTTCATCTCATTATGAAACTTCTTCAGATTTTTTGCTACTTAAATACAGAATTACAACTTGACTTTCTTTATTTGTAACACATTCGTGTGTTGAAACTTTCTTTTATACATCAACTTACATGTATAGCTGACTATGGAAAAATGCAACCTTACTCTTTGTTTCTTTTTTTGTATATAAACTATTTAAACTGCATAATTGCTGATAGACATTGAAATATTTCAGTTTCTTATTCAAAAGTTATGGTTACCATCCATGAGTAGTATTCCAGTGACCATACAACAGAAAGAGATAGATAGGTTATGCTATAAAAAGTCTGACAAATTTCACAATTACACTTACTAAGACCCTGTAACCACGTGGTATTAGGGGGTAATGGTAGTGCCATCAGATACCAAGTTTTGCTTTGCTGTTCAAGAATGAGAGGAATTTTGTTGGGATTACCAGTGATAACAGTTTATATTTTTTTGTTCCACTGTTTTGTTTTTTTGAATATGTATGACACTATGCTAAGAATCTGGAGTGGGTATTGAATATTGGGTTGGCATCCCTTCTATGACATGGAGAATAAATTTTGGCAGCTGGGCAAGACAGTAATAATCCATTTATCAAAATAAAATACTTTTTTAAAAAATTATCATATAGGGTTTAAAATCACTTTTTAAGCCATTACTTGCAATATACATTATTATTTAAAAAGATCTTACAAAGATTATTAAATTCTGCATTTGTGTACCCTTGCTCTCCTTGTGAAGTAAGTAGCAGTTGAGTATACATCTTAGAGAGGTATTTACTTCGGATTTGGATGAAGTCAGGCAAGCAGAATTCAAAATTATATTCATCGGGTGTTATACAAAAGTATTCGTATGGCGTTAAGTGTTTAGTCTCACGCCTGTCTCAATAAATCTGTTAAAAATTCTTTCTCCTGAGTTGAGAAATTCACACAGCAGTGTGAAAGCAGTTCTTTCACTATTTTTGCATAAAGGTTATACAGTTCACTTGATCTAAGCAAATTTAGAGTGTAATTTTCATATCTTGGTTGTGATTATTTTTAGCATGTATCTTCTTGTCAGCATTTCTAGCCATGCCCTCATGTTCTGATCTACAGAAACAAATCAAAAATATACATTTCATTTTTGGATGGTACTTTAGCTTCTTCATTTTTTTCTATCTTTCTTTATATGACTGAAAATAAAAATAATTTGTTTTGTAATTTTTAAAAAAATTCTTATGGTAATATCTGACTTGGCTTGACTTTTCTACTTTATCTATACAAGTTGGTAGTGTTGATTTTGAAATGAAGTGTAAAACAAGTATCAATATTTTTATTCCAACCTCTGTATGTTGGAACACATTCCTGGAATGTCTGCTTATTACTGCTACTCACATTAGCTCTCCAGTTTTACTTGGTGTTCTCTGTATGCTCCTGGACTCCATGATGCCGTATTTTCCTACAGGTAGAGAAAGTGGAGGGATTATATACAAGTGATGAAAATGGATTACTTTCACTTTTAAATAAAGGAAATGTGAAAAGTAATAAGTGTAAACAATTAAAAGAAAGAGAATTAAAAAGTGAGTATTAGACTTGCAAAGTTTACTATTCTAAAATGTGTTAAGTACAGGGAACATAAATGGAAGTTGAGCACTTCCTTGACTTTTCCATCTTTTCTTTAAATACATTTTCTTTATAAATTGTCTAAATGCATGTGTTTTGCATAGCTTTTAGATTATTTTTCTTGAGAGGAACTAGGTTGTTTCAATTAGCCAATTTTACCTCTCAGCAAATGTCTGCGAAAGTAAGATGACTTTTTCTTTTCAGCTGCCGTGCAGAAAATTTCTAAAAAAGTAGATATGGATTTGTACAGCAAGAGAATGGAGATCATGCTTCAGTAAGTTCACATACATTTTTCTAAATGAAAGTGATCGCTATTAATCATGTGAATGTAATATTTTTTGACTGTTTACGTGTTTAAAGATAGAATTATTTTAAAATAGCCTGTCCAAATTAACATTAGTTAAATTTCTGTGAAGGCCAGGAATTAAGTAAAGGCAGAGGTACTGTTAAAAAAAAAAAAAAAAAGTCCTCAGCATCATTGAAATTTTGAATTCAGGACCCAGCTATTTCTTCCAGAAATGGTTTTTAATTATGCTATGAATGCCTATAAAAAAACATTTGAGATCATGTCTTTAAAACTTATTCTGATGTTTGTTCTGTTACTTAAGTAGAATTCTTATCTCTTTTAAAGGAATCCTTCCCTTTATTTATGATGAGGCTTATTTCAGTAAAATATTTATTGTTATGTGACACCCTCTCTCATAATAATTTAGATCAGCACTTGTTGATTTATCTAAGTGGGTTAAATAATAGTTTCTGAAATGAGATACTCTGCTGTCAAAATGCCTTTGGAAGCCTAAGATTAATGGAAAGAACACAAAAGTTTGCTGTTTGTCCATGTCTTATGTGTATTGGCCTTTGTTTTAGGGATATGTTTGGAGAAGACTGTGTAAGCTCAAAAGATGGCTCTGTTCTGTGTGTCACAGTAGATGGAAAGACTGCAAATGTCTCTCTGGATACTCGGGTATGAACAGTGAAGCACTTTATTTATCTGTACTATGTTCAATAGGAATTATGCTAATAAATATTTTGGTCATCTTGATCCTTTTGTACTTATTAATAAGATATTAAAAACCTGGGTAGCAGTAATATATTCCACTGGAGTAGCTCTTGGGTGCTTTTCTTAGTGATGGCAAAAAATATTTTAAGTGTTCTGCAGATGCAGAAGAAAAGGTTGGTTCCTGCCCAAAATTTCCTGCCCATTTCATAACAATAAAGCAAGATACATTTCAATATATACATAGTACACAAAAAAATACAGCACTGATGAAAAGAGGTCTTGCAATAGAGAAAAAATAAATAGATTGGATAAAAGTGCAAACTGCTTAACCAAAACATTAGGTTTCATTTTTGTCTAATGTTAAATCAAAACTTGTTTAATACAGATCTGAGTAAATGATGGGCTATGTGGATTTTCTTTCCATGTTAACTCTTAACCCAGTGTTCTTACAGTAGCTTCCTAAGATGGTCTAAGAAATCGAGAAGTTACTGTCTTAGTGCTTAGAAAGTCCATGGGATTGTGAATAATATTAGCATGTAATTGCTGCCCCTCGCTTTTGAGAGAGCAGGCACTTTGAGTGTTGAGGAACTTGCATGTTTGGATGGGGCATCCATAATTTCTCTGTGGATACTTTTAAAATTGTTATAGTGATAAAATAATAATGTTTGGGTTCAACTGTAATGGAAATGTTACCTCGTGTGGGAACATCAGTGTGGAGGTGGAGTACTGGTACCAGTATCTCTGAATCACCACATTTCACAATATTAACCTAATACAATGGGGATGAATTCACAGATAAAATTAAATCTGCAAGGACTGAACATTGTGTGGTTTTATTTGATTTTGAATCAAATGCAATCTATGGGACTTGAGGCATTTCACACAGTAGTTTTGAAGCAAATGACTAACAAAACATGAAATTAATTTTCTTGTTCTGTAGCAAGACTTCAATAAGTCTTCACTGAACTCTTCTACATGGTGGTGGACCATTTAAAAATAGCACCACTGAAAACTCTAAAGAACTTTAGTTTTAATTCGCATAGCTACTCTTTCCTTTCCCCTTATCACCATTCCTGATATTCTGAAAAGGAATATGAAGTGCTAATTTTCCTAACTTACTTCTTTTTTTATTCCCAGACAGTTGACTGTGAGCCAGGAAGCGAAGATGATGACTCCCTTCGTGAAATGGTGGAACTCGCTGCGCAGAGGCTCTATGATGCCCTCAGCCCAGTACACTGACCTCTGTAGATAAACAGTTCAAATTTATTTGGACTCTTTTTTAAAAATAAATAAACTTTTTTCTTCGGTAAGACAAATGCATCAATTCTGTGACTGTGAAACTGCTAAATTATTTCAAATAATGGGTGACCAACATTATATCAACTATATTTGTACATATAGTTCACAATAAAATTAGGCAAATTATGCATATGCTCCTTTTTTCTTACATGCACATAAAACAAATAAGAAAAAATTATTAACCTGGTGTGGACTGACATGCCTTCTAAATGTTGAATTACAGAAAGAGTTTCACATTTTTGGAGATTGATTAATATTTGCAGGATAAACTGGATGGTTTGAGTTTGCAGAGTCAAACTTTGATATTATTTTGTTCCTGTCAGGGAAGCTTTTACCTGCATGCTTGTATCTGCTTGAAATCAAGGGGGCTTGAACACATTCCAAATGGAATCCAGGTTTGCATAGTGAGATTATCTGCAATTTTAAAATTGTGCATGTTTTAAAACATTGCCATTGACTCTGCTGGATGAACAACAGAAGCTTCAAGAGAAGTCAGTGCTTGGGACCTGGTAACAGCCTGAAGTGCAAATGGTCCTGTCACTTTCTCAGACAGTCAGCATGCATCTGCTCCTGCTGATGGTCCTGTAACTCAGCACTAGTGAAACAATGCTCCTGGACCAAAATGAAAGAGGCTATTGGAATCTGTAGGGTGTAGGGAAATTCAAACACAAATGTGATACTCTGAGTCAGCTGGGGTGGTTGTCAGACAGCAAATCATGTTGAAAGAACAGATTTTCTCTGGTACACATAATTTTTCTACTAGCTGGTTAATGTGGGACCTGATAATTTTTACAGCGCTATTAGTGAAGTAGGCATGTGTGTGTCAGCTTTCCACTCTGCATTGTGTATCTTTGGTTAGCCAAGTATGAGTATGAAGCCTTTTTAAGGTGATAACAGCATTGTGTTAAAAAGGAATTCTCTCTTTGGCAGAGGTAAAAATCTTATTTTCAAAATCATGTTTTTGTTTTTTGTTTTTTTTTTTAATGTGTTTCTGATAAATGCAATGTGGTTTATTTTTAATGTATTGGTGGAATAGGTCTCCAAAATTGTCATTTAATATTTCATCTTTCTGGTTTGTGCTGTTTCTTTCAAACTGATGCTCACAGCTGCTTCTGTCATGGGGCAGACAGATGTTATCCTGCAGTGAGTGCATTTTCCCCCCAACCACAGTCTCCTCCGAAACCTCTAGTGGGTTTGTAGGAGGATCTACATCACTTAAAAAGCTTTTTAAAAGGGCGGGAAAGTAGTAAAATGTTAAAATAAAAGTGAAGAGAAGCAGCTGCTCAGGATTTTGTGCTGGGGAAAGTTTTGTTCGGCGGTGTTTCAGCCCAGCGAGCCTTGCCAGGCAGGTGAGGGTGCAAGGTGGGGGGAGTCTCAAGGCCTCAGCTTCACTCCCATTTCAGTTGCGGGCCCAATCCCTTTTTATTTCCTGCCATTTTAAGGTATTTTGCTGGAGCTTTGAGAGCTGCAGAAGCGCTCGTTAGGACAGGCAAACAGCACTAGAGTAGCCTTAGGACTTGTCTCTGTCCCTGTGGGGTGGGAGGCCCTCAGCACCACCTCCCAAGGAAGGATGCTCAGCATCTGAATGGCTGTGAAAAAAATGGGGATTTTTTTTTAATTCCCGCTCGACACGAGGGGATCTGACTGCGGAGCTTAGCAGCAGCCGCTCCTTTTCCTCCTCCTCCTCCTTCTTCTCCTCCTCCCGCTGCTGCTGCTGGCGGATGTCCGGCAGCCGCCATGGCGCTGGCAGAGGCGGGTGTTGGCGGGCGGCTGCTGCTCTGGCCCCGCATCGTCCTTTTTGGAGACTCCATCACCGAGGTAGCGGCCCCACGGCGCTCCCCGTGTGCTCTCCTCGCCGCTATGGGGCCGGTGGGGTTCCCTCATGGAGCCGCGGAGCCCCGTGAACGTCCCTGTGCCTCTTGTGTGGTATCTGAGGGGCAGCCCCGGCCTCGGCGTCCCCTCAGGTTTTCCACTGCTCCAGCAGACTTCCCTCGAGGCCTGGTGTTGCAGTGGTGTTATTTACTACTGGTTTTTAAGGAAAAATGAGCATGCTACAGCTGTGGTGTGTGTGTGTGGAGGGGCGGGGGGGGGGGGTTGGCTCAGCCGCTGTCACCTCAGGGGCAGGAGGGAAGCCGTGAGGCGGGAAGGGGAGCCTGCTGAACCCCCAGGGACACCTTTCAGGGGGCTGTGTTTTAGGAGATTCACTCCCTTTTTGCAGTGAAGGCCACATATGAGAAGCATCAGGTAAAAGTGTAACTGCTGGTGTGTCGCTGGTGTTTTCCAGAGCCTGTTTTTTGTACCAGCTACCCTTTTGCTGCGCCCCCCAGCCCCAGCCCTGTTCCTGTGCAGCTCCAGCCCCGCAGCCCCAGGGACACGTTTGGTGTCGGGGTGACCACGCTGGGGTTATGCAGAGATTTCCTCTGAGGCAATACCCCCTGGGGCATGCTGGTGTCCATTTTGGGGCTCTGTTTCTTTTGGGGATCCCTTTTGGGGAACGCAGGGGCTCTGCTCTGTGCTCGATGCCCTGCACCATAGCACGGTGAAGCAGATCACAGAGCTGGGCTCTTGTTTCTGGAAGGGGAGTGGTTCCTTTTACAGGCAGGTTTGTGTCTAAAGCAGCTCTCTTTGTAGTTCTGTAAGCAGGCAAAACCCTGTAGCAGGACGGGTGATGCAGCAGTGGGAATAAGGAAAAGGGGAAGGGGATTTTGATCTTTTATTCCCCACTACTAAAAGAGGTGGGTTTCAAACTGCGCTTGAGGTAGCATGTAGAGAAAGGATTTGTGAGAGGTGCTCCCCAGAATGAAGTCACAGTGAAATAATCTTAGTAAAGAACAGGAAAATAAGAAAGTAAATGCTGATGACCTGCTGAGGAGTGAGTGCTGCTTCTAGTGACAGTCTGATGTGCTCCCTGTGTTTAGTTTTCCTTCCAGGAGCATGGCTGGGGAGCATTCCTTGCTGAGAGACTTGTCAGGTAAGAGCTTACATTTTAAAAGTACTTACCAGTATGCAAAAAGTCATGCAGCTGTTCAAAAAGAAAAGCATCACAAACTAGTGTTTGATGTGTGTTTATTAACATTTATTTATTTATTTGTTTATTGACATGGGAATTTCTTGGTGGTGTCCATCCCAATGCTGGTGGAAATACCCATTGGAGGTTGCTGTAAAGCTTGAGCGGAAAGAAAAAAAATATCTTTTTTTTTGTCAAAGTTGCTTTTCTAGTTTCATAGTCTAAGTAAGTGGTAACTCAATACTGTAGCTGCAACCTGTGAGTGCACTTTTAAAACATAAAGTTACAATTCTGCTAAATCTCCTGTGAAATCTCATTGAGGCTGAGATGCAGAGGCAGTTATCCTGACAAAACAGGTCAAAACTTCTCGAGTTTCGTTCTGGTGGGGTGAGGTGTTCTTTCTGATACGTGTGTCTGTTTCAGAAAATGCGATGTTGTAAATCGTGGACTCTCAGGGTACAATACCAGGTGGGCTAAAGTGATCCTTCCAAGACTGATCAGCAAAAATTCTGGTGCTGAGAGTACTGTTGCAGTCACGATTTTCTTTGGAGCTAATGACAGCGCTTTGAAAGGTATGGTAACTCTTTTTTTTTTCCTGTGACCTGTGCTCTTATGACAGATTTATAGTTTAGTAGAAAAGACAGAAAGTTACACAGACTTTTTCTGCTTCTTCTCTGTGAAATAGCTGTCTTTTTTTTTTTCATTTTTACAGTGGATCGATTTTTTTTTTTTTGTATTTAAAGCATGCACTGCCTTCCCTTTCTCTCTGACCAAGTTTTAACAATACCAGTAAACTTGAAGGTGCTCAAGAATTAATCATATATCCAACACTAAAAACTGGAGTTGGGCTGATTTTTCAGCCCTTAAAGCAGCCTGATGGATTCTTGGCAGTTGATGAAATGAGGGAAGATAGCACTTGGATTCTCTTTTAAGATAAGTATAGCAGCATGCAGAGCTTAGTGTAATAAAAACGGTAAGATCAGTACATAAAGAACTGTCTGTAAGCCCATGGGACTTTCCAAAATTTTCTCTGCATCCAACAGAGTTAAAAACCTTAGGTTTTGTTTTGGGTGAAGTTTGAGGTGATGATGTGGTCTAATACTAAGATACAGACTAGGAAAAAGCATGTTCAAAAAAAGGTGTTTTATTTTTTCCTGTGCCTCATCTGTATTAGTTTAAATAATGCTGTGTTTAAGCTCCTGATTTGTCTGCTCTGGATGTTGAGGAGCTGAATTTTCCCACCACACCTCCCGAATTAAGCAGGTGAACTGCTTACCAAAAGTGGGAAGTGCCCACCTTTTTATTCTGTATAAAAATGCTTTACTTGTCATGTAATAAATGTGCAAGCAACTCAGTTTTACATCACTAACACATTTCCTGCACCCCCGACAGATCTGAACCCTAAGCAGCACGTTCCTTTGGAGGAATACGCGGCGAACTTGAAGAGCATGGTGCAGTACCTGAAGTCCATCGACATTGCTGAGGACAGGATCATTCTGATAACGCCGCCCCCTCTTCAGGAGTCAGCTTGGGAGAAGGAGTGCCTTGCCAAAGGTAAATGCATCTGGGCAGAATTTCTGCTTTTTAGCCCCAGAGTTCAAGTCAGCGAGCCCAGACGACCAGTTTTGCATTGGCATTGGTGCCAGAGCGCGTTCGTGTGCTTTGAGCTGATGGGCACCGACTGCTCGCTGGTTCTACACATTTCTTGGATGAGCACGTGGAATAATAGCGACTAATGAATCCCATCCTGAAAGTGCTGGCTGATCTGCTCGTGCATAACACCGACAGCAGGGGCTGCCCCTTGGGAAGTTCCCATGCTCCTTCTTTGTACCTGCTGAGTAATGGCAGGCTGGGCAGGATTGGCACGGCAGAGAAAAAGATAAACGGGCTGGGGAGATGCTGTGGCTTGCTGTTTCAGGGCTGGCCTTGACTATAAAACATCATTGTTTTGTTTTTCAATTAAATTTTTTGAAGCCAAACTGCATTAAGTACCAGATGTTTGCTTCCAGTTCTGCAGTCCCCTGCTGTTGGGAACTTTTTGCTGGAGATTGCTGAGCCTTTCCCTTGTGCCTGGCAGGTGACAAACTGAATCGCCGCAATGCCACCACGGGGCAGTATGCCCAGGCCTGCGTGCAGGTAGCCAGGGACTGCAGGACTGACGTGCTCGACCTGTGGACACTGATGCAAAAAAATCAGGTACGGCATCGGGGGGGAGGCTTTGGGACTGAAATCGCTGGAATGATGCCGAATCGCTGGAATGATGCCGAGGTTTTTAACCTCCCCTGTAGGATTTCTCTGCCTATTTGTCTGACGGGCTTCACCTGTCAGCCAAAGGGAACAGCTTTCTGGCAGCCCAGCTTTGGAAACGCCTGGAGAATAAAGTGTCTGCGCTGCCCTTCTTGCTTCCCTACTGGCGGGAGGTGGACCACCTGCACCCCGAGGCCAGTCTGCTGTGAGGATGTGGCGCAGGAGCGAGCTGAAGGAGCCCAACCTGCCCCACAGAGCAATTCTGCTGATGGACAGCCGGTACCTGCAGCGTGCTGCAAATGTCAGGATAAAGATGAGCCCAGGGGGTGGTTTGGCTGCATGCATCCTGTGCTGAGGGCTTGGGAAGTTCTGGTGATAAACTCTGTAAAAGAGATGGAGGAAAACTGCTCTGAGCTGCCCTGTAACCGCAGGAAGGAAGGAGGCTGCCCAAAGGACTGCCTGCCCCAGCTCCAGGGTGATCCATGTGGTCTGTCACACCTAGGTGCTGATATGTAGCAGCAGCATAGATTTCTTTTTTTCTTTTGTCAAGAGTAATTCCTGCGTTTGGCTGTAATGAAGCAGTAAAAGCTGTTATCTGTGCTTTGGCAAGGTCTTTGATAGTGATAGATGGTAGCTTGGGGGGTGTGGGGGTGAGTTCAGGCTGGGCACCAGCAGCAGCTTCTTCACCCCTGCTTCTTAGTGTCGTTAAGAACTGAGGCAGCAGCCAGGACCTGCCACCTACGGTGCACCAGCGTTATGAATGGGCTTGCAGCTGGTTATTCTTCATGTCTCTGGAGGCAGCCCAGAAGCAAGTTGGCTCTATTTGTAAATGTTTATGAAGATTAATCTGGCCTGGCTGCTGCGTAAGGATTTCCTGCAATAAAGGCTGGCTACGGAGTGGCAGGGCTCCCTGTGGAAGCTGTCGTCTCCCTTTAGCTGTACAGAACAAACCGAGTTCAGTTTCTGAAACCCTGATCTGATGAGATCTTTCCAAAAGGACGGCACCAAAACAGCTCATTTAATTGACTTTTCTTTTTTAATATAAAAAGCTTTTATTGTATTGGGAATTAAATTAATTAACTCCTCACACGTGTGCTTTGCCTGGAATCAAAAAAAAAAAACAAAAACCAACAAAGGCAAACCAAACAAACCAAAACCAGTACACAAAACAGGAGCTAGCCAGGTAGGAATACCGTAAGGCACACATTCAAGTATTAGTGTAACAAGATCCTGGGCTGGGAAGGCAGAGACACGACAACTCTCTCAGCACAGCTTTGGTTACTTCCCATCATGTTTAAAAACACAAAGGCTTCCCCCGGCTGCGGCTCCTTTGTGGCTGAGCACAGGTTTGTAACAGTTAAAATGGGGCTGCTGTCGTTCACGTCTCGGGTCAGTTTGATTCATTCATTATTGCAGGAGAAAGCAGGCAGAATTAAATGCATCTTTGCTGTCGTGACAGCTGCTCTGCAGCTCCCCTGTGTCAGTCCAGTTGCTGCCAGGCTAAAATACCTCTCAGCTCCCAGCCCACAGTCCCCCCGGTACAGAGCTCCAACCTTCTGTGCAGGTACACCGAATTAGAGGGCACCACGAGGTACCTGCTCCTAGCATCGCATCGCCTGCATGGGAACTGGAATTCCTAACACCTCCTCAGTACATGCCCTAGGAGTTTCATCAAAAAAAAAAAACACAAAAAACACAAAAAGCTTTGTTAAAGTCACAATTGTTTTTAAACAACCGTGCTCCTGCAGTGGAGTGTGGCATTTTCTCGTTTCTTTAGCAGTAGGGGCTTCCAAAGGCCACATAAACCCTGAAAGAGGAGGCTCAGCTCTTTGAACAGCTCGATGGTGGTGTTACCTATTGCAAAGTAACGCTCAGAGAAACATTTCTGCACTGAAATGACTGTAAACAATTCGTTGGAACAGTTCCCATCTGCATAAATGATTTCTCCACTTACACTTCTTCCTTTTCATCACCACCTGCAGCACACACAGCTCCTGCTGCGGAGTAGGGAAACCATCTCCCTGCCACAAAAACACCAGGCAAGGCAACCTCTCTGTGAGAGGCAGAAGTTTCACGCTAGAGGAGCTCTTCCGTGCACTGAATAAGCTTTAACCACCTCTCCGAGCCTTTTTGTTTTTGTTTAAAGCCGTATGGAAAACTTCTGGATTCGGATTGTGCATCTCCATTAGATGCCGTTAAGCCATGACTGCTTCCTTACTCTCGGTTTGTTCTCCAGGCACCTGTAATGTTTAGATGCTTGCATGTACCTCCAGTGAGCTGTTCCATCAGGAACATGCTGCAGTGTTTTGTTTTGTTTAAAAAGCCCCTTAATTTTGGCTATCAGTGCCATCAGACTACAAAACATTATAAAAAAAAAAGGCTGATATACACAATATCCAGGAGGATATTCGGGTTTGCACCACAGGTTGAAGGAAATGTTAGAGGTCAAGAAACCAGAAAAAAACAAATCCAAAAAAAAAGCTTTCAAAAACAAGCCACTTTTAGTTTGGATTTTTGCTTTTTAAAAAGATATAATGCTCTCAGAAACGTAACGTAAGGAAGGTCATACACATGACCAGCATCTGCAGTAGGTCACTTCCTTATTTCCCCCCGCTCCCTCACAAAAATATATATCCATATAGATCCATATTTATAGCAGTGAAATGGTTTCAGATCCCGCCGGGCGGGCAGCGGGGCGCTAGCACTCCGTCTCCTTGCTGTCCACCCGGTTCTGGCGCTGCAGCTTGAAGGACGCCGCCTTCTCGCTCCTGGTGACGGGGTGCTCTGTCAAGTCCTCGAAAGATTTGGCCGCCGAGCTGCTGTTGGGGAAAGGGTCCTTCTCGAAGGCGTCCTCGTCGACGTGGGAGTCGGTGCTGGGGTCCTCCTGGATGGTGTCCATGCGCTGGTGGTCCTGCTTGGGCGCCGCCGCTGCCAGTGGCACTGCAGCCAGGGGCTGCAGGGGTTGCAGGGGCTGGTGCCGGCTGCTCGCCTGCGCCGCTGGGAAGGGCTTCACGATGCGCACAGAGGCTGAATCCAGGCTGCTCAGCATCTCCACGTTCTGCAAGGGGGAGAAGCAAACGGCTGCTAGCTCAGGATTCATTCAATTTGTTCAACTGTTGATTTCTGCTTCTGTCTGAGTGTGGATTGGGAAATATCCGGAGATTTCCAGGGGTGAAAAAGCCCTACAGACCTTAGCAAATGCTAATAACGGGGAAGGGAATGGACAAGGGAGTGACATGAAAAGTAGGGTAAAACATTTAGATGCTAACTAGTGAGTTTCTGAGCTGCTCAGTACTCAGCAGGTCCAAGAGAAGCCGGGTTTCTCTGTTAAACCTGTTACTGGTGCAAGGAGCCCATCCAGTACAGCTGCAGCCTACAGCCAGATCTGCTTCTGGAGCGTGTTCTTGCCTGGATCCAAGTGCACAGATCCCAGGTGACTTCTATGGCATAAGAGGAATTATGGGGGACTCAAGGACTCGAGCTAACATCACCTCTGGTTACATGCACGTAGCTTACAGGGGCAATTTGCCTCATAAGCCTGGCTCCAGGATGCTTCTTCCAGCAGCTGAGGAGCTCTGCAAGGCTCCTTTCCCCTTCCCATTACAAAAATGACATAAAAATGACATTTCCTTAATGCTGCTGCAGTTATTAATAAAAATCGAGCTGTCAAAGCACCAGACAGGATGCCCAAAAATCTTTGCCAGAAGACGCCTCGAGCTGGACTGTAATTAAAATTTATCTCTGCGCTTTTCTGCTCTTCCCCTCTCCCAAATCAGCCTCTGCACAGCGAGACGTGTCACCGCCTGCCATGTGATGGGTCCTCGCACCCCGGGGCTGATTTTTCTGAGTAAGCGGAAAGCCTCAGCACGCCCAGCCGCTAAAGGCCCTGCAGCAGAGATACCACGTGCTGCAGAGATTTTTCTGCTCTGCTGAGCTTTGCTGACACCGCTTAGCTGGGAGCAAGCACCCTGCAGCAGGAGCTGAGTGACCCGTGCCGGCGGCTTCCTGCCTCGGGGGCTGTGGTTGTGGTGAGGAAGCTGCCTTGTCAGCAAGGTCAAGGCCCAGCTCTCACATGAAGGAACCACCAGACCTGCGAAGCCGCAGTGCTCGATACATCAAACACAAGCTGGGGCAGGAAAGCAGAGTTTCCCTCAAATCGGTGTGTCTGGCCCCAGCTGGAGGTGGGGGCTGCAGGAACGTGTTCAGGCAGCGACTTACACTGGGGCAGAACAGAGACTTGGTGTTCTCCTCGTACTGCTTGTCCAATTTCTTGTCCTGTTGGGAAATAAACACAAAGTAAACCAAAGCGCACACACACAGTTAATCTCCCAGATACAAACAACGCCCCTGTCCCCATTTCCCTGCAGGGACACAGCGGGGTCGGGGCTTTCTTCCCCCTTCCTTCCCATCCGCCCCCCATGTTGAGCTCACAGGCAGCAATCCTCTGCCCTAACCCCACACCACGTGCCCACATTCGCAGTCACCGTGACCTTTCTCTCTTCACCCGTGCACTCAACCAACACCACTTCCTGCCCCGGGTGTCCCCACAAATTGTGGGCTAGAGAAAAAACTTTGATGCAAGCCATCAGAATGATGTTTGGGCAGAAAAAATCTGCCTAAGGGAGAACAGGAACGGCTCCAGGAGACAGCCATGGGAGCACGGGGCTGCTAGAGCCTGGCAGAATTTAGCAGGGAAGCTCCCTCTGAGCTTTCCTAAAAGCCTCCCATCTCCTCCTCCCGCAAACATTTGCCATTCACAAGAGGAAGGGCGCTCTCCTACAGCTCCACCCCAAAGGCAGTCATCTCCAGGCAGCTCACTCACCACACAGTGCACAAGGATGCTGAGAGGAATCCAGAAGAGCAAGGAGAAGACGAGCACGGAGCCCACTATATTATCTGCGAGGAACTTCCCTGGGAAATCAGTTCAAATCCATCAGTGACTGAGCAAAGAGCATTTCCTGACTGCACACACAAGTTCCCTTTCCTCTGCAAGCCAACTCACGGGATTTCTCAGGGACAACATGGGCTGCAGGACCAGCCCAGCATAATGCAATTGGTTTTTGTTTTTTGTTTTTGCCTTTTTTAAGCATATTTGATATAATTTTCTAAAATTATTATTTGGGACCAAGGAGGCACGCGTACCCTCACCAGCCAGTGGCTCAGGCACGCAGCTGGAGGTGGTTTTATTAAATGAGAAACGAAGTTCTCCTTTCCCTGTCTGCTGACATTTAAATCCCACCAAGGCCTACTTCACCTCTGCTGTGCTGCAGCGAGCTGACCCCTAACAAGGCCGCTATTTCCTTTCCTCTCGTTGCCCTACTTACTGGTACTTAGACAAGAAGCTCGCTGGAAGAGCTGCCGCCTCTTTCACAAGCTTGGAAGATGAGTAGGACAGAATGGAGAGGAAAAATGCAAAATGCTCCCAGCCCTTCAGCCTCAAAGGCAAGATCATTGTTATCTTATGCAGAAATACATCTGGATTTCAGAAGCACAGCTACAAACTACCCTGTTGTACAGGCGAGCAAAACCAGCCAGCTAACTAACACCCCTGTGGTTTCGAGCTTTGTGTCAGGAACTGAAAACCCCAAAGGCTGTGGTTACACATCTCACCAAAGGTATTGATACTGAGCTGGTCTATGAAATCCCAAAACCGTTCGATCACGTCCTGTACTTGCTTCTCACATTTGCCCTGCAAAAGTAAAATAAATAAATAAATAAATAAATAAATAAATAAAATAAATAAAAATAAATAAATAAATAATAAAAGTCATCTTAGGCTATGCAAGCATTAACTACTTGCTTCCTGGAGGGGGAGGAAGAGGCAAAGATTGCAATGAAACAAAAACTGCATGGACACAGAAGCACTTCACACGCATTCTGAATAGATTTACTCATTCACAGCTTCACTGCTCCATTTTTCTTGCCTCTATTTTGCCTCCCGTGGTAGGGGACACAAAGCTGAGGTTTCTGGAGAGGTTTAAGGACTGGAAGCCAAATTTCCCACTTCCCACACCAAAAAGGTTGCAGCTCTCAGGCACTGTTGGATACAGACAGCCTTCCAGATCTGGCCGTGCTGATTTAAAGGCAGCAGAGCATCAGCCCTGCAGCAGAAGGGCTGAGGTACGCCCTCCAAAATTCACGCCTGCCAACACCCAGCTCAGCTCAGCCAAGGGGCCTGCAGGCTGCGGCTAGAACTGGCCACCGAGCCACCACCAGCCAGATCTGCGTCAGATTGCTTCATTTTAGTCAAAATTAATTGGGCTGACGTGCACGGCTGCGATAGCAAGCACGGCTAACCCAGCTGAGCTCTTTGTCACACTACCACGCGGGAGCACTTACGTTGGTGTCGCAGAAGCCCACGGTACAGGGCTTGCCCTTGCGCAGGAAGAGAAACTGGTCGTTGGCGTCAACGTACGGGACGCAGCGGTCCTGCTCGTCGCGGCAGCACACCTTGCAGGAGTTGTCCGTCTCTGTAAGAAACCCACAGACTCCCTCATCAGCCCAAAAAACCCCAAATCGGGCAGATGTCCCCGGGCTGGCCATGTTCCTGCCCAGCTTTCCCATGGGGAGGGCAGGAAGAGGCAAAGCACCCAGTTTTGGGCACCCCAATGCCAAACTGAAGCAGATGCCCTGTTTGGGTTACTGGGGGACACAGTAGGACCAAGCTCCATGAGCTGATGCCCCAACACTGCAGGAATTTACTGCAGGTGAAGAGATTCCACTTATTGGAGGCCATGTCTGTGCAGAAGTCATTTAGCAACTCCTTACGATCAGAGGACAGCCCAGATTCTCCCTCCTGCGTGCCTGTGGCTGAGGAAGAGGAGGGTCGGAGCACCCTCTCCTTTAAGCAGGGTGCCGGCCGTATGTCTCATTTAAAATCCTCAACCCAGGCCTCCGGAGGACAGGAGGACATTTACGTTTTCCAAACAAAAAAGGACTTTTCCAAGCAGAAAACGCGAGCCCTGGAAAACCAACAGCTTAAGCACCAGATTTTTTTTTTATCAGAAGTCTCAGAGGTCCCATAAATATGGCTCCCCAAGGGGTTTTTTCCCAGCTCTACCCGAGGAGCAGAGCCGGGACCCTTTGGCCCAGCCCCACGCCACCCACCGTTGCAGGCACAGGAGCGGAGGTTCTTCTCCCTCTCGCAGAAGGGGACGCACTCCCCGTCCTTGCACTTCCCCATGTCCACACAGACCGTGTCATCCAGGGCGTTCCCCGGGGGAGGGCACTCGCTGCTGTTCCCTGCGGGTGGGGGCAACAACGGCAGGGTTAGAGCAAAGGGCAGAGCACCTCGGGGTGCGAGAGAAAAGGGGAAAAAAAAGAGAGAAAAAGCGAAATCCAGACTCATCCCAGGGAGAACCCCAATAGCTTTCTCTTAGCTTTCAGCACCTCAGGCATTGGGGCACTCTGGCGACCAAGAAGACCCTGGAGGCCCCGCCAGTGAAGCACCAGCAGCCCTGCCTTGTTGTCTTGCCTCCAGAAAATATTACGAGGAGGAAGGAAACCAGTAGAGAAGTGAAGCAGAGCCACCATAGAAAGGGTGGAATCACTGCAAGGTTCAGCTCATTCCCGTCCCCTCCCTGTGACTTGCCCTGTTCTTTTTGTCTTGAAGGGGAAGAAAAGGAGGAGGGGGGGAGAAGGAATCACCATTCTCCATGTTCTCCTGGGCAGAAACTCACCAAACGGCTCCTGAACTACAATGAAACTCATTATGGGGCGATTTCGTGATGCTCAACTGCTCTCTAAAATTAGTTGTCCCGGACGAACAAAGGGCGCTAGTCTGGGAGCTGACCTAACAGCACGCTGAGCCCGGAGCACTTGGCTACAGCTGGTGTAGGGGAGGCAGAAGCATGTCCTACCCGTGCAGAAAGACTCTCCTTTACAAGTGGCATTTATGGCTTCTTGGCATTTCTTCTGCGCGCTTTCGAACTGGCAGCCTTTGCAGCAGGGGCTGTTCCGATCGCTGGGGAAACATCAACGTGAAAGGAAGAAATATTGAGCAACTTTTCTTATTTTTTTTTTGTTTTCCAAAGAAGTACGAGCATGACAAAGCCAGGAGAAGAGGATGTTTAGCAAAACAGCTGCTTCAAGATTCACTCACTAGTTGAAAAATCCCTGCACCCCCTGTCATGACCATCCTCTACCCACTCTTCACTTACCAAAGAAGATGAACTGAATGCACACAAAGCACTGTGAGACAACACCAGGGCTCTTATTCGAGACTTTTAAATTCTCCTTGTCGTCATCAACTTGCTGTGCAACCTGGGACAGGATTTTGCAGTCTTCCCCACAAATTTCCCCCTGCCTACCTGTCCTGAAGCTTTGCTACCGCATTTTGTACTCTCTTTATCCTTCACCTAATGCAGGAGTGCCCTCAGCACAACCACACGCATTAAAATTGAGGGAATTTCTTGCTAAACAGTGAGTTCAGTGAGTTTTATCTCCTGCAGCAGGGTGCAGAGCCGAACTGTTCTCTCCCCATGCACCAGAAGCTGCAGCTCCTTTCCCCTCACCTGCACTTGGCGCCGTCCTTCAGCTTGCAGTCCGCGGAGCAGCAGGGATCAGCCTGCTGGTGCAGGAGGCCGGGATCGCACTCCTCCCCCTCATCCACCCTGGAGTTCCCGCAGACTTTGTTGTTGCGCTCCTTGAAGCACTCCTGGGCCTTGATCTCAATGGTCCTATGGATGGATTTTTTGCTGCAGCTTGAGAACATCTGGAGAGTCACGAGGGGAAAGAGCAGCACTGAGGAGTGAACCTTGCTGTCAACAAGTGCATCTCAGACAGTCCTGGCCTCCTCAGACCTCCAAATTCTGGTGTCTCGGGAAGCAATGATCCCTCCCTGCTGACATTTTGAGAGCTTGGAACAATTTTAAGGCAAGAAAATCACCTGGCTGATGACTTGCTTTCAGGAGCATTTGGCCACAGCTGATTGCAAACAATTGACTGCAAACACTACTGGGACACGCTGTGAACTCCAGTGAAACTCAGAAAGCAAAGCTCATCTTGCAGAGAACCCAGCTGCACACAAACATCTTTTCTTTTTATGCCTGTTTATTCCCATCTGTTTCAGCCTAGAAGAATCATAAGCTAAACAGTCTTTCTGTGCAAAGGATCACTGATCACGTTGGAAAAGTGTGTGTGAAAGCAAAATTATGCAGCTTTACCTTATTGTTTTCATGATCTCCACTGACAGCAATGGGATACATGACGTATTTCCCTCCCTGGTCTTCAGTGGGGGCACACTCTGGCAGACTGTCAGGATCGTGCTCTGCTCCGAAGTTATGTCCAAGCTCGTGCGTCGTAACCAGGTCAGCCTCCTTTTTTGAAGAGTAAAAACAATGATTGCTGAAAATAATCAGTCTGAGCAGGACAGAAGAGGCGATCCCAGCTACTTCCAAGCCACCTACAACTCTCAGATATGCTTAGATGGAAAAGCAATTTCTCCATTATCATTTTTTTTAGAGGTGGGGAACTAAAGGCAAGTGAAATTACGGCCTGATTCCAAAAGCACATTCCAGGACTAGGTCTGAGTACTAGAGCACTGTTAGAGGCAAACTGCTGTCCTGGGATACCAGTTCTGTTTTGTTTTCAACGCAAAGCAGATACTCAAAGTATCTAGATCTGATTTTAAAAGGCATAAATAGAAAGTTCAAACCAAAAACCAGTCCAAACACACACCAGCTACCACGATTCGTCAATCTCTTGCTCCAACTGATCTTGCCATTAAAATTATTCCTTCTAAATGGACGATTATATTCAGGCTGCTGAATAAGCTCCTCTTTTGCACGACTCCTAGGAAAGGCATCCACAAACGCAGCCCAATGGGGGTGAATTCCCAACATTTTTACGTGGCAGGACTCCTGCCGAGGATCCCAAACGAGTGCCTCTCTGCACGGCCTTGACCAGCAGGTGGTGTCGAGCTCTCAAGGCGACAACCACAAAGAAAACGAGCCCAGAAATAAAAGTTAACCACAGGGAGACTGCGTGGCTCATGACAGAGAAATAAGTTGGGTGAGGAAACAGTCGTTTCTGCTCTCTTCAAGCACAGGAAGGACTACAGCGCGTTGCGTTTGGGTGAGGGTTTTAAGCAGATTTTTTTTCTTCCTTTTTAAACCTGATCAGACGCTGTGTAAAAACCCTCCCTGTGAAAAGAGCCCGTGCACACCTACTGCTGCATCCAAGCTTCGTGCCTCCTGCTGGGAAGACGTCAAACTCCATCTCCTTTGTCAGCCAAGACAGGGCTCCAGCTTGGAGACTGAGCAGCAAATGCAAATAGCATGGCAACAGCTCAGAGCTCTTTGTCAACATCCCTCGAACACAAAGCTTCACTGTCTTCTTTTTTCCTAGCTTCTTGACAGCTTCTGTGCCAAGTTTTAGCCCACTCACCAATTATGAATTCCATTTATAACTGGGCTACAGCGATGCACAGCTGAGAAATCAGCAGAAGGGAAACGTCCAGCTACAAAAATGTGGGAGCTGCAAACGCAGGCACTGCTGTGGTGTCTTTACAAGAGAAAAATCTCACGTTCAGGCCTTTATGTCTTTACCGCCTCGTCAGCGATGGAAAAACTCCAGACAGCATCAGTTTCCATCAGTATTAGCACTAATAAGCCCTGCCTCCTCTACAGTTCTCTGCCCTATTCATACAGACACACAAAAATCAGGTAGAGGAACTCCATGAGAAGGTCCAAGCTAACCTCCTACTTTGCCTGCACTTTCACTGTTTTACCCTGCACGTAGAACAGGCCCAGCATTTCTATCTTCCATAGATGCATACAATAGCAAAAACATGTTTTGCTTTCTTTCAATCAGCAGACTAATTGTATTCCTGCTGTAAGTCCACCTGCTGTGTAATATTTCTTGTCCCGTTTGAGAATAATTTTTTGTTTTAAGTAAAATACACTTAATTTTAGGATATCAAAATCCTGTTTGTAGTTGGATAACTACGTCTCCTATTAGACACTGGCTACATTTCCCCATCCCTGCTCTCAGTGAATTCAGTCTTCAGTTGCACTCAGCCCTGACTCTCCTTGTCAAGAAGGACAAAAAAAAAAAAGATACGGTCTCTGTGACCTAGATCCTTGTCCCCTGGGATTGGACTCAACCTGAAAGCCAGCAGCTTGCTTCTGACAGCACAGAAGCTTGTCACAATCCCGGAAAACACCGACAAACACATATGTACTCCAAACGTTCACTCTTTTACCTTCGTGAGGATGGTTTTCCCATAGTTCTTGGTGCTGGTTAAGCCACTGTTCAGATAGATGTCTTTCTTTGCAATCTGACTGTAATAAGCTAGAGAGGTGAGAAAGAAACAAATCAAATTGGCAAGCGTTTTTCTCAGTTTCAATTTTTTTCCCCTTTCTCTTTTTTGGAAGTGGATGTGGGACTATTCCTTGTTTGACAAAATGAACAGCTTTATTGTTCTCAGACTCACCAGTCAGCCTCTTGCCAGTTTTTTTTTTTTTTTTCCTTCAGTGGGAGCTCTTTAAACCACAGCACAAACAGCTCATGTATTGCAGTAAAGGGGATAATACAAGAAATTTCCAAGACAACAGCATCTGCCATTCCAGAACTGTTGCAAGATGCACCCAAAGTGGAACTTTGTCTAGCCAGCCTGCGGTGGCTTTAACAAAGCTTGTTCAATCCAGATAGCCTCGTGACTTTTCTTCCCTCCCTTCTTTTTCCAGCTCCAGCCAAGAAAATGGCCATCTATTCTATCCAAAAGAGCCACTAGAGACTATGCAAATAACATGTCACGATCCCTGAAAGCTAGAAGAGGATTAAATACAAGTAACAACAAAAAAAAAAAGTAGCTTTCTACCCACAATTGGAAAGGAAGAAAAGGAAGTCTTGCCTTTAGGACAAATGCCACCGTGGCTGTTAGGTCTGGGAGAGCCAACATAAGCCAGTCCAAGCGTTCCCATATCAAAATCTTGATACGTGAAAAGATGAGCAAGGCACACATGAGCTGCTTTCTCAGCAATATCAAAGCTAAATTGCTTTAAAGGAAAAAAATGAACAGTGAAATCTCTGTAAAACATGTTATAGTGCGTATCAGATATCTATAAACATGAACATTAATCTAATGAGGCAGGCACCTTCTGCGTAAGTTAGGGAAAAGCAGCTGTTAATCTGTTCTACAAATGTGAAGGCAGTTAAAATGAATACCCAAGCACCTTGTATGCATTTCTTTACGTAACTTGTCTAATCATTTCCCCTTTTTCACATGGAGGGGAAAACCAACTACGCTCATTTGATGCAGGTCACAAGGCAGTCTCAGGGCCAGGTGTCCCAGGACCGCCTTTTTCACTCAAGCAACATATTAATTCCAGTTGGTGTGCTCCATAATCACACAAAGAACCCCCCTTACCATGGGCTATGGGGCACATCTGCTAGTTTGACTTTGTGCAATATCTACCCAGCATGTGAAGGAACTAACAGAGTTTCATGCGTGACTACAGAGCAGCTGTGTGAGTAATTCTCTGTGAGGGACAATTTTTCAAGGGTTACTACCTACCTCTAGCAGCATTTTCACATCCCAGGCATCCTTTTTATCATCGGGGTAACTTTTTGCCATGTTGTAATGCTTCTGTCCAGATTGCACTGGATTTGGTTCATTGTGGATGATAATCTACGTTTCAAAAAGGGTGACAAAACAACAGCGAAAAATGTTGGTCAATTTTATAACTACAGAAAAGTTTGCAATGCAATTTTAAATATCTCAATAGATCTGCAAGCAGAAAAAAATTCAGATTCAGCATGCTCCCAATGTTAAGTTTTCAGCCTGTTAAGTTTCCAGCCTCTGTTAATTAAGATACACTAACTAGATCTTAAGCAACTACAGCTGCCATTTTAGAACAACAGAAGTTGTCACTGAGATATTGTGCTTTGAGATGCACATTAAATCAAAATCAACACAAAACCAAACAAACCTTAATAAATACAACCAGGATTTACATCATTTACATCTAGTATAAATAATCCCAAAGCACCACAGAATTCTAGTTAACCAAAACATACTTTAAAGGATTGCTGCTTTCCTGGTAGCCTGGAATTAGCGCATTCATGTTGCTTTCCCTCTCCAGTCCCCACCAATTCTCTCCTTCCTTGTTCCTGGAGAGCCTTGCCCAGAAAAAGGGCAGCTAGCTTGTACCATGAGAGTCCCCATGTGCCACATGACAGTTTTTGCAGAACTTAAAGCAGATGGACTCATTTTTAATGCAGTTTGCCAAATTTCTATGTGCTAACTTCCAGGAGCCATCATATGAATTGAAGCCATTACATCCTCTCCATCCAGCTGCATGCTGTCTTCTACACTATCACGATATTACGCTGTTTAAGTGCAGTCAATAAAGCTCTTCAAGCAGGATTTGTGTTTTTTCCATCTGTGTTTGCGAGCTAAGCATTAGCCAGAGACAGAAACATTAAGTATATATCTAAAGAATATGTCTGACAGAGACAAAGACTGCTCACATTCAGGAAAGAAGCACCTCTGAATTGAAATTACATATAGAAAGATCCTCCTTGAGAATTCCCATCTAAAAGCTGCAAGGAACTAAGAACAGATATGCTGTGTCAAATCATCAACACCACCAAAAAGAAAAGCACTTTTGGACGCAGTTAATAATGCAAGATTTGGTTATTTTAGCTCTAATCCAGATAAAAAAAATAAAAATCAGAAACCCTGACATTTAAAATATGTTCTTGTGCTTTCAGTTGGAAACCCTCCACACAGCTCAGTGAATACCCACCTGCTCTATCTGGATGCCATAGCCTTTGAAGGCCCCGTTGTCCCAGGAAGTATTTCGGTAGATGTCATCTACTCTGTCTATCAACTCAATCTATGCAGGAAAAAAAAAACAAGTTATTTAGTTCTGAGCTTTTGTGTACGGAAGTTCAAGATGCCCAGAGAAGCTGCAACGTATTTATCTTGAAAACACTCACTTCAAATTAAAATTGAACCTCATAAAACACAACAGACGTATTCACTGATCCAAAACCAACAGCGCTTGGATCCAGAGAGTATTATCAAATATCCCTGAAAATTTTCCGTCGTAAAAAAGCAGCACAAACTTTGCTACTTATCCCTTTCATCTGTGTAGTGGAAGAGATAATGTTAAGAACAGGACATCTTGGGAAACACTCCGTCCATTTAGCAGTTTTCCAAGTTTCTTTGAGGGGAAGGGCAGAGGGAACTGTTTTTACTGCGTTGTTTTAGCGCTACACTTAACTGACCCCAGGGCTTTTTTCCCTCCCCCAGACAGTAAACTATTATTTTTCTCATTATGGTCCAAGTACAAGGTTCCAGAAAGTCTGTCGTCAGTGCTCACAATCAATAGCTCCTTTTTTGAGCTGCTCTCGTCTTCTTAAAAATCACCGTCTCCTAAATATAGACCATCAAAATTGCTCAGAATGAAAAATGACATTCACAGACACTCAGTAATAGCTTGCACTTGTTTTTTCCAATCACCGTCCTGTTTACAGCACACATCAACCCCGAGAACACAACGGTAGGTGAGCCTGAAAGAATCGTATGTCAGATGCTGAGATAATCACATCTCCGAAAACAGATGAATTAAGGCTCTGTTACCTGGGGAATGTAAACAGTTCTGGAGACAGAAAGGTCAAAAAGCCAGCAAAGATGGAACAAAGTGATTAGCATGTCAAAAAACTCCGGCTGAGGAAGAGGCTCTTGAGAAAGAACAGATCTCCAAGCGTGGTTTCACTTGTTTTCATCTCCAGTCCCCAAACCCATACTCTATTTCTGCTATGGGGCTGAAGGCAGGTGTTCTATTTCATAACCCCATTTCCAACCCAACTAGCTGTCCACTGAGCCTATTTCTACTTTTATTGTTCTGGAGACAGAATCCTGGAAGAAGTTAAAGCAGTATACAAGTTGTTTTTGGCTCCCATGTGAACCTTAAATGTGTTTGGACCATTTATACCCAAATTCAAAGTCTGGGAGATTGTAGAAAATGGAAAAAAAAAGTCTTTTTTTTTTTTTATTTTTTAGGGAGAAAATAGGATAGCTGCAAAGGGAAGGGATTTGAAACGTAAGGACTATTTAACTGCAGTATCACTACTACAGAATATTTTAAAGCATGAATTAGCACCTCCCAAGATGAAAAATACACAAGCGTGATGTAAATACATGCTGTAGAAAAGCAGTATAAGCAGTTATAACTACTGAATCACATTTTCTCCCAATTTACTCCAACAAATTGTAACAGGGTGTATTTACTTACCAAATAGTTTATGGTCGTACTCTCTTCCCCCCGGCCCATGTACTTGAAGAAACGATGATCTGCCACTACCAACATCTTGCACGTGTTTTTGGAGCTCTCTGGGACAGCTCTTTTCTTCCGGGAGACGCTTGCTAATGTGAAAGTTTAAATACAAATAAATAAACACTCAGTGAACTGTCTATGGCTACGTCTATTACCCATATTTAAGACCTGAGCATGAGTCTGGATGGGTTTTGGTTGTTTTGTTTTGGAGGGTGTGGGGAGGGCACAACTCTTCAGTTTTGTCTTCATAACAGTCCTCAAACTTGTTCTAAGGAGAGGAACATGTAGTAAGGAAATTGAGTTATTAATAGATTTACCTACAGGGTTTTTATGGTTGTCACCTCAGTCCTAACTCTCTTGCTCCTGTCCCCAGTCATTATCCCCATTCCTGCTGATGCAGTAGAAAATAGAGGACAGAGGGATTCACAGCTCTCAAAAACTCACCATAGCTCAAGCTGGATTCGTGGAGTGGCCACAGATGCCAAACAGCTCCCAGGGCACAGAAGAATTAAGTTGTTTGAACATTCACCTTAAAAAGCCTATCTACACTAGTGACAAGTTCCTTCCTTTCATCATTTTGGGTTTAGCTGGTTTTTCCTCCAGTGATTTTAAAGAGTTAAACTACAAGGGACAACACAAATTATTGCTTAGGTCGTGATCTTACTTGCCTACCCAGACAGAATTCAAGCTCTCCAAGGTTCTGCTCTCCCAGATGCTCACCTTCATTTTGCTTGCTATCTTCCAGTCCTTTTGGCAACAGCTCTTCTTCGTTCAGCTTTAAATAACCACACACTTTGGGGGACTGCAATCGTGAGAAGTCTTTAATATCTTCAGATCTGTAGACCAGCAGTCTTTCATCTTGCTCATTATCTATAAATCTCCACAGTGGCTGACAGCACAAGAGCAGCAGAAATGCAGGTAGTTAGGAACATGGTGAACGTAAAGACTAAGTAAAATATATTTATATATATATACACACAGCCACATCTCCACAGCTTTGTGTGTACACATACACACATAAATTGGACTACAACGATTTAATACCTATAAATAAGTTTAGCAACAGAAGTACAGTCCCAAGGAAGTCAGCTGAATTCAACCATTTATGCTACACGGGCATCCAAAGACCTAAGGATGTCTTAACAGAGCAGCAGCAGCCATCTGATAAAGCCATCAAAGAGAATTTTTTGTTCCCTCCAGAATAAAAGCAATCTGAGGAGGCATCTCGAGCTCCTCTGTTCCCTCCAGTGCAGTTTTAGGACTGGCACAGCTCAGGAGGAGTTATCTGGAACACGCCAGCAAATGTGCTGACTGGAGGCACAAGTTATCTTCTAAGATAAGAGATGATACATAAGTGTGCACCACAACACCACCGGAGCAGACTCTTCAACATTCCTAAGTCACTTACAAGTGAGTGAAAAATCCTCAAAAAAATCAAAGAAAACCTCAAAATCCCAATAAAAGCAAATGATTTCATAGCAATTGCATACAGAACATCGTTTCTTTCTAGTGCCACATCCCTGCTATTATCTCGAAGTAACATCTACAGCACCCCCACCACACGCAGCCCACCCAGAGGCAGTTTTTTGGGCAAGGCCGAGCAGCCCAGACTCCAAGACTCCCCCCTGCAGACTACTTGGCTCTCAGTTTCCCCTGGGCTTTAGGCAGCGCTCTCTGAACTTCAGACAACTATTTCTTTGTGATAGTTAACTATTAATTTCAGTTTGCAGCAATAAGGCCTTGAAACACAAAGTCTGTGCCAGGCCAGCAGCCATGCTCACCTGTGGTGTAGAACTGAGGGCAAATACCCCATATCTCAGGATCAGGCAGGAGGGCATTAGGGATTTATATGGAGGCCCAGCTTTTCCAAACAGTGAGGGCCTTGAAGTAAAGGAAGGCTACAAGGGTGCATCTTTGTCCTTACTGCCTATTGGGAATGTCCTCTGGCACCTACTGACCCTTACCACCACGCAGGCATGATCTCAGGGTGGTTAGGGACCAAAGCTGACCCCGTGTGTTGGGTTTACGTGGCGAGGTTTTTGTTAGCGGGGGGCTGCAAGGGTGGCTTCTGTGAGAAGAACCCACAGGCCACATCAGAAGAATCTGAGGCCACATTATTCTTGGACCACAAACACTAAAACTGCTTTCAATCACAAACAGCTTCTACATGCTCTTGGTGCAAAGCACAAGTAGAGTGGTTTGGGGATTCCAGTCACATTTTTGTACCAGTAGGACCGGGTTTCTCAGGCTTACCTCTAATTCTGAACGTCTTCTGGTTTGGAGACAATTGCAATACCCATATAACACTTAGCCATAATTACTGTTATTGAGCCATTCTAATACAGCTTGTGCCTGGGAATGAACTGCTCTGAACAAGTCATTAGGATAGTCTTTAATTTATTAAATTTTTTTAAACCAATAGTTTAAGACAACACAAATGGGGAAAAAATAAACGAGTGAGCATGGGAAAAAAGGCACATTTTTTAAACAAGGCTCAAAGAATGGGAAAAAATCCAAGACCTAGCAAAGGCAAAACTTCGGAAAGCTCAAACCTCAACTCTGCTCACAAGTCTGCATTGTTTGTTGTTCTGAAGGAAGTGATCACCACTAATTACTAACGTTATCCATCCCTGTTTCGAAAAGGCCGATCTCCTCCCTGATACATCTAAACTATGCAAATGTGACAGAACGGCACTCACTAATAAAAGTCAACACAAAGCCAAATTGGTTTCACATGTTTCTGCCCCCTCCCTGTTCACCACAAAACAACCACCACCACCAAGCCTATATTGAGCTACAGAGGTGTCACTGTGACTAGCTGGAAACACCCACAGGAGAAAGAGCTGATTGTCTGAACGTTGCTGTCAACAGTAAGGCATACCTCAATATTGTATTCTTCTCCATCAGTATTGATCCTTACTGTAAAGTCTTCATCCCCAATATGTGCCACAACCTTGGAATTATGCTCCCCTTTAAAGATTAAAAAAACAAATCAGTTCTATTTGCATGCATTCCTACAAAGACAACAATTTGTTTGTTTTTTATATTTCAAGGCAAATTAACCTCCTCAGTCTCTGGAGAACACTACAGTGAGCAGTTTAAAATAAAAAAGGGAACCAGCACTCTTTCTTCAGCCTTAACTTCCCAATGGTTATAAGCATTAAGTCTTGGATTTAACTGCTAATTTTCAGGTAGCTTGATGGCTCTGAGGATGAATAAAAGGACACAGAATATTCCTGCCAACATAAGCAGCCTGGATCCTACCCCTATCAGCCAGCAATTTCATGGCGTCAGCCTTCATTCCAGTGGAAGAGGCTTTCACCACATCACAAGGGCAACATAAAAATCAAAACAACTTAGCGGAAGTATTAATGGTAGACTAAAGTGGAGCAAGACACCCCTTCCTTCCAGAAAAGAATCCCATTTATCCCATAATAACCCCCAAAGAATCCCATTAAAGTAGTTTAATATAACGATCTGGGCACCGTTGCATTGCCACTACCTGGGTTTTGCATTCTGTGACAAGAAGTATTGAAACCCCAAATTCCAGATGGAATTAAAGCCATCATTATCATCTTCAAAAAATGAAAAATAAAATCACAAGCTGCTGCGTGGGCAAATTTTATCCTCATGCTCTGCCAAACTACATAGAGGAGCCCAATCTTAGGAGCTTGCTGCAACAGATTCAAAACAAAACAAAACAAAACAGCAAAGCAACAACAAAAAAAACATCGACAAAAAAACACCACCAGAAAAAAAGGAGTGGCATGAGAATAAGAATAAATTCTCCTGATTTATCCTAACCATATTTGATGAAATGAATGCACTATACCATTTACTTTGGCCAAGGGCCCAGCTATGTGTTCTCAGCACTGACACACAGCCGAGTCCATACTAACCAACGACGTGTCCAGTGAAAAAGTCTTGCCATTGAACACGGTACTCCTTTTCCTTGCCTTCGCCATCCACAATTAATGCTTGAAATTTTTCTGAAAAGTGTTCAGCAGTTGCAGTTAAGTATAATTTAAAGTGCCTGTAAAAGAATTTACTTTCATTTATTCTTAAGCAAACTATACACAAGAGAGAAACAGAAACAGCTTCCATTTTACTGAAGGCCCCAAAGAGGTTAGAAATCATTAACTGTGATAAGCAAACTACAAAAACATGAGGTATGTAATTCATAACTGTACATTTTTAATACTTTATGTAGGATTTTGAAGTGTTAAAGATGTTAAACAAATCCACAAGACTCATGGTTTGCTCACGATGCACCTTCTCCATATGCATTCAAGCAAAACCAGACACTGCTAACGTATCTGACCTACAGGGAATCAGCCCAGGGAATCTGTTCACTTGTTTTAAGTTAAATCATCTTAAAGCTCTCGTTTTCTAACAGAATATGTTCAGAAACCAGAAGCAGAAATCTGAACTCTGTAGATTTTTATGTGTCCCAAAATCTCAAGGCTATCACAAAGAAGGAGTGGAGACCAACTCAGGGAAGGATCCACGCTGGCTCTTGCCTTCTGTGGTCTGTGGGTCAAAGATTTTTGGTACTTCCCTCTGTAATTATTCTGCAATCAGCACTGGCAGCATTGCAAACTATTTGGTGCAGGGGAACCTCACCATGAAGTCAGAGTGCACGAGGCAGGGCAAGACAGGGACAGCCAGACAACATCTGACCCTGCTAACCTTTTATAATTGCTACTTAAAAATTAACCCCCAGCATTTAGAGACAAAAAAACATAAATACAACTTGCACGACAGCTGCAGTTGTAGGGGATGGTTGGAGGAAGGCTCATGAGAACAAAGTAGACAAAAGATCTCAGTGGAACAAAGCTAACCTACACTTGTTAACACAAAATGTTCTTCTCACCTCCCTTCCCCACTTCAAATTCACAATTTCAGCACTCAGATACCCAAAAGGGACTTGTAAGAGACTGAACAGCATCTCTAAAACTTTGATGCCTGCTTTCTTCACCACACTTCTCCCCATTTCCCGAGTGCTTGTAATTCCTATTTTGTTAAAATAGGAGTGTTTTAATCAAATTCAGGATTTACACACAGTAGGAACGGGATTAAACCTCTGGGTGGGGGGAATATCTCTCAGGGAACATGGCACACACTCTCCCCAAATTGAAGGCAGAGATTTTCAAGAACCAGAGGACAGTCAAACATGACAGCGTTGCCAAGATCAGGTAAAAGCAGAATCCATCCCAGTAGGTGGAAATAACCTACATGAAACTAAACCTAATAAAAAGACCTAAGAACAAAAAAAAAATAAGAAAAAAGCAAGAGAAGTCTTAGATGAATGGCATTTCAACAAACAGAGTGATACAATGGAACCTGACATATTTTTGTGTTTCCTGAGTCTCTCTGAAGTCACTCACACAAGTTCAGTAACTTAAAAAGAACTGGCCAGTCATGGCAGAAAACACAGTAACTATGTCTGAGTTTGGAACTGTGTATTGTTCATCACCAACTGAAGGAAATGTTACGCTATTTCACTGCTGATGATTTAATTACCTTTGCAGGGCTGAGAAACTTAAGAGCCTCTCTACGTGTGTCTCTGGCTGGAGGTCTCTCTTCCTCAGTGAGTGCTGCTGGATGCTGGACTGAGAAAGGATGTCATAGTCTGAGAGCATGGATTCAACCGAGGCTGAAAAAAAAACAGAGAAAACGTTGGAGTTTCAAGATCCTTCAAAAAATGCACACATAAAATGGCAAAATGGAGCCTCCTGTAGCAGGATCACAGTGGGCTCCAATTTTAGGAAAACCACTGCACATTTCTGTAAAGATGCATTTCGTGCAGCCAAGTAGAAATCACAGCATGAAAGAAGACGTGATCAGAGATGGAGAAACAGAAATTATTTCACTCCTTACAGCAGTTTTAGAGCAGCTAAGCCGTCTTTTTCACTGCTATGGCTGTGCAGAGCTCATGTCCTCCCTGGCAAACTCCTGGAAACCAAGCTGGGGAGAACATTTCCCAGTGCTCCGGGATGAACAGCTTCCCTACCTCGCCTGCTGCTCCCCACTAATTTAAAATAGTTTAATTTTTACCAAGTTCACTGCAGGTCAGGGCTGCAGTTATTATTTCTGTCCAACAGCAGCCAGAAAATGGATGGCTGCATAGCTTGATTCATCAGAAACAACCAGGCAGGCACCTCGCAGGGGGCATCTCCATGCTCCCCAGCCCCTTACCATCACATAGACTCCTCTGATTTCCCTTCTATGAACACGAAAACCCCTTCAGAGGCTGGCTTACACCACCCAGCCACATCACCTCACGCGTTTATTGGGTTTGAAAGACACTCATTGCCACCACTTAACCCCAAATCAGAGAATATCGAGGGTGGAAGGCACCTAGAGCCCAAAAGAGCTTCTAGGAACAGGAGCACCACTGAAATCCTGGCCAGCACAAGCACCTCACTTCATATTTCACAAGAAGGTCGGTGGGGAGAACAAACCACCAGCATGTGCCTGCTCGTGTACGCTGCTAGGGGGGAGCTGAACAAAACAAGAAGCTCCTCGCCCCCCTCTCAGCCCTGCACGGGGCCACCCCAGCACAGGCACATCCTCCCCAGCCACCAGCCTGCTGACAGCGGGGCCAGACATCTGCGTTTTGGTGCCCCAGAAGCCACAAGGCAGCAGTTCCCAGGCTGCCCCGGCGCGAGCCGCCGCTCCCCTGCCGCTCAGCAGCACAGGAAGGGCAGCGTGGTTGCAGTTTCCTGATTTCTGTTTACAGCCCTTGCAGGTCGAGAGCACCTGCAGTCGATCGCCGAGCTTTGGGGATTGTATGCAACAGCAAGTTTCCACCACCTCCCTCTGCGGCGTGGGTTTCCATCCTACGTGCCCAGCGCCTTCATCGCCTGCTCGCTGCTTCACTGCGGGGAGAAAATACCTTAATAAAAGAAACAAATATCTGTTTTCTTTGAAAAAGCACGAGGTTTCACACTGCTTTCCGCCCCTGCGTGCAAAGCACAGCCCCAAAACGGGGGAAAGTCAGGCCAAAAAAGCAACGGGCTTTTCCCAAACCACTTTCCTGCAGTTCCTTCCCTTCTGTCCCCTCCTAAATCCCTGCATTCCTCTCTTTTTGGAGGACACCTCAATTTCATCCTGATATCCCCAGTGCTTATTCATTTTTTATTATTATTTTGTGATAGCCAGCCTTCAGCTTATGCTATCTTCTCTCCTGGGGAGAACTCCCCAAAATACCCACTGAAGGCACTCAGAAGCTGGGAAAGAAATTTGGTGACAAAGATGATGATCCCAAATCCACAGCTGGGGATTCCCTTGCTCACAACTCTGAACCCACCTTTTTATTCCACTTCATTTTAAGGCTAGAAGCCCACTACCCCCAGGCTTTGCAATTTCACCCAGGAAAGTATCTTTTTTTGGGCAATTACGTGCCATCATGCATTGCATCAGACTCCTCCACCAGCTCAAGAATGTGCTGGGCAACAGCTCAGCGGGGCTGGAAGCCACCGTGTATTTGCTAAAGAGGAGGAGGCTTCTCTCCAAGTGTTCAGCCACCAATCCAAATACCAATGGCATCTTCCTCCAGCCACCCTGGCTCTCGCACGCGTTCTTCTGAACTGCACTTTTCATTCAAAGGTTAAGCTTTTTGAGAAACATCAAGTTTTAAAGCAGAAGACGCGATTAATATCCTCAAAATCCTCCTCACAGTTATCTGATGATGGAAAATAGCTCTGGTTAAAAACGCAAGATCCAACAGTATTTTAAGATGTTACCTTCGGGAATTAAAAGTGACCACAAGAGGATCAGAGGAGTTTGCAGGACTGATTATGGATATTGCTCCTCCAACCATCCCCAAAGGAATAAAACCAGAAATAAATCTGGTGTGAAAAGGCAGAGGGATGGGAAGTTTGGCCTAGAGAGTAGTCCTGGGACGAGCACAGCGAGCACACTTGGAGGATTTTGCTGCGTGGCTTACATCAGAGATGCCTCCAAGCCAGAAAAAAGGACTCGAGCCTGTGTTTTGTGCCACCTGACTAACTTCCAACGGGTATCAAGCTCTCAAAAGCTGGTCAGCAGCTCACGAATAACTCATCTGATCCAGCTGGGCAGTGACTGAATGGCCGAAGGGCTCCATGGTCTTCGTTAAACCACCCAGTGCTATTCCTCTGTCCACCAAAGCACAGTAACCAAACGGAGCCACCTCAGCTCCAACTCTCAGCCTAATCCAGACCAAAAAACGCAGCCTGGAGCCTTTCCAACCTCAACCACCCGAGCTGGAACAAGGCTCCACGCCTGGTGGCAGAGCTGCCCTTGTGCTTGCGGTGACAGCGGGTCAGGAGGTGATGCTGCCGTGCCTAAACACCTCCAGGAGCCTTCTCTTAGTCACCAGCACGGCGCAGATGAAGCCTCGGGGTACGGTTACATGCTGGGAGGGAAGGCATGCAGCAGCCTCACGGTGTGCTCTGCCTGCAGCTTCAAACTCCTGCACACCCCTGAGGCTCGCAGAGGTGCCCCGTGGGGGATGCCGTGGAAAAGCCAGCGAGCTACAACCCCCCTCTAGCTCATTTCAGGATAAACTTACTCACTTTACACTGCCTCAAAGCGTTTTCCTTTGGTAAAATATCGACAATAAATATCCGTAAGTGTGCAGATTTGATTTAGAAGCCACACAGATCGTTAAACTGCTGTTTCTGGTTATTCTGCATGCAGCTGAACGCCCCTGATGGCTTCCACGTGTTACCTCAACCACCACCAACCCTGGCGTTGTTCTCCTTCACCGAGCACATCTTAACTGGGGACCAGCAAGAAACAGCATTTATTGTTTGACCTGCTTGGTTTAATAACTCCATCTGTCTTACCTGAGAAAGTAGAGAGTACTTTTTGGAGGAGAAAAAATAAAATACTGCTCAAATATTGGCATTACAGAAATAAGGAAGGCCCCTGGACTAACGTCCTCACACTCAAAGTGAAACAAGGGCAACACAGCCGCCCCGTCTTAAACCAGAACAGCATCATGTGATGTGATGCTCCAAAAAAAACACCCCCAAAAAATCCCACTGCTTTCGTATATCCTGCAGACATGGAGAGCCAAGTCACAGGATGTAGCCTTCTCTGGAAAGAGATCATTTGTCTGCCCCTCCCCAAACTGTCTCATTATTAAGTTTAGACACTCCACGCCACAAAATCCTGCTGTTTTCCCCCCAAAAAAGATGAGTTTGACTGGAGCTGATTCTAGGTAGAGCCTAGTTACTGTCTGGGCTGCCTGGGTGAGACCAAGCCGCTTCTCCCTGCCTGGCTGTGTTGCTTCTCCTTTGGGATATGACTTGGCACTCGCTCCTATGGGGCCTTCCAAAATTCACATCGCTAGTACCAAGGGGCAGAGCTTGGCAGCTTCAGCAACAGCCTGAAAGATGAAAAATAAGATCCAGGAATGCAAGGATGCCACGTACTTGTTCAACGCTGCATTAATTGTGGGTCAAAACTGAGGAGGTAGCCGCTATGGGTTCCCCTCTGCAAGATCTGCCTTCTCCTCTCAGCCCCCAGTCCACGAGCAATGTAGGATAAAAATGTGAATTTCAAGGAGAAAAAACACCACCAACAACTAGTGCGTATCAACAGCTGCACAGGAAGACAAGGCCAGATAATGGGAACGGAGATTAGGGCGTGAATCACACCAACACGGGCCAAAAAGTGGACAAGCTGCAGGCTGACCAGCAGCACGGTCACATACCTGCGAGGATGACAGCCAGCAGAACCACTGGGGTTGCAGAAAATCCCCCAAACGAGCAAGCTGGACAGTGGCACATGAATCCTGTAAGATCCCTAAGAAAGGACGGCCCTTGATTGATCTGGGAAAGGGGCAAACTCCTGCAGTTTATTAAGATCTGGTGGGTAAAAGATTGATTAAATCAACCTGTTTATAGCAGATGTTAAATATAAACTTGTATCTCAGATATAAATCTCTACCAACTATTAAATGCATAATTAAATCCCGGTGTAACTTTAAGGTTCAGCTGGGAGAACGCTGCGCTGAGCTGGCTGCGTGTCCCTTCTCAGCCCTTCCAATCTCAGAGCAGAAAGCCATGCTGGAGTTTCTGCACACACAAAAAGTTCCCGAGTAGCAGGAGAGTGAAATTGAGATGAGTTACTGCTGCTGTCAGCCACTGAGGTGAACAGCAGACTGTACTTTTATTACTTAGCCTGTAGTGCTGCCTGGGGAAACCACTGCATCCAGAAATGCCTGCAGTGACTCTGAAATAATCCCACATCACCCTGGGCTGGCACCACACGCTGCAACACCCTGCTGTTTGGCTTCGTGCTCTCGGATTCTCCTCCACGTGCTGTGCTGAGATACACACCCGAACTTCAGCTTCGGGACACAAACTGCTAAGCTGGCTCCATCCAAAATAGCTGTCTAGCTTGAAAGGGTATTAAAATAGGGTAAGAAATGTTACCTGCCCCAGATAGTAACAGCTGCATTTCTTTCAGTTCCCTGCTTAATTTGTTTTTCCCTCTCCTTCGTCCTTGCAGAAAAAGTATGAACTTTCCAAGAGACGAGCAAGTTCTTAACCATAAAATGGCAATCCTTGAAACTTCATTAAACAGACTGCTGGTCAGAAATCTCAATTATTTCAGCCCAGAAAACTCACCCTCTGTGATTAAACAGAACAAATCAGAAGGTATGTTAGAAGGTATCTTAGAAGACTGAGCTGTTTATGAGATTAGGAAGACAGAACTCTAGCAAAAGATGAACGTAAAACCACAGGAAAGGAGGAGAAAATATTTCAAAGCGCAGCTCGTCAAAGACATAAAGCTAATAATGGCAACAGCTTTTATTAAAATGAAAAGAAACAACCCAGATAAATAATCAAAGGGGCCTGTAAAACAACTAGGCTGCAAAGATGACCCCAAGAACGGATGCTAAAGGCCAGTACCAAAGGAATAATTCACCTCTGCATTCACCACAGAGGAGGCTAAGGTTTCCCAAAAGCTTGTCTTGACAGGATGAATCTAAAGAACTGCCTCCAGTTAAAGACTCAAGAAAAGGGGCTTTAGAATAAACCAATAAAATTACCAATAAGTCAACAGAACATGAATGTATTAACTCAAGAGTTATAAAGCACTTTTTCAGATAAAACTGGTCAACTCCTAATGCTGCTCCTGGTGGACTGAAAGGTGTAAGAGCAGCACCAACTTCCAGAAGCCTCCAGGTACCACACAGGGGCTTAATCGTAAATCCACTCACCTGCCCTGCCACACTGGCAATAACAACAGCAAAGTGTGAATTACTTGACTTGTGGCTAAAGAAGACAGTAGGGAACTGTCAGTCTTCCTCTGTATGGAATCAGTGGCTGTTTATTTGCTGTCTGAAAGGATGAAGTGTGTGGATAAGTAACATTATTAATCAAGCATACCCTTATTTTAACAAATTTTAGACAAGCTCCCTCAAAAAATGCTTCTATGGATTTAATTTACTGAAGGAGAGAACAACAAAATCCTTCAAGAAAATCAGGGTGGAGCAAGTGTGAAAAAACCCACAAGAAAAAAAAAATCCTCACTATGTTTGTGACAAGCATTTCAGCATGGTTGAAAAAAAATTATCTTGGAGTGATGATTCAACAGCAAGCAGAGAGGCCAGAAAATTACTCAGAAAGAAAACAAAACCAAAAGCATTCATCACTACACTTCATCACTGTAAATCCACGGTAGCTTTGTATCACGAATACTACCTGCAGTCCGAGTCATGTATCTCAAATAACTAAAAACCCAGCACAAACAGAAGGTGCGCACACAAAGGTAACAAAGACCAATTAAGTCATGAACTTTTTCCTCATACTAAGAATTATTACACAGACCGAGATTTTCCCACTTGAAAGAAGAGCGTGAAGGAAATGAATAATTGTGCTCCACATTCACCACTGTTGGCAACAGAAACCACAGAAACAGACAATGTTCGGAAACAAACGGAAGAAAGGATATTTTCCTCCATGCATTACTTAATAAAACTGACAAACTCTTAGTCCAGGCGTGGTGGTACAGAGGCCAAAAATACAAAAGGCATCAGATAAAGCTCAAGTGGGTCCCTTAGAAGGCACGAAATCTCATGGTCCAAAATGCAAACTCTGCTTGAAGAAATCCCTAGGCCTGCCTGCAGTTGGAGGGATAAGCTGCATTTGTTGTGTTTGTCGCACTTCCTGGAACATCCACTGCTTCCTACCCCTACCTGCTTCCTGCAGTGACTAATTGCTGTGGCCTGCACAGAACAAAAAGTCAGCCTGAGGTGGGGGAGAGTGGGACCAAGGTACAGCCTGCATGACTGACATGATATCTGTCAAAGAGAGAGAAACAAAGAGAGGGGACTTGAAGCAGTCACCGTGGGCAGCACCACCTGGAGACATCACATCTGACGGGGTAACAAGCAACCGCTGCCTCTCACAGACACGTCTGCCAGTTCAGAGAGCCTTTTGCTCACCAGACAGAAGTTTGCAGCTTAAAATAAATGCTCAGGTGCAAAAGTAAGGTTACAGAAGTAAAATAGGAAGGCTATGTTCAGCTTTCTGGAAGTCACATCCAGCCCCAACAGCTTCAGGCTCTCTCTGCAATGGTGACTCTTCAACCAGAGCTACGAAGAGCAGCCTTTTACCTGATCATCCTGCTCTAGCATAACGCAGACTCCTGCAAGGAAAGCTCTTCAGCAGACCACCAGCATGAAGATAACACGGTCATCACCTCCCCAAAGAGGCCGACAGGCCCCAAGCACCACGCATCAGTGACACCTTCAGCTATGGAACAGTGCAGCCAGCAGGAGCAGGGAGGTGATCGTCCCCCTGAGCTCTGCTCTGGTGGGGCTGCACTAAGTGCTGTGGTCAGTTTTGGGATGATACAAGAAGGATGTCAAGGCCCTGGAGTGTGTCCAGAGAAGGGCTACGAAGCTGGTGAAGGGCCTGGAGCACAAGTCCTGTGAGGAGCAGCTGAGGGAGCTGGGGGTGTTTGGGCTGGAGAAGAGGAGGCTCAGGGCAGATCTTGTTGCTCTCTGCAGCTACCTGAAAGGAAGGGGTGGGGAGCTGGGGGTCGGCCTCTGCTCACAGGTAACCAGTGATAGGACTAGAGGGAATGGCCTCAAGTTGCGCCAGGGGAGGTTCAGGTTGGAAACGAGGAGATGTTTCTGTGGCCAGGCGCTGGGATGGGTGACACGGGGAGGCGGTGGCGTCCCCGTCCCTGGGGGTGCTCAGGGGGAGGCTCAGGGAGACCCAGTGCTTGGGGACACGGCGCAGCGGTGACACCGGCGGTCGGAGCAAGCGATCTGGAGCCCCTCTCCGTGCTCAACGCCCCTGCTGGGCACAGCCCCTCACGCTGTGTGCCCGACGGGTCCCGCACCCCCCCCGACCCCGACCCCAACCCCAACCCCGACCCCGACCCCGACCCCGAGGTCCCGCCCGCCCCTTACCGTAGCGCTGCCTCTGCGGAGGGCGCCCCAGCGCCTGCAGCTCGCCCGTTGCCGCCAGCAGCAGCAGCAGCAGGGCAGGGAGCAGCCCCAGGCGCAGCCGGAGCCCCATGGCTCCCCGCCGGGCTCCCCTCGCACCCAGCCCCTCACGGCCCCTTCAGGCCGCGCCGGGTCCCGCCGCCATCCTGGGCTCGCAGCCGGAAGCCCGCGCGGAGCATTGTGGGGCGGGCGGCGCCGCCATCTTAGGGAGCAGGGCGGGGAGAGGGGCCGGGGGGCGGGAGCGCGCTCGCTCCCTCACAAATACCTCATCCCTCCTGCCTTAGGGCTCCTCGGAGATAGTATTAGTGCTTTTTGGTGAACCTGAAGGGCTTTTCTAGTTTTGTGTGCTCCCGAGGGTTGTTTGCAGTGCTCACTACTAGCATGGGTCTGTGGGTTGTATATTTGCAAACAGCAGCTGTGCTAATAAAGGTGCACGAAGGCGGTGTGTGGGTTATGGCTATGCTGTGGTGCACCAGTTAATGCTGCCCTGGCCTTCTATTTTTAGCTGATGCACTTGGCAGAAATGAAGAAAAATATCACCTACCCTGCTTCTTGCCACACTGTACGTTAATTAACCTGAAACACTTACATAACCATGGCATATAATTACTCATTTTTTCACAAGGACAACCATACTGCTTAAAACGAGTGTTTGTCTCATGTTTTTGTTTGTTTTTGTCTCTAGTGATCGGAAGATAATAAACAGCTGGTGAAGCCTCCTGGGAATATGCTTGGAGTTTCCAACAATTTACATCTGTTGATTCCCAAAATCAGGGGTAGCATCTTGCTTGGCAGCTCGCAATGTATACATCCTCCAGAAATTCATCCAGATGACTCTCTGCTCCCTGTGAACTTGCAGTACATGCAACATCCTGCAGTAGGGCGCTCCGCAGTGTAGTCAATGCAGGAAGAATCACTTTCTTTGCTTTCAACCTGACACCTTGTGTCACTTTTCGGCTACTATTCTATGAACTTTTCCAGTTCTAGCATGTGCTGTTTGAGATGGTAGCGTTGAAAATGCATACAGTGTTCACGTTACAAACATACATTGGATTTAGAAAGTGGCATAACTATTCTGTGTGTTCTCAAAGTATTTCCTAAATATTTCTAACGTTTAAGACATTGTTGAATACTGCTAGGCACTGAGCTGCCGTCGTCCTAAATATACCTATTAAATTTCCAAGATTACACTCCTGAAGTGCAGGGGTCCGCTCAGTCATAATTACTCATAATTTTGAACATTTTTCCCCACTTGCGTCACTGAAAATCACTTTATTGCCAGTCACTGAAGGCCCAGTTCAGTTGCCCAGATCTAGGTGTCTAGCTCTACTTCAGGTGACCCAGGGTATCTCACTGAGGCTTCAGAAGGGCGTGGGACTCCATCAGATCCCCTGCAAGAACCATTAAGATGTCTCCCATGTGCAAGGGCGTGAGTGTGGGTAATTGAGCCCTGAGTATTTAAGGTCTTTTTGTAATTCTTCTCAGCCACACCTCTTCTTTTCTTCCATGAACAATGTGGTATGAGGAGGATTTGTCTTTTCATTCTTCACCTCCATATTCAAATTATTTACATATAAGGACACAGATATGAAGGATTATTGGTGACTTACTTTCACTGTGAAAAATTACTTTACTTAGTCTGTTTCCTATCTTGTAACCACATTTTGCTCCATGCAAGGATTTTCTCTTATTCCATGCATGCTAAGTCTCCTTAAGAGCCTTAGGTTAAAAAAAAAAAAAAAAAAAAAGTGTTGAAACTCTTTCAGAAACCTAAGCAAACTGTATCTCTCCCATCTCCCTTATCCAAGCACTTGTTGACATTTTCAGAAAATTCCATACCAAGCTTGAACACAAGATTTCTCTTTACAAAAGCAATGTTGACAAAACCCGTATTGACTTTTCCCTAGAAAAACCCTATGGGTTTTTCCCCTACCTGCTCATGTATGCATTAATTCTAGTTGCTACTAATACCTGTAGTGCAGGTATCAGTTTTTGTATGATGTAACATTTGATACAATCCACTCCTTAGATGCCAAGAAAGTTTTAGGCAAGAAGTTACATCACAGTTAGAATTTCAGTTATTGCATCCTTGAGTTTCTTGGATGAACACTGTCTAGTCTTGCAAGTCTGTTATTGTTCATTTTGTCTACTCTTAATTCAAAAACCTTTTTAAAGTCAACATTTCAGTTTGAAGTGGATTTTTTGAGAAGACCCATGATGAAGTGTTCAGCAGTAGAGCACAAACACAGGAAGTTCTCTTAGGATTTCCACTATGGCCTTATCATCTCTGAGTGCTGCTTTTATACCCAACTCACTGGGTTTCAGAATTTCTAAAAAGTTTCTGGCTTTTTACACTAAGATTATTGAAATTCCCTCAAATCCTCTTTGAAAGGATTTATTGTTGAGTTTTATACCTTTCATAAGTATTTCCTTCAATACGTTACCCACCAAGCTTTTTTTGTTTGTTTTTAGTTCAAATTAAAGGTTGTATTTTGTTTAGTCTTGTGTGAAATATTTTTTCATATTTGTGCTTATTCTTGTTGCTTCCTTCTGTATTTTTAAATATATACTACATCCATAGTATTTATCCTTTTCCTCTGCTTGTATCTTAATTTTAGTGACTTTCCTAATTTTTGACCTCCACTCAGTACAGAGTTGAGATTTCAGCAAGCTGAAATTCCAGCCTGATTGCAAAATCTCCTTTCCTAAGTAGTGACAACGAAACTAGTGTTCGTCATTGTTAGTATTTGGTGAAGGTTATAGCTCGGCATTTTCATTTGCTGTTTTATCAGATGCCATTTAATATTACAGGATCTTTCTGCAACTTTTCAGAGTCAACTTTAGATAGGACTGTTTGGAATAGTTTTATCTGCAAACTGTTTATGCCTATTTTCAGATCATTTATGGAGCACAGTACAGATCCATTTTTTTTATTGATGGGTAGAATTTCTTATCTTTTACTAATTTGTAGCTTGTCTAGGCAAGATACAGAAAACCAGGTAAAAGCTTTCTTTTTCTGTTATCAGTTTGTTTTCCTACTCAATATGTTTCTTTCTTCCATTTATTTATCTCACAAGGACACCCTAACATTACAAGTTGTTTGATTGTAAATATTTTTAGGGTTATGGATTGTCTGCGATCTGTATTTTGATGAAGTCTAGCACAAAGCAGTTGTGTGGATTACATTAAGATATTCAAACACTATAATAATAAAATATAAGTAGTCATTGAGAAAAGTGTAATTGATTTGGCATTATTGTTTATCCCATGTTAATAAGAATCACTTATTTTCTATTGGTAGGGTAGTTTGATTGCATATCTGGGTGCAATTTATTATTATTTTCATTTATACAAACATCATCTTGCGTCCAGTACAAGAGCAGTCTGGGACCTTTCCCCATTAGGGAATTTGAATTGTTCTTCATGTATTTAAGGTCTACACAAGGAAATGATAAATACCCAAGGATGTGATCAGAAATGAACGGGAGACAATATTTAACGTGTTTTGGTGCGGAATAGCAAAAATGCAGTACACTGACTTACAGAAGACACAAATTTAATATAAAATGTCTTTTCCTCTGTTAGCATTACAAGCTAGAGAAGTGCAGAGACAGCTAACAGGACAGCTGACCCTGCTCAGAAGAAGTTTTAGGATTAAGTATTTAGTGAAAGTCATTATCCCACCAACTAGGGCGATTCCTAAAATATACAATTGGACAATTTGGTTAGAAAGGAAGCTAGATTTTGCGTCAGGCCCTGGAGGACGATTAAGGATTACCTTTGTTTTTTTGAATGTTTGAATAGTAAATGATGCCCCAAAGGCAAAAGGCCTGATCTTGGTTCTGAGCTAACGAGATAAGCAGAACCCAACCCCACCCATGCGCCAGACCGTGGGCTGCGTAAAGCTGCATCTTTTCCCATGGGAATCACTGGAACCCTGGCTGTGTGCGGCTTTTGAATCTAAATTGGGCAAAGTCCTGGGAAGTGTGGTGTCTTATAAGGAGTGTGCTTCCTCTGGGAGGAGGGTGGAATGAGTGATTTCGTAAGTATCCTCTACTACGACTTTCAATATCTACAAAAGAAAGTCTTTAAAAGCTCTTGGGAGATTCTGAAAGCAAAATAATCTCCCCTACCCCCAAAAAACCAACCAACCAAACAAACAAACAAAAAAAAACAAGCAAACAAATAACAGTAACAAAACCAGCAAACCATCGGTCGTGTTTGTGTGACGCAAAGAGGGCTTTGTGTTTATTTAATACACAGGAAAATTGGACCTGATGACAAGAACAGACCCACAAGAGTTAACAGACTCCAGAAGACTGGGATACTCACATCTTTATGGCCGAGGTTAGGTTATTTCCCTCGTGCTGATCGAGATGGTTCTGATAAATGAGATCTGGACTCTTGTGGCATGCCAATTCTGTACTGCACATGAAAAAAATGTAGGAGTTTCTGTAGAATCCCTCTCTTCTCCTTTTCCTTCTTGGTTCCCCTCTCCTCTTCTACAGTTGTCTCTCAGCAAGTTGTCTGATAGTCTCCTTTCTTTTATCTCCACAGATATTTTTTCCCCATACACCCTTTCATTCCTCCAAAGGCCTGACCCTCCCTTAGTGCTGTGAGGCCTGGTGTCACTGCCTAACCACGCATTACAGCCTTCCACAGGAGCGGCCCAGCACTTCACAGCATTAATAGTCTTTCCCCACTAGTTCCCCTACCTACTCAGCAAGACAGACACTTGGCTTTAACTCTTGAAATTAACATATTCAATTATTTTCTGGCTACAGGGATCTTTTGTGGTCTTCTACGGTCTTCCAAGACTCCACTAATAACTGCAGCCTGCCGACCCTACCTGCTGTGCTGCTTGGGAGATTTGCTATTGCTGCAATCTAAAGGAAAACAGAAGGGCCAACCTGGGAGCTTTTTTTCAAGAGAGAAACAACCTGAATTTGTTCTTCATAATTGTGAGTGTGTGTTCCCCATAATTATAATCACACATAATGCTTTTTTTTCCCCGGAGCATATCGAAGTTAATCTTCCAAGGGAGGGAATGCGCTCTTGTGAAATTACTTCCTGTTACAGGCTTTTTAAAACCCACAAAGAAATTGCTTGTCCCTACACTCAGACACAAAGTGGTCCCCATTTCTTAGATCTGCCAGGAGATGGTGCTGCCATTCTTCCTTCTATTCCCTTCCAGTTCTTAGGAAAGGTGACACACGTATATGTAGAATTACACATATAAATATATTACATACTTCTGCTATCTAACTGATGCACTTTTGCCCTAACAGGGAAGAAAAACACACCAACCTTTTCATATTTTAAAGCTTGCTACTCTCTTTGAGCTGGACATACATATTTAAGATCCATCATGTATCAATGACAAAGCCATTCAGGACTTTTCCAAAGTTTTCTAATGCTCTGTGTCAGGAGGATGAATATATAAAACAGTTTTCTGGGTAGTTTCCACACCTGCCCTTCTCACCTTTACAGACATCTCAGGATGCACCCTGGCAAGGTGGCTCGTGCTTTCACAGGTATCCCAGCCCTGTCCAGAGAACCAGAACTGTAACACTGCTTTAAATGGAAGCATGAGGCATTTTAAATCTTTTCTTAAATCACATCAGGCAATTTAGGCAATTCTCTTAGCATCAGCGTTGGTGTGAACAGGACTTACGGCCCCTGGTTCCAGTGTGCATGCCTTGCAAAGTTTGGCCTGGAAAGACCTTGCCGCTTATATCAGAGGGACACATTCTAGTCTGTTTGATCATTTTGACTGTGACAGCTTATAGTTTTTAGTCCACTGTCAGCACAGGACTTACATTTATAAATATGCATAAATACAGCGGAGCAACATACTTCCCTTTAAATTCAAAGCATCCATTTTTTAGCTTTGCTATCTTGGTACCAGATTTTCTTTTCACCAGTGAAATAGTTTGATAACACTCATGGCTACAAAAGGAAAGAAAAAAGGACAAAACCTCATTTCAAATTCCTAGGCTTTGTTACGTTTTGATTATAAAATTTATCCTAGTGATTTCTCTTTCCCACAAAACAGATGTCATAGACACTGATAAAAATTAACATCTTTGGCACTGATTCCATGCTTTTCAGATGATATCAGGTATTTTTATTGTTTCTCTTTTCTTTCCTAAGAAAGCAGGCTTCTCTGATTTGAAGTACAATCGAAGGAAAGGGAATCAAAATATTAGGTAAGATAAAACATACTTCTGGGCAATATATTTTGATATGGCTAATACATCTCTGAGAAATACTGTTAATGTAAGGAGTGCTCATGTGGGTCTTTTGTAAAGTAATGGAACATGGGCTGGTGTCCAGCTGTACTATTTTGATGTATGAGACGCACAGGAAACTGATTGCCAGCATATGCCAGTAACCCAAGTGCAACCTGGCAACTGAACAACTAACTAAAAAAAAAATTACCAGAAATTTTTACAGATTAAATCTGCTCACTTGAAGATTTGGGAAGATCTGCTGGGAACCTACTTTATGCTGACTGCTTTGACCATGTATTTGTGTGTATGTATCTACGTCTATGGCTCTATATAAATAAGCATGGCTCCTGTACAGGCTTAGTTAGAACTATAAGGGAAGCTTTATAAGGGACAAATGAAACTCACTGGGACAAACTCTGAGATCAGTTTACAGTGACTTTAAAAGCAGGCTTATTCTCATAAATGAGGGTTGCAAGGTGGAACTCTTGTGTTTTTTTTCCACAAGTTGCATTGGCAATACCCAACAGTATAAATAGAGACTTGAATGTTATGCAAAATTAATGTATTGAATGCTGTACAGTCTCCATTACCAAGAAACAGAAAAAGAGTGGGCTAGAAAAAGGCATTGCTGGAATGCATTAATGCCATCTAGGTTTTTGGCAAGGACTCAGCTAGAGAGCAATTCGTGGAATACAAGGAACGTAGCGTTAGACTCTGCTTGGTATTCTCATTAGAGCTGTAGTAGACCACACTTGTGAATGTGGCATTGCTGAGAATTGCTCAGCAAGAGACAAATGCCTCAGCCGAGCAAATATGACCATGCATCTTCTTGGGTTCCACGCTGAAAACAGGAGCTCGGAGCCTCTTGCAGAGCCAGGTGCTCTCGAATAAACATTCTGCTGCATTGAAATGTTGCAGCGATTCTCCTCTTATAAAATGAGAAATTTTGTGTCTGTCTTAAGGCTCCTCTGGGTACCATCTTGAAAGCCTCTGTTGAGGGAGAAGGCCAGGACAAGAGGAGGAAGAAATCCGGATCTCCTGTAACGGCCTAGTAGCAGGAGGACAGGGTGGAATCACCCTAACTTGCACCACTGGCTGAACAAACCTATTTGCACCATAACTGGAGGAACGTAGGCAGCTTTTTGCTGCGCTGGTACAGCCCTCGGTGTCAACATGGTATCAGCCTGTTCAGAAGGCCGATCCTCTGTCTATATTTTTGACCCTGTCAACTCACTGTTATCGGAACAACATCAGTATGAAGCATTACTGCTCCAGGTAAGTGACTGCACAGAGCAGAAAATCTGGATCCAACTCCTCACAGTTCTTTCTCAGGCAAAATAGACCTGCTAACTATGTGAGAAAGACCAAGAGGATTTATTTCGAAGTCACTTCTTTGCAAAGGTCACCAAATGCCTCAGGTCTATGAACACTATATGAGCAAGATCCACACATACCATCTATTTCCAAAGAGTAAAGGAAATCTCAGAACAGCCTGTGTCAGGGACCCCAGTTCACCACTGCAAAATGGGACAGCACGTGTCTGACTCGCAGGTGACCTTCTGATGTCAGGCTCGGGGGCAGCAGCTGCCTCTCTTTGTCTAACAGCCGTGGTTCAGATTACCCAGCTGGGCCTTCCTCCAACACGAAGGAGACGATGCAGGAACCACACTTGAACTGCTTAAGACCTACGTGTTGTTCAAGAGTCATCTGCCCATTGACTGAGCTTCCAGTCATTGCATTTATGCCTTTGTATTTATATGCCTTTGATCTCTCATGTTTGTGGTGCCTCATTTCTATCTCCGTGCGGGCCTTTCAATTCCACATGCTGAAAATGTGACTCATATAATTGCCCCTCCCCAGTGCTGCCTGATTACACTCCTTTATGATTTGCTTGCCAGCTAGATCTGTTGCAGGACACACAGCAGGAAGATAAAGCAAAGTATGCTTCCAAGGGACACTCCTGTCTCAGAAGAGTGCTGCTGGAAGGCATGTTCCCTGGCTACACCCGCACAGGCTGTCATCGTTCTCCTGGCCTACCTGTACATTTGGAGGTTTGATTAAAAGTATACACTTCGTAGTGGTTGTAAAAAATCTTGACATCTGCCCTCTGGGTCAGCAAATACGCTGCTGAGCTACCTCATTCCTTGAGCTGCAACTTCGAGTGTGATGGTAGCACAGCTTTGCCATCATAAGGAGCAGTTTGGTGATTTCTCTGTTCACAAGTGTCCAGCTAGGTCAGTAGCCTCCAAAGAGCTTGGACCATTAGAGTGTAGTCAGCTCTCAGAATTTATTATACTCTGTTATTAAGATCCTACCTGAAAATTCTGTTGAAAACACATTTTTGTATTATGTTGCAGAGCCAACACTAGTGGCTTATGGGCCGTAGTAAGGAAACAACTGGCCAAAATACTTTAACTGTAACTAACTCAAGGTACCTTTACAGAAATGAGGAGACCTTCCACTGGGTCTTTCTGTATGTGACTCAGTTTTCCAGTGGTAGAGCTTGGATATTGATACACTTTAAGGATATCCATGTAAATGCTATGTATTTGGAGTTACTGTGCATCTGTTGAGGTAAAGCACCAGTTTAAAAGAACTGGGAAATAATCTGAAAATGAGCACAGCACTAGATGCATTTTAAGTGATTATTTTAGAGGCAATGGAATTTTCTTTATGAAAACAGTAACACTTAGAGCTTCTGTTTCTCACCTGTGACTGCATATTATTAATGGTGAAGAAGTGGTAGGCAGGAAGAAGCTTTTAAGGTCCCTTAAGTTTTGAGCATGCACACAAAATCTACTGCCAATCTAGGACAGAAGTCATACTTGGTTATCACTCGTTAATGTTTTTGATCTCAAAAGAATATTGCTTTATACTTAGCCAGGGATGTTAATAGGGCTGTTTGTAAATGGAAGTATTTTGCACTTGAGGGAAAAAATAATAAAGGTAATGTTTGAGTACGTCTGTTCTGAGCAAATGCCTGTTAGTTAAGGTAGTAGGTAAACAGCTCTGTAATCAAAGGAATCAAGCTCTTTTGAAGTTGCTGAAGAAACATGTGACAAACATCATAAAGAATGCAGTCCATATCTCCAAGACACACACAGTAGACCTGATTCTGATCTTATGCTACTTGTATGCCTGTCTTCAGGTGTACAAGGCTTCATTTACTCTGCTATCAGAAATCTGCAGTGGGTAACTCTTCTTGCTTTCTCTGGGACACAGAAAAGTTGACCCCATGGGATCAGGGCAAAGGAGGACTCTGAGACAGGCCAAGAAGGCAGCCATGAAAAATGTGGAGGTCAACAAGGTAACCAAGAAAAATCACATCTAAGGAAAAAGATCAGACTCTGTAATGCTGTCAGAGCTTTTGATCTTGCAGTTGTCCCCTTGATAACCTTGTCTGCTCTGCCTTCTCTTTTCCCTTTGAGCTTCAGAAAAACTATTCCAGTTTCACCAGTTAAATGGTACCAAGGATGGGTTGTCCTTGGGTGTATCTGTAACTAAACTGCACTGAACTTTTAGGTACAATGTTTTATTTCCCTGTCTTTGGAGTACACATTATTAGCTTTTATTAGCATCTGAGTAATAGCAATCTAAACTGTAATTCCCCAAGTCTCACTCTTCAAAATGCAGTAATAATTCACCAAGAATGAAAACATTACCACCGACTATACATATATACTGGTACTCAACAGCTTATCGTAACAAGGAATCTAAAATAAAATGATTGTCTAAAAATAAAAGCAGTTAAGATCTTCGGCTAATTTACTGTTTATAAGTATAGTGAAATGACTATAGTGCTGAGTTTTAACACAGGAGGAGTCCAATGTACCAGTGGATTAGTAAGAACAACTATGTTAATGTTTTCAATACTATGCAGAGTATCAATACTATTTAGCATAAATTGCTATTTAGCATAAATTGTGTTTCAAAGACAAAGCCCTGAGCAAGATATAACTTTGAAGTTGAGTCTGCTTTGAGAGGAGAGTTGAACCAGCTCATTTTCAGAGTTCCCTTCCAGCCTCAGTGGTTTTACAATTCTAAAGCATTAGTAAAGCAAGGCTGCTTTTATTAAAATAGTTGCAGTATTAGTTGCTGACACCATTGTCTACCTGATGGTAAGAATAATATCAGCGTGGGGGTAAGATATAAAAAGTTATAATCCATAAAGTATAAAAACATAAGCCAGTTTATAAATGCATGTGCAATTTGTACAATGTAGAGTAAAATAGTTTAGTATGCAGAGACATTTTTGTAAGATCTTTAAATGCACATTACTCATCCTGCTCCTATTAATGCAAAGATTTTGCATGACTAATAGAAAGTAAACCTTTACAGTTTTTTTTTTTTATTGTATGAGTTTAGCAAACTTTTACATTGCTTTTTTTTTTTTTCTCTGCAAACCTCTAGCATTTCCTATAATGACTTAATGTTCATATGAGATATTTGAAAAGTTAAATTTAACTAAAGAACAGGTATCTAACTGGTTATTCATGTTGCACTACGAGAACATACAGCAAAAAGGAGTTTCTCTCTGTTTAAGGACTGTTACTCGTATTTCTGTTTTTCCAGACAACATGACCTGTAATTACCGTGCCAAATGTGTTTTCAAATGACCTAACACGCCATAGTCAAAGTAATGTATATCGTGCAAGATTTGAACTTTAACAACATTTTTTCTGTCTCCACTTGAGAACAGAAATATGAGTTATGAAAAGGCTTGAGCGGCTCAGAGGACTGAAAACTTACAGCTGATGATGTGTGGTTACTGGCGTGGGTTCAGCCTAGGTCCTTGGTAACCAGAAGTTGTTACCATCTGATTATAACCAATTTCCAAAATGAAATGAGTCAGTCTTCTACAAACAGGCATGGTCACAGCTCATAAATAATACACAAAAAATATGAAGTATATAACACACATAATATATGATGTATACGAATTATCACATACCTATTTCAGTATACACACACGAGCAGTATATATCCCACCCTTTTACTTCCTACAAACGTGCTGCATTTTTAAGTTACAGCTTTAAGGTGGGGATTCGAAATGCTCTTGGCTTCCCTCTTAAAATTAATAGGAATCTCACCCTAGATTATTTCATTTTAGTCAGCTAAACTCTTAGTGAACTAATTTTTAGTGGATAATTGTTTTATTAATCCACTCTTCTCCCATTTCCTTGATTACAGGCAATATTACCAGGACATTTTGTTCTGAAGCACTACAAAAAATGTCCTCCCACACAGTAAAGCATGAGAAAACTGAAGACAAAGTTTGTCTATTGATGCTTAAACTTATTAAACCTCAACCCAAGTGCAAAGGTAGGAAGAAATTTTGATCATGCTGAACAAGCAAGTACTGAAGTAAGACGTTTGCTTCTTCTGCCTCTGTTCTAAGGTGCCCTTTGGATTGATGGTTCGGATTGATGGTTCTGCTTGGGATACCAAGGTTCCCTACTTGTTGAAGATCATTTTTTTATTTTAGATAGACAGACCTTTTCTTTCTGTGTGATTTTTTGTATGACTTTTGAATCTTGGGAACTTTCATTACTGGACAGTTTTACTCCTCCTCGAGTGATATTTATTACGCAGCCTTCAGGAATGTGACTCTGGTATCATGTTGTTTAAACCAACATAAAAATTACAAGACCAAATCCAGAATCCAATGCAAATCAGACAAATAAACCTAAGTCAAACAAATAGGGGTGTTCAGAAAGTCAGTCATGCATAGTCTTTTGTTGGTTATACAGCCAGCACTGCATTAGTCCAACACAATCTGCATTACCACGGGGAGGGACAGCCCTCATCTCTCCTCCCACGGGCTCCTCTTGTTCCAGAGCCAGCCTGCGTGGGGGTCAGCACACGGCTGGGAAGCGAGACGTGAAAGCTGTCCATTTTCATAATCAGTTTGGCATTCAGGCCGCCTAATGCCAGCCCGAGGGAGGCACTAGGGACGAGCACAGCTGAGAAGGCAGGAGGTTTCAGAGGCAATATGGTTTGTGTTGGATTAAATCGACCACAGAACTATGGCCTCAGAGGGATACACGCAGTGCAGTAGCAGGTTATCAGCACAGGAAGCACAGTGAGAGAGAACAGGTTGCCAGTGGAGCTTTCTATCAAGGCAATAGCCATTTAATGCAACAGTCCTCACGCAGCACTGGCAGCAAGTATAAATCAGCATAGCCTTTGGGTTGCTCTGATTTCTAAGGCTCAGCCCGATACATTTCATCACACAACACTGCTTAAAAGCTAAGCCCAGGATCCGAACAAGGATATTTGAAATAAGAAAGCAAGTAAACAAATTGCTAATAGCAAATAGAAGTTTTGGGAGTGGGTGGACACACGTGGATATGAAAGCCGAGTGACAAGGAAGAACAACAAAGGAAAAACATGCCAAACTGCATTTACTAGTTACTTCTGTCTCAGTGAAGTAGGGCTCTGAGGGAGTTTCCCTGAACAGCATCAATCTCTATTCCATTTGGAAAAGGCAAGCATGGAAAAACTTCACAAGTCAAGGGAGAAACAAGAGGCAACAGGCAGGAAAAATGCTGTTAAAATGTAGGATTTTGAGTTTTTGGTCATTTCTTCCACAAAGGGCCCTCTGTAGTAACAGGCATTCCTCATTTCTACAGTTAAACTTCCTTCATTATCAGATTACTTTTGTTATTAACCAGTAAGATTTTATAATCCACATATATTTATTTCTATTTCTGAAGAGCTTAAAGATTGTTTTTTCTTTGTCTGTGTTTTAGAAATTGGGGTAGGTCTGCACAGGAACATGCTTTACGGAGAGGAATGCAGGGCATGGAAAACAATTGACATTCCTGTATCGCATCCTCGTCTCTGACTGCACTAGTGACAGTGTGAAGAAAGCTCTTCCTCTGCCCACACAAGGAGACAAGAGCTGACTGCCTTCTCCCAGGAACACAGAGCTGGTAACTGAGTCTAATCTTTTACATCCCAAGTAAGCCTGTGGTAGACATCTACTCCAAAAAGCTTCACAGAACAGCTACTCTTTATACCTGGGCTGCAATATGTTTTCAATATCCTATAACACATCTTACCAACAGAAAAAGACCTAAATGCACAACCATTAAAAGTAAAATCACGAGAAGTGAGGAGAGATTAGGCGCTGGGATGACCCTGGGTTTCTACAGTAGCAGAAATATATGAAAAGTTCCAGCAAGGAGCACTCTACCCCACATTGCAGAGGAGGAAATAAAAATTATGTCAGTTACAAAAGTGATCTGAAGGATCTCAGCTGCCTGGATCAGCATCTATCTAGTATTTGCAGATCAGAGTTGTGAGGAATCTCAAGGGTAAATACAGGCTTTCAGATTATGTAGTTGTTTTGTACAGTTTTCTATCAAAACAACGTTAACCCTCTTCTCTTCATGTAAAAGAAAGTCTTAAGTGCATTCTTGTAATCGGTTCTCATCTTAGTGCTAAATGCAGGATTCTCTGGACTTTGTTAGCTGGGCTTTTTTGTAGGTACAATATGAATAATATTAACAGAATGATACAGATGGGATACATTAGGTGGGAATAAAGTTTCAGATACAAACTCTGAAGTATGAGGCTATGGCAATAACATATTACAAAGACTTTTCAGATGATACTGTTGTGCAGTAGACACTTATTCCAAAATTCTTCACATGCCAGATAAGATCGGACACAGGCTACCTGGTGGAGAGAAAGCAGTCAGCTGGCAAGAATCACCAAATGATGGGAAAGGAAAATCTGACACATCACCAGGGAAGATGTTACTTGCCAAAATTAAAAAAAAAATCCTTTGGATTGTGACCGTGAGATCACAGGTGATTTATGGACAGTAGCAAAAAGCAGTCTTAGCACCATTTTAACCAGCTACGTAGGGAGTGATTTCACAGCTTGGTGCGAGTTGGCACCGCTTACCTTGTCATTTGGATACAAGACACTGTAATGTACAAGTAGTCAGTGCACTGCTACTCTTTCAAGATCTTGTTATAAATTGTTTAGGATATCATTCATGCAGGTAGATCTAAGGTAGATTATTCCTGCAACTGCTTCTTTAAGTTAGCCTTTCTCAGATCTTGCTTATATTCATCTCTCATCTGCATCAAGCAGATGTCTCGTGCAGCTGAGACAGTTCTGAATTCCAGGCAGAGCAGATGGCCAGTCAGTTTTAAAGGTTGTATCTAAAAGACCAACATAAACACAGAAGACTATAAGGTGTTCACGTAACTCCATGTGCAAGGTGGTGGCATCAAACACGGCAGGCTGCTTGTCACACAGGGAGGTAAGTTTGCCATATTTTTACCCTCACTGTCAGTCATGTGCCTGCATGACTAGCTGCAGAATCAGAGACAGCTCTAATGGAAAAGAGAAATTAGGTCATCTGGTCCATCCTCACTGCCAGGGCATGACTGTTCCCTACAGCGTATCGCTTCCCACACAGCTATCTTTCCAACTGTCTTCTGCAAGATGGAAATGTAATTCAGAGTCCCATTTGACTACGACTGCCAGAGCTGACTTCTATTTGGACGAAAATGCTTAATGAGAACTGGAGACTCAGAGCTAACAATTTTAAATACATGGAAAGGAAAAAGGGAGCACACCCCAAATCTCAGAATATACCAGCAAGATTCTCATCTAGTAAAAAAAAAAAAATGAGATAAAAATTGTGCAATATTTGGGATAATCAGGGACGCTGTTTTCACTCAGACAGGAAATAGTTTATAACTCAATTCTACAAATTAAACAATGGGTTTCCTGCTAAAGAATCAAACAACTAGTTCAGTAAGTAGTTTAGGAAGTAGCCAGCACTTGTGGTGCTCTGGGCAGACTCCCATCAGGAGACTCAGCACTTGCGGCAGCTGACTGTAGGTAGATATTCAAGGTTGCCTTGATGAATTACTCCAAGCGCTCGAATCCCCACTGTTCAGCAGAACATAGCGTGGAAGCACTCGCTGTACAAAGCAGGATTGGTTTACTGAGAAAAAAAATGAATAAAAAAAATGGACAAACAGCGATAGTGACATTTCCTTACATGCAAGGAAGTGGCCAACTGCTTCCCTTTCAGCAGCTTTAGCATTAGTAACTTCCATGCTCCCCGCAAATGGGAATAACTCACCCTTCAGTCCCTTGGCTCTATTACCACAGTAATCAAATATCTCCAGTGGTTTGAGTTGGTAAGTAGCAGTCCAGATGTTTCCTGACTGATCTCCTTTCCCTGTTTGCTCTGTTTTCAGCAGTGTAGCTTGGCCTGAGGATCCACTTCCTTAAATTAGGCAGGGATTCTCTGAATTCTGCTCAGCTTTGCTATAGCTTTCGGCACCAAATTCTCAGCCTGCTCTACTTTCACGTTCATCTCCGTTGGTTCCTGTAGTGACATTTTGATATCATTACCTTTCACTGGAGAATTGTGTGTGCCCTGCACCCTTGCATCATTTTCACTGGAGAGGGCTCAAGAATGTTCAAGGGACTTCAGCAGAAGCCCAGCAGCTCAGGAACAAGCACATCATGACAAAATGAGCGGTTTCTTCTCCAGAACACCTCTGGAAAGATGACAACCACTGCAACCTCAAACAGAAGTGCATTTTTATGTCCCACCAGAAGACCTAGTAGAAAACCTGTACGCTTTCTTGGCAAAACACAGGTTTTTCCCCTTCTCCATCAAAAAGGGTGCTTTCTTCTTTCTGTCCATGTCTCAGACTTCAGGAATTAAACAGATTGCTCTCTGCAGTTACCTTAATAAGCGAGCAAATTAATCCGCAGAGCTTTCCCTTTCGTCTCCAGAAAATTAGACTCAGGACTACAAAAAGTGACAAGGTTATTTAATCTCTTCTATAACCCCACAAGTCACAGTCAAGCTCTTACCATGCCACTTATCTTTTAAAGTCCATGAACGTACATTGCAGTTAATTCTTTCGGTAAAATAATGATTGACCTTGTTTTAATTTAAATGGGTTTTATCCCGTGTTTTTACATGGGATAGTTATTACTCAGCTAGTACGAAAATGTCAAAAGATGTCAGTCATGGAAGCAGGTTTGCCCTTTCAGGTGTGGTTTCCTTGTGACATACACAAGCAGCCAGGAAAGTCCGTGTAATACCGTCCACAGCATGGCTGTGAAGCTTTACCATAATAAAAATGATTAGATCCACTGTGCGATGACGATTTTAATCAGTTTTCTTGAAGTAACAGGTTTTTAGACTCCACTTGGCGAGGAGAAATGTGATTATCAGAGGAACGCACTAAATTACAGTGCTGTTGGGGGCGTAACAATTCCATACCATCAGAGAGAAACAAAGCCCCATTCTGGTATTGCAAACCCACCGAACAGTCATCTCGCCTGTTATTCTCCCTGTTCCACTGCTTAATTCAAGTGATTTATTAATTAGCAACGAGGCCTGCCTCATTGTTTCTACAAGTGAAATTTTGAGTCAAGGAACGAAGTACAAGCCTTCAGGATGCTGATATCCATCTCAGATCTGTATCTGCCTGGGGAAAAAACATGTTCTGTGTTACGTTTCAAGGGACTGAGCATCTTTAAAAACCAAAGTCTCTTTGACAAGGATAAGCCACCCTTTCTCTTCTGGTTCTAATTGGGGAAAAAAAGGGTATTTGCAGTTGACCCATCAATCAAAGCAGACAGCCAAGCAACGTGGCGTGCCAGTGATTAATAACCATCTCCTACGGAGTCACAAGTAAGCCACCTTTATAAAGAGCACCAATTTGAAGAAAGAAAATGCCTGTTATTTCTGAAGGTCAACGCACATAACAGTAAAGAGCATCCTGTTAGGCAACTAAGAGTTTAAAGATTTCTCCTTCTGCAGCTGGTTTCCTTCCAAAATACAGGTTTTGTGCACACACAGCACAAAACGCCCTCCCTGCCTATGAAATAATCATTGACAAAATGCCAATCGAACCACTGCAGACCATCTATAACCAGGATTCCTGCCTAAAATCAGCAAAACTTAGAGCAAAACGACGTGCGGCATTGAGATCTGCCTCTGAAAACCAATTCCTGGTTTGGATAAATGGAAGCTCTGCAATTCCTGCCCGGCACAAAAGGTGCCTGAAAAATAAGCTTTGTATTTGAATTTCTAGCTCTCAGCAGAGTCAGGGCCTGCAACGAGCTTCCAGTCATCGAGGAAGAAGAGAGCCTAAATATAAGGCTTCATAAACATGCTGTGTGGTGCCTGCGAGGGGCCTGAGTGGGATGTGATGATCTAGGAGGTCGCCTCCATCTTATTTTAAGCCATGGCAAACTTTGTCTCACTTTGAAGCAAGGTTCTCGAATTGGCTAGGCTGGCACACTTAACGCTTCCTTCTCCACAGGACCACCTATAGCATTGCTATAAATTAGTATTTTGTTACATATCAAAGCTGCTGCTTTTGAACCACATCGCACAGCTCCACCAGAGATGACTACGCATTCAGCACGGACCAGCATATAACAGCAATTTTTATTGCTTGTGAACGAACGGCACTCTGTATACACCGAGCTATACAAACATTTTCAGCCCCAGATCCATGGAAGTTAGTAAGTAATGAGACTGGGACTAACAAAACCATCATTTTACATCAGTGAGTTTATTGGAACTGTCAAAGACCGGATAAAAATTGAGGGAAGGGACATGATGGAATAGCAAAACGTGGAGTCAGACTGTCCACAGCTGTAACACCATTGTACACGAGCATCCCTACAGACCTTTAGGTACTCACTGAGCAGCTCCTCCTGGTCCCCCCAGTGATCAAGCCACCAGCCATCCCTCATGCACGGAGCTTGACAGCCAACAACCATGACAGTGACCAACTTCCCACTTGGCAGAACACTGACCAGGCATTAACATTTACTTCAGGCACTCAGCATAGCTAAATATTAACACATTTACATATGCACGTGCACGAGAAACCTCAGCAGAAGGATGCAGTTTTCTACGGTAGACCTAAAGCTGTTATCAACAGCGTTTGCATAAAACCCTATCGAAGACCTAATCTATACAAACTGAATCATTTTAAAGACAGAACCCTGAGAACATAACTCATTCTAACATTATTCATCACTTAATTCACTTTTGAAGTTCACCAGCTGCTGAAGTCTTTAAGTCAGATAGTGTGATCTTGTTCAGACCATTGATTCCGAGGATTTACCAAATTAGCTAACAAATTGAATTTAAGCCATCTATACATTGAAACCAATAGAAGTTATGCCACCAAAAAGGGTTTTTATGGCAGTCCAGTTTTCTCACAAGAGATGACAGAGCCATTTTTATGAATAGCACTGACTTAAGTCTTACTGCACAGCCCCACATCCAGTTGCCTCCCAGTTCACACATTCAGACAACTGCAGGCATAAATTCTTCCGTGAGAACCTGAAATATTTTCTAACCTGAACTTAAACAGGCTAATCTAAGGCATCCTGCACTACCAAGGCTATGGTATCTCCGAGAGATGCCCCAAATCTTTCTGAAAGACCGAGTTATGTGAAAAATGTCATTATGTACAATTTTGATACTGTCACTGCTGAGACCAAATTTCATTGTTCTCTGTTTACAGCATTGGTTTTCCTTGGAGAGCGCAGTTTCTGTAGCTCAGAGCACAAACAAAACATCTCTTTTCTCCCCCTCCTTTTCCTCCTTCTCTTCCATGACCACAACAAGCCCCTATGATTGTTTCCCAACAGATTTATGACAATCCTGAAAGACCCAGCATCTGCTCGGCACCAACACAGTCAGCAGCCGTACATTCATTTGAAGACAGAAATGAAGAAAATGAGAAAAAAAAAAAAGGCAGTGCTCAGCCCCAGCAAATCTTACAAACTGTCTTTTTGTTTGCAGACCTAGGGGGATTTCACAATAACGATGACCACAATAGAAGGAATGAGGATTTCACTAAGCATGGGGACTGGACGACTGAGAGTATCATTTGTAATAGAAGAGCTCATGAGCCACTTCTAATGGCATTTACAGAATCTCCAGCTCAGATGATTTTTACGCTGATGTCAGAGCACAGCACGCTAGAGACACACATGCCTTAAACAAGTTTTCACGTACAGAAATTGAAATTCTGAATCACTTAGTCACATAGTTTGAGGCCAAAATTCATTATCAGATGGGTACTTACGTCTCTCTATCAGTTTGCAGATTCTGGCACAAAGACTAGAAGTACCTCTACAAAGTTAGTCTTCACAGCGTAGTGGAAAACATCGTGGCAGTCATCCAGGGCTGGTACTAACATTTCACCCTTCCCACACTGGCATTTTATTCAGCTGAAAGCTGGCCAAGCTGTAATTGCTGAAGCTTCCAGCAGTCATGTCATCTGGCTACGCTTACACAAAAGAGGGCAGTTCTACAATGAAATTCCAGATTTTTGGTATAAGAATTGCAATTTTACAAGTGGGATTTAAAGTTTGTAGCTTTTCAGTAGTGTTGGGAATAAGTTTCAGGTTTGCACTTTCCTTATATATGAAGTTTTACCAAATTTCAGGTGGTGGTTCTCAGATATTGTTAGGACATTACTTCGGCTGTGTAGTCCACACTTGAAAACCACATTAGCAGGAAAACCACATTACCAGTTAGATCACTGATACCTTCTGTCTGTTCACCTAATTTCTAGTTACCTGAAGCAATGTAGCAAACTAGCACGTGCTTTATTTGTTTTACATTATCATGAAATTTATCTTCTGGCATAACAAACAGCCTGGTATCACACCGATAAGAACACTAAATTAGAATGGAAGAAAACAGTTTCTCTTGATATTACTATTTTCAACAAAGACCTTGAGAAATATAAACCTCCCCGTTTGGCTGCTGATCTGAATTATAGCACAAATGTCTGAAAAGAAAAAAAAAAAAAACGGATTCAAGTGGAGTACCAGCTTTACCAGCCCATCTTTACCACCATCACCATCTGGCAGAGAAGTTGTGAACTCCAGAGCTCATTTTTTTCCATAGCACTCTGAAAATACTAAGAAATCAGTGGAGATGATTAACATACTAGTGTGAAATCCTTTGGAGAGATCAAAACTGAAACCCCGCCCTGTAAGATTCACTGCACACAGCTATCTTTAGCATATGATCATCACATCTATAGCAAGACTGTTTTAGCAAAGAGACTTGGATGTTTTTCACTTGTCCACGCGCCTTGCAAAGAAGCAGCATGGCTCAGGGTTTGATGTATTCCCCTGTCCGGTGTTCCCTATGCTGCAGGGCACATCCTCTCAGGTGAGGTGGGGCAGCAACTAAGTGCAAATTATCTCCTGGAACTGGAAAAGCCCTAATACCACATGAATGTGCTTAATTAGCCTGGGTGTTACACTAATAATGGGACTTACCTGGGGGAGGGATGTGGACAGGGGACTTTCCAAAGGTATTTAGGAAATTATAGTCTATTATTTTTCTGTATCATCATTCTATTCCCCTGTACTTTTCGGTGCCTCGTGGAAGTAGCAGTAGTGAAAGCAGTACTGCATTCAGCATTATTAAAATAAAAGAGCTGATGCTGCCGTTTCAACACGTATCTTCTGCACAAAATGGAGGTGCAATGGACAAAACAGCTACCATTTGCCCACCTTGACAGACATCAGAAGGAGCATTTAATAAGTTGAGCTGTAATCTAGATACCAGGCCCAGGTAGCATTCCCGTAACAAACACTGACAACTCACTCTGCAAGTTGCAAAGGGAATGAAAGAAAAAGCCGTGTGTCAGCTGACAATGTAGCATATGCTGAGACAGCAACCAAAGCAAACTCTTAAATGAGCAGATAAAACCGACTGCTACCATGTATGCGCTGAAACATTTTTACAGGAGAACGAGCACTTAGCAGTTAACAACCTTTAAGGAACAAAGGATCAATAAGAGATGCATGGGGGAGGGAAAGAAATTATGAAACCAAAACACGGATTAAGAAGCATATGAGTTTATGTAGAATCCTGCCACACAATACTTTGACAGCAATTCAGAGTGACTGCATGAAGAAAATGGAACTGATACATTTGTTTGTTTTCAAAAGCAATGCATGTCAGTTGAAGCATACATAATCTGAACAGTTTTATTGTCGGAATACTCATTGTGCACGCTGAAAAGAACAAACGAAACGCATGGAAGGTGGAAGATGTACCATCAGAAATCTACATGGACTAGCAGTATGTCCTTTTTCATAATGTCATATCCCGTCTAGCCAGGACACTAACAGGAGTTAAATATTTTCAAAAACCCACCAACATGGGGAACTAAGAGGTAGAGGTTTAGAAAAAAAAACATAAGTGATCTAGAAAAAAGAAAAAAAACACAGGCAGAACAATTAATTATTACAAAAAGCTCCAAAAATTGAGGAAACAGTAATACTAAAAGCAGACTAAGAACAACAGAAAGCAGGTTATGATGTGGCAGCACACAAACTAACGAGCTAGAAGACAGATTCCTTGGCATTCCTAAAAGTGTATCTGAAACACCGTAACAATAATGATGACCAGTGAAAAAATGGGAGGACAGAACAGAGAATTTCAAGAGATTACAAAAAAGGCATAATTTAGGTGATAGGATTTGCAAGCCAGGGAAGAACATCAAGAACTTGGCTATTTTTTCTTAGGTCATTAATAAGGTGAAGCCATTAGCTCAAGTAGATTTAGTTATTGAGAAGTCCACATGTCAGATTAATTATGGAAAGTTATCCAGCATTTTTTCATAAAATGCAAATTGTTCAAACATGCCATGAGTTTGAGAGCAGACTTTTTACAAGTATGCGCTATATTTGAGAAAGACTTCTAGCACAAGATGCTTAACTTTAGCCCTTAGGCAATTACATGGAATTGTTACAAGTCAACAGTAAGTGGTTTATAAAATGTAATTTTATTTAATGTTACTTTGCTGTTACAGAGGGCATAACATTTTCACAAGGCTTTTTTGGGACTACAATCAATGATTAGCAACACACAATAGTGGTCCGAACTCTCTAAATAACAATCACTGGACAAACTTGACACCTTCTCACATGTGCACAAACCTGCATGGAAAAGTACTAAATTTTATACTTGGACATGTGAACTTCAATTGGTTTTCCCATTCCAGTGTATTAAGAAATGACATGCACTTTAGTCTGCCAAAAAGCACTGCCTGTACTCCGGCAGTAACATGCTGCTTCTAATACATAGTAAAGTGAATACCAGAACTACAAAGGCAGGAGTGTAAGTGAACTTTTATTGGGAAGGGATATCAACCGAAACAGCAGCAACTGAAAATTAAGAGTAGCCCCTGTTTTCAAACACGCAAGCTCCTGCATTACATTACAAATTGATTTGCTTCCTGTATAAATTTTCAAACTAGAAATGCTCAATTTTGTCTGGCCTGATACTTCTTGCATCTCTACCGAAAAGAATACACAGTAGCACGTGGAAGTCAATTATGGGAAGGAAACCCTGCATAATAAGAAGGGAATGTGGAGAATTAAAAGCTATGTGGAACACTCTTTAGTTGCAATTAACTACATTTCCATATCTTACTGTAATATAAAACACAGTCAACTGGCAGGAACTGGTTCAGATTTGTTTTTAAATACCAGGTACACTTTAGTCCGCTACATAAGTGTTTGGAAGTTACTTATGTTTATATGAAATGAAGCTATTAATACTTTTCTACAGCAGTAACCGCACACCAGGAAGGCCAGGACAAACACAAATCAAGGAATGGAGTTTTCCCAAAGCTGCAGTGTGAAAAGACTATAAATTGATTTCCATACACATGGATGGGTTTTCTTTGCTATAGGAAATCCAAGTGGAGCTATAAGGAATGGAGACGTGTAAAAAGGTTTCTTGAGAAGGAAAGGGAGAATGACATCCCGCGTGCAGTTTAGTTTTCTGCACCTTCTGCAGCATCACATTCTTCTCCTGCACTGTCTGATGTCCATAACTAGAAAGAAAAGAAGAGCAGCGTCAGCTTTTGGAGGGAGCTTTACTTTCAGAGAGGGACAACTACTAACTGTACAGAAAAAAATGAGTTAGATTTAAGGATCTCTGCAAAGTATCAGTGTGGTGGAGCTACAGATATAGAACCCTGGCTTCCAGCACTTGCTTGGGGAAGGGTAATTGGAAACGGTTCCCCATGCAGAAGGCACAAGTAGCTCTGCCCCTCAGGTGTTAAAGGCAGAGCAGGAACCGTTCTCAAGTCCAGACTTTTGTGCTTAATAGCACAGTACAAAATTAATGATAGACCATTGAACAGCTCCTAATGACAGCTTCCTGAATAACACTGATTTCAAAAGCAGAGGTCTGGATCCTAAGAGATTGCCATTTTGGTTACTGAAGTAAAGCATTTTACAGTGCTAATAAAGACGTTTCTACTGAAGGGATATTGCAAAATTTTAAGTGTTGCTGTAATTTCAAGTACAGCAAATATTCACAGAGAGGATATTCTCTATAAAATCACCTTAGTTACATGTTTTAAGAGCCTAGTGGCTCCATTAGGCACTTTTCTTAAGCAGCTGATCGTTACAATTATACTCTAACTCATCGTATCTTTAATACACTGAGATTTCAGACCTTTTGTTTTAATGAAAAAAAATCAGGAAAATGACTAAAGCAAGCCACAATGGATGTACAAAAGTGAAGATGTTGTTTCTGAGGTACTGGTTAAGACGTTTTTGTGATCTTTTGGGGATTCTCACTCACTACTATTTCTGGACTCCTTGTCCTATTTTGTACATTAAAATAGCTGGGAACGTACTTTCCCCCTTCATTGAAAAGGCTAGCAAAAAAAATTAAAAACAGGAACTATCCACAATTTTATCTGCATGACACACGTAGTTGCTGACATCATAACTTAGTTTGAACGCAGCATAAGTTGAAAAGGTACACCAGGGTAAACAGCTTGAGTCAGTGTTATGTTTTGTGCTAAGTGTTTTCATTTCATCACAAATTCAGTTTAAGCAATTATACAGCTACAGAATAAATAGCACACAAGAATTCAACTCACTGTTAGGTTGTCTCTAAGCAACTGCATGATGAGAGTACTGTCTTTGTATGAGTCTTCGTTCAGTGTATCGAGTTCTGCAATGGCCTCATCAAACGCCTGGAACAATTAAGAGCAATTAAGCCTCTCTATTGACTGATAATTAAAAAACCATAAGTTGAGTTTACCTGCAAAGGCAGCTTTAGAAGAAAAAAGTGTAACATTAGAAATTAGTGATGAGTTAGTCAATTTTCTAATGAGGCACAAAGGCAGTGCTGCTTAAAATTTAAGTCACACTGTAAAGAACCAGCCTGCTCGTACCCCTTTAATTCCGTTAACAACACGAGCATGGAAACCAGATACATTAAATAGGGTCATTTCCTGCACAAACTCTAGGAAGTCATCGTTCAGATTATTTTAAGTATCAACTCTTTTCTACTGCCCCTGGGCTTAGAAGCAGAAAAAAGCGACTTACTGTCTTTGCCAGTGTGCAGGCAAGCTCAGGATTGTTGAGGATCTCATAATAAAATACAGAGAAGTTAAGAGCTAGACCCAAGCGAATTGGATGTGTTGGTTGCATCTCCTTCTTGCTGATATCGAACGCCTCCTGATAAGCTCCCTGTGAGTTTTCTATTGTTTCTGTGAAAAGGAGGAGAAACATTTCAATATTAGGTAGGGTTACTATGCAATAGTAGTATTTTTTTTAAAAGGTATAACCATTTAAAGTACTCCCTTAGCAGGAGACTAAGTAGTCCTCCATTTAACCCTCCTCTTCCTTAAATCATGGTAATAACTTGAAGCCCATTTTAAGTAGAGCTACCACACTGACAAACCACAGGGGGCAGATTAAGCTGCTACAGAGCACAGGTATTCAGAAGGCAGATAAACACACAAAAGTTGGTAAACACAAACATCAAAAATTACTGCAGTACCTCAGCTTGTCATACAAATGTATAGCCTTTGATTCAATGCAATCTTTCGTTATTAAAATTGTACGTTTTTTCCTACAGAGATCCTGCTTCTTTCCCTGCACGGGATGCTTGTGTTTTGAGTTGGGCGTGGAGCATAAAGGTGGCAGCTGCTTGTACAGCCCCACCTCTTCGTGAGTTAGTCTAGAAGAGGCAGACTGCATGTTCTTGAAAAATCTGCCTTCAGAAGTCGGGTGGAGAGAAGTAGGAGGTCAAGATAAAAAAAACAAGGTCATACCCAGATTAGCTTGGAGAAATGCCACTGAGAAAAGAGGTTAACAGGGCAAAGTAGATGCACTGGGAGTGATACACAGTCTAGTAAAGATTTTCTTCTGGAAGACAACCAAAGGGCCAATAGTAGCCTTAAATGTGCCTGCCAAATGAAAATAGACTGGAGAAGAAGGAAAGCTAGTCTCAGAGCTCAGATTCCAGTTCTCTGAGGAACAGCACCTTAAGTGCTCTAAAAAGTATTGGTAAAAAAAAGTTTGGTAAGTAAAATCTGTTAAGTATTCAAGAGAGTGAAGCTTTTCAGTATTTACAATGTAACGAGCACTAATGAACTATTGTTTAAACCAAGATAAAGACAAAAAGCCTAGTAAATACAGGAAATAAATTAGCTTAAGCACATAAAGACATATTTGAAGCAGAAAAAACAAACAGATGCTTAGAAATGGGGCATCAGAAAAGCCTGCAGTAAAACTCAGGGGAACTTGCAAAAAGCCAAGCACAAAGTGCAGACATGGCAAAGCGTGTAACACAAGCTCCTCGAATGGAAAGCACTAAAATCTGCTAATAAGGTTATCAATCAGTCCCTCTTCTCCAGTAAGCACCCACATCAGCACACGTATCACTTTACATGCGGTCTTTTCAGCCAAGATAAGCTGGTATTTCTCTGCTTAGACAGCCAAAGGTTTTTAACTCTTGCTTGAGACAAAATTAAGAGTATTTTTAGTAGAGACAGCTTGGCTTTAGCTTTCAGACTTGGACCTGCTGGTGTCATTTAAATAAGGCAAAAGGGTAAAAATTTCTGAAACCAACTCATCGATGCAAAGACTTTCTACTTTTTTTCCTGTATTTTCATCTTTTAACTTCAATCCTCTTACGATACAAGGAAACAAAGCTTTTGTTTAAGTGACAATCAGCTCTGTCTTCCCACTTTGCAATTCAAGCAGTTTAGACTAGCCAGCACTGTCAGATGCCTGCCATGCCCAAGCCAAAGGGACAGCCACTTCACTCTGCCAGCTCCCAACCATCTCTCTCCTTTGCCACAGCATCACTCCAGGACTTTCTTTTTTACACAAAAAGACATCCCCAGCTTATGCCATACCATGAGTTTTTAAACATCTCAACAGTGCCTGGCACCTAGCAAGATAATTCTGATCCTGCATTCAATACATCCTCAGAATAAAGTTAAGATACTCCCCAGAAGAGCTCTGAGTTACTTCAGGCCACCTCTGCACATGTTCTAACCGCATTTTTAGGATGCCCAATATCAAATGACACTACCAGCTGGGACGTTTTCCAGGCCTTTTCTGCTTGGTCCAGCAGGGCAAACTAAAATTACAGGGATGCATTATCCCTACCAACAACTTCCAAGTGAGCTCACACTTTTTCCAGGGTACACTGAGCTAGTAATGCTTACTGATTTATAATCTTCGTCAGAGGACTACAATAGAGCTTACCTCACACTTTAATAGTTACAATTTATAGACAAGACTCAACTCACTGAAGTAGTAAAAGAAATTGTTACAGAACCGTTTTCCTCAATGATTTTATTTTAATAAAGAAATACAGCCAGCCAACAGCAAGTATGTTCACAGATCTTTACCTAAACTGATTTCCAGAAGTTCTAAGTAAATGCTGTCAGACAACCATCCAAAAGTTTAGGGTAGATGGCAAGAATACCAGCCCAAATTCCCTTTCATCCCATGTTGAAGGTCTATTCTCACTTCTGTCTATACGAACATTTGGAGATCTCCACTCAGCCTGCCCCTGTGCTGCGAACTTTCACATAAATTCAGAGGAAGATGTTGAGGTGTGCATTTCATTTGTTCCCTCCCCTACAGCTCAAAACTGAATGTCATTAACTATTAAAGACCCAGAGCAGCAGATCACTAGGTACTTACGTTTTCTGTCATCACCACAGGCAACTTCAGCAAGGTATCGGAAATAATCTCCCTTCATCTTCAGGTAGAATACCTTGCTCTCTGGGTTAGTTGCATTAGCTATTAAATATTTGTCCAACAGCTCCTAAAGAATAAAAAGAAACAGACAACATTAGCTTTTTACAACACTGAAACCAAGTTCAATTTATTTTTCTTCTCTTCAGTAACTTTGGATGGTCTCAGATTAGCTACAAATTAAGAGGGGGAGAGAAAGGGAAGAGTTTAAAGAGCATTTTGGATAAACCATTTAAACAAAGTGCACAAATCCACAAAGCTAGATAGTGTATTACAACGATCAGACTGCAGAAAGTAGCAGAAGAGGTTTACTGGCAGATGGTTTCAAGAACATTCTTAAAATGAGAATTCTGAAACCACTGCTTGAAATGAGTAAGCTCTTACAGGAAAAATGAAACCCTATGCATTCATTGTCAAAGCTATTATAAATAAGAATTCATTTTACTTCACAGGAAGAAAAGAATTACGAAGAATAACCGTGATATCTTGTGTAAAAGCTGCATTCAGACTTGCAATCACACAAACCAGGGTTGCCAGCCTCCAGCAAGGTACGAGAAGGCTCTCCGCAAGGTTAGTCTTTGCAAGGTAGGGGTGGAGGAGAATGGGAGCAGAAATGTCACATTTTCCCCCTGCCACAGCAGTTCTCAGCTCTCAGGTGCTTCAGAGAACTGACAGGGAGACCATTTTCGGGCTGACCTCCTTGTCCCCAAGCTCCTGGGATTTTTACCTACTTCATTACCCCAGAGCAGCCACGCTCTCTGGAATTTACAAGAGATGCCAATGAGCTCCAGCACACTCCAGGCAGCCCCACAATACACAGAGCAACTTTACACTAAGAATTTAAGTGATAAAGATCTGCATTCAGTTACTTGGAAAATAAACAGGTCATAAAAGCAGCAGAAAATTTCCACCCAGCTTGCAGACTGTGGCTAATAAGAAGTTTCTTACAGGAACATGTAGCCAGACTCACGAAGCGGTACACAGGTACTGAGCTTCAAGGAACTGTAAGCTTCTAGGGAAAAAAAAAATTCACCTTGTAACCAAAGCACTACCAAAAAGGAGTGAATTTGAGATAGAAGCCTCCGTAGAAAAACACGTTGGTGTTCTGGGAGCAGCAGCAGAACCTGAGCTATGTTTCAAAACAAGAGTTCAGGCAGCGTAGGCAGCTGGCTGGTACAGCCACACATTAATCCTGTTATTTCGTGTGAGTCATCTGCATCTTACAGAGAGGTATTCCCACCCTACAGGTTTCTGCAGAGGAGAGCTTGAGGTTTTATCTCTGCCTCACTGTTTTCTTGATGCTTTTCTCTTCAGATAGATGAGGATGCTACCAGGAAGCTTCCTAGCCCTGGTTCAGCCCTCAGATTATCTCATTCTTTCTTCACAAGGGTAGTGACAAAGTCACCGTGGTAAGTCCAAGAGTGATCAAAAGAAACTTCATTGGCGAAGGGATCAGGTCTGAGAAGCTCCTCAGGCCCTGCTCAGGTCTGAGAAGCTCCTGAAGCACACTGACAATAATTTTTTGATAGAGGTATTGAGGGAGCTGACTAAGAAAGGTGTCATCCTAGACCTGCTCAGAAACAGAGGTCTTGGGGGTGACGTGATGACTGGTGGCTGTCTTGGACACAGCAATCAGGAGATGCTCAAATTTAAACTCTTTGGTGATAGGGAAGAGACCTGTCAGCAGAGCTGCTACCTTGGGCTGGGGGACTGAAGGCTTTAGGCTGCTCAAGGAACTGTTTAGTGAGGTCAACCTGGGAATCTGATTGAGGTCAGTGGGGTCCATAAAGGCTGGTCACGTTTTAAGAGCAGTTTTTAGGAGCAGAGGAACAGACAATCCCAGCATGTCTGACGCCACGCAAGCAGTGCAGAAGGGCAGCTTGGCTGAACATGCATCTCTTCCTGGGACTTCAACACTGCTGTGTTCCTTGGAGAGCTCAGTCACCTCTCAGATAGGGATCAGATAGAGCACAGACATGTGAGGCCTTCTTTGCCTCCGTCTTTAACACCCACAATGGGCCCTGAGCTGGAAGATGACAGCCACGGGAGGGCTAAGCTCCCACAGGCACGGAACTTGTGCAGGATTTGCTGCTGAACGCACACAAGTCTACGTGGCCTGATAAGGCTCATCCCAGGGTACCGAATGAGTTAGCCAATATTGCTCTGAGCCAGCCCTCAGTTATTTGCCAATGGTCTTGGGAATCTGGAGAGGTTCCAGTTGACTGGAAGCTGACAAATGTTATTCAGGAAGGGCAAGAAAGAGAACGCAAGTAATTACAGGCCTGTCAGCCTCACTTTGGTGCCTGGTAAAGGTATGGAGAAGATTATTCCGAGAGTTATTGAAAAAGACTTGGAAGACAATGCAGTCATTACGCCTTCGCAACTTCATATCCCTTTGTGGCAAGGTTGCCTACCTGGTAGATGAATGGAAAAGAGTAAATGTGGGTTTTGGGGGGTTCAGGAAAGCTTTTGGTGTTGTCTTTCTGCACAAAATGCCCAGTACACAGTGGCCAGGTACCCAACATGATGGGCACACGACTTGTTGATGGGTCAGGTTCTGAGCTGTAGGAGAAGGGCTGTGTCCGGCTGGTGGCCAGGCACCAGTGCTGCTCCCCAGCACTCAATTTTAGGGCCAGCTCTCTTTGGTGCTCTTATCAGCAACCCAGGCACAGGAGATGAGCACACACTAGGTACGTCTGTGGACAACACCATGTTTGGAGGAGCTGTTGGTTCCCTTGATGGTTGGGGAGCCTCACAGAGGGATACATCCAGCGTGTCGGTGCATCCTCGAAGAGCTGCCTGCACCATGCACGCCTGAAAACTCATGGTTCTGCACAGACATCCAAGGATTTTTCAAAAACAAACAAACAAAGAAAAAAAAACCTGCTCCTTGGAATGAACTGCAGGTTTTCAGACAGCAAAGAGTGGATTACATACATGGATTTCCTACGTGCTCTTCAGGTGGAGGAGTGGAGCTGCCCAGACAGCAGCTCCCACTCCCAATTCATCTCTGGGGCCTCCTAAATCCTTACCACACGGTAAGAGCTCTGTGCCTCTATCAGCTAGGGCAGAGCATTTTAGTTCCAGATCTGTGCTTTTCTTCTTCCTTTTTAAAACAGCCTTGAATGGAACAAGATTTCTTATTTATCAATCACATAAGGATGCAAAAGAAAATAAAACCAGACTGAGCAAAGGTAATTTATCTATGCAGACTGTTTCAAATCAAAATGTATTTGGTACGCTCAGTGAGCCATTCATCTCAGATATCACCATCGTGTCTCACCATCCATCTCACCCTCCCCTCTAATGGATGGGAGATGTCGGTGGGGCAGTGAGAGTAGACAGGCATGGTAAGATAAATGATTTTTGATTGTTTATCAGGACTGTCAGGCAGTCTTTGACACTGCTGCAATCAGTTAGAGCCAAGAAAACTCAAGGTTTCCTACGTCTGTTCTCTGTCTTCCCCCGCTTGGGGTTTTCTGCCTTTCCATCAGACAGCAATCAGTCACGAGCTCGCATGTTAAGCACCAGTTTCTGGTAGGAAAAATGAAGACTGGTAGTCTGAACGATGAAGGAGACCTCAGCCACCTCAATTTCTTATGAAAAATTTTACCTGAAGACATAGTCAGGCACTCCCACAGGTATGATTCTGAGAATTTCCTAATGCTGCAGCCTGCCTTCGTGTTCATATAAAACAGATGTGCCCATCTTTTTATTTTGGGGTGGGTTCGAAAGTTATCTATCAAAATACAGCTGCCACCATAAGATCTGCGATGGCTCTTTGCACCTTCGAAATCGAGGCTCGACCAGCCAGCAGTTACCTGCTCTATGAAGTGAAGCACACCTTAGATGCTTCCATGAAAAGCCACAGGATGCTCGAGCTGCACCTGAACTGTCTGCCAGCAGCCTGCCCTGCTGCTGAGCGACTCAGAACCACGAGCAGCACGAAGAAGCAGGATTCTGAAGTCTGTTCTCAAATCAGACCGTTTGTTTTCAGCACAACTGCTCTGGAGTAGGTTTGCATGGTGATAATTTGTTGCTGGTATCTGCTGCTTCCTTGATATTGAGCTGTTCTTCTCAAGTGGCACGCTGCTCCTCTCGTGCTGGGACAAGATCTCCCCTCTCCCTCCCCGTTTGTGTTGCTTCCATGTCTGAATTCACTTCTACCTTTGCAACGTGCTAACACTTTCCCTCCCAATATCACTGCATTCCCACAGACAATATTCCTTCTCCCTCCTACAGAAGGGTGCCTTCTTTGTTTATTTCTTAAAGAGACACCAGCAACATGAGCTACTGGTCCCTGGAACAGTTCCCTGAAGAAGCCAGCCAGGAACCTGGCAACAACCCACTTCTTCCCCCTTTAAAGCTGGAATTCATTGGGACATTCCCTCCCCCCATTGGGGGGCTTATTCCTTTACATGCCAAGAGAAGATTACATTTCAGTTGCATTTTTCCATCCTTCTCCAGTTTTTTGCTCTTTTCCAACTGATACTGTCTTTTTTTTTTTTTTAAGCAGTAACAATGGTTAACAGTGTCACAGCATCAGCCCATTGCAACTCACCTGAGCCAGAAACACTGAGTTCATCTGCTCTCCTCACTTCCTTATCACTCCAGCTTTGTGAAAAGCAAGCCCTGAAGGAATATGCCAGCTGCATCTCTACTTGGAGTACCTGAGATAGACAAAGCAGCTCCCTGAAGACAGCTCCTTCATAATTATTTGTTGTGTGTGTGCACCCAGCCAGCCTTTCCTTACACGCACCATACACACAGCCCTACAACTTGTGTACCAGCCACATTCTACATGTTTGCTGTTGCCTTCTATCCAGGAACATCACCTCACCCCAAATCCAAGTCTATTTTAAAGGCAAGCCTGACTGAGACATCAAGTTAACCTCAGCACTCACTAAATACCTTCCATACAGCTTAACTGTGCGCTGTGTTCAAGTGGCAGAGAAATAGTTCCTGCTATTTGAGCTGTCCGTCTCTTCCCACATACTTGGCTATAACCAATCTTGACAGCAAAGATGAGTTTTAGAAGATATATTCTTGTGTACTAAATTGAAACGTTTACTGTCTCCAGCACTTGAATCATCTAATATGTGATTTTCTTTCTGAAACCCATCAATATAAATCTACACACACATCCCAATGGCATTACCTAACAGCTGCATTATTCATGTTTCCCAGTTCAGGACCAGAGGATGAACATGAACCAGCTCAGCTCCAGAGATTAGCTACTGATCACAAGTAGTTTAAAGTCTATTTCTCAAAGCAAGCTAAAGTTACCAAGTTACCATGTGCCTAGGCACCTCCAGAAGTTCTCAGTGTGGTAAACTAAACTCCTAACTCAAAATATTTCCGATGCCACCACCGAGACATGACCTAAGCCTGTCATAAGCATTGACATCACCAGCACCAAGTTCTTTAACAGAGAGCTCTGCACTGCCTTTTATCACAACTTGGCATGGTACCTCCTTGCTTTTGCTCCATCAGAAAGACAACCTAAGTAGCAACATTCCCCAAAAATCTGCCTCTAAAAATAAACTGCTTAAGTTGCTGCCTGATCTTTAGGAAGAAGCCTGCTGATGTTCAAAACCCTGGCACAGGGGTTTGTGAATAAAGTTTAAATAAAGCTCCATTTTTCTAGTAGAACCACTTCAGCAACATCCTTCCACTCATGCATCTTCCTTCAAGTTATTTAAAACTTATTCCATGGCCATCTTTTGGGTGTATGATTATAAATGTTGTTCTTAAGAAGTAAGTGTGATAATAGTTTGTGGGGAAGCAATTTATATTTGCAGGTTTTAGCAATTTAATATTAATTCTGTGCTAGGCTTTGACTAGTATGATACAAAAAAAAGCGTTAAAAGAAAAGAAAAATCCAATAGAATTGGGCAATCTCTTTGTCAGAAAAGGAAACTAAACAGTATCTGTGTGTATACTGTTAAAAAATTTGGTATTCCTCCTTCCTAACCCAACACCATGATGGAAGAAGTTCAACCCCATGGAATAAAAAGACCAGCTTCAGCTGCTCACAGCTTCTCTGCTGTCCAAACACTCTTCAGCTCTGCCAGCAGAGGTGCTCCCACCCCCAAGCACCTATTTTCAGAGGCCTTTCAGAGCCTAGCTTCAGTTTATTAGTGCTTCCAAGGCATTCTCCTTCTCTTCCCAAGCTGACATTGAATTTTCTTTATTTTAAGCTTTCATTTATTGCAAGTATTGAACAGATGTTACACAGGTGAGAGCAAGGATCTCATTACTTTGTGGTGTACTTGCCTGTAACAGCAGAGGCCAAATGGTCACATGCCAGTGAAGAAACTGCTTCAAAAAAAAATCTATTTTTTATGCTAGGTACCTTAAAAAAGCATCTCATGTGCAGAGTGCACGTCAACACCACTTGTTTTTTTAGCAGGTTAACTCACCACTCTGAACATGGATTCAACATCACACTCAGTCCCAGCTGGAAGACAAGCAGCTTGAGGCCAGCAGACACGCCATGTAAAGTGTGTGACACTACATAAATTCAGCCAGGTCTACAGCGTACAAAATACCTGGAAAAATCCTCCAGTCTGAGGCATTTCTCAAAGCCCATCCAGTTTGCGGAAAGCCACCTACAAGCAGCACACAGGGGCCTGGTTTCTACCAACTGCAGTCAAAAAAAATAAAGCTGAGAAGTTGGTGACAAGACTCAGCCCAGTATAATTCCCTTAAGATAATTATCACCTGCAAGTGTAAGCAGCCCAAATATTGGGTGTTCCAGGCCGTTTGACATCACCCACCATCAGCGTAGGCTCAGCCCTTTCAGTGATGCGTGTACTCACAAATGACCGCCCGTTTTAATCACCTAGTAAATTGGCGTTAAGGCTCCTCGACTGCTTCAAGTTGAAATCAGTCATTCCAAAGTCCACAGAGTGACTCACTGCACGCTAGGTGTGTTTTAACATTCACCAGTTGGTTTCTCCACAGGAAAGGGAGAGTCCCTTGCTGCAACAGCACCATCACTTCACTTTCAAACCCGTAATTCAGCAGAAGTAAGCTCTTCATCCTCCTGGATTCGAGCTCTATGCATCAACTCCTTTTGGGGGAACATCAGGAGGTCTGCAGGAAAACCGTTTAAGACATGAGTATTTGGGTTTTTATACTGAATGTGTCAGTGCCTTTCCTACGCCCTGGCCTTACGATGGCTTCAGACAGCCTGAGAAAGCGCTGCTGAAAGCAGAGGCAAATATACCTGCCACGGAAACGGGGAGGGTGATCTAATTCATCTTTTCCATTCAGTTCTGACTATTTGTCTACATAGCTTTAAAAACTGGCAGTCAGCATTCGGGATTGGCCCCGAACAAAGGATCTGGAATCCCACTTAGCAGATGCACTGGAAGCTTCAGCTGCAGCAGCATGCCTGCCCACACGACTCCCACCTGGGGCCAAGATTGATTTCATCCAGCATTTACATTCGGTGCTTACATTCCTCCTGGAACAAGGAGCTCTACGGTCCCCGAAGGGCTACGTAAGCCAGGAACTAGAAGCGTGTGGAAACGCGACTTCTCCTTTCTATAGATTTTCATCACAAAAAACCAACAACCTGGAGTCAAAGGATTATTCGAGATTTTATGGAAGAGGTCTAAAGTTTTCCAGTTCTCCTCCTGCCAAATGTAGGAATGAGTCTTCAAAAAAAAAAAAAAAAGCCATTTTTCAATAATTTCAGTTTTTGCTGAAATAACAGCTGCACAGCACAGCCAAAGCTTTCAGGAAATTTTTTTAGTATCCAACAGATTTATCTCAAATTGATTCTAGCATTTTTCCATGACTGCATTTTCCAGATTTCTAATTCCTCCAAATACTTCAAGTGCTATTTTCCCCTTAGCAAACACGTATCACTGACAAGCCCTTCCCTTCAGAACCCTGACCAACTAAAAGTTTCTTCCAGCGTCCTCCAGTTGTCATCTTCCATAATATGATGGAATCAAGCAGTCCAAGTCTGTTTAAAGCCTGCATTTAAAAAAATCTGTGCTTTGGAGCTACAGAAGCTCTGAAGTTACTGAAATACAAGACTAAATTCTCAAAATGAGCAACAGCAAGCTGGAACTAGTGGGGTTTAAGATGCTAGTGAGTAAATAACTCATTTTTAAAGCCAGCCTTTCATGCTATCAAATGAATACGTAGGGTAGCTATCCAAGTTTGACTTGGTTCAGCTCTGCTGTTTGGAAGCCCGAGATCAGAGGCTTCTTAAGACCAAAATCCAGAAATGTAGTAAGATTTAGATGTGCTTCCCTGCCGTTGTTTTATGCTGCTGGAAGAGCCTTTTATACTGTTCAGCTTTACATTAACTTGAAGGAAACAAAAATACATACACATTTTTTTCATTTGGCATATTAGCAACATGCCAGTAATGTTATTCCACAAGGCAGATGAGCTCCAGCTACAAAGCCTCCCCTCCAAGCTGGAGAGCTGAAAGCCAACTTTCCAGATAACCTTGTTGCAACAAGTTCCCACAGCAAGTGAACCTTGACTTTTGTGCTCAGGCCCTGCCCGCTCGCTTCCACTTCAAAACAATTTCTGCTTACAAGAATTTTGCAAAACGCGCTCACCATAAAAACTTCCTGAAGTTTTATGCAGGAAATAGAAGGGTGTCAGCCTGATAAGGCAGCGTCCAGTGTATTTGGAAAATTTAGTAACAAAGCCAAAAGAGCTTTCTGTTTCCAGAGCCTACCACGGTTCCCTACACCCAGCTGCCTCAGCAGATGGGCAGTGTGTATTAAAGGCCAGACCAAGATCACCAGAGCCATGTAAAGACCTTCCTCAAGGTTAGGAATTCAGAACTCAAAGACTTTGTTCCTTTTACAAATTAAGCGCAAGGCACGAGCAAGATTACAGCTAATTGAGGACCTCGCAGTTCACAGGTCTTTACGCCTTGCGTGTTTTGCTGGGCGCAGAGAACCACAGGACACCAAACTCAGCACTTCAATTATTTTTAGTGCCTGCTCTGTCTACGGTGCCCAGTTCCCATGAACTGCTCGTCAGCTGTATGAAGTGAATTAGCAAGCTACAAGCTCACAAGGCAGCTGTGTGCTCTGCTGGAGCACTGTGATACTGCTCCGGCTTCTGGGACACAGGATGAGGAGGAATCTGTGAAGGAGGAACCTGTATCTTCAATATACAATTTCTTTTTTGCTTCAGAAAGACACCCACTGTATCATTACCTAATGCAGTTGTCTTGCTGGCGCCTTTCCTAGCTGGCAGATAATCATGATAGTTATTTTAAAAAGTCTATTAAAAGTGTTGCTGCATCAACAGAATAAATAGAATTTGTGCCTTGGCTGCCCAGTACTAGCTAGCGAGTACACCCTATTTGCTCAAGGCCACCCAGGCAATAAGTGACCTCCACCAAGTTTAATAATTCTCACCGCACAAGCAGACTGCGGTACAGTACAAACAAAGCTTTCACAGCCTCGACTACAGCCATGCCAGTTAATTTATAGCTTAACCTCATTAAAAAATGGATCTGACACTGGAGATGGATGGAGCTTTGGCTGCCCTACTTCCAACAGTTGGGTCACCTGCATTACCAGTATGATTTCCTATTTTCAATTACTCCACATCCTGCTTCTCACGGGGTGATAACATTCGGGAGAGGTCTCTCTGAGCTGCTGGCAGGCATGACTTTGCAGAAGTGGTGCTGACCATTTCTTGAAACTTTTCCGAACACACAAGCTGACTTTCATGCTCTCCTACCTTCAGCAGACATGAATTAACCCCAGTCTCAACATTGCTATAACCACGCATATCAAATCAGTGATCTAAACTCACCCCAGTAGCTTCTGAAAAAGGAAGTGACACTGCATGCACAAATATAGAGGCACAAGTTTTCGGAGCCTCAGACAGGATACCTTGCAGCCATTTATCTTCTATCTTTCACCACTTCGATGTGTTTTAGAAATTCAGCATCTCGCTGGAGGGCGTGGGGGGTATGCAGCAAGTGATGAGGGCATGCGATGGAGGCCTCAGCTACCACCAGAATTCCTGCAACTATTTTTAGTTGGGCTCTAACAGTTTTCAGCCACTTCAGGAACTTCAGTGCACCCTAGGCTTTATTTCTGTAACTTTCCTAGAGATGCATTCAGTTTTCTTCGTAGGGAAGCGTAGTACTCCAGCAACAGATTTTAACAAAGGGAACAAAAAATGTCACAATACGAGGAACAACGATGAATAAGTTAAATTTAGAATTCACGATCTGAACTTAAAGCATTCATGTAATGCTAACTCTGCAACTGTGGATTTGCCAGGAAGCGGTGTTCCCAATCTAAGGGCTGGCTTTGAGCCACGAAGTAGCGAGTTTTTTAGTCAGTTACTTAATGAGGATGAGTCAACAGCATTTGCTTTAACTTAAAGAAGGCAGAAAACTCCTTGAGACACTGCCCCAACTACTACAGGGACAGCTAGTTCCAGTCCAAAAGTAGCGTGAACTTCAGTGGTTAGTGCATCAGATCTTCAGAACACAACTGCATCCTACACAGTCCCCAGCATCAAAAGATGAACATCCCTTTTACTCAGATGCCAGTTTCACCCCCGTAACATTATGGATTTCTGCACAAATTTTGGCAGTTCATGTAGAATAGGCAAGCGGAGAAATAGGATTCATTTATAAGATGAAATTCTGCAGTGTTCTTACATTAGCCCAAAGCTCACACTTCCTCACCCTAACAGATTACTACGTATAAAATAAAAATCAAAATTTCACTTTTCTGTAGGTCAAAGGTAGCAGTGGTGAAGAAGAGGCTTATGTTCAAAGCGTTTTCATCATCCAACATCAGATATTTCAGTTCACATGAGGAGTCTGTTGGCTTCTGCACGAGAACACCAGCTCCATTTCCAATGAAGCTCTGAAGTTGTGCTGTTGAAGGTCACATCAAAAGCAGCCTTTTCTAATATGTGGTTTGATTTTTGACTTTTTAATTAAAGGGAGTAACTCTAGAAGAGATCTACAAAGGGGGCGAAACAAGAACTGGATGTAGATTCCACCCTTATTATTAGCACTTAGTCTCTTAATTACACAAAGCAGAAGTATTAACAGCACTGCAACCTTGGGGGGAGGAGGAAGGAAGGAAGGAAGGAAAGGGGAGCTGGCAAGAGCAATACGCTGCGCCGGGCTTTCGACAATTGGCGCTGCAATCTCGCTGAAGATCAAACATTTACAAGCATCCTCTCAACATTAAGACAGTAAAAATTGAAATAAGGCAGACCTTACAGCTCCAGACTATTGCAGACACCGCCATGGGGCACAGAAAAGCATCCCGAGCACAGGTAATGTTACTGTGAGGCCATTTCCAGAAGCTCACAGTGCACTCGCTCATTTCTAGAAACACTGGGTCTGACAGTGCTACATAAAGCTTTCTGCAGAGGATATCCTAAAAAAAGGATGTTTGGAAACAAAGAGAACCTCATATATGTAGCTATGCTGTGGTTATCTAAAGAGATATTAAGAACCTTTTGAGTTTCAGCTGGAGACATGAGGAGTAAATAACCATCAACACACTGTTGTTTCCAAGCCTTAATAAAACTTTAGCCACCGCATCTTCTCCAAGTTTTAAACCATAAGTCATCAAATCTCAACCTCCATTGCTCCATGAAGAGCTCAAACTGCGCTGGGACCAAGTTTTGACCACATGCAACATGCTATCAAACACACACGGAAGAAAACCCGAAGTTAAAGGTGGAGACTGAACTGCTTCCAGTCAAGGGTTGGTGCCCTCTTTTCCACAGCACTGGAGTTCTCCCTAAAGAATGAAGGAACTTGAACATTTTGCCAATTATTGAAATGAAAAGGGATCAAGGTTTTCAAACCAGACTCTCTGCATCCCCAGAGGGGTTCCCCTTCAAAAGATCACTTTTGGAAAGTGTGAACTCACTGAAGCCATCGGGTATTTACAAAATAAAGCATCAGGCTGGTATCACGTTCCTTGTTCCAAGTTTCACACATGTTTTCATTAATCATGCACAAGTTGGTGGCACATCCATCCCTCCTTTCTAGCACCCCTGCCTCAAAACCACTCACAGAACTTAAGGGAACGTGAACTTTATTCTCAGCGTCTGAAACAATGTAGCTCATCTGTACCTTGAAAAAAGCAAAGCTGCCAACCTATTTATTTATCCACGAACAAGAGAGTTTCAAGAACAGCGTGGACTCTGATTCTTAAGGGACAATTCAACATTAATTCTCTACATTACCGAAGAATTAGTGAATCAATACAGGAGCTCCAACAAAACCTGCTGGTGTACCTTTCAAATGAAGCACTTGATGCCAGTTGTTTGACAGCCAGACCATTTCTGCACTGAAGAGCCACTCTCACTTGAAAGACCAGTCTCACAATGAGCAGTTAAAAAGCACTGAGATCACATCAGCTGCTACTTGCAAGGCAGACAATTAAACAAGTGTCTCCACTGCTTGGCATGAGATGGAATATCTTGCCATGGCCACTGAGTGTGCACTCATTACATAATTAGTAAATATGTAGGTATGTATATGCGCACATGTATATATTATTACGTACATATTATGTATATTTGATATATTTATCAACCTAATTTTGGATGGCTATATTCTAATGGTGATGAAATTTAAGTTCCTTTTCAAACCACAGCCTAAAATAGTGCCTTTAATTAGTTTGAGGCGCTCTTTACAGGGAAAAAAGTAACTGCAGGTTCAGTGTTACCGCCTTTTTAATCAATAATCAGAAGGGTTTCATAACACCAGCACAAGTATTTCTAAAAGAAGGTCTCTACAGCAGCAGACAGACTTCGTTTTGAAAAGCTGTGCCACACCAGTAAGGAAAAAAAACTTTTGAAAAAAACTGTTAGTAGTATGACTAAGAGCAGCCCCACTCCACCCAACATCCACCCTTGCTAAATTCAAATACTCCAGCTGACAAGCAACCTTTCCGTGCTGTTTGCCAGCAGTTGCTTCAGTTTAGCTGCCTCCCTAGAACTGAAGGCGCATCTCTGAGTCAAGTTCGCAGATCTAAAGAGCCGGCAGCAGTTACTCCAGCATCAGTGAATCAGGAATTACCACCCAAAGGAGTCAGAAGTGCTGGGTGGCTCAGCTTTAAGAGACCCATCTTTTGTAGTGCCCGCACGTTTGGGTTTCAGCCTCTCTTGCTGACTCATGGATCGTGGGAGCAGTAGTTAGATGGAGGAGGAAAGAAGCAGCACAGAACTGCACACGGTACTCAGAGGGAAAGCAGAAAGGTGGAGGCTTGCAGGAGCAAACTGTCACCCCCTACCAGCAGAGGAGGCACACCTTTGCCAGCAGGGCACAGCAGGAAAGGCACGCTGATTTGGAGGCTTGTCTTCTCTACTTCCTGCAGCCTTCCAGGCAAGGAGGAAAGGATGAAGCTGCCAACCAGGCCACGGCTGCTAACGGGGAAAAAGACTCGAACGTAGAGAAGAAGTCGGCTAGGACAGGAAGAGCTTGCTTTCCTGGCATTAAAGGTTTATGTTAGCACAGCTCCCGAGCTACCTGTGGTACACTGTTTGATACGACTGGAACAATTTCAGTATAGCCACCGTGTGGCTGCCTTTATCACTCAGAGGCATTCCACCTCCCCCAGAAGCACCAGCTCCTCGTTAGGACAGCACAGCAATGAGATTTTGCTCATAACCTCCTCCGGGGAACTATTACCTAGCAGGACAGAGGGAGATTAAACAGCCTGGAGAACGAGCTTTATGGCCAGGCCCCAGGACGTGGTTCCCAAGTGAATCCAAAGGAGATTGAGACAAATGACAGCAGCACACACACTGACACCCTGCCACGCTAGGGCTAGTGGCAATCTTGTGTGGGGCACTGATTCTCATTTCCTGTGACAGGTTGCATAATTTCCACAAAGGTGAAGTTTCGGCAACTGAACTACGCCCATAACTGTAGAACAGCTTCTCTGAAAGACGGGGATTCTTAATACATTAAGGAATTAACTCAGATGATTCGTTCAGCTAATGTATCTTCAAATAACTTTCAAGCAAAGGCTTGAAAATTTTGACTGATTTAGAGAAAAATCCAGGTGGCATCACACAAGGAAGCATATACGTATTTCCAACACAATCCAAAGCACCCCTTGTACACGAGCCCGAACACAAATCAAGAAGCAAATTCAGCTACTTCCAAACCAGTCAAATTTAAATTCCAGTCTCCTAGCCCAATTTAAGATACATTTACCTCAAAAGTTGTTTATTTCCTTATAGACTTGCTTCTTCCTGTTCTCATGTTTGCAATACTAGACACAAAAACATGACATACTTTTTTTTTTTAAACCTAAGAGGAGCAAACCACTGAAGGTTATCTGCCGTGCAATTACTACTGCATTCCACACGTGCAGCTTCCTGCAGCCAGGTCGCCCTGGGCATGCAGAGCAGTGTCCAGCACCCTGCACACTGCTGACACAGGTCTGTTCCACTCCTGCTGCACTGCAATATGGCTTTCACTATCAAAAGCACCTGGAATTCTGCTGCTCGTACACAGATTTATTCCAGGGCTTTGGTGCACGCTCAGGTCTGTTACGTCTGTCTTCAAATTTTTGTTTTATATGAGTTCACAATTGCTGCAAATTCATCTTGAGGCATCCCCAAGAAATCAACTTAACCTGACAAAGCCAATTTCTAGACATTCCTTCTCATTTCCTGTGAAGATTTCTTACCCCATAAAATCACCATATATATATATACACACACACACAGAAAACCCCAAATCTCAAAATGTCTCTTAAAGACCCCATGAAGAGTGTTTTTCCTTACCCAAAGCAGTAAGTTAAGTGAACACCATGCTTTTAAGAAGTTATTAGCTCAGCCCTTTATTTCTTCAGGTCATTCTCATTCTTTTTAACTTATCTTATGAATAGCTAAGCAGCACAACAAACAGGCATGAGCCTGAATTCTCAGCATCTCTGCAGTTACCTAGTGCAACACCGCATATGGATCACTCCAAACAAAACAGATCTCAAACACAATTGAGCATATCTCAAATGCCTCTGCACTTATAGCACCCATAGCCTGGTGCAGATGATCTCCTTCCTCATGGTAAGGCATGTAACAGTTGCAGAAGTTACAGCACTGACTTCCCCTACCCGGGCGTTACACTTCACATATTCCCCAGCCAAGTTCCCAGTCCTACTCCTGACAAAGCAGCATACACGGATACTATTTCTTTCTCTCAAAAAAAAAGAAACCAGAAGAGAAAAAAATCCCCACTCACCAGCACGGTGGTGCAGATGGACCTGAGCTCAGACTCCACCTTCTCCCGATAGTCCTTGATAAGCTGCATCTTCTTGTCGCTGGTGTCTGTCTTCTGCTCGATGCTAGAGATGACCCTCCAGGCAGAGCGCCGCCCCCCCACCACGTTCTTGTAGGCCACTGAGAGCAGGTTGCGCTCCTCGTTGGACAGCTCGGCACCTTGCTCAGTTACTGCCTTCATGCAGGTGGCCATGTCATCGTAGCGCTCAGCTTGCTCAGCCAGCTTGGCTTTCTGGATCAACTCGGTCTTATCCATGGTGGCTGGCAGTGGGGCGGGAGAGGTATGGCAGCGAAGGCAGGAGAAGCTGGGGATGTCACGCTCCCAACGAGAGAACGCACCTCAAACCCTGCCAGAAAAAAAGGCAGCGACCGTGATCAAATGTTAATGAATGTTGTTGTGCATGACCCCTCGCAGAGCCCTAAAGAGGAGGAATGCAGGGAGTGTGTCTCCCTGCCCATCTCGCAGAAATGGGCTGGGATCATCACGCCCTTCCACGTAGGGCTGAGGGGAGCGGCTGCGCTCCCCAGGACCGGCTGCTGGGGAAAGGGCGGCCTGGAAATTCATCTAGGGAGCTGAGAGCCCACCGCTTGGGCGGGGCGGGCGTTTTCCCCTCACCTTTCCCTCGTGAGAGGGGGGCGAGGAGGCTCGGGAGGGTACCCAATTCCCGCAAGCCAAGCGGGCCTCGCTTAAAGCCACTCCCCGAGGGAAATAATAATTAAAAATAATAATAAGGAATGAAGGAGCGAGCCCAGCCTGGGGGCGGCTTCGCCTCCTGGCGGCGGGGCCGGGCAGGGCCGGCTTCCTCCCCCCCCCACCCCGCTTCCCCCGGGCATCGCCCCGCAGGGCCGAGGAGCCCCTGAGGCAGCCGAGGGGGAGGGGGGGGAAAAGGCGCCGCGGGGCCACCGGGTGCGAAATGGCGGCGGCGGCGCCGGGCGGCACCTCCCTCCCCTCCCTCCCTGCCTCCCGCCCGCCGCCGCCGCCGCCGAGCGCCGCGCTCACAAAATGGAGGACGCTGAGGCGGGGCCGGGCCGGCGCCTCGCAACGGTCGCCCCAACGGTCGCCCCCAACGGTCGCCTCAACGGCCGCGGGGGGAGCCGGGCTCACCTGAGGGGCCGCTGCGCTGCGCTGAGGCGAGGCGAGGCGAGGCCGGGCCGGGCCGGGCGGGCGGCGGCGGCCGCGGGGCTGCCGGGCTGCGGGGCGCTGGCGGAGAGAAAGGAGCCGCTGCCGGGCCGGGAGGGGAGGGAGGGGAGGGAGGGCGGCGCACGCAAGCTTAGCGGCTGCTCGGCCCGCGCCCACGCGGCCAATCAGCGGCCGGGCTCGCCGCCAGGCCCCGCCCCCCCGCCGGTTGGCAGCCAATAGGAGCGCAGCGCGCCGCCGCCGCCGCCGCCGCCGCCCGCGGGGGCGAGAGCGGGCAGGGCGCAAAGCTCGGTTGGCCCGTGGGCTGCGGCTGGGGCCACGGGGTTTCCTCCAATGAGATGCAGGGTGAGATGACGTCACTGTCGCCATGGAGATGCTGCTACAACCCCCCCCCCCCCCCCCCCCCTCCCCCGGCCGGGCGGGGGCTGAGGGGCTGCCTGGGGGGGGGGGGCTGTGGGATTTGGGGTTTTTGTCCGAATACTCTTTTTTTTTTTTTTTTTCCTTTTTTTTTTTTTTTTTTTTGTCCCAGTTACCCCCGACAAAGGGCGTTTTGCTCCTTCGGGGCTCGGACAAAGTGCATATCCCCGGGGCGGCGGGTCTGCCACACGCCCCTGTTTGTCCCCCCCGCCATGGAGCCTGAGGGGCTTCTCCTCAGCAGCCTTCCTCGGGGACAGACCGTCCAAAGCCATTTGTAATCCACAGAGTCACAGAACCCACCACATCTAACCCCCCTCCCCCCCTCCTAGGATCCAGGGGACACGAAATTGTTCACAGCGAGTCAATGTCCCTGCCCTCCTGAGGGGATGAAGGGCAAGCGTTTGACATCAGCACCAATAGATATATTTACTTTTATCCCCCCCTCCTGCTTTCACCTGGCGTTAGTTTTGAAGAGGTCAGAGACGCAATGCACAGAGACCGGAATTTTAGGTTGAATAGTAAAATCCCGTCCAGTCAGGAGTGAATAATCATGAGTCAATCGCTGCTCCGCTTCCAAAACGCTGCTGGGACGGCTGCTTGCACTCAGACTGCCCCAGTCTTGGAAGAAATGATAACAGCATAGCGGGTTTGTGCTGCTCATCACCACATTCAGCATATGAGACCCAGGAGCGGATCACAGGCGTCCTGCCCCTCAGGCCTCGGGCTAGCTCAGGGTCACCAATGCCTTTGGTGAGGACATTTCTCACCTTTCCTTCCAGCATCGCCAAATTTAGTCATGTTCAGCAACTTCAGCATCCAGATGGGATGATGAATGCCATGAATCAACCCCAGGATGTTATCGTCTCAGCCCGTAAAGCTCTCGGTCTGTGTTTGGACTAGGGCTGGGATGATGCATGTGGAAATTGGGTCCATGCTGTGAACAAACCCCCGCCTTTGTAATTCAAGTCTGAGATGCATTCATTCTGTTAAAAAGAAAAAAAACAACACAACACACGATTGATAATACCCCTTTCAAAGTTAATGAAACTCTCACAGAAAGGATTTTGGAAATATATTACTCTATTCCAGAAATTACTGTCCTGGCAATTTGCTACAGTCTAAGGTCGCCTTTTTATTCTTCCTTGTCGCTAGGATATTCTCTCATATTCAAAACCCCAAGTCATCGCTTTTATTAACATGTGAAGGAAAGGCCCGAACTGACCAATTGTGCAACCAAACCTTGATTAATATCACGTCTCCATCAGGGATGAAACCAACCATTCTGTGTGTAAGGCACAGATGAGTGGATTTTAGCTCAGCACGGACAGCTCACCTAATCAAGGCTACCTCCTTCACTGATTCTGCTCAAAAATTGGGAAGACCTCAGTCTCTCATGCACTGTAGTTCAAACCCTCCCTCCCACCGACTGAAAACTTGCATTGAGAAATGCAAAACTGTCTTAAAAAGCTGGGAAGTGCTGGCTACAGAGGTCTGTGATGGATCTAGATGTACTGCCATGCAGTCACTGAACACTGCATGGCCCGAGCATCTACCTCCAGGCCTGCTACGTGCTCCAGCTGCTGCCTGGGCTTCTGTTCCATTTGGGGTCCTTTGGGGTTTTGTGTCTTAGTGTGATACGGTTTTAAAAGACGTAGCCATAATCTCGTTTCCCCAGAGGAACCCTATCTCTGAGTTGGATGATGACCTCTGGGAAGCTTTTATGAGAGGAGGCTGGAAGAATTTGCTGTGTTGATTTTAATAAAGGTTAAGAGGAGATTTGACATTGTCTCGAAAGGAGGGAAAACATGGCTGGAGAACTTTATTAAATTTGTAAATGGAAGACAAACGGGTCCAAAATGGGCATAGATGAATTTAGACTGGGAATTAGGAAATTTGGGACTTTCATGAGGTTATGGAATGACTTTTCTGCACAGAGGGCAGGAAGCCCAGCTGCTTTGAAAGAGGAACCTGATCAACCTATAAAAGTGCCTATGTGGTGTAGTCGCCAGAGGCAGTAGGAGACTGAACTTCAAGAGCTTTCCAATTCTTTGTTTCTATTTAATGTTTCTTTTAATGCTTATTCCATGTATACTTTAATGCACAGCTTACTGCACAGCACCACCCTCCATTGAAGAAAAAATATTAATTTCCATTAGAGCGTTTCAGGAATGCTGTCGTCCTGCTAAACATTAACGACTTTATCTGCATAATACCATTATGAAATGGGTGGCATTATCTTCTCTTATGTCCAGGAAAATAAAAATATCAACACTCCTTCGTGCCTCTGTGGAGAAATATAAGGCTTTCTCTTCCAGAGTGTTAAACATTAAATCAAGGACCTTTGCTTCTCCTTTCTGCCGCTTGATGTGCATTGAACGTCCACCTCCCATTGACTTCAGATGCACCTCCTGAAGTGCAGCATCTTGGCAGCTCGCTCTGCAAATTACCCAGTTGGGGTGGGGGAGCAATATGAGGAATGTATACAGTGCAAATTCCTGAGACTTACGTGTGAACTTTAGGATGGAGTCAGAACCCAGTTTTCCAAAGGTTCAGTTGTTTGCCATAACTATAAGACTGTTTGTAGTTGATTTTTGTCATATTTGCAAAGGCTTTGTGTTCTGGCAGTTACAGGGCTTCTCGTTTGTCCCCTTGCTACTTTATGTCCTCTTCTTTGCCCAATTACTTGTCTTCTAATTTGCACTGCTGTCCTCTTTGGTATCCTGCCTTCTGCTCAGCTCCTGCCCATTCTTCCCCCATCCTATTATTCCTATTATTCTTTCCTAATATTTTTTCCCTAGCTGTATTCTCTGCCCTTCTGTTCTTTTCTCAAATTTCAATAAAGCTTGTGGGCAGAAAAGAGAGCTTTCCTTGAGCATTTAGTAGTCTTACATGAGAACCGGAGAATGGAGTCTTAGGAAAATTTTGCTTGCAATTTTTAAGATATTATCTGAGAATATTGAAATTGAATTTTCTCTTTAGGTTTACTGTATTTGGGTAGTTTTCCTTGAAACCAGCAAAAGACACAACCTGAAACAGGCCAACTTCTTGGTGAGTTTAAAGGAGCCACTTTAGTGGTTGTAGATGTCGGAGCTCTTCGATTAAATGGTTAAAAAGTTTATTAGCATGGGCAAAATTGGAATTTCCTCTGATTTTCTCTGTGAGAAAAAAATCTAAACCATTTTATCTAAAGCATGAAAAGCATCCTAAGTGTGTCCATGCAGACCGAGCTCTATTTAAGTTTGCAGAGAGGAACTAACATGATGGCTACAACTTTTCCAGATCCAGTAAGACATTGCTTAGATTTATTTATATCCCACATGGTTGGGGGACTTCAGAACAAAGGAATAAGGAGAAGACCTGCTGTTGCACTATTGTATTTTGTGTTCATATTGCAAAGATGCTGCATAAGTGCTCTTCTACTTAAATTAAAAATAAAGGGTCACCCCTGTAGGAGGTTAACGCATCACATCCAGTAAGTAACAAATAAATGTGAGCTAGTGGGATCAAGCTCTTTAGACCTTATTCAGCACGACTCAATATTGTATCTGTACTGTGCTGTGAGGAAGGCCACAGGACTTATTAAATTTTGAAAATACTTGCATGGCTTGTTCATTACTGGGATAAACTAACTGTTTCAGGACAAGCCCTTAAAAGAAGTTGTTGAATATGTAGCTTATAATGGGTGCAGAGTTTATGCAAACTGTGTTCTGGTGGGAGAAGAGAAATCGAGGCATGTTTAGGTGAGGAAGGTGAGTGTCGGTGTGGGAGGCTGGTATTGAATTTCAATTTTGCTGCTGAGTGCCATTTGTCTGGCTTAGCTTGCTGCATGAAAAGTGTGTCTGTGCTGGGAGTCGTTTGGGCTTTGCTGCTGAAGGATGATATTGATGAATCCTGGTGTCTGCTGTAGGGATAAATGCTGCTGTAGTTGATAGACCGAAGCAGTTATTGATCATGGTTGGTAGCAAAATCTCAGCATTTGACACTTTCTTTTTTCATACCAGTGCAGTCGTTAATGTTAAATTCCATTTCTCTCCCTGGGGGTGAAATAGCTATCACGTTATCGCATACAGCAGTGTTCCTCTTCGTTCTGTCCTTCTGCGTTGTGTGGTGCTAAAGATTGGAAAAAGCTCTGGGGAGTACAGCCAGACCTCTTTTATCTGGGTGAGCTGCCTACCTCTGCCTTGAGACATCTTCTCTTCCCTTCCCTTCCCTTCCCTTCCCTTCCCTTCCCTTCCCTTCCCTTCCCTTCCCTTCCCTTCCCTTCCCTTCCCTTCCCTTCCCTTCCCTTCCCTTCCCTTCCCTTCCCTTCCCTTCCCTTCCCTTCCCTTCCCTTCCCTTCCCTTCCCTTCCCTTCCCTTCCCTTCCCTTCCCTTCCCCTTGTGAAGTGGCTCCAAGGCCCCAGGGCCTCCCTGTGCTACAATTGCCAGGAGAGGCTCGTGGAAGGAGTCCCACGGGGATTCCTCTCCAGGAACACCACACATGGGTCTAGTTAGACACAAAGCGTGTGCACATCTCCCTTGGGCCTCTCTTTTTTTTTTTTTCCGTGGCTGTGTCCCATCAGTTGTGACTTGCAAGCAGGAGGACAGAGCAGCCAGCTGGGGTGAATGATGCCCATGCAAGTTGAGGTGTGCCTTTTTTTTTTAATGGAAATGAAACAAATAGTCTCTTAATGGTTTTCGTTTGGTTAAATGCAACTTGCTCTGCCAAAACACAATAAAGGGCCCACTTTTGCATGAACAAACAGGAGGAGCAAACGTGACTGAGACTGCCAAGGAAATTTTGTCCTCCTGAAGCTTCTCCTATGGGGAGGTAGCAGTAGGGCCCCAAGAATTAAGATAAATGCAGCTAATTTCCCTTTAATGGTGATTTGATTATACTTTCATTACAAGTAACTAGTTCCCTTTTCTAATTATATAGCTTGCTTTTATCCAAGAAAAATTACCCAGCCTATGGGAGCGGACCATCAAAGTCACTCATCTGTGAGCAGTTCGTTGTGGTGCTGGGAGACTGCGAGTTTTGGAAAACGTCTGTATTGCACGAGGTACGTAAAGATTGCTAGCTCTTGGGCTGTTTGGCCACGGCAGATGAGGAAGCAGGCAGCGGGAATGGATGTGCACGGCAAAAAAGGGGCAGAGAGCACGAACCCTGCACCCATTTAGCACGTCTTTGAAGGAGAGAGAAGGAAGGAGAAGAGGGGAAGGGGGCGCTGAGGAATGAGACAGAAACGCCTGAGGGTGTGCTGCTATTTGGGAAGATTCATCAGCTGGTGGTTTAGTAAGCTCAGCGAGAGCTCTGTTTGACCTCTGTACTTCTGGCTTTTTATCCCCATCTCTTCCTCCCCCGGCAGCTGCCGTATAAGCAGGTTCTCCAGCGGCGTGGTGTGACATCAGTCACCCAGATTGTACAGTTGGGGCTGGGCAGGGGGCACGAGGATGTGGTTGGGAGCATGGGGAGGTTGCGAGAGAGCCTCAGGTCCCGCGGGCAGCTTGCTGCTGGCCACCCTCGTTAGTCTGCTTCACTAAACCTGTGTGCCTGTGATGAGCTAGGGATGCAGGCAAGCAAAGCTGGTGCAGAGAGGCAATACCTCTTACTGGATCAATGAACAGCTGGGAAAATAGACAAGCATTTGGTCTGAAAGCATCCATTCCCTGTGTAAGTGAAATCCATTCCTTTGCTCCATGCTGTATAACACTAAGGCTGGTAGATACTTGAAGGTCAGGTGTTCGTCTGTACTGGAACCATGCATTTATTTCATTTTATGATTCCAGTACAGACAAACAAACCGACTGGTAGGGAAATCATGAACAATTATACCTGTACAATTAGGTACCCTGGGGTAATTCCCCATGTGACAACTGTGCTAGAAAGAGAGGCACTTTTATTCTGAAGCAGTGCCTGCTAAGGGAGCACTAGCAGCAGAACTATAATTATCCGATCATTCCCAGTGTTGGCAAACCAAAAGAACGAAGGAAGTAAGGGAGAGGACAGAAAAGACAGGAATGCAAAGAAGGCAGACAAGTGGTTAACCAGTGATACCTGTGGGAAGATGCGGGGCAACCGTCCTGTCTCGTGTGAACTTCATTGGTCAAAATCAAGGCTGTAGAAAGAATCAGACAAGAACTTTGTTTCAGGGTAAGATTTTTTTTCTCAAACTCAGTTTTGAAGCATTCTTCTGTCAGCTTAATGTGGCCTAATGGGTACGTATTGAATTTTTCCTTACGGTTTGTAATGTGAAGATTCTCGGTTAGGAGTTTAATTAGGACTTGGTGCTGCCTTCCTTGTACAAAGATCTGAAATCTGAGGACTATGAAAAACGCATGTTAGGTCTCTACCTAGCTATGATTATCTGCCTGATCAACAACAAGGATTTATATATGGAATGAAATTATCCTTCAGGGGCAGAGGGGGATGGCATGCATATACGCATACATTTATCCATATTTTAGGCTGAAATGCTCCTTGACAAGCCCAGAACAGGACACTACATATGCATCCTTAACAACTGAATGCACTGTAGTGGTTAGCATACAACGTCTTCACTTTACTGAAATATTTTATCCCTGGCACATGCCATAATTATAAGCAAGCTGCTTAATGATGGCCTGTGCTCATGCAAACTGTACCACTTAACTACTTGCATTAATATTGTAGGAAGCCTCAGATGCACGGGATGAGCAGCCATGGAGCTACAAGCAAGAAAAAAGCTCGACTAGTGGAAGAAGTATCTAGGCAATGAGTCGCCTCCTACATTAGTGGGATGAGCTTCCCTCCGGGAACTTTTGCCTTCTGGAGAAACCTAAATGAGAGAGATACTCCACTGCCCCACACCCTTCTTCTCTTCATGCACTGCTGCTGCTAAAGAGACTGTCAAGCTTCCTGTTGAGATAAAGAGCTATGCTTACAATGTGTAGCCCCAAACCAGCGAGATAACACGCTGCCGTTTGCTGTGTTAGGCAATGCCATTTCTGTAGCGGGGTGGTATTTCTGAATGGGGAGATTCAAACAGGGAACTGATCTGTGGGTGAGCGTGTGAGGAGTTTAGTCTGAGGGTTCGAGATGTTCCGGATGGTAAAGAGCAATATTGGGAGTTTTCAGATCATTTTCCACGTACTTAACCACTAGAGACTTTCAAATAGAATACACGACTATAACTAAATTCCGGTATTTATTTCATTGTCATAATTGAAGGGAAAGCTTTAGTATAAAAGATGATGCTAAATGTACAAAATATTCCATAAATCTCTGTTTTTCTGATGTCGTAGATTGCCACCTTTCTTAGCTATTTTATTTAAAACTTTTCAGGTTCCCATCATGCTATTTTTTATTTCATTGGGTTATTTAGATGTAAAGTGATTTTTTTTAATTATCTCCAACACAAGAAATTTCTCAAAGTCAAAGTTTTATTGATCAGTAATTTTCCAGCAGCCCCTCCTTACGTTTCAGCAGATAACTCTGGACCAGTGCCAGCTGTTGTTTCCTGGCCTCAGCCCAATTTTTTCCCTGAAAATGAATACCCAAAACGTTCATCGTTCCCATACCATGGAATCAATGTGCATAATACAGAAAAAATGTCAGGCTTTATAATGCGATGCAGAAAATTAAACTCTAGTTTCTATTCGTGAGTAGGTTTTCCTTCTTAGAATGCATAATTTAAAAAATATGTTGTGGCTGCTATTGTGGCTGTCACACTATCCCATACTGGAATCTGTGTCAGAATTATAAAAAACTGCTATATGAGAAGAGAACCTGGGCAGATATTTTCCTAGAACATGTCAGAAGCAAACTTTTTGTGAACAAATGAATAAAATTAATCCTTCTCAAGGCAACAGTCAATTTGTCCTTCTTCAGAACCACAAAAACCTGTGGCTTACACACATTGTTGCCCCAAATATATTGTGCCCAATGTGCCAAATGCATAATTTTCTTGTTTCTCTTAGATAGAAAATGGCAATCAACCATACCTGTCAAGCCTGGAAGGCCTTTCAGCTTGAAATGTTCTTAGTTGCTGGGACATCTCACAAAATATGATGTAGTTGGTGTACTAATAGGCTTTCTCTTTAGACCAGCACCTTGTTGTGTTCAGGTTTTTGAACTGTAAGGTAGTTATACCATTCTAGATTGCTCATCTTGATTCCAAATATTGTTGCAAGAAAACGTTCCTTTTGTAAAGAAAGTTGGCTGGATTTAAAATTCTTTAGGATTGGTGGTAGCTGCCCAGGTAAGATTTAGGCGTGGTGGTGGCAAACAGTCCACAGAGCAGTAATGTGAAATGGCAATGACTTATCTGACCAGCAGTTGTTTAAAATTAATTGGTTCTCCAGTTTTATGATAAGTTTACAAGGGAGTTAAGAACCCCTTTTGGAATCTTGTGGGAAAAAAAATAATAATCATGCAGTAATAAAAACTACTTCATCAAAGCTTTACTGAACACGTATTTATTCTCACAGGTTAATAGAAGGATGTATCCTGGAAACGTCAAGTCTGTTTTCCAAGATCTTGTTAGGACATTTCCCAGAAATTTTGAGATAGGTTTCTCTGTTGTGGGTGTAGCTCCATGTTCCTACAATTTTAAGCAGAGTGGCCCGAGAGGACAATTCTCATCCCACTGCACCTCTGTAGGTGTCTTTTCCAGGATCCTTTAGCTGCAATATGAAACAAATTGAAATAGGTTGAACATAAGCCAAAGTCTAGAAATATGAGAGTGTTTGGATAAATATTCATTATGGCTGAAGTTTACTCCTAATGAACCAATGCAAAGACTATGTACTAATTAAGTGCAGGTTAAGTTCACTCAAGAGGCACCTAAGTGGTGATCAGGCCCTCACTGTAGTCTGTACATAGGGCTGATTTTTATACTGTCCAAACATCATTTGTCAGAGGGCTGACTTCTACAGATTTTCTCCTTTTACATCATTCATACTTTCATTTCGTACATTTTCCAGGTGGAGACGAATATGCTGTGTTGCTGATGCAATTGACTTTATTATTATTCTTGGCACACAGCAGCTTAATTGGTTTGAAGAAACAGTAGTTGCAGGGCCTGATAAGTAGGATGATTGTCATCAGGAGTCGTTTAGTGCTTTGCTATCACAGAACAAACTCCCTGTGACTCACACTGAAAGGAGAAGGCCAGATTTTCATGTGGCGTACAGCAGAAGAAAATGTTGCCTGTTGTGAATGCGTGTGTCTTTTGTGTTTAATTAATTACTTTAAGATTTTTCTTACCCACTGTAAGTTTTGTATAATCCGATTCAGTCCAGCTTTGCATTTGAAATTCTTCTGTTATGCCTCTCTGGACACTTTCTGTTTGACATGTATCTCTGTGATGGGAAAATTGGAACAGGACACCAATCGCAAGGTGAGACTATATTGATTTAGGCAGTAGTTTAATGCTTTCAGTTATTTTTCCTCTGTCCAATACTTTCTCATACTTTGTCAGCTCTTTAGAGTGTTTCTGGACACTGTGCAAATGTTCTCATTTTGCTGACCACATCAATACTCCAGTGATTTCTTCCAAAGCTGTACTTCATAACATGGAGTATCCTCCTGTGCTGTGTGTGTGTTGTCCACTCAAACAGCAGTTGTTAGACCTGCATGCAGTTTTTCACAACCTTATCTCGGGCTTCTGTTTTGACTGTCAAATAACATTGTGTCACTTGTAAATTCGCCCTGCTCGCTCCCTTTTCCAGATCATTAGTCAAGACACTGAGCAGTAGTCTGCATCTTTGGTCACTGTGCAGTTAATCTTTGGCCTCAGTTAAAGTAAAGCATGTTCTCCCAGCTTTTTGCCTACACCAGTGACAATGGCAAAAACTGATAGGGCAGCTAAGAAATCTTCTTGTCCCTGTAGGCCATAGCATTGGTTGAAATTTGAACCCGTTTGGATAAAAGATTATGCGGCAAGCACCCGTGGTGGCCTCAGAATCTCCCTTGGTGGGTGTTTCCTCTGTTATTCAGAGCCATGCAGTAGTTGTTGCCCATAATCTACCCACCAAATTGCCACCAGTTGGCAGATGAATTCTCGTATGGGAGGTGAAATGTGGGCTAAGCCCATGGGTGCATGTTCTGCTCTCTAAAATGGGCTCAATCCTGCCTGGTGCACTGAGGATCGTACACAGTCGACCAGGTTGCACCGGGATCAATGTAAGGCTTTCTATGCCTTTTTTTTTTTTCTCTTTCTCTCATCAATCTTTCTAGTTATTAACAGAAAGGGTATTTCCACACATAGCTTGTCATCACTGCGGTTCATTCGACAAGCCTGGGGTAGTACGAAAGTCCCACAACCCCTGGAAACTCAGCTCTCTTCTTTGTTGGCAATGCGATATTCCCAGGGCTTGCACCTAGGATGACTAAATCCTGGCACCTCTTCCATTCCCAAACGATTGCCTGGCCCCTACTCAGCGAGGGGCTTTCCACAGGTCTCGTGCTGCTGAAATATTGATGCTGCTTCATTGCAAAAGAGCTGCTTAATGCCCATGTTTAAGTGTGAGAGCCTCGTGTGAGATGTTCCCTTCTTTCACTCGTGTCGTCCCTCGGATGCTCAGAGGCGGCTCGTGGAAGGAGCGGGTTGGGCTGGGAGGGAAGAGAGGTGTGAGCAGATGGAGAAAAATGGGATCGGATATCAGAACGCCAGGGTGGGATTCCCAGCTGAGAAATATGAACAAAAAGAAGCGTTTCATTAGCTGGAAATAGATGGTTATGTCTAGTCCAATTTGGCAGGGGAGATCTGCTTTTTGACACTTTGCTAAGGCAGCTTCTGAGGGAGCCGCTCCTGCCGGCCTCTCTCTCCTCTCAGGTTTGCCTTTAATTACAAACTGTAGAAGCAGGTGCCTTTGGGGAGGCAGTACGAGGGATGTTGGAAGGCTCTGTGCTTGCTCACAACACCAAGTCCTGTGCACACATCAAGGCAGGAGCCTGCCTGGTTGGCACCTTCTGCTTCAAACGCTGCGAGTGAACCTTGCGATCCACCCAAGCTGCCTGCACAAGCATAGCCTAAGCCCCCTCCTATAAGTGAGCCTATTTGGACCTCCCTCCTTCACCAAGGCAGCCTCAGCACCTGTTAATCCCTAAATACACGACTTTATACTCCGGGATCTTCGTTTTTATCCTGCCGGTGTTACTTTTTAGCCCACCCGTACAACAACCTGCTCTTCCTCTGCATTGTGAGCCTTTGAATCTTGTGATGCGCTCTGGTTTCATTAGCATGTTTTCATTTTCTTCTGCCAAGGTCGTTAATGAAAGTATTAAATAAGATCTGTTCCAAGGTCCCAGGCTTGAAGAAGCCCTAATTGGTTGTGCAGGGTCTGTTTTGTAGATAAACAAAGGACGCGGCACGGATCCTCACGGGAGCCAATCAGCCTAATCCCGGTGACTTCTGGAGAGTTATTCTGGTTATTTGGGGGATTCTGCTTCATTTCAGTCTTTTTCCTGCACACAGATAGCAAAATAGCCCCTTGTCCTATGGCCCGGGTAGCTTTATAAGGACAACGAGATGATTTGGAAGAAGCCGTGGTTAGATGGCTAACACCAATGTGGAGGTAGAGGCAAGACAAAAATGCCAGTGTCTGACTGCCGCGTGCATTTTGCAGCCACTTTGTGAGGCCAAAAAAATAGAGAGGGTCTTGTGCGGTTGTGGGAAGAGGCAGGGGATGTACCAGCTGAGAGCCCTGAATAGCGATATAAGGAGGCCTCACAGAAAGGCTGTGTGCTCTCAGGGGCATGGAGTCAGAAACGTATTGTGCTCCTGGGGTGACTCAAACAGCCACTTGTGAAAAATAGATATGCCTTTGTACAAAGCATTAGTCAAGCTTATTGCATGGCTTCTTGTGTGTGGGGTACCATTATCATGATTCATGTGGACGTTTTACCTTATTTTACGTGCAAAATTAATCGCACTTTCTGTGGAAAGGACAGACATTTTCAGTGATCTTTGTAATAAATAACACGGAGTACATTGAGCTAAACATTGAGCAAAAACTAGCATTAAGCATTTGAAAGCTGTTAGGAATATTAAAGGCAATGGGCTCCAGGGGGCTTATCTGCCTCTCTGTGATCCCCCAAAACTGATGGGCTGTACTGTACCAGCCCTTCTCCTTCCCTGTTCTGTCTCTTTTTATTATCCTGATGCTCTGGGGAAACAAAAAGAAGAACAAGAAGTTACTTTCCAGCTCATAGAGATTACCTCTGTGCAGTTTTCCTTTTCCTTTTCTTCAGGTTTGCATCTCCATTCTCACAGAGACTTTACAGACCTAAACAAATCTGAAGTTACAAGGGTTTAATTTTCCCAAGTATTTGCTGGTCCCCTGGGCCTGCCGTACAAAGGCAGTGCCTTGCTCTTCTGATAAAGCAAAGAGAAATTTATTAAACACAGCTTAGATTATTAGTTATCCAGGGAAGGAGCAGGAGGCTTGAGGGCTGTTAGCTGGAGAGATATTTTGGGATATGTGTGTGTGTATCCCTGTTAGGAAGGTTGATGGCTGCTTTAATACGGGGTAGCAAAGTGCAAAATAGGCAAATTAGTAAGTGGGCACCTCTAGGGCTGTCCTCAGTTTGAAGGAAGGCCCTGTCAAGCATGTTGCCAGCAGGCAAAATCAAATTTTAATAAGGACAGAGTGGAAAAAAATACATTCTAGTCCCCCAAAATCGTGCCCCCAGACTAGACACAAGCAGCCCTCCACCCAGCGCGAGCAGCGCAGTCTCCGTGCTGTTGGAGAGCACCACGTTTGGCATAGGTTCATGCAATTCCAGCAGGTCAACATGAAGCACACTGCAAAATGACAGGAAAGCTGCAAAGAATTCCCTATAGCAACTCTCAGAATTGCTTTATTTTGGCAAGTGTCCGCACAGGCTGAGCTCGGCAATTTCCCTCATCGTAATAATTGATGCTGGCTCGAAGCTGGGGCATTAATTTAACTGTAAGCCAGCAATGTGTCTCTGGAAGGTTTTCTTCCCCTTGTTCAGTAAGCAGTGTGAGAATAAAAGAGCTTTTCCTTCCAACTGATGTGGTTTTCTTTTGCTGTCTCTAGCCTTCGGCCAGCAGGGCGAGGAGGTGATTGTCCCCCTCTGCTCTGCTCTTGGGAGACCCCACCTGGAGCCCTGGGTTCAGCTCTGGGGCCCCCAGCACAAGAAGGACGTGGAGCTGTTGGAGCAAGTCCAGAGGAGGCCACGGGGATGATCAAAGGGCTGGAGCACCTCTCCTATAAGAGGCTGAGGGAGTTGGAGTTGTTTTGCTTGGAGAAGGCTTTGTAGGCCTTGAACATTTGCTGTGTAATGTGCTCTGTGATTCCTTCTGGTCCTTTCCCTAGCCTGTGAGGTGGAGTGATGCTCCAACGGGGATTCAGAGAGAGAACCTGAGCCGTCAAGTCTTTGGGAACAATGTGCAGTAGCAGGACACGTTGATAGGATCGTAGGATGGTTGGGGTAGGCCTCACGAGGGCAGAGCAGAGGGGCACAATCGCCTCCCATGACCTGCTGGCCACCCCTCTGTTGATGCAGCCCAGTTTGGCTTCTGGGCCGCAAGCACACACTGCTGGTTCATGTCAAGCTTCTCATCCACTTCTCCAGCCTGTCCAGATCCCTTTGGATGGCACCCCTTCCTTCTGTTATATGGACTGCCCCACTCAGCGTGGAGTTACCTGCAACCTTGCTGAGGGTGCACTCGATCCCACTGTCCATGTCGCTGATGAAGATATTAAACAGTACTGACCCCAAAACAGACCCCTGAGGGACACCACTTGTCCCTGGCCTCCACCTGGACATACGGCCATTGACCACCACTCTCTGGAGGTGGCCTTCAAGCCAATTCCTTATCTGTGGAATGGTCCACCCATCAGATCCATCGGATTATCTCCTTGTCTCCCATGTGCCTTGACATTGCTTCCAGGAGGACCTGTCCCATGGTATTCCCAGGCGCAGAGGTGAGGCTCATGGGTCTGTAGTTCCCCTGGTTACCATTCTTGCAGCCTAGCTTTATTTCCTTTACTTTTATTACCATGGAAGTCCTATCCTTGTATCCCTCACCTGCTTTTTTTCCTGCTCTAAGCACCTGCTAGTGAGGGAGCCAGGAAACAGCCTTCTCGAAAGGCCACAGAGTCCAGACTTCAGTATGGGATTGCAGTGGTAAATCAGCTCACCAGCAGTGAGAATACTGCAAAAAAGCACTTGGCTGTTTGCCACAGCACCAGAAAAATAGAGGTAGCCAGCAAAGTTTCCTTCAGTGGCACTGATCTCTCTTTCTACCAGTTCAGAAGGCCGAAAGGGAGGAGGTGAACAGGCCTGTGCCTCCTTTAGTCACGGAGCCACATCTGACTGTACAGCATTGCCCTTTTTCATTCCCGTGCTGGTATTTAAGCTGTAGTTCCACTGTTGTGCTACTCCTTAGGCTCTGAGCGCACAGGAGCAGGGATTGCCATTCCCTGTGGGGCACAGTTATTATTATTTATTGTGCATTGAGCATTAATCTCAACGCTGTTAAATTCAACGAGCCTGTGAAATGTGCTGTATATAACTCTTAGCCCTCTGACGTCCCTCCAGCTGGAGTCAGGCACGGAAAGGAAAAGAAAGAAAGCCCTCCTTTGACTCATCTCGTACTGGAGGAGATCACTTTTGTTCCATTTCCCCACATTCTTTGCATTCCTTTGCAGTTAGGTCTGGGTCTGGAGCCAGCACCAGCCAGACTGAGAGCCTCCTGCAAAGCCACAGGCCTGAGGCACCAGGATAAACCTCAACAAAGCTTCACCTGCAGGAGACGGAGACTGTGCCTCGTACAGCACCTCTCTTTGTGCACTAAAGGATTAAGGATCTGTGTCTGCAGAGAAGGCACATCAGGGACAAATATTTTATGGTCGAATCTCTTCCTTTTCAGTGGTGGGGGAAGGAAAAGTTCCTCACTCTGGTGAAAGTGGCAGGACCAGCAGTAGATTTGGTCGCTAAACACAGGACATCATATTATCCACCTTCATGTGTGAATTTTAACCATTCATGTTCCCCAAAGTCTGGGCAGTTTCCTAGCATACTTCCAGGAGGGTTTTCCACACATTTTAAGGCACACTATATACAGTGAGTCTTTTATGTACAGTAAGGGGCTCATTCCCATTCTGGTTGTAAGCTTTCCCTGCCAAATATTTGAGAGCAGCTTAGTTCATATGGTAGCGTGGGTATGCATATGCCAGGGTGGATCTGCTCTGGATGCCATTTGATTTCTCCAAGCATTTGTCCTTTGAAGCACTCGTCCTAAGGAGACACTTCCTTTGTAACTCCCGGTGAAGGGCAGCTTGAGAAACCACAGCAACCTGTGCCAAGGCAGCTTCGAAGCTGAAAGGAGGAATATGTCCACAGCAGTGCATCATGCCATTAGGGAAAATAAAGCTGGATTTTTTTTTTTTATATTATTTTTTTCCTGCTCCAAGAAAGCAAAGGGAAACAGAAGCCTCACAACCTTTTGTGTCAACCTAATCGAATAGAGAAATGAAGGGCATCAAGTAATCTGGACTTCATAGCTGAAATCTAATCTCTGTCAAAGCATTTCTAGGATGTGCATCATGCCTGTTAAAGCCATTACACCCCTGGTAACAGAACTTGCACACCGATTTGTGCTGCCCTTGCCACGAAGCACCTTGGTGATTTTCCTTCTGTCCTCATTTTACAGAGGCAGGGAGGCTGAGTCCATGTTAAAACTCGCAGTCTGGCAGCGAGAGCGTCTGCCTCGCCCAGATGTGTCAGTTCACACTTAAGAGATATTGAAAAAGTTCAAAGGCAATTATCTGAGGTGGAGTTGTGTGTTTTTTTCAAGCACTACTGTGCAACAGGCAGTGACGACCTGCGTGTAATATCTCTGGGAAGCGTCTATCACTTTGTCATCATGACTGTACTTGGCATATCGGAGGGAGTATCACCGTGTGCATGACTGCTGCTGGGTTTGTTTATTTAGTCACCTCCGTCTCAGCTGAGCCCTCTCCCATGTTATGGGAGCTGCTGAGCGAGGACATGAGGCACTTTCTGATGAAGAAGCATTCAGAGCACAGGAGGTGACTGCATGTGGGAGCCCAGGAACCCTGTGCTTGCTCAGAGCAGCTGCAGAACAGAGGAGGCTGTTCGACAGCCCCTGCTCTCACCAGCTTCCACTGCATGGATGTCACCGGGGTGCTGCTCTGTCCTCCGGCCCAAAGAAGGGTCACATTTCTCTCACAGCAACTTCCAAGCTTTGTCTGATTCAAGAATTAGATTTAACCTCTGCTGCAAGCACTGTCTGAGAGCTTGTTAAACCCGATGTTAAACATCCAAGTTGTATTCCAACACTTCAGTTATTTTCCCCTTTTTTCCCCCTCTTAATGCTGTGTCTTGCCTTTGTTTAAAGTCCGCTTCCTTGCCTGGCTTGTTGTGCGTGCCAACACAATATCTGAATGATTTAGATTGCGGTGTGACACACGTTTCAAATATTTGAATCGCAAGCCAAGGACTGTTTTATAGCTCATCATTTTAGCTGAAATCATTAGGAACCCTGAAGAGAGCTGGCTGAGCCCTAGGCCCGAAGTGCCGTGCAGCTCCCTTGTTGCCTTTCAGATCTGTTTTCACCCTCAAGTTCCCAAATGTTAGAACTCCCTCAGTTTAAGAAAAAAAATAGAGATTGTGTTAACAGTGGTTATGCAGCTTTAGATTCTCGATTCCTTGATAAACACCTCAGAAGCATCATTAGAAGCTGTGGGAGCTGGGGCTAATTGGTATCTCCGAACTGGCTGAAGGTCTCTGACACCGGGAGGGAGAGCCAAGCCAAGCCACCAGCGAAGCACGGTTCACCCTCCAGATGCCTTTAGCAGGTCCTTTCCCAGGGCACAACCTGTTGTTTACAAGAGAGGAAATCTTAGGGCTGAAACGCCGTCCCCAGGGGCACTTCCCCGCCTCTGCACTGGGAGGAAGTCAGACACACCTCGCACGTGATCTCAGCCGCTGCTTTCCAACCTGTGCACAAACCTGGGGTGGGCAGACACCAAAACCAGCCCTTGGCTGCTGCTTTATCACGTAAAAAGCTGCAGGGTTGGTAAACGCATGCGGGCTCTCAGACGCTGAGATGTAGAAAGACCGCCAGATACCGAAGTGCTTTCGAAGATCACACCCGGCGCCTTTTCCAATCCAAAGGTCACACATTGCTCTGACGTGCCTGGAAATAAGAAAAGCAATCCTTCTCCTTGATGAGAGGAAACTGGCACTGCATGCTGGCACAGATACACTGCCCAAGTGATAACAAGGATTGCTTCTGGTTGAAAACCAGAGCTCCGCATCGTCAGGACGCTGCATCCCTCCTGGAAAGCGCTTTGACTTCATCGGCACCTGGGGCTGCTCAGCATCTTCTGAGAAGTCCTCAGCGGTTTGCAGGAGCTGTGTTCAGAGGAAAATTGTTCTCTGTGCTCCTCCGGATTATAAATAGGCTGTGTCCTTAGCTAAGGGCTGCTCAGAGTTGGCTGTGGCCAATGTTTTATCGACGACGCTACCTCCGTCTCAGTTTTGAAGGCAACCAATGTTTCACAACTGCTGAGCATCTGTGGTTCCTGTGCCTCTGGGAGCTCATTTCTGAGCTGCAATTTATAAATTCAACTATGATATTTGTTCTGCATTTGTTATGCAAGCTGTGTGATGTTTTTTTCATAAAGCTCTTTTGTTAACAACAGGCCTAGTTGAGATGCAATGTTTTTTTACCCCAAACGTTGTACTCAGAACTTGGTTTTGATAAATACTAAGCAATTTGAAGGAAGGAAATATAGTCAATCCCTCCTATGATCATTGCTATGCTTAGGAGAGGACTACAGGGGAATCCTATGTATTTTTTTGGAGGCTGATGAAGCCCACTGGCTGTGGTGGGGGGGGCTCTGGGCAAAATCTTCTCAGGGTGACCAGGACAGGTCAGAGCTCACATAAAGAAAATATCAGAAATATACTTACTAAAATACTCTTGCAGAATGGTGCCCAGCTCTATAACTAGCACAGAGGAGAGCAAAATAACAGAAAAAAAAAATGGGAAAAAGAACCCGAGCAGAGTTCTCTGAAGGTAATGGTTTAAAAAGTGCCCTTATATAACTTGTTGAAGTCACCCAACATGAACCAGGTCCAGCAAACTCATTCAATTGCTCGTCCTATAAATAGCTCCCTCTCTCCAGCCGCATGGGTTTAAGGCTTAATAGTGGTTTGGCAGTTTCCAGTTCTAACAGGGACAAACCTGAAGGGTTTGCCAGTTCTCGGCGAGGGAGGAGCAGAGGCGTGGCAAAACGCCCCGCAACTCCTTTCCATCAGAGCTCACACGCTGACTTAAGGGCTGAGCTTAACCCCTCCATGAGATTCAGCATATCGGGTATCCAGAAAACACTAGAAAACCTAAACCTCAGCAGAGGTTTCCTTCCCCAGCGCCCGCCTGCCAGCCTGACTCAGTGCTGGAGCCTCCTTGGCTCTCCCTGCTGTGTGGTGGCACCTCGGGCTCGTGCTTGGCAGGAGATCCCCGAGTTTTTATGCATGCCAATTGCTGTGTGGTTCTCCCAGACTTCTGAGGAACAGGGAAGAAGCCCCCCATTTAAAATAAATAAATAAATTTAGGTGATTATCACTCATAATTTGCTTCCCCAACTCAGCTCTGTGTTGCTAACTCAATGCAGAGCTAAGGGAGGCTGGAGAAGCCAGGCAGGAAAGAGAAAACAATGGCTTGGGTAAAAAACATGCCCCCAGCCAGAAATGGATAGCTGGGCTTAGAGGGATTCCTGAACTCCAGTCCCTGGCTGCGAGGCTGCTTGTGAAGGCAGGGGAGACTCGGGGGAGCCGATCTGTGCGAGTACAAAGCCCGCAGCAGGGGAGAGCCACTGGGCTGCAGCGGTGGGATGCTGAGAGCCCAGGGAGATGTAACGGAGCCAGAGCTGTGAGCACTGGCTGTGAGCAATGCTGGCTGCTCCTGCAGCTCTCGGGGATGAGCAAACGGGATGTGCCAGGGCTGGGAACAGAGAGGATGGGTAGGCAAGGGAATAGGCTGGGATGGTATGTGTGTGTCTGTGGGGATGCACCTTGGCTACGTCACGCTTTGATTTTTGGTGTGAAAAAGGTTAGTTTGGGATGGCTGCATGTAATTCATGGCAACTGACTGCTGCCACAGTTGGAAAGCAAACCTTTTTCTGGGAGAGATGAAGTAGCTGTAGTTGGTCAAAGCATAGCATAAGCCTCGGTAAATTGCCCAGGAGAGGAGGCACATGAGCTCCTTTGCTCCCTGAGCATCCCTGGGGAGACTCCAGAAGGCAGGCCAGTGTCTGTGGCTCAGCAGCCATAACAAGACCAAATTCTGATTTACTGCTTGCTGCCTTTAGTCTTCAGTTCAGAAATCATACTGACACATCAGAGTCATCTTTACCTCTGCTGTGGGTCCTCCTGTTTGTGGAGGTGGCCCTCGAGGGAGGGCAGTGGGCTGGCTGCAGCTGCAGACCTGCTTAGTGTCACTGGCACAGCTGTCCCCCGATGCCACATGGGGAGCCCGTGGGGCTGGTGCTCCTTCCCACTGCCACCGCAGGGGCAGCCAGCACGATTAACACCACCTCGCTGCCAGCCCTTTCCTTCCAGAAGCATACCCTGCTCAAACAGGAAAGGGAGGGTTATTTTCTCCAGAAGACACCTAAGAGGATCACACGAAGAGAAAGAAACCCCTCAAGATTCTCCTTAAGGGAATTTTGGATGGATGCCCCCAGCCAGAACAGCAGTGGGGTTTCCATCTCAGTAAGTCACAAAGCCAACACACCTCTCCCATAGTACTGTCTGGGTTTGCCTGTGTCTCATGTACTGGAAAGGCCCAGGTGATCTACATAAAAAGTGGGTTCTGGTGACACTAAGGGACTTGATTTATTGGTGGGACTCTGTAGATCAAATGGATAGTTGGACTGGATGAGCTTGAAGTTCTGATCCAACCTCGATGATTCTATGATTCTGCTGACTCATTCCTGCTTCCCAACATATTTTCCCATTGAGTTTTGGCCCTCTGTTTTGCCCTAGGATCTCACCTTCCCTTAACAGTGTTTCCTTCTCCAGGGCAGGGCATTGTCATCATCATCTAGCGGTCAGGTCCCTGCACATGTCCTTGCCTCACCTTTGCAACACCACTGGAGATGGGATTCACTGGCTTCTCTGTTGGCCTAGATTTTGCCTGTGGTCACTTGCCCACTGTGGATGCTCTGTGACACCCATTTTCTGTGTGAGGCAGCGCAGGAAGAACAAGTCTTCTCCAAAAATGTTGGAGAAAAATGTCTCCTGCATGGCCAGGGTGCAGTCCTTGGCCAGGCATTTCCAGCTCACACAAAAAATGGAAGCCCTACTCTTCAACATCTAAAGCTATCAAGAGGGAAGTGTTTTCCATTTGTAGATGTCTCTGAGATCCTTCTCCATTTGACTTTTTTCATTTTGATTCTCTGTACAGACAACATTTTTGTTCTTTTAAGATACGGAGGATGTGTGTTGTTAATTAAAAATGTATTAAGTATTTCACCAAGGAAAGTGTTTTAACAGGCATTCCTGGTTTCAGGCACTATTTACTTGTGATAGCTTAGGTGAAAAGTGTTGCTTGAGAGAAAATGTGGTATATTTATGCCAAGACAAAATTTCTCTCAGCCCAGATGATTACATTTACTTATCTGTGGCCCTGATCAGAGGAGTAGTCAGTAGTCAACTAGCTCATAAATTGACTTTAATACCAATGGCCTGATGAAAGACCAGTGTCCTCAGACTTTAAGGACCACGTGGCACTATTTTGCGGAAGTTGTGCAGTTAATATTGATATCCCAGCCCAATTTTTATGTATAGAATTAAATGTTGTTTTGCAGACTGTTCCCTGAATGTGGAAAGCACTTGGGATTAAATCTTCATTTGGGGTAAATTGTATTTGAGACATTGACTTCACCGTGCCTGTATTTGGTAAGTCCATATGGAAGTTAATGTTAGTTAGGGCTGTGCTGAGACACTTACATGTGACGTACATTGTGCTGCTTACATACGGAGAAATGTCTATAGGAATATAGGACTACAGGATGCGATCTGTAGTTTGATAAATTGCCAATGAGCTTGTAAGTCTGACACAACATACCCATGATGAGGGATGGTTGAACCAGGGATTGAAAATGAGCTGTCAGAGAGGATGTCATGAAACCAGCCTTCGTCTGCAATGCCAGCTTCCAACCTCTGATTCAGCGGGAAGGGGCGAGCTCTCTTCTCCCGTGTTTTAGTATTTAAAATGATTGCATTAGTGCCTGGAAAAAAAAAAGAGAGAGAGAGAGAAATAGAAATACAAAGCAATCTGTTTCTGAATTCTTTTTCAACCATAAATCAAGTGGTATTTTGGGAAGATTACAGTCCTATCGAGTAAGTGGCTTCACATCAAATAATTTTCTTAGAAGTAAAAAGGTTAAAAAGGAGATTTCTGATCTTTCTCTTTCACCAAAAATTGTTGTCTTCCTTCTTGGCAGTATGCGGAGGGTAATTCAAACACAGTGGGCCCGTTTCCCTCTCCCACACTGCAGCACAGATCAGCATCTACCCGAATCAGGACTCATCTGCATGGGAATCCAGAGTGCTGTAATTATAGATACACTGCTGCAGTTCCACTACTGCAATCTCCCATGTCGATCCCCTTATTACAGGATAAAGGGTGACTTTTTTCAGCTTAGTTTAAACTGTGTCTTAAGAACCATCAGCTGTGTTGAAAATGGCCACTGTTCATGTTGGAAGGGAAACGCTCACGTGGGAAATCAGGTTGCCAGCACGATTAATTAATTTCACACCTTCCTTTATCCTGGCATAATTCCCCTCATCCGTGGCTGGTGTCAGGTTCGGCAGTGCTAATCCTTCCTTCAGCCTGTTTAAACTTCTGTGGCGAGTCTGCTCCTGGCAAGCTGTCCTAGCAGAGTCCTATGGCTGGCGGTTCAGCCCCAATGGCAGAAAAAGGCCAAAAGCTGCTGGTATCTTTGCCGGTGCTGGTGATTCTTCCCCCACAGGACAGGTTGGTTATACCAGCACCGATTTCTGCAGAACGTGAGGGGTGCCCAAAAACTTGCTCAGGCCCCTGCATGACGCTGCAAAGGGGTGGCCATGAGGACGTGGGGTTGCAGGCCTGCTCTGCAGGCCGAGGGCCGTTTCTCCTGCTCGTTTGTCCCGAATTGTTGCACATTAGAAACCAGAAGGATTCCCCTTCCATTTCCCGATCTTTCTGACAAAAAGATGTCCTATTTCCAGGTACAAGAGTCAGCAGTTTCTGTGCCAGGAAGGTTTTTTGTCAGCAAATCCACCCTGGCTGGAAGGAGGCAGCACACCATTGACAGCTCCCATATTGTGAGTGAGCTGATGCCTTCTCACTCTGTCTAATGGCAAACTGAAATAAAATGGATACTCTTTATGTTATTATTAAATATATGCCTTCTTGGCTTTAATCCATTCCTGAAATTAAATTCTGCGTTTTTATTTTAGTGCATGCAAACCTTTGAAAACGTTAGAAATAAATACAAGAAATATTTAAAAGCCCTTCTTTGACCACTGTGAGCAAAGATAAACCAAGAAACCCGTCTGGAAAGCAGCTTTGCAGAAAAGGACTTGGGGATGCTGGTGGACACGAAGTTGACTGTGAGCCAGCAGAAGACTTCTCCTGGAGAAGAGGAGGCCCAGGGGGATCCCATCAGGGCCTGTCAGTGCCTGAAGGGAGGTGCTGGGAGGACAGGGCCAGGCTCTGCCAGTGGTGCCCAGTGCCAGGACAAGAGGCAGTGGGCACAAACTGGAGCACAGGAGGTTTCATCTTTTTCATTTTTTTTTT